>NC_136061.1:1526657412-1527918662 GCF_964261635.1 Lissotriton helveticus
CTGGTGAAGAATTGGCTTGGTAGTTTGGTCTGCCCTGTTCCCATGATGCACTGGGCCAGGGACAGACTAATTTGCATATAGCCAGGTTCTGAGCTGGGATGGGGCAGTGAGCTAAATAACGGTGATGGATCAAGCCCTGATCTTTGGACTGGGTAAGAGTGGTCTGCTTAATTCAGACACTCTGTTCATCACCACCCCCTTTTCTGAAGCGTTTTTGGCCACTATAGGTGTGGCAGGGCATACTCAGACATGAGTCCCTTGCTCACTGCTCCATCAGGATTCAAGCAAGCCGGGCCGACGAGGCTGAAATGCCAGAAACCGGTCCCCGGTAGCTTGTATCCTTTCTGGTGAAGAATTGGCTTGGTAGTTTGGTCTGCCCTGTTCCCATGATGCACTGGGCCAGGGACAGACTAATTTGCATATAGCCAGGTTCTGAGCTGGGATGGGGCAGTGAGCTAAATAACGGTGATGGATCAAGCCCTGATCTTTGGACTGGGTAAGAGTGGTCTGCTTAATTCAGACACTCTGTTCATCACCACTCCCTTTTCTGAATCGTTTTTGGCCACTATAGGTGTGGCAGGGTATACTCAGACATGAGTCCCTTGCTCACTGCTCCATCAGGATTCAAGCAAGCCGGGCCGACGAGGCTGAAATGCCAGAAACCGGTCCCCGGTAGCTTGTATCCTTTCTGGTGAAGAATTGGCTTGGTAGTTTGGTCTGCCCTGTTCCCATGATGCACTGGGCCAGGGACAGACTAATTTGCATATAGCCAGGTTCTGAGCTGGGATGGGGCAGTGAGCTAAATAACGGTGATGGATCAAGCCCTGATCTTTGGACTGGGTAAGAGTGGTCTGCTTAATTCAGATACTCTGTTCATCACCACCCCCTTTTCTGAATCGTTTTTGGCCACTATAGGTGTGGCAGGGTATACTCAGACATGAGTCCCTTGCTCACTGCTCCATCAGGATTCAAGCAAGCCGGACCGACGAGGCTGAAATGCCAGAAACCGGTCCCCGGTAGCTTGTATCCTTTCTGGTGAAGAATTGGCTTGGTAGTTTGGTCTGCCCTGTTCCCATGATGCACTGGGCCAGGGACAGACTAATTTGCATATAGCCAGGTTCTGAGCTGGGATGGGGCAGTGAGCTAAATAACGGTGATGGATCAAGCCCTGATCTTTGGACTGGGTAAGAGTGGTCTGCTTAATTCAGACACTCTGTTCATCACCACCCCATTTTCTGAATCGTTTTTGGCCACTATAGGTGTGGCAGGGTGTACTCAGACATGAGTCCCTTGCTCACTGCTCCATCAGGATTCAAGCAAGCCGGGCCGACGAGGCTGAAATGCCAGAAACCGGTCCCCGGTAGCTTGTATCCTTTCTGGTGAAGAATTGGCTTGGTAGTTTGGTCTGCCCTGTTCCCATGATGCACTGGGCCAGGGACAGACTAATTTGCATATAGCCAGGTTCTGAGCTGGGATGGGGCAGTGAGCTAAATAACGGTGATGGATCAAGCCCTGATCTTTGGACTGGGTAAGAGTGGTCTGCTTAATTCAGACACTCTGTTCATCACCACTCCCTTTTCTGAATCGTTTTTGGCCACTATAGGTGTGGCAGGGTATACTCAGACATGAGTCCCTTGCTCACTGCTCCATCAGGATTCAAGCAAGCCGGGCCGACGAGGCTGAAATGCCAGAAACCGGTCCCCGGTAGCTTGTATCCTTTCTGGTGAAGAATTGGCTTGGTAGTTTGGTCTGCCCTGTTCCCATGATGCACTGGGCCAGGGACAGACTAATTTGCATATAGCCAGGTTCTGAGCTGGGATGGGGCAGTGAGCTAAATAACGGTGATGGATCAAGCCCTGATCTTTGGACTGGGTAAGAGTGGTCTGCTTAATTCAGACACTCTGTTCATCACCACCCCCTTTTCTGAATCGTTTTTGGCCACTATAGGTGTGGCAGGGCATACTCAGACATGAGTCCCTTGCTCACTGCTCCATCAGGATTCAAGCAAGCCGGGCCGACGAGGCTGAAATGCCAGAAACCGGTCCCCGGTAGCTTGTATCCTTTCTGGTGAAGAATTGGCTTGGTAGTTTGGTCTGCCCTGTTCCCATGATGCACTGGGCCAGGGACAGACTAATTTGCATATAGCCAGGTTCTGAGCTGGGATGGGGCAGTGAGCTAAATAACGGTGATGGATCAAGCCCTGATCTTTGGACTGGGTAAGAGTGGTCTGCTTAATTCAGACACTCTGTTCATCACCACCCCCTTTTCTGAAGCGTTTTTGGCCACTATAGGTGTGGCAGGGCATACTCAGACATGAGTCCCTTGCTCACTGCTCCATCAGGATTCAAGCAAGCCGGGCCGACGAGGCTGAAATGCCAGAAACCGGTCCCCGGTAGCTTGTATCCTTTCTGGTGAAGAATTGGCTTGGTAGTTTGGTCTGCCCTGTTCCCATGATGCACTGGGCCAGGGACAGACTAATTTGCATATAGCCAGGTTCTGAGCTGGGATGGGGCAGTGAGCTAAATAACGGTGATGGATCAAGCCCTGATCTTTGGACTGGGTAAGAGTGGTCTGCTTAATTCAGACACTCTGTTCATCACCACCCCCTTTTCTGAAGCGTTTTTGGCCACTATAGGTGTGGCAGGGCATACTCAGACATGAGTCCCTTGCTCACTGCTCCATCAGGATTCAAGCAAGCCGGGCCGACGAGGCTGAAATGCCAGAAACCGGTCCCCGGTAGCTTGTATCCTTTCTGGTGAAGAATTGGCTTGGTAGTTTGGTCTGCCCTGTTCCCATGATGCACTGGGCCAGGGACAGACTAATTTGCATATAGCCAGGTTCTGAGCTGGGATGGGGCAGTGAGCTAAATAACGGTGATGGATCAAGCCCTGATCTTTGGACTGGGTAAGAGTGGTCTGCTTAATTCAGACACTCTGTTCATCACCACCCCCTTTTCGGAATCGTTTTTGGCCACTATAGGTGTGGCAGGGCATACTCAGACATGAGTCCCTTGCTCACTGCTCCATCAGGATTCAAGCAAGCCGGGCCGACGAGGCTGAAATGCCAGAAACCGGTCCCCGGTAGCTTGTATCCTTTCTGGTGAAGAATTGGCTTGGTAGTTTGGTCTGCCCTGTTCCCATGATGCACTGGGCCAGGGACAGACTAATTTGCATATAGCCAGGTTCTGAGCTGGGATGGGGCAGTGAGCTAAATAACGGTGATGGATCAAGCCCTGATCTTTGGACTGGGTAAGAGTGGTCTGCTTAATTCAGACACTCTGTTCATCACCACTCCCTTTTCTGAATCGTTTTTGGCCACTATAGGTGTGGCAGGGTATACTCAGACATGAGTCCCTTGCTCACTGCTCCATCAGGATTCAAGCAAGCCGGGCCGACGAGGCTGAAATGCCAGAAACCGGTCCCCGGTAGCTTGTATCCTTTCTGGTGAAGAATTGGCTTGGTAGTTTGGTCTGCCCTGTTCCCATGATGCACTGGGCCAGGGACAGACTAATTTGCATATAGCCAGGTTCTGAGCTGGGATGGGGCAGTGAGCTAAATAACGGTGATGGATCAAGCCCTGATCTTTGGACTGGGTAAGAGTGGTCTGCTTAATTCAGATACTCTGTTCATCACCACCCCCTTTTCTGAATCGTTTTTGGCCACTATAGGTGTGGCAGGGTATACTCAGACATGAGTCCCTTGCTCACTGCTCCATCAGGATTCAAGCAAGCCGGACCGACGAGGCTGAAATGCCAGAAACCGGTCCCCGGTAGCTTGTATCCTTTCTGGTGAAGAATTGGCTTGGTAGTTTGGTCTGCCCTGTTCCCATGATGCACTGGGCCAGGGACAGACTAATTTGCATATAGCCAGGTTCTGAGCTGGGATGGGGCAGTGAGCTAAATAACGGTGATGGATCAAGCCCTGATCTTTGGACTGGGTAAGAGTGGTCTGCTTAATTCAGACACTCTGTTCATCACCACCCCATTTTCTGAATCGTTTTTGGCCACTATAGGTGTGGCAGGGTGTACTCAGACATGAGTCCCTTGCTCACTGCTCCATCAGGATTCAAGCAAGCCGGGCCGACGAGGCTGAAATGCCAGAAACCGGTCCCCGGTAGCTTGTATCCTTTCTGGTGAAGAATTGGCTTGGTAGTTTGGTCTGCCCTGTTCCCATGATGCACTGGGCCAGGGACAGACTAATTTGCATATAGCCAGGTTCTGAGCTGGGATGGGGCAGTGAGCTAAATAACGGTGATGGATCAAGCCCTGATCTTTGGACTGGGTAAGAGTGGTCTGCTTAATTCAGACACTCTGTTCATCACCACCCCCTTTTCTGAATCGTTTTTGGCCACTATAGGTGTGGCAGGGCATACTCAGACATGAGTCCCTTGCTCACTGCTCCATCAGGATTCAAGCAAGCCGGGCCGACGAGGCTGAAATGCCAGAAACCGGTCCCCGGTAGCTTGTATCCTTTCTGGTGAAGAATTGGCTTGGTAGTTTGGTCTGCCCTGTTCCCATGATGCACTGGGCCAGGACAGACTAATTTGCATATAGCCAGGTTCTGAGCTGGGATGGGGCAGTGAGCTAAATAACGGTGATGGATCAAGCCCTGATCTTTGGACTGGGTAAGAGTGGTCTGCTTAATTCAGACACTCTGTTCATCACCACCCCCTTTTCTGAATCGTTTTTGGCCACTATAGGTGTGGCAGGGCATACTCAGACATGAGTCCCTTGCTCACTGCTCCATCAGGATTCAAGCAAGCCGGGCCGACGAGGCTGAAATGCCAGAAACCGGTCCCCGGTAGCTTGTATCCTTTCTGGTGAAGAATTGGCTTGGTAGTTTGGTCTGCCCTGTTCCCATGATTTACTGGGCCAGGGACAGACTAATTTGCATATAGCCAGGTTCTGAGCTGGGATGGGGCAGTGAGCTAAATAACGGTGATGGATCAAGCCCTGATCTTTGGACTGGGTAAGAGTGGTCTGCTTAATTCAGACACTCTGTTCATCACCACCCCCTTTTCTGAATCGTTTTTGGCCACTATAGGTGTGGCAGGGTATACTCAGACATGAGCCCCTTGCTCACTGCTCCATCAGGATTCAAGCAAGCCGGGCCGACGAGGCTGAAATGCCAGAAACTGGTCCCCGGTAGCTTGTATCCTTTCTGGTGAAGAATTGGCTTGGTAGTTTGGTCTGCCCTGTTCCCATGATGCACTGGGCCAGGGACAGACTAATTTGCATATAGCCAGGTTCTGAGCTGGGATGGGGCAGTGAGCTAAATAACGGTGATGGATCAAGCCCTGATCTTTGGACTGGGTAAGAGTGGTCTGCTTAATTCAGACACTCTGTTCATCACCACCCCCTTTTCTGAATCGTTTTTGGCCACTATAGGTGTGGCAGGGTATACTCAGACATGAGCCCCTTGCTCACTGCTCCATCAGGATTCAAGCAAGCCGGGCCGACGAGGCTGAAATGCCAGAAACTGGTCCCCGGTAGCTTGTATCCTTTCTGGTGAAGAATTGGCTTGGTAGTTTGGTCTGCCCTGTTCCCATGATGCACTGGGCCAGGGACAGACTAATTTGCATATAGCCAGGTTCTGAGCTGGGATGGGGCAGTGAGCTAAATAACGGTGATGGATCAAGCCCTGATCTTTGGACTGGGTAAGAGTGGTCTGCTTAATTCAGACACTCTGTTCATCACCACCCCCTTTTCTGAATCGTTTTTGGCCACTATAGGTGTGGCAGGGTATACTCAGACATGAGTCCCTTGCTCACTGCTCCATCAGGATTCAAGCAAGCCGGGCCGACGAGGCTGAAATGCCAGAAACCGGTCCCCGGTAGCTTGTATCCTTTCTGGTGAAGAATTGGCTTGGTAGTTTGGTCTGCCCTGTTCCCATGATGCACTGGGCCAGGAACAGACTAATTTGCATATAGCCAGGTTCTGAGCTGGGATGGGGCAGTGAGCTAAATACCTGTCAGGTTTCACCGCCTTGCGCCTGCCTTGCCCGTTTTTGGAACTACATATCCCATGATCCTCCGGGGTCTTTCCAGGAAGTACTTCAGTGCTGGAAAGACGCTTCCGGGTGCTTGTTATCCTGAGCCCAGATCCCGGCGTGAGAGCGGCTGCTCTGCGCGCCAGTTCCTGTTTGCTGCCTTTTCCTCTCTTATTGGAGCGGTGAGTCGGGTGTCTCCCAGGAGAGAACGAATGCTCGCGTGGGCACCGCACAAGGTAAAGCCTTGTCCATTTCTGTGTCTCCGTTGTTCTACAGTTTCCGTGTGGCACACGGAAGAGACGTGTCTGATCAGTCTTTGTTTGCACTCTTGTTCGCTATTGGTGAGAGACTACTAGGGGGTTCCTAGTGCTTCTCACGTTGGTACTCTGTTTATTTATTTACCGTTCTGAGGATAAGAACGGAGCTTACTGCTCTTTGGAGGCGCTGTTAAGCGGAACACGGTGGCGGTCGAAACCACGTGTTACCGTTTTCATTTATGTATGAACGGGGTTATGAACTAGGAGTGGAGCGCGGTAGTGAGGTTAACTACGCGTTACCGCTTGAAATTCCTCACATTCTTTTGTATTAGAACACTGTGGTGGTCGCAACTACGTGTTCCTAGATACAGTGTTTGTTTACTTCTTTGGTTCCTTTACTCACGACTGCAAAGGAGCGGAGTGTTGTGGTTCTTGCCTCCCACACACTTCCGTATCCTGTTACAGTAGATGGCACTATTATTTTGCAACAATTCATGGCTCAGAATGAACAAGGCGTCCTTTAACTTGTCTGGGGGTATGTAGTGTGTGTTGGTTTGTTGCCTTCCCATTCCCATGAGAAAGGTTACAGAGCACATAATTCATTCACTTGTTTTGCTTACTGTTTCCCATAGGATATCCCCCTGATTGTGTTGGAGGTCTTATTTTGAGTTCATGAATCAGGTCCCAGGTTTTCCTTTCATGTTTATGCAGGTATATACATATGTGCTGTATAGAGAGACTTTATGAGTGTAGCACTGTGGAAAGTACTACTGTTACTGAATACATCTTGTTTCTTGTTACAGGTATCCTTTCCCTGCAGACCCTTTCCTTTTCCCTTCCCTTGCTTTGTTATTTTAGTTTGTTATTTTTCTCCCTCACCTAATGGCTCGAACACCCTGTGTTTGTACTTCAGGGTGTTGGTGACATTTGGAGGTGGAACCATTATTGCAACAACTGGATCCTGTGGAGATAAACCTGACAGAATAACAAGCCCAAGAAAGCTGCTCTGCCCGGTCCAGTTGTTGCATAATGGCCACCATGGAGGATGTAATGCAGGCTTTGCTTTTGGTGCTACAGGAGTTGGCAGCTTCCAAGGCTGAAGCTACAGCTTTACGAGAGAAAGTAGATAGACTGTCCAGGAATCCTTTTGATGCTTCCCCAACACAGGTACAGGTTACGGTCCCTCCCCCTATTCCATTAGCTAGTCCGGAGAGGTATTCTGGGGATCCGGCAAAGACGTAGGCATTCCTGACCCAGATTATGCTCCATTTTTCATGCAAGCCCTCTTCTTTTCCCAACAACCATTCCAGAGTGGCATTCGCTATTTCATATCTGGTGGGCGATGCAGCTAATTGGGCTGTGCCGCTGGTAAGAAACGACGATCCCCTTCTGTCTAATTGGTCGGCTTTTCGCACTGAATTCGAGAAAGTGTTTGATAGGAGGGCAACTACACTAAGTGCCGATAGAGAACTCCTGGAGTTAAAACAAGGAAGGTCTGACCTTGTGACTTACTTAACCAGGTTCAACAGATTGGTGGCCGAAACTGCATGGCCTGAGGAAAAAAGAATGTCCCTGTATTATCAAGGTTTAAGGGATGGGCTTAAAGATGTTATCGCCCAAATAGACCCTCAACCCACCACTTGTGTGGATATGGTGAACTTAACCTTGAGATTAGATGGCAGAATGTCCGATAGAGGAGGGGACAGGAAAAGGTGGGATAGGGGGCCTACCAGAACGGAATGGACTCCTCGCAGGGCCTTGCCTTCAACCGAATCTACCCCTGAACCCATGGAAATAGGAGCGGTCCGTGCCCCCTTATCCCGAGAGGAAAAAGAGAGCCGTCGTGCAGCTGGCCTATGCATGTACTGCGGCAAGAAAGGACATTATGTCAGGGAATGCCCCTCGAAACCTAGGGTTGCAGGGGGATGGAACAGAACCAAGCGAGTGGCGGTCACTACCGGTAGCACTCAGGAAGAGGAAGGTAGCGGGGTTGGGACTAATCCGGGTGTGGCTCAGCCATGGAAGGTACCCTCGCTAACTGTGTTGGCTTTGCACGACTCTGCATCCCATATCCTGCTACCAATGAGGCTGGAAAGTCAGTTGCAGGTATACCAGGTGATGGTGATGATCAATTCAGGGGCCACTGGGAATTTCATCAACAGTGGGTTGGTGACCTCCCTGTCTTTGACCAGAGTACCCCGAGAACGACCAGAAGAGGTTTTAGCAGTAGACGGGAAACCTTTGATCTCAGGGTATATAACTGAACAAACGGAAGTGTTGTCTCTGACTGTAGAGGTGAGAGAAGGCAGACATAGGGAAGAGCTGTCTCTCAACATCATCGAAGCTCCTCAGTATGAGGTGATTTTAGGGATGCCCTGGCTCAGTCATCACAATCCCTCCATCGATTGGAAGGAGAAATCATTGCGATTCTTGTCTGAGGAATGTAAGACACACATGGAAGAACCCACAGACGCCGTGTTTTCCCCCACCTGTATTCCCATGATTGCAGCTACTGCAGCTGAAAAGGAAGTGATATTGCCAGTAGAATACCGTAGTTACAGGGACGTCTTTAGCGAGAGTCAGGCTGAGACGCTACCACCACATCGTATGTACGATTGTAGAATAGACTTGGTTGAGGGGGCCACCATTCCGTCATGCCGGGTGTATGCATTGTCTGAGCCGGAAACTGCGCACTTGAGGGAGTATTTGGACCACTATGTAGACATAGGATTCATTCGACCATCCAGATCTCCCGCAGCCTCTCCCATGTTTTTCATAAAAAAAGCTAACGGAGACTTGAGAGCCTGTGTCGATTACAGGATGTTAAATAAGAATACAGTGAGAAACAGGTACCCCCTACCCCTCATCTCGGTATTGTTGGACCAGGTGCGTAACGCCAAGGTGTTCACCCGACTGGATCTGAGGGGGGCGTATCACCTGGTCCGCGTCGGAGAGGGGGACGAATGGAAGACCGCGTTTAAGACAAGATACGGTCTGTACGAATATACAGTGATGCCATTCGGGTTATGTAATGCCCCTGCGGCATTTCAATATTTCTTGAATGATGTCTTAAAGGACATGATCGACATCAGTGCAGTGGTGTATATAGATGACATTTTAATCTATTCTCAGGACACCACTGCTCACTCTCGCCATGTAGAAGGAGTGCTACAGAAACTGAGGGAACACAAACTATATTGTAAACTCAGTAAATGCGAGTTCAGCGTTGAGACAGTGGAATTCCTGGGTGTCATGCTAAGTCGGGAAGGGCTGCAAATGTCGGCAAGGAAGATACAGGCTATCCAGGAATGGTCCACACCCACCAGTGTAAAAGAGGTCCAAAGTTTTTTGGGCTTCGCGAATTATTATCGCAGATTCATCTTGCGGTTTTCTCAGGTGGCGGTTCCGCTAACCAGACTGCTTACAAAAGGGGTTAAATTCATGTGGACCTCCGAGGCGACTGAGGCTTTTGAGTACTTGAAAAAGGCCTTCGTCACCGCTCCGATATTAGCACACCCTCATCCTGAATACCCTTATGTGGTGGAAGCCGACGCTTCGGATGAGGCGATAGGCGCTGTTTTGTCACAGAGGGATAAAACCACGGGACAACTACATCCGGTGGCATATCTGTCCAAAAAGCTGAGCATACCAGAAAAGAACTATACTATTGCTGAAAAAGAATTGCTAGCGATAAAAAGAGCGTTCCAAGAATGGCGCCAATACCTTTGGGGGGCCAAGCATCCCATCACTGTCTTTACGGACCATAGGAACTTGCAGTATATGAAGACGGCCAAACATCTCACGCAACGACAGATGAGATGGATGTTGTTCTTCTCGGAATACGACTTCACAATCACTTTTAGACCTGGAGCTGAGAACCTCAAAGCAGACTCACTATCACGTAGAGATCAGGTTGAGGGTTTAGGGAAAAAGGACACCCTGTCAGCTATTGTGAGTCCTGAAAGGGTGGTTTGTGTGATCCAGGCCACCTCTTTTCTGGACATCATTAGGAAAAACAGGACTCATTCCGCTTGGATTCGGTGGGCCACGAATGGAGTAAACCGTACTATGAAACAAGGATTACCGTTTCAGAACGATAGGTTGTACCTTTCTACTGGCGATATGCAAAGAAAGGCATTCGAGTGGTGTCACGTATCTCCATTGGCAGGCCATCAGGGTCTACAGAAGACTGTACAGCTTATGGAAAGACATTTCTGGTGGGAAACAGAAAGGAGTGACATCTCCACTTGGATATCGCAGTGTGAAGCCTGTGCGAGAGTTAAGACTATGCCAGGGAAAAAGAAAGGCCTGCTCATGCCTTTACCTTCGCCTAGAAGACCATGGCAAAACATTAGTTTGGATTTTGTCACTGGACTGCCTCTAGAGCAGGGTAAATCAGCCATATTGGTGGTCATAGATAGCCTCACTAAGTTGGGGCATTTCATCCCTTGCGTTAACCTTCCTACGGCTGGTCAAACGGCTCAACTGTTGCTTACCAATATCGTCCGCTTGCATGGTGTGCCTGAGGTCATCGTGTCCAACAGGGGGCCTCAATTTGTTGCCAGGTTCTGGAAGGCCTGGTGTCAGGCCATGCATATACAATCCTCCCTTTCCACTAGTTTTCACCCTCAGACCGACGGACAAACGGAGCGGTTGAATCAAACATTGAAGAAATACCTCCGTTGTTATGCTGATGACGCTCAGGAGTCATGGGTGTCGCTTTTGTGGATGGCTGAGGTGGCCTATAACAATGCATGGCATAGTTCTGTTGGGGTTTCTCCGTTTCTTGCTACTTATGGGTTTGATGCACGTATCCTTCCGGTACAGGTTCCGGAGGAGGTGATGAGTCAGCCTACAGTACTGGGTCAAGTGCGGAAAATACAGGCTATACACAAACGTGTACGGGGACACTTGAAGAGGGCCAAAGCTGAGTACAAAAGATGGGAAGACAGACACCGTGTGGCAGGCCCCTCTTACCAGGTGGGAGACAGGGTGTAGTTATCCACACGTAACATCAGATTCAAGCTGCGCAGTGTGTTCCATCCGCGCTACATAGGTCCTTACCCTATCATGAAACAAATCAACCCAGTGGCCTTTAAACTGAAACTGCCTGGTTCGCTGCGGACCCACCCGGTGTTTCACTGCAGCCTCCTGAAACCCGCTAGGTCTGCCAGGCGTAGGGCCCCTCCGCCCGTGGTCAGTGATGCGGGGTTGGAGTATGAGGTTAGGACCATTAAAGACTCTAAATGGAAGCGGGGGGTTTTGTGGTATTTGGTTTCCTGGAAAGGCTACTCGGCTGAGGACGATTCCTGGGAACCGGTGTCTAATGTGCATGCCCCTGCAGCGATCCGCTCCTTCCATCGCAGATGCCCTAGGGGTCCTGGGCCTAGGAGGCGCTAGGGGGGGGGGTGTACTGTCAGGTTTCACCGCCTTGCGCCTGCCTTGCCCGTTTTTGGAACTACATATCCCATGATCCTCCGGGGTCTTCCCAGGAAGTACTTCAGTGCTGGAAAGACGCTTCCGGGTGCTTGTTATCCTGAGCCCAGATCCCGGCGTGAGAGCGGCTGCTCTGCGCGCCAGTTCCTGTTTGCTGCCTTTTCCTCTCTTATTGGAGCGGTGAGTCGGGTGTCTCCCAGGAGAGAACGAATGCTCGCGTGGGCACCGCACAAGGTAAAGCCTTGTCCATTTCTGTGTCTCCGTTGTTCTACAGTTTCCGTGTGGCACACGGAAGAGACGTGTCTGATCAGTCTTTGTTTGCACTCTTGTTCGCTATTGGTGAGAGACTACTAGGGGGTTCCTAGTGCTTCTCACGTTGGTACTCTGTTTATTTATTTACCGTTCTGAGGATAAGAACGGAGCTTACTGCTCTTTGGAGGCGCTGTTAAGCGGAACACGGTGGCGGTCGAAACCACGTGTTACCGTTTTCATTTATGTATGAACGGGGTTATGAACTAGGAGTGGAGCGCGGTAGTGAGGTTAACTACGCGTTACCGCTTGAAATTCCTCACATTCTTTTGTATTAGAACACTGTGGTGGTCGCAACTACGTGTTCCTAGATACAGTGTTTGTTTACTTCTTTGGTTCCTTTACTCACGACTGCAAAGGAGCGGAGTGTTGTGGTTCTTGCCTCCCACACACTTCCGTATCCTGTTACAGTAGATGGCACTATTATTTTGCAACAATTCATGGCTCAGAATGAACAAGGCGTCCTTTAACTTGTCTGGGGGTATGTAGTGTGTGTTGGTTTGTTGCCTTCCCATTCCCATGAGAAAGGTTACAGCGCACATAATTCATTCACTTGTTTTGCTTACTGTTTCCCATAGGATATCCCCCTGATTGTGTTGGAGGTCTTATTTTGAGTTCATGAATCAGGTCCCAGGTTTTCCTTTCATGTTTATGCAGGTATATACATATGTGCTGTATAGAGAGACTTTATGAGTGTAGCACTGTGGAAAGTACTACTGTTACTGAATACATCTTGTTTCTTGTTACAGGTATCCTTTCCCTGCAGACCCTTTCCTTTTCCCTTCCCTTGCTTTGTTATTTTAGTTTGTTATTTTTCTCCCTCACCTAACGGCTCGAACACCCTGTGTTTGTACTTCAGGGTGTTGGTGACATTTGGAGGTGGAACCATTATTGCAACAACTGGATCCTGTGGAGATAAACCTGACAATAACGGTGATGGATCAAGCCCTGATCTTTGGACTGGGTAAGAGTGGTCTGCTTAATTCAGACACTCTGTTCATCACCACCCCATTTTCTGAATCGTTTTTGGCCACTATAGGTGTGGCAGGGTATACTCAGACATGAGTCCCTTGCTCACTGCTCCATCAGGATTCAAGCAAGCCGGGCCGACGAGGCTGAAATGCCAGAAACCGGTCCCCGGTAGCTTGTATCCTTTCTGGTGAAGAATTGGTTTGGTAGTTTGGTCTGCCCTGTTCCCATGATGCACTGGGCCAGGGACAGACTAATTTGCATATAGCCAGGTTCTGAGCTGGGATGGGGCAGTGAGCTAAAGAACGGTGATGGATCAAGCCCTGATCTTTGGACTGGGTAAGAGTGGTCTGCTTAATTCAGACACTCTGTTCATCACCACCCCCTTTTCTGAATCGTTTTTGGCCACTATAGGTGTGGCAGGGCATACTCAGACATGAGTCCCTTGCTCACTGCTCCATCAGGATTCAAGCAAGCCGGGCCGACGAGGCTGAAATGCCAGAAACCGGTCCCCGGTAGCTTGTATCCTTTCTGGTGAAGAATTGGCTTGGTAGTTTGGTCTGCCCTGTTCCCATGATGCACTGGGCCAGGGACAGACTAATTTGCATATAGCCAGGTTCTGAGCTGGGATGGGGCAGTGAGCTAAATAACGGTGATGGATCAAGCCCTGATCTTTGGACTGGGTAAGAGTTGTCTGCTTAATTCAGACACTCTGTTCATCACCACCCCCTTTTCTGAATCGTTTTTGGCCACTATAGGTGTGGCAGGGTATACTCAGACATGAGTCCCTTGCTCACTGCTCCATCAGGATTCAAGCAAGCCGGGCCGACGAGGCTGAAATGCCAGAAACTGGTCCCCGGTAGCTTGTATCCTTTCTGGTGAAGAATTGGCTTGGTAGTTTGGTCTGCCCTGTTCCCATGATGCACTGGGCCAGGGACAGACTAATTTGCATATAGCCAGGTTCTGAGCTGGGATGGGGCAGTGAGCTAAATAACGGTGATGGATCAAGCCCTGATCTTTGGACTGGGTAAGAGTGGTCTGCTTAATTCAGACACTCTGTTCATCACCACCCCCTTTTCTGAATCGTTTTTGGCCACTATAGGTGTGGCAGGGTATACTCAGACATGAGTCCCTTGCTCACTGCTCCATCAGGATTCAAGCAAGCCGGGCCGACGAGGCTGAAATGCCAGAAACCGGTCCCCGGTAGCTTGTATCCTTTCTGGTGAAGAATTGGCTTGGTAGTTTGGTCTGCCCTGTTCCCATGATGCACTGGGTCAGGGACAGACTAATTTGCATATAGCCAGGTTCTGAGCTGGGATGGGGCAGTGAGCTAAATAACGGTGATGGATCAAGCCCTGATCTTTGGACTGGGTAAGAGTGGTCTGCTTAATTCAGACACTCTGTTCATCACCACCCCCTTTTCTGAATCGTTTTTGGCCACTATAGGTGTGGCAGGGTATACTCAGACATGAGTCCCTTGCTCACTGCTCCATCAGGATTCAAGCAAGCCGGGCCGACGAGGCTGAAATGCCAGAAACCGGTCCCCGGTAGCTTGTATCCTTTCTGGTGAAGAATTGGCTTGGTAGTTTGGTCTGCCCTGTTCCCATGATGCACTGGGCCAGGGACAGACTAATTTGCATATAGCCAGGTTCTGAGCTGGGATGGGGCAGTGAGCTAAATAACGGTGATGGATCAAGCCCTGATCTTTGGACTGGGTAAGAGTGGTCTGCTTAATTCAGACACTCTGTTCATCACCACCCCCTTTTCTGAATCGTTTTTGGCCACTATAGGTGTGGCAGGGTATACTCAGACATGAGTCCCTTGCTCACTGCTCCATCAGGATTCAAGCAAGCCGGGCCGACGAGGCTGAAATGCCAGAAACCGGTCCCCGGTAGCTTGTATCCTTTCTGGTGAAGAATTGGCTTGGTAGTTTGGTCTGCCCTGTTCCCATGATGCACTGGGCCAGGGACAGACTAATTTGCATATAGCCAGGTTCTGAGCTGGGATGGGGCAGTGAGCTAAAAAACGGTGATGGATCAAGCCCTGATCTTTAGACTGGGTAAGAGTGGTCTGCTTAATTCAGACACTCTGTTCATCACCACCCCCTTTTTTGAATCGTTTTTGGCCACTATAGGTGTGGCAGGGTATACTCAGACATGAGTCCCTTGCTCACTGCTCCATCAGGATTCAAGCAAGCCGAGCCGACGAGGCTGAAATGCCAGAAACCGGTCCCCGGTATCTTGTATCCTTTCTGGTGAAGAATTGGCTTGGTAGTTTGGTCTGCCCTGTTCCCATGATGCACTGGGCCAGGGACAGACTAATTTGCATATAGCTAGGTTCTGAGCTGGGATGGGGCAGTGAGCTAAATAACTGTGATGGATCAAGCCCTGATCTTTGGACTGGGTAAGAGTGGTCTACCTAATTCAGACACTCTGTTCATCACCACCCCCTTTTCTGAATCGTTTTTGGCCACTATAGGTGTGGCAGGGTATACTCAGACATGAGTCCCTTGCTTACTGCTCCATCAGGATTCAAGCAAGCCGGGCCGACGAGGCTGAAATGCCAGAAACCGGTCTCCGGTAGCTTGTATCCTTTCTGGTGAAGAATTGGCTTGGTAGTTTGGTCTGCCCTGTTCCCATGATGCACTGGGCCAGGGACAGACTAATTTGCATATAGCCAGGTTCTGAGCTGGGATGGGGCAGTGAGCTAAATAACGGTGATGGATCAAGCCCTGATCTTTGGACTGGGTAAGAGTGGTCTGCTTAATTCAGACACTCTGTTCATCACCACCCCCTTTTCTGAATCGTTTTTGGCCACTATAGGTGTGGCAGGGTATACTCAGACATGAGTCCCTTGCTCACTGCTCCATCAGGATTCAAGCAAGCCGGGACGACGAGGCTGAAATGCCAGAAACCGGTCCCCGGTAGCTTGTATCCTTTCTGGTGAAGAATTGGCTTGGTAGTTTGGTCTGCCCTGTTCCCATGATGCACTGGGCCAGGGACAGACTAATTTGAATATAGCCAGGTTCTGAGCTGGGATGGGGCAGTGAGCTAAATAACGGTGATGGATCAAGCCCTGATCTTTGGACTGGGTAAGAGTGGTCTGCTTAATTCAGACACTCTGTTCATCACCACCCCCTTTTCTGAATCGTTTTTGGCCACTATAGGTGTGGCAGGGTATACTCAGACATGAGTCCCTTGCTCACTGCTCCATCAGGATTCAAGCAAGCCGAGCCGACGAGGCTGAAATGCCAGAAACCGGTCCCCGGTATCTTGTATCCTTTCTGGTGAAGAATTGGCTTGGTAGTTTGGTCTGCCCTGTTCCCATGATGCACTGGGCCAGGGACAGACTAATTTGCATATAGCCAGGTTCTGAGCTGGGATGGGGCAGTGAGCTAAATAACGGTGATGGATCAAGCCCTGATCTTTGGACTGGGTAGGAGTGGTCTGCTTAATTCAGACACTCTGTTCATCACCACCCCCTTTTCTGAATCGTTTTTGGCCACTATAGGTGTGGCAGGGTATACTCAGACATGAGTCCCTTGCTCACTGCTCCATCAGGATTCAAGCAAGCCGGGCCGACGAGGCTGAAATGCCAGAAACCGGTCTCCGGTAGCTTGTATGCTTTCTGGTGAAGAATTGGCTTGGTAGTTTGGTCTGCCCTGTTCCCATGATGCACTGGGCCAGGGACAGACTAATTTGCATATAGCCAGGTTCTGAGCTGGGATGGGGCAGTGAGCTAAATAACGGTGATGGATCAAGCCCTGATCTTTGGACTGGGTAAGAGTGGTCTGCTTAATTCAGACACTCTGTTCATCACCACCCCCTTTTCTGAATCGTTTTTGGCCACTATAGGTGTGGCAGGGTATACTCAGACATGAGTCCCTTGCTCACTGCTCCATCAGGATTCAAGCAAGCCGGGCCGACGAGGCTGAAATGCCAGAAACCGGTCCCCGGTAGCTTGTATCCTTTCTGGTGAAGAATTGGCTTGGTAGTTTGGTCTGCCCTGTTCCCATGATGCACTGGGCCAGGGACAGACTAATTTGCATATAGCCAGGTTCTGAGCTGGGATGGGGCAGTGAGCTAAATAACGGTGATGGATCAAGCCCTGATCTTTGGACTGGGTAAGAGTGGTCTGCTTAATTCAGACACTCTGTTCATCACCACCCCCTTTTCTGAATCCTTTTTGGCCACTATAGGTGTGGCAGGGTATACTCAGACATGAGTCCCTTGCTCACTGCTCCATCAGGATTCAAGCAAGCCGGGCCGACGAGGCTGAAATGCCAGAAACCGGTCCCCGGTAGCTTGTCTTCTTTCTGGTGAAGAATTGGCTTGGTAGTTTGGTCTGCCCTGTTCCCATGATGCACTGGGCCAGGTACAGACTAATTTGCATATAGCCAGGTTCTGAGCTGGGATGGGGCAGTGAGCTAAATAACGGTGATGGATCAAGCCCTGATCTTTGGACTGGGTAAGAGTGGTCTGCTTAATTCAGACACTCTGTTCATCACCACCCCCTTTTCTGAATCGTTTTTGGCCACTATAGGTGTGGCAGGGTATACTCAGACATGAGTCCCTTGCTCACTGCTCCATCAGGATTCAAGCAAGCCGGGCCGACGAGGCTGAAATGCCAGAAACCGGTCCCCGGTATCTTGTATCCTTTCTGGTGAAGAATTGGCTTGGTAGTTTGGTCTGCCCTGTTCCCATGATGCACTGGGCCAGGGACAGACTAATTTGCATATAGCCAGGTTCTGAGCTGGGATGGGGCAGTGAGCTAAATAACGGTGATGGATCAAGTCCTGATCTTTGGACTGGGTAAGAGTGGTCTGCTTTATTCAGACACTCTGTTCATCACCACCCCTTTTTCTGAATCGTTTTTGGCCACTATAGGTGTGGCAGGGTATACTCAGACATGAGTCCCTTGCTCACTGCTCCATCAGGATTCAAGCAAGCCGGGCCGACGAGGCTGAAATGCCAGAAACCGGTCCCCCGTAGCTTGTATCCTTTCTGGTGAAGAATTGGCTTGGTAGTTTGGTCTGCCCTGTTCCCATGATGCACTGGGCCAGGGACAGACTAATTTGCATATAGCCAGGTTCTGAGCTGGGATGGGGCAGTGAGCTAAATAACGGTGATGGATCAAGCCCTGATCTTTGGACTGGGTAAGATTGGTCTGCTTAATTCAGACACTCTGTTCATCACCACCCCCTTTTCTGAATCGTTTTTGGCCACTATAGGTGTGGCAGGGTATACTCAGACATGAGTCCCTTGCTCACTGCTCCATCAGGATTCAAGCAAGCCGGGCCGACGAGGCTGAAATGCCAGAAACCGGTCCCCGGTAGCTTGTATCCTTTCTGGTGAAGAATTGGCTTGGTAGTTTGGTCTGCCCTGTTCCCATGATGCACTGGGCCAGGGACAGACTAATTTGCATATAGCCAGGTTCTGAGCTGGGATGGGGCAGTGAGCTAAATAACGGTGATGGATAAAGCCCTGATCTTTGGACTGGGTAAGAGTGGTCTGCTTAATTCAGACACTCTGTTCATCACCACCCCCTTTTCTGAATCGACCATGAAACAAAGTGCCATATAAGTCCGGTGTCTGGAATCTCCCTTCCCACACTACTAGCCTACACCACTACAGGGTAGTATTTACTATTATAAAAGATGATATTCCTGCAATTCAGAACTACTGTGTGCTATTTGCGATTTCTGCTCCAGTAAAACCCCTAAAAGAGGCTGGATTAACTAGCTGAGTCAGGCTAAAAGTAATCAGCTGCTATCATTATGTGAGTTGGTTTATGTGCAGGCTTGTGCATATAAGAATATAAATCAAGGAGCCCCGGATCCATGAGTCTCTACAGGTCACACTAACCTTTGGCCATGACCGCAGGTTGAACTCGTGGCTTTACAAATTAGTGGCGGAAATGACCACAGGCGGCCTTGCTCGTAGTGTTGGGAAGCAGCGCGAATAAACACCCACCAAACAGGTTACGTAACATAGCGTGTATTTGTAAAGCTCATGTTCACCACTAATGGGGTATCTTGGCGCTGAATAACAGATGTTTATTGTTACCCAACTCAATGGTCGTCATTTTATCGACCTCAGATGGATGAAAGGCTGAGTGAACCAGCCAGGATTTGAACCTGCAACTCTACGTGAGGCATACAAGGCAGTCGTCCAGGGTCGATAGTGGGGCGGAAAAGGGATAGACAGGCATAACTCCTGATACTGGAGAATAAAATGCTGGCTTTGGAGCGTCTGGGGCAGCAGGAAGCGAGTAATGAGAGTTTGCATGCCCTTTGCCTCAAACAGAAGGAATACAGGGACTTGCTTGAGGACAGGGCAAGGGTCTCCCACACTCTGTCTCAACGGCGCCTCTTTGAAGTGGGCAATAAACCGGGTATGCTGCTGGCATGGCTGGAGAAGCGGGACCAAACAAGGGGATGGTTCTCGCACCTCAACACTGGCTAGATGAATACAGTTTTTTACCCAGAAGGTATAGCAGAATAATTCACTAAATATTACAAACACCTCTACTCTCTATAAATGTCTTGCCTCTAAGGTGGAGCCGTAAATAATTAAAATGTGAAGGGCGGTGCGAGAGGTGAGTGTACTCCCTGAGGACCACTGCCTTGCTACAATAGTTGTAATACACAAGGCCGGGAAACCCCTGGAGCGATGTAGTTCTTATCGACCCCTTTCGCTCCTTAACGTTGAGATAAAACTTGCCATGCTTCTGAGCAATAGGGTCCGACAGGTGATCACCTCCCTGGTCCATCCAGACCAGTCCAGCTTCATGCCAAACAGAGAGACACGCCTAAATCTTCGTAGGCTCTATGGGGGGCAGGCTAAAGAAACGAGGATGTATCCACAATAGTACTATCTGTTGATGGCTCAATGACGTTGAACATTCTGGAATGGACCTACATGTTCAGAGTGCTTTAACAAATGGTATATGGTCCCAACTTTATGGGCTGGATGAGTTTATTGTACAGAGGCCCGGCTGCCGATGTCATGGTCAATGGGACCATCTCCCAGAAATTTAAACTAGGCAGGGGGATGAGACAGGGATTCCCATTCTCCCGCTGATATTTGGCCTTGCCCTGGAGCCGCTGGCAGCATGGGTCCAAGAGGACCCGCTTGTACGGGGTATTAGTTGGGTATTAGTTGGGGGGAATCTTGGGAGGAGTGTATATTTCTATAGGTTGATGACATCCTCTTCTATGTAACAAACCCCCCTGCAACAGTTACCCGACTGAACCACATCCTACGTATCTTTGGCCAACACTACGGGTACACTATTAATTAGGACAAGCCCCTTATGCATCTGATAACGGGTCTTATGCCCGTCCGTCTCCCCCTGTCCTCTGGGAACTTTTAAATATTTACGTATTCATGTCACCATGGACCCCCTCCTCTTTTATCATGCACTATGTCCGACACCCGGTGGAGCTGCTCTGTTCAGCTATTGAGGAGATCGGCCTTGGTTCATCCCCTGACCGTCACCTACCCAGCCAGACTTTGGGCACAGTTTTTCTCCCTGTCTCCCCCCCTCCCCCTCATCGTATTTCTGTACCTCTGCTTTTTCCTTGTCTCCTATCTATCTGTTCCCATTTAGCACTCTTTCTGTCTTTGTCTTACTTCCTTTGCTCCTATCCCCTCTCACCTGAATCTTTCCCCTTACCCGCTACACCGCCTAGCCCCTGTCCTTTTGTGCCCTTTGACTAAGCACTCCTCCAATATTTATACTCTGGAGTCTCAGCGAACCTGCTGAGAGAGTCCACAACGCCATGGGAGTCATTCACAGCTGAGGTATGGTAAGGCACCCCTTGCCAAAGCACTCCCTCTCCCCTTTTTGGGGAAGGATCCAGTATGTAGGCCTTGGAGTCTCAGAGACCCCTCTGAGAGAGTCCACTGAGATCACAGCTTACTGGACTTTGGACGTTGCTTTGACTCGTCTACCGGTTTCAGACCCCGTCGCCCTTCCCCTCCTCTTTCCATGCTGTGTCTCTCACCCTCCTCTCCTCTTTCCCGCCTTCATTATCTGTCTACTTCCCCTGCTCCTACCCCCCTCCCCTGAATCTTTCCCCTTGCCTACTTTTCCCCTTACGTCCTTGTGCTTATTGTTTATCTCGACCTTACAAGTAACTATGTTGCCATGCTCTAATAACTTTGTAACCTTTGTAACGATGTAACCTGTAACTATGATCTGATACTCATGTAAAGCGCTCTGATACCTCCGGGTCTAGCCAGCGCTATATAAAACCTTTAAAATAAATGCCTTGTATTCTCCATGTGCTGAAAAACACCCCTCACCGACTTCCTGATGAATTCTTTCGCAAAATAGAATCCCTTCTCTGTTTGCTCCTGTGGAACACAGCCCCACCATGCATAGTCCTCTCCAAGTAGGTGTGCGGGGTGTACGATGGAGGCATCTGTCTCCCGTACATCGGGAAATACTATTGGGCGACACAGTTAGCAGTGGCCAATAACTGGGCATTTGCGTCGTGGGATGATTCCACCTCCAGGTTAAAGAGGTTTTCAACAGGGAACGGGGGTTATCCGGGGGTGCTCTAAAGCTCGACTGGAGGTGAGAATTTCCTGCCCCAGACATTTGCTGTGGCCCAGGTGTGGAGGATGGGCACATCATTCCTGGGCTGGAGCGAGACGCCCACTGAAATGACCCCATTATGGTGCAGTGATTCCCTTAGTGAAGTGTGCATCTTGCAGGGCTTCAAGTCATGGAACCTCATAGCCACGATGAGCGATGTGTGAAGGGATGAAAACATGCTCACCTCGGTGGAGATGCAGCCCCAATACGATTTGGCACCCACTGAGGCTTTCTTATATATGAAAATTCAGTATGCTCTCAGGGCGCACATCCCTAATTGCATTTGCTACTGCGCCTTATCTTCCTTGCTGCAGTAGGCGCGCAGCGCTTTCAATTTTTAAAAAACCTTCGTTTTTGCATGTTTGTGTAATTTTAATTCCTCACCTTCATTTTAAATACTGCTGTTGTGCCCACAAACTTGCACCATAATTGGGCCCCCCACCGCTTGTAGAGCGGAGTGCTGTTACCGGCATTATTGTTGTTAGGAAGTCGGGCCGCCATATTGGGGCTGCTGCCTTGCAGCGCGCCACCTGACTCAGCGCTCTAGTGCTCCGTGTGGAGAACGAGGAGGCTGTACTTAAGGCGAGCTGGGGGAGCTGCTCGACCTTTCGGTAAGGAGATTCCTGCATTTGCTACTGCGCCTTATCTTCCTTGCTGCAGTAGGCGCGCAGCGCTTTCAATTTTTAAAAAACCTTCGTTTTTGCATGTTTGTGTAATTTTAATTCCTCACCTTCATTTTAAATACTGCTGTTGTGCCCACAAACTTGCACCATAATTGGGCCCCCCACCGCTTGTAGAGCGGAGTGCTGTTACCGGCATTATTGTTGTTAGGAAGTCGGGCCGCCATATTGGGGCTGCTGCCTTGCAGCGCGCCACCTGACTCAGCGCTCTAGTGCTCCGTGTGGAGAACGAGGAGGCTGTACTTAAGGCGAGCTGGGGGAGCTGCTCGACCTTTCGGTAAGGAGATTCCTGCATTTGCTACTGCGCCTTATCTTCCTTGCTGCAGTAGGCGCGCAGCGCTTTCAATTTTAAAAAAACCTTCGTTTTTGCATGTTTGTGTAATTTTAATTCCTCACCTTCATTTTAAATACTGCTGTTGTGCCCACAAACTTGCACCATAATTGGGCCCCCCACCGCTTGTAGAGCGGAGTGCTGTTACCGGCATTATTGTTGTTAGGAAGTCGGGCCGCCATATTGGGGCTGCTGCCTTGCAGCGCGCCACCTGACTCAGCGCTCTAGTGCTCCGTGTGGAGAACGAGGAGGCTGTACTTAAAGCTCGCCCCCCCTCGCGCAGCGGAGACGCGCAGCGGTGGCGCCTGACTCGCGCCTGAGTCAAGCCAGAGTCCTGCCCGTCTGCGCCCGTCAGCGTCCCGGCGGCGTTCGGGACGGCGGGTGGGGCTCTGCCATCCAGCATGTGCATACCTGGCGCTTTAAGGCTGTGTTACACTTTGGAGGAGCTGCGCTCTCTCAATGATTGTAAGAGCCGCTGCTGCCCTGTCTTCCCAGGCCGCCACAGAGGTAAGTCGCGCTGCCCTTGTTGTGGCTGGCGTCCCAACCGCGCTCTTTCTTCATCCCCCAATAGTAACATCGCTGGCGCAGAGTTTTCCTGCATGCTGTTAAACACCAGATCTGCGTGCTGTCATGCGCAATACATCTTTGAGCTTCTCGATACAGAGAAGCCACTCTGTCTAATGTTGACTGAGACGTGGTGGGGAGAATCCTCTAACCCTGATGTGGCTATGGCAATCCCGCCTGATTATAACATCTTCAGGAAGGATAGAGCCAAGGGAAGGGGAGGAGGGGTGGCACTGGTGGTGAAGAAGGGCACGGTGTGCACCATCCTGCCTGCGGAGGACATTCGCGGCTCTGAGTCCCTCGCTTTTTCGATCACTCTAGCGCCGCACCAACCAGTAAAGGGATTATTAATTTATCGTCCTCCCGGCCCGCCTGGAACGTTTTTTGATGATCTTGATTCGGTTTTGCTGGGACTGGCCCTGAGAGCAGAACACTGCATAGTAGCTGGGGACCTCAACTTTCGGATGGATGATCCGTCTGACCCGGCTGCTATTAAGCTATCTGAGGCTACGACTCCGCTGGGCCTTATCCCTTATCTGCAGGGGGCCGACCCATGTCAAGGGGCACACTCTCGACCAGGTCTTCTCTACATCCGCTCTGGTGGTGAAAGAGATCCTACCGGTTCTGTGGTCTGATCACCGGCTTGCCAAATTTGCGATCAGAGGCACTGCCAGGTCGTCCATCTCAGTGCCACAGCAGCGGGGACGAGTGTTTAGAGCGTTTAATAGAGTGACCCCGGAGATGTTGGCTCAGGCCGCTTTGGATCATCCCTGTCCTCTCTCTGGTGATCTGGAGAGAGATCTGGAGTCCCTGCAAGCATGGCTTTCCGATAGGCTTAACGATCTTGCCCCGGTGCTGCCCCCCCGCTTGACATCGAAGCGGGTCTCGGTCCCCTGGCTTACCCCTGCACTGTGGGCTACGCGGCAGCAGTGTAAGGTAGCCGAAAGGGCCTGGCGGGCTCACTATGATAGTGTGGACAGGTTGACCTACAAGGCGGTGGTTAAGGCCTACCACCGGGACATTCGCCTTGGAAAAAAAGCCTACCTTGCAGGGAGGATTGAAGCGGCCTCCAACTCCTGCAAGGAGATTTTCACTATAGTGAGAGAATTCATCTCCCCTCGGTCGATTACATCTGAAGAGGTGCCCTCAGGATCCTGGGCGGCGGATCTTGCTTGTTTTTTTACAAGCAAGATAAAACTCATACAGGACTCTTTTCCATCTGGAGCACCTGCTAGGCCGTTTAAATCTGAGGTTGACATGCTCCCTCTGGCCTCGCATGGCGCTACGTTGGCTGTGTTTCCTTCTTTGTCAGCCCCTGCCTCCCTAGTGCTTATGGGCAATTTGAAATCTGGGTCGCCACTGGACCCTTGCCCTGCCAAACTTCTGGGTAAGATCGCGGAAGTGATCAATCCACTGGCGAACCCTCTTCTGAATCTCTCGTTGAGTCAGGGAGTGGTTCCGCCGGCCTGGAAGCAGGCAATAGTCATCCCGCTGCTTAAAAAGCCGGGTCTTGATCCGAAGGCCCCAGCCAATTACAGGCCTATTTCTTTGCTGCCGGCTCTCATAAAAATTCTGGAGAAGCACGTTCAGGCAGTGCTCTCCAACTTTTTGGAGACTCACGAGATCCTGCATGCTACCCAGTCTGGCTTCCATTCAAATCTCAGCACCGAGACCGCGCTCCTTGAGGTTTCTGAAACCATCAAAGGGGTGTTGGATACCGGGGGCAAAGTCATGCTGGTGTTGTTGGACTTGTCGGCGGCTTTTGACACCGTCCCCCATGATGGCCTTCTCGCAAGACTCTATGAGATCGGCCTTCGGGGGACGGTGCTCAGCTGGTTTTCCTCCTTTCTAGCTGGCCGCCGGCAAACGGTCTGGACATCTCCTGACACCGCCGTGATGCCGCCTTTGGGAGTCGGGGTCCCTCAGGGCTCTATATTGAGCCCGACCCTTTTTAACATCTTCATGACCCCCTTGGCGGCGTTGGCGGAGTCGTTTGGTGCCCGGATCGTATCCTACGCCGACGACACCCAGCTCCTCTTCTCCTGCAAGAGAGGGGGAGACTTTGATGGGGAGAGTATCCGGGATTGCCTTGGGGCTATTTTTAAATGGTTCCAACTGAACAGCCTCAAGTGCAATTCCGATAAGTCCGAGGTACTCTTCTTCGGGTGCGACACGGAGCATAGCTGGCAGGCCTGGTGGCCCATCGATATGTTTCCCCCGTCTTGTTCTTCCCTTATGGCTAAGAACTTGGGGGTTAAGATGGATAAGGGGCTGACGATGAAGGCCCAGATCCTCGGGGTGACTGGTACCTGTTTCGGCCTACTAAAGATGCTGCGGAGGTTTTTACCTTTGTTGTTGGAGGAACACAGGAAGCTGACCGTGCAGGCTCTGATAGGCTCCAGGTTAGATTATGCCAACATTCTGTACCTGGGCCTACCAGAGTACTTGTTGCAGCGGCTCCAAGTCGTGCAGAATGCGGCGGCCAGGGCCATTTTTGGTCTTAAAAGACGTGCTAGCGCTTCGGGTCTATTGCTGACGCTGCACTGGCTACCCATCCGCAAACGGATCGCCTTTAAGGCAATGACTTTGGCCTATAAGGCTCTCCACGCGGTGGGAGCAAAGTACCTCCAAAAGAGACTTGCCTTTTACCATCCAGCTCGCTCTTTGAGGTCTGAATCTTTATTCCTGGCGGTTGTTCCACGTGTGAAGAGAGCGCGCCTGGGCGGCCGTTCCTTCGGCTTGCTGGCTCCACAGATGTGGAACTCGCTTCCGCTCTCACTTCGGGGGGCTTCCAGTCTCCTTGCTTTTAGGAGAGGTCTTAAAACCTGGTTGTTCACCCAGTAGGCCTCTCAGTAGCCTTTTTACTGTGTTCTGTCTTGTTTTTTTCTCCTTTTACTGTGTTATGTTATGGTGAAGTAGTTCTCCTTACCTAAAGCGCCGGGATACTCTTTTTGAGTCACCGTTGCGCTATACAAAAGAATAAATAACATAACATAACATAACATAACTCCTGTCCCAGACTCCTCACCTGTAGAGGACAGAGTCCTCTCGGAGGCGCTACCCAACAAAACTACCTCACTCACTCACAAGACACTCACACTCCTCAATAATTCACTAAACATCCTCACCACACTTAAGACCAAATGGGAAGGAGATATTGAGGCTTGTGAAGACGGGAAGTGGGAGGAGGTGCTGGGAGTCTTTCCAGAGGTGGCCATTAATGCAGGGTTTCGCCTGCTCCACCTATGCATCCTACATCATTCTTATTTCTCCCGCACTGCGGTCCGGGCCATGGCCGCTGTCAGACGGACCTCTGCCTTCAGGGCTTTGGTAAAAAGAGCACCTTATTCAGCCGCGGTCGGTAGGGGAGTACCTGCCGGGGCGGTGATGTGGGGAGGGGGAGGGGCAGGGTGGGGGTTAGTAATGTATGGATAATGGAGGTTTGCAGGTAAGTAAACATTTAAATAAATCAAACGAATTTCGTTGCGCGCATTGCATTGCATTTGGGGATGCAGTGCATGCAACGAAATTCGTTTGATTTATTTAAATGTTTACTTACCTGCAAACCTCCATTATCCATACATTACTAACCCCCACCCTGCCCCTCCCCCTCCCCACATCACCGCTCCGGCAGGTACTCTCCTACCGACCGCGGCTGACCTTATTCCATATTCTGTGGTCATGTCCGGGTGTGAAAACCTAATGGATGGCGTTGCAGAGGATTTTGGGGGAGGTCATGGATGTGGCGCCCCCGGACATGGCGTAGATAGGCCTTCTACACATTTTGGGGATGATCCACCCCCAAGATGTAGCAAGTCGTGGCTCTCATCGGGTCTTTTGGTCGCCAAACGTAACACTGCAAGTTTATGGAGTGCTGGAGAGGCTCCAACTGTGGTGGGGTGGGAACAGGATATGGAGTGGTGTATGACAAATGAAAAGTCATTCTATATAGGTAGGGGTTGTCCACGCAAATGGGAGCAGGTTTGGGCCAGATGGCCCTCCCATTAAAAGGCATGCCACTTTTCCCACAGAGCCTGTTATGAAACAGGGCCCATGCTGCTTATGTGTTTGCTTTCAAATCTAAGTAATCCCTTACTTTTGGCTCTTCGCACCTGTTATCAGTTTCCCAATTTAGAAAGACTTGGTAGGTGGGGTGATGCGAGGGATTTCCCTTCGCCATTGTTGCTTCCTCTATTGGGAATGCACTAGTATTTGCTTGCCCAATATAAAGAACCATTCTAGGTTTAGGTAGGCTCTTAAAATTCATCTCTTTTTTGGGGGTATCTTCATATTTTTCCTAATGTTAGTCAGTTCTGCCTTAGGATGTTCGTTGCACTTTACAAGTAACCACTCAACGCATATCCTGCATGTATATGTTTTCAGTATATTTAGTGGGTTCCAGTGCTTTAAATGGGAGAAAATAAGCGCAGGTACTCATTAAAATAAGCTAGAGGTGTGACAAGTGGGCGGGGCTATGGGCGGGGCTTAGGGCAGGACTGGATGATACATAATAACTTCTATACCCCTTGCAGCACATATCAAAACACAACAGAAATGTATTTATGTAAGCAAAACAGGTTAAATCATTACACAAAATCAAAGCCAAACAGGAAAATATGGTAACTTTTTCTAGTTTTGTAATATTTGCAACTTCTTAATGTCATACCATTATTTGTTGTTGTGTGGCACAATGCTATATATTATCAAGCATGCACAAACACAGAAAGAAACAAGCAGACGTGTACACAAACGCATTCCCCACATTCAAAGGAGTATTTTGTTGTGCTATACATCATTATTTTTGTTGACAGAGTAAGCTTACTGCTGAGGGCTGTATTTTTAAATGTAGGCTTGCAAAAAAAAACTTGCTAAATCAGGATTTATAATTTTTCCAGTAAATAAAAGCATGAATCATTTAATCACCTCAAAAGTACAAAAGTATTTCCAAGCTGTGAAAGCGTGTGTGTGCACGCAAGCGCCGTCGGGGCCCTCTAAATTCTGCAAGGCAGCATTTTAAACTGAATTTCAGGCTAAAGGTTATTTCATTTCTCTTGATCAGACTGCTTCCAAGCATTAAAGGAGGCGATTCGATTGAAATCACATGTGGTTCATCAATAGTTAAACCAATTACTTCAAGAAATACAGCAGATTTTTACTTTACACAGATTTGTGTTAACATACCATTTCTAAGCCCCCTTTTCAGACATTGTATTGTATTGTATTGTAATTGCATTTATATAGCGCTTACTACCCCTGACGAGGCGTTGAAGCGCTTTTTCGGCGGGTAGCACGCTACTCCGGGACCCATAGAGGATTAGTGTTCAATTAGTATAGTGAAACATGCAAGTACATTTTAAGTGGTGGAGAGGTTAGTCAGTTATTTGAATTTGGAATGATAGCAGAAGGATAGAGGACAAAGGTTTGTATTTATTTATCACTCGCTTGTTGACACATGCTATTTAGGAAGCCTATAAAGGATTGGTGGTTAATTAATATGGTGAAATATGAGGTAATTTCAGTGGTGGACATTAGTCTGTTACTTGGAGTGAGAAGGATAGCGGAGGGATAAAAGGGGAAGAAAGATTTGCATTCATATAGCATTCATATAGCACTTGTTGCTCCCTCCTCCTTCCTTCTATGTTCATGTCGTTTTCCCCCAACCAGATCCAGTTCCTGGAGTGCTGCAGTAGTCACTGCTATTCATTGCTCTTTGGGCAGGGCACCTTCACACTCATGAACCCGTTGTAATGTCGCTGTTATCGTGTAAATTCAGCGTTGGAGGGGCACACAAAGGGAAGCAGCTCCTGTGTTGAAAAGAAAACCGGCTTTGTCGAAGGTGAAGGATTGTGTTTCCCTGCTACTTGTTTTAGTGCAATACCCTAAATGGGACTGAATTACTGACCAGCAGGAGGGAGGCTAAAGCACTTTCAACTGAATGGTCGTTACCCTGTCCTGTTAATCACAGCGTGACGCAAGCCCTCACCAACCCCAGCAGTCTGCGAGAATCAAATGGGAGCTGCTAATCTAGCAGCCTCTCTGCAAAAGGCTACTTCATGGCTACCATGTTCCTGCTGTGCCATCAATCTGGGTACCGATACTCTCCCTGACTAAAGAAAAGTGCCGGTACTGACGGCTCGAAAATTTTGAAGTGCCAGTACTCAGTACCGGTGAGTACCGGCCCATTTAAAGCACTGGTGGGTTCCCTCAATCACTAAACGAAGGGCCGGTAGCAATTTTTAGAAGCAATCAAGCAGACATGATGGTGTTGAAGCATTGTCATCTGAGGAAAAGCTTAGATGTCTGGCGCCTGTCCTGTAAGTAGACTGAGAGATAGCTCAGCTGTGATGCCTGAACGTATAATTTATGTCTAACCAGTGACATACCTCTCTCACCTACAGCAAATGCCTCTATGATCAGCTTCTCAGAATTGCACAGTAGGACAGGTGTAGAATTTGCTTTAACGTATGCCTTGTGTGGGTTATCTCCGTTGATGCAGAAAAAGGACAACAGCACCTCTCTTATTTAAGCATTACGTCACTGTGCCCTGTCTCTTCAAACTAGAGCAGTTTGGCAGCAAAATGGTTGTGAAACCTAACTGTTCCATCAAACTAAGCCTAGCTCTGTCAAAAGCAACATAAAGTAGATATTGCGCATAATAGGTGACCAATGCAAAAGCGATGCACAATGATAACATGACTGTGAGCACTACTTGTTCCAGTGTTACTACAACAAACAGATAGCCATGTGGTTTGTCTGGTGTCCCTCTTATGCCCCTGTCAAGGTAGCCCCGACATGCTAATTGCTGTAATTAGTATAGACATTTAGGAGAACATGGCCAATCTTTTCAAATGAGCTTTGGAGAAAGTAGTAACAAATGTTGCATTTTAAAATTCACATTGCCCCTAAAGGATTCAAAACAACATTGATACTTTAGTGGATTTGACATGATATGAGCTGCAGGGTTGAGAACAGAATTAAAAGCATGTCTGTTGTTACATAACATATCCTATCAAGAGACATTATTTCTGTTGGAATGACCTTCTTTGCAGGACAAAGCTCGCCAGCCGCACATTCTGTGTGTACTGGGGTTTGCAGCAAGGCTTGCACCCTTTGCATGTTAGAGCGCCATTTGTTGCAAAGTTATTTTAAGGGAATCTCAGTACGAGTGGAAAATGCATTAGGAATCAGATCTGAGGCTTGCCAATCACGCATTCCAAAACCACGTGAGTTAACCCTTGTACGTGTGCAGCCACAAATAAGCATATGTCGCAATGTCCCGATGTGCAGACTGAAAACATACCTTTGGGCAACAGTCAGACAGGGTTTTTTTTTGTTTTTTAAGTTCGAATTAAAAATATTTCATGAGCCCATTGTCATTGCTCATAAGGAATTTTCAGCAAATTGACAAAAAGGGCCCTCATCTTGTAATAACTTGGAGAAAACTGTTTCTAAAGTGCTTTGTGTGGAAATCTGTAAAAGCTGATTTTTTGATTGTCAAATCACTTGTTCGCCCTTTTCAAATAAATATGTTAGTAGACTATTAACATTGCCTAATCCAATAAAACCTGTTTATTGTTATCTTGTCAGATTTGATTCATATGTTAAAATATGCAAATTGCCACTCTATTTTCTTGTATTGGCTCTGAGGTTAGCTCCGACCTTCCTTGACTTTTTAGGCCCGCCTCCAATGGTTAACCTGCTAATCACCCCTCCCCCACCGAAGTTCGAGTGTAATTGCGCCCTTGCACCAAGTTGTGAATTCAGTGAGCAAGATTGGCTCCTGTTTTTGAGATCCGCTGTCTGTCAGGCTGTGCTCCTGTGCAGTCTGTCAGACGGTGTGAATTGTAACCCCCCCCCCCCCCCCCCCCCCCCCCCCGCATGTGCTACTTTGGCCAAAAATGTGAGACTCACAACCAATGAACAAGACCCCTTCAAAGTGCGAGGCCAGCCCTCAGTGGGGGGCTACTATTCCCATTGTGTGAGATTTTGTGTGTTGTGCAATATGTAGGCCTGCGTGTAAACAAGGCGGGGTGGCCTCGCTGACGCTTGGCGCGCGCCTCCCTCCTGGGACAGCAAGGGTTAAGTCGTGAGAGGCCTCGGACTGCAGGAATGTCTCGCGGCAGGGGTCTAGTTACAGAATCTGAGATACCAGGGCCCCCAGTGCTGAGAGGGAGGGGGGGTGTGAGACTATGGTCTGTGTGCTGTGTCAGGTGTCTTTGAGATGAGGAGGGGGAAAGACAAGTAACATTTAGGAATAGAACAACCGTCAGCAAGAGATGTTCTCATAGACTGCAAGCACCACAAAGCACTGGAGCCGGAAAGAACTACTGCCTTTGGCTTATCGGCTAGAGCGGCCGACTTTGAAGCTTAGGAACCAGGAGGCAGATTTACAAGCCACTTTTGCGTCACTTTTAACATGCGATAAGTGACGCCAAAGTGGCGCAAGGGGCTTGTAAATCTGCCTCCAGGTTCGAGCCTGGGAGGCTCAAACATCCTGTGATTCAGGGCAGATCACTTAATCTGCCGGTGCCTAAAAATGGATGTGTCCGTCTGTGATGCAACTGGTGCTGATGTAAAGCGCTCTGATACCTTCCGGTGGAGACGCGCTATATTAAACTGCAAATAATAATAATAATAAAAGTCTCGCTGCTTCAGGGCTTCGGTCAGCTCTTAGTGACTGTGGGAGTGCTTTGGCATCCCCTGCCCTGAGGAGGCAAGTCTGGACCTGCAGTGCCTCTGCACACATGGGCAGTGCCAGGGCCGGGGCTGTGCTGCGCTCCGCGAGGAGGCTCTTGTGTTAGGGAGGTTACCATGGCGCTCCCGGGCTCGAGTCACAGGGCATGTGAGCCAGGGAGAGGAGGACTGGAGAGGTGGGAGGGGAGGGGGACGAGGGGGGGGACGAGCGCAGAGAGGCGGTGGAAGGGGGCAGGAGAGAAGCAGGGGAGAGAGGCGGAGGGGGCGACCGAGGGAGCACCTCAGCGGGGTCAGAGTGAGACAAGAGGGGAAAAGATCGGGGTGAGAGAGAGGAAACCCCTGAGGGAACGAAAGTGGGATGCAGAGAGACCCGGGAGAGAGTTGAAGAAGTACAGAAGAAGAGGTAAGAGAGAGGCGGCGGCGGGGAGATAAGTTGCGAAGTAAGATAGCGGCAGAAGGGGAGGAGGGGGGCAGAGGAAAACAGAAGCGAGTTAGAGGATCAGAGGAGGACGGATGGACGGGGTGAAACGTGGAATAATACAGGGTTTCTAAGAGGTGTAGGAGTCTAGGGAGGAGGGAACTGGGGGGTGCACACGGATGAAATGGAGGGCAACAGGAGAGGAAAACAAATACAACTGAAATAAATCCGTGTGTCACGGGGAGAAGGGGAAAGGCAGAAGAGGTCATTGTGGTCGTAGGGGGGCGGAGAGAGGTCCCAGCCTCGGAGGAGTCCTGCCTGCCCCATGAACGCTTTCACGCGGACCTCTGGTGCGGCACCGTCTCTGAGGTGAGTGAGTGCCGGACAAGCTCACAGGGGACGGACGCCGTGGGGTGGGGAGACGGGTTTGAGGATGGGTATGAGGGGTGTTGGGGTGACTGCTAGAGACCCCCCTCTGCTCCTCGGGGTATATTTTGGTGGGTGACTGCTAGAGACCCCCCCCCCCTCTGCTCCTTGGGGTATATTTTGCGAGCACCTCTGGTGCCCGCGCCCATTCCGCGGTAGGTCCTAACCAGTAGAGTAGTGAGAATGCCATGGGTCCTGATGCAGACAAGGGAAAGTGTCCATTTCTCAGCTCGCCAATGGTAAAATACGTCAATTATGGGAACCCAATGGACCCCGCAGGACTCAGGGCCTTGTGTCCATCCACTCCACCTGTTGCACCAATGGTCGCTGCGTACTTGTCCCGAACTAGCAGGTGCTTCTGAAACTTGGCAAGCGCGGAAAAAAGAGGCTGCAGTGTCACGTGCATGTCAACAAAGCTGGTTTTGGCTCCAGGCTACTGCTGTTCCTCACACACGGTAGCCTTCGGATTTCTCATAGTCATACACTGCTTCTGGGAAATCTGCGGGATGAACCATGTTTAGGGGTCAGCCCGGCTGCAACAGTGGGAGGTTGTCAACAACTCCCCCACGCCTGCGTGCCCGTCGACTGCTCCTCGAGGAACCAACCAACCATCCGGCAAAGCTGCGCTGGACAAGTGTGTTTGATAATGAAGTGAGTTAGTCGAACCGAGGAAGGACGCGTCATTGTTTTTTAATTTAGTTTCACGTGATGTCAGTTTAGTCGGAATGCAACACGTCATTTACGCTGATCTGGGCCCCGGGCCAAACAATGTATATCCCGTGATGATATACTTATCGGCAAATAAGTCATATAATCTAATTTCCAGTGACATCATTATTATATTCATTTTTTGGGTGTCACGTGCTGCCTGCTGGCAAGTAAGCAGTGAGATCCTGCGTGTTTGAAAAGTCTGTTTATGCGTGGAGTTAGGGGGTAGAAACGTGTGGAGGGAGGGGGGTACTAGAAGAAAGGCACATCGTTTCCTTTTTCGTGCGTGAGTTGTGTATTTCAGGGGCGGTAGCAATATATTGTAAATGTAAAGACAGTTTCGATGGAAGGTAGGTTGCTCGCCAACCTTGAGCCTGGGCCTGTGATCTCCTTCGAGGGAGAAAGAGGGGGGACGGTCTGGGCCTGAATATATTACATTTTATCGAACATATAAAAGGTGATGTGAGATATGCTTGGAGTAAATCTAACCACTGGCAATCGCTGGTTAATTTGTCCACTCTGCTACCTCAGTTTGGACCCAGCCACATGGAAATCAGTCTTGATCCTGCTGCAGTGGGAATATTCCAGCCCAAACTGCCCGGCCAGGTGCTCCCTGAACCAGAACACGAGCAATCCAGGACCAGTTTCATCCTGATTGAGGCTCATCAGTCGAGTGTAGTTTGGTTCCAGGGACATAGTGAGCATGGGACTCACGTCTATTCATACCAGTGCACAGAGTCGGCTTTAGCGCAGATGGCGCCCAGTACGACAATAATTTTTGGTGCCCCCACATCCCATGACCACCTCTTCGGATTATCTCCCTACCACCTGCAAAAGTGCCCCTGATCTCTCCCATCATAAAATATTGCTAAACACAGCCCCCCCCCTGAGTTCACAGCCCCTCCCTCCACAGGTCAGCGCCCAGTGCGACCGCACCAGTCGCGCTGCCCTAAAACTGGCCCTGCCGGCGCACTTAGACCCTGGCAGCTCTGACTGGACTAGTCCTAATTAGGGTCAAGGATGATTTGTATATGGCTGGGTCCCAACTGAGGTGGCTCTGTGGCCAAAAGAATCATGGGTTGTAATTGTAAATTGATACTTGTATAGCGCACTACTCACCCGCAAGGGTCTCAAGGCGCTTGTACGAATACCGCTGTGGAACCCGTCCTGGCTTTCCCTGTGAGGTGTCCACTCCTGGGCACCCCCAAGGTGGAGGCCAGGCATCCTTAGCATTGTGGGGGCCGTTGTGGAGATTAAGCAAGCTATTGCCCAGAGTTGCAGAGTGGGACTCCATGATTGGAATAGGCACCGAGGCGAGAATTATCAGGTCCGTGGAATTTTTGAGCCCAAGACCCGCCGAGGCGGGAAATTGAACCCTGGTCCCGGGCTAGACCTCTGCATCAGGGTCTGCCGCTTTAACCATTGAGCCACACTTCTCCACGGAGCGCTACCCCATGCGAGTGCCAGCGGTTAGATTTATTGCAAGCATCCTCCCATCACTGTTTAAATGCTTGATGTACCGCCCTAAGTGACCATGGTTACGCTCAGACGTGGGTCCTGTGATCACTGTGCCGCTGGAACCAAGCTATACCCGACTGAAGGACCCCAATCAGGGCAAAACCAGTCTTGGATTACTGGTGCTCTGGTTCAGGGAGGACCTCGCCTGGTAGGGGCTGGTCTGTTCCTATTGGATCAGGAACAAGACTGATTTGCATATGGCTGGGTTCAAACTGAGGTGGCAGAGTGGACAAATGAGCCGGCGATTACCAGTGGTTAGACTTACTCCAGGCATTCCTCCCATCACCTTTTTGTGTTTGATAAAATGTATTCTATTCAGGCACTCTGGGAACCCATGAGGGTTCTTTGTGTATCAGCAGATGTTCTCCTGGGCTGTGTCTCATTAGCTAATCTCAGTGTTGTGGACTACTAAATATTGTGGTGCTGTGTGTGTCTAGATAGCACGAGGAGCTATGTGACTCCAAATATACCTAATATGTGTTGCTAGAAAGGGAGACCTGCTATGTATTGCTAAATATTGTGGTAGTGTTTCTTGCTAGATTGAGAAGCACTAAATATTCAGGGGTGCTGTGTACCACTAGATAGTGTAAGAGGCTGGTTATCTCCAGATAATCTGAGATACTCTCTACGACTTTGTTTGAATTCGTTGGTGTATATTAATAGATTACGCCAGGGTGTTGTGTATTGGTAAATATCACGTAGTGCATTGTTTTCACAAAACTGTCTCAAGAATGAGTGTATTATTAGATATTCTTAGGTGCTGTGCGCGGGGTTCTTTGTGTTTTAATATATATTCCGGAGTTCTTTTCTGTTTCACTTCAACCTTAGCATTGGCTGGTGCTGTGTAACCCCCCCATGTAACCCCCATAACACCCCTGGTTCTGAGGTGCCGCGTTTTAGTCCACATTCCTGTGTGCTGTGCATAGCTACATGCTCTGGTAGTCCTACACATTCAGCACGCCCGTGTGTGCATGCAGGTGTGTACACACATAGCCTTGCGTGCCTGTGTGCGCGTGCAGGTATGCGTGTGCCTGTCTTACTTTTACTCACAGCCCCATTTTGGAGTGAGTGACGACGGGGAAGCTAAATGCTCATGCGTCAGCGCCCAAAAGCTTCTACGAGCCCGTAGCAGGTTTTGACTAGACATTACAAGACGCAACGGGAACAGCATTTGTGGAACCGCGGTGGCAAACGGCTAGATTAGGGCTAATCCCCGCTGCAGCTCGAAGTGGTACATTTTTGTGGCTTGCAGGGGCCAATGACCACACACAGTCAGGGCGCACACCCAATGCAACCGTCAGTTGTTTTTTTGCTGTAGGTTGGCTCATTGAAAGCCTAAACCTTAGATGATGTAATAAGAATAAGGGTCCTGGGTGCAATAGTCCTAATTGAGTGTTCCCTATGCACCATATTCCTCATATGGCATTTGCTGGTTTGGTGTTGACTGTGCAACATGCCTAGTACTATTTTGGCATGTCAGTGCCCTTGCCTAACAAGCCATGCATTTCACAGCCCTACTCCAATCAGTGTGATTCGTTTCGCAGTTTATGACTTGCAATCAATTCTACACCGTTAATGTAAACAAACACCAGATAACGGACAGTGCTTGCTTGCCCTGTACATAAAATCATTCACGACACCTGCTTTGTTAAAACTTGCCAAACAGAAAGATTTTGGTTTGAAAAGAATAATTCGTGTCAAAAATAGAATATATCTAGTATACGAAAATTCTATTTTAGTGTAAAAAACAAACAAACTATGCACTGTTAATGCATGCAAGTTCCAGTGTGACATATTTGTACATTAACAAATCAATGCATTATCCGATTTAGCGGCTGTTGGAAATGGGATCCCCGGCTGGCCAGGGCTTTCGCCAAAGTCAGTCAGAGACCACCACACCCAAGTCAGGGCAAGGGAGTTACACGCCAAGATAACCCCTACTCACCCTCTAGGTAACGTGGCGCGAGCAGCAAGGCTAAACTTGGAGGCGATGTAGGCTAAGTATTTGCGCACGCACCCCAGCAACAACAACCAAAGGCCCACCACAAAGGAAACTCCACACAAGGTTATATAAAAATAGCCTTTGTATTACACCAAAACACATTAGATAAAACACACACTTTACAATGTGCCAGAGGCACGGGCAGAATTTACAAGGGATATGTACAAGACAGGGCCACCTGGACCACTGTCAGGAATCAGAAGTAGCACTTTCAGAAATAGCACTTAGTACATAGAATATAGCACAAAATAGCACACAACCAGTAATTACTGGTAACCAGGACCTCACTAGCACCACCTGTACTAGGGAGAAAACAACCACCTATGTATTACAATACCTGTAGGGGTGTAAGAGGAAAACACATGATGCAATGCATAACATTCATTCAGAGGTGTAAGGCGGAAAACACATGATGCATTAACAATACATTCAGAGGTGTAAAAACAATAATAATTGCGCCAATCTCACAAGTCACCACCTGTGACTGTCCATGTGTCCCAATGTCAGGGCCTAAACGGAGCAGCTGCCCACGAAGTGCTGGGCAGCTGTGTGAGACAATACTGGGGCCAACGTGGGAGCCTCACTGGGCTCTATGCCCCAGAACAAAGATATGCCCCCTAGAGCCTCTCAGGGCTCTAGACACAACTGTGGCGCTTTTGAGCCTCCCTGGGCTCCAAGTAAATCAAAATGCCCTTCTTGAGCCTCTCTGGGCTCAAAACACAATTGTGGGGCTCACGAGCCTCTCTGGGCTCTTCAAAACAACTGATGCCCCCGGGGCACCTCGTGGCTCCAAGGAAAATGCCCCTGAGCCTCGCAGGCTCCAACAAACAAATGCCGCCGTTATGAGCCTTTCTGGGCTCTTGAACGATGGGGGTGCTGTAAGCGGGAGTCCCCCTCCTGGGGACTCCCAGGGCAATGGTGCGCACTGAGCCTCTCGGGGCTCAAGCGACCCTGCAATGCCCCCAGAGGTCGCGCTAATGAGAGGGGGCGGGGCGGACACCGGCAATGTGTCCCGACGCCCCCCTCTCCTTTCACAAGCACCAGCACTCACCGGCTCGGTCTCTCCGTAGGCTGCGGGGACGCTGGCAGTCTCCTTCCTCGTCCGGAGCTTGGCTCTCCTCCTTACCGGGCCGCGGGCGGGGCTCTCTCACCCTCGAGAGCCTCGCCGAGGACAAGACGCTGGGCTCCTTCTTCCTCCTGGGCAGTATGTGCGGCCGGCGCCCCAGCCGCGATTAGGCCGCCATTTTCCCCGACGTCCTCGAGGACGCTTCTCCCGTTGCCGGGCAACACTCCGGCCAGGCTAAAGCGTGATAGGCTGGCGAGACAGCCAATGGCAGCGCGGCCCTGCAGACGAGCCCCCCAGGCTCCGGGTCGCGCTGCTGAGGCCAAGGGAACTTCTTTTTGCCGCAATCCGGGGTAGCCTCCCGGGAATTCACAAATAAAAGCGAGGTGGCACTCGCTTGGGCGGACAAAGCGCTCCTCAGCGCTAAAAGGCAATTTAAAGCGCTCCCTGCGCTAGATGCAAAATACAGCGCTCTCAAGCGCTAGAACAACATCAAGCGCTCCCAAGCGCTAGAGGACCAAAATAGAGCGCTCCCAGGCGCTATAAGTAAAATAAAGGTCCAGCAGAGTCCTTCAGCAAGGCAGGGGGGCAAGGCTGGGCCCAGAGCCAGCTCACTGGGTCTCCAGGCAGGGAGACACCCCAAGTGGCGGTCCTCTGGCCCAGCGACAGCAGCAACAGCCCCCTCAGGATCCTGGAAGAGAACAACCTCTGTGGGGACACAGCCCCATTTTTATACAGTGCATTCCTTTGTCTGAGGGTGCAGAGTGGGGGCGGAACCAGTCGCAGCTGGTTCTTGAGTACTCTGTTTACCTCAACCACCCTCTCTATTCACTGGCAGGGCTTGGGTCATTAGACACACCACAGGGGGGCGGAGCCAGCATTGTGTGGGGAAAACCCAGCCCATCCAGGACACAGGTACACTCCTCCCACACATCACTCATGCTAATCTCCCTCTCACCACCGGGCAGACCCATCCAGACTTCCTGGAGCCTGGCATGCCAGCCAGCTCCAGCCAATCACACGCCAGCACCCTCACAGCACACGTACAGCCATGTCTAGAAATGGCGCTTCGCTACTAGACACATACATGCTGCATACACCATCTCGCAGCATTCACTCTCCCGAGTTCACACATACCAGACTCAAGCCTGTACACCCCACGCATCAGGAACTACCAGGGACACATACATTCCCCATGCATTCCTATGGGCGGGCAGGCCTAGCTCAGCACATGCACTCAGAGTGCGCACGCACTTTCCACTGGGACACAGTGAAAGTGCGCACCATCCAAAAATCACCATCTCCAGGTCACCATTTCAAGCAAAAAGTCTAGGGGTGAACCTGCCCTAAGGGCCAAAGTCCAACATAACCCCCTTCCAGCCAAAACGCAGGGGAGACCAATCACCACCGTGATGGACTTCCCTGCTTGGGGCGATAGAACACGGACGCGGGCCCACAACTGCAGGGACACCCTCCTGTTCTACGCCACGGTGAACCCATGGGATTCCTTCTAAACACACTGTCTGGACCAACTGGGCTACCCCACTGGTACTCCCAAGTTGTCCGCGGCCAGGACCAGGCCCTGGGCCACCCAGGTGCCACTGGTCCATGCCAATTCGCAGAGCGGGGGGTAGTAACCCCTGGCACATAGGAGCCATTTTCCACTCTTCCTGTCTGCAAGACAGGACTTGACTGCCACTGGTACTCCAGCCTAGGGCCTACAACCTCAGGCGGACCAGGAGTCTCGGGGAAGGCTCTCCTCCCCCTACCTCTTCTCCTAGGGTTCCTCCTCCTCCGGCGAGGGGTACACCTAGAACGCCATTCCAACCCAGGGCTTATCCACTCAGGTTGCACCGGGGTCAGAGGTGGGCTCTCCCACCCTCTGCACCCCCTTCCAGAGGTCTGCCCTCTCCCACCTGGAGAAGTTCCTCTGGAAGAAGAACCGGTCAGGACACTGGTTACAGTCGTCCTACCCTTCAGGTCAGGCTGACCCTGAACCTGGCCTCCCAACCTCCGGTCTAAAACCTTTGGTGGAACAATTGCCTGGCACTCCAGGACTTCTGGGGACTCACACACAATCCCCCTGAGGCTAACAAATGACACATCTGTTGTGTGATTGTCTGTCTGGCGCAGATCTCCCGCCCTCTGTCCACCTGACAGTGCGTGACGATCCCCCAGACCAGAAGTGGCGCCACCCGGGTCACTACACGGGAACCTAGCCCAACTGGGTAGTCCCTGACCCACTGGTCCTTCCACTGGGGAACTCCCCCAATCACTCCTCACTCTGGACTCCTGTACCCTCCCTACCGGAGCGGTACTGCCAGACTCTAGAACCACAGGAGCTCTGGTTACAGACGCTCCAGGTCCTCTACTCACTAGGAGATCCTCCTCAACTGGGTTAACAGGACAGCCTAGGTCCCCAACCTGGTGTTCCCTCAAGAAACCACCCAGGTTCTGAGACAGGGCTTCGGGCCTCTGGGGGCTCTCAGCCACCCACTGACTCCTGCTCCACTGAGCCAGGCAGTCAGCCCCTACACCCTTCTCACTAACCAGGGACCTAGCTGGGCTACACTGAGCCTCTTCCACCACGCTGGGCTGGAAGATCCCTGACCCACTACTTTTGGAGTCACTCACCAATGACTCTACAGAACCTCTGGTCCCTTCCCAGCGGTCTGCTTCCTCTGCCAGCTCACATGGTTCAGACAATCCACACCCTAACAGGTGTTGGCGCAACCCTGGTGAACAACAACTGAGCAACTGCTCTCTGAGAAACATATCGAGCAATAGGTCCCAATCACATTTCGTGGGCTCCCGTACCCAATCACACAGGGCTCTACAACAGTCATCCTCAAAGTCTTCCCAAGACTGATGAGACGGTTTCCTAAGGTTCCTAAACCTCAACCTATTCTCCTCCTCTGGGGAAACAGGAACCATACTCTGGGAACTGGGACTTTCTAGACTGAGATTTAAATAGCTGCCACCACTGGACCCAACCCTCCCTGGGGGATCCAGACACTCAACACTGCGCGCAGGGGATAGTCTACCCTCCAGAGCTACTTCGCCTCTGGTGGAGGCCCTCTCAGCCTCCTCTATCCTGTCCTGCGCTAAGACCCTCTCGGCCTCCAGCTGTTGCTTCTTAACCTCCAGCTGTTGCTTTCTAATGCCCAGCTGTGCCATAGCCTGGGCATGCTCCAACCTGAGCCTCTCTAAAGCCAGCTGGTGCTCCCTTTCTCTCCTCCTATCTTCCAGCTCCTCTGGGGACAGGTAAAGGGATGAGGCGCTGCCTCCTACGCTGGACCCAGCAAGGGACTCCCTATCTATGGGGTCTCTACTCTCTACTGGCGTCCAGGGGCTATCATCTTCTTCCTCCTCTTCTGAATCTTCAGGGCTCCCCACAGACCCACCACCCTCCTGGTGTGAAGCCCGGGCCCTTTCCTCACTGCGCTTAAAATCCCACTGACCCTTTTGCCATAGGATCAGGCTGCTCCTAAGTTCGGACTGAGTGTCTGACTCATCCACCCCTATGTCTCTCTCTTCACAGAACCTTACCAACTCTCCCATACTGTATCTAAACAGATCACAGACATCAAAAGCAGGCACCATTCTGGCGGACGTTCTAGTGAAGAGATCACACAGGGAACCTAGGGGTCTGAGCTAACACAGGAGTACACAATTCACAAGGTATTCAGCAAGCTCTCTACCCCAGAGAACTCACACTCACTTGCCTAGTGCCACACACCATTCATCCACACACAACCCCCCCCTCGGACTAGTAAGGCAGTTTCTACCACCCCTGACTTCTCAACCTGACCACACGTGACACAGGTACCAGACTCTGGGCGCGGGGCAGGGGAACAAATGCACTGGACACAATTGCACAATGATACCTTCAGGAGAAGAAAATATGAAACTTCCAAAAAAAACAATCCCCTAAAATGTGGTCATCTAAAATGCAGAGTTTTGTGGTGCAGCCAGTCGCTACTAAGGTACAAGGCAAACACAAATCCTTATCCCGCCGCTTGCCACCAATGTTGGAAATGGGATCCCCGGCTGGCCAGGGCTTTCGCCAAAGTCAGTCAGAGACCACCACACCCAAGTCAGGGCAAGGGAGTTACACGCCAAGATAACCCCTACTCACCCTCTAGGTAACGTGGCGCGAGCAGCAAGGCTAAACTTGGAGGCGATGTAGGCTAAGTATTTGCGCACGCACCCCAGCAACAACAACCAAAGGCCCACCACAAAGGAAACTCCACACAAGGTTATATAAAAATAGCCTTTGTATTACACCAAAACACATTAGATAAAACACACACTTTACAATGTGCCAGAGGCACGGGCAGAATTTACAAGGGATATGTACAAGACAGGGCCACCTGGACCACTGTCAGGAATCAGAAGTAGCACTTTCAGAAATAGCACTTAGTACATAGAATATAGCACAAAATAGCACACAACCAGTAATTACTGGTAACCAGGACCTCACTAGCACCACCTGTACTAGGGAGAAAACAACCACCTATGTATTACAATACCTGTAGGGGTGTAAGAGGAAAACACATGATGCAATGCATAACATTCATTCAGAGGTGTAAGGAGGAAAACACATGATGCATTAACAATACATTCAGAGGTGTAAAAACAATAATAATTGCGCCAATCTCACAAGTCACCACCTGTGACTGTCCATGTGTCCCAATGTCAGGGCCTAAACGGAGCAGCTGCCCACGAAGTGCTGGGCAGCTGTGTGAGACAATACTGGGGCCAACGTGGGAGCCTCACTGGGCTCTATGCCCCAGAACAAAGATATGCCCCCTAGAGCCTCTCAGGGCTCTAGACACAACTGTGGCGCTTTTGAGCCTCCCTGGGCTCCAAGTAAATCAAAATGCCCTTCTTGAGCCTCTCTGGGCTCAAAACACAATTGTGGGGCTCACGAGCCTCTCTGGGCTCTTCAAAACAACTGATGCCCCCGGGGCACCTCGTGGCTCCAAGGAAAATGCCCCTGAGCCTCGCAGGCTCCAACAAACAAATGCCGCCGTTATGAGCCTTTCTGGGCTCTTGAACGATGGGGGTGCTGTAAGCGGGAGTCCCCCTCCTGGGGACTCCCAGGGCAATGGTGCGCACTGAGCCTCTCGGGGCTCAAGCGACCCTGCAATGCCCCCAGAGGTCGCGCTAATGAGAGGGCGCGGGGCGGACACCGGCAATGTGTCCCGACGCCCCCCTCTCCTTTCCCAAGCACCAGCACTCACCGGCTCGGTCTCTCCGTAGGCTGCGGGGACGCTGGCAGTCTCCTTCCTCGTCCGGAGCTTGGCTCTCCTCCTTACCGGGCCGCGGGCGGGGCTCTCTCACCCTCGAGAGCCTCGCCGAGGACAAGACGCTGGGCTCCTTCTTCCTCCTGGGCAGTATGTGCGGCCGGCGCCCCAGCCGCGATTAGGCCGCCATTTTCCCCGACGTCCTCGAGGACGCTTCTCCCGTTGCCGGGCAACACTCCGGCCAGGCTAAAGCGTGATAGGCTGGCGAGACAGCCAATGGCAGCGCGGCCCTGCAGACGAGCCCCCCAGGCTCCGGGTCGCGCTGCTGAGGCCAAGGGAACTTCTTTTTGCCGCAATCCGGGGTAGCCTCCCGGGAATTCACAAATAAAAGCGAGGTGGCACTCGCTTGGGCGGACAAAGCGCTCCTCAGCGCTAAAAGGCAATTTAAAGCGCTCCCTGCGCTAGATGCAAAATACAGCGCTCTCAAGCGCTAGAACAACATCAAGCGCTCCCAAGCGCTAGAGGACCAAAATAGAGCGCTCCCAGGCGCTATAAGTAAAATAAAGGTCCAGCAGAGTCCTTCAGCAAGGCAGGGGGGCAAGGCTGGGCCCAGAGCCAGCTCACTGGGTCTCCAGGCAGGGAGACACCCCAAGTGGCGGTCCTCTGGCCCAGCGACAGCAGCAACAGCCCCCTCAGGATCCTGGAAGAGAACAACCTCTGTGGGGACACAGCCCCATTTTTATACAGTGCATTCCTTTGTCTGAGGGTGCAGAGTGGGGGCGGAACCAGTCGCAGCTGGTTCTTGAGTACTCTGTTTACCTCAACCACCCTCTCTATTCACTGGCAGGGCTTGGGTCATTAGACACACCACAGGGGGGCGGAGCCAGCATTGTGTGGGGAAAACCCAGCCCATCCAGGACACAGGTACACTCCTCCCACACATCACTCATGCTAATCTCCCTCTCACCACCGGGCAGACCCATCCAGACTTCCTGGAGCCTGGCATGCCAGCCAGCTCCAGCCAATCACACGCCAGCACCCTCACAGCACACGTACAGCCATGTCTAGAAATGGCGCTTCGCTACTAGACACATACATGCTGCATACACCATCTCGCAGCATTCACTCTCCCGAGTTCACACATACCAGACTCAAGCCTGTACACCCCACGCATCAGGAACTACCAGGGACACATACATTCCCCATGCATTCCTATGGGCGGGCAGGCCTAGCTCAGCACATGCACTCAGAGTGCGCACGCACTTTCCACTGGGACACAGTGAAAGTGCGCACCATCCAAAAATCACCATCTCCAGGTCACCATTTCAAGCAAAAAGTCTAGGGGTGAACCTGCCCTAAGGGCCAAAGTCCAACAGCGGCTTTGGTTGATTTGACTCAATTGGATTGTCGCACTTAGTAAAAAGTGATTTGTAAAATGAAAGTCCAGAACTGGATACAAGATGTTGGGTGCAATATGGCTACTCCAAAGGCGACATATGTTAGTCCTCGATAGACAGAGGTACTCTGTTTGCAGTGCTACAAGTGTCTGATTATAGCAACGAGGCCAGACATAGGGTCATTTACTGGGCACTTTATTAAAAGAGGCCAATGATCGAATGGGCGAACAGCGTGTACTAGATTGTTATATATTGGTGATTAGTTCAACAGATTGAAGGTCAGATGTGCACGGAGAACGAAGTCTTCCCATCTCCAAGAAGAGGCCCAGGATTGAATGGGCGTTGTCACGCCGCTGCTTTCTTCTCGTCTTCCAGTATAATTTCATTAGCAAAAGTTTTACTGAATGAATGGACAAGAATCCTGAATCTCCCCAGCTCCAATCTGCCATATATCCATTAGCCTTCTCGGTACTGTTACTCCCATGCGTCACCTTGCAGGCACCTTTCGAAGTAATATCATTTTAATTTTTTTCTAACCCTCCTGCTGTGTGGGGTGTAGTACACATTCCAATGCTTGATTTTTTAATAAAATGAGTACCGGTGCCAGAAGCTTTGCTCAGAAGCTCGCGGTTGGTGTAATTAAATGTCAGCGCGCCCAATACCAAAGCTGCATGGTCTTAAATCCAACCCCATGCACGTTTATTCCACCAACAGACATTGCTGCCCATTATCGCATACTTGCAGGTTCCTGCTTTCGCCCGTTATGATGGTTTTTCCGTCATTACCTTCCTCCGTCTTTCTGCTTTTGTGTTTTTCCCGCTGTTGCTCTCTAGGAAATGTCTGGTGTAGAGAAAAAATAAGTGCCGCTGTCCAAAAAAGTGAGTGCCGGTGACCCCACCGGCTCAAATTAAGCGCTGTCATTACATGCCCACATGTGCCACACAGCAATCCTCAACAATTGCCTAGATCTGCCACTCATCACTTGGTTGTCCGCAGGGCATCCTTGGAATCATAACCCATTCAGTCTCCTTTGTCTAAGAATTGACTGGGTGCAAGCGACAGACACACTAACAGTGAGGTAGCCATTCTCCAAAATGCCCCTAAAATTAACATTATTTTGCACACAGTTCCATTACATGTTTTATTGTACACTTTGACCTCTGGATTGGATTGATAACAGGAGCAACACTCAAGGTGAGGCCAAAGATTGAATGGGCATTGACACTCTGCTCTCCTTACCCCACACTTTATGACCAATGATGCAGAGGGCCTGACACGCTCATTGAGGCACAGTGAATTAATTGTTGGTATTGCGTTGCGTTGCCTTTCCTGTAGCTTCCTTAGAGTGTATGGTCAGTGGCCTGCAGGGTTGGAGTAGAATAATGTATTGTTTCGTGAAGGGATATGGTAATTGCTAGTTCCGGTTACAGGTCGGTGTTTCATTCTTTTTTGGGGGGCGGGGGGGGGGATTCATAGGTGGGTTTGTTATGTTACAAAAGTGTGCCCGTGTGTGTGTGTGCATGCACTCTGGTTCTGCTTCAGTATGTCACCATAGGTGACGGTTGTATTTGTGTTTGTTATGTATATATGAGACGGCGCTCACTATGTGTGTGTGTTTGCGCGCGTGCGTGCGTGCCTACCTGTGCGTGATTGCGTATGAGGCCCAGCACTCTGATTTTGCGTGTGCGTGTGCACCACGGCCCAGCGCGTGCCGTCGCTGACGCTTTGCTCTCTCTGGTCTGGTCCTGCTGTTCTGTGCTCGGCAGGAATACGTTTAGTTGCTGAATTATTGATACTGGTTCGACTCTGAGGCGATCAAATGTAGCTGCAGAGCAAGGGGGGCCCGTCCTACGCTCCCGCTCTCTGGAGCTCGCGAGGAAGGGGGGCATGCCATGTCCTCCCGATTCCTGGCCCTGATGTCTAATGGAAGTCGGGCCTGCCCTATGCTCCGGCTCTCTAGGGCCCCTGCAGAAGAGGAACCAGTCCTCAGCTCCAAATTTAACGCCGGAGTTCCTGTGGAGAGAGAGTCTACTCTCGATACCGTTACACGGGGATACATAAAACGGGAAGCTACACTCAGGATCTGGACTTCCATTGCTGTCCTGAATAGGTAAGATCTGAGTATCGTCAGGTAAGTACTCCCGGAAGCCATTTTGTGCTGCTTCGACATTCAGCAGCCTCTGACTTGATAACCTCTAAGGAATGTGCCATTAGAAGACTAGAGGGGAAACATTTGCTTCTACTGGCTACTAAGGCAGCTAGTGGGGATGTGGTTATTATCACTACAGGACAGTGAGGGAGTGTTTTAGCCATCAGAGGGAAACTGCGTTGTTGGAGTGAAATGGTGTATTTCTCAGGACTCAATTCTTTCCTCAGCCTGATGTGGTAAGGTCTTCGGCTGATGTCTCCTCGACGCCTTACCGCACATACAGAGTTTCACATAGGTAAACTTACACTTCAGTGCAAGTTTATGTTATTTTTTTAATTCACAAAGCAATTTTACAGGCTTTATCTTTATGGGCGCGTGCTCTCCGCTCATAAAAAGACAGGCAGTCGTAAAGATGCTACTCGTAAAATTCCTTTGTGAATTGCAGCCACGGCCGGTAGTAGGTGTAACTGCAGGGCGGTGGCGTGGGGAGGGGCATGGTGGGGGGTAGTAATGTATGGATTACGGACTTTAACAGGTAAGTAAACATATAAATAAATAAAACAAATTGCGTTGCGCGCACTGCATCGCATTTGGTGATGCAGTGCACACAACGAAATTCGTTTTATTTATTTATATGTTTACTTACCTGTTAAAGTCAGTAATCCATACATTACTACCCCCCACCCTGCCCCTCCCCCTCCCCACGTCACCGCCCTGCAGTTACACCTACTACCGGCCGCGGCTGGTGAATTGAAAAACATGGTGAACTTACACTAAAGTGTAAATTTACCTTTGCGAATCAGGCCCAATATGTGGAATAGGTTTTGGAGTGTCCTCCCTTTCAAAATAAATCAATATACCATCCTTTGGTTGTTTTACACGAGTTCAGTTATTTTTTAATACGCAGTTCAATGTTCTGACAGAGATCGAAATGTGCCACTTGATATATAAACAGCCATGTACAAGCAGCTGACACGTGTTTCGCCCCCTATGGCTATCGAGCTTGGGGCTTTCTCAAGTCTCAAGGAAAAGGTTATCGTGGTGCAGACCTGTTCTTTAATGGTATAGTCCTGGTCTTAATCAATCTAGTCCTGGGTTAAATCCCCATCTGTGATGAGTCCTCGGAAAGTAGTGCGGTATTTGTGGAGGGCTTCTCTCTCTGAGGCGCTCCCATCCAAACCCGCAAGCGTTTCTGTACGCAAGAGGGTAGCTATGACACATGTTTAGACTTTAAAGGATGCTTGGAATTTTTATGTATGTGTCCATGATGTGTGAACTAGTGTGATGTTTTACACAATGTCGGAATAAGGGAGATAAGACGGTAGTGCACAGCAGTGGCTCAACGAAAATTGAGGGAACCCCTTGCAAAGTACATGGAGCGGCCCCTACGCTCCTGACCCAGTGAGGAGCTCTCAGACCAGGAGCTTGCCACCTGTGCACAGTGCCAGAGGGGGTGGTGTGGCTCACTGGATAGAGGCAGCAGACCCGGAAGCAGAAGTCGGCCCCGGACCAGGGTTCGATTCCCGACGCGGCAGGGTCGTGGACCAGGGTCAGCGGACTCGATAATTCTCGCCTCAGTGCCTACTCTAACCAGGGGACCCACTCGGCAACTCTTGGCATTAGCTTGCCTAATCTCCACAACGGCCCCATCAACACCGGGGATGCCTGGCTCCACCTTGGGGATTCCCAGCAGGGACCATCCCACAGGGAAAGCCAGGACGGGTTCCCCAGCGGTATACAGCGCCAGGACGTCGGCAGGCAACAGTGCGCTTTACAAGTGTACACATTACATTACAGAGCTCGCCCCGCACCCCTCCCAGCACCGCCGGGGCTATTGTTATGCCATTGGCACACAGGGTGTGATCTGGCGAGCTATTTAAATACCAAGATGAATCAAAGCCTGCTGGACCTATTGGTGAGTGAGCTGCTGAAAGCTTGGGCCAGGCTGGACCCTGAAGCCGGGCTCTGGCTCAGCTCAAGGTCCAGGTGAAACCTTGAGTTCATAGTGAGCAGAGCTTTCAAATGGCTTCTGCCTACCGCCCTCGCTCTACCCTCATGTTATAAGGAGTAAAAACAAAGCATTAACATTTGAGGTAAAAAGGAGAGACATTTAGTAGCTGATTTGTAGAAAGTGAAACCAAAAAACCTGGATTAATAATGGCTTCCCTGTTTGTGTGATCTTTGGCAAATGTTCTATTTTTCCGATCCAACTTTTTCTTTGCTTTCACTTATAAAAGTACTTTCAAATATATGAGTTAAGCATACCTGCTGTACAAAAACCTTTTATGTTTGATGTAACAGACTAAAATGTTGCTCTGTCTATAATAATGTGGACCACATACAGGGTTCATGTGACGATTGCCTTGCCTCGTAGTTCACTATTGGCACTATCGCCTGGGTGGGGGCAGGAATGGTTCTACGTATATATATTAAAACCTATCACTTTTTATAAGTACTTGTAAGTTCCATTCTAAAATGAGAAATAATATTGTCAAATGTTCCATATTTGAAAAAAATACAATTTTATGAATTTTGAAGAGACCTGATCATATTTTATGTTATGTTAGTTGTATAATATACGTGGCACACAATTTCGGGGCTTGGCTCGTGCAGTGGCTCGAAGAGCCGAGCCAGCTCCTTGGCTCAGCTTGCCTTGTTTATTTGTTGTTCTCACCCACTTCTAGCTAGACCTACCCCTAAGGAGCTAGCTATTGACAGCAGTACTGCCTTTGACACGCAGCTATAAACTCCTACCTGACTGCCTCACTATACCAGCTGCCTCACAACAGACACATCACCAATCCTTTCTACTGCCATGCCAACTGCCCCACAATGGACACAGAAAAAAAGTGTGCAAACATCTGGCTGCTCCCCTACAAATTAGCCACTCCGCACCTGTCTCACCACCATCTCTATGAGCTCCTATCTCCCATTTTTCACCTGACCCGTCACGGACAGAACTTTATCTATTTAAGCTTATAACTACTCCTTCCGTTGCCAGCTAATGCCCAGTGGTCAGAGTTGCTTCAGCTCTGGGCAGAATCAGACTGGCATATTGGGCAACCAGGCTTTGCCCAAATGGCTGGTCTGACAGGTCAGTGTGTGTTTTTTGTTGTTGTCGGTTTGTGAGCCTGTTTTATGGTTTTGGGGGCCATTTTGTAATGTTGATTTCCCTGATATCACTACAAACAGTGCCTGTGGCAAGCTCAAATTCATGCAGTCTTCCATACCTTGCAAAACACCTATACAGCGTGTCCTTACACATGGAAAACTGCCCTTAATTGCAAATGTGGGCCACTTTTTTAGCTATCTGATTCGCTAATGGGAGCAGTGGTTAATTTGAGCCAATGGTTTTCGTTGAGAGAGCTGCCGCTCAGGTAGAAAATCTACGCAGCAGGCTGATTTGTAGAAAGTGAAACCAAAAAACCTGGATTAATCATGGCTTCCCTGTTTGTGTGATCTTTGGCAAATGTTCTATTTTTCCGATCCAACTTTTTCTTTGCTTTCACTTATAAAAGTACTTTCAAATATATGAGTTAAGCATACCTGCTGTACAAAAACCTTTTATGTTTGATGTAACAGACTAAAATGTTGCTCTGTCTATAATAATGTGGACCACATACAGGGTTCATGTGACGATTGCCTTGCCTCGTAGTTCACTATTGGCACTATCGCCTGGGTGGGGGCAGGAATGGTTCTACGTATATATATTAAAACCTATCACTTTTTATAAGTACTTGTAAGTTCCATTCTAAAATGAGAAATAATATTGTCAAATGTTCCATATTTGAAAAAAATACAATTTTATGAATTTTGAAGAGACCTGATCATATTTTATGTTATGTTAGTTGTATAATATACGTGGCACACAATTTCGGGGCTTAAGTTTAAGTTTAAAGTATTTATTAAGCGCGACATACACCTAAACGGTTTCTTGGCGCTAAAGTCAAGGGCGGCCCACAGAGCGGGGACAGTCGCTAAGGCAGCAGCTGGAACTGGACAAAACCAAGGGAAGAGTCTGAGGGAATAAAAAGGTCTTCAAGGCTTTGCGGAAAGCAGAATAATCAGTGAGGGACCTGAGGTAGAAAGGGAGAGAGTTCCAAAACAAGGGGGCAAGAAAGGAACATTTCGAGCCACCCTGTTTCTTTTTCCGGAAGCGGGGCACAACTAGGAGGAGTTGGGCTGAGGATCGGAGGTCTCTGCCAGGGACATAGGCCTTGATGGCCGATGATATGAATAGAGGGGCCAGGCCAATCCTGGCCTGGAACACCACGCAGCCTAGTTTAAACAAGGCACGTTCCCGCACCGGAAGCCAGTGGAGGGTTTTCAGGAGAGGGGAGGAGTGGTGGAATTTGGGGAGACCAAAGGCAAGACGGGCAGCCTGGTTTTGCACTAATTGCAATTTACGAAGGCTGTACTGAGGGATACCATTATACAAAATGTTCCCGTAGTCCAGGCGGGACAGGACCAGTGCGGACATAATTAGCTTGAGTGCAGGGAAAGAAAAGAAACGGGAAATAGAGCGAATGGTGCGAAGAGTAAGGAAGCAAGAAGAAACCACAGAACCAATCTGGGAGTGCATGGTGAGTTGGTTGTTGAGCTTGATACCCAGAGTCTTAACAGAGGAAACCGGAGTGGGAGGGGAACCAAAGGAGGGGGGCCAGAAAAGTGAATTCCAGGGACTGGAGCAACCACCCGTCACCACAAGTTCCGTTTTATCGGGATTGAGTTTCAGGTGGTTGAGATTCATCCAGTCCCTGATAAAAGATAGAGTAGATTGGAAATTAGAAATAGAATCAGAATTAGAAGAGAGATTAAAGATGAGCTGGAGGTCATCGGCATAATTAAATACCGAGACCTCCAGGTGCTGTAGAGAAAAGATGAGCGGAGCGATGTAAAGATTAAAGAGTAAAGGAGAAAGAGAAGAACCCTGGGGGACACCGCACTGGACCTGGCAGGGGGTAGCTGAAAACTCCCCAAGATGGACCGCCTGGGTCCGGTCCCTCAGAAAGGACGAGAGCCAGATGAGGGCTGATCCTCCTACGCCCGCCGCCTTGACACGGGAAAGCAAGATGGAATGGTCCACCGTGTCAAAGGCGGCGGACAAATCAAGAAGGACCAGCGCCTGCGGTCTACCGGAGTCCATACCCTCTCTGAGGGAGTCAGATACTGACACCACCACTGACTCGGTTGAGTGCCTTGGCCGAAAACCCGCCTGACAAGGGGCCAACCTCCCATTCTCCTCGGCGAAGGTGCTGAGTGCAGATGTCACATGCCGCTCGAGCACCTTCGCCAAAAAAGGGAGAAGGGAGATGGGGCGATAGTTAGCCATCACAGAAGGGTCGGCTCCCGGCTTCTTCAATATGGGAACGATAGAGGCGGCTTTTAAAGAAGGAGTGACAACCCCTCGGGTTAGTGAATCGTTAAGGAAGCCCAGAGGGGGCGACGGGCAGGCAGTGTAAATCTGCCGTAGAATATGAGCCGGGCATATATCAGATGGAGAGCCGGACTTAATTTTAGGGAGAAGGGACAAAAGGAGTTCTTCAGAAAGTGGAGGAAAGGAAGTGAAGGTGGCAGGAGACGAGTGAAGGAGGGGGTCAACAAAAGAGGGAGAAGGCGGAGGGATATTGGATTTGATTGTCGTGATTTTATCGACAAAGTACAAGTTCAATGAATCGCATAGTTTCTGGGAAGGGGGGGGCTTAAGTGTGGTCCGGTCCGAGAACGCCAAATCATGAGTGATGGTAAAAATCTCCTTTGGTTGATTCTCGGCCGCTAAGATTTTCGCCGAGAAATATGCTTTCTTGGCCTCAATGATTTTTCGCTTATAGGTCCCCAGGAGGTGAACGTAGTGGGTCCTGGTGTTCGAAGAGTAATCCAGTCTCCACTTGCGTTCAGCCCTACGAACAGTGAGCTTCAGTTCCTTCAGCTCGATGTTGAACCATCGATTGGCGTCTTTAGGGCGCCTAATCAAGGTACGCCGGAGAGGAGCTAAACAATCGCTTCCCTCCGTGAGCCATGAATCAATGGCTGAAGCTTGGGCTGCGGAATCTAGTCCGGATAGCTGGGGAAGAGAGGCCAGGAGTGCGGTCGAAAGATCAGGTACATTGACCTTACCCCAGTTACGGGCCCAGGAATTTTTGATGTGCATAGGGGTCTTAGCTACTAAAAGACTAAGGGAAAACGAAATAATAAAGTGATCGGACCAAGTGCAAGGGGCAATCACCAGCGTGGAGAGGGTACAGTTAAGGGACCAGACCTGGTCAAGGATGTGCCCGTGAATATGAGTAGGGGAGTGGACAAAAGAAACAAAATTGAGAGAAAGGAGAGTTTCTGAGAAATCCTTAGATGACACGCACTCCCTAGGGTCCGAAGGCCAATAATTGAAGTCCCCGAGGACAAAAACCGAGGCATAGTTGACCGCCAGGGTGCCAAGTAGATCTTGAAAGGCCGGGAGAAAAGAGGGAGTTTGTTGAGGAGGACGGTAGACAAGCACTATGGCTAGATGGGGTGAAAGGGAGGAAGAGCGGACCACCAAATAGTCGATTCCGACCAGGGAGGGAGAAGGGAGGACTTGAAACTGGAAATCTGAGCGGGCGATAAGCGCAACGCCTCCACCTGTTTTCCCACCAGGACGGTCGGCGCGGATGGCATAATAAGTGGAGGGAAGGGTGGCCAAGAGGGAAGGGAGGGAAGCTTCGGTGAACCATGTTTCTGTTAGCAGTAGAAGGTCGGGTTTATCAGTGTCTAAAAGAGTAAAAAGTTCATGATGATGTTTAGCAGCAGATCTAGTATTAAGTAATCTGATAGATAATGATGGAGGATGAGAGTCATCAGTGATGGGTGGGGCGAGGGACGGAGATGACACGAGAGGGGACGGGCAACCAGATGGACAGGCGTGGCAGGGAGAGTTACAGCCCAGCAGTGCGATCCGATGAATAGAGCAGGGATCAAGGGACCAATGGCCCCGCAGTCGGAGCAAAGCCGCGGCTGAATAATGGAGGCGAGGACCAGGGGTAATGGCCCCTAGCCCCGGCCGGCCGCGGACGGGCGCAGACGGGCTTGACTCTGGCGCAACTCCGGCGCGCCTACGTCGCGCCCGCTGCGCTCGTCCGCTGCGCTGACACATAATGTGTGGCTATATAGGTGGTGACGCGATGGGGGAGGGATCAGGAGGGCGGGGTGGGCGTGGTGAATTTTTAAAATACAAGTCCCCGTTCCCTGCTTGTAATCAGCGGGACGGCGGTAGGCAGAGCAGCGAAGCCGCTAGCAGTCAGCAGCGCCAACAAGGTAAAATTAAAACAAAGAGTCAATCCCCAGCGCTCAGCGCGAAGCCCTCAGCCCTCTGCCACAGGGCTTTAGACAGCGCGCGAGGGGGAACAAGCCAGATTAAGTAAGTAGTGACGCGGTGGGGGAGGGATCAGGAGGGCGGGGTGGGCGTGGTGAATTTTTAAAATACAAGTCCCCGTTCCCTGCTTGTAATCAGCGGGACGGCGGTAGGCAGAGCAGCGAAGCCGCTAGCAGTCAGCAGCGCCAACAAGGTAAAATTAAAACAAAGAGTCAATCCCCAGCGCTCAGCGCGAAGCCCTCAGCCCTCTGCCACAGGGCTTTAGACAGCGCGCGAGGGGGAACAAGCCAGATTAAGTAAGTAGTGACGCGGTGGGGGAGGGATCAGGAGGGCGGGGTGGGCGTGGTGAATTTTTAAAATACAAGTCGCCGTTCCCTGCTTGTAATCAGCGGGACGGCGGTAGGCAGAGCAGCGAAGCCGCTAGCAGTCAGCAGCGCCAACAAGGTAAAATTAAAACAAAGAGTCAATCCCCAGCGCTCAGCGCGAAGCCCTCAGCCCTCTGCCACAGGGCTTTAGACAGCGCGCGAGGGGGAACAAGCCAGATTAAGTAAGTAGTGACGCGGTGGGGGAGGGATCAGGAGGGCGGGGTGGGCGTGGTGAATTTTTAAAATACAAGTCCCCGTTCCCTGCTTGTAATCAGCGGGACGGCGGTAGGCAGAGCAGCGAAGCCGCTAGCAGTCAGCAGCGCCAACAAGGTAAAATTAAAACAAAGAGTCAATCCCCAGCGCTCAGCGCGAAGCCCTCAGCCCTCTGCCACAGGGCTTGGCTCGTGCAGTGGCTCGAAGAGCCGAGCCAGCTCCTTGGCTCAGCTTGCCTTGTTTATTTGTTGTTCTCACCCACTTCTAGCTAGACCTACCCCTAAGGAGCTAGCTATTGACAGCAGTACTGCCTTTGACACGCAGCTATAAACTCCTACCTGACTGCCTCACTATACCAGCTGCCTCACAACAGACACATCACCAATCCTTTCTACTGCCATGCTAACTGCCCCACAATGGACACAGAAAAAAAAGTGTGCAAACATCTGGCTGCTCCCCTACAAATTAGCCACTCCGCACCTGTCTCACCACCATCTCTATGAGCTCCTATCTCCCATTTTTCACCTGACCCGTCACGGACAGAACTTTATCTATTTAAGCTTATAACTACTCCTTCCGTTGCCAGCTAATGCCCAGTGGTCAGAGTTGCTTCAGCTCTGGGCAGAATCAGACTGGCATATTGGGCAACCAGGCTTTGCCCAAATGGCTGGTCTGACAGGTCAGTGTGTGTTTTTTGTTGTTGTCGGTTTGTGAGCCTGTTTTATGGTTTTGGGGGCCATTTTGTAATGTTGATTTCCCTGATATCACTACAAACAGTGCCTGTGGCAAGCTCGAATTCATGCAGTCTTCCATACCTTGCAAAACACCTATACAGCGTGTCCTTACACATGGAAAACTGCCCTTAATTGCAAATGTGGGCCACTTTTTTAGCTATCTGATTCGCTAATGGGAGCAGTGGTTAATTTGAGCCAATGGTTTTCGTTGAGAGAGCTGCCGCTCAGGTAGAAAATCTACGCAGCAGGCAAGAAAAGAAGCAGTACCCTCTTGTGTGTGTGTATGGTGCCGTTCACGCTGATTTTACAGCACAGGACAAATCCCAGCTCTGAAAAATCAACTCGAATGGCATGACCAAACGCACTCTGCCCCTTGTGGAACTTCGCATAGCGCAGCACACTTTTTGGTCACTTCGCGGAGTTCCACATAGCGGAACTCCGCAAGCTATTCCCAGGCTTACTTTTGAAAGATTTGGTAGTATAACACCACATCAGAGTGCATCGTTTATACAGGCTGTCTCTGCCCGCCCTTCTCACCCCGCTCGCATTCATGTCTGCTTGACCTGTTCCCGCTTTTACCTCCTTCCCATTGTTGCTTACCCTCACTGACCTCGTGGCTTGCCCCTTCCACAGATTCCCTCCTCCCCCTACTCCATCACTACTTTACCTTTGTTGCCTGTAGCTCCCCCATAGCCACCTCCAACTGTCCTTTATTGCTTGTTATTATCTCAGCGTCTTTTGCAAAAAGTCATCAAAATCTGTCCGTCTCTGCACTTTCTTAATTTTTAAGCTCTTTAGGTAACTGAAGAGTGTTAGCCTCTTACTTTCGCTGTCTCTGCCCGCCCATCCCACCCTGCCTGCATTTGTTGCTGCTTGCCCTGTTCCCACCCACTACCTCTCTCCCATTGCTGCTTGCCCCCTCTGACCTAGTGGCTTGCCCTGTCCCCAGTCGCCCCTTCGACCCCATCGCTGCTTTTCCCTTTGTTGCTTTCAGCTCTCCTATAGCCGTTCCCCACCCTATCCCTCCCACATCCTCCTTGTTTGCCTTCTCCCTACCACCCCCCTCATGTTCTTTTTTGCCCCTTTCCCCGCTTTGGAACGAAAAGCGCCATGATGGCCAGCGCTGGCCTCGCCGTACCACTTTGTTTTTATTTACTGTAAGCCATCTTTAAAAACATTTTAAAAAGCCAAAGAGCTTGCACAGAGCTATTTGGCTTTTGTAAATGTTTATTTAAAGATGTTGCACAGCAGCACGAGCTTCTGTTTAATGGCTTAAAGTAAATAAATACAAATCACTATAGCACGATCCACAATGGCCGTACCATAGCACTTTTAAATTTACTTTGAGCCATGCTCGCGCTGCGGTCCAATATCTTTAAAACATTAACAATGCCAATAGGTGTCTCATAGGAGAAACCTATTGGCTTTGCCAGTGCTTGTTCTGATGAGGCATTTCCCTGAGCAAGAGAGGGAAAAACACTCACAAGGGGAGAAAGCTGACACCTGCAAAAGTGAGATGAAGGGGCAAATGTGTCTGGTAGTGGATTAAATCAGCATGAAGTGGATTCAATACTACACAGACTTGGGATTGGCGCCAGCCGCAGGCTTCTGAGCAGAGCCAGGACAACCATTCTTATTCTCTTATAAGTTAGCCAATGAAAGGATGCCTCTTTTATTTGGGTTCCCAGGTTTATTTTCTGTCCAGTCTGACCATGGGCCTGGGTCCAAACACTCTAGCATGAAAAAACACACCACCTTAATATGGCTTCCAAAGTTAATTCATCCACAGTACTTGACCCATGACGGGGACAGACAGTTAGATTGTAATTGTATTTATATAGTGCTTACTACCACTGACGAGGCGTCGAAACGTTTTCTGGTGAGTAGAACGCTGCTCCGGAGCCCAAAAGGATTAGTGGTGGATAAGTATAGGGAAATATGACTAAATCTTAGTATAGGGGGTACAAGTTAATTTGAGCGGAGGACATGTGTGTCTATTAGTTGGATTGAATAGAGTAATGGAGGGATAAAAGACGGAAGAAAAACAGAAGGGTTAAGTGGGAGATCATAATAGTAAGTTGAGGCCAGGCTCTGCTGGTGGCTCAGGCGGCCCAGAGTTGAATCTCAGTATGGGCTTCTCCCACAGCCACGGCCTGTGGAGGGAGTTAGGGTGGGGCAGAAAGGCGGGGCAGGGGAGGAGCAGGGTGGGGGTGCTAAAAACCAAAATATGGATAATTGGAGGTAAGTAAACATTTTAATAAATAAAACAAATTTCGTAGCGCGCACAGCATCGCATTTTGCGATGTAGGGCGCGCTACGAAATTAGTTTTATTTATTAAAATATTTACTTACCTCCAATTATCCATATTCCGGTTTTTAGCACCCTCCCACCCTGCCCCTTCCCCGCCCCGCCTTCCTGCTCCTCCGTAACTCCCTCCACGGGCTGCGGCTGTTCTCCCATCAATAGGTCAATTCATTTTCCACCAAGTACCACCAAATGGGCGCCTGGAAAGGTATGGTCTCCGTGCTTAATTTGTAAAAAAAGAAGTGCAGGTGCTGAAAATTTTGCCAAGGAGGCCACAGCTCACTTCTTCCTCCGGTGAGCCCCACTTTCAACACTCTCACTGCCTCAGTCTCTATCTTCTAACCTTGATCTGTTGCCTGTCCCCTACGTCTTTGCTCTAAGAGTTTATCTTCTAACTTCTTTAATTGTTTTCTATCATCTTTGCCACACCTGGTGTATTACCTTATTCCCTGCATTTCTGATTTATCCTCTATTCATTCTACCCCTGCCCTTTTCCTCCTCACTTTTATCTATGCTCTGCTCTCTCTCCCCTCAATCTTGGCTCTTTACGATCACTCTTCTAGCAGGGATTAGCTGTGTCTCCGTGTTATCATTTGTCTGCTTTTTCCCTCTGTCCTGTCCTCTACATCCTTTCATTCTATCTTCTCTCTTCTTAATGCTCTCTTCTTCACATCATGGCTGCTTTCTCTTTGTATCTGATTTGCTCTCCTTTATTTCTACTTAGCTCCGTCTTATCTCTCTCCTCATCTGTTGTTTCTTTCTCCTCTTTACTCCTGCTCTCTCTCTCATCTATAACACTGCTGCTGCCTGTGACCCCTGTCGTCAGCCTGTACATGTCCCTGCTATTTTGAACTCTGCGTTTTCCTGTTGTCTTTCCTAAAGAAGAGGAAGATGACATGTGTTTTACTTTCTTTACCTACACCAAGTGTAAAAACTAAATGTACACCAAATGAAAATTCTTTTTTTTGCATATATTAATCAGTGCAGTATAACAGGGTTACTTGCAGAACAGGTAGCTGCTCGAGCACAGCAGGTGATGTCACTACTAGTGCTGCCTGTAATTAGTAGGTCCAGGGAAGGCGACGGCATTGGCATCCCCTGCTCAGCTTGCTGTGATCCTGCCTGCTACAGCACAGGCATTGTCCCTAGCCGTAATGCTGCCAATGCCGGGAAGTATGGCTGTGGTGTCCACTGGACTCATGCACGCTCAGCAATTAGCATGCTGGGGTGCAGCGCACAGATTCTACAGGTGACGCCATGGCGCACAAAAGTTATGTTGGGCCACAGTTGCGTCGAGCACGTTGAGGATAGCAGCAATGCAGAGCTGCAGGATTTGCTACTCTGGATACACAGCAAGTGGAAAGTCCAAACTTACTTTCGTTTATTCTTCCTCAAGAGCCCTCACTCCAAAATTCCAAATGCACTCTTGCAGCTTCCTTGCCTCAACTCCGTCTTGAGCCAGCCCCCAGCTACAATTATCCAATGGGAGGCTTAGGCTCAAGCAGTGGCATGGTGCAGCAGACTCTGGGAATAGAATGCAAGACACAGTTTGTCGATGACTTCTTGGATTTGTGATCAGCGAGATTACATTATCACTATCTTGGTGATACACAATCATGCCTGCCTTGACAGGCATATGATGGCCTGTCTATGAACATATACCAGGCAGAAACCATGCAATGTATGTTATTCTTTTTATTTTGAATTTGAACAATTAATATTGAGACCACCACCTGTAGGGTCAGAAATTGTAGCCCCGGCCCTGTAAAAGAAGTGCAAGTGCTGAGCACCTGATAGCTCCTGCTCAAATTAAGCACTGGTCTCCGTAGCACCGAAACGCAGGCAACTGAAATAGAATTTCACTAGTGGATGAGATCTGTCTTGCTAATGGACCCATCTCTTTTTGTACATCCATAGGGGGAAGCCGTGGTGCATTTTACAGAGCAGCAGACGAGACCCAAGCGGGAGCTCCAAGCCTGACCAAAGGAGACCCTTCCAAAGGACTACTTCCAATATTCCTGGAACCAGACAAAAGGACTTAAAATCCCGATCTCCCAACCGGTAAAGCGTAGAGTTCAATCATAGTGCAGCGCCCTACATGTTAGTGTTCATATGTTTAACTTGCTCTCTTTTGCATCGTAAACATTGTTCATTATTTTCTGGTTGTACTGAAATACCAAACATTGCCAATCTTCTAAAAAAAAGGTTTGAATTGCATCTAAAGCATTTTTGTGTCCAATGCTTAACCACAACTTAAAGGTACCAAAAAGAACATAAATAATAATTAATAGTAATAATTTGTATTTATATTTTATGGAGGTGTTTGTGGACTGCAGCAATGTCGCTTGCGTTGCTTCTGAACACTGGTACACTAGACAGATGAGTAGTGGTTCTGCCCAAGCGGATGAGGGGCGGGTTCAGTCCCTCAACTTTACCTCAAAGATTGGTGCCGTCCAATGGGCTAGAGAGCAAAGGTTGTCTTAGTTCCCCTAAGTGCCCGTCCACACTCTCCAGGAGGTGACTAGCCCTATACACAAGTAGTAGACTGTAGGTATTACTGTAGGGGCTCCACTCTGAGTCAGGAACACTAGGTCCATACAAGGGGATAACGTACAAATAATTTCTGCTCCTTCAGTTTTCCAAAACTATTTAATAATGATATCTATTGCTACAATGGTTTGAATCATAATACAAAAAATACAATAGATACGAGGAAACAATATATTTCCTTTTAAACACCTTCATTTTATAACATTTGCATTGATAATCCGTCAATATTTTTTCTAAAACATAAGTATGCCTAGTGTGCTACTTGCAAAGACACAATTATCTTAAGAATTTCCTTGTAATCATAAACATCTAACTATGCAAATTGATTTGCTCAGTAAAAAAAGAAAAAGATGCGAACTGGTGAACTTCAGTCTTAGAAAACTATATCAAGTACAGACAGCGATAGATATCACTCTAAAATAGCTTAACACAGGTACTCCAAAGATGCCATGCGGTATTCTAGTATAAACAATAACAATTCCCAACAGGTGTCAGTTTAAGGCAGTTAAATGATGTATGCAATCAGCATTACATGAACAAGAGACAAGGAGACTCAGGGTGACAAATAAATAATAATACAATGATGACTCCGCAGGATCAAGTTACAATCACTTAAATCATGGAACAAACAATTTTATCGGAGCACAAAACGTAAAATGCGCCATAGAGTTGCGCTGTGATGTCGACGGCTTTTCGATCCCCGTGAGTCGGGATCGTCATCAGGACAGAGTTGCCGAAGTTAGACAGTGTTGTGCACGCAATCACAATAGCGTGAAGGGCTGGAGGCCAGGCGGTAGCTCAGGCTGCGGCGTCTGATAGTGAATATGCGTCGCCGTGGGCAGGACCAGCGGGGCAGGGCCTGAATAAAGCAGGGCGGCCAGGGGCGATGAGGGCTCTTAACCTGCGTGCTGCTCGCGGTGAATGCGGAGCTCCGTGGACATCACAGCGCAACTCTATGGCGCATTTTATGTTTTGTGCTCCGATAAAATTGTTTGTTCCATGATTTAAGTGATTGTAACTTGATCCTGCGGAGTCATCATTGTATTATTATTTTTTTGTCACCCTGCGCCGCTCACGCTGTTCACCTTCAGCACTTGCATCTTCACCTTCACTAATTGTATATATCACCACTCACCAAGTGCCTTCGGGTTGTCACATGATTATCTCTGTAGAGTGCTGCCTAACTGTATTTCCACGTGAAACACCCTCCTTTGAATGGTGAATAACAAGCTTTTATACCTTTCGAGCCTCCTTGTCTCTTGTTCATGTAATGCTGATTGCATACATCATTTAACTGCCTTAAACTGACACCTGTTGGGAATTGTTATTGTTTATACTACACACCCATCCCGACGTGGTTTATGGGTTTACTCCTGTTGTTCTTACACATGCGGTATTCTAGGCCAGGAGCTCTCTTTAACGTAAATATGCGATCATGCTTCAGTCCAACTTTAATGAACTCCCGAAAATTTAACTCAAAGCAGCAATGGGCTAATGCTTATATTTGTGGAGCTACTGCTTCCAAAAAGGGATTTAAGAGATTGAATTATTTTTATAAGAGGAACTTTCCATAAAAAATCTTCCATTGCCACATCGACCAATAACCTGTCCCTCCCACATTTCCCCCCCCCCCCATTGTTGGCCGGGGAAGTTGCAATGACTAAGTTTCCCATAATGTTAGACAGAGTGTCAAAGGAGACAAGACCTCTCACAGAGAGGTGAACATTCTGCAAAATATCCACTGTTCTGCCCAAGAATGTGCAACAATAACACCACCTCAACCTTTAATCAAGTTTATTGGTGAAGTTGGAATTTATTTTTATTTTTGTTAAAAAAATCAGTAAGCAACTGCCGCAATCATATATGAACAAGATCTTAACATATGTGGGTGTAATCATCATCATCTACACACTGCAAATTAACAAGCACAGAGCAATAACAAAGAATGCAATGGAAATCACACGAACCAAAGTGTATCACACAACAAAACCTGCGATTTTCCTGCTAGCATCACGCAGCAAAACCAGCAACCCCTGTGCACCGTGTTACACAGTGTTACTAGCACCTCATGCAACATATTAATAAGCGATTAAAGCAGCATCACACACATGGAATACCAGCAAGCCTACTGCATCTCCTCACACAGAATTACCAACAATCCCCCATCAACATCAAGTCTCATTCCACACAGCACACAAAAATACATATAAACTCTGCATAAGACAGCAATTTCAGAAAGTCTCCTGCAACAATAACTCAGCAATGCCAGCGAATGCACCAAACAGCAGTACCAGGAAACAAAGCATTCCATAGCAATCGCAACAAGCCCCCTACAATGTTTTACATTCCAATTAAAACAAACAACAGTTCACATAACTAAATTACCACTCACCCTGCATCATTTCACTCAACAGTATCTGGGGATACTCTTGTATCCGCATCAAACCACAATATCAACAGGCCAGATGAAGCACATTAGACAGAACTACCAGCACACTCCATGCATACATCACACAATAAAATCATTGAGTCTTCTGCAACACATCACAATACCGGCAAATAATGTAGAACACAGTAATGCTAGCTAGTCTCCTGCAGCAAACCACAGCAATAGAAGCAACCAGTCCAGCACAAGGCTAGAGTGCTTTACACAGAAATAGCATCAAGCCCTCTATATCCCTTCACACATCAATAAAAGCAAACACATCATAGAATGAATTAAGCAATCATTTCTACATCACATCGCTCTGCATGTCTAAAAGGCTCCTGCAACATATCACACCACCAAACCAACAAACAGGGCACCACACAACAATACTAGCACCCTTCTCCAAGCCCGTAACCTCTCACTAACCAAGACCCACTGGTGTTTTCAGGCACCTCAAAAGGACAGGAACCTCTGCGTGCAAACATTTTGCAACTTCTATAATTATTGGATTAAGCAAAATTGGAATAGTTGAAATGACTAGCAATTTTGTGGGATCCAGAGTTAACAGCCTGACCTCATTTAGACTTAAACATGTTCACAAATTGTTGTTTTCGAAAGCATTTCTGTTTATTTTTAGCCCCCCTTTGGAGAAGGGTGTTATGGCTCCAGTCCTCCTCTTAGATCTATACCTTCCTTCCATCTTGCCACTACTCAGCTTGAAACCATTCTATATTATTTCAGACTCACTAGGGCATCAGAAGACTGTAAAATAAAACTCCACGCTTCGCTGAAGTATTACAGGCTAACACGCGATTAGGGAAAAATAGCAATAACCCAGCAAAATAAAGAAATTGCTGCTTAAATGGACTCAAACATCTGACAAAATCCAGTTGAAGCATACAAAGCTAACATCCATCCAAGGCCATTTTATATGTTTTTCTCTCAATTCAAGTCCATAGAAACAAAAACATGTTATAAAAGGTTTAACTTCAGCTGAACTAACTAATGAGCAGAAGACAGCATCTTCTTATGAGAAAGAGTGTAAGAAGTCCTTGAAAAACTAGACACATAATCAAGCAGTGACTCGGCTGCTTTCTAAAAATTCATGTTTCATGCTGCCCATCCTCAGAATTAGGCTACATTTACTATATAGTGCAGACAATACGCAATTTTTCACCACCAAATAAATGTCCTTGGATCCAACTGTGGAAGTCTGGGGAGTAGAAAGTTTGGTACAAATACATTCCCAATACTGTCCCACGATACTCCCTATGGTGGCTTTCAAATTTCTGCTTGAACCAATGTTGTTTTCCACCTTCAGAGGCATTCCTGTGACAGAGACAAATCATACAGCAAGGGTACAAGAAATAAATTGGTTCATAGTACATAGACAGTGACAACATCATTTTCAGATAAAGCTGCTTTCCTAGCAGCTGAATTAGCCAGGGCATTTCCTTTGAAAACATCATCATGGGTGTGTTTGTGTCCAGCACACTTAACCACTCCCAGATTTTGTGGTAATTGCAGCTACCTGAGAACATTTTTAACATATTGTCCATTTTTAATGGGGGTTCCGGCAGATGTTAGGAGCCCCTGTTGCATCCAAAGGAGCCTAAAATCATACATCACCCCAAACACATACCTTGAATCTTTGTACACAGTTCCAATCTTTTCTTTGGCAAGGATGCAGGCATTAGTGAGAATGCCATGCTGACACACATTGGCAGCCCTCGCAATTGACAAGCGAAAACTTTCTACAGTTTGGAATACAGTACATTCAGTGGCTTAGTGATATTGGCGGTGACTACTAAATAATCATGGGGTTCTCCATCCTTGAGGGTAGACATCAAAGAAGAGGGGGGAGGGCTGTTAAGGCGGGGTGACGAGAAAGGTTGATGTGAAAAGTCAACAAGAGGTGTTTAGAGAGGTGTTGCCTTTGTGGTGAGGAGGAGGGCAGCAACAGCATGTGGAACTGCAGTCCAGGAGGAGCAAGCAACCTCTACCAGATTTTCAGCAGTAGTTGCAGAGTGGGAAGGTGGTGGGAGCTTAGCCGTGACTTATTCCAAGGTTGATGAATTGTACACTACAGGCTTTTTTAATGTCCATTGTTTGTAATAACACCCCAAGGCAAAGACAATTGTGCTCATAGCAGTCTGAAGTAAAGTGTTTAGCATAATCAGGAAGTCCTAAGGCTGGTGTGGAAGTCAGTGACTGTTTATATTTAATAAATGCATTTTTGGCTTCCCTACACCACTGCAAGTGTTCAGGGGCATAATTTCTGACTTAATGTTGCAATGACTTTGTCACTTCAGCATATCATATGATCCATTGTCTAGAGTACCCGGCAATGGCCATACCCAGAAAAGTATTGGAGAGACAAAACTGTAGGTTATCCTTTATAGCCTTATGTCCCTTCTTAGCCAATTTGTTGAGGAGGTAGATAGAGTCTTCCTTGCAGTGATCTGTTGGGGTATATTAATTACACTCAATCTGGATGCAGACATGGTGAAACTGAGCTGTCATAAAATGCTCACCTAACAAATTAACGGGAGAGGTCAGGTTAAGTAAAAAGCAATGTTTGTCATTGAGAGATCCTAGCAAGATAGAGTTGGGATCGAAAATGTGGTGACACAGGGGTTGGTTACAAATAGTTGGTTGGACTGCTTAATCTGCATTATGCTTACAACTGTATTTGAAAAGTGTATGTAGCACTCGTTTTTGGCTAGAATAGGTGATTTGTTTAAGTGTGCAAAAAGCAGTATTTGAAGTGGCTTAGATTTGGGCCTTACCTGCAGGGTAAAACAGGTCCTGCAAAGTGGGATTGAACCTGTCTGTATCCAAGGAGATTCCGATCTTCAGGAGCAGCTCCCTGCCACCCTGGCCATCCGCGTGCGCTTTCCTGATTGGCTCTCTAGCTCCCAAGTAACCATGAGCTCTTCTCCTCTCACACATGCAGAGGCCCTTAAAGTCTGCGGAAGGGACCCCAAGACATCTACTTCCATCTTGTAGCCCCAGCCTCTCTGTGCCCTAAACATCCCAGTGAGGAAAGGACAGAGAAGATGGTTAGAACACAGAACTGTGCTGTGTATTCTTGAAACTTTAAAACTGCTTTCTACTCATGACTGTTTAAATTGAACTCTTTGTTTTCGTGCAATTTGTACTTTTAAAACTGCTGTTTTTCTACCCGTGACTATTTGCATTTCTGGTAGGTAGGTAAGTATACTTGTAAAAGCACACTGTTACCCCATCTCGGGGTGTCCTGGCGCCGTATAGCGCTGAGAAACCCGTCCTGGCTTTCCCTGTGAGATGGTCCCTCCAGGGCACCTCCAAGGTGAAACCAGGCATCCCCAGCGTTGATGGGGCCGTTGTGGAGATTAAGCAAGCTATTGCCCAGAGTTGCAGAGTGGAACCCATGGTTAGCGTAGGCACCTCGGCGAGAATTATCGAGTCCGCGGACATTGACCCAAGACCCTGCCGCGTCGGGAATTGAACCCTGGTCCTGGGCCGCTCTCTGCTTCAGGGTCTGCCGCTTCTAACCAGTGAGCCATTTCTCTCCTAACAAATCCACACATCACTAAGACGACACAAAGCCACACTACAGATAATTTAAATCCACCCAAACTCACGCTACCTGTTCATACAAAACACCAGCTCTACCCTCTACTTACTCCTAACAGACCTCTTTCTGTTACCACCAAACCTATACTCAGCTCTCCATCATTTCATCCACCAACACTCTCCCCTCTTTTTACCAAAAACACACTACCGAACAATCCTTACACTTCACTCCACTGCACATATTACCTCTTCCAACTATCAAATCTAACACAAACACTCATAACTCTTATTCATCCCCTCTCACACACCACATACATGCTTTTCCAAACCCCGTTTACCATTCAACTTCCCCTTACCAACAATACTTTACATACAAATCCTGCTCAGAAAACCACTACACCATCATCTCCTCTCAGTACTCCAAAAAAAAAAACATAACACACACACACCAGCACAACAACATTTCTCACACACACAATTTCATAATACAGTCATCACTAACTAGAAACATACACCTACTTCCACCCTCCTGACTACACAAATAATGCACATCCTAAACCATCTTTACTCCCAGGTTTTCTCTCTTCATGCTCACCTAACACAACTACACCAACACAACAACACTCATTCAACCAGCTCTCATCCATTGCACAATGCAGAGCCTTACAACATGAACCACATGTGCCACCACCCCTAACTCACGTATCTTACACCCTAAAGTGAGGCAAACAAAATAAAGAACATGCCACTCTTCTCAACTCTGCATCTCCAGGTATATTAAACAACAAGGCTACTCTACAAAAACAACACCGCTCACCAACTCACTCTCAACTACCATCTCTTCCACTTACACACAGACCCATAATAATGCCTTGTAAGCCTGCTGGGCAAGAAAGAAGATACAGAAAAGCAACACTATATCTTGGAAGTCCTGATGAGGATCCTTTATCTCTTGATTAAGGATCGAAACGCCATTCACAAAGTTGTTAACCTTATACACAGTGATTTGTATGTTATATGGTGTGACCTCTCTGCAATTGTTGTTTGTTTTGTTGTGATTACCCGATACAGATAACTACATGCTGGCTGAGCCTTTTTTCAGTTTTCCTTGTGATGTGAGTTCATGGATACATGCTTTTGTCCCACTGTAATTAATTCACATGTTTTGCTTATTTTCATTTATTTGCATATTAAATTGCTCTTATCTGGCTGGATAACGGCTAAAATACAGTACCGATTGAGGCTATATTGATTACCTCTCTAAGCTTTGCCAGGACCACTGTCTCTCAAAATAAGTTAGCTCCCAAGGTCCCTGACTGATTCAATTGGGTTCCCTTGTACTTTAGAAACAGGGAAAACAGTATGTACAGTATGTCATTCTCTAAGTATTCCTCAGCTGTAAGGATTTTAGTCTTCCAAGTGTTCAGACAGAGAGAGAGAGAGTTCTCCTTCATCCACAGGTTACTGTGTTTTTTATACATTTTTTGGTTCCCCAGACAAATGTGCGTTTGGATATTTTCTGGAAGTAGATGCGACATTGAGAGATAATCTCAACCAGTGGTCTCACACCAATGTTGAATAAAAGTAGGGACCCTTTGGCCTATTTGTGCCGTAACATATGCTGATGAAGAGACAGCTGTAAGTTGTTGAGTGCAGGTTGAAATAAACAACTGGCAGCATTGAAGGACTATAACAGCCTTATCAGCCCACATATTCAAGTGATTCAGTAGTGTTTTACAGTCAACTGTGTCTTATGTCTCTAACAGGCGAAGCGGTCAAGGGAGTTGATCATGCCTTCTCTAATGTCAGCTATGAGTCCCGGCACCTAGCCAAGCCCCATTGTCATGTAAAATGTTGGATTCTGTAAAGCTTTGAAGCTGACATGTTACCGTTTCTTCCATGATTTTACTTTGGGTTGGCTGGTAGTATCTCCGTAATGGTTTAACTATGATATTTTTAGGCCTCGCTTTGTCGTCGAGATGCCTCTCAAGGGAGACAGAGATGGCCATGCGCAGGGCTTTTGGCGATTGGAGCTCGTGCACATGCACATACAGCCACGCGGTGTGCACATCTCTGTCTCCCTTCTGAGGCAAGCCTCAAGAAGCGTTACTTTCACTTTTCACATTCCCTCCCCTCCGCCCACCACCCCATGCTAACCTCAATGCAGCTTTTCTGCCCAATTGAAGCCCCTACCCCCATGCGCTGCCCTGGCTGGTGCCGTGGCCGATCAGCATCTCTTTGCCCATCTAAACAGGTACGGCTGGTCAGCCATCTTCGCTGCCTGATAGCGCCACTGCCCATCTCTGCACTCACCACTTACCCCCTCTGTCCTATACCACCACGCCCCAGGTCCCCCATGCCCTCTCCATCACCTCTGCGCTGAGGGCGAGCCACCCACTGCCCATCGCCGCACCCTAGCAGCAGCGAACTGCTGCTTGCCCGATTACCAGCACAGCAGCGGGCAGAGGGACTCAGAGTTTGCAGGAGACCGTACAGATCCTCGACGCTCAGAGCCCTCGCTGCCCCCCACTATGGGAGCCGACACCGTGCACCGACGAAGAATCCCCCACTCACCCGGTCTGCGGGGGGAATCCTCCTCCGCACTCCCTCTATGGCGCCAGGACTCCCTCTGCAACACGGGTGCGAGCCGCAGGCCACGCTGATGTGCATGCTCACGGCGTGCAACACGCGCATGGCGCTCTTTAACTTTTTTTATTCGTGCAAATTGGCTCAAGCTGGGCAGGATAATCAGGCTTCAGGCCCAAACAGAATGGAAGGGGTAAGTTGTTAATTTAATTTCATTCATGGTGGCTGCTAGAAGAAATCCCTTCCCTCTGCAGAAAGTGTCCCTCCTGTATACCACTATGAAAATGGAGCCGTGAAGTCTGCTGGCCTGCGTAGAGGCTTTGCATGTGAAAAGTGAGCACATTATCTGCCCAAACTACTCAATATAATGTATAACTGTAACTCTCAAGGTAGAATCTGCACAGTTTAAAGTCCGTGTCTCTTGCCAAGTCAAGAGCTTACTATGCTGCTGACTCAGGTTTTTCTCTAGCGCGCGTTTTTAATTGTATTTACTTGCAGCTATTACTGCAAGAAATGTATGTATACATCAAACCATAACACCATGCGCAGCTGGTGGCTTACATAAATCGTCTTTAGGAAGCAGAGCTCGCACGCGCCCAGGTAAACAGTGTTCATGGGGAGCTCCTGATGTGATCGAGAGAGGGCGGAGGCTGGGGTTTGTTCGGGAACTTACTGTGGAGGTAGCGTGTTTGCGTAGGGGTTTGGTTAGGCAGGAGTTTACTCTGAAATCTAGGCAGAGGCTGTTATGATAAAGATGTACAAGCATGGCGAAGGACGTAAATTAATTTATTCCCTACTGCAGGTGGCTAAGGAACAACACTCCCTGAATATGTCGTTAGGAGTAGCCGGTAATCCTAGCGGGGCCTGTAACATAAATTACTGCCCCTACTGGGTTTACAAGAATACATTTACGAAAACATACATCCCTGACTGATCCAAAGCCTCATGCAATGTGTTTGCCGTCCTTATATGCATGGACATTCTCTCAAGTTTCCATAGTTCGTGCTCGGATAGTTTATCCAGTGCAGATTATATGCCCTATTTATTCTGGTACTTGTAGTCCTGTGATTTAATGCATGAAACATGGCTGGCAATACCTGAATGCAAACAAGCATTGGAAATGCAATAGGTCTCGCATTAGGAAAGTTTGCGCGATTGGTATTGTAAATGACACTTTTTTTTATTTATGTGTTGGTTTTGAAAATAGCAAAATTAATAGCTTTGTCAGTTACAATGTCAATAGTTTTAACTTTCGCAAATGTGACACCTATAGCATTTGTAATGCAATGTGTGTTGTATTTACGTGACTTAGATGTATTGATATTACAAATAACAATGGCTTTTAATTTTGTAAATAATGTGGTGGTGGATGCGGTGGTGGTGCATGTGGTGGATGTGGTGGTGGTGGATGTGATGGAGGATGTGGCGGTGGATGTCATGGTGGATGTGGAGGTGTGTTAAAATCTGGATTGTGGCGTAAACATTATCGGCGCCATCTTGTCCTTTTTCAGATCCATACGTGCGCGTAAGCAGCAACCATTTTGATTGCCATGGCCTCTCTGCCCACTCCCGATAGCCAGCGTCTCTCTCTCCCCCTCACTCCCCAGCCTCGCAAGCATCCCCGACAGCCCCCGGTCTCTCCTGCTTGGGTCATAAACGCACCTCCAGCGCGACCCTGTCTCCGAGCCACATCCCGTGCTGAACCCCCCTCACTCTTTCATCTCATTCATAGAACAGGCCCTTTTGATAACCTCTTCCTCCCTGCCCGATTGTCCGGCCTGACCCCAGGCCATCAACTAGCTCAACAGATGCAGTTTATTGCCCCCTACAGTAGGACCTCGCCCCACATCAAAGGAGCGGGGATTAATCAATGCCTTCACACCCCTAGATCCGACCGATCGCCCACATTCCTGTTCCCAGCGGAATGTCCAGCTGCGCGATAGCCATCATGCTGAGATTTGGGTGGGGACCTCTACTGTGAATATGTGTGAGAACGGGCCTGAACCGGGGATTCCAAAGATGCCTTTGTGAACTTCAAAGCAATACCACGGATGTCATAAATGTAATAAAGCCATAAACCTGTGTATAAGAGGCCAGGCCTCAGAGATGCGGTTAGAGCACCTCGAGAAGATACTCTGTTGTCTGATTTGACGTGTTCTGCTCCGTCGGAATAAACTCCTGTTTCCTGCCTTCCAGTCTCCAGCGCCTGCCTCTTTATTTGGTAACCGTGAGTTGGGTGAGAGGCGGCTAACGCCGGGCAAACCTTGAAAAGGGGTAATCGACCTGATCTGCCTGACCCTTTTTCCTCAATTGGCGTCCCAAACGTGGGGCCCATCAGCGACACGTGGATCCAGTGGGAGAGGTCCTAACGACGGAGTGAACGACTGCAACGATCGGGAAGTGCACCTGCCCGATAGACCCTCGTCTGGCAGCCGATCATCCGAACTTCACTGGTTCCGAGCAGACCTCTCTCGAGTGATCTACGGTCCTGACTGGGAACCATCAGGAGTGCCACGACAGAAGATAGAGGACGATCGAGCGCTGGAATCGGAAGACAGGAAACTGTCCATGCGGTCCGGGTAAGGTCGTGTAACACGACAAACTGTGAAATATTTGATTGATTGATTGGAAAATACTAGTATTACTCTCCGAATTGTTGGTTCTCATGGAGATTCTCTGTCTGCAAACGGAGAGGAATAGAAAGTATTCTCTCTTCCTTTGCAGGTAGTGAAGGGTAGGTAACGCAGGCTTTTGCCCCCATTGTAATCCGTCGTGCCTATCTTTCTCCCCCACTGATTGATTGTTTGCCCGAACGTTGTTTGTTCGAGGATTGTTTTCTCGAGAATTCTCTGTCTGCAAACGGGGAAGGATAAAAGTATTCTGTACTCCTTTGCAGTCAGTGAAGAATAGGTAACGCAGGCCTTTGCCCCCGTTGTAACCCGTCGTGCCTATTTCTTTCTCGCCACTGATTGTTTGATTGAACGGACATTAATTGTTCGATATTGGTTCTTTGGAGGTATTCTCTGCTTACAAATAACGTGGAATAGAGATATTCTGTCTAGTCTTTGTAAGCAGTGAAAGGATAGGTAGTGCAGACTTTTGTCCCCATTGTAACCCGTCATGCCTATCTTCTCCCCATTGTTCAGTAGTTGGTTCAGCCCTGACCGCTTATTGGAGGTGGATCATCCGGCTCCTCTGGAGGGCACCCCTAATAAGGATATGTTTTTAAAGTATGGACTAGTCGCCGTAGCTTATAGTAAGTTATGGCATAAATATACTAAAAAGGATCGAGAAAGTCAGTGGCCACTGATAGGATCCTTCGATGACGCAAAAATAAGCGTGCTGGAAACAGCCCTTTGTAACAATAAAACAACGCCCACTATGCTTGATAGTTTCGGCATGTGGCGCAAGGAGACGGAACAACGAAAGAAAAGAAACGAAGTCAGACTAGAGAAAGAATTGCGAAAAGCAGCTCATTTAGCCGCAAGCAAGTTGAAAGAAGAGATAAAGGAAAGAGAGGGAGCTAGACTGAAGCAAGAATCCGAGACATCGAGCCAATGTCCCGTTAGAACACCCTCTACGCTTTACCCTGAGCTACCTTCGAAGCAGCGAGCGAACGATGATCTACTGCTAGGTCCCCCGATCATCTACATGCCCCCGCCATACGCCCCTTCCCAACCTCTAGTGCAACGCACGCAACCCCCTAGCACAGATGAGAGCAGTGCCAGAGCCTCGGTCCTCACGGCCTCCGCGCCGGCCGAGCCCCTTGTACTCAGCGCAGCGCAAGCAGCAGCATTAGATGAGCCCGAAACTGAGAAGAAAGACTCTGCTAGGCTCCATCGATTGAGTAAGGATGAACGAGCAGGGATTGATAAGATCGCAAAGACGCTAGTAGAACGGAAAGAAAACGAAGATTACGTGACAGATATATGCAATACATATGCTGATAACCACAAACGACACTTTGTTGCACGTTTCTGTTACCACACCCTTAACGCCTATGAAGACCGGTATCGTAACAAAGGTCCTGAAAGCCTAACGGCTCTGTATAGAAAAGTCGACATTGGAGAGCAGGGCGAGGGGGATGTGACGGACCTCTTCTCGCGCACGCTTGAAGTCTTCCACCACCTCACTGAAAAAAGATTAGAGGCCGACACCACGACCCCTGTAGCGACTGAACCTCAACCCGAGAGAACTGACACCATGATGCCAATAAGAGAAGCGGCACCTTATTGGGTCCCCTCACGAGGACAGGGAACACACGACGATATTAACCACCAAGATGCGAAAGGGAGGGTAGTGTACAACTGGGTCTACCAACCCTGGGATCGGCAAGACATCCTGACTTTCCGAAAGTCCTTGCCTGATCTACGAAAGAACCCCACTGCCTTCTACACAGAATTAGGTACCACCTTGGGTTCGACGATTATGACCCTAGCGGACATCGACTTGTTTTTCGGGCTATGTCTGCCAGCTGATGTGTGGAAGCAAATCCGGAAAGTCGACCACCTTGAGCTGTTCGGACATACCTGGTCACAACTCGATGGCATAGACAAACAGCGAGAGCCCGGACAGAAACCCTTGAAATCGATTCTAGACCTGCCAGACAAAATAGTACTAAAACTGAAAACCATAGTACCAGAAAAGAAGGTAGACTGGTCGATAGTAACGGCTTGCTGCCAGAAACCACAGGAAGACGCCTCAGACTATTTCTCCCGGTTCGAAACGGTGTTCTCCGATTACAGTGGCCAGGACATGACCTCTGCGACCGGACATCACTTGTTCGTCCAGAACTTTGTAAAAGGCCTGACACCAGAAGTCTCGCAAAAACTGCAGACTAGTGAAAGTAGTTGGGCTGCCTCCAAACCCGCGGCTATCCTTCAGATGGCTCAATACTACGAACGGCAAAAGAACGAGAACGATAGGGCGACTGAGAAAAAGAAAAAGGACTTGAAAGAACGAGTGATGATTGCTCAATTGCAAGGAGTGACGACAGGAAGGGAACAGTATAGAGGAAACTACCAGTCGAATGCTCCTAGAAATCCACCCCCTAGAGACCGCACACCCGCACCCGGCGCTCCACGAACAGACCTCGATGAGAACCAGTGTGCGTTTTGCAAAGGATATGGGCATTGGAAGTCCCAGTGCCCGGTCCTGCTAGAAATGTACAAAAATAGGCACGCAAAAGACGTAGCGGGTGGGCCGAAAAATAGAGGACAGGGACATGGGCACGCAAACGACGCCGGCAATAACAGACCAGGCAGACCGAATACTTTTGACCACCCCCAACAGAACCAATGCCAGCAGACTGACTGTGACGATGCCTGCGACTTCGCATAGGATTGCCTAGGGCAAGGGAGGGATCCAGTCGAGCTCTATGTTGACCAGCAAGGTCCTTATGTCACCGCTAAGGTCCTAGGTACGAAGTCTCCATTTCTGGTAGACACTGGCGCGACACGTAGTGCCTTATCTAAACGACTGATTCCAAGGGCACCCTTGTCTGGCTCACGCATAACATCAATAGGCTTTGATGGAACGCCCTCCACTAACCCCTTATCCGCACCGGTTTCCTTCGACTTGGACAGTAACCCCACTGACACAACGTTTCTGCTTTCCTCCAACACCCCCGATGCCATTATGGGACTTGACTTACTGAAGCATTTCCGAGCTACTATCAGGTGTTCACAGGACGGAGTTCGAGTCATTCTGTACGATAACCCGACTTTGCTCAGACCTCATCCCGCTCGACACATGTTCTCCATCTCTGACGCTGACGCATCCTTACTTGACTCTCTACCTCTGTATCTGTGGGCTAAAACTGACGCTGACGTAGGACGAATGATGATCGACCCCGTGCACATAACTGTTCGCCAAGACGCGATACTCCCAAAACTCCCACAGTATCGGATATCGCCCGAAGGTGAGAAGGCGTTGGTAATGATAATCCAGTCCCTGGTAGAGGCAGGAGTGGTAGAGGAAGTAGTCAGCAATATTTGCAACAGCCCTATCCTACCCATTGTGAAGAAGCAGGGCGAGGGAGATGAGAAAGCGTACCGCTTCATCATCGACCTTCGAGAGGTCAACAAGGTAGTTGTACCTCAGTACCCCGTAGTCTCAGATATCGCCACCATTCTGACCCTGATTCCATCCACAGCCACCACCTTCACTGTAATAGACCTCAAGAACGCTTTCTTCTCCATCCCCATCCACCCAGACAGCCGCTACCTTTTCGGCTTCACGTTAAAATCCCGCTCATATAGATTTTGTAGAGCTCCCCAAGGTTACACAGAAAGTCCCAGCATCTATAGCCAGGCCCTCAAGAGACAGCTGGACGCCGTTCAGCTACCGGAGGGAGTGGTGTTGATACAGTACGTCGATGACATCCTTTTGGCGGCCGACACCACTCCACTTGCAGTCACAGCCACCATCCAACTCTTGCACTTCCTTGCGGAAAATGGCCACAAGGTCTCCAAGAGAAAGTTGCAATTCTGCCAACCCCAGGTCACCTACCTAGGCCACCTCTTGTCCAAAGACGGGAGAAAGCTTACACCCGATCGAATTCAGGCCATTCTAGAAACCCCTGTCCCAAAGACCCAGAAACAAGTCCGCTCCCTGGTAGGCCTCACCTCCTTCTGCCGGCAGTGGTTGCCAAATTTCAGCCTCATTGTAAAGCCACTACTTTCCCTGCTAGCCAAAGATGTCCCCTTCCCACTCCCTTGGACCCCCGAATGCCAATCTTCCTTCAAAGAACTTCGAGACGCCCTTTGTTCTGCACCAGTCCTAGGAACCCCCGATTACACCAAGCCCTTCTCTCTCTACACTCATGAAAGGGAGGGGTGCGCTTTGTCTGTCCTGACTCAAACTATTGGCCCCAAGCAACGACCCTGTGCCTATTTCTCTGCTACCCTTGACCCCGTAGCGAGAGCCTTGCCTGCCTGCCTTCGAGCCGTAGCTGCCGCTGCTGTCTCTATCCGACAAAGTGAGGGGATCGTACTATCGAATTCCCTCACGGTATTAGTGCCCCATGCTGTTGACACCCTCCTGAACCAGACTAAGACGCAACACCTGACTAGCGCACGACTAACTGGATACAAACTGACTCTGCTTGCACCCCACATCACGCTGAAAAGATGCACCACACTGAACCCAGCCACCTTGTTGCCTCTGCCCGAAAACGACCCAAATGTCCCCCCTATACATGACTGTGTGACCCTCACAGACGAACAGACTAGGAGTAGAGTTGACCTCCGAGACACCGCCTTCACAGACCCTGACGGAGAGCTATGGGTAGACAGCTCTTGCATCAAACTCTCCGACTGCACCACCTCAGCTGCCTATGCAGTAACGACAGCCCGAACAGTAATTGAGACAGCCCGCATCACACAACGATCCGCACAGGCGGCAGAACTGATTGCCCTCACACGAGCATGTATTATAGCGACAGGGACCACGGCAAACAGTTACACGGACAGCCAGTACGCCTTCGGAGTGGTTTATTTATTTATTTTATTTATTCAAAGTTTTATATAGCGCGAACAGGATCCTTACAGATATCAGAGCGCTTCACAAAGACAGGGAAGGGGCAGTAGGAGTCAACAGAGATAATGGGAAACAGTATAATAGTCAATAACATGGTAATAACATGGATAATAAAAACATACATAAAACCAATCCATATACAATCAGGTAAGGGAGTAATATAGGACAACACAAGTCATTGATCACACTACAGAGGTGTACAGGTGGATCAGTGAACCAACGTGTATCATATCTTGGTCGGTAGTAAGAGAGTAGCGTAGTAGTGCCCCCAACAAGTAGAGTATAGTGCCAGGGGATAGGGTGAGCAGTGATAAAAAGCAATGCAGAGTCTCTGAACCAACATCTATAACGATCAGGAGATCTTGGCCAGAAGGATGGTTTTCACCTCTTTCTTGAAGAGTGCAGTGGAGGAGATCAGCCTGGTTTCAGGAGGGAGCGCATTCCAGATCCTGGGTGCCATCCCTGAGAAGGAGCGCTTGTAAGTTTTCACTTTCCGGAATCTACGAGGTTTCAGGAGAAGATTTTTTGTGCTCCTATTGGATCTCGAACCTCCTGATATAGACAGCTTTTGAGCGAGGTAGTTAGGTGCCTTGTGGTGCACGGCCGCGTGTGTCATAACTGCAATTTTTAGCTGTATTCTGGCTTCAAAAGGCAGCCATTTTAGAGACTTTAGGTCTGGGGATATGTGCGAGTGCTTTCTCGAGCCAGTAATGAGTCTCGCGGCAGCGTTCAGGGAGGCTCTTAAGGGTGCTGTTGTGGATAGCGGGAGACCGCTGAGGGCCGCAATTCCATAGTCTATTCGAGGGATGACTAAAGCTTGTACAGCAGTTTGGAAGTCTTTGGCCGGGAGGAAGGGTTTAATTTTCCTCAGCGTGTTAATTTGGAAATTAGCTGCTTTTGTGGCTTTGCTGACGTGCTGCTGCATGTTGAGCTTGGCGTCGAGTGTGATGCCTAGGGATTTCGCAGAGTCCACGATGGTAGGTTGGACATTGAGTGCTGTTAGGTTGTTGAGCCAGGTTTGGGTGGTGGAGATTTTCGCCGGGGGTGAGATGAGTAGGAACTCAGTTTTCAGAGCATTTAGTTTGAGGTGATTATCGGCCAGCCAAGATTGGGTGTTAATAAGCGTGGAATTCAGATGTTTGATATCTTCCGGGGATTGTAACTTTAGATAGAGTTGTGTGTCATCGGCGTACATATGGAATTGAACATTGGATGCTTGAAGCAAGGTGGCGAGCAGTTCCATAACGAGGTTGAACAGTGTAGGGGAGAGGGTGGATCCTTGTGGAACACCTAGATCTGCAGGCACAGGTGTAGATAGCACATTGTCGATCTTGAACCTCTGAGACCGGTTGTGAAGGAAGGACGAAAACCACTTGAGAACAGTTCCCGATAGCCCCATTCTAGTACTTAGCAGCTCCAGCAAATTCTCATGTTTGACCGTGTCAAATGCAGACGAGAGGTCAAGAAGGATGAGGAGGCAGGACTCATTGCGATCCAGAATTTGGAGGGCGTCATCAATTATGTGTGTCATAGCTGTTTCAGTGCTATGTTTCGCTCTGAAGCCTGATTGATGAGGGTTGAGGAGGTCAAATTGATCAATGTGTTTTGTTAGTTGGAGTTGGACACATTTCTCCAGCAGTTTGGCCAGTGTGGGGATATTGGTGATGGGCCGATAGTTGTTTAGGTTAGACGGGTCAGCTGTAGGTTTCTTGAGTATAGGCGTGACTTGCCCCACCTTAAGGGAGTCTGGAATGTGGCCTTGTTGCAAAGAGCTGTTGATGATCTTGGTCCAGAGAGGGAAGAGCAGGGGGATAAAGTCTTTTACAGCATTAGCAGGTAGAGGGTCTGTGAGGTGATTAGAGGGCTTCAAGGTGCAGAGCAGTTTGTGTATTGCTTCTTCCGAATAGGTATCGAAGTACTGCCAGGATGCCTTGTTTTTAGGTTGAGTGTCTGCCATTCTGGCGTGGTTGGGGTATCGGCTTACATCCATGATGAGGTCATTTCTTATGTTGTCAGTCTTTAGTTTAAAGAAAGCAGAGAAGGCTTCACAGTGTGGGGTGTCATTTGTTGTGCTGTTTGATTGTGTGGGTTGTGCCTTTGTTTGGGTCTTGATTAGCTCAAACAGCTTTCTTGGCCTGTTCTTCGCTTGGTCCAACTGGCGGCTGAAGAAGTCCGACTTTGTGCGCTTTATTTTCCTAAAGTAGGCATTTCTCTTATTCTTAAGCTTTTTGAGATGCAGTGCTGAAGGGTCCGATCTCCAGGTGCGCTCTGCCATTCGCATATTACGCCTTTCGTCATTGAGCCTGTCATCATACCAGGGGTTAGAAATTTTGGTGGAGACTCTCTTCAGTTGCAGAGGGGCGACTTCATTGACTATTGTATTCATAGAGTCAAGGTAGTGGTCAGTCAGTGATTGAACATCTGAGGCACCTGAAGGGGGAAGGAGGAGGTTGCCGATGTGGGGAGGTAGTGTGGAGGGGTTAAGATTCTTCAAATCCCTTTTCCATGTTTTGGATTTGATTGGTTGCGTAGGGTTAGGTTTAACTTTTTCGTTGATAAAGAAGGTGATAATGTGGTGATCTGACCAATCGCAGGGTAGAATCGCCTCCAGTTGAATAGCGTTCTCTTTGGCAATGATGAGGTCGAGTATCGCGCCTTTGTCGTGTGTTGGTTTATCGCATAGTTGGGTGAGGTCAAGCGCATTGAGGAAAGTTTTGAGACTATTCACCACGGTGTCTTTCTGATCGTTCCAGTGGAGATTGAAGTCACCCAGGTATACTTGAGTGGTCTGCCGACCGGCATTGGAAGTGATCAGGTCCATGAATTGTTGGGTGAATATGAGATTGTCACCAGGCGGGTGATAGATGAGATGTAAAGCACAGACTTGTTTGCCCTCACTGGTGATGTCGAGGCAGAGGAGTTCACAGGAGGAAAGGGAGGGGAAGGTGACTTGAGTAACGGAGAGGTTGCTCCTAAAAATGCATGCAATTCCCCCGCCCGTCTTGCCAGGAGACCTGTCCAGCCTAATGATGTGATAATTGGGGGGGACTAGTATGTCCATAATCGGGGTAGAGGCTTCAGTGAGCCACGTTTCCGTTAGAATGGCTAGGTCCAGCTCCCTATCTGAGACGAGATCCGCGATGTCGGAGGAATGTCTCTGGGCCGATCTGCAGTTTAGTAGGATGCATTTGAGTTTGGGAGAGAGAAGGGTGGTCGAGCTTTCTAGTGTGAGGGGAACTTTTCTGAGGTTGTTAGGGACGGAGCCTCTGTTGTTGAGTGTTGGGAGCCTCAGCGGGTTAGTAAGATTTGTGGGTATGGGGATGTGTGAGTTGGAAAAGTCTTTTACCGGACCTGGGCCATAAGAGTGTAGGAGAGAGCATAGGTCACGGTCCGACAAGGGGTTGAGAACACGACGGGGGCGGTGGGAATTATTGCGAACGGGGATAGGAGGCCATTGCTGGTGTCGTCGGGGGCGAGGGTATGTAGGGAGGGTGCGTCGTTTGTAGGGTAGTTGGGTGGTGGGAGGTAGACTAGGCTGTGAGGAGAGAAGGCCTTTGATTGCGTGGACGTCTTTTTTGATTTGTAAGATTTCCTCTTTGACTTGTTGGAGGGTGGATAAAGTCAGGTCAGGAGGGTCATTGGGGAAGGTGTTGGTGGAGAGAGCCGTTGGTGAGTGGTGGAGTAGTGAGCTGGAGAGCAGGCAGGGTATCGGGGGGGGGGGTATACTGGCGTTGTTGAGGGGTTCCGCAGTGCTAATGAGTGGGATGGTATTCAAGGTGTGGACGTGTTTGTGGGCGAGGGGTGAGGGTGTTGGAGGTGTGGCAGGCTGTGGTTGGGAGGCATAGGTAGTGACTTCAGTGGGAGACGGTGCTGGTGAGTAGAAGAGTGAGTGAAGGCTGAAGCCAGTGGGGGAGACAGGAGGGTAGTGAGGGCTGAGAATAGGAGGTGGGAGAGAGGGGGATGCTAAGGTAAGGGAGGAGGTATGTTCTGTATCTTTTGTTGGGAGGGAGATAGAGTTGTGAGTGGGAGTGGGGAGGGAGCAGGGAAGGGAGAGGTGTCTGCCGTGGTGGGGGTGGGGGGGATGGGTGGATAAACTCCGAGTGATGGTGTGTGCAGATGTAGGCGTGTTGTGGGTGGGAGTTGTTGTGTCAGGTGTGAGAGACTCGTGGGTGGGGGTGGAGAGGGAGATGGGGAGGGAGAGGTGTCTGTCGTGGGGGGGATGGGAGTGGGGGGTGGATAAACTTTGGGCGGTGGCTTGTTCAGATGGTGGTGTGTTGTGGGTGGGGGATGTTCTGTCCGGGGGGAGAGGGATGGAGGGGGTATGGGTGGGGATAAGAAGGGTCATGTTAGAGGGGCTGCTAGTATATGCAGTGGAGATATTTGTGACTGTCCTTGGGGAGTGGGGAGCGTTAACAGCAGGTGGGCCCTTTACTGGGGTGCTGGGGGTAGAAGTGTAGTAGGTGGTGGCTGCGACGTCAGGGGTGATAGTGCTGGCGGAGTTCTGGGTGGGGGTCCGCAGCTTGGAGAGGTGCTCTTTGAACTTGGGGAACAGGTTGTCTAGTAATTCCAGGTTCTTGTCCGTGGATTGGATTAGGACAATCCCGTTATTGTAGATAGTAATGGTAGACCTGCCAGGGAAGAGGTGGGAAGGTGTGATGGTGAGAATTAAGCCATGAGTTGTTTTCCTGGTGGTGGAGACTGTGAGTAGGGATAGGAAAGTTTTTCTCCATTGGGCTCTGCGTGAGGTGTGGAAGATGATATCAGTATTCAGAGCTCCATTGCCCGATGAGAAGTAAGTGTCGGCAAAGGGTGTTTCAGGGTGCGACCTCAAGAAGTTGTGTTTAAAACGTCTAGTGGCATTTTTGGAGAGAGGAGTGGAGGGGTAGTTAATTCTAAAAGTGTGCTTGCCGTTGAGCTCCATTTTGGAGAGGCTGTGGTGTTAGGTGTAGGAAGTAGGACGATAGTACAAACTGTCAGCCGCTAGTTACAGGGCCAAGGACGACACTAGTGAGTGATCAAAGATATAAGGAGTAGAAGTCGTGTGATCCCCGAACAGACAGTGCGTAGGTGCATCTTACCAAATGTATCCTATATACGAGGTAGCAGTCGGCTTACACCGTGTAACCAACTATGAGAGGTAGGACCGATTAGGTGGAAGCCAAGTTACATATTAGAATGTACGAGGTAACAGCAGTGTAGTCTAGGCGTAGAAAGTGGCTGGGTGCAGCTTACATGACAGGGCGAATTGAATGAGGTAGTAATAATCAGTGCAATATCGTGATGTAGCTTACATCGAAAAACCAACAAATAAATAAATGCGGTAGCGGACAGTGAATGATGGGGATAGCGGTGAGATATGTGCAGCTTGCCGCATATAGAATACAGGCTAAAATAGGGCTAAACTACTAACGAGTTACTGCATCCCATAAATGTGCATACAAATTGCAGCAATAACAGATATAACACTAGAATATACGATAGTAATGTGATAGCAATGCATACAATGTAGGAAGCCAGTAATAATAAAATAAAATAAAATAAAATAGAAACTGCAGTAAAGGCAATGACTAGTCCATGATGGCCGCTGAGTAGAGAGAGAGGTCAGTCTAAAATGGCCGCCAGATAGGTCTGGAGACGCTAGTCCTTTTTTGTTGTTACTGCTTGGAGCAAGGAAGAGAGGATCGATTAGTCCTCTTTTGGTTGTTACTGATATCCGAGCAGGGAAGAGTAGTTTCAGAATCTATTCGGCTGGCGCAGGAACTTGCATACCAAGGGGAGTCTTATCTCAGTTTTTTATTATCTTAAGAGGGGCTGCTGAGGGGCCTCGTGGGCTCAGGCGGTACAGGAGGGGATTAGGTGCTCAGTTTATGACCCCCGCCATTTTGAGCAACAGAGGTTTTGTAAAACAAAACAAAACGAGTGGGGCAGAATGTGCACATTTCCAATAAAACGCGTGGGGCAAAGCAAATACCTTCTTTTTTTTTTTTAGCTGTCGCTTCGGCAAAGACGATCTTCGCTGGCGTTTGCAGACCAGTCGGTCTGTCTGTTCCTGATACAGCTGGGTGTTGGATACAAAGGGGGGGAGGGGGGGGAACGACCATCCACCCCACAGCAAGGCGTCAGCTTCCTCTGGTGTCAGCTTCCTCTGGTGTCCTGGTGGCCGCAGGCAGGGGTCGAACAGCCAGGTAAACAGTTTGCCAGGCAGGGCAGGGAGATCACTCCCGTCGTGAGTCAGACACCGGGTCTACCACCACCCAGTCAGTCTGGCGTGTGTGACGGTGCTCACTCAGGCTCCGCTACAGCTCCCCTCGCCTGCAGACTCAGAATGCACCCGTCGTCATCCAGAGTGGGTGTCGAAGCCGATGTTTGCAGATGGCTCCAGCTCCCGGCGTGGCAAGGGCAGGCTCCAGCCGACCTCCGTCCCACTGATCCCACCAGCCACAGAGCTCCTCTCCGCTAGCTCCTCGGACGGCGGCGCCCCACTCCTCAGATCCTCAGATCGCCCCCAGCACTCAGCCTCTCTCGGCACTCCGATGACGCCGTGACTCCCTGCTGCGGGGCCGGCGGCTCTGCTCCTCTGATGGCAGCCACCAGTGTACCTGACCGCGTCACTGCCGTGGAGCGGGCGGTGGGGGGAAGGGGGGGGGGGGGGCTCTCGACCCCCGGTGGTGCCGTGAATCCTGCGGAGCCGCTCCGGTGGTAGCAGGCAGACCCCCGCAGGCAGGCGCCCTCCCGCAGGCAGCACAGGGCTCACAGATCCAAGAGAGATCCCTGATGAAGGCAGCTCCTACGGTGTCCAGCGGTGCGCAGCTCTTCAGAGTGGTCCGGTGCAGAACGGGCGCCTTCCTTCGACCTCAGGGCGATCTCGGACTCCAGCACCTCCAGAGACCAGCTCCAGCGCCTCCAACGTCCAGCGCCAGAGCAGCAGCCGTCCTCTCAGCAGCCGATCTCGAGGCAGCTCGTGTGATGTCCAGCGCCCGGGCAGCAGCCGTCCCCAGACCAGGTATTATAACTAGCTTTTGCATCCAGTTACTTGATCCAGTTACTCTTTGTTGAATCCTCGAAGATGCGGGTGCTAACGGGGATTAAATCCAGAATTGGAACCCCACGCACTCAGAGCTCTGATCAGGAGCTCCCACCCGGCGGCCATCTTGAGCCATCTTGTTCACCATTCGGTTCACCATTTTGGACTCTTGTGGAGAGAAAGGGGATTCCTGATGTCCCACAGCACGCCCATCCTCCACGGAGATCTAGTCTCCGCCCTGATCGAAGCAGTTCTCCTCCCCAAACGGTTAGCCGTAATCAAATGCCAGGCACACAGGAAGGTGACAGACTTAGTCGGACAGGGAAACGCACTGGCCGACATCACTGCCCGAACCACAGCTGAGAATAGGACGACGACACGCATGTATGTGACCAGGTCACAAGCAGAAAAATGGACTGACGCTAGGGAAACGATTAGGGACATCCAGTTGGCCAGCACACCTCACGAACGGACTGAGTGGGCACGGGTAGGCTTAAAAGACGATGAAGGCTGCTGGCGGACAAAAGACACAAACAAATGGTTGCTGCCTGACTCGTACCTGATTCCCATACTGACTATGGCACACTCCCCCGCACACATAGGATCTGCCCCCATGATCGAACTCATCTCCAAGGTCTGGCACAACGACGAAATCCCCGACTCAGCCAGACGCCTGTTCCAGCAATGCCTTATCTGCCTGCAACACAACCCTGGGAAAGGAACTGTGGTACCCCGGGGAGGGTTTGGGGTCCCCGACCATCCCTTTGAGGTCCTCCAGATGGACTACATCCAACTAGAAAGATGCCAAAGCCTGAAGTATGTATTAGTCATTGTGTGTGCCTTCAGCAAATGGGTAGAAGCCTATCCAACCCGCGATAACACTGCCATGACCACTGCCAAGGTACTACTGAAAGAGTTTTTCCCTCGCTACGGTCTTTGTCGAATTCTATGGAGCGACAACGGCCCCCACTTCATAGCTGAAGTTATCCAACTAATCTTGAAAGGGTTGGGTGTAAAACAGAGGTTTCATGCAGTCTTTCACCCCCAATCTGCTGGCTTAGTTGAGCGACACAACGCCACACTGAAACTAAAACTGTCGAAGATAGTGGCCACCACAGGACTTAAATGGCCAGATGCCCTCCCACTGGCATTGCTATCGATGTGCTCCACTCCCACTAAGCACCATTTGACCCCCTACGAGGTTGTATTTGGGCGACCGATGAACCTCTGGACCGCCCCTAAACCGACCTCCATTCACGACGTCCCGGATGTCCTACTGTCTGATTACTTGTGCATATTGACTAAAACGTTGTCTGTCATTCATCAGCAGGTGCAGCAGGCCATCCCCGATGCTTCCAGGGGTCCGGGTCACGATATCCAACCGGGGGATTATGTGCTGATCCGAAATTTCCAACGGGCGAAGAGTCTGGAACCCCGGTGGACGGGCCCCTGGCAAGTACTGATCACCACCCGGACGGCTCTTCGAGTGGAGGGGAAACGACACTGGCTGCACGCACACCACTGTAAGAAGGTCTCCTCGACCCTGGCCACGACAGAAAACGTCAGCACCCAAGAAGAGCTCCTGAACAAAGACCGGCCATCACTGAACTGTTATCCTGATACCGAGGCACTCGAACTTGCAAAATTCTCTGATCCCACTGTGCCATCCAGAGAAGGGTATTTCCTGCGTCGAAAGGAGGGAGCTTCGGCTAAGTAGACCACGGACTAAGTTGAATCTCAGAACGGTAGCCTAAACACAACCAAGGGTTACCCGGAGAGAAGCTAAACGAAGTCTGCGGTTCTGCCCACTACCGAGCACCTCGAAGATGATGGAAGCGCCAGATAAGAAGATGATAGAAGCGCCAGATAAGAAGATGATGGAAGCAACCGGAAATACCCACTACAGGAACCCAAAGACTGACAGTATGCACAAATCAAAGACAATTGCCCTTTTCATTGTCCTCCTCTTTTGCCTCCTCCTCATGACTTCCTTCTGGATCGTGGAAGAGAGCGCACCCGCTCATCAGATATTGCTGACCACTGCACAGCCAACCACTATAAAAGAGCATCACATGATCTCCCTTTCACCTCAGCTCCGAGAAAGGCGTAAGGAGTTCTGGAACAATTCCTTCATGCAACTGTTGCACCAACACAACCTTGCCGCCAACGCCACAAGCTGCTGGATCTGCGGGTTGCTCCCGCATGCCACCGGACACTCCATCCCGTTCATCCCTTCCCCTTTCTCGGTTCATGGCTCCTGCCTTGCCTGGTTGATCCTCTTGCAAGAGAGCTACAAGGACAACGCCACTTCTGGTCAAACAGTGTCACACTTTTACCATGGGTTCTGGCTGAACAAAACCGGGAGGACATCTGCTCCCTTTTGTCCTTTGACCTCTGGTTCCTCCTTCCATATGGACATCCCTGCCAAGGAACGAGTTGAAATGCAGGTGTTCCATAATCCAGCCAGACCCACCTTCTCCTACCTACTGAAACGAACTGCTGCCACCCTGACTGTGACTCTGTCTGTTATCAATGTCACGGGCCTCGTATGCCTCGAAGGCCTGGGAACACAGCTAGTGGGTCACAGTTCCTGCCACATCACCAGAACATTGGACTCAATTGATCCTCCCTCCTTTGTTGCTTCTCCGAATATGTACTTTGTTTGTGGCACCAAGCTTACACTTGGCTTCCAAAAAGTTGGGGGGTACTTGCTACATCGCCTTCGTTCTCCCTCCAACGTACGTGGCCCCAGCAAACCATCACCGGCAGAAGCGCGCAAGAGACATTGAACAAGCCGACTCCACCGGAGCACAGTTCTTGGATGCAGTGAAGGGACTTGTTCCTCTGTGGGGCCCAATGGCAAACAGCCGCGCCATCCGACACCTGACCGAGGCAGTAGAAACGACCATGAACATCACGGCTGGCATCCTCACTAACAATACGGCCGAGCTTCAGGCAGTCCGCCTGGTAGCTCTTCAGAACCGCCTTGTTCTAGATGTGGTTCTAGCTGACCATGGAGGAGCATGCCGCATCATCGGATCCAGCTGTTGCACCTACGTGCCAGATAACTCGCCCTCAGTCTACAAAGCAATCGAGCACCTCCACAGACTTTCCTCAGAGGTTCACCAGGAGCAAGAAGGATGGTCGCTTGGGAGCTGGTTTTGGGGTACTTTGAAAGACTGGGGATGGAGGTTGTTTACATTTATATTGATACCGGTCGTGGTACTGTGTGGGTGTTGCTTAGGTATTCAATGCTTGCCACCTTTGTGTTCACTCATTGCTAACTGCATGTGCCCTAAGACTCCGAATTTCGAAGCTGAACGTATGAAAGCTTTGTATGATATCGAAATACGTAATATAATGGGGATAGACATAAATTGACAAGCTGGCTAGATATGTTGAAAAGGGAGGACTGTTAAAATCTGGATTGTGGCGTAAACATTATCGGCGCCATCTTGTCCTTTTTCAGATCCATATGTGCGCGTAGGCAGCAACCATTTTGATTGCCATGGCCTCTCTGCCCACTCCCGATAGCCAGCGTCTCTCTCTCCCCGTCACTCCCCAGCCTCGCAAGCATCCCCGACAGCCCCCGGTCTCTCCTGCTTGGGTCATAAACGCACCTCCAGCGCGACCCTGTCTCCGAGCCACATCCCGTGCTGAACCCCCCTCACTCTTTCATCTCATTCATAGAACAGGCCCTTTTGATAACCTCTTCCTCCCTGCCCGATTGTCCGACCTGACCCCAGGCCATCAACTAGCTCAACAGATGCAGTTTATTGCCCCCTACAGTAGGACCTCGCCCCACATCAAAGGAGCGGGGATTAATCAATGCCTTCACACCCCTAGATCCGACCGATCGCCCACATTCCTGTTCCCAGCGGAATGTCCAGCTGCGCGATAGCCATCATGCTGAGATTTGGGTGGGGACCTCTACTGTAGATATGTGTGAGAACGGGCCTGAACCGGGGATTCTAAAGATGCCTTTGTGAACTTCAAAGCAATACCACGGATGTCATAAATGTAATAAAGCCATAAACCTGTGTATAAGAGGCCAGGCCTCAGAGATGCGGTTAGAGCACCTCGAGAAGATACTCTGTTGTCTGATTTGACGTGTTCTGCTCCGTCGGAATAAACTCCTGTTTCCTGCCTTCCAGTCTCCAGCGCCTGCCTCTTTATTTGGTAACTGTGAGTTGGGTGAGAGGCGGCTAGCGCCGGGCAAACCTTGAAAAGGGGTAATCGACCTGATCTGCCTGACCCTTTTTCCTCAGGTGATGGTGGATGTGGTGGTGGATGTGGTGGTGGATGTTGTGGTGATGGTGGATGTGGTGGTGGTGGATGCGGTGGATGTGGTGGTGGTGGATGCGGTGGATGTGGTGATGGTGGATGCGGTGGTGGTGGTGGATGTGGTGGTGGTGGATGGGGTGGTGGATCTAGTGGTGGTGGGTGTGGTGGATGTGGTGGTGGTGGGTGTGGTGGATGTAGTGGTGGTGGGTGTGGTGGATGTGGTGGTGGTGGGTGTGGTGGATGTGGTGGTGGATGTGGCGGTGGATGTGGCGGTGGCGGTGGATGTGGTGGTGGATGTGGTGGTGGATGTGGAGGTGATGGTGGATGTGGTGGTGGTGGTGGTGGATGTGGTGGTGGTGGTGGTGGTGGATGCGGTGGTGGATGTGGTGGTGGTGGGTGTGGTGGATATGGTGGTGGATGTGGTGGTGTATGCGGTGGTGGTGCATGTGGTGGATGTTGTGGTGGTGGATGTGGTGGATGTGGTGGTGGATGTGGCGGTGGATGTCATGGTGGATGTGGAGGTGATGGTGGATGTGGTGGTGGATGTGGTGGTGGATGCGGTGGATGTGGTGGTGGTGGATGCGGTGGATGTGGTGATGGTGGATGCGGTGGTGGTGGTGGATGGGGTGGTGGATGGGGTGGTGGATGTGGCGGTGGATGTGGCGGTGGATGTGGTGGTGGATGTGGCGGTGGATGTGGTGGTGGATGTGGCGGTGGATGTGGCGGTGGATGTGGCGGTGGATGTGGTGGTGGATGTGGTGGTGGATGTGGAGGTGGAGGTGATGGTGGATGTGGTGGTGGTGGTGGATGTGGTGGTGGTGGTGGTGGTGGTGGATGCGGTGGTGGATGTGGTGGTGGTGGGTGTGGTGGATGTGGTGGTGGATGTGGTGGTGGATGTGGTTGTGGATGCGGTGGTGGTGCATGTGGTGGATGTGGTGGTGGATGTGGTGGATGTGGCGGTGGATGTCATGGTGGATGTGGATGTGGTGGTGGATGCGTTGGATGTGGTGGTGGTGGATGCGGTGGATGTGGTGACGGTGGATGCGGTGGTGGTGGTGGATGCGGTGGTGGTGGTGGATGGGGTGGTGGATGTGGCGGTGGATGTGGCGGTGGATGTGGCGGTGGATGTGGCGGTGGATGTGATGGTGGATGTGGTGATGGAATGGTGGTGGATGTGGTGGTGGATGTGGTGGTGGATGTGGAGGTGGAGGTGATGGTGGATGTGGATGTGGATATAGGGCATACTTATGGCATGACTAAAAAAAAAGCACGCTGGTTCTGAGACGCTGCGGGCTCTTAACGACTGAGATGAAATCAGCCGCATTCCTGGATTTCTTAAAGTTTGTCGGAGGGGAGGGGGGCCATGGGCTTTGCAGCACTCATGAGGCGGTTTTATACATTTTGGTTATCCATTCCTTGTGGGTAAGAGATGGGGAGATTACCAGTGACGGAGGGCAGGGCGCAGACCTTTGCAGCTGTGAGCGCATTCAATTAATGAAAAAAAAAAAAGAAGACACGGCCGGCCGGCCGTGAAACTGAAAGCACGGTGGGCAAGAGATGGGGAGATTACCAGTGACGGAGGGCAGGGCGCAGACCTTTGCAGCTGTGAGCGCATTCAATTAATGAAAAAAAAAAGGAAGACACGGCCGGCCGTGAAACTGAAAGCACGGCCGGCCGGCCGTGAAAAAGCCTTTGATGCAGCAGGAGGTAATTAGGCAAGGAGAATGGCTGGGCTGAGGCAGAGCGCAAAGCCTTTGATGCAGCAGGGGGCGGAGCAGGAAGAACTGCTGGCGGCACCAAGCTGACGATTTGATGCTGTACACGCGCATTTTAACTAATTGCGCTTGCGCATTGAGTTAAAAGTACACATGCACAGCATCAAATCGCCAGTCTAGGTAAGCTCTGTTTAAGCCCCTATAGTCTCGCTCTGCTCAATGCGCATGCGCATTGACAGGCGAGACCTAAAAAAGGGGCTTCATAGCTTCTCACACACGGAATTGAGAAATACGAGCGCTCTGCAACCCATTCCGAAGTTGAATGCAGTATGACCCCACCCAGAAGCTGTGAATGTCTACCACTAACAGAACATACTGTGAGGTGAATGGCCTGCCTTATTACATTGGGTATGACCACCTCAGAGGCATGACATTTCTTTCAGTAACAAACCTTTACACTGCAAGATATTCAATCAATTAATCAATCAGCTGATTTGTAGAGCACACTACTCACTTGTTAGGGTCTCAAGGCACTGAGGGGGGGCGGGGGTGACGGGGTTCGGGTATTAATTCAGTGTTTATACAAGCATTACTTTGAAAACTACAGGGGAAAAGCGTTTTTCTAACTCAAAAGCCTTTCTCAACACCAAAGCCTATTGCAGTGCCTTCTCACCTTGGTGGAAGAGCGATTTACCCACTGACAGTGCACCCTCAGGACCAGAGCCACCCCAGAAGTGGGCGGCATCACTGACTTGCAGACAACGGGCAGTAAGAGTCTAGCACAGAGTGTCTGCATACCCTGAGGCCGCAAGCCACCCTGAGTATCAGAGTTTATTACAGCATGCTTAGAGCCAGGGGGCTCATTCAGTAACACTTTATCCTGAGCGTCACAGCTCAGTGGGTACATACAAGATTGTCTTTTCAACTATTGCAAAACTACACCCTACAGGAGGGTAGCCTATCTCGCTAACCCCAACGCGAGCATCAAGGACTAGTGCAGGGATTTGCACAAATGGAAAGCAGAGTGCTCCTTACTACAAAACCATTGATTGCTTACTGGAAAAGCTGGTAAACCTGAGGCTCTAAAATAGCTCTGTGGACTAAGGCATCTGTGAGTAACCAGAAGGTCATAGGTTTTGATTATGAGAGGTCCATTGTTCCAAGGTCTATGAAGTGAGTGCCATTCAATTATTTAATGAGTATCACTTGTTATCGGTGCATTGAAACCGTTCAAGTTGTAGAGTGTGTGATACAAGTTGTGTAATTATTATTATGGCATCTTCTGTAACCAGTTCACTGCTCCACTGTAATGCTAGGCTCCAAGGTGCTTTCCTTGCCAGAAGATTGTCAGCCCATAAGCAGCTGCAATTCCTGGAGGGTGGAAGCAGTGACCTGAGCCAATCTTGGGTGAATACATATCACATGCCCTGTCCTTTTTAGGTCTCGTCTATTATATTGCGCAAGGAATAAATAGACAAGAGTATTGGGGGCAAACCAAGGTCTAAACCATTGCGGATTTCGTCGAGTGCATGTGCTCATGCACGCGCTTACCATTTGCTTCCGCCTGCCTCCGAGAGCTTCACTTCAAAGGCATCCGCTCCCCCGCCCCCTGCTTCACACTTTTCACGGCCGTGTCTCGCATTTCTTCTCCCCCCCTAATTATTTACCCCTGCTGGTGCTGCCCACGGCCTCCCCACTATCAGCAGGCTCCTCAAAGTATGCTTGCTTGTCATGTTACTTAAACGAAGAGTACATGCCCGCCGAACAGAGAGAATCTCGGTTTCCCAGTCTTTCTTAAAAATGTAACATGGAGATCACTGCTTAATTATTTTTCCTGTTAGTGCACAATGATCTACTTTGCATCGGTATCACGAGAAAGAGCTGCGTCTTCTCCTTTGTCTTTAGTTAATTACAGATGTGTCCATTGTCTTCTCGCCAAGAAGCAGGGGTGTGTTCTTCTTCTTTTCAAAGTATATATTTTTGTTCTCCTAAAAAACATCCCGCTTTCACTTTCACGGCCGCGAGGCCGCGAGCTTCACTTCAAAGGGGCCGCCAATGCTTTCAGCACTCCGCTTCCCCGCAACCAGCATTCAACAGCTTGACCCAAAATATAGCTTGTAATCACAGGCTTTTCCATTAATTTCAAGCTTGGCTCTATGGTACTGGCCGCTTCACAATTTTAATTCACTTATTATTCTCCACTGATATTTCCAAAGTATGTTTCCTTATAGCTCTAAGCTCTTCACAGGGTAACAGCAGTTAAACACAGCAGCTTGTGGGCAGGTCACTCATTTCGAGATTTAACCCTGATAGAGAGAGACTCCCACTGTGCCGGCAAGTGGCTCCAGTTTCTGCTGCAGCCCCACCCCCCAACGAGCGCATTATGCAACGCAGACACACAGACCAATTCAGCCTTCCATCCTTCTAATGATGGTAAATTGATTCGTATTAAATTGAGTGATTTTTACACCTGTTATTTGCAGTGCTTACAGAACGAAGTAGCGTTTTGTGAAGCGCTATATCAAAGCAAATATATAACAATTTATATATAATGAACCATGAACCCTGGGCATCCCGCTGTGTTTTTCTTGTCTGCATGTTCCTGTGGTCACCATTGTGCTGCTGTAATCGACTAGATTAGGACACTGGTCCTGCCTAGTTTGGCAAAATGTTAAAACAAGCGCCTTGTCTGTGTGTCTGTCTGATTGTGGTGCTGCAACCGGGTGAGTCAGACTTTATAGGAAAGCTGCCATTTCCGGTCTTGCAAGATACGATAATGGTCACCTTTGTTATTTCCTTAAAACAAAAGGCTACTTTTTACGTTAAAGATAATCTTAACGGGTTCTTCTTCTTTTCAAAGTATATATTTTTTGTTCTCCTAAAAAACATGGTAACGCGTGCCCTCCTGTGTCCATATAGGTTATTGTCATAATTCAGTACTTAAGTATAGCCCCTTCAACAGAAACCAAGTCAAAATAGACATCAGCGATTTGCGAATAGAGTTCAGATTCTATCGCTTTTTGTCTTGTCTTAGTTTTTTTATTTTGAATGTCATCGTTTTATCTTTCCCTTTAAAAGCCTGCTCATTCTTCTTCCATCGATTCCTGATTTCTGCTCTTTTCATCAATATGTTACCTTTTTTCTTTGCTTGTATTTCCTCTTTAATATGATGTTGATTATGAATGTTCAAAAGCAACAACACCGTTGATGATGATAGCAACAACAATGTACATTGCTTCCTCTTTTTTATATTATGCACCTCATTGCTTCTTGTTGAATGCACCTTTTGTGCATCACTCAGCACCACCACAGCATCACTCAGCACCACCACAGCACCACTCAGCACCACCACAGCACCACTCAGCACCACCACAGCACCACTCAGCACTACCACAGCACCACTACAGCATCACTCAGCACCACCACAGCATCACTCAGCACCACTACAGCACCACTCAGCACCACCACAGCACCACTCAGCACCACCACAGCACCACCACAGCATCACTCAGCACCACCACAGCACCACTCAGCACCACCACAGCACCAGAACATTATCACTCAGCACCACTCAGCACCACCACAGCATCAATATGTGCAACCATTCAACAACAACTGGTTCAAATATGTTCTCTCAATGTTTCAAGCTTTATTACAAATGTCACAAAAAGATGTTATGTTAATATTTCACTTCTGTTCTTGGATTATCGTCACAATAAAATACACTGAAAATAATCTTCACAAAAGTTATTTACAAAAGTTTAAGCTATTGCCATTATAAATTACAAAAAACACAGTTGATGGACAGAATGTAGAACAATGTCATACATTCACCCCAGTACAAGGATCTGGGCCTAAATCCATCGTTTTTTTGCACTCCACACCACCCTGGGTTAGACACTGGCTATATGCAAATCAGCTCTGACCCTGTGCCTCATGGGAACAGTCCAGTCCGAACTACCAAGCCATGTCTTTCCCAGACCGGAATCAAGCATCCAAGGACCGGTTTCTGGCTATCAGCCTTCATCAGTCTGGATAGCTTGACTCCAGTGGTGTGGAGAGCCTGGGACTCACGTCTGAGCATCCCCAGCAAACTCAGGGTGAAATTGCAAAAAACACAGTTGATGGACAGAATGTAGAACAATGTCATACATTCACCCCAGTACAAGGATCTGGGCCTAAATCCATCGTTTTTTTGCACTCCACACCACCCTGGGTTAGACACTGGCTATATGCAAATCAGCTCTGACCCTGTGCCTCATGGGAACAGTCCAGTCCGAACTACCAAGCCATGTCTTTCCCAGACCGGAATCAAGCATCCAAGGACCGGTTTCTGGCTATCAGCCTTCATCAGCCTGGATAGCTTGACTCCAGTGGTGTGGAGAGCCTGGGGCTCACATCTGAGCATCCCCAGCACACTCAGGGTGAAATTGCAAAAAACACAGTTGATGGACAGAATGTAGAACAATGTCATACATTCACCCCAGTACAAGGATCTGGGCCTAAATCCATCGTTTTTTTGCACTCCACACCACCCTGGGTTAGACACTGGCTATATGCAAATCAGCTCTGACCCTGTGCCTCATGGGAACAGTCCAGTCCGAACTACCAAGCCATGTCTTTCCCAGACCGGAATCAAGCATCCAAGGACCGGTTTCTGGCTATCAGCCTTCATCAGCCTGGATAGCTTGACTCCAGTGGTGTGGAGAGCCTGGGACTCACGTCTGAGCATCCCCAGCACACTCAGGGTGAAATTGCAAAAAACACAGTTGATGGACAGAATGTAGAACAATGTCATACATTCACCCCAGTACAAGGATCTGGGCCTAAATCCATCGTTTTTTTGCACTCCACACCACCCTGGGTTAGACACTGGCTATATGCAAATCAGCTCTGACCCTGTGCCTCATGGGAACAGTCCAGTCCGAACTACCAAGCCATGTCTTTCCCAGACCGGAATCAAGCATCCAAGGACCGGTTTCTGGCTATCAGCCTTCATCAGCCTGGATAGCTTGACTCCAGTGGTGTGGAGAGCCTGGGACTCACGTCTGAGCATCCCCAGCACACTCAGGGTGAAATTGCAAAAAACACAGTTGATGGACAGAATGTAGAACAATGTCATACATTCACCCCAGTACAAGGATCTGGGCCTAAATCCATCGTTTTTTTGCACTCCACACCACCCTGGGTTAGACACTGGCTATATGCAAATCAGCTCTGAGCCTGTGCCTCATGGGAACAGTCCAGTCCGAACTACCAAACCATGTCTTTCCCAGACCGGAATCAAGCATCCAAGAACCGGTTTCTGGCTATCAGCCTTCATAAGCCTGGATAGCTTGACTCCAGTGGTGTGGAGAGCCTGGGACTCAAGTCTGAGCATCCCCAGCACACTCAGGGTGAAATTGCAAAAAACACAGTTGATGGACAGAATGTAGAACAATGTCATACATTCACCCCAGTACAAGGATCTGGGCCTAAATCCATCGTTTTTTTGCACTCCACACCACCCTGGGTTAGACACTGGCTATATGCAAATCAGCTCTGACCCTGTGCCTCATGGGAACAGTCCAGTCCGAACTACCAAGCCATGTCTTTCCCAGACCGGAATCAAGCATCCAAGGACCGGTTTCTGGCTATCAGCCTTCATCAGCCTGGATAGCTTGACTCCAGTGGTGTGGAGAGCCTGGGACTCACGTCTGAGCATCCCCAGCACACTCAGGGTGAAATTGCAAAAAACACAGTTGATGGACAGAATGTAGAACAATGTCATACATTCACCCCAGTACAAGGATCTGGGCCTAAATCCATCGTTTTTTTGCACTCCACACCACCCTGGGTTAGACACTGGCTATATGCAAATCAGCTCTGACCCTGTGCCTCATGGGAACAGTCCAGTCCGAACTACCAAGCCATGTCTTTCCCAGACCGGAATCAAGCATCTAAGGACCGGTTTCTGGCTATCAGCCTTCATCAGCCTGGATAACTTGACTCCAGTGGTGTGGAGAGCCTGGGACTCACGTCTGAGCATCCCCAGCACACTCAGGGTGAAATTGCAAAAAACACAGTTGATGGACAGAATGTAGAACAATGTCATACATTCACCCCAGTACAAGGATCTGGGCCTAAATCCATCGTTTTATTGCACTCCACACCACCCTGGGTTAGACACTGGCTATATGCAAATCAGCTCTGACCCTGTGCCTCATGGGAACAGTCCAGTCCGAACTACCAAACCATGTCTTTCCCAGACCGGAATCAAGCATCCAAGGACCGGTTTCTGGCTATCAGCCTTCATCAGCCTGGATAGCTTGACTCCAGTGGTGTGGAGAGCCTGGGACTCACGTCTGAGCATCCCCAGCACACTCGGGGTGAAAGTGCAAAAAACACAGTTGATGGACAGAATGTAGAACAATGTCATACATTCACCCCAGTACAAGGATCTGGGCCTAAATCCATCGGTTTTTTGCACTCCACACCACCCTGGGTTAGACACTGGCAATATGCAAATCAGCTCTGACCCTGTGCCTCATGGGAACAGTCCAGTCCGAACTACCAAGCCATGTCTTTCCCAGACCGGAATCAAGCATCCAAGGACCGGTTTCTGGCTATCAGCCTTCTTCAGCCTGGATAGCTTGACTCCAGTGGTGTGGAGAGCCTGGGACTCACGTCTGAGCATCCCCAGCCCACTCGGGGTGAAATTGCAAAAAACACAGTTGATGGACAGAATGTAGAACAATGTCATACATTCACCCCAGTACAAGGATCTGGGCCTAAATCCATCGTTTTTTTGCACTCCACACCACCCTGGGTTAGACACTGGCAATATGCAAATCAGCTCTGACCCTGTGCCTCATGGGAACAGTCCAGTCCGAACTACCAAGCCATGTCTTTCCCAGACCGGAATCAAGCATCTAAGGACCGGTTTCTGGCTATCAGCCTTCATCAGTCTGGATAGCTTGACTCCAGTGGTGTGGAGAGCCTGGGACTCACGTCTGAGCATCCCCAGCACACTCAGGGTGAAGTTGCAAAAAACACAGTTGATGGACAGAATGTAGAACAATGTCATACATTCACCCCAGTATAAGGATCTGGGCCTAAATCCATCGTTTTTTTTTTTTTTTTGTTCTACATTCTGTCCATCAACTGTGTTTTTTGCAATTTCACCCCGAGTGGGCTGGGGATGCTCAGACGTGAGTCCCAGGCTCTCCACACCACTGGAGTCAAGCTATCCAGGCTGAAGAAGGCTGATAGCCAGAAACCGGTCCTTGGATGCTTGATTCCGGTCTGGGAAAGACATGGCTTGGTAGTTCGGACTGGACTGTTCCCATGAGGCACAGGGTCAGAGCTGATTTGCATATTGCCAGTGTCTAACCCAGGGTGGTGTGGAGTGCAAAAAACCGATGGATTTAGGCCCAGATCCTTGTACTGGGGTGAATGTATGACATTGTTCTACATTCTGTCCATCAACTGTGTTTTTTGCAATTTCACCCCGAGTGGGCTGGGGATGCTCAGACGTGAGTCCCAGGCTCTCCACACCACTGGAGTCAAGCTATCCAGGCTGAAGAAGGCTGATAGCCAGAAACCGGTCCTTGGATGCTTGATTCCGGTCTGGGAAAGACATGGCTTGGTAGTTCGGACTGGACTGTTCCCATGAGGCACAGGGTCAGAGCTGATTTGCATATTGCCAGTGTCTAACCCAGGGTGGTGTGGAGTGCAAAAAAACGATGGATTTAGGCCCAGATCCTTGTACTGGGGTGAATGTATGACATTGTTCTACATTCTGTCCATCAACTGTGTTTTTTGCAATTTCACCCCGAGTGGGCTGGGGATGCTCAGACGTGAGTCCCAGGCTCTCCACACCACTGGAGTCAAGCTATCCAGGCTGAAGAAGGCTGATAGCCAGAAACCGGTCCTTGGATGCTTGATTCCGGTCTGGGAAAGACATGGCTTGGTAGTTCGGACTGGACTGTTCCCATGAGGCACAGGGTCAGAGCTGATTTGCATATTGCCAGTGTCTAACCCAGGGTGGTGTGGAGTGCAAAAAAACGATGGATTTAGGCCCAGATCCTTGTACTGGGGTGAATGTATGACATTGTTCTACATTCTGTCCATCAACTGTGTTTTTTGCAATTTCACCCCGAGTGGGCTGGGGATGCTCAGACGTGAGTCCCAGGCTCTCCACACCACTGGAGTCAAGCTATCCAGGCTGAAGAAGGCTGATAGCCAGAAACCGGTCCTTGGATGCTTGATTCCGGTCTGGGAAAGACATGGCTTGGTAGTTCGGACTGGACTGTTCCCATGAGGCACAGGGTCAGAGCTGATTTGCATATTGCCAGTGTCTAACCCAGGGTGGTGTGGAGTGCAAAAAAACGATGGATTTAGGCCCAGATTCTTGTACTGGGGTGAATGTATGACATTGTTCTACATTCTGTCCATCAACTGTGTTTTTTGCAATTTCACCCCGAGTGGGCTGGGGATGCTCAGACGTGAGTCCCAGGCTCTCCACACCACTGGAGTCAAGCTATCCAGGCTGAAGAGGGCTGATAGCCAGAAACCGGTCCTTGGATGCTTGATTCCGGTCTGGGAAAGACATGGCTTGGTAGTTCGGACTGGACTGTTCCCATGAGGCACAGGGTCAGAGCTGATTTGCATATTGCCAGTGTCTAACTCAGGGTGGTGTGGAGTGCAAAAAAACGATGGATTTAGGCCCAGATCCTTGTACTGGGGTGAATGTATGACATTGTTCTACATTCTGTCCATCAACTGTGTTTTTTGCAATTTCACCCCGAGTGGGCTGGGGATGCTCAGACGTGAGTCCCAGGCTCTCCACACCATTGGAGTCAAGCTATCCAGGCTGAAGAAGTCTGATAGCCAGAAACCGGTCCTTGGATGCTTGATTCCGGTCTGGGAAAGACATGGCTTGGTAGTTCGGACTGGACTGTTCCCATGAGGCACAGGGTCAGAGCTGATTTGCATATTGCCAGTGTCTAACCCAGGGTGGTGTGGAGTGCAAAAAAACGATGGATTTAGGCCCAGATCCTTGTACTGGGGTGAATGTATGACATTGTTCTACATTCTGTCCATCAACTGTGTTTTTTGCAATTTCACCCCGAGTGGGCTGGGGATGCTTAGACGTGAGTCCCAGGCTCTCCACACCACTGGAGTCAAGCTATCCAGGCTGAAGAAGGCTGATAGCCAGAAACCGGTCCTTGGATGCTTGATTCCGGTCTGGAAAAGACATGGCTTGGTAGTTCGGACTGGACTGTTCCCATGAGGCACAGGGTCAGAGCTGATTTGCATATTGCCAGTGTCTAACCCAGGGTGGTGTGGAGTGCAAAAAAACGATGGATTTAGGCCCAGATCCTTGTACTGGGGTGAATGTATGACATTGTTCTACATTCTGTCCTTCAACTGTGTTTTTTGCAATTTCACCCCGAGTGGGCTGGGGATGCTCAGACGTGAGTCCCAGGCTCTCCACACCACTGGAGTCAAGCTATCCAGGCTGAAGAAGGCTGATAGCCAGAAACCGGTCCTTGGATGCTTGATTCCGGTCTGGGAAAGACATGGCTTGATAATTCGGACTGGACTGTTCCCATGAGGCACAGGGTCAGAGCTGATTTGCATATTGCCAGTGTCTAACCCAGGGTGGTGTGGAGTGCAAAAAAACGATGGATTTAGGCCCAGATCCTTATACTGGGGTGAATGTATGACATTGTTCTACATTCTGTCCATCAACTGTGTTTTTTGCAATTTCACCCCGAGTGGGCTGGGGATGCTCAGACGTGAGTCCCAGGCTCTCCACACCACTGGAGTCAAGCTATCCAGGCTGAAGAAGGCTGATAGCCAGAAACCGGTCCTTGGATGCTTGATTCCGGTCTGGGAAAGACATGGCTTGGTAGTTCGTCCTGGACTGTTCCCATGAGGCACAGGGTCAGAGCTGATTTGCATATTGCCAGTGTCTAACCCAGGGTGGTGTGGAGTGCAAAAAAACGATGGATTTAGGCCCAGATCCTTGTACTGGGGTGAATGTATGACATTGTTCTACATTCTGTCCATCAACTGTGTTTTTTGCAATTTCACCCCGAGTGGGCTGGGGATGCTCAGACGTGAGTCCCAGGCTCTCCACACCACTGGAGCCAAGCTATCCAGGCTGAAGAAGGCTGATAGCCAGAAACCGGTCCTTGGATGCTTGATTCCGGTCTGGGAAAGACATGGCTTGGTAGTTCGGACTGGACTGTTCCCATGAGGCACAGGGTCAGAGCTGATTTGCATATTGCCAGTGTCTAACCCAGGGTGGTGTGGAGTGCAAAAAAACGATGGATTTAGGCCCAGATCCTTGTACTGGGGTGAATGTATGTCATTGTTCTACATTCTGTCCATCAACTGTGTTTTTTGCAATTTCACCCCGAGTGGGCTGGGGATGCTCAGACGTGAGTCCCAGGCTCTCCACACCACTGGAGTCAAGCTATCCAGGCTGAAGAAGGCTGATAGCCAGAAACCGGTCCTTGGATGCTTGATTCCGGTCTGGGAAAGACATGGCTTGGTAGTTCGGACTGGACTGTTCCCATGAGGCACAGGGTCAGAGCTGATTTGCATATTGCCAGTGTCTAACCCCGGGTGGTGTGGAGTGCAAAAAAACGATGGATTTAGGCCCAGATCCTTGTACTGGGGTGAATGTATGACATTGTTCTACATTCTGTCCATCAACTGTGTTTTTTGCAATTATAAATTACAATCACTTTTATTTAAGTATTAATTATTTAAAAAAATTAAAAGCCATTGTTATTTGTAATATCAATACATCTAAGTCACGTAATTTCAAAACATGTTGCATTACAAATGCTATAGGTGTCACATTTGCGAAAGGGATAACTATTGGCATTGTAAATGACAAAGCTATTAATTTAGCTATTTTCAAAACCAACACATAAATAAAAAAATTGTCATTTACAAGACCAATAGCTCAAACTTTCCTAATGCGAGGCCTATTGCATTGCAAATGCTTGTTTACATTTTAGGCATGGTTGTTAGTGAGGTGGAGCATTTGTAATTTATGTTAATTCTGAGCACACAGTGGAGCTTTTTGGTTTATTGTGTAGGCAAGAGATGAGTTTCAAAGCATAGCTGAAGCTTTCTGCTTTCTGTTTCCAGCTTCCATTTTTCTGACAAATTAAATCTGAAAATTTGAGGGGTACATTTCAACTTTGCCAAAGCACAGATTCATTACTCTGTATAAACCACCATGGAACAACTTCATCTTTTTGGATGGAATTACAGACATCTACCCATCCCATTGTCTGCTGTCCTCTGACACCAAGCTTGAAGGAGGCTTTAACTTCAGATACAACAGGTCCTCAGATCCTGCTACCTCTAACCTTCCCTACATTTGTGCAACACATATTTTGATTCAATACTCCTACCAGCAAAACAACTCCACCTTATGCCTCATAATTTTAAATTCGATCAAATTCAGGGGCTAAATCCCTTTCTGTTCCATGTTGCATGCTACTCAGTGAACTTCAAACTCCAATCTGAGAGAGACTACGCATTCCAGAGAGACTTAAAACCCTCAATAGGAACTTATCCAAGTTATCTATTCCATTGAATACTTTGCCCACAGCTACTGAAACTCATCTATAGTTTCAGAGTTACAGCATTCGAAAATATATGATGAAACTGCTCCACTCACAAAACCCACAAACCAAAGGAAATCCTCAAAGGGAGTCTCCTCAAACATTGGTTGTCAAGAAAAGTGAAAAGGAAATATAATACAACTCTCTCTCGCTCTCAATCTTGCTTTCTCAAAAGTCCCTTCCCAGAACCCAGCTACATATGTAATCACTTGTTCAATGTATCTTTGATGTGAGCCTGTTCAGCTCTATGCTCAGTTTGACTGGTTTATTGCTATACAAACACCACATACTTACCCACATATGTACACACATACATACATCAATACATACATACATGCATGTCTAAAATGTAAAAGAAAAAAGTTACAAAAACATAATTGTCCACTATTTGCAATTATTCAAGATAATAAACTAACAAAGAGCTACACCAAGGGCCGGACAACTCAAGGCTATTGGGGTGCAAAATCCCGTAGTTTTTGTGAAGTTTCATGAAAATGAAACAAAATTATGTCAATGGCACAAAACGTGATATCTCATTCAAACAAAAGTGACACAAGATTCAGTTAAAGAGTGGTTTGAACTGAAAATATTTTTGGCAGGACATTTTCTGCTTTAATCAGTCTCCCAGAAGCAAACAATAATGCAAAATTCCATAATTTGATGATTTTTATGTAACTAAATTAGTACATTTTGCAAATTTCATAAACAAAATAAAAATTTCACAATGACCTACTCCAGACACTATGAACGTACGTCCTAGAATCAAGTAAAACAACCATTGCAAATGCAATATTCTTGCATTTGTTGGAGTTAGAGTTATTGCCATTATAAATGCAAATGTGTTTTACCTAGCTATGTTGGAGGTTGCAGTACCATATGTGGGCAAAAGAGGTCCCATGTAAAAAAACATTTATATTGCCAACAACTTGAATAAATGCGAGACCTATTGCATTTTCAAAGCTTGTTTCTCTATATGGGTGTCCTGGGCTTTTATGTGTCATATCGCCCGAAGAGAGAGCGAGAGAAATCCACCCAGCAGTACTAGAGGCTTAAGACAGACATGGAAACCCAAACCTAAACTCAAGAGGTCTTCTCCGCCTGGAGGGGCGCAAAGAAAGAAATTCATTGGCATACAAGGAGTCAGAGGAACACAAGCATTTGCAATGCAATAGGTTTGCATTACTGAAAGTTTTATCTATTGGTGTTGCTAATATTAATGCAACGCAAATAGCCCAAACTTTCAGTAATGCGAAAGCTATTGTATTGCAAAGCTATTGCGGCACTCGCGCTTTAGCTCTAAACATCTTAAGCAAAAGCGCAGGGGCTGCAATTTCGTCAAAAGAAAGAAATAGAAAAAAAAATTATATTGCTTTACTTTTGAAGCAATTACGGCACCCGTGCTTTAAGTTAAGATGTTTAAAGCTAGAGTGCAGGTGCTGTGATTGTAAAAAAAGTAAACAAATTGAAGAAAATGGCAGGCACACGCTTTTTTCCCTCTGTTTATTTACTTTTCTTACAAACGCAGCACCCACGCTTTAGCTTTAAACATCTTAAGCTAAAGTGTGGGTGCTGCAATTGCCTTAAAAGTTAAGAACTAGGGAAAATACACAAAAAACAATTCTATTTCTTTACTTTCGAAGCAATTGCAGCATCGCGCTTTTAGCTTAAGATGTTTAAAGCTAAAGCACAGGTGCCGCCGTTGTAAAAAAAGTAAAGTAAAATCAACAGAAAAAGAAAGGCATGCGGCCGGGTTCGGCGCCACATATAATAAAAGAAAGGCGTGGCCACCATTATGCCTGCCAAGGCATGCCGTGCTACATACATTTAAAAAAATCATTGCGAGAGAGCTGTCCTGCTTGCAACAGCAGGCAGGAGAAAACCATTAAAAAAAATAGTGGTCAGAGGCTGTAATTAAAACCTACAGAGTAACAACACATGTAACAGGGGGGTGTCCTGATGGGAGGTTACAAGGAGACAATAGGCGGTACTAAAGAGGGCCTACTGAACCAATTGACCAATGAAAGTCACCATTTACAAAGGGCAGTGACAGGAGCCAATTAAAAAGATGGGCGGAAAGTGGGTGGAGATTCATGCCCATAACCTGAATACAACATGTCGCTTAGAGACAGTGCAAGAGCTGCTTAGGTGAGGCCTAAAAAAAAAAAAGTGGCTAATTTGACTCAACACTTCCTCTTGAACTGAAATAAGAATCAGTACTAAAAAGACAACCTGACAGATAAATGTCTCTTGTTTGTTTAAATAACTATCTGTGACTGCTTCTGATTCCAAAATATTAGCTTACGCTGATGGCCCACTTCCACCTCCACTGACCACAGACATCTCTGAAATCCTGAACCCCCCAATGGGTTCATCAAACAAACACTTTCCTGTAGGAAGGAACTGTACCACACAGTCTTACAGTAGGCCATTTAAATCCATGTTTAAACAACTCGCCTTGATCTTATACTCACTGAAATTCTGATATCCAAATTATAGCTAAAACCACAGGAATACTGTCCAGAACCCGTAACTGCCTCCTTAATGTTAATTGATGGCATCCTTAGAAAATGTATTGAAGGTGATGGGGTGGGTTCTCTGATTCCAATATACTCTGGAACACTAGGTCAATGGACCGTTGGTGCCTGCTTAGAATAATTTGTGACTTCGAAGAATCACAGACTCCAGATTCTAGATTAGTTGGTTTATTAAAAAGCCAAAAATAACTGGACATACAAACACCTCAAGATGAGACTGCAGAAATAGATTGGAACTAATACAAAGCCAAACCTACGTGTGATATTCTGTCTCTGGATCATGAAAAGAATGATGAATTCCAAAATCAGGGCAATAAGTGCCTTTACGGCAATATCAGACTTCATTGAAGGTTCGTAAGTATAAAGCATTAGTCTGTGCCTACACTACCACTAATGCGACATCACTAGTTAGCATTCCCCAGACAAGTCAGGAAAAGGTGTCAGCGCATAAAGACTTCTTGAGAAGTGCACTCACGTTGCATGGGTCAAGTAGCCAAAGGCTACAAAGCTCGTTCCAAGATGCTCCTTCCCTCTTTATCGATCTCCTCTCTTCTCCTAACTCAGCCCCCGGGGCGCCATCCCTAATTCCAATACCAAAATCATAAAACACACCTATTACGGATTATCTGATCACCTCATCCAGCTGGGCACCTCCTCAAAGGTTATTTTCTGCTCAGTTTTGATACTCCCAGCTACTTGCTCGATGACCTTGATGCCCAGGCCTTCTCCAGTGGGAAAGAACACTGTCTCACTCCTTGTACAAATAAACGTATCCTCTCCTCCCTAAGCCTAATTCCTAAAACAAAAGCATTATTCTAACTAACAAAGACAACTTTCTCCACCTGCAACGGAAAAGTGAGAAAGGAAAAAATCCAACGTGCACATGAAATTCAACTATGAAATCTCTAATACGAGAGCTTCCAGGGAGAATGCATTTCAGGCCTACAGAAATCGATAACACAAGGAAATAGCACATTGGCCACATAAAACTACATATAAATGAACATTTTTGCTGAGTGTTTCTAAGTCCACGCTACATGAGCACATCAAATACATGTATAATTGTAAACATCATACACAAATGTTTTATGTCAAAGTTTTCAACTAAACACATGTGTATTGCAACATTAATTTCTTCACGTTTATATGAAAAATATATCTAGCACATCACTTTTCACATTATTACAGTACATATTCTACTGTCCCATGCTAATACGACAAAAGAATAAATGTAGGAGCAAACCACTTGTGACTATAATGAACCCATACAAATGGAAAGAGCACAATCGCGCTCTGTCAAAGGATATTTGCACAGTGGCATTCAACTGTAAGGATCATGGTAGGCGCTAGGACACATTCGAAACAGAACATTTAATGGTGGTATAGTCCTGAAATGATTCACCTCTGACCTGTCTAAATTTACCCAAATTGTAAAAATTGGAAAATCTGCTCCGATGCGTCATCTGCTCTATTTGGTGTTCCGCACGGCTCTTCTCTGGCAATTATTCCTGTCAAACATTAAGTGTACCCGCTGTAAGTACTTCTTCATGGCCTTGGTATCTCATACCACCAACAGGGCGACTATACACAATTATATTGGAAAAGTGATTTGTCTGAGGCCATCTTTACTCTAAAAACTTGTCATGAGCAAATATATGAGTAACTTTCAGCCATGCTAAACAGCGGATGTGCTGCTAAACAACATGGCTAAAGACATTCACATTGACAAGGCCAATAGCTCTGCCATTGCCGTTACCTATTGGCTTTGCCAATGCTTGTTATTCTGTGGCTTTCTTTCTTTTTCCTTTCGATGTCACTGCACTTAAGAATAGCTTCTTTACCTTTGGATTGGATGACTTGTATCTTTCTCTGGGAACAACATTTTTCTTTTTATTCAGTACTCCATGAGAGTGCATAGGTTTTCTTGCTGTCTCCCTCATGTGCTGCTGCTGCCCACATCAAATACCTGCCCCCTCACAGCTCTGTGTTGTTCTCTCCTCCCTGACCGCCAGCATGTCATTGCTTCCCCCATTTTCCACACCTCAGTCATCTCTGTTTCCACTCCACCCCTTGCTTCCCCCACCCCACACTGCCTACTCCCCGAAGTATGCCTGCATTGTGCCCCTGCTCCACTGTGTTCTTTAAATGTGCATGGCCCGGCAGCTGCCATTTGCTGCTGGGCCACTCCTCTTCTCAAGTGAACACATAAATATTTTTTGTATTTACCTTTCAAAGATTGGTCTCCACCATGTTGGAATGTTAAATAAACATTTTTAAAATGATGTGTGTGTGGCGAGTCGTGCACACATATACGTCATCATGCTGGGCTGCTGTTGTGTCATCAGTCATACGCATGCATGCATCATAGCACATGTGCATGTACAAGTCATTATGCTTTTTTCTGTTTCTCTTTTTAGCGAAAAGCTTTTCTCTTTGCTCATCCTGTTCAGCAACGTTAGCAAAGACAATAGCTAGAAAGGGTGAGGTGTATTGGCCTTTTCAATGCTTGTTACACGTTTACACTACCTGGACAAAGGTTCCGTCTCACTAGTAGCAGTTTGACAAATCTAATCCAGCAACTGAAAGATGACAAATTAATCTTTTAAGAGGACCTTTACCAATACAGCATAATGTGTGGCAGCGTTTTAGTAACTTTTTAGCTAAAAACTAATATTTTTGCAAAATTTGTAAATTAAGCATCAATTGTTGGATTACTTGACAAGTGCAGCACTGTGATTTTATGGAAAATGCTCAGGGCCGGACTGGAAACAGAAACCGGCCCTGGCAAACTGTTCAGCCAACCCCCCCTGGGGTGAGGGGGAGTGCAGCTAAGCAGTGTGCGAAGGCCGGTTTTGTTACAGGGGGCAGATATTGCCGACCCCCGGTAACAAAAATGGCCCCCAGGGGCCCAAACCCCCACCCTAGCGGTCTACCGGGGAAATGCCTGGTGCCCGGTATGGCCAGTCCGGCTCTGAAAATGCTTTGGCCAGATAATCACATAATTCCAGTGGCCAGAGCCATCCTGTACAGACCATGGGGGAAACGTCTTTTAGGACGAAGACGGAATCACGCTGTGCCTTCACAGCGCCGGCAACAGAATAAATGCATCTTTAGCACACAATCGTTCGGCAACCAAGTTGTTACAATGACCTGCTTTTGGAGGGGGGTGCAATTGTGGAGTGGTGTTGGAATTAAAGTCCAACACCTTCCCTACTGTTGTGCAGACTGGAGTTAAAATAGTAACTTAAACTATTCCAATATCCAGCTCCCCCCTTAAGCAAGTCGATAAAACGACTTGCGTGCAGAACAAATGCCTGCTGAAGACGCATTCGTTTAAAAGACAGGGTTCCTATGGCATGCGTGAAAAACGCATGCGTAATTCCGTCATAAATTTGACCATGGAGCACAGAGCCACGGAGCCTGCTTTTGAACCATCCAAAGTAGAACTATTGCGTTGATAGTAGGACTTGTGGGAAAGTCTGTGAATGTCCAGACCGAGGGGGTTGGGGAGATTCTTATGGCCCATAGATATATCAGTGTTTGCCAACAACCCCTGCTAACTGACTCTGTCCCACAGACTCACCCTTCGGAGCCTATGTGGAAATACATTTGGAGATTTTGCCACTGTCGCTTATAAGGTATCACACAAGTGACAATCAAGTCGAGAAGGAATTCACCACCTCAGGGGGTCCGTGACTGTCTAAAGAATTAACTAAATAGTAGGAGAATAATAAAGTATATGCTGTCTTGCATGGTTATGTTCTTTGCCTTTAAGTGTAACCTTTATTGAAAAGTTTACCTTTTTTCCTCTTCTTTTCTGTTCAAACGAATTCAGATATTCAAACTATATTATTGTTGTCCTTCTCAGTTTTAACATATGCATTATCAGGTGATTCATTGATTTATTTATATGCGATAAACTTCCATCTCCGGCTAGGCCCTAACCCCACTTTAGGATTATCCAGGACTGCTTTAGACTTCAGTCTCTATCATACAGTGGGCACAAATTCCCCAAAAACATAATAAGTTGGTAGACCAGCATGCACAGGGTGCCATAGCACCACAGGAAATTATGTCACAGGAAGTGATAGTACAACCTTAGTGTACACCTGACATAAATCTCTTTTCCGATCTTATGAATCTAATGTCCTACGTGCTCACGTAAAGTAAAATGTGCCCTGTCACCTAGCTAGGAATTTGTTTATGCATCTCATTTTGCGTTTTGCCTTAGGTCTCCTATTTGTTAGATCGTGACGCTGAAACCTAGCATGCATGTTTATAAAGCCGAGTGGGTTAAACTCTGAAGGCAGAGCTCTGTATATGAACTGCACGTGACAAGTTCAGATTCCAACATCATCAACAGGGCATGTTCCCTTCCAAGGACATTGACACAAATACATATCTTTGTTTTGGCAAAGTACTTAGAATAAAGGCACCCCTTATAGAGTCATTGGCAGTCTGAAAGTCCAGGCCCGGGGGGGAGGGGGGGGGAGTTGCTGTTTGGGAGGGTTTAAAGTCAGCTCATATGGTTACTTTGAACATGTATGCGAGTGCACACGAGTACACATGCCATTGGCACTCGAGAAGAGGAGGTGCACTGCTGGCCTAAAAATTGGGGGGCACCTTCCCGTCTTCCTGTGCCTTGAGCTAAAGAAACAAAGGCCTTTCTTTTTAAAAGTGTGGGGACGCCGTTCGTGCTCTTCCACTTACATCACAGCCCTGCTCATGTAATCGTCGTGGCCCAGCACGAGGGAGGCATAGGGTGTTTACATAACACCAGGCAACGCGGTAGCTACAAAAAATGTTGCTGAACCTGTGTGTGCGTCAGACAGGCACCAACATCCTGTCGCTGTTTGGCGGAGCAGTTATAGGCCCTGTCCTCCAGTGTGCTGGTTACACATGCCCACGGTTCTTTGTGTGTGCTGTTTGCAGGAGAAGCTTCTGCTGACCTGCTACTGTGCTGTCTGCAGACTGTGTCTTTGTGCACCCTACTAAAGCCTACCCATTGTCTCCCAGCAGGCCTTTGTATTATCTGCCCTCTGCTATTTGCCTTTGACCTGTTTCCACGTACTTTGCTAACCTACCCATTTCGACTTCTTTTCCAGCCCATGTGCCTTTTGCAGCTCCCCCTGACTTCCGGCTGGCACTATGAGCCACATATCCGCCACAGTGAAGCGCTATACCGGCGAGGCCTACACCAAGGGCAGCTATGGCGGTCTGTCGTCATACGGCAGCAACCTCACCTCCTCATATGTCGAGCGGGAAAAGCTCACCTACAAACCCGGACTGTCGAGCAGCTACAGCAGCAGCACACCGCGTATCTCCACGTACCAGTCCTCCCCATCACCATCTGAGCTGGACCGCGGAAGGACTCTCCCTCGTGTAGACTACACAAGGCGCAGCGAAAGCCAATACCGGGTACCACTCAAGCCCCATAGCAGTGGGCTGACTGGTTCAGGACACTCCTATGGCTACCACACAAACCCCCATTCAAACTATCTCCACGCATCTACATCCTCGTTGGCACCTCTTAACCGAAGGAAGTCCTCCAGTCAGTCGGAGCTGGCTCATGATCTGGCCGGTCTCCATACATCAGACACTTACTATTCTGGGGTCAACAGGAGTCCTCTCCTGCACCGCAGCCGCCTGGAACCAGACACCTTGCCTAACTCCTACCGGAACAACAACCGGACGGACTATTCGGACACTTACCTCAAGAGGAGCACGGGCAGCTACAGCTTGCCTCGCAACTTGGCCTCAGAGAGTACCAACTCGATCGTGCAACAAGGCACTCGGCCGGGCGGTAGCTGGGAAAAATCAGATGCACTGGCCGAATCATCTGCCAAGGACAGGACGGTAAGTGCCTATGAGTTTTGTCCTCCATTGAATAAAACAGTGAGCTGTAACAAGGTTTTATTTTTGGCGGCATGTGTTCTTGGGTGTGGTACACACATTCTAGAGTAACAAACACAATTAGCAAAACTTGGCATGGTAGTACATGTTTAACCAGATTTAGCCTTGGGCGTGTGTCGGGTAATCAGTTCAGTGGGGAAGAGCCTGCTCTTTAAGGGCGTTAGGAATGGAATAGGATTGTGGATTTCTTGGACTGCAAATGGGAGCCTATCCTAAAGTCTTCCTGCTTGAGCTGGAAAGTCACTAGAGTGGGTCTTGTTATAGACAGTAGAGGGCAAAGCTTACGTTGTTATGTACGATAGAGTCCTTGTAGGGTTTCATCCAAGGAGTATGTCTAAACGGTTGTAACCATATACCAGCATGTAATCTGAATGTATTCTTCAGGGGTAGAGGCTCATGTAAAAGTCATAGTTAAATCAACAAGCATGGTAAGATATTCATTAGTGGAATATGGGTGGTGCTATGTCTCTTGTGTTAGTCAGAAGAGCATAGCATTCTGGACTTGTAAAACAAAAAAGATGGTTGAATAAGCTCCTTTTTGAGAGGACCCCAGGTGCTAGTAGGGGGTTTCCTTCCTACAGTAGGGGTTGCTCATTCTAATAAGATGAGCATAACAGCATGTCCTTAATTCCAATGTTTAGAAAGAAAGGGTCTTCAGCCTAAAGCTTTGCAACAAGACTGGAGGTTCCACTTGCCAAGGAGTGGGACGTGAAATAAAGTTGCACGTCTTAACATTTGAGATATGAAAGAGGGACTTCATTCCAAGGTGTGGAGCGTGACAGGACATTCGGTATCCCAGGGTCTGGCTTATGAGGGTAATTCCCACATCTCAAGGTGTGTGACAAGGTTGAAAGTTACTGGTTGCAAGATTTGGGCGATGAGGGTTGCATCCCAAGTTGTGTGACAAGCAAGAATGTTCCTTAGTTTTGGGTCATAGGGGTCTTCATTCTGTGGTGTGGGGACGAGGTTCCACATTTCAAGGCATGAGGCATTTCACAGTGTCTTAAACCACAAAAGAAAAGCAGGTACGTTATTTATTCGAAGCTGACAGGTGTGAAGGGGGTTCCATTTCCAATGTTTATATTGTGAGGGAAGGTTTTTAATCCCAAAACTCAGGAGGGTGGTCTCTGTGTACCATAGTGTGGTAGGTAGAAAGGTCTTCTTAATTGTAAACCAAGGAGCGGAGGTGGCATTGCCCATCTTAACCACAGACGAAAAACAAAGAAACACTTCATGGGTGCGCTTGTGCTTAAATTGTTGATCACAGGACAAGGGTACAAGTGATACTTTCCAACAGTCCACACCTCTTTAACCAGAAGAGATGGAATTAAATTAAAATAACCTCTTGCGCTACACCTGATTAGGCGCCCCCGGGTTCCCACACAGCGGTACAGTATGAAAAGAGATGGTTCCTCTTCTGACTCCACAAGTGATGATGATCGACCTATACAAGTTGTGCTGATGATATGCTTGATTTGGAAGGCCGGGGATTACTGACCATGCTGAATGCTGTAAACCGCCCTCTGCTTCTCACAAGTTTTACTTCTGAAGGAAACTCTCCTGTGTAATTAGCTTCTTTCCCAGGCTAGTGCAAGGTTTTTGTTGCTACCATGTTCTATAATCAATGTAAGATATTTTCTTCCCTTCCGTTAGTGGGGCCAAATGTTGCCCTGCCTCTTACTGGTTCTGGTCGGCCGACGCCTAGAAGTGATTTATGGAAGAAACAATCATGTTTCCACTCAGCTCAGTACCTCCTAGCGACAAACAGGAGACGAGCGCTAGGTCTCTGTCTCACTTTGTGGGTTACAACCTGAATAGCGAACCCAGAATATCAATGGCATAGAATGACTAGGACAAAATATTGAAACTCAAATATCGACAGGTATGTACAGATTTTCTATACCTAACTCCACATATATTGATCCTGTGTATGTATGTTGTGTGTGTTTATGTGTGTATGTATGTATGTATATATATATATATATATATATATATATATATATATCCTCACTGTATGTAGATGTGGAGCTAGGAATATTAAATCTATACTCCCTATATTCAATTTTCTTTCAATATGTTGTCCTTCAATATTCTGCCCACCCAGGGCTGGACTGGCCGTAGCGGGCACCGGGCAATCCCCTGGTGCGCCAGTGGGCCGTTTTTGTTACAGGACCGTTTTTGCAGCATAGCTGCAAAATCGTCCCTGCAACAAAATCGGCAGAAAACCGGCCCTGGCAAAGAGCTCGGCGGCACCCCAACCTCCCGCCGGGGGGGACGGCCGAGCACTTTGCCAGGGCCAGTTTTGGTTCCCAGTCCGGCCCTTTGCCCACCATATTGTTTTAAGTCAATATTGTGGGAAGTCTATAGTAATTAGAAGAACCCTACTTTGTGAGGTAGTGTGCAGCGTCCACTCATGAACCATGTGCCCAATTTGCGATGCTTTGAAAAACCCACTCTGGCAGAGAACGAGAAAAAGAGCTATGCGAGGACAGCAAGAGCACCATTTTGTACCATTTTTTATTCATTAATTTTTGGTACTTGAGGACTGGCGGCGCAGGAGTGGGGTGACTACAGGAGCCCATGTTCTCAGAATCGCTTGGCAAGAATACCTTTTTCTTGTGTTTATCATTTACTGCGTTTTGTGAAGTTCTACAAAACAGTAGAATTCACAAAAAGGGATAAGCTCCTGTGAACATCAAGTGTGATATACCAGTGCCTGCCCTATGAGAAGAAAGAATCACATAAGACTTATGGTGATGTGCCTTTTATTGCGTAAAAAAATATGGAATATTTACTTCAGCAGACTCCTTTGAGGATAAACGCAGATGTATTTATATTTATTGCAAAACTTTTTCAGAGTACTGTAGTTTGTGTCTTTGCTCTTCAAAAATGTGTGCAGATTCTGGACGTCAATTAGGTATCACCAGGGTGAGGGATGTTGGGCTCTGCTGTCCTTGTTTGTGTTTATGACCCCTGATTGCATCCTTGCAACCCAAGACACTGAACCTGCAAGGGAGCATCATGAACAGAAAGTAAATATGTCTACCCTATGTCAGTTGTGGCTGGTGACATTTGAAAGTGGTGGGGAGTAAAAGCTGGGTATGACTTTTATGTAGCGAGAGACGCGGGCAAGGTTAATAGACAAACGTGGGGTCTAGGGTGGGTTCTCCGCCCAAGAACAAAAATTTAAAAAAGATTGGCAAATGGTGCATTTTAAAGCAAATAAATTTAGTGATAAGCATGGCTTATAAAGCAGTGATAACGTATAGTCTTGATATTTTAAACACATTAAAAACTGCCCCATATCTTACTGCATTAATGTGTTCTACAGTTACTGTGATGTGAAAATTGTACAGCGTGACAACTTCAGGCCCTTTAAAGTGTGTGCTTGCCCAGTGTCTTGCACACTCGAGAAACACACAGTGAGCTCGGACTTGCAGAGTGTAGCTATGAATACCTGCAGCCCTGTTAGTGCTGCAACCTATGGCACGCTTGTTTTCAATCAGCTATGGAATCCATTATTCTTAAGGTAAATATCCTCTCTTCCTTTCGCAGCCCAAGTTTATGTACTTTTCTGAATTTGCAAAGGAAATAATTGCCCCACAACTCAAGGCCTAACTACTCCAGAGATCAAACAAATGTTAATCCCAATAGAGAGTGTCTGTGTCTTCTTTGCACCCCATGAAACATAGTAATGCCAGACTTGGTGTCAGCCAGGTGGTCACATATAACCTAATTAGCGTTAATATTCAGTCGCCACTTGTCAGAATCCCAAATCTGCAAATGTCAAGTCCGCAGATTAAAGTATCCCATAATTTCCCCCACCAAGACTGAGCAGTAAATGTATTCAACCTTTCGAGGAGGATAAGATTGTTTCCTCAGGAATATCAAAAACAAAATCTTTGATCTGTACCTGAGCGCATGCTCACTGGTGAAAAACAGCCCTGGAGTTGGTGCTTCAGGATCGGCACTAGATCGGGTCAAATAGAAATTTCTTTGGATAGTGATGTGCATGTCTGGGAAATTGACACCAGACTTGACGGAGATATCAAATCCTGTGGCCATGCCTCTCTTAAATCTGCCAAGCCCCGGCTAGTTCCTTCTATTAGGTTGGATTTCACAAAATACATTTGCGGAGGTCAAACGACAACAAGTTTGGGTGTTGTTGAACATGTATGGAAAATAATATTAAACTAGGTATACATTTTGTTTTCAAATCCCAGTGATTGGAACTGTGTTAATGCTGCTATGCCCAAGCCATTCCCGACTATCAGGAGGAATATCCATCAAGGGATGTCACCTCTGGCGGCAAATATTTGGAGTATTTTGTCTTATGATTTGCTGAATACACATGCCCCACCCATCAGCGGATCTGTCCACATGCGTTCATATAATAACATACCAATGATGTAGCATTCGTCGTGGATGGCCCCCATCAGGCCGCACAATGACTGCTTGTGGAGATGAGATTTTGGATTTTATTATGCTTGCAAATTAAACCTTGGAAAGACTGATGCTACTTCCTGGGACTTGCCAGTCTACGGCCCACTTTTAGTCCAACCGCAAATCATTGTTCTTATTTTCAACTGGTTCATGATACATAGAAATTTTGTTGGGTACCCTTTGAACCTCTGATAGGGATGCAGCCATCTTTGTGAAACCTTAACATCAGGGTGAATGTCACCAATCGATCGCGTATACATAAGAAAAAGAGATCTCACTTGCATAAGCGGTCTCAATATGCTCAAAGCTTTCATGATGACCCGTTTGCAACCAAAATGAAGTAAGTGATTTCTCCATTATTATTTGTTTTACTCCAGTGGGTGGACCAATATCTAGGGACTGAGAGGTAGTCAACATGGATTAGCTCTCTATACTTTCAAAATCATTTTGCTTTGACCAGCCGGATATCTATGTATGTTGGATTCACCTGTGGCGGCCAAGTTACGGTCATATCTGTAATGAATTGCATGATGTTGGTTTCAAAGTACGTGATGCCACAGGCTGGAAGCTAGGGGTGGTAACAAAGCGGACTGTTGTTTCAGAACGAGTTGGTGCTGGTCAGATTCACGGTCACCAGGTTAACTAGATTCTCTTATATGTGAACAACTGTGGCAACAAATCATCACATTCCATACTAGCTGGTTGCAGTCCGCCCACCTGGCTCAACTAGCTGTGCAGCATGACCAGCTGGAGTTAGTGTTCCTGAACTCTTCAATATTGACAAGGTGGCTTATCCTACTTATGTGCGCTGGCCCAGGAGACACAGAGGTTCGGATAGATGTGCGATGTACTTCATTTCCAGGCCTGGTTCTGATTTGATCAATCTAGGGCGGCCACATCTGACAGGTTAGTGTGGTTGACCCCTTCCTTACATGGCTGCCAGTAACAGATACCTAATATAAGCATAATGGGAGTAAAGACATTCAGAAACAAATGATATTCAAGCCTCACTGTTCCTTTAACTAAAACTATTTATTTATTTATTTATGTCATTTGTAGAGCGCCTGAATCACCCCACATGGGGTATCTCCGCACTGAGAACGCGTACAGGTGAGGCAGTGGGAGTTTAAAAGAGTGAGGTTTTCAATAATGGAAGCCTCGCTGTTCCCTTGACCAATGGTATGGTGCCATCACTGTTCCAATAATAGAAAGCGTGGAATCCTCACAGTTCCATCAACAAAACATGCTGATGCATCACTGTCCTTTTAACGAAAGGCACTGAAGCTTCACTGCTCCATGAACAGAAGTATTCGAAGCCTCAAACTCTACTAATGAACAGTGCTAAGCTTGACTGTTTCCTTAGTTTAAAATGATGGAAGCATCACTGGCCAAATAAAACAATCTATGCCAGCCTCACTGCACCATTAATGAAAGTTTTGGAAACCTCACCACTCAATTATCCTTATTCTGTTAACAAAAGGCGTGGAAGCCACAGTCTACCCTTAATGAAAGTTATGGAAACCTCACTACTCAGTTACTGAAAGATGCAGAACCCTCATTGCTGCGTTAATACACGGCGTGGAAGCCACATTTTGCCATTAACAAAAGGCGTGGAACTCTCTTTGCTTCATGAACAAAAGTTGTGGAACCCTCAGTGTCCAATTAACAAAAGATGTGGAACCCTCAGTGTTCTATTAACAGAAGGTGTGTAACACTCGGAGTTCTATTAACAAATGGTGTGGGACCCTTTGTGTTCTATTAACAAAATATGTGAGACCCTCAGTGTTCTATTAACAGAAGGTGTGAAATCCTCAGAGTTCTATTAACAAAAGTTGTGGAACCCTCATGTTCTATTAACAAAAGGAGTCGAACCTTCAGTGTTCTATTAACAAAAGAGTTGAGACCCTTAATGTTCTATTAACAGAAGGTGTAGAACCCTCAGTGTTCTATTATCAAAAGGAGTGGAACCCTCAGTGTTCTATTAACAATAGAGTTGAGACCCTCAGTGTTCTATTAACAGAAGGTTTAGAATCCTCAGTGTTCTAGTAACCAACGATGGGGAACCTTCAGTATTCTATTAACAAATGATATGGGACCCTTAGTGTTCTATTAAAAAAAGCTGTGGAACCCTCAGTATTATATTAACCAAAGATGGGGAACATTCAGTGTTCTAGTAACAGAAGGTATGGAACACTTAGTGTTCTATTAACAAAAGGTGCGGAATCTTCAGTGTTCTATTAACAAAAGATGCGGAACCTTCAGTATTCTATTAACAAATGGTGTGTGACCCTGTGTGTTCTATTAAAAAAAGGTGTGGAACCCTCAGTATTCTATTAACCAAAGATGGGGAACATTCAGTGTTCTAGTAACAGAAGGTGTGGAACACTTAGTGTTCTATTAACAAAAGGTGCGGAATCTTCAGTCTTCTATTAACAAAAGATGGGGAACCGAAGAATTATCGGCCCATCTCCCTTCTAGATACAACCGCCAAACTTATGGGCAGGTTGTTGCTAATTAGGTTGGAGGACTGAGCCCTAGATCATAACATCCTAATGCAGGCCCAATATGGTTTTCAGAAAGGTACAGGGACAGTTGATCAATGTCTTCACCTATCACTCTGCATAGATAAGTATACGAAAGCCAAGGGAAGGGCGGCAGGCTTTAAATGGCCTTTATTGATATGACAGCGGCCTTCGACTGCGTTCCCCATTTGAAGTTATGGCTGACAGGGCTGGACTCGGAACCACAACCGGCCCTGGCAAAGTGCTCGGCCGCCACCCCCCCAGCCCCCATTCGGGGGGTTTGGAGGTGCCGCCGAGCTCTTTGCCGGGGCCAATTTTTGGCCGATTTTGGTACAGGGCCGATTTTGCAGCTATGCTGCAGAAACGGCCCTGTAACAAAAATGCTCCCAGGGGCCCAAAACCGGCCCCCACCCATGCGGCGCACTGGGGGATTGCCAGTCCGGCCCTGATGGCTGATGATGGAGGGCTATTAGAGTGGCCCCATTCTGCTGTGGCACTCGATTTGGCGAAGGGCTACAGTCAATTTAACCCAACATATAATTTGAGACTGTCAGGGTCTTGAGGGCCATAGCAGGATTGGCTGGCTTAGATATGTGGAGTCGCAATTAAATGCAATATGGCAAGGAGAACTTTTCAGAGAGCCCACATCTTGCAGTAAGATATCCAAACGGAAATGAATTTACCTTTATCGAGAAAAGGCAAATTAGTACCGCAGGGAAAGGAATAGGCATTCCCAGGCTCTCGCAGTTTATAACCAAATTCCACCAAGAATGGAGGAAGGCTATTGCTACCTTTCCTGTGTCACAGTAGCTTAGCCCCGATTTATCTTACTGCGTTTTCGCCTGAAATGAATCCTTTTGATGTTTGGGTTCCCAAAAAAAAGGTTTAAGCATCACGATTTAGGCCCCTGCCCCTGTGACAATCATTCACCCCAATCAGATTTGCATTTGGTCCTTTTTTGCAAGTTTCATTCCATTGAAAGAAAAGAGTTCCTCCTTCCAATCATAAGGGGAAAAAATGTTGATCAATGCAGAGTGGCACTTTATTTTTTTTAAACTCTCCTAAATCCTTGTGTCTGTTATGCAGTAGCATCTTTTTTGTGGCCCTGTTTCAGAAATAGAAGGGCCAGGGGCTTACAGCTATGAATTTTAATACTCAGTGATTGTATTGTACAGATAATTCTGATTTACCATGGCACTTAAAAAGTATAATGAGGTTCTTTAAAAAAAAATGTGATGGGTTTTTATTTAGCTTATTCATTGCTAATTGACTAATGAACTTGTGCTTTTATGATATGTTTGTATATGTATCGAATAAAGATTAAAAGAAAAAAGGAGACCCTCAGTGTTCTATCAACAGAAGGTGTAGAACCCTCAGTGTTCTATTAACCAAAGTTGGGGAACCATCAGTGTTCTATTAACCAAAGATGGGGAACCTTCAGTATTCTATTAACAAATGGTGTGGGACCCTTAGTGTACTAGTAACAAAAGCTGTGGAACCGTCAGTATTCTATAAATCAAGATGGGGAACAGTCAGTGTTCTATTAACAAAAAGTGTGGAACCCTCAGTGTTCTATTAACCAAAGAAGGGTAACCTTCAGTATTCTTTTAACAAATGGTGTGGGACCCTTAGTGCTCTATTAACAAAAGATGTGAAACCCTTAGTGTTCTATTAAACAAAGATGGGGAACCTTCAGTATTCTATTAACAAAATATTTGAAACCCTTAGTGTTCTATTAACAAAAGGTGCGGAATCTTCAGTGTTCTATTAACAAAAGACTGGGAACCATTGGTGTTCTATTAACAAAAGAGTTGAGACCCTCAGTGTTCTATTAACACAAGGTTTGGAACCCTCAGTGTTCTATTATGTTATGTTATGTTATGTTAACATTTTGTTAAGCGCACAGCTACCCCAGCAAAGAGGCGTCCCGGCGCTGGTGGGCTCGTTATACAGATTACACATAGAGCTGACCACAGAAATCACAAACCCTAGGACAGTGGAAAAAGGAAGGTCTTAATAGCTTTGCAAAAAGTAAGTGTGTCCTCAATGCCGCGGATAGAGGGTGGCAAGGAATTCCACAAATTTGCTGCTAGGAGCCGAAAGGAGCAGCCTCCGGCACGACAGAGTTTCGTCCTGGGTACAATCGCCAGATGTTGTCCCAGTGACCGCAGACTGCGTTGGGGAGTGTATGGGGTTAAGAGAGGCCGCAGCAGCACAGGGCTATTGCATTTCAAGATTTTAAACGCCACACAAACTGCTTTAAACTGGATCCGTGCTCCAATCGGGAGCCAGTGTAGGCCTCTAATGGCAGCTCTGGCAGAGCATCTACGAGGAAGTCCTACCAGTGCTCTGGCTGCCGAGTTTTGGACTCGTTGGAGTCGCAAAACCTCGGCTTTATTAGCGCCCAGAAGCAGCACACTCGCATAGTCCAGGCGCGATAATATCGTAGCCTGGACAATGAGCTGCCGAACTGGCGCATTAAAGAACTTCAGGATGGGATGGAGACCTCTCAACAGGCCCACACAAGTCGCCGCCACCTTCTTAGTGTGGGTCTGAAAATTGAGGGCCTCATCCATCCACACTCCCAGGTTCTTAACCACTGGTTTTGGAATTGGCATGGTACCTAACGAATCCGGCCACCAGTGCTCATTCCAGAGAGAGGTGTTCTTCCCTACCAGCATCACCTCCGTTTTGCTAGCATTCAGCTGCAAACAGTTGTCAGCCATCCACTGAGCAACTGCCCATCTCTGAATCTGGTGGCTGATATAGAAGGTCCTTCCGCTAAAGTGATAACCAGCTGAGTATCATCAGCGTACGATACCAGTGTTAGGCCCCACTCCTTGGCCACCATCGCAAGAGGTTGCACATAAAGATTGAACAAGGAAGGGCTCAACGCAGAGCCCTGTGGAACAAAAGATAGGGGAACCTTCAGTAGTCTATTAACAAACGGTGCAAAAGTGTTATATTAAGAAAAGATGGGGAACCCATGGTGTTCTATTAACAAAATTTATTTATTTATTTATTTTACCATTTATTAAGCGCACTGTTACCGGGCAGGTGTCCTGGCGCTGAAATGATATACTTTCTCCATACGATGTTAGTCCCTATAGATTAAAAAGCCATGTTTTAATGTTCTTCCTAAATGTCATTAGGTCAGTGCTTTGTTTTAGGGGGAGGGGCATTTTATTCCAGATACCAGCTGCTCCGGAGATAAAACTGCGACCTCCCCATCGAACTTTCCTAATACGATCAGTCTTGACAAGCCATTTGTTGGATGATCTTAAATGTCGGCCTGGTTTATACAGCTGGAAGTGTTGTTGAAGGAAAGGCGGACCTAGTCCATTCACTGCCTTGAACACTATGCACAGTGCTTTGAACATCATACGTTTCCGTACTGGGAGCCAGTGCAATTTGCTCAGTTCCCCAGTGACGGAAGCAAACTTGGGTAGACCCGTAATTAAGCGGACAGCAGCATTTTGCAGCGTCTGTAGCTTGTTCAAGATCCCTTGCTGTGCTTGCAAATACAGACTATTGCAGTAATCAAGGCGTGACAGCACTAATGCTGTCACGACAGTTTTCCTACTGCTAGTGGAGAGAAAGGGGAGAATTTTCCTAATTGTTTTTATTATCCAGTGAACAGAGGATGAGAGGGCATTGACTTGTGCTTTAAAAGAAAGTTGTTTGTCAATGAGTACCCCCAGATTTTTTACTGTCGTGGCAGGTATGGGTGGTTCTCCCATTTCTTGAGTCCACCAATTGGGGGTCCATAAGTTGGTCTCGTTGCCAAAGAGAAGAACCTCTGTTTTCGAGGAGTTCAATTTAAGGCAATTCCTAGCCATCCATGAACTTACTGCAATCATACAGTCCTGAAATCTTGCTGCTGTTCCTTCCTCTCGACCCGGGAGCAGAGATACCACAATTTGTGTATCATCTGCATATGATGTCAATTCAAAGCCAAATGACCGAATCACCGGGGCGAGGGAGGAAATGTATATATTAAAAAGGGTAGGGCTCAGAGAGGAGCCCTGAGGAACCCCTCCTGGGAGTGTAAAAGGAGTAGATTCAAAGTCTCCCAGGGCTACCACCTGAACCCTGTCCGAGAGGAAAGATTTCAACAAGCTCAGCGCGGCTCCTTGAATTCCGCACCCCTCAAGGCGGTCCACCAAAATACTATGGTGGACCGTATCGAAGGCCGCGGAAAAATCGAGGAGCACCAAGACTGCCCGTCCGCCCGCGTCCATCACCTTCCTGATTTCTTCGGTGGACTTAATAAGGGCAGTCTCAGTGCTGTGGCCTTCCCTAAATCCGTGTTGCGCCATGTCAAGCCCTTGAGAGGATCGGAGGAAATCACAGAGCTGAGCATTCATGGCCCTCTCAATAAGCTTGGCCGGCAATGGAAGTCTAACTATGGGCCGGTAACTATTGGGATCTGAGATGTCCAAAGTTGATTTTTTAAGCAAAGGTGCAATGGAGACTTGCTTCCAACACAATGGATATTCTCCCCCTTTAAACATTGTGTTAAAGACTTCGGTTAGCATAAATGAGATGGGAGTGGCTGCAAGTTGAGCCACAGCAGCTGGACAGGGATCGTGGGGTGAGCCTGATTTAGTTCTTAGTAATAACTTTGTTATTTCTTCTACTTTTACTGGGCTGCACTCCACGAGTTCCGAAAGCTGTGAGTTCTTTTGTATGGATTTGTGGGTTCCTTCACTGAGAGTCAGCCTCACTTGATGTTCCAGGGCAGCAAATATTTGCTCTACCTTTCCCAAGAAGAATTTAGCAAGAGTCTCGCATAGGTCCAAGCTAGGAGGAATAGTGACTGATTTCAAAGTACTTAAGTTAGTCACAGTCTCAAAGAGTTCTTTAGAGGAATTCTTCGCGATCTCAATTTTTGCGGAAAAATAAACGCTTTTTGCTTTTTTAATCATTCCTTTGTATGTCTTAAGCCTAGCATTAAGTATCATTTTGTCTGCCTGTGAGTATTTTGTACGCCATTGGCGCTCTAGTTTTTTACACGACACCTTATAATCGCGTAGTTCCTGGGTGAACCAAGGAGCAGATGGTATTATACGCATAGGGCGGCAGAGTTGAGACCCTCAGTGTTCTATTATCAGAAGGTGTGGAACTCTCAGTGTTCTATTAACCAAAGATGGGGAACCCTCAGTGTTCTATTAACCAAAGAAGGGGAACCCTCAGTGTTCTATTAACCAAAGATGGGGAACCTTCAGTGTTCTATTAACCAATGATGGGGAACCCTCAGTGTTCCATTAACAAAATAAGTAAGACCCTCAGTGTTCTAATAAAAAAGGCGTGGAACCCTCAGTCTTCTGTTAACAAAAGAGTTGAGACCCTCAGTGTTCTGTTAACAGAAGGTTTGGAACCCTTGGTGTTCCATTAACAATAGGTGTGGAACCATCAGTGTTCTATTAACCAAAGTTGTGGAACCCTCAGTATTCTATTAACAAAAGATGGGGAACCTTCAGTGGTCTAATAACAAATGGTGTGAGACCCTTAGTGTTCTATTATCAAAAGATGGGGAACCTTCAGTATTCTATTAACAAAAGATGTGAAACCCTCAGTGTTCCATTAACAAAAGAAGTAAGACTGTCAGTGTTCTAATAAAAAAGGCATGGAACCCTCAGTGTTCCATTAACAAAAGAAGTAAGACCGTCAGTGTTCTAATAAAAAAAGGCATGGAACCCTCATTACCTCCTCGTTAGTCTTCCTCACCACATGACTAACAAAGTGAGCTTCAGCTCCACACCAGAACCCTCCAAAGCAAAAAAAAAGTCAGCCTCCCATTCCTCCCATCCCTTCCCAATATGGCCGACCCATACAGTCCATGACCACTATAAGAGGCGGGCCGGCCCAACCCCAAAGCCTGTTTTTTTTAGTTCTGCGCACGTCTCTCCAGATGCGTTAGGTAAGTGGTGCCTGCAGTAGCAGTTACATGGGTCTCGGGTGGAGGTCTGGCTCTAGCGGAGCCTAGGATCTTAGACTGTTTTTTTACATTTCCCCCGATTTTGTGCTGGTTAGGCTCTGCTCTAGCGGGCCGAGGGTTTCCTGGGGGGGATGGGCGGGTGCTGTTTGGGATGGGGGCCGGTGCTGCTTGCCTCCTTTGTTTTCATTGTGTTCTTCCTATAGGGTTATGGGCTGTTGTGCTGTTTGTCCCTTTACTCTGTGCCCGGTTTTCACCGCCCACCTGCCTTTCATGGCGTTACGGCGGGCGGCGGCTTTGCGTGTGTTTCCTTCCCTGCACTTTGTTCTCGCCGCCCGCCTGCCCCATCGTGGCGCTGCGGCGGGTGGCGGCTCGTCCTCTTTTTTCCCTTCCAGTGGGGGGTATGGCTGTCAGCTGCATGCCTGATGACTGGGGAACCTTTGGAGACAGCACATTGATACTACTTGTTAGATGGGCTTGCCGCCCGCCTTCCCTTTGGACCACGGCGGGCGGCAGCAATTGTGCTCGGTTTCAGTATTCCCCGCTTGCACCGCCTGCCCTTAAAGTGCTGTGGCGGGCGGTGGCCCGGCTTTCTTTTCCCTTCCGATGGGATTGCGGCCGTTATGTGTATGGGTGTTTTGTGAGGATACTTCCCTGCTGCTGGCGGCGGCGGTTGTGCTTTTTCGTTGTTCCTCACTAGCCTCAATCAGGGACGGCCACGCCACCTGCCTTCCCTTCACTGCTCTCCAGTGGGCGGCGGCGGTTCTCCGCGGTGTGTTCCCCGCTTGCGCCGCCGGACTTGGCTGCGCTGCAGCAGGTGGCGGCTGTGTTATGCTGTCTGGGGACTCGTTGGGGGCTAATTGTTGGGGTCTCCATCTCGCTCTGGGACAGTTGTGTGTCCTGCTGCTCTCGCATCCCGCCTGCCCTTCGAGGCGTTGCAGCGGCGGTGCTACGCCGCTTTTGCCGTCTTCACGGTGTGGGGCTCTCTCCTGTGGGCTGTGGCTTGTACTGTGCTCCCCGGCCCCTCTGGCTTGCCTGCCTTCCTCCCGGCGCCTCTCCAGTGAATCTTCCATAAGGGTGGGGTGCCCCTTTCGGCGGCATTGTAGTCCGTCCTCTGGGGTTGCGTCTGGTCTCGTCTGGTTCTGATCCTTGGGCGGACGGCTGGTGGGCTTGGATGTCTTGGGCACTTGGCACTGGTTGTCAAAAGGGTGAGTCCCGAATCTCGCTTCTGCTTTTTCTCTGTCACCTGTTGCTTGTGGTCTTGGCCGCTTTCACTTACAGTTGAGTCTTCTACTCCTGGTGTTTTGATGTATCTGTTTATTCAGAAGTGGGCAATACTGTTTTTCTCTCACCGGTGTGCGACCTGTGGGTCTTACTGTGGTGGTCTCCTTTGCTTTGATGTTTTCGGCTGGGTATGGTTTTGGGGTGAGGGGTGTGTTCTTCCGGCTGCGCGACCGGCCTCGGTACTGAGGTTCCTGGTTCGTGTCTCAGTTAGGGCCCTCACCATCCTGTGGCTCTGGGCACTGGGCAGCTCACTTGTGCTACGTGGCTGTTTCCCTGGTGTATGTGTACACTGCTGTCCCGTTTTTCCGCTGTCAGGTACGGGTCTGGGTTTACTCTACTCGCTCCTCCGCATCCTGCTATGGTTGCAATATGTTTGCGTTTTTGTGTTATTCCCTGCTGGTCATGTCTCTCTGTTTTGATGCTGCAGTTTCTGCTTCTTTGATCCGGTATCGAGGAGTCATTAGTACGCCCTCCCGTGCTCTGCATGGTCCTGCAGGTGTTTTCCCGCTCTGGTTTTCTTATCTGTTGGCCTCAGCGAGTCCCATTGGGTTGTTCTCTCCGCTTTTCACGGGGTTCTCAGTTTGCCTTGGGTAACATTGACACGTTCTGTTATTCGGCGCATGTGGTGTTGGGTTGCGGGGCCTCAGCTTCATTGTTTGCTGTGTTGTCCCTGTCTCCTTCCTACCTTATGGGCTTTGTGCCAGCGGTCTTTTCGTCCTGTGGACTCCTGTTCCCGCCTTTGTTGTGCTATCCCGGTGTGTTCCTTGGTGGACGTCCTCAGGGGGGTTCCTGGGGCTGTAGACTGCTGCGTGTCTGGTGAGGGCTGGCTGCGTTGGGCTCCTGTTTGTCCGTCTCTGGGTTGCTTCGGTGGTCGCCTGGTGTTTCCTTGCTGGCTGTTTCTGCTCCTAGCAGGCTCGCTGTCTCAGCGGGTGGCTCCTGCGCCCCTTTCCTGATGGCTTCCTGCTGTCACAATTTTTCTCCTTGCCTCCTGGGGGTTGGGGTTTTGTTGTGGTCCTTCTGTCGCCTCTCCTCTAATCCTAAGTGGCACGGATCCTTGGCTCCTGCCCTCTGCCTGCCTGCTCCGGTTGGCGGTTCTCGGGTTCCCCTGCTCCTGTCCATGGTGCTGTGGCTCTTTGGTTGCTCTGCTTTGGGTGGTGCCTGCTTGGTCAGGCCGGAGGTTCGGCACCCCCCTCTGGTGGGGTGTGCGTTCTTCCCTTTTTGTTGCGGGGTCGCTTTTGGCGGTCTTGCTGTTCCTTCTATGGCGGGTTCTGTTCATCAGGTTTCGCTTGGCCCCCTGGTTGCTCCGGTTGGGGTTGTCTGCCTTTACTGCTCCTCCCCTTCCTGTTGGTCTCGGTTCCTCTGGCCCTTCCTTGGTTCTCTTGCCCCAGGCCCTTTCCGCTCTATCTCCTGGTGTGGCTAGGTGCCTCCTTCCCGGGTGTTAACGGCGTTTGCCTTCCTGGAGGGCATGCTTGGGTTCCCGATCTGTACTGGGTCGGTGGGTTTCCCTGCGGGCATTTTCCCATCTGGCTTCTGTTTGCCATTCCTTGGCTTCCCTGGGGTTTCCCCTGCCTTGCTGGGGCTTGTTGGTTGCCATTCTGGTGGGTTTGTGCCCTGCCTCGTGCTCCGGGTCATATGCGGGGTTCGCCCCTGTTGGCTTTTGCCACATTGGTGCTGTCCTTGCCTGGGTCATTTTTGGCTCCGGCCGTTCTAGCCCTGAATGCTCATGTTCTCATCGGCTCTCATTCAGTGTTTTGTGGGTCAGGCCCCTTTGGTGCCTAGTTGGGGGTTTTCCTGGGTTTGTCTGGTACTGTCTGCTTCCTTTGGGTCCTCGGGGTTGACTCTTCAGACTTCTCATCCGGGCTCCCGGCTTTGCACTTTCCTGGGGTCCTTTTTCTCCTGAGATTCTGGGCTTGTTTGGCCTGGCCAGGGTTTTTGTTCTGTTAGTGGTGCTCGCCTGGGTGCGTCTCCATTGGCGTCTGCTTCTGCGGTGGTTGACTTGGGCCCTGTTGCTCATTGGTCCCTGTTTTGCCTATAGGGGTGTGGGTTTTGTGTCCTGCTCCTGCTTTCTCTTTCCCTTGCTGGTTTTTGTTTCCAGCAGTGCTGGGGGGTTGTCTTGGGGTGCTGGGACTCCCGGTTCTCTCCTTCCTGGCGGGGCCCTGCGCTTTCGGTGTGGATTGTGTCCTTGTTTTTGTCCCTGGTTTTGGGGTCCCGGGACGTGTTGGCTCTGGTGACTGCCTGGGAGTCTTGACGTGGCTCGGGCTAGTTTTCGCCCTGCCCTTCTGTCCTTCTCGCCTTTGGTGTGTTTCTGCCTGTGTGTTTTTTTTTCTCCCTGTACTCTCATGTTCCAGTCGGTTCTTCGTTGTCAGGCTGGGCTGGGCCTGGTTGTTGGCTGGGTGTCTGGCCGCCTGGGTGCTCTCTTCAGCGGCTTGCTTCCTTCTTGTGGTTCATTCCTAGGACGGTTTGCTTGGTTCCTGTGCGGGGCGGTCTCAGGCCACCGCGCCGCTTCTCCCTTCCGACGTGGGTGGACCTGTGGGTTTTACGCTTTTCGCTTTTGCCCGATTAGGTTCCCTCCGGGTCTCTTTGGTGTCATTTCTGGCACCTTCCTGGGTTCATTTTGCCTTGAGCCTACCTGGTTTCTCTCCTTGGAGTCGCTGTCCCTTTCGGGGGTCCTTTGTGTGTCTGGGGTATATCCCCCTTCTGTTTCTCTTCTGCACCTTTTCCATTCTTGCAGCTCTTGCCAGTCTGTTGGATTACGTCTGGTGCCGCTGCCACGTTCTTCTGGTTCAGCTCTCTCGTGGGTGGTTGTCACCCTTGCGGTGTTGCTCTGTTTGTCGGACTGCATCTCTCTTTCTGCTGTGGCTTTTTTTGTTGGGTCGCTGTGGTGGGGATGCCCTCTGTTCATTCGGTTCCTTTCTTTGGAATTTTGCTCCCCTCTCGCTTTTGGGCTGTCCGTTGGGCTGTCCTGGTGTGTTTGATCCAGCTTGCACTTTTCTGTTCCGGGCCCTGGTTGCTGTTGGCTTTGGCTCCGTGCCGTCTGGTCCCGTGCCTGACTCTGTCCTCCTTCGGCTTTTGCTTGAGGCAGTTTTCCTGGCAGCGCTTGGAGTCTCTGGGGTCCGGGTTTTCGGCCTTCCCGGTGTCTTTCAGACCCGGGCTGGTTCTTCCTGCTTGTGGTTGCCACTCTCGTGGGTGGTCCTTCCACCCATGCTGGTCTGTTGGGTTTGCCCTCTTTCGTGGGTGTCCCCTTCTGGTCTGTTGGTTTCTTGTGAGTTTCCATGAAGCTGCTTGGCTTTGGTATGTGCTCACTTTGTTAGTCATGTGGCGAGGAAGACTAGCAAGGAGGTAATGCCCGATTACTTACCGGTAATCTTCATTACTCCGAGTTAGTCTTCCTCACCACATGAGTTCCCATCCCTCCCTCCCTGTCTGGGTATCGGCTTCATGTTTGGGCTTGGTAGTTTCAGGCTTTGGGGTTGGGCCGGCCCGCCTCTTATAGTGGTCATGGAGTGTATGGGTCGGCCATATTGGAAAGGGATGGGAGGAATGGGAAGCTGACTTTTTTGCTTTGGAGGGTTCTGGTGTGGAGCTGAAGCTCACTTTGTTAGTCATGTGGTGAGGAAGACTAACTCAGAGTAATCGGGCAGTAGTCTATTAACAAAAGATGGGGAACCTTCAGTTGTCTAACAACAAATGGCGTGGGACCCTTAGTGTTCTATTAACAAAAGTTGTGAAACCGTCCGTGATCCATTTACAAAAGGTGGTGAACCCCCACTGGTCCTAATAAATGGTTTGCAAGCTTCCCTGTTCTATTGATGCTTCTCTACTCCATCAAACAAAAGGTGTGGAAGCTTTGCTGCTCCGAGTATGAAAGCATCATGGCACAACTAACAAAGAACTCTCTGTGCTCCAGGAAATTAAAAGTATGGAAATCAAAATGTTCTATGAACAAAGAGTGTGGAATTTCCCTACTCCGTGAAACATAAAGCATGGAAACCTTACTGCTCGATTAACAAAGCAGGGTATGAAAGCCTCATGGCACCATTAATAAAGGCATGGAAGCTTCACTGCTCCATTAACCAAAGTCAAGAAAGCATTTTTGCCAGTACATTCACACAAACTGGAAAAAGCTTTGAGCTTGTAGCACTTCAGAGTAGACATTCCTTTAGCTTGGACCGTGGTACATGATGATCCGTACCCCAGCCACCCCCAAAAACATGTATTCTATACCAGAGCCACCACGTGATCTGGGATCCTCTCACCCCTATGAGTGAAAATAGAGAGGGAATGGAGAGAGAGACATTCGCTCCCCTGATGCACCCATCCTTGGCCTGTGGGTCGCCATCGCAGTGCAGCAACATCTGGTTTCCGAAAGATAGGGGGGAACCCAACAATGAGTCTGACTGAGGGTCTTGGCAGGCGCACGACATGCCAGCACAGCGACTTCAAACTCCATTCGTTTGCTTGCATGGAAGCATGCATAATATGACCCAATCGCAAGAAAGGAAACGCTGAGCTCAACAACTCGACGTGGCGATGTTGGAAAGGTATGAGTGGGAAGAGTACACGCTGTCATCAGACAGAGAGATAAGTGTGTCATGGGACTATAAATAGAACGCCTATACAGTCACTCGAGGCTCTTATGTAACCCACATGTGCACCCTGTAATCATCGGCGCGGGGCAACCCCGACCTGCTCGCGCCCCCTCGGAGCCACCTGGCGCGCCCGTCTGCAGAGAGTGGGAGTTGGGACACACCTTACAGTCATCCTTGACACGCCCTCGCCTGTGAGACGTCACTGCTGGTTGGATCTATCCATACAACTCGCGTGCCATTGGAATCGGGCGTAGCCTCTATTGGTGCAGCAGGTGCAGTGGTGCCGGAAGGCAGCGCTCTGAGGGGCCCACCCATCCCGGTTTATTCATATATTTTGCCATTCAAAAGGCAGCAAGGGGGTGGATTTCCTTCCTTGTAGTAGGGGCCAATTACACACTGGGTACGCCACTAGACTACACTCGAAGAGAACTTCAGGGCGCTGAAGTACATTTAAATATTGGTAACAGATCGCATTGATATATCGTGTTTTTTGTGGCCATTTTATTATTGCCGGTCGGCAAAAGCAGTGCTTTCTGTAGTCTGGGTGCATTGTCTCAGGCATTCCTAAGTGTTCATCACGGATCGGTGTCTGATTTGGCTTCCCAAGATGTGTTATCATCAATATAGCAATTTGGTATGCTTCTTTGTGGGTTACATGTGCCAGCTTCATTGGCGAATCAATGATAAATATCCTAGAAATGGTGTCTCATTCAGAGTGTGTTCAGACAATTGTGAAGCTTATTCTGCATTTTGCGGTGTATTTTGCATCAGCTGACAGTTTACACCACAGTGCTACCCACGTCATTGGATGTGTTGGTTCACCAATGGCCTGTAAGTTTGTGAAGTTGGTCATCAGTTCTCAATAGCCTGCATTTCACCTCAGACCACTTTTATACAAGTTGTGTTATATTCATGGATATTTATATAGCAGAATTTTTACCAATCACATGGCCTCTTGGCGCTTTAACTGACTCGATGGATGAGATTTATCCCCTGCTGAATAACCATCCGATCACGGATTGGTGTTGGTTGGTGGTACGGAATGTGTGGGGTTCCTTAGAGAGATGTTCAATAAGAAGGAATTGATTTTTCCAGTATTCAACCAACCTTGTGTGTATTTTTGGGTGTGTAGTGGATTGTGACTTCCTAGTTGGTTTGCTACGGGATTTGAGGTCTCACATCTCACTATTATCCAGTGCCACCTGTCATTCAGCTGAGTGCGTGAGTGGTTGTGTGGGTCTAGAAGTGGGTGTGTGAGTGGTGCTGGGGGTCTGTTAGTGAGTGTGTGAGTGCCTGTGTGAGTCTGTAAACGGGTGTGTGAGTGCCTATGTGGGCCTGCGAGTGGGTGTCTGATTGCCTGTGTGGGCTGTGACCTGGTTTGTGAGTGGAACTCTGGGTGGGTGTGTGATTGGCTGTGTGGGTCTGTGCATGGGTGTTTGATTGGCTGTGTAGGTCTGTGAGTGGGTAGGTGAGTGCCTGTGAGTGAGTGTTTGAGTGGCACTGTGAATTTTGGGCATTTGCATCTTTAGGGTATTTAAAAGGGAGAACCATGGATTCTGCTCCCACCAGGAGACGACAAGAAAGAAATCAGTTGTCACAGTCATTATAAATCAGATTGCGCTCCATTAGATTACCAATGCATTCACCTCCATTAACCCCTTCGGTGCACACGTCACAGTGGGCATGTGCTAACGACGTCCGGGGGCCGTCCAAACCCCGCCCGCTCATTAATTCTCCCACACAGCAGGAGAATTATCACAGCGCGCAAGGGGTTAAGAATTTCAGATTGTTTTCCAACATGGAATACGAGAGGAACCACATTTGATTTGCCTTCGCCAAACCCAAGAAGTTATGAACTTTTGTGCTTACCGCAGTCGAGCTTGAATTTGGGCACCTGCTATGTTTATATTTGTAAGTGCTTCCCATTGAGGTTTAAATTCTGTGAAATGTGCACCAGGGCCTGAATGGAACCTCATTTTTTTTCCAAGATGAGTCCCTAGTTTTGCTGAAAACGTCTACCCAACTGGAGTACTTTCATCTGGTTAAGTAGTAAAAGTGCTACCTCGTTTGGTAAATGTCTTGTGCATATTCTGCACAGCAGCCGCATAAAGGACCACGAGGTAATGTTTCCAGTGATATTGTGTGCATGTAATTTCAGCAATGTAATTGTTCCTCCTCGAGCGTCTTCATCTAAAATCTGTGATAAGATGAATCCTCATCAGGAGAAGACGACGAGACTACGGAGAGGTGAATCTCCACCAAACAGGGGTACTTCCCCTTAACTAAATTAAGTAAGAGCTTAGTTGTTTTGGTGGAGATGTTCTCCTATTCCTCTGTATCAATAATGCATCATCAAAATCAGCTTACATACTGCTAAGGAAAACGAGGGAGCCCCAATTTATATATATATATGTTCGAGGCATGTGGGCTGCTAAATTCATATCTTAGCATTAGATCGCCGCCTAGTGTTGGGTCCGGATGATCGCACATTGTTGTCCTGGAAGAGTCTTCGAAGTATCCTGAGATAGGTGGCTCCTCCCCTGGACTACAGTGCGCATGGGCATCGGCTCCATCCCCAGATTGTTTTTTTCCGCCATTGGGTTCGGATGCGGTCTCGGCTTCTCTCTGTCGGAACCGAGTAAAACTAACTTTTTAAGGCCAAAAGGCCTTGTATTTATAGCGTCGGTATTGTTTGCGCACGGTCTCGAGTTCTTCCAACTCTTGAAGTCGGATTCAGCAGAGTTTTTTCACTCTTCGGACCTCGAGGCCTTCTCATCGCGACACGACCACGAATTTCCAGCATGGAGCGGAGTCCGTTTAAGTACTGTCCGCTCTGTGGGTCCAAGTACCCACATATAGACCTGCACCCGGTCTGTAACAAATGCCTTTCACCGGACCATGACGACGGCAAGTGTAAGGCTTGCGCTCAATTCAGGTCGAAAAAGACTCTCAAGCTTCGGCGCGCGGTGCGCCTGGAGGCCAGACAAGCGGCCCCGGATCCAGAAAACATCTTCGGCGACCAAGAAGAAGATGAACAGGGTCATCATCTCCAAATATCCCCACCCGAAACGGAGGTCGAGGCGGATCCGGAAGACTACGACGGAGTCGTGGATCAAGGCCTTGAATACGTCGACGAGGTAGGGGACGTCGAAGAGATTTATGGGGCCGCGGCAGATAGCTCAGGGGACGAGCTATGCCCCGAAGGTTTCGAAGATCACGATCGGGTCACGGGATCGCCAGTTGGCCTTACCCAAGACCCCGTACCGCAAGCCACGGCCCCGCCTTCAGGCCCGGCCACGGACATACTTGCTGGGCAGGCCGGATCGAAACCGAAACCGAAACCGACGGTATCGACTACGCCTAAAATGGTCGACCCGAAAACGAAACTGAAACTTAAGGACTCGAGCGTCCCTAAAATGGCGGCCGGCCAACAGAAAGCTACTGCACCCGCCGCTGCATCGGCTCCGTCGACCTCCGGCCCGCAGAAGTCGAAGAAGTCGGTCGATTCCACAGGGTCAAAATCGGCACCAGAGGAGGGATCCTCTAAGAAGGGTGGTCGGCACGGATCAACCGCTGCGACACCGTCTAAGCACGCCAAGGCCAGCGGCACGGCTCCGGTTCCGACTGGGACTCCGTCCGTCGGACGCGTAGTAGAGTCGGAGGTTGGCACATCTGCGCATCGATCCAAGGACTCTGGGTCAACGGCAACTGCATCGGCGTCCAAGACTCCGAAAGGCCACCATGACGTCGGCTCCGAGGGGAAGGTCAAGACATCCTCGTCAGCGCCAAAAGCCACTGTGAGTGAAGTGTCCCCCATCGCCGCTTCGCTGCAGAGAATCAGGGACAAGGCCGCTGCTACGTCGGCTCCGTTACCGTCGCCTCAGACGCCAAAGGACACGCCGGCAAAGCCTAAGAGTAAGCTTCTCTTCCTTCTGCCGCCGAAAGAGGCTCCGAAGGCCTTTTCGACGAAATCGACGCCAAAGAAGTCGGATTCTTCTACGGCGGGGGTACCTTCAGGTCGAGAACCCGAATCAGAGGACGATTCTGAGCATTTCATCGACGCCAACACTGGCAAATTAACCCTATACAAAAGGAGGATTACTTCTGAGCCTCTGGACTCATATGTCATCCCACTAAAGAAAAAAAGGGTTCCTCTGGACGCTTCTGGCCTCATAGAACCTATCCAGCCTCCTCCAAGAAGAAGCCCTACTCCCTCACCAGAACACTCTGAGGGTGAGGGATATCATGAGGAGGACCAATACACCTTCCCCATCAATGAACCAGATGCACATCCAGATGCATATGATGACATTGGTGACCAAGGCACCCAAAGTGTGGGGCAAGACCCACAGCCTTTCAGTGCACGTGCATCCCCAACAGAGGATTCTGCAGGTTTTCATGCACTCATTGAGAGGGCAGCTGCTAATCATGATGTGGACATGCATGCTGACCCAGTAGAAGAGGACTTTCTTTTTGACACTTTTTCAGTCTCTGAAAGAACTGTGAAAACGCTGCCTATGCTCAAGGGAGTCCTCAAGCATGCAGCTGACATCTTTAAAGAACCTACCAGAGCGAGAGTGGTCAATCCACGTATCGAGAAAAAGTACAGACCAGCACCTGCAGACCCTGCATACATTCGGGGACAGTTGCCACTAGACTCTCTTGTGGTCGCAAATGCCAGGAAACGGGCCAACTCCCAGACAACGGGCGAAGCTCCTCCCCCAGACAAGGAGTCCAAAGTGCTAGAGGCAGGGGGCAAAAGAGTGGCGGCACAAGCTGCCAACTTTTGGCGTATTGCAAATACACAAGCACTCTTAGCACGTTACGATAGGGCGCATTACGACACCCTAGAGCAGATTGTACAACACCTGCCTCCACAGTTTCAAGAAGGCACCAAACTGCTTATTGAGGAAGGGAAACTGATCTCCAACGCAGCCATCAAGTGTGCACTTGACGCCGCAGACACAGCAGCTAGGGCGATCAACACTAGCGTCATGCTGAGACGACAAGCTTGGCTCCGCATATCAGGGTTTAAACCTGATATTCAGACAACCATACTTAATCAGCCAGTCAATCCTGATAGACTGTTTGGTCCAGATGTTGACACCACCCTCGAAAAGATAAAGAAGGACACGGAAACTGCTAAATCTATGGGGGCCCTACAATCACAACAGTTTCGTGGCAATAATTTTCGTCGCTCAGGTGCACGTGGAGTCACCAGAGGACAAATGGGTCAGCAATCGCAATTCTCAAGAGGTGGAGCACAATCCTCGTTCACAAAACAGAACAAGGGAGGTTACAGAAATAACAGCAACAGAGGTCGCGGCAGAGCAAACAACAACTCCCGCTCCTCTACCCCAAGCAAACAGTGACTCTCTGTCACTGCCCCCCGACCACTTAACACCTGTCGGGGGGAGACTGCAGCAGTTCCTGCCCGTCTGGAGAAACATCACCACAGACAGGTGGGTGCTACAACTTGTCCAGTACGGTTATTGTCTAGAGTTAAAGTCCACTCCACCCAACATTCCATCAAGGCAACGGCCTATGTCCGCAGAGCATTTGCACTTATTGCAGCAGGAAGTAGTGGCGATGCTGCAAAAAGGCGCAATCGAGCTCTTGCCAGTGGGAGAGGAAGGAACAGGGGTATATTCCCTGTACTTCCTTATTCCAAAGAAGGACGGATCTCTCAGGCCCATTCTAGATCTACGTCCCCTCAACCTGTACATACTGTCGGAACATTTCCATATGCTTACACTGCAACAGATTCTTCCCTTGTTAAACCAAGGGGACTTCTTAGCAACCTTAGATCTCAAGGATGCTTATTTCCACATTCCACTACACCCGTCCCACAGGAAATACCTCAGGTTCACTATCCAAGGCAAGCATTACCAGTTCAAGGTCCTACCCTTCGGAGTCACCACAGCCCCGAGGGTGTTTACCAAGTGTCTGGCGACAGTAGCAGCGCACCTCAGGAGGCAGAACATCCATGTCTACCCCTATCTGGACGACTGGCTCGTTCAAGCCAAGTCGGAACTACAGTGCGCCGCGGATATGTCGACTACCATTAACCTCCTTCACAATCTAGGTTTCTCGTTGAACTACCCAAAGTCGCATCTTCAGCCGGCACATGTCCGGCAGTTTCTGGGTGCGACGATCAATACCCTGACGGCCATGGCTCAACCAAACCAAGTCAGGATAGACAGCATGCAGTCTCTAATCCAGAAGTTCAGACCACAACACTCGCTTCCAGCCAGAGTGTTCATGCAGTTGATAGGCATGATGGCCCCCTGCATCTTCATAGTCCCTCACGCACGGTTACATATGCGCCCGCTCCAGGAGTGCTTAGCAAATCAGTGGACACAGGCTCAGGGAAATTTAACAGACCTAGTGTTGGTTACCAGTCGGGCATACGACTCTCTGCATTGGTGGACTCCACACAACCTTTGCAAGGGCCGACTGTTCCAGGAGCCAGTGCCACAGATTATCCTGACGACGGACGCATCTCTCCAGGGTTGGGGAGCTCATCTGCTCACTTACACAGTGCAGGGACTATGGACGACGCAGCAACAGAAGATGCACATCAACTATCTAGAACTGATGGCAATCTTCATGGCGATCAAGTCCTTCATTGTACATCTGTGCAACAAGGTAGTGTTAGTCCGGACGGACAACATGACCGCGATGTACTACATTCAAAAGCAGGGAGGCACCCACTCGCCACAGCTGTCTCATCTGGCTCAGAGCATGTGGAAGTGGGCCATTCAAAGGAACATTTTCCTCATGGCAGAACACCTCCCGGGCAAGGACAATCAGATGGCGGATCTGCTCAGCAGATACAGCCATCAAATGCACGAGTGGGAGTTACACCCATCTGTACTCCACCCGTACTTCCAGCAGTGGGGTCATCCGGAGATAGACCTGTTTGCAACAAAAGAAAACGCAAAATGCCAATACTTTGCCGCCAGGTTCCCTCACCCACAGTCGCAAGGGAATGCGATATGGATGAACTGGTCAGGCAAATTTGCGTACGCTTTTCCGCCAGCCCCTCTGATACCGCTGGTGGCAAGAAAGCTAAGGCAGCACGCGATGACTCTCATCCTGGTTGCTCCAACGTGGGCGCGCCAAGCATGGTACACCACGTTCCTCGAACTCTCAGTGGTGCCGCATCAAAGACTGCGCCTAATGCCCAGACTTTTAACGCAGAACCATGGAGAAATTCAGCATCCAGATCCGCAACAGCTCAACCTGGCGATCTGGCTCCTGAAGTCCTAGAGTTCGGATACCTTAACCTGCCTCCAGAATGCATGAACATCATCAAGGAGGCAAGAAAGCCAACTACCAGAGCATGCTATGCTGCAAAATGGAAGCGTTTTGTCATTTACTGTACTGCTAATGACATCAACCCGCTAGACGCATCTATCCCTAACATCATTTGTTATCTGTTGCATCTTTACAAGTGCAATCTAGCGTACACTTCCATTCGGATACATCTATCCGCCATAGCGGCTTATCTTCAAAACAGGCAGCATCTCTCTGTCTTCAGAGTGCCTGCCATTAAAGCTTTCCTTGAAGGTCTGAAACAAGTCATTCCCCCAAGAACACCACCAGCTCCGGTGTGGAACCTCAATGTGGTCCTCACCAGACTGATGGGACCACCTTTTGAGCCACTGCACTCGTGTGAACTCCAGTTCCTAACGTGGAAAGTAGCTTTCCTAATAGCTATTACGTCACTGAGGCGTGTTAGTGAGCTACAAGCGCTCACAATCCAAGAGCCTTTCATTCAGATTCATCCAAATAGGGTAGTGCTACGCACTAACCCCAAATTCCTTCCGAAGGTGGTGTCACAGTTTCATCTCAACCAAACTATTGACTTGCCGGCATTCTTCCAAAACCCACAAACGGTAGCGGAAAGAATGCTCCATACATTAGATGTACGGAGGGCGTTGATGTACTACATAGACAGGACACAACCCTTTAGAAAGACAAAACAACTTTTTGTTGCCTTCGCACCACAACACAAAGGCAACCCCATTTCAAAAGCAGGAATAGCCAGGTGGATTGTTAAGTGCATCCAAATATGTTATCAAAAGGCCAAGCGCACTCTAACCATACCCCCAAGGGCGCACTCCACACGCAAATTGGGGGCATCCATGGCTTTCCTAGGGAACATTCCTTTAGAGGACATTTGCAGAGCAGCCACGTGGGTTACACCACATACCTTTACCAAACACTACTGTGTTGATGTACATTCCAAGCAGCAAGCTGCTGTAGGACAGGCTGTTCTCAAGACACTCTTTCAGGTTTCTGCAGCTGGCACGGGCAACCGCCGCTGATGGAGGGACTGCTATGTATTCTATGCTAAGATATGAATTTAGCAGCCCACATGCCTCGAACTGAATATGCTACTTACCAGTATGCATCTGTTCTTGGCATGTAGGGCTGCTAACATTCATATCGCCCACCCTCCTCCCCGGTGCCTGTCGCAGCTGCAGATATACTATTATATTCAGTCATTAGCATGGACATCCTTTACACTTTTCACTCCATCTTCTGCCACAATGGCGAAAAACAATCTGGGGATGGAGCCGATGCCCATGCGCACTGTAGTCCAGGGGAGGAGCCACCTATCTCAGGATACTTCGAAGACTCTTCCAGGACAACAATGTGCGATCATCCGGACCCAACACTAGGCGGCGATCTAATGCTAAGATATGAATGTTAGCAGCCCTACATGCCAAGAACAGATGCATACTGGTAAGTAGCATATTCAATATAGTAGGCTCGTAAATGTGTGTATATATATATTGCCACACATTTTCAAGTCTATATCTACTTAAAATTATCCATGGCAGGACGACAGGGCTGCCACCCTGTGCCCCTTGCCGTTCTCTCCATCCTGTCTCCTCTCTTCTGGGAACATGCAGATGAACTCCTCCTGGGCTGCCTAACAAAACAGAATAAATAACTTAATTTACTTCAGTCTTCTGATGTGCCTGTGAAAGGAGAGCATGCCTTTCAATTCTCCTTACAAATACAATTACCCGACCTTTGTCCCAAAAACCAGGACATGTATTTAAAATGAAGAAATGTGTCGAGACACTGTGACAGTCCTCTGAAAACAGGGACTGTCCAGAGAAATCCGAGACGCCTGGTCACCCAATCCTTTCCCCTTTCTGTGTCTTTCCTTTAAATGCTCGAGTTCAAAGCCTTTTGCTAAACATAAATGTTAGTCCCCAGAAATGAATGTCAGTGGCCTCCAGCTGCAACCACTGACTCTAATTAAGTACTTGGCTATGAGTGGCTAAAAGGAGTTGCTGAAGTGTGGTGCTCCTGGTTGTTCCAGAATCCAGGATCTGATGGGTTAGCATCTGGTGTTCTAAGTTATGTGCTCTGTTGGTTGCCCACTTGCTTTGGTTCAGTCTCTTAAGGCATGGATACCTTATTTTAGGCCAGTGATAATATGGCCAGGTATTGCCGAAGCCTCCAGGATAGTTTTGGCCCTTACACCCCCCGCAAACACTCTTGACTTTTCCCCTACCAAAGTCATTGGTAAGACACAACAATTTTCTTTTTTTGGTAAGGGGTTGTAAACACCGGCCATATTTATTCAGACACAAAATTCAAAAACACATTTCAAATATTAAGGCACAGTAACCCATCACATTTTCCGTTTTATTAGATGCCTAACCTTAACAGAGACGCTAATACAGTCATTTTCTTAACCATTTCTGAAAATCTGTTCCTGCGCATCCACAAGATTTGCTTCGAGTGAAATCATGACGGGTCACAATTTCCCTTAGTCTGAACTTCCCTTGCCCAGGCAAATAATGGACAGGCTAGGACCCTCCTTAGGGGAGGGCCCTACCCACCTACATTCACTGGATTGTTGAGAGCGCTGACCAACTTACTATCCCTCCATTGCATCCTGGGAATGATGTTGGACCACACTAGCATGGCCTGCAAGCCAACCGAACTCTGAAATCACCAGTTCAAACAAGTTCCTCTGCCGATCTCCACCAAATCATTGCCGCCAAAATGCACCACAATGACCCCAGGGGGCGTACACCTCAGTAGACTTCAAATGGGCCGAAGGCAGCCCTCCTTCACCACAAAAAGTCAGCCTGGATCATGCCTGTCTTGCCCTGGCCGCAAGCTAACTGCGAAATAAAAGGCCCTTGCGTATGTAAGAATGGCCCATCACTTCTGTAATCTCTCTCACCTCCGCGTTTACAGGGGTAATCAAGAAATTCATCTGCTAACTCAATTTCCGATGCCTTGCACCTGTGCCCACAGGAGAATACAGAAAAGGAGAAAAAAGGGTGGATTAACAGCAAGCCCTACAATATGTGCAGTCTTACATAACTCTTGTAACAAGGTCCACCTGCCAATCCTTTGCACTGCCAGACTTGTAAGCCCCATCGCTGCTGCGGCAGCCCCTATCCTAAAATAGTGTAACCCATATTCAGTATGATCAAACCCCACTGGTATCAGGGCCTCGTTAAGTATTCTACAGAACTGAAACCTGGTCCGAGGTGTCCCATCAGCATGCACCAGTTTGGGTTCCCCGTTTTCCTGGGAACGATGTGCTAAAAAAACCTTGAGGTTGCCTAGTGGACAACATACATTACCTGGCATTCTATGCAAAAGGATTTGACTGCTCCTACCAACCTGATCCATCTTGGAGCAGGGAATATTAATCGCCAGGGAACCATTCAGCCACTGGTTGTCCGTATACTGCATAGCCCCTGAGAGTCCTCCTTCTTTTTGGCCACCAATTCACCTTCCCCAAAGGCCCCGTAGAAGGCGAGGGCAAATGCCTCCCTAAAGAGGCAGACCTCATCCGGTGACCTGCAAATGTTCTAAAGGGCGGACATGATTGGTGCCAGCTTCCCTGTGTTGATGGTTCGCCTGGAGTCAGGCTTGGCCCCTCCAGACACTGCCAGCCCCTCAACGCCCTCTGCACTAGAATTGTTTTGTCCCGTCTGTGTACCCGGCAATCCTTCCAAAAAAGGAATATAGCAGCAGTATGGCGTCTGGCACATGCCACTGACTGTCCTTTGTCCCTTGACCCCAGGAATGCAATCACTGACATAGGGATGAAGCAATCCCCAAACCCTTTGTGCCCCAGAATTTGAAATATCCACAAAAGGCCCACTCATGGGCATGTCTCGTTCTGGGCGCTAGACTGGCTGTCACAAGGTCTGGTAAGTTTGGGCATCAAGCTGCCACAGTTGGTCTGGAAAAGGCATAGGGAACTCCGCTGCTTGCTCCTGGGCGATGGTATCTGGAAGCCTGCATCTTGAAAGGAGATAACGCATCAGCTGCATTGTTCAGTACACCCAGCACATTCTTGCCTTTACAATACATTAGGTTTCAGACATAGCAACACAATCTCCTTCGAAAGACTGAGGATCATTTTGCACTCTGCTGCCTGCTGGTTGATGCAATCTAACGCTGTCATGTTATCAGACCAGAATACTACCGACTGGTTGCGGAACTGCTCTGGCCAGATGGAGAAAGCAACTAGGATGAGGAAAAGCTCAAGAAAACCAATGTTAGCGATTAAGCCATACTGCACCCAATCCCTGGGCCACCACTGAGCACAGCATGCAGGACCTAGAACAGCAGCCAAACATTTGCTGCCCGCCGCATCAGTGAAAGACCTTTCTGTTCATTGGTCCTAGGTGGGCTGGGCCACACCATCGTCTCATTAAAATCTCACAAGAATACCTCCCATATCCTCATATCTTGACGGATCTCCCTTGACAACCTTGTATGGTGGTCTTTCTACCTCAAACCAGACATGGCCTGAGCAATTGATCGTGAAAAGGGGCTCCCCATGGGAATGATGCGCAAGTGAATTTCAGCTGCCCAACCAACACTTGTAACTGGTGCAAAGTTGCCCTAGACATGCTTTCAAGGCATGGGAAAAGGCACTAACCTTTTCCAAGGGGAGCCTCGAAACCCCGGCGACAGAGTCCAACTCAATCCCTACAAATTCAATGGTAGTCGTAGGCTCAAAAGGCTTAACCTGAGCCAGCGGTACCCCAAAAAATCCCATCAGTTCCCTGAAAGACTGCAAGGCCTCAGCACAATCTTCCATCCCAGGGGGACCCAGAAGCAAGAAATTGTCCAAGAAGTGCAACATCCACTGATGGCCTGACTTCTACTTCATGACCCACTCGAGAAAAGTGCTACAATTCTCAAAACCGGAGCATGAGAACGAGCAGCCCATAGGCAAGCACTTTTCAAAATAGAATGAGCTCTCAAATTGAAAACCCAGAATATGGAAGTTATCCGGCTGCACAGGGAGCAAATGGAAAGCAGACTCTATGTCTGACTTCACTAAAAGAGTTCATGGCCCCAGTTCCTCCTGGATCTGAATCACTTGGTCCAAATAAGCATACTTGACCGAGCCATCATTGGCTTCAATGGCTGACTGACCACTAGGTGCTGGTAGGTTGTGTATTAATCTGTATTCCCCAGGCTCTTTTTGGGACCTACACCCAGGGGAGAGCAGACAAAGTTGTTGAGCAGGACTGAGCCAAATGGGACCCGCCGCCCTCCCCAGAATCATCTCCTTGAGGATTTTTGTCCTAAACACTCAATGATTGGACCTGAGCAGCTGCTGATTTTGCCAGTAGGAAATGCCAGTACACCCCTCTGCTGGGACTCTAAGGCCATCTTTGAAACCTTCATGCAATGCCTGAACTGCTGTGGGAATATTGTATGCACTGAGCCATGGGACCATTGCCAATCAATTGACCGAGAATGGGGGTTTGCCCAAAAGGGGGTGATCAGGCCTGTTTCTTGGTACCTCTATCCTTCGCCTTTCTGAAGCACTTGGACTCTGGCTGTGATGGCAGGCCACAGAATGATCAAAAATGCTTGTACTTGCAAGTCTTCGGGGCCAGGTACAGGATCGTTTGTTAAAGTCCCAACATGAACGTTCCTTCCACTCCCCCCGCCCCCGGGCTACCAGTCGACCCCGAGCGCACCCCGAAAGGGCTGATTGGGAGGGAACAACCCCGAAAGCACTTCAAGTTGTTCCGGTACCACGCCCGGCCTGGCCAATTGCGTGCCAGCCTTCCCTGGAAGGCCACTGCGCAATTCGCCACAACCCTCAGTTTCGGCCCGGACTTACCACCATTTGGATGGCACCCCCCGAGTTGGAGGAGACTTTGTTAGTCCTGCTCTATTTGTGAACGGAATGACCTTAGGACACTGGTGTGCTGAGTACGTCTCACTGGGTCTTGCGCCTTGTAGGTGAGTGTCATGCCGTAGCTAAGGCTTTCCCCTACTCCCTCTACACCAGCCCCTGGACCCGAGGTGGCTCTCCCACATCACCACTGTCTTCTCCTGTGTGGGCACTGATGTGGGAGATATGTGCATGGGGTGCACCAGAGTACCGACTTTATAAAGTGATGAAGAGGGACATTTTATGTCCAACAGTATTGGTAAGGTCAATATGTCTGGCTTATGAATGGAAGTGGCTTTGTGTAATTGATGAGTTTAGACGCTCAATTGACATCACTCATGCACTCTGTCCCGCACCTTTGCACTCAAGCACCCTTTAATCCATCCAATGACTCATCCTTTCATTTATCCTCTGGCACAACCATAACAAAACACACACAAACTTAACAACATATACAAATTAAAAGAATAGAAGTTAAAAAAAGAAAACATGCTTGGAATAAAACTAAATATAGCAACAGGAGTCGGTCTTTCAATTGTATTTTACCAAGTCTATCATTGTTTTAAAGCTACATTTGGACCGTCTTGGAATGTTAAATCAATGGTACGCTGTAGACAACAGCATATCATAATGATTGCCTGGTTTAGAGGAAGTGGCCATGTGGGAAGTGGCGCACTGCAGATGAAATGAGTGACAAGTAAGTAGCCCATTAGCATTGCTGGGGAGCGGTAGTATCCTTGTAGGAAATTTGCGTGTACCTCAGGACCCCAGATTTTTTACCTTTTGCTGGGCCCAATATTTTTGCTGGCTGTAGAACTCTGTGCACTTTCCCTGCTAACTAGTGGTAAAGTGCCTCTACTCCCCCTTTGAACACAGTGAAATTGGCATACCTCAAATTGGCATATCTACCATACCTATACGTCCATGTACATGGGACAAAATATATCTAGGGCCTGTAAGTTAAATATCACTAGTAGACTGCAGCACCTATTGTGCCTCCCACTATAGTGGCAGTGCAAACATGATGGCAGGCATACCATTTGTAGCCTGGTTGTTGCAGTTTTAAAGTTCCAGATCAACCTGTCAAAATAACCCCTTTAGACAATACCAAACCTTCATTTTAAATATGTATTAGTCACTCCTTTGCATGCCTTGTTTCCCATAAGACAGAGTGCATGGTATCTAAAAATAGGATAAGTTGGAATATGTAGGAAGTTCGTGTTAAACACGTCCTTACAGTGAAAAACCACCAAAAGCTATTTTAAATACAGCAAGGCTGGCTGTTCCATAGAAAAACACTGGGTTGTATTATTACATTCAATAATGCTAATTCCGGTTAGGAAAATCCTAGAAAAATATTCCTAATCCAGTTTAATGGTGTATACAGATATTTGATAAATATTACAAAAACTGTACTTTTTGAAAGTTATCTTTTCCCTGCTTATGGCGCCTGGAGGCCCATATGTATTGGCTCTCTCAACTCTGCCACCCAATAATTTGCAAATGACTAGATGTGAATCGGTGTTAAATGCATCCAAAAGCAAACAATAAGCTGACCTGAATGAGCAGAGATGGCCCCCACCGAACATTACAGAAGATACAGGTTGGTGCTGTGAGAATCCTTTTTGGCATTACAGTGTAAAATCCTGCCTGAATGTCAAATCCGATTCAGAAAAGAGGGTGGTGATGAACAGAGTGTCTGAATTAAGCAGACCACTCTTACCCAGTCCAAAGATCAAGGCTTGATCCATCACCGTTATTTAGCTCACTGCCCCATCCCAGCTCAGAACCTGGCTATATGCAAATTAGTCTGTCCCTGGCCCAGTGCATCATGGGAACAGGGCAGACCAAACTACCAAGCCAATTCTTCACCAGAAAGGAGACAAGCTTCCGGGGACCGGTTTCTGCCATTTCAGGCGTCGTCGGCCCGGCTTGCTTGAATCCTGATGGAGCAGTGAGCAAGGGACTCATGTCTGAGTATACCCTGCCACACCTATAGTGGCCAAAAACGATTCAGAAAAGAGGGTGGTGATGAACAGAGTGTCTGAATTAAGCAGACCACTCTTACCCAGTCCAAAAATCAGGGCTTGATCCATCACCGTTATTTAGCTCACTGCCCCATCCCAGCTCAGAACCTGGCTATATGCAAATTAGTCTGTCCCTGGCCCAGTGCATCATGGGAACAGGGCAGACCAAACTACCAAGCCAATTCTTCACCAGAAAGGAGACAAGCTTCCGGGGACCGGTTTCTGCCATTTCAGGCGTCGTCGGCCCGGCTTGCTTGAATCCTGATGGAGCAGTGAGCAAGGGACTCATGTCTGAGTATACCCTGCCACACCTATAGTGGCCAAAAACGATTCAGAAAAGAGGGTGGTGATGAACAGAGTGTCTGAATTAAGCAGACCACTCTTACCCAGTCCAAAGATCAGGGCTTGATCCATCACCGTTATTTAGCTCACTGCCCCATCCCAGCTCAGAACCTGGCTATATGCAAATTAGTCTGTCCCTGGCCCAGTGCATCATGGGAACAGGGCAGACCAAACTACCAAGCCAATTCTTCACCAGAAAGGAGACAAGCTTCCGGGGACCGGTTTCTGCCATTTCAGGCGTCGTCGGCCCGGCTTGCTTGAATCCTGATGGAGCAGTGAGCAAGGGACTCATGTCTGAGTATACCCTGCCACACCTATAGTGGCCAAAAACGATTCAGAAAAGAGGGTGGTGATGAACAGAGTGTCTGAATTAAGCAGACCACTCTTACCCAGTCCAAAGATCAGGGCTTGATCCATCACCGTTATTTAGCTCACTGCCCCATCCCAGCTCAGAACCTGGCTATATGCAAATTAGTCTGTCCCTGGCCCAGTGCATCATGGGAACAGGGCAGACCAAACTACCAAGCCAATTCTTCACCAGAAAGGAGACAAGCTTCCGGGGACCGGTTTCTGCCATTTCAGGCGTCGTCGGCCCGGCTTGCTTGAATCCTGATGGAGCAGTGAGCAAGGGACTCATGTCTGAGTATACCCTGCCACACCTATAGTGGCCAAAAACGATTCAGAAAAGAGGGTGGTGAATGTCAAATCCTGCTCGACAGGTCTGCTGGGGTTTTATATATATAAAACTTGGGGTGCATTTCAAAGAGGCCTCCAAAGTCACAGGCAAATATTTTCCGACACCTGGGTAGGGCCCTTCGTTTGTTCACAGCCAGGGAGGCTCCAATCACAGTGGCCTATTTTTGACATTTTATTGTAAAATCCTTCTGGAGTGCCAAACCCTGCTTGACAGGTCTGCTAGGATTTTACCTATAACACTTGGAATGCACTTTCAAGGGTTGAGAACGGGATGCAGAAGCAATTCTTGTGTATCTACTGTCTGGTTGCTGGAAAACCCTGTGTTGTTCTGCCACACTTCTGTCTCTGGGTTTATTGTGGGTGCAGTGAATATCTCATACTGGATTTGAGTGTTACCTGTAGGAGGACACTAGGATTATGATAGTATACTCCCCACAAACACCTCAGCCCCCAGAGCCCACGTTTGGTATGGCCAAAGATTCTGCCATCTTGAAAATGTCCAATGAGGGTATGGTTAGCCTTGGGAACTTTTTCCCCATTGTTGGGGCATACCCAGGAGTCATTCCCATCCACTGGGTCATGCCAGGTATACATGTGATATCCCCAGGTACCCATTTCAGAACACTCCTGGATGTAAGGAAGAACAGAACATGACTCAAATTGGTATCTGTGACCTGAAAGGAGACCTGGAGGAATGAACCTGCTCCCTCTTCTACCTAGGACAAAGAAGTGGCCTCCATGGGCAATAAGGTTGCCCTCCTGTTAAAGCTACAGGAACACAACAAGTTACAAGAGGCCTGTTCCTGCCACTGCCCAGTGGCAAGTTGAATTGTACTAGACCCTACTGTTTGCCTCTGTCTGCCCCCTGTGGGTCTCTAAGTGCCTTATCTGAGGTAATGGGTGGCTTTAGAAGTGTACTTCTGTGATGGATTGAGGTTAAAAAGACTAAATTCAAAAGATACAATCTTTGACCAGGACCAGTCTGGTTGGTGTAGCCGATCCGAGCTCCTTCGCAGTCAGCTTCAAATTGCACCTTTGTCACAGTCTACTGTCATAATTGACTATCTTTGGCACTTTGTGCTTCTCTGTGCAATTTTCACTATAACTTTAAAAATTAATTTATCAGGTTGCCCTTATTGGATTTTTGTCATTTAGTGCCATTTTGTTTATTAGATATTACCCTATTTGTCCAATTCATTTTGGGATTTTTATTATTTTGCATTTAGACTTTTTTAATGTTTTGGTACTGCATAAATATGTTACAGAATGACTTCAAGTTAAGCCTGTCTGCTATGTGCCATAGATACCAGGGGATTGAGCTCAGGTTAATTTAGTGACTTTAGTGATTCACCCTGACGGGGATTGTGGTTACTTCTACCTGCTTCAACTAATACCCCAATTCCTTATAATCGTCTTAATACAAATTAAAATAAAAAGAGGAAAATAATAGAAATTAAAGGGGAATTTTAAAATTATAAAATTGCAAATTAAAGTACTGACCAAAAATCCCTGACACGGAAGCACACTCATTGGTTGTGGACACACAGTCAGAAAATGTCAATATTCACAGGGAAAGTGTGCAAGAAAGTGAGCCAGGTCTAGGAAGCCTGAATCCGTTTAATTTTTCTTTGATCATTTTTAAATCCCCAGAGCCTTCACCTCCCAAGAGTCAACTCTAGGTAAACCTGTGACCTTCTCCAGCCACTGTGTCCCCTCGGCCCTAAAACGTAGCTGGGAACAGTCCCAAAGGATATGCTTGAATCTCGCAAGTCTGACAATGCAGGAAAAATTCTACTGAGTTGTTTGGGGGAGAGGCATGTCCTATGCTATGTAATATGGAGAATTGTAACAATTTTAGGTGTTGTGAGAATTTGAGTGTATTATATGATATGGCAATGCCGCTTTTCAGTGTAATACACTCACAAAAACTGTCTTGAGTCCAGTCAGGCTCATTTGTAAGACCTTAGGCTCAACCCTGGGTAGCTATGGCTTTCAGCAGCAAGGCTGTAACAAAGAAACTAGTGGAAAGCATTAAACACTACCAAACAACGAAATAGGAAAGCCACACAACACAAAAGAAATTTGATACAAATGAATTAAAAATTGATTAGATTTTTATGAATTTTATATTCTATGATGAGCAAAATGTACCAGAGGGTTGTGGTACAATAGATTTTTTAAAGAAAATTTCAATTTCAGTTTAACCACAAACAAGCACTGGTAACTGTAAAGTTTGTAAACTTTTGGAAAGTTCTTAAGAGTTGAATTTGACTACTCCAGACCGACTTGGTCGACCAAATCCCACAGAGAGAAGGTCTAGGGGCCAATTAGGAGCATTGGGTCAGTTTCCTGGCCACCAAAGTGTTTTCCACTCCAGTCCCAAACTTTCAGCACGACTGCCGGGTATCCAGTGGACTGATCCTGATGCTGCGGATGCAGAGGATGAGAAACGCTCAAGGATGCTCTGCGGTCAATAGAGGGACCTTTGCGGATATTCCTCAGTCCACTGGTCAGGTGAGTTGAATTTGACCACAGAAGTCAGGGTTCTTTGAAGTCCTTTTTAGACAGTAGAAGGCCAGCTGTGCCTGGATTACTGGTCTATGTACACAGGGGCCCAAGCGATATCCTTTGGTGGAGGCTGGTGTCCCTCTTGGGAGACCAGTTTGGACTCAGATGACACTCCCAGGTCCGGCTGACTCTGTGCAACTTTTGGGCATTGAGGCTCGGTCTCTTGGTGCACCCAGCTGCATTCAGTGGTGATTCTTCCGAAGTGGCTATTGACATGCCAAGTTGGGCTACTCCAGCTTTGTTGTCCTTGGTGCTGGTCCTGGGGGGTCAGCCGTCTGACTCTTGGAGTCACTTCTTTGGTCTGGGGCTTGGAAACGACTTTCCACAAGCCAGGAGCCACAGGCACAGTCCTCTAATCGATAGCCCAAGGAGTGGCAGGTGTAGTCCAGCAGATGGTGCATCCTCGGTTTGCCAAGTCCAAAGGGGAACAGGGCAGTCCCTTTCTACAGTTCAAGTGGCATCTGATGTTCAGGGTGCCAGGGGTGTGAAATGTATTCCCAGAAAGTGACCTGGATGATGTGGTAACTAGCCAATGGGCTATCAGGTCCCGTCCCTCTTGAGATGTGGAATCTAGCAACCCCAGAGTGCACTATTCTGCCCACTCTCAATATGTTGAGATCCTTCCTCGGATGTTAGGAACTTGGGAGCTCACCCTAGAGGTATGGCTACCTTGGGGGCTACACGCCCCTGGAAAAAAACGTTTTAGCACTAGTCTGTCCTCTCTGTTCCCACCACCAGCCTGTCTACTTGAAAAAAGAGCAGCCCCTCAGGAGTGTGATTGCATGTGCCTACCATGAGCAGCTTCGCCTTTGAAGCTTACCTTCTGGGCTAACATCCTGAGTGGCTTCCTGCAAAGTGAAGGTAACATCTCGCCCTGTAGCAGGTTGCTGTTGTCCCGAATACTGGGAGTTGTTCACACACCTCCCTAGGAGGGCAGAAAGTTGTCTGGTGGCCAGTGACTGAGTGAGGCCACTGGACAAATTGGGTCAAAGAGTGTCAATCTAAAACTTGCATTTCTTTAATAGTGACATTTAATTCAACTTGGGCATAAAGTCGGGTTTAATGCCACAATTAATTTGATACTTACAGTTCCCATCTAAGTAGTCCCATTAGGAAGGTAGCCGGGATGAGTGGTCAGCCACTAACCTTGTGTTAGCCAATGGGGCTATCAACTCTCCCACAACAAAACAACAATTTGGAAATGTTGCTGCTAAGACATATATGTATATGATGCATGTCCTACTTAATAATATCCGGCTCCCGGCCTTAGGGTTCGATAGGCCTTCCTTAGGGGAGACTTACATATTTTATTAAGGGAAGTGAGGGAATTGCCATTGGTTTAAATGGCAAAGTCAAACTAGCAGACTTACCGCTGTCCTACTAGTCTGAAGTGGCAGAATGTGAGCCATTTTGTACTTTGTCATACACAGGGTTGCACAATCAGTGCTGCATCCCTGGCTGGGCACTCTGCCTTACATATCCTGGGTACCCTGGGTAGGATATACTGGAAACGTATAAGTCTCTGGCAATTGGGTGCAGCCAGTTCAACATACATTTTGTAGGCGGGTAGCACACTGGTACTGAGGTGTGGCTAGCAGGCCTCAGTGCACTCTCAGAGTCGAAAAACCAGCAGCTAGTAGTCCAAAGGGGGCACAAAGTATGGATCGGGCCTTCAAAAGCCTTTTTCCTTACAAGTGTTCATTTCTAGAGAATTTACTGTGGTTATTCTAATGCTCACGCCCAATCCCTATCATGTAGGGCTCTACCAAAGTCCTCCTCCCAGGACTCTCTAAGGGATTGCAATGAAATCCATGAGTGGGCAATTAAGCCTCAAGAGAACCAACTAATGAGTCTACGACCATTACCCAAAGTGTGCAATGTTTGTATGAGCTGATGATAAGCTGGCTCTGAGTCCCTAATTCCCCATGTGCCCTGTAGAATGCATAGTATGGAGCTGTACATTAGAAGTTGACCCCATTCAGCTCATACTATTTCGAAAGGGCTAAGAATGGAAGGACCTGATCGTCTTGAAAAATGTCGCCCAAGGTAGTGATTCAAGTTTTCTCTCAGATCAGCAACTCCCACATTGCACAGTGTCCAGGGCATTTGGGGAGACCGAGAAGAGGTATAATGGGAGCTTGAGGGGGCGGGGGGATATTTTTTAGTGACCAGTAAAGCTGTAGTTAAGCGGTTGGGTGCCACTCTCAAATATCGAGGGAGACCACCTCTGGGGCGACCCCTGGGTATAGGAGCACCAATATGCCAACCCGGTCGAGTAGGGGGGATGAAAACGTTTGTTTCCTTGAGGGTCTTTGCCGCTATCCAGCTGGAGAGGCATTGTAGGTGGGCTTCCAAGCAGTAGAAATCTATCTATGACAACCCATGTAAATAGATTGGCTTCAACCTGTTTCTCACGCCCCAAAATGCTATGAAAGTTATTACTTTTTTTTACATGACGTTCACTTACCGGTGTTTGCTCAAGCCACGATCTCAAGTCGGTTAGAATATGGGAATTCTCTATTCCTAGGATCTCCAGACTGTTTAATCAAGCGTTGTTTCCGCATTCATACGGAAGCCACGCGCCTGGCTCTTTCCCCTCCCTGAGCCTCATCTGCTTCTGCTGCTCTCAAAAAATAGCATTGGCTTCCTTTGACAAAAAGGATCCTTTTGAGGTCTCTGTGCATTGTCCACAGGGCCTTCTATTAGGTTGGTTTAATTGTTTCCGTCCTGGTCGCAAAATGCGTTCCTCTGATGCCAACCTCTTGTTACAGATGAAAAGTAAACTTTTTTTAATTTTTTTATTTTTGTTTTTATTTTATCAGACAGATATGAATAAAGCAGATACATACTTGCTTGGCGCAGTAGATAGCAACATTTTGATAGCGCAGTTGTGGATTCCTCAATAACAGGCGATATCATGGCAGCAGGACACAAATATACAGTGTAATATTATTATGTGATTATTGTGTGACTCCACAGAGATATCAAAACAGTCAGCAGTGCAATAGGCATCAAGATTAAAGAGCAATAAACAAAAGTAAAGATGAAAAGTAAAACACACATAGGCAGATCTATCTAAGGATATTGTGGCGCCTTAGTAAAGGAGAGGGTCAACAATATGTCACCAGTTCCAGGAGCCCACAATGAGAATCTGCACTGCCAATTGTAGGGAGTCGTACATTAAATGTGCAATGGCGAGGCTACTATTGGGATGCTTCCTGAAAGCCAGCAGTCGCCGGTAGCCTGGAGTCCCCAGTGAGGGCTGCGTCTCTATCGCTAAGCCAAGTCGGGAAGGGCTCCCAGATATCTTTCGGGCGAGATGCCATGGGCATGAGATCTCAGGAAGTCGCCAGCTGTTCCTGACAATAGGCAATGTCCCAGACCCACTCCAGAACTCAAGGGTGCCCAGGGGCTTCCCAATGTATAGCCAGCCTCAGGGCGGCTGGTGACATTTAAAAGTGGTGGGGCGTAAATACTGCACCGGAACCACCTATAGAGGATTCGGGGGAATCCCCCTCGAGAAAATTTTGAAAAAAGAGTGGGCAAATGGTGCATTTTCAAGCAAATTTGAGAAAGAGGTGGCTTGGCGACCACATCTCTGGGAGTAGCCAGACAAGTTTCTTTGCACTTGCACAGAAACATCACTCTCCCTGCATTCACATAGGCACACTACTCACCCTGCACTCATAGACCCATTACTCACCCTTCCCTGACACATCACTAAGCCTGCATCCACCCATCCACATAACTCACCCTGGACTCACACAGGCACACTGCTCAACCTGCACTCACACAGACATCACTCACCCTTCGCTGGACTGCACTCAAAGATGCACACTGTTTCATCAGAGAAATATATACCGAAAAACAAATGAGTGTGAAAGCTAATGAACACTTTACAAGTAGCTGCTGGTTGCTTTTTGGACATATGTGAATTCATTCATAGCATCGAAAACAACCTCCTCACATAAATGAAAATATAGTTAACATAGAGTTTGAAGGCCTGTACGTGGCCCAATGGCATCCCCAGGCATCACCACGACGGAAGAGAGTCCGACAACGCACATGCTCATACCCAATGTATATTAAAAGGGGCCAATGTTACCAGACTAGCTCCACCACAGAGGCCCTTTCTGGCAGTGATGTCCAATGTTGGTCCATGAGGTTGGATTCATATCAGAATTTATTATATGCACATATGACAATCATGCACAAAGTTGATCTAAATTGTATCATTTACGTATTCTTTGGTTATCCTGAAATTATAGCTAAATTCAAGCTCTTGTGAAGCAACTCAGAGCATCCCTGCTTCATACGATCCAAAATGACATTATATGACGTGGCCACAAAACGGCAAATGTTTCCAAACATTCCACATTTCAAGCTGTGCGAGAATGCAATAATAAATTCTTCTCATAAGCAGTATTCTCAATGATTTTTTACACCATTCCGGAAAGTAATAATCGAATTTCCTCACATCCAGAACTAAAATATAAACAGCACAAACCTACCCTGTAACACCCCAAGAGATGGAAAGCACTACGCAAACATATAGCAATTGAAAAGAGGACAAACTAATGCACAGGGACAGCACAGATTACAAAGCAGTGAGTAGATGAGTCCATCACTCTGATGGCAAAAATAGAGTTATGCTTCTCATTTTACACATCAATCCAGTAAATGTAACTGGTGTTTCAAGCCACTCCAAATGATATCATGCACAATCCCAGTTAGAAGCAACCAACGAGAATCACTATGGGCAACCACACCCTTGTGTGACGTGTCATAAAATAGAGTGAAAATATATGGGACTAAACGACAAATCAGTTTCACAACCATGGCTGGGCACAGAAGGTGCATTGTGAGCAATGAGATTAGAGCCACTAAATTCTAATTCCCATACATTAAAGATACATTTTAAATGTGAGATTATGGGTCAGAGTCTCACACAATAAACATATTTTGAAATGTACTGATACCCAAAAGGGTCATGTTCGCGCTATATAAACCTCAATAACTAAATAAAATACCGACTGTTCCCAAGCACACCAATAGAAGCACCAGGCTGATGATAACTACAGCCCACACATACATATGACACATTTTACGACTTTGCTATCCAGACAAGATCGTATGCTCCTGTCTAATTATTTTAGCCCACTGTGCCTTAGTTCCATTGTGCAACAACATTGTCAGTGTCTGTTGTGGCATCGCTCTAGTTGTTTGAGCGGATGCGCCGGATCCCGAAGTTATATTCCGGAACCGGAAGTCGGCCATTTTGTGTGGCGGCAGAGCGCAATACACGCGATCCCGGCGCTCCGGGAATAAAGCACTTGCTAAATACAGTCTGACTCTGTGCATCATTTTGAGCGAAACGAGACACCTTACAATGGCGACGAGGCGGGACACCACCCAGCTATACCTACGCTGGCCCCACAGAAAAAAAATAAGGTTGCAAAAGGAAGAAGATTAATCGGACTGCTCCACAACAGGCGGGAGGATCCCAGAATCCACGAAGCACTGCACAGAGACTCAGCAGGTATCCCGGAGCGTGGCAGAGGCGACGGTCAGCGCGCTGGCCGATGAACTACCTGTGGTAACCACCCCACCGCGCAGCATACACAAACCAGCCACCTGAACGACGAAGTCACCAACTTCCAGAAGGGGGCTAGGAGTCACAAGACCAGGTGGAGCTCCAACGACGCGCGGGGTAGGGACCACGTGGGCAACCACCGCAATACGGCCCAGGAAAGGAGCGTCCCCTAAGCGCAACCGCCCACACCAGGCACGCTGGCGGATCAGCAGGTGAGAGGTGAGGCGGTAGGCAGACCAGACGGGGGTAGACCAAGAGCAACCAACGGCGCAGGCGGAGCGACCAGTGGGGCAGACAGCAAGGAGTACGACGAAGAAGACAGCGAGACCAGACAGGCGCCCGGCAGCCCGCCCAACCACGCGGTTCCCGCCCAGGCGATCCAGAGAGGCGGCGGCAGGATGGCGACACCATCCACTTCCCTCACTCACATGGTCCCTTTCCTTCCGAAGAGAGGGGAGCCCACGATGCCGTGGGAAGACTGGAAACGATACTTCCTCAACTACTTGGAAGCCTTGGAGGACGAAAGTGAAACCGCCTACACGAGCCAAAGGAGAAGGAAGATACTACTAGATAATTTAGGCCCGGAGGGGTTAAGAATTTATGACACCATAGTCAAAGGCACCAGGGACGCGACCGACACAGACGTGTTCTGGCATGCGATTGATGACCTGGACGCACACTACAGACCGGTGGTGTGCGTGGCCATTAATAGACATTCCTTCTTCCACAGGAAACAGGAGAGTGGAGAGACGGTAGATGAATATGTGGCGGCTCTGCAGAAACTGGCCATCACGTGTAAATTTGGAGCCCTGCATGACGACCTAATACGTGATCAAATCATAATGCACACGACGAGCACACACGTGCAGGAAAAGCTGTGGGTGAACGGAGATGCTCCCTTGAAGGAGGTGTGGGCCATGGTGAAGAAGGCAGAGATGTCCAAACGGTGAGCAAAGGCAGCCAGGAAGGACGGAGGAGGAACACAAACGGTTTGTAGAGTCATGGTACACAACAAGGGAGACAAGCCGAGACAACAAGAACCTACGAGAGATCCAGACAGCAGAAGAAACCAACACACGGGAGGAGAAAACCCGAAGACGAGCAGAGGGGGGAGACCAAGCTGCTACAGGTGTGGAAGCATGTCTCACCTGGGCAATGACAAGGTATGCCCAGCGTTCAGAGCGAAGTGTACGTTCTGCAACATATACGGACATTATGAAAAAGTATGTCGTAGGAAATCAAAGAGACCCACCGTCAAATACATTGACCAAGGAAACCAGGAACAGGAAGAAATACAAGAAGATGAGGGGGGCCAAGAAGAACTCCTTTACATTGATGTCCAAGTCCTGGAGATGGGAGGCAAGGAGTCGGATAAGCCCAGACTAAACATGCACATGGGAGGGGTGCCTATCGAAATGATCGCTGACTCAGGTGCCCCCATCACAATCGTCCAGAAACGAGTTTGGGAAGAGAAGTTCAGGACTTAGGTGAGAGCGGAACTGCACCCCATGGATGTGAGGCCGGTCACATACACCGGACAGAGAATACCTATGCTGGGGTATTGCCCGCTACTATTCGAGTTCAAGGGAAGACAAGCCAACTGCAAACTATACATAGCAGAAAAGGGGCCCTCAGTACTCAGCTGGAAAGATCAAGGCGCCCTAGGCATCATGTTGAACCCCGGAGGCAAAGAGAAGGTGTTACTCATGGACATGGAAAGTGGACAAGATGAGGAGGCTTGGCGCAAAGACTATCCAAAAGTGTTCAGTGGGCAGATTGGTGAGCTGGTCAAGTTCAAGCACATGATACGATTGAAGGAAGGAGCAAAACCAGTCATCCACAAGGTCAGAAACATCCCTTTCAGGTGCAGAGAAGCCGTGCAAGACGAACTGGACAGGCTGGAGAGGAGCAGAGTAATACAGGCCATAGAGAGCGCGGAGTGGTTGTCGCCCCTAGTGGTGGCCCAGAAGCCCAACGGGAAGGTGAGGCTATGTGTAGACCTCAGAGAACTTAACAAAAACATTTTGAAAGACAAGTTCCCGCTCCCACGCATCAACAAGATGCTGGCAATGACAAAGGGGGCTAAGTGGTTCTCGACGGTTGATCTGTCGTCAGCTTACCATCAAGTGAAACTCCACCCGTCCAGCAACCATCTCACATCCTTTATAACACCTTTCGGATGTTACAAATTCGTGAGGATGCCGTTTGGGTTGGCGTCCGCAGCAGCGGTATTCCAGAAACTGATGCACAGGCTCTTTCAGAAGATGGAGGGAATCCAATTCTTCCAAGATGATATCCTCGTAGAGGGTAAGACCAAGCAAGAACACAACGAAAAACTCCACATTGTGCTACGCACCTTACAAGAACACGGACTCACGGCGGAATGGTCAAAGTGCAAGTTCGGGGTCCCTTCAGTCACCTATTTGGGGCATGAGGTCAGCGAAAAAGGGATCGTGTCAAAGAGAGCCAACCTGGAGGCGATAAAAAACGCACCGGGGAAAAAGGAAGATGTCAGGTCGTTTCTGGGCATGGCCGAGTTTTATAGCAAATTCATCTCCAACTTTGTCACCAAGACGCACTACCTACGCCAACTACTTAGGGAAAGAAACGGGTTCAAGTGGACCGAAGTAGAGCAGGAGGAATTCGAGTCTTTGAAACGAGAAATGGGGGAAGCCATACCACTGGAAGGTTTTGACACCAAGGCGGAGTCTATTCTCACAACCGATGCCAGTGACCGGGGCCTGGGAGCGGTGTTAACGCAAAGATCTGACAAAGGAGACATATCTACAGTCAGCTTCGCATCCCGATCCTTAGCTCCGAACGAAGAGAAGTTTAGCGTCATCAAAAAAGAGATGCTGGCCGTGGTATGGGCGATGGAACGCTTCAGACAATACTTGTGGGGAGCCAAGTTCGTGGTCCGCAAGGATCACAAACCCCTGATAAAAGTTCTAACATCGAGTGGACATGCACACGCCACCCCGAGAATAGCCAAGATGACACTAAGGCTATTGGATTTCGTGTATGAAGTGGAATATATACCAGGACCCCAGAACAAAGTAGCAGACTCCCTGAGCAGAGAAGCAGCCATGGAAAGAATGGAGGAACAGGAGAAGCCTGGATGGGAAGGCTACGTAGTGGCGACTGTGCAGGATATGGAGCAGGTGATCAGTGCGCAAGAATGGGCAGAGGCCTATGGGCTGGATGAAGACTTGGAGACAATCAAGGGATACGTCACTCATGGTTGGCCCGAGAAGAGGCATCTGAAGGAGGACCTGAGGAGATACTGGGAGGTGAGAGATGAGCTGTTCCTACTCAGAGGAGACAAGGTTGTTCCCCCCCGAGGCCTCATTGAACACCTGATGGCATTACTGCATGAGGGCCATCAGGGGATCACGAAGACCAAGGCCCTGGCCCGACAGGCCTACTGGTGGCCTGCGATCGACACACAAGTGGAAATATATGTGAGACAATGTGAATCCTGTTCCAAAGCAGACAAATCCCAAGTGATGCTTAGACCACAGTTGGGAAAATTCCCCACGCCTGGAGGACCCTGGGAGATGGTGTCCATTGACATAATAGGACCGATTCTGGATGTCGAAGGAAACCAGAAATATGCAATAGTGTTGATGGATAGGTACTCCAAATGGCCGGAAGTGGAGGTGAAGGATGCTGTAGACACGGATGCGGTGATCGCCTTCTTGAATGCGGTGTTCATAAAAGAAGGAATTCCAAAGATCATAACGTGCGACAATGGGCCCCAATTCGTCTCGGCAAAATGGGAGGCATACATGTCCAGGAACGGGATTGAAGTGAAACACACACCCATATACCATCCAGCGGGAAATGGCCTGGTGGAGCGTTTCAACCGGGTAATCATGGGAACTATCCAAGCGGCGATAAATGATGGACTCGATTGGGAGAAGGAACTACCCAAGATGCTATGGGCCTACCGCATCACGCCGGGCAGCAGAGGCTATAGCCCCTTCAAGGTGTTAAGAGGAAGAGAGCCTTTCACCAAAGACAACATCGCGTGGAGGACAATGGTGGTGCAAAGTAAATGGTCACCAGCAATAGTGAGGAGGAACCTGGAGAAGGCGCAAGAAACATACACTGAACAGTTCAACAAGAGACGGAATGTGCAAGGAGTGGCTCTGGAGAAAGGGGAATGGGTGAGAGTGAAAGTAGCAACTCTGAAGAGGAAGGGAGAGAGTAAATTCACTCCACCCCTACAGGTGATTGAGCCATTTGCTAGATCGGCATTACTCAGCGACGGCAAGGTTTGGTCACAGGACAGAATGGCTAAATGTAGCAAAATACTGAATTGGACTACAGGTGTGGACGAGGAAGTAGAAGGAGACGCAGAGAGAAGAGAAATGTAAAGTGGTGAAGGAGGACAAGAGCAAGTAGATGAAAGGACACCGCAAGTGGAGGAGAAGGAAACCATGTGCGGCGGGAGCAGTAGAGAGAGCGAGGAAGATGACAGAGAGAATAGGAAGGAAGCAGTTGAAGAGAGAAGGGCTGGAGAAGAGATGAAGCTGGAGGCCCAAGGGAGGGCCATGGTGAAGGACAGACAAGGAGATGTGACAGCAAGGGGAGCAGTGAAGACGAGAGCAGGAAGAGTCGTGAAAACTCCCAAGAGGTTTGAGGACTATGATATGGACATTAAGTAAGAGTGTGCTTTCTTTATTTCATTGTTTATTGTGTAAAAGGGGAAGATATGTGGCATTGCTCTAGTTGTTTGAGCGGAGGCGCCGGATCCGGAAGTTATATTCCGGAACCGGAAGTCGGCCATTTTGTGTGGCGCCGGCGGCAGAGCGCAATACACGCGATCCCGGCGCTCCGGGAATAAAGCACTTGCTAAATACAGTCTGACTCTGTGCATCATTTTGAGCGAAACGAGACACCTTACATCTGTAAATTGTAAAAAATAACAGATCATGCGTCTTATTGAAAGCAGGACATTTGCATCAATGGGACAGTCCTGTGTCACTTGACATGTGTTACAGTGCAGAAACATATGCAGTCAGGCAAGAATGAATGCACATTCCAGAAAACGGCGGCGAGTTGGGTAAAGATGTAAACTAAATTGTCTTGTGTTATTACCACTCTCAAGGTACCTTAGTCAACAGGTATTTCAAGTGAACTTGTCTAGGGTCAAATGAAGAAAAGAACACAAGACACCGCAGGGTGACATTTAAGCTTATACATTAGCGCTTCTTTACTGCAATGGTAACTGTTTACTGGGCAGACCGAGTAACGTGGCCACCCGCAGAGAACCCCACGTAGGAGCCGAGCACATACCTGATCTGGAGGGCTGCACAGCAGTTGGCACCCTTCTGCCCTCACATCCCCGACCCTCGGGCCCCAAACTCCCACATCCCACCGACCCTCGCGAACCCCGCTCCCAAGGAAAGGCAGCCTGCCCGTCTCACGCTTCAGTCCTTGATGTACATAATGGGCCGAGCCCCAGTGGTATTCGTGAAAATACCCAGAAGAAACTTCACGATAAAAAGCATAAACCTCCACAGACCGGGATAACAGTTGTGAAATAATAAAATGGTGCCATGCAGATCTGTATTCAAAAAGCAATCGCCAGGTCCACAAAGACCCTCGGGTGGATTTGAAGTACTCCAGTACTGAGTTACTCAAACAATGTTTGTACGAGGAAACTATTTTATGAGCGTTAACCAACTTTTTGGTGGACTGAAATAACGTTTTTTGACTTCGGGAAATGACTGTGTTTACATATGCATGCCATACTTATACAGACACACACACAAATAGCGTTGCGAATTGTCCCCACATAGGGAGATGTATATAAAATGTAGACAGCCTTGTGCCACAGCGCATTCTTAATATCTTCATGAATATTCAAAAGATGAGGGCTAGCAGGCGTGTCAAAACCTACTTAGGGGCTCATTAACACGAGTGACAGCCTCTGAAAGACAGAGATTGCGTGCTCACATTAGTTTTACTTTGTCTTTGGGATGAGACAAACGGCACCCTCATTAAAGACCCCTGCTGCCCTCTGTGCCTGTAAACTTTCAGCCGCGTTTGGGGTACAGTCAGGAAACCTTGTTGCACTGTCGGTATTGCATACATCGTTTCTTTAATTATTGTGTTATGCAACGCCAGGCCATATCGCAATAGTTGCCAGCTGATTGCTGCATCCAGGCAATGTGTGACTGAAATTACTACAAAATTAACGATTTGAAGAAGCTGTAGTTGTAGCGACTAAAAAAAAATCACCAGCTGATCGCCACATGCCACTGCCAGCAGAGTAAAGCAGCCTTAGAGCCTAGGTGACATTTGATTTCCTGGATTGTGCTACCTACATGAAGCGCCTACACAAAATAAAAGGGTTTCAGCAGCAGTGGGTTTAAAACCGCAGGTGTTGTGCAACCTTCCTCATACGTCACTGAGCCTCTCTACAGTTGCGGCTCGCGGGTGGGGGGGTGTTCACGCGGGGGTGGGTGGCAGGTAATTAAATATAATATAAATATAAAAGAAAAGGAAAACTTACCTCAGCCGGTCCGCGCCACCTCTGCTGCTCCCCTTGGCGCCTTGTTCACGAACAGCCCTGGAGTGGCCCCTCTCAGCCAATCCTGGCGCTGCCAGCAGCGCCAGGCGAGGCTTAGGGCACAGCTAATTTTTGCCTGCAGCACGCCCATTAGGAGGCCGAGGGGCTCCTAATGGGCATGCGCAAACAAGGGAAAACAGAAGTGCGCATGAGTGGGCACGGTGCGAAAATTCGCCCTCCAGTCCCCACTCATGTGCACTTGTGTTGTGCTGCTGCTCCTGGTGAGTCATGTCAGTCAACATGACGCCACACCGCACACTCCCTTTGTGGGCGGTCCAACGTCATGCTGACTTGTTCTTCCTCTGCGTCTTTGAACGTAAGTAAACTGATTCAGTTTACTTAAGTTCAAACGCCGAGGGATCTGCGGGAGGGGGGGCTATGCCCTCACGCCCCAATGGACGCACCGCGCCTGGCCAGTCTGCGCTTTGCTAGGAGTAGCACCATAGCAGTAAGGCGGCGCAGCCCTGGCGGGGCTCCTCAACATAGCCCAGTCGTGTAACTAATGGGGAACTCTCTAATGTTTGTCCAGTAAAGTATTCTCTGTACAGGCCTCTCACTATGGAATAGCATGCCTACCTCTCTTCGGCTGACTTCTGACCTTAGTCCATTCAAGAAGTTGCTCAAGACTTTGGTGTGCACCCTGTAACCGGCTATTTAGATGGCTACATGTTTTCAGCTCTAGGCCGCCTTTTAAGTAATCATGTGCTCTAGAAATGTTACAATAATAATAATACAAGTTTTTGTAGTTGGGGGTACCATGGCCTCCCTGGTTAGGTGGAAGCTGCAGTTTATAAAGAGTAAGTCTACAACAAGAGTGATGCCGTATGACGTCCCCCATTGTTGTGTTCAAATCTCAAATGAATTTCTGGAAGAAAAATATTGGAAGAGTGACAAAGTAGTAAAGAAGGTGAGGGAGCTTCACCAACTTTGAGCCAGCGATATGACCCATCACTGAGAGAAAAGGGACCACCAAGGCTACCTGAGATCACATAGAAGGCACCGCTCATGACAGACTGCCATCCTGAATATTTCTTTCGGCATGGAATACATAGATACCAAGTATTGGAAAGATGTATCCTCTAAAAGTCCCAGCCTCTTTCCCCAAGTCCAGAAGCGCTGGATATGTAGTATGGATCAGCTCAAATTAACAAGATTTACTCCAGCTCACTCGGAGACCTGAAATCACTCCATAGTTGGTGAGGAGGAGGGCAACACTGGAGTGGTCACCTGTCATATCATTCCGATAAAACATTATCCGCACAGAGCTCGATTGCATTGGCTATATCTGATAAGGGAATACACCACTCCAGCCCGCCCTCCCTAGCACTGGCTGCTAGGATCTCCATCACCAGCGCAAACAGAAGAAATGAAAGGGGGGCAGCCCTGCCTTGTGGCCCTGCCTGCTGGTAATGCTCGGAAATCAACCCCCTAAACAAGACTCAGTATGTTGAGCCCATGTAAATTAGTCGGACCAGTCTAATAGTGCGGTCTCCAAAGCTGAATCTAGACAACACAAAAAATAAGTAGTCCCAGCTTCAGGTGTCAGACACCTTCTGTAAACCTAATAGCAGGGCTTCTGTTTGTGGCGATTGCCCTTCTACAGCCTCCATAAGTATGTAAAGCCGTCAGATATTTAGAGAAGAGTTTCTACCCGAGCCAAACCCCATTTTGGTCAGTACATATCAGAAGTGGAAGCACAACCAGCTGGATACGGTTGTCCAGGATTTTACTAAGGATTTTATAATCCATGTTTAAGATCACAATCAGGCGGAACATTTCAGAATCAGTAGGATCGTTTAAAACAACCCGATGTTAAATGCCTCCTGGTTTTAACAAATACTTTTTACAATAAATAAGCAAGGTTACAACCTCTGTCATAACTTTCATAATAACAAGATGAAGCCTTTGGCATTGGATATAGCTTTTTCAAGTTCACCAACCTGCCCTATATCTCGACATCCCAACGAATTTAGACCTACAACCATCAAGCACACAGTCATAAAATTATACAGGTATACAAAATTACAGTTAGCTAAGCAAAATCTTATATCTTAGTTCCAATAAGGCATAACAAGGTATCTCACGGAGTAAATCTTCTACATCCACGGTTTGTCACAGGAGGCAACCAACTCCAAAACCCTTGCCTACTACAGAAATCCATGAGATTACAAGTTACTAACTCCTTCTTTTCATGCTTTCAAATAGAGCAATAACCCTCCACTGTTAAATGGACTGATGTTAACGTGGGCTTTTCAGCACAAATATGTCTGGCCTACTCCCTTTATCGTAACAGTTCATGAGAAATCTATCAGGCCTATAGCCATAATCATTGACTAGCCAGCTTAGTCTTGGTCTACTGAGTATAAACTACATAACATGTGTCTTTGTAAAGCGCTCGTTCACCCAAGGGTAACTTGACACTGAATAACAGGAATGTATTGTTACCCAACTCAAGGGCACTCGTTTTATCGACCTCAGAAGGATAAATTGAGCGGACCTGCCGGGACTTGAGTCTGTGACCATCAAGTACAGGTCCGAACAGTGGACGCATTCGTTTTTTAAGCCACTAGGCCCGGATTTTCAAGGACTCCTCTCAGTGGAAGTACACAACTTCAGTCTAATTAAATCCAGTACTCACTGAAAACAACCTGTTGGTGACAGCACTTTTTTGTAGATAGCATAAGGTTGAGTGACAGGTGTGCTGTCAAGCCAGATCTGAAACGGCCAGGCTTCAGCTAGCTAATGAAGTACCTCAGGTACGAGTCTTTAATGTTCCCATAATATCAGCGGTGTAACCAGTCGCCGTCATTTTGCTTTCGGTCACTGCTTCAGAGTGAAGTGGCAGTGTATACTGTGGTGTTGGGCCTTAGGCCCACATGACGCTGTAATGAGGGACGCAGACACAGGGTAGTGGGTTGGTAAACTGGCCTCGAGCACGAGCGCTCGGCCCCTTTTATTCACTGGGTCACGTGACTCGTGACGCCAGTGGTGGGTGGATGTAAAGTGTGGGTTACATCCTGTAAACAACTAGACCGTGTCCCGTAGGACACTACATTCCTCCCCAACTTTAATAAAAGTGAGGCAAAACAAAGTCCGAACCTGTGGGAGGACAAATACAAAAATATGCAGTCTCATAACTTTAGAAGGAGTCTCTTCAGCTGCTTGCTAGAGGATGACGGTGGAAACTTTCAGCTGAAACGTTTGTTTTCTTGGGCTCGACGTCCTGGTCCTCGGTGGGCGTGCTCTTCTGGACTTGCGCCATGGCAGTGTGTTCTTCAGTCCATTGAGATCTTGATCTTGGGGTGACGCCGAACAGGATGACCAGAAGGTAGACTGGATGGAGGTTGTCTTTTACTAGTCCGTCGGGTTTCTTCACGGTAGGCAGCTTGGCTTCACATTGCAAAGGAGTGAGTGGTTGAAAGGCATCCTTCTCACTGGGACGCCCCTCTCGCGGGTGTTCTCCTGCCACGAGATGTCCCGGAGGCCCTCTTCTTCAGGTTTCCGCTGGGCAGGGTGTTCTCTGCAGCGCTGCTCCAACTCCACAAGCCGGTGTGAATGTAGGAGGCGATGAGATTACTACCATGCATCCGTAGCTCCGCCTGGAGGGTGGTTGTTGACTCTTTCCTTTGTGCACAAGTTCCCCTTTTTCCTGGGACGTGCAGGGTAGACGGCGACGGATCCATCTCTCGTGTCGGGACCCTCTGCCACCGGTGTCCCTGAGGCCTTTGCCCCTTGGATATCCACGGGCTGGTGTGGGGTGGTCAGTTCTCCCTCTGCCGGGCGTCTGAGCGTTCTCCCCATCCAGACTTCCGCTCAATCCCAAAGGTGGGTGTTGTCAATGGCCCATCTGTTCATTCCTGCAGTCGACGGGTTGTCAGAGGACTTGTAGGTAGAGGCCTGTTCTTCACCTAGTGCTACCGATGTTCCCCTGGACTTGTAGGCCCTTGTATTCGATGTTGTGGTGCGTGTCACCTTCTCTTCTGGTGGGTGTGCAGACTTTTCACACCTCTCCTCACCTTTCTGGATGTTGCTGTTCTTGATGGCGTCGTGCCACTTGACTCCTTTCTTCTTCTCTTTCCTTCATGGCGTCGTGCCCTTCTCCTCTGTTTTCCTTTTCGCGGCGTGGTCTGGTCATCTCGCTGCTCTTGTCCTCCTAACCAGGCTTCTCCGAGCGGCGTGCACTCCTCCCGTTTCCCTCTGGTCTTGTCCTGGCTCTAGGACACTGTCTTCTTTTCTACTCTGTGACTGGACCAGTCGCCGCGACCTTCTCCTGTTAATGGTTATACTTCTGGTTCTTAAGGGTGTCGAAGTTCGTTGGCCCCTGTTCGCGGACCACGTCTTACTTGAACTTCTCGGACTTCTTGTCAGTCCGCTCTGCTGATCTCTGGCAATGGTGTTGTTTGGCGCAGATGCTGATGGCTGAGGTGACGGTGATTGTCAGCCATGTAGTGACTCTGGATGACAGGCGTTAGTAACTTGCTGGGAGCGTTGGATGTCCGGAGGGACTTGGCAGCCATGTGCCTCCGCTTTGCTGATGTTGACGTTAGGTGGCGGCTTGACATGTAGCGTGTACGGTTCCTCTCTTGCCTGTTGTGGGGCCACTGCCGACTCCATCTTGAGGCGGTGAGAGGGCGGGCACTCAGTGCTGGTCTTCGCCCGTGGCATCTGCGGACAGGAGTAGAGATGCCGATTGACTCAGACTGCCGACGCTCGGGGATGGACGGTCACCTGGGGAAGCGTTGGGATGAGACGTGGACTGCGCTTGCTGCGGCTTATGTTTGGTTCATCCGTGGGGCTGTTTCCTGGGACGTCGGTCCGCCTGGGTGGCTGTCTGGTGTGTCAGGGTGTGCTTCTTGGCTGGCTGTGAGTCCTCGGTCTTCTCCGTTTGTTGGCTTGTTCAGCCTACCTGTGCTCATCCGGTCTTCGGGGTGACAGGGCTGTCACTCTTCTTCATTTCTTCGAGGGTGTTGCGTTTGGACCTCGAGGCGGCGCTATTGTGGCGCCGGCTTCTGCCTTTGTGCTGGTATGTTTGGCTGGGCTGGTCACTTGGTGACGTGTTCCTCGCTTGCTGGGCGACGTGACGTTCGTCTTGTGTCGCTGGTTGTTGGAGTACATGGTGCTGTGGCGGCCTGACACGTGGGGTGTGCGACTCCTCTCTTGCCTGTCGTGGGTCACTGCCGACTCCATCTGGAGGCAGTGCGAGGGAGGACACTGTTGGTGGTCTTCGGCCTACTGTAGGGCTTTGCTGTGGCGGTGGAGATGTGTGTGCTCTCCAACCTGCGTTCAGCAGTGTTTCTGTGTGGAGAGGTTTTCTGGGTGCTGACTGTGTAGTCAGGTTCACAGGCGCGACCTCCTGCACACTTCTGGCTTGGCGTGTCCTTTGCGTACTCTGTTTTCTTCTTGGATGCTTCCGATGATATGTGTGATCACTGCTCTTTTTCCGTTGCAAATGCGTTAGCGTTGGCGCGCTTTTGTCAGCGCTCTTCATGTGCTTCGCTGTCTTCGGAGAGTTACGTCACCGCTGCTTGGACCTTCTCTTCGCTGGGCACGCTTTCTCACACGGTGAGACTTTTGTGTTTCCTGGGGCGTTGACCGTGTGTGGTTTCTTCGCCTCTTCTGGTTGCGTAGTGACCTTGTGTCACGCTTTCCTTGCTTGTCCTTGTGCGTGGCGGTTGTTCGTGCTTCACTTCGTACCGTCCGTGCTACATCTTCAGTGTAGCGTTGTTCCTTGCGCTTCTTTATCTTCCATGGCGTCGTCGCGCTGAGGGCGGCAGTCTCAGACTCCTTGCTGTGGTAGTTGTCGACTGTCCTGTGCTGCTGCACACTAGCTTCCTTCGCCCTCTTTGCTGCTAGTCTTGTGCTGTTGCTGGCCTTTCGTGCGCCAGTTTGGCATTACTGTGACTGTGTGGTGTCTGTGTGCCAGCCATGCGCAGCTGGGTATGTCGTGTGTCTGCGCTTTTCCTTCTCGGGGCAGGGACAGCTGTGTTTTTCTTCAGCACTTCACCTCAGTGTGGTGGCTTTATGTGCTCATTGCTGCTGTGAGCTTCTTAGCATTGTCTTTTGGCTGGGATCCTTGTAGCATTGGGGTGTCCCCGCCCTCTAGCCAGTCATTCACTGTGTGGCAGCTGTCCTTGTGCTTCGTGGCCCTTGGCATCTAGTATGCTCCTTCTCGTGTATTGTGTCTGCCACCTGTCCTTCAGGTTGTACTTTCCTCATTTGGCGGGTGCAGCACTCTGAAACTGCCACTAGGTGGCACCGCGGGCTTTCGATTTCCGTCCTGTTCCGTTGTGCTGCCGATCGGCTCAATGTCGCAGACTTCGCTGGGGCAGAGTTGCGGGCACTAGTGGGCCTCTCTAAAACGGCTGCTTGGCCACACCAAATGCCCACCGCTGCCCTCGTCGCACACACCGGGGAGGCCAGACGCTCCAGGAGGGCTCCGCTCGGGCTCCAGCTTCACTCCGGTGAGTGGCATTGTTTTCTTTTAGCAGGCTGCGCGCCTGTGTGGGGGCATAGTAGACCGTGAAGGGGGGTCGGTGCAGACGCTATCCCTCCTCACTATTCAGCGGCGGCGCTGGCCGCTTGCAGTCACTTCTGCTCCTCCCCGCCTCTCCCAAGCAGGCTCTTACAGTGCGCAGGCTGGGCATGGGGGGGGGGAAGAAACGCTCAGTTCGGCTGGGGCCGCACGCTGGCACTTCACTGCGGGTGGGCTCCGCTTTCTTTATACAGGGCCCGGCAGCTTTTCACACGCCCCTTGCGTGTCGGGGCATTTGGCGCTTCGCCGCAGGCTGGAGGGGTGGACTCCCGCTGGCGCTCATTGGGTCGGGCCGCTTCTCTCCGGGGTCTTCCTGCAGCACCTGCCTGACAGCGGGGCAATCTCGTGCGGCAGCTCGCTCTCCCACAATTCATGGGCTCACCTCTGGCTGGCGGGTCTGTTCGACCACGCGGGTGGGCTCCGCGTGGTCCTTAGCATTCCGGGCCGCAGGGCTCCGTTGCGGCTGACTCGGGTGGGCTCCGGTCGGCCAGCTGCAACAGTGGAGGTCACTTGGTTGCGGCCAACGCGGGTGGGCTCCGCTTGGCCGCGACGTTAGGCAGCTTCTCTGGTGGCGGTGGTCGGCGAATTAGCAGTCCGGCCCCGCATGCAGGTTCCTCCTTTTCCCGGGCTTCGCCTGGCAGGCAGGGCGGCCGGCATTAACGGGGTGAGCACCCGGTCGCCGTACCTTCACCCGATAGGGCTCTTGGCATGCCCCGCGGGCCGCTGGGCCTCTTTCACTCAGGCATGAGAGGTGCGGGGTAGGGTGGCTCTCGGTCACCCTCTCGTAGCGTCCAGGCCCGGGGCTCGCCACATGGGCTTCTCGGCGGCCGGCGCCGATCATGCAGGGGAGGGGGGGGCGCGATGTCGCCTTGCAGTTCTCTCCCCTCTCCCCACGATATTTCAGCTGAGGCACGCTGGGCACGGCTCCGTCCTCGTCGCCAATGTGGTGTTGGGCCTTAGGCCCACATGACGCTGTAATGAGGGACGCAGACACAGGGTAGTGGGTTGGTAAACTGGCCTCGAGCACGAGCGCTCGGCCCCTTTTATTCACTGGGTCACGTGACTCGTGACGCCAGTGGTGGGTGGATGTAAAGTGTGGGTTACATCCTGTAAACAACTAGACCGTGTCCCGTAGGACACTACATATACAAGCTGATATCCTTTCGTCCAAAAGAAGCGCTGCCCCCCCTCTCGGATTTGGAGAAGGAAGCTTGGAGAAGTGGCTAAAAATATCCGCGCTGCGCGCAGTCTCCTCTTTCCGGCCTCTTACAGATCCATACCTCAAGTATGTGCACCTGGCGCCAAAACTTCAAAGTTGCTGTGCTGCGGCCCCTGTGCGGCAGGCCTTGTCTGCAGCGCGCGGCCTTTGCGTGGCAGGCCTGGCCCCGTGGCACCTTGCCCTTTCGTGGCATGGCTTGCTCGTTGGCGCTCTGCCACAGTATGGCGGCCGGGCTTGCTTTGTGGCACGCGGCCGTGGCAGGGCTCGCGCTCTGGCGCAGGGCTGGATCTGTGGCACAGGGGCCTTGCATAGCAGGGCTCGCTCTCTGGCACTCTGCCCTTGTATGGCTCTGTCTCTTTGCGGCAGCCTGGCGTGGTAGGCGTCGCGCTGATGGCAGGCCGAAAGACGTAAAACTTCTGGAGTACATGGATGTAGGAGTACGTTTGGAGGTAGGTGTCTCCAGGTGTTCGAATGCTTACTTTGGAGTCAGCTCGCGATCAGTGTTAAGAAAGCACGTGACCTGGTGCTATTTATAAAAGAACTTGAAGGCCTAGTTACTCAGCAGCTACTAAGATATCACCAAAGTCATCTCGCAATGCCTATATACCACTTAGGTGTAGGCACTATACAAGCGTTGTTTTGGGGTAGGCACTATACAAGCGTTGTGGACGTTGTAGCGCTTCTGTGACTGGCTGGTCCTGTAATTGCATATGTATAGTGCTTCAAAGCCCCGACGAGGCGCCAGAATGCAATTACAGGTGGCTAGCACGTGCATGGTATAACATTTCGTGGTGGTCCGAAGCATTGACCTGCAGTGTGGCCTATGTAGAAAGCCTTTTGATGTGACCGTGAATGGCCAGGGTGGTGCTGTTATCCTGTCTTGGGTCACAGCGTGTGCTGATATGGTGGTGGAAAAAAAGTCAGATACAGAGCATACACAGTTTTAATCAATAGATTGTGAGTTATTATGGGGATTACTGAAAAATTGTGATTGTGAGGCTGCTGAATTTTCCGCATGATTGTGTATTTATGGCATTAGCATTCATCTCCTGAACAATTTGCAGATTTTAACTCCAAAAATGTAGTTTTTTGCACAACCTGATCACAAACTACTAACAGTGCAACATTGTGTTATTAGGTGTGGAAAAGCCCTTTGCAAAACTGACTTGCTACCTTTAAGTTGCTTGCTGCTCCTTTTGGGTACTAAACGTGTACTGATGGGATGAACCCATTGCAAAGACAGAGTTAATGTATACAAATGACAAAATAAGGAAGTCATGCTATCACAAAATGCGCCACATTATGCACATACTTTGCCTTCTCTTGCTGCTTAATTTCACTGGCCCTGGTCATTTTGCAGTAGTCACAGAATTGTTGAATGTCATCCGAACCACCAGCCCACATCCTGCGCTGGACAGAAACTCTTTATAATCTGGGAGGGACAGCTGAGGGTTCTTATTAAAGTCACCAAGATTCAGTTGTTGTTGTCAAGAGAGAGTTGATAGACCTTTGAAGTGTCCAATCTTAGTGATGTATGGCAGATATTTTGGTATCGGTTGCATGTTCTCAAAAGAAAGTGAATTGGTTTAGGAGGATTGATAGTGACTACCAGAATTTATGGGCAACATGCATGATTTGTCCTAACTGCAGGCAGTGGCGGCGGGCATGGCTCGTTGGTGGCGGGTGTCGCAGGGGGTGGCGGGGAGTCACACGGGTGATAGTCGCCGGGGGAGGGGTTGAGTGCTCAATGTAAAAAAAATAAAAAACATACCTTGCCGTCGGTCCTGCGTCTCTGCTCTTGCTCTCCTCATCTTCGAACTGGAAGCACAGCCAGGCCCCACTGATCAATATGTGATTGCTAAGCACTCAAGCTCCCCATATCAATCACATTGGTCTGGGCGTCGTGACACGGTGCTCAGCCAGGGGCTTGAGGGCTGGGCATGTTCTCCATGCAGGCTGTAATGCAGCCTGCATGGATAACACAGAAAGTGTGCATGACTGGTTTGGGCGGCCCGAGAGGGCCAACCAAACAGTCATTGCGCACTTAGGAGTGGTCAAACCACTCCTCCCCTGCTCCAAGAGCAGAGCAGCCCCGCCCACCTGCAAAGCAGCAGGAAGTATAAAATGATAACAACGCAAAGTTATTATCAATTTATGTTTTGTGCTTTGCACTGCTCATAAGCAGTGGGGCGACGTGCCTCCGCCATAGCGGACAAGCCACCACTGAATAATCTGCAGGATGGCATGGTGTTTGTGTTCTATAAAGTCATCATGGGAGAGGAAGGCAAATAGCACGTGGTGCACACAAGCTGGGACACACTTTTCTTTGTGTTTATTCAATCTCTGGGACTCTATCCTGTGCAGCAGGCAGGGATTTAAGTGAGTGGGGTCATTCGGGTCTCAAACCTGGTAATAATTAAAAACGGACATTTAAATTGATCCTTTTCGGACCCTTTATTCATTTTTTAACTCTTCAGGCAAAAACAGTCATTGATTTGTGAACAATGAGTGTACAAAGAAAAGTTAGGGTAACTCATATTGTTTCTGCTTATATTTCACATGTCACTTAATTGTGAGTATTTGCTTTTCCCAGGATGTTGTTTAATGTTTTTTCAAGGCAGCATATTACTGTTGTGTAATGCATGCATACTTTGAACTGAGTCTCATCCAGGTGTTGTGGCTAAGGGCAGTGAGTCTCTCTTAGTGTCTGTCAGTGGGTCAAAGAGGTGTTCAGAATAGTGGTCATCCAATCCTTGTCCTCTCTGCAAAGTGCTTAGAGCAATTGAACCTGTACTACAGCCAGTCGCAGATGTGATTTTCTATGTAAATGTGTGGGGATTGTGGCACCCTATGGGAATTCTAGTTTACATGTTTAAGCCACTCCCTTAATTATACAAGCCTTGCCCCTGTCACTGGGCACGGCTCTCCCACTTTTTACTCCCACTCAAAGCCCTGGTAGCAGGCCTCACTTCTTGACACACAGATCTAGTGTAACAGGCTTCATTGTGTAGCCCAAGCCATTGAATGTCAGGCCTAACACTGTGGCGCACTGTCCTGTCTGGCTTCTATGGCACTGACTTCCATATTCTATGTGAGAGATTAATCTGTGGCATCTTGCCGTTGTGAGGCAAGGCTCACTTTCCAGCACCGTGCCTAAAAATGGCAGGGCACACTCCATGGAATGTAAACTTGTGAGTTAAGGGACCATAGGTGGCACTGTATGCTGAAATGGCTGAGCTCAGTATGAGGCACACTGTCACTGTGCGACAGGGTTCACTCTGTTGCACGCTTGCAGCACTGTTCAGTGAACCTCTGAGTCTTCATGCAGTGGCTCGCCCTGTGCCCATATGCCCATTGGGGCAGGGATCGCTCAGTGCCAATAGCCCCTATGTGACAGGGATCGCTCAGTGCCCGTATGTCCAGTGTGACAGGGATCGCTCAGTGCCACTAGCCCCTATGTGTCAGTAATCGCTCAGTGCCCCTATGCCCAGTGTGACAGGGATCTCTCAGTGCCCCTATGCCCAGTGTGACAGGGATCTCTCAGTGCCCCTATGCCCAGTGTGACAGGGATCGCTCAGTGCCCCTATGCCCAGTGTGACATGGATCGCTCAGTGCCACTAGCCCCTATGTGACAGGGATCGCTCAGTGCCCCTATGCCCAATGTGTCGAGGATCGCTCAGTGCCCCTATGCCCAATGTGTCAGGGATCGCTCAGTGCCCCTATGCCCAATGTGTCAGGGGTCTCTCAGTGCCCCTATGCCCAGTGTGACAGGGATCGCTCAGTGCCACTAGCCCCTATGTGTCAGTAATCGCTCAGTGCTCCTATGCCCAGTGTGACAGGGATCTCTCTGTGCCCCTATGCCCAGTGTGACAGGGATCGCTCAGTGCCCCTATGCCCAGTGTGACATGGATCGCTCAGTGCCACTAGCCCCTATGTGACAGGGATCGCTCAGTGCCCCTATGCCCAATGTGTCAGGGATCGCTCAGTGCCCCTATGCCCAGTGTGACAGGGATCGCTCAGTATCCCTATCCCAGGTGTGGCAGGGATCGCTCAGTGCCCCTATGTCCAGTGTGACAGGGATCGCTCAGTGCCACTAGCCCCTATGTGACAGGGATCGCTCAATGCCCCTATGCCCGGTGTGACAGGGATCGCTCAGTGCCCCTATGCCCGGTGTGACAGGGATTGCTCAGTGCCACCTGCCCCTATGTGACAGGGATCCCTCAGTGCCCCTATGCCCAATGTAAAAGGGATCGCTCAGTGTCCCCATGCCCGCTGTGACAGGGACCGCTCAGTGCCCCTATGCCCGCTGTGACAGGGACCGCTCAGTGCCTCTATGCCCACTGTGACAGGGATCACTCAGTACCACTAGCCCCTATGTGACAGGGATCGCTCAGTGCCCCTGTGCCCAACGTGACATGTTTTGACAGGGATCGCTCAATGCCAATAGTCCCTGTTTTGACAGGGATCGCTCAGTGCCCCTATGCCCATTGTGATAGGGATCGTTCAGTGCCCCTATGCCCAGTGTGACAGGGATCACTCAGTGCCACTAGCCCCTATGTGACAGGGATCGCTCAGTGCCTCTATGCCCAGTGTGCCAGGGATCGCTCAGTGCCCCTATGCCCAGTGAAACAGGGATCGCTCAGTGCCACTAGCCCCTATGTGTGCCACTATGCCTGGTGTGACAGGGAACGCTCAGTGCCTCTATGCCCAGTGTGACAGGGATCGCTTAGTGCCACTAGACCCTTTGTGACAAGGATCGCTCAGTGCCCCTATGCCCAGTGTCAGAGGGATCGCTCAGTGCCTCTATGCCCAGTATGACAGGGATCACTCAGTGCCCCTCTGCCCGGTGTGACAGGGATCGCTTAGTATCCCTCTGCCCGGTGTGGCAGGGATCGCTCAGTGCCACTAGCCCCTATGGGTCAGGGCTCGCTCTGCCTTGGTGTCTTCCTCTCCCTCTATGGCAGGGCTCGCTCGGTTGCACTCTGCCCCTCAGAATTTGCTGGGGAGGTAGGTGACTGTTCCGAACTCTCTATGCTTCCAATGAGAGATTGCATAAGCAAGTGTCAGTACAAAGGATCCACAAAGAAATATTCAATTGTTAACGAGAAGGGTGCTTGTCCCATGTCCCCTAGAAGACCGCCCCTTGTCATCTTTCCCACGCTCCCTCAGTTTGACTTTCCCCCACCCCACACAGTGCCACTAGCCCCTATGTGACAGGGATCGCTCAATGCCCCTATGCCTGGTGTGACAGGGGACGCTCAGTGCTTCTATGCCCAGTGTGACAGTGATCGCTCAGTGCCACTAGCCCCTTTGTGACAGGGATCGCTCAGTGCCCCTATGCCCAGTGTGACAGTGATCGCTCAGTGCCTCTATGCCCAGTATAACAGGGATCACTCAGTGCCCCTCTGCCCGGTGTGACAGGGATCGCTTAGTATCCCTATGCCAGGTGTGACAGGGGACGCTCAGTGCCTCTATGCCCAGTGTGACAGTGATCGCTCAGTGCCACTAGCCCCTTTGTGACAGGGATCGCTCAGTGCCCCTATGCTCAGTGTGACAGGGATCGCTCAGTGCCACTATGCCTGGTGTGACAGGGAACGCGCAGTGCCTCTATGCCCAGTGTGACAGGGATCGCTCAGTGCCACTAGCTCCTTTGTGACAGGGATCGCTCAGTACCCCCATGCCCAGTGTGACAGGGATCGCTCAGTGCCTCTATGCCCAGTATAACAGGGATCACTCAGTGCCCCTCTGCCCGGTGTGACAGGGATCACTTAGTATCCCTATGCCAGGTGTGACAGGGGACGCTCAGTGCCTCTATGCCCAGTGTGACAGTGATCGCTCAGTGCCTCTATGCCCAGTATAACAGGGATCACTCAGTGCCCCTCTGCCCGGTGTGACAGGGATCGCTTAGTATCCCTATGCCAGGTGTGACAGGGGACGCTCAGTGCCTCTATGCCCAGTGTGACAGTGATCGCTCAGTGCCACTAGCCCCTTTGTGACAGGGATCGCTCAGTGCCCCTATGCTCAGTGTGACAGGGATCGCTCAGTGCCACTATGCCTGGTGTGACAGGGAACGCGCAGTGCCTCTATGCCCAGTGTGACAGGGATCGCTCAGTACCCCCATGCCCAGTGTGACAGGGATCGCTCAGTGCCTCTATGCCCAGTATAACAGGGATCACTCAGTGCCCCTCTGCCCGGTGTGACAGGGATCGCTTAGTATCCCTATGCCAGGTGTGACAGGGGACGCTCAGTGCCTCTATGCCCAGTGTGACAGTGATCGCTCAGTGCCACTAGCCCCTTTGTGACAGGGATCGCTCAGTGCCCCTATGCTCAGTGTGACAGGGATCGCTCAGTGCCACTATGCCTGGTGTGACAGGGAACGCGCAGTGCCTCTATGCCCAGTGTGACAGGGATCGCTTAGTGCCACTAGCTCCTTTGTGACAGGGATCGCTCAGTGCCCCTATGCCCAGTGTGACAGGGATCGCTCAGTGCCCCTATGCCCAGTGTGACAGGGATCACTCAGTGCCCCTCTGCCCGGTGTGACAGGGATCGCTTAGTATCCCTATGCCAGGTGTGACAGGGGACGCTCAGTGCCTCTATGCCCAGTGTGACAGTGATCGCTCAGTGCCACTAGCCCCTTTGTGACAGGGATCGCTCAGTGCCCCTATGCTCAGTGTGACAGGGATCGCTCAGTGCCACTATGCCTGGTGTGACAGGGAACGCGCAGTGCCTCTATGCCCAGTGTGACAGGGATCGCTTAGTGCCACTAGCTCCTTTGTGACAGGGATCGCTCAGTGCCCCTATGCCCAGTGTGACAGGGATCGCTCAGTGCCCCTATGCCCAGTGTGACAGGGATCGCTCAGTGCCTCTATGCCCAGTATAATAGCGATCACTCAGTTCCCCTCTGCCCTGTGTGACAGGGATCGCTTAGTATCCCTATGCCCGGTGTCACTCGACCCCAGTGTGCTGGGGTCGCTCTGCCTTGGTGTCTTCCTCTCCCTCTATGGCAGGGCTCGCTCGGTTGCACTCAGCCCCTCAGAACGTGCTGGGCAGGTGACTGTCCCGAACTCTCTGTGCTTCCAAGGAGAGATTGCATAAGAAGGTGTCAGTACAAAGGTCTGGAAAGAAATATTCAATTGTGAAACAGAAGGGTGCTTGTCCCATGTCCCCTAGAAGACCGCCCCTTGTCTTTTTTCCCACGCTCCCTCAGTTTGACTCTCCCCCCGCCCCACACCGCGCCCACCAATTTATTATTCTTTATTACTCTAGTAGGTAAAAAAAAAAGCCGCCCAGAAGGTCCTGCCCTCTGCTATCAGCCCCCCATCTGACCAGGAATGCTGGGTGCGGTGGTGACGTGGGACTGACGTGGAACATCGAGTCCTTTCTTTGTTCCTGTGTTTGACAGTTCTCATCTTATCACCCCCGCCGGCTGGCCACCGTGTGACCTTTATTCTCAAGGACACTGCAGGGGAAGACAAGGCACAGGTTGCCGGTCGCAAACAGTCCGGAGGGCACCAGTGCCAGACAGCGCCGACTCTGAACCTAGGCTCTCTCTGGTCCAGCGTGACAGTGCTCAGCCTCCATCCCTCGAAACCAGCTTTTCACTTCCGGACTCCTCTCTCACAAGAGTGTAGAAGTGCCAGAGGATTTCTACCACCAATTTGCCAGTGTCTTTAACTAATCTAGGCACCCTAGCAGCCATTGTGCAAGTAGCAAACTGCCCCGGCACTAAAAACAGAAGTGGGGGGCCGCTTACGTCACAACAGGAAGTGACGCCACGAAAGGTGGCTTGCACCATCAGACTCATTGCCTCCCCTCGCTCACACCTTAGATGTGATTGCATCAGAGAAGCCAGCGTATGAGCAGCGTTCTGAATGGGCTCTGATCTCGCCCCAGAGAGGCCAAATAGTGAATGTGTGGCTTTATTTGCTCCACTTATCGAGCTCCCGGTAAAATAAGTGAGGGGTTGCCGTCCACCCACGTGGTACCCCGACTCGAGCCCTGGCCGGCACTCGGCTGCCCCAGCACTCAGTGTGCCAATACAAGACTCCCCCACACCCACTGTGCCATGACAACTCAGTCTCATTTTGCACAATTATGTCAGACTAATCCAGCGCTGAGTACACCAGAGTATATCAGTGCCAGACTCCTTGCCAGTTCCAGAACCCTCTAATCCCTTAACAAGGTAGTTCATTAGGATTGGAACCGTGTTTTGGGGGGCCGATGCGATGAAGACGCGCCACACATTCCACTATCCTTCTCAATCCAAATAACTAACTTACATATCCACCAGTAACATTACTGTCATATTTTACTGTACTATTTCACCACTAATCCGACTGCTTTATGGGTTCCGAAATAGCTAGTGTGAGAAGCTGGCCTGGTATATGATGTCCACTAATGTAAGTGGGCACCTTGCACTAGTCCAGACAGCCTTTATGGTGATTTATGAGGTCTAAGACAACCTTAGAAGCTCTCTAATTGGAAGCTTTTGAGAGCAGCCTTCAGACTTAGTCTTGAAGAAGTGTAAAGCAGCGTGTTTTACTAGAATGCAATCTTGTAGTATAGATTAAATGAAAAAGAACCACAAAAAGTATTTATAAAAATATGTATTTATTATATAACACTATTTAACCCCTTCCATGCGGGGCTATTTCCCCCGCTGTGTTGGGGGGCGAGGGGCGCGCACAGCGCCCCCATGCTTATGACGAGGTCAGCTCGTCATGAGCTATGGCGCTCCGGTGCTCATGACGAGCTGAGCTCGTCATGGCCACACCCGTTCCAATGGAACGCTCAGCACTGCAGGGGAATCAGCCCAGCATGCGTGCGTTCCACGGAACGGGCGCGGTCATGACGAGCTCAGCTCATCATGAGCACCGGAGCGCCGTAGCTCATGACGAGCTGAACTCGTCATGAGCGCTGAAGGGGCTAGTATTTTACAGTATCTCCTACACTGAGATAGACACAAAGCAAACAATACTTTAGCAAAGAAATCACAGTAAATACACAGGGAGGGACCAAACCATATACTAAGAAAGTGGTATAAGAACCACGACTCGAGTCAGGACAATGTCGAGAGGACGTAGAATCACTGGGACCCCAAGGAACCACCCATGGTGAGTAGATAGGGACTCCATGGAGAGCGTGTGCAGTGTGGGAACATGACCATGGCTCCCTACAACTCCACATGTAAATTGTTTTTTAAAGATTGAGGACCCTTCCCAGTGGACCCTGAAGAGACCCCGTGGAAGACAGAAGGTTGGAGAGTCACCCCATCCGTGGATATAGTACCCACATTGCCTACACCAGGGAAGCCGGGTGCATAGGGGTGAAGTGGTGTCGGAAATCGCTGTGGTGCACAATGGAGGACTTCAGGAAAGGGCCACTGCTGGAAGAAGAGAAACTGTCTGTGGGAATTCAAACGTGGATTCTTAAAGAAGAGTGCCTGAAAGCTGAAGGGACAGAGTCTATATCACTCAGGAGTGATAAGGAGACTTGGAAGACGAATGCCCTCCGATGTCAGGTGCTTCAGGGATGATGTTGATGACATTTACTCTGCAGTTGTGGGGACCAGGTGACGCTGAGGATGGCCAGGAGCTGGGTACGAGCTGTCCCACGAAGGATGTCTAGTGCTGAGGTGTCGGTGCCCAGTGGGAGCACAACAAGCCTTGGCAAATGTAACCCAAGCAGGAAGTCAATAAAGCAGAAAGTTGGCACCAGCAAGGTCCATCAGACTCACCAAAAGCAGGGGAGTCAGGGCAGGCCCGAGCAATCAGAGGAGCCCAAAGAAGTCATAGATGACCCTCCACAAGACCCACAGGCTGAAGGCACTGGAGTTGCAGGAGGACCTCAGGCAGCTTTTTAAAGCAATAGACCACAGTGCACACAATGCGATGAGGCTGAAGATCTTGATAGAAGAAGTTGCCAGAGATTGGGGCTACTTGGAGCCCAATGCACTTGTTGTAAAGTTGCCAACAAACCTCTGCACACGTAGATGTATGTGGTACACATGGGTTTTGTTATTGCAGCCCCCACAAGAGATACTGGCCTCAAACATTGTGAGAAGACAGCTCGGGCCTCAAGGGACGTAGAAAACTACCGCCTGTGTTTTTGAACCCTTCGGAGTCCGCAGGAGCTCGGAATCAACAGACCGTGTTCAGGTGCCTGTGAATGCAGGGAAGTGACTCCTTCACTTCAAGGGTGATTCCTTCAAGTGTCTTTGATGCTCCACAGGCCTTGGAGGGTTTCTGAACGAAGCACAGACACAGACAATGCAGCAGCCAAGCAGGAGGATGAAGTCGGGTCCTCACGAAGTCCAGAGTGTCCAGACGGTTGAAGTTGAAGTGGTATTGGAATTGAATCTTGTCCCACGACGAATCTAGGGGCCTACATCCAGTTAAGCCTGTAAGTACCCTAGGGAAAGGGTTGGGACAATTTAGGGGACCCTCCTGGGGTAGAATCTGGATAGGGGGGAGTTTACTCCCATGTCCTTTGTCCAGTTTCGTGTAAGAGCTGGAGTCAACTGCTCCCAGCACTGGTTTAAACTGTTTGAACTGGACTATGCACAGGGACACTAAATGTGCCCCTCAGGCAGACTTTCTGGCACTGGCAAGCACACCCACCCAGCCCTAATACACTTAATCCTGTCTGGGAGGTGGTCACACCTCCCTGTGACAGGATGCCTATTGTTCCACCTTCCTCTACTCGAGCTTGGCTCAGCAGCAGGAGGGCAGAATCGTGTCTCTGGTCGGCAGCAACCATTTTGTACTGTTCGGGTCAAGAAGGCTGGTACTGGGAACACAGAGAGCCTAACGGAGGGCTCTTCCAGAAACATGATAGAATTTGTTGCTGCCAGTTTTGAGATGGTCATCGCGTAATTACGCAGTGCCCCACTATATAGAATACGGCTGCTTCACTGACAACCCGGGAGAATGGACTCCGTAGGCTGCAGGGGTGTCCTGCTCATGCAGGGGCACCCTCATACTTAGAACCAAGAACCCTGCCTTCAGGACTGTAAAGGCCTGCTATAGGGGGGACTTACAGGTGTTAAGTGCAGTGACCCTTAGATATAGTAAACCTATATCTTAAGTAAGTGGCGCATACACTGAGTTACGCAGGCTGCAATGGCAGGCCTGTAGTTCCATTTTGCATGGTCTCTCATGGGTGGCATAATGCATGCTTTAGCCCATGGGAGACCTCCGGGGTACCTATGCCCCGGGTACATAGGTACCATATACTAGGGACTGACCAGTATCCCCAGTATCCAATCTGGGATTGTACCTAGGTACTAACACAACAGTTTAGGGAGAAAGCAGATAGACTGGGGTCCTGATGAGCAGGATCCCAGTCAAACTAGTCAAAAACAGCATCACATCAAGCACAAAGTGGGGGTAACCATAAGAAGCAGATCATACTTTCCTAGAGCATCCGATTTGCTGAAAAAGCGCTTCAACACCTCATATGGGGTAGCAAGTGCTATAATATATATATATAAATGGCAACCTTTTTCCCCCTCTTCTAGCCCTCCACTATCCTCAATCCAAATAACTGACTAACATATACAGCACTCAAATTACTTCATATTTCACTATACTAATTCACCAATAATCCTTTAAGGGTTCCGAAGTAGCGTGCTACTCTTCAAAAAAGTTCTTCAATCCCTCCACAGGGGTAGTAAGCGCTATATAAATGGAATTACAATACAGTTAAAATACAATACAATACAGACCAGAGCTGGTGGGTGACCACTGCAGCCCTGCCTTTCCTCTCTCTGACTCTCAATCTTCAGTTTCTAGTATGTGCCTGCTGCAGCGCCCCTCCTCTCCTTCCTCTTTCAGGAGCTCTCGCGCTTTCGGCTTGTAGATCTCTGCCCCCTCCACCTCTGACATTTGTCGAAGAGAGTTCACAACAGCGTTTTCCGGGGGAAAGAGGGGTACAAGTCAGCAAAGTAGTGCCTGTATACCTTTCGTATATTTAAATGAATCATAAATTCCCTAAGAGTGTTTGCTTTCCCAGGATGGTGTGTTTCTGCATATTTTTCATGCAGGGTATTAATCTTGTATAGTTAGTTTATACAAGATGAATCTATAGTGCGTGGCGTGCAGTGAATCGAGGCTTCACTGGGTGTCTGTCTGAGTTGTGCAGTGTGAGTTTCTCACCGTGCCTGTCACTGACTCCTACATGTGTTCAGCATACATGGTCACCCAGTCCCCGGCCTCTCTGCAGATTGAGCATATATACGGTGATGTGTGCAAATCGTAATTGTGATTCCGTGCTTGTAAGTACTCAGCTGTCAAACTATTCTCAGGGCGAAAGTAAAGAGAAATGCAGTGTTTAGAGCTGAATGGGTGAGTTGTGCTTGTGCATGAAGCTGGGACTGTGCTTAATTTGTAAAAATATGAAGTGCTAGGGCCCTTCTCGGAAGGCCACTGCAGCCTGCAATACACATTGCCCCTGCCAGCCCTTCTAATGGCAGCACCCATATAAAGTAAAGTAAAGTCCACATTTGTAAAGCGCACAATCACCCGTAAGGGTCTCTAGGCGCTGGGGGCCGTCATATAACACACCTACGAGTGTGACATTAAGTGCGGTGGCCAGCACGGGAAACCACCTGCTCAAATTAAGCACTGAGCGGGGATAGTAAAGGAGTTTCAGGAAGGATAGAGTAAGAAGTGGGTGCTGGATTGGAAAGAGAGGAGGCAGGGCCGGCTCTAGGCTCACGGAGGCCCTGAGCAGGGAGTGTAGGTAGGGGGCCCGAGGCCGCCAAATCCCTGCCAGGGGCCGCCACGCAAATATGTATCTAAGGATATATATTGGCATGGTGGCCCCTGGGGTTTGGCGGCCCTGTGCAGGTGCACAGCTTGCACATGCCTTAGGCCGGCCCTGGAGGAGGTGAGATTTGCAAGCGGAGGAGTTCAGAAAGTTGTGGGGACGAAGAGGCATACGTGTTTTACAGAGAAACTGCAGAGGGAAGTGGTGTGAAGGGAAGAATTGGAGTGCTTGAGGCCAAGACTCAAGATCTCGCTTATTAAATCTCATCATGCACTCAACAAAAAGCAAGATAGAACTGCTAGGCGTGTCTGAGGTGTTAAGATCTGATATCACTTCTTTTGATGTCACTTCGTGTAAGGATCATGGGTGTGATGCCACTTCCTGAGATGTCACATGCGATATCCGCTCAGGGATGTCATGCGCTGCCTGCTTAACTTGGTTAGTCCCCCCACTTCTTTTATTAGGACTTGTGCCCTGAACACACAGCCTTGTGAGCTTGGAAGGACTTGCACGTCTATGTGTGCGAGAAGGCAGCCAGACAGTCCTACCATACAGGAAAGACGTGTATACTCCTCCTGTGTGCCAGAGGTTTACAAAAATCCCTGTGTGCCAAAGGGATGCCTGCGCATACCCATGTGCCATAGAGGGAGGGGTGGAAACAGCCCTTGGAACTAGGGCGTTGTCTCAGCACAAGGTTTACAGCGTTCTCGTCAGGAGGTAGATGTACACACAGCCACGTGTATGGTGAGAATGTATTCACGTGATGCTTTGTGCTGGGGTGTGCATAGCCTTGTTTGCCAGAAGACAGCCACACTGATATGTGTATCACAGTTTTTTTCCTCGTAGTTTCAGGTATCAGCGTGCTTTATATGAGCACCAGTTGTGTTACACAAGGACACATTCATTTTTTGTTAGGCACGGGGAGATTACGTGATTTGCCCAGAATCACAGGATGTTGAGCGTCGTTGCCGAGACTGGAACCCGGTTCCCCAGATTTGACATCGGCCGCTCTAGCCGTTAGGCTACATCCAGGAGGGGTGCCTAGTCCTGTGTGCAGGTAGAAAGAGCTGCACCTTACGCCTTTGCGTGCCTCATACGGCCATGTGTGCAGAGAGAGGTGTGTATAGGCAGATCTCCGTGAAACTGAAATCTGCAAAAACAGCCCTGGCTTCTAAGAGTTTGCGCCCACGGAGTTGTACATACAGTCTTGAGTGCAAGGACGGAGGTGCAAAGTTCACTGTTCCAGGAGAGAAGTTCGTAAAAACAGCCTTGTGTGCCAGGCGGGTGGTGTGCAGTTCTGTGCCGTATGAGAGCAGTGAGTGTGCAGACAGTCCAGTGTGCCAGGAAGAAGGGTTCCTGTAAACTTCTGTGCCAATATTGCGTGATATGAAGTAGCTGAAAACCTGGGCGTGCAGCCCGGGAGGCAGGTGCACAGTACAGTCACTGTCAGCCGCATGTGCTAAAGAGGTTTGTACACACAGCTTTGTGTGCCAGCAGGCTGTGTGTAGAGATTATTGTCGGCCATGATTCACTTGTACACTAGTCTTCTGTGTCAAGGAGAAGGTGAACAGCCTCCTGTGCCAGGTGGGAGGTGCACACCCGGGCGAGAGGGTGAAACAAGTGCGCCCTGGCTCGTCTCGGAGATCACACAGGAAGCGGAGGGTGGCACCCAGGTGAGGGAGGCGGGTCTCCAGGAAGGGGCGGAGGCTCCCGGCCGTAGCTCCTTTCCACCGCTCCTTCCATACCAGGGGCACGCACTCTCAGGGGGCACCGGGTACTCGCGCCTGATCCCGTCACCACCATGCCCGAAGATGTGCCCCCCTCCCCTCTGTACCGCCTCCAGGAGCTCTTCCGAGCGCACTCCCTGCGCTTCGCCACCCTGGTGGACCTAGTGCTTAACAACAAGAGCAACAAGGTGAGGGGCAACGACGGGGCTGGGGAGAGAGGGGACTGTCGCCTGGATGGCAACAAGCAGTGCGCAGCCACGAAGGAGTATTCAAAAGGGGCCCTTGGGAGCAAGTAGCACCCAGGGGCGTCTGTGTGGGGTGAGGAATGGGAAACAGGAGGAGGGGACAAGGGGCACCCGACGGCACGGGCAGCTAGCAGCAAGTGGCACGGCGGGGTATAAGATACTGACTGGGGTAGCCAAGGAGCTGCTAAGAGCGGTGGCCTTGTGGGGGAAGAGGTTACACGGAGAGGCAACCAGAGGCAAGGGTCACCCGGAAGGGACGTCCAGGTTTAAGAATGTCTGCGAGGAGTGGTCATTCGGGCACAAGGGGCCTCTGGGAATAAGGTGAAACCTGGGCGAATCGAAAGCAGGGGCAACCCGCGAAATGAGGGCACTCGGGGATTCTGGAACAGGGTGCACCGAGGAGCAGGGGCCAGCAGGGCGGCGCAAGAGGGAGCAAGTTCACCCGGTTGTTGTGACACCCGGGACTGCGCGGGGCACCCAGGAGTAGAGTCCATAATCTTCCTTCCTCGAATGGGAAATGCATTGGTTTCTATTAAGAGAGGCGCCTTGATATGTACGGCATCGTCACAGGCACTATAAGGGTTTACACTTCAGCATCCAGTCGCTTTTAAGAAGATTTCTGTCCGCACATAGTGGCGATCTAGAGTGGTCAGTGGTGCACAGGGGCCAAACACACCTACTGCATCTCTCAAGGTGTTCATCAGAGATCTGTTTATGCAGAAGGGAAATATTGGGGGTGGGGGCGAGAGAGACAGAATACACACAGGATAACCGCGAAAAGATGCCCTAATACTAACCCTCGGAGTTGTGGAGATGTTTACAAACCATAAGGTATTGTTTTGTAAACGGTACTGCATATCCTGGAGTGACATCTTTGCACAACGACAAGGCACGTTATCAATGTTGTATTTATCAATTTTAATGTAGAAAATATTTCTAGAATTCCAGTTGGGTGAAATCTATAATTCGTGGGCTTTACATAAATTATGGCAATTAGAAGAAATTATTCAATAGTGATGTCAGAAATATATAAACTGTACGTCAACTTAAACCTCTGTTTTCTGTGCGATAACTGGCAATTACCAGTATAATTACTATTATGGAGTCGTAAATAGCATCTGTGTTTTTTGTATTTGCACCCGAGGGGTGGCTTGGAGTTGCTTTATCACTGTTGTCTGAACTCAGCAGTCACCTAGGAGCTGTTTACTTCGAATTCAAGCAAACACAGGGTAGTAAGGAAGTTGGTCTGCTGCGTTGTGTGAATCGGACAGAGTTAAAAATCTTCATATCTACTAACTTCAGCTCTTTCCCTGCCCTGGCACGATTGAGGCTGCCTAGCACCAACGCAGGCGCCAACACAGGCACTTTTGCACCATCGTGCGTTCCTTCCTGCACAAAAACAATCCTTAGTGACGTGCAGACCCTGCCTCTTTTGGCTCTCTCTCCTGACACACTGGGTGTAGCACCTGAGACCTCTCGCGGGCCCATATTTATGAAGTCTTTGCGTTGTCCTTTCATCAGTAATATTGACAGAGCCACGAAGGGCCTGATTTGCGTGGTCTTGTGTGACCTTGTACAGAAATGTAATGCAAGGCAGCTGCTTGGGCTGCGTTACGTTACATTTCAACTTGGAGACATTCAGGTCCGGACTGGCCGTTGCGGGCACCGGGCAATCCCCCGGTGTGCTGCAAGGGTGGGGGCTGGTTTTGCTGCGTTGCTGCAAAAACGGTCCTGGAGCAAAATCGGCCGAAAACCGGCCATGGCAAAGAGCGCGGTCGCACCCCTCCCGGGGGGTGGGGGGCCGGCAGATCACTTTGCCAGGGCCGGTTTTGGTTCCCAGTCCGGCCCTGGAGACATTCCATGGGCAGAGCATAAGGATTCCCATGCATTCATCCATCGATATTTAGCACATTCTCAACTTTAAAAACACTTGTAAACCTAGGAATACGTCAAAATGCTAGGGCTTCCCAAGCGAGGCAAAAGAGGAGAAATATCTTTATTTCCTTCCGTTATTTCCTTCAACGCTCATAAAGGTAAATGCCTCTTGTCCCTTTCTGCACAAAAACAATCCTGTCTGTAATGCAGGCACCCTTGCAGTATGATGCAAGGGTGTCTTCGTTGTTGTGAGGCTGCACACAGTGCACCTGTGTAAGGAGCAGAAATGCATGAAATCTTTGTAAATATGGAGCATTTCTGCTTTCCCCCTTTCACATAACACAGCACAGCACCTTTGCTAGCTGCTCTCGGTTGCATGAAAGTTTATTAAATGTGCCACTTGGTCTTTCTTCTCTCACACTGTGTGCTGAGCCGGACCTCTTCCTTTTACACACCACACCGCGTGTAGAGCCTGGCCTCTCTGTGGGTATCTCCTGTTACACTCACACTGGATGCGGAGACCGGCCTCAGGGGATTGTCAAATTATTTTCTGATGTTGGCTTATATAATCAATGGCTATGTTACGTGGTTTTATTGCAGCCCGGGATACTGATTTTATTTCTGTTGTGTTTTGACAACTTGTGTAACCCTCAGAGCAAAAAACTGCACAGAGCAGTGCAAGCACCCACGTAGCCCTTAGAAAATAGAAGCCTTAGGATGAGATGACATGACATAGCAAGGTATTCAAAATGTTTGAAGAGAAAGTGGATTTCATTTGGATTGGTTGTGGTTTATCTTAAAAGAGCACGATTGGCGCATCTGCAGGCTATTCTGCAGGATCCAGGTTCCTATTTTGAGCTTTCTGCAGATCTATACATTTTGTCAAAATTGAATCTACATTTTCAAAGAGCAGTCATTCAAATATGCCAACATATCCCGCCCGCCGTGTAATGCCTGTCTTGGATTTTCAGGCAACATCACTTTGCATGCAGGAGTTTCAGAAAACATACTTACATTGTGGAAAAAGAAACTAAAAGTACCAGGTACCAGAATGCTGCATTCGGTTGGTCAGAAAGTGAGGAATGTCAGACAGTGAGTGCTGTGCACAGAGGCCCCGGGCTGAGGTTGAAAACCTACCATACCACTCACGCTCGTTAGAATTAAGGGCCTGATTTGAGGTTTGGCGGATGGAGTTCAGTCTATCGGTGGCAGAAAATATTACCTACATCACTTTGATGGACTACCATTCTCCAACTTTAGAGATGGCGGCCAGCCCAGTATTCATCCCTGTATATTGAAAGGGACCCCCATTGCAGTTGAATATGTCAGTCTGTTAAAAGTTTGGCGAATGACCGTCATCGGTTTTGATGGCTGCTCATCAAACGTTTACATTTGTTGTTTTTTTTCCGACACAAACTTAAAGTGGGAGTTGGTTTCCGAAAAAAACCAAAAAACGGATGTCCCGACACCCAGGGAGCTTTCTCCGAGGGTGTGTGTATGTGTGTGGGTTGGGGGTTGCGTGGGGGGGGGGTGGGGGGTTTGGGGTGATATAAAGTGTTTAGTTGGCAGGGTACTCCATTGTCTTTGCAATGGAGTAGAGTAGACTGTCTGGCAACCTAAATCGGCATCAAAGGCACTTGTTTGCCTGTTTATCTTCACATGTCACCTGATGGATGTATTCCTTGACTTTATGATATGTTAAGTTTTCCTGCTCATCACAATTTTCTGGATGTATGACATTACAACGCATGCTTTTACATCGCATGCTTTTACAACGCGGTTTTTACAACGCATACCATTACAACGCATAGTGCTTTTAGGCGCTGGATAGAGAATTGTTTAATTTATTATTCCAACTCCAGTCCCCGTGGATAGTAGGGAAGGTGTTGGATAGTACATTAAACCTATTCCCTATCCTAGAGCGCCCCCCCAGCGCAATGCGTTGTAATGGTTTGCGTTGCAAAAGTTGCATTGTAAAGGCACTGCGTGGTAAAAGTTGTGTTGTAAAGGTTGTTTACCCAATTTTCTACCTTCCAGCAGTTTGTGGTCCAGACCTGCTAGTCAAATACACATGTGGCCTCTTAAAATCTAAACTGCATGTAGTTATTTTCCCATTTGTGTATGATCAGTGTCCCTGAAGTAAAGACGTGGTCAGTGTTGTTGAGTATAGGGACGGGCATGGCCTGTCTTTTATGCAAACTATAGTTGCTGCTCTAATAGTAGAGAGATAAGGAAGCACGGGGAGGAGGGACGCTTGTGCAGTCTGGGTTGTGGGAGGCGACAGGAGAGAGTGAGTTTCCCTGTGATTATTTCAAGGTGGCCGAGTGAAGAAGCCAGCGCCTGGCCTGCCGAGAGCACTTCCTGGAATGTGTCGCATCACATGCCCAGAATTACCCAGAATTCCTCCACAGACATTGTTGGGTAAGAGCTGACCTTTCACTCCCCCTGCGCGAGCTCTGTGTGCAGGAAGGGGAGCTGCTGGTGATGTCACTGTCGCCTGGGCTTCTCTGAAAGGACCAGCGAGCAGGGCACGCCTGAATGGACCTCGTGCTGGGAGTACAGCTGCAGGGAGGTACAGCAGGGAAGGCTCAAGTGGGCACTGCTGCAGGAGAGATCGGAGGGGTCCACAGTAGCGCGGAATTGTGTGGCGATGACTTCTTTTTAATCCACAGACTTTGACCCAGAACAAGAGAGAGAAGGGCAGCAAAAGGGGAAAGATGAATGAAAAGAAAGGCTAAAAACCTTGTCATAGGGAGAGAACGGATAAAAACGAACCCACAAGAGTGAGATGTAGGGGCAGGGACAGAATATTAGCGCAAGAAAGGGGCATGAGGTGAAATGTAAGACTAAACAGTCTTGTAATTTGGCGGCGGCACCAGAGGGATTCCGAGTACAATTTGGCACCGGCACTTGCTCTTTAACAAATTAAGCACTGGAACAGAGAGCTGATGCTCTGAAGATATATTGTCTTAAAAGTTAGAGGGAGCCCTGCTGCAAGGAACAACACCCCACGGAGAACTGGAGGGGAGGGCTGCAAGATAATAGGTCCCATGGAAGGGCTGAGGGGAGCATTTCGGCTTGGAAGACACACTCCATGGGACAGGTGGGGTGGAGAGCTATAGGACTGACTGGACACCATGGGGAATGCGCGTGAGAGCTACAGCGTGGCCCAGATACACCGCGGAGAATGAGAGGGAGAGCTCTCGAGATACATGGGTGAGCTACCCAACGTGAAGCTAGGCGAGGGTGCAGTGACCGGGTTGCAGAGAGGCAATAACACACCATGAACACACATACTTTTGTCAGGACTGGACTTGTGTGCTCCAGGTTCTTAATTATTGATTATCTAAAGATGCACCAATGGTCACCAGGCATGTCTGTGTGTGCACTGTTGCTTAAAATAGTAAATTAACAGGATCCATAGGTTCATCACTAGTGCCGATACCTAGCCCCTAAATCACTACACAACAGTCTCTGCTGAGGTCTCAAGGAACTGCCAGTCCTCTTCTCAACTCGCCAATTGAGACCACAGAGGTCCAGCCACTTCCAATGTCTGTGGTATTGTTAGAAGAGGGTTCTTTCTGATGGCGGCAGAGGTGTTGACATGGAGTTGCCCTGTCCCCACTCAATGTCATTGCCCATTGGCCAGGGTGGATCGGTATCCCTTGTATCTGTATTGGGGTCTGAGGGACACAAGTGCTCTTCTTAAACAATAATTTATTACGTGTTACATGCTGATGTCTGTGAGTGTCTACCCACGCAAAGATCTTAGCTGGCTCTCTGCTTTCTGCTTGCAATAATATTATTTGACTATCGTCGCATAGCACTTTCTTTGGGTTCCCGGGACTGCGATGCCCTGAGAGGAGCTGCTGGTATGGTATGCCGGCTGGCATGTCCAAACTAAATACATGCTGGTGTGCACTGTATGGTGCAGTGCCGTGTGTCTATATTCTCCCTTTGTTCCACACTGATGCTGTCAATTTTACGTAGTGTCCTCTTGAAACGTCCTATTTCGCCATTAGCTTTGTACCATCTCAGTGTGATTTTATGATGGTCTTTTTCAAGCGCTTTCAAATGTTCCTTAAACTGAAACCCATGGAACATCAGACTGATGTCTGGGTTAATGTCTTCTGGGAGTACATACACCACCAACTTATTTCTAGCTTTGACCTGTCATGTTATAAGGAGTTACACAGGATTGTTTCTATGTCCGGCTATTTGGAGCGTGTATCCTTGTATGGCACCTGGGATCAGCATTTACGCAGAAGACAAAAGTCTGTGCTGACCTTGGACAAGGGTACCCTACATTTTTGGTAGGACTCCCGCTTTTGTTTATTGGCATAGTTGACAACTACTCACTGTATCTTCAAGTAGTACATCAATCCTAGGGAGTCACATGTCTTCTCTTTGCCACACTTTTGTTTTTGCCATTCTTTGGTGGCCTTGATGTACGAGCTGTATCACTCAATGCTGGAGTTCACACAAGGTTATAATATTGTCACCTTGCAACACAAACCATCTTCAGAAGTGCTGCATTCATGACAGTCTTTTCACAGTGTTGTTAGTGTCAGGACGGTAGCCACATCTTTTCTCTTTTTAATAACCAACTAGAAACATCTTCCTGGACTTCTAGTTTGATGCCACTACTGCTAGCTGCAAGCATGGAATTTCTTCTGAAAGCCTCACAATTTTCCCTGTGTTCATGGCTTTCAGAAAAGCACTTTGTATCACTGGACACACAGAGTCTTCCACATCGATGGGTCGTCGTTGAATTTCTTGTGAGGTATTGGAGGACGTAAAAGGTAGTCTGTGAAATGAATGGACCCCGGTCTGTACTGGGCTGTGAAGCTGTATTTCTCAAACTGAAGAGCCCAAATCTTCAACATTCACAGAGGATTCCTACACATTCCCCACTTTATGACAATTGCTTCCTTCTCTATCTGGGAGTAGTTTTTCTCATGATTCAGCAATGCTCAGCTTGCACATGCCACTGTACCCTATTAGTGTCAAGAATGTTCTAACTGTAAAATGGTTCCTAGGCCTACAGGGCTAGCATCCACTTTTAATTACATGGCTGATTGGTTGCTCGGGTTGCAGAGAGGCTTTGTCAGGAGTGGCCAGATAAACTGTCAACAATAATGTGCCTCGCCCAGGAATCTACTTACTTCTGTTTTGTTTTAGGGAGGAGAAGCATTACGGATGTCATACACTGACAGTTTCAGTAACTGGTTATGGTCAGTTGTAACCAAACAATGAATTACACAAAAATGTGTAATATTGTGGATTTTTTTTAATTCTAAATTGTTTGCTTTATCTAGTTTATAGATCGTTTACCAATGCTTTTACTCACTGGGGAAGACACTTCAAGAGAGGGAAAAGGCTGTTGAACCAATTGCACGGGACTTTCTCCAAATTCCCAACTGTGCAATGTTAAACATGCCCAAACCTGATCGTTTGCGATACGGTACAATTCCCCATCTTAACTTAGGAGTGCAAGGTGACCTTTGGAAACTTGTTAGCCAAGGCGACTAAACATTATCTAGTGTCTGTCTCTAACTAATGTAAACGGATGATATTACACACAAACCACTACAAGACCTTCGTGAACCTATCTGTCATTCATCACTTTTAAAGGTTTACAGACTTTGCAGTCCAGTGGTTTTCAGTATCTTTTCTACATTAGGGAGTGGAACAGGAAGGTTATGGTTGGGGGGTGGTTAGAGTCCCTGAGTCCTTTGCTCTGTCACTGCTTTGAGCCAGTGTCCACAACACTGCGAAGAATACAACTAAATGGGTGCTAACTGGGATAGTTCAGATCAAAAGGTGGTTAGATCTTCATGTCGAACTCTAGATGCTTTTTTGGCAGTAACACAGTCCTGCCTCTATGGGTCTGTCTCGACAGGGTGCCTGCCCTCGTGTCTCTACTGCCACTATGTAGGGTAGCGTTGGCTGTTTCCTGTGGTTGATCACTGGTGACAGTGCCCCTCGCTTCTTGCTCCGCTTGCCTTGCCTGCCGCTCAGAGTCTCCTGGATTTTCCTGTGTCCTGATGGTGTTCGCCTCTTCTGTGTTGATGTCTTCTGTGCGGCCACTAGGTGTTTCAGTGTCTCTGTTACTTTCCTCTTCCTCCAGGTTCCCCTGATTACTCTCCTCCAGTGGGGTCTCTTCTATCGTCGCCCACCTCATCACCTTGTTGCACCTGGACATTCTGTCTAGAGACCATATCTTCCCATCACTCAATAAGGCTGACCTGGTGTACATTTCTTTGACCTGCAGTGGCGTGCTGTACTTGCTGTCGCCCTTCCTCCTCAACTGAGCGAGCTTCACTCTGACCCATTCCCCCTTCTCCAGCATTGCATCTTTGACATTGTGCCTCTTGTTGTAGTGGTCTGTGTAGATCTTTTGCGCCTTTTCCAAATTACTGCGCACCACCGCCGGAGACCATTTGCTTTGTATTGTGTGTTGTTTCCACGCCACATTGTCTCTGGTGAATGGGTCCCGACCCCTCAATATTTTGAATGGGCTGTATAATGTCTTAGTGGGTGTGATTCGGTAGGCCCATAACGTGCACTTGAGTTTCTTCTCCCAATTCTTCCCTACGTTGATGGCCGCTTGAATTGACCCCATGATGACCCGGTTAAATATTTCGGCCAGGCCATTCCCTGCTGGATGGTATATCGGGGTGTGTTTGATCTGTATTCCGTTCCTTTCCATGAATGCGTTCCATTTCTCAGACATGAATTGGGGTCATGAATGGATTTTCCCGTGCTTGTGGCATACAAATGAGGGCTTTTCACAAGCCGAGAGTGTAGTGTCGCGCTCTAGTGTTTCCATCATCACGTGACGGGAGACGCCAGGAGCACAGGGCGGCCATGTTGAGGTCATTGTAACCCTGTCGGTAGTCGGAGATAGAGCTTGCTTGGGGCTCTTGTTAATAAAGAAATACTTATAAGAGCAACGTGTCTCCCTCGTCTGTAACCCCCAAACCACCACCACAAATTGGCGACAAGGCTGGGGGGGAGACACGCCACTGCCCGACCACTACACAGCAGCCGGAGACACGCGGCAGCGTAGAACCCAGCAAGAGCGCGGCAGGGGAGCAGCGGGAACCCGGTGCACAATGCGGAGCGTATCACCGCTGAGGAGAAGAGGTGTGCTACGCCAGCAACACACTGTGCTCCAGGTCCGGCTCCACTCTAGGGAGTGGCAGCACAGTGAGTAGCGGTGCCCCTCCCCCGCAACGTGCCCCCAGGGGAAAGGAAAGAAGGTGATCGTGCACTCACATTCACGCTGAGGCTTACAGGACACTGAGAGCATACACAGCAACACCCCTCACGAGCAAGAAGAGCGCTGATACAAGGGCCAGTCCACATATCCCCATACAGCTGCGCAGCAGACCCCTCCCCCAAGGAGCAGAAGCTGGGGGGGGGAGCGCGCCACCGCTTACAAGGAGCACACCCAGCTTCCAGCCCAAGGAGTGCGGCGAGTACCCACAACCACCACCCATCCACACACGTGCCCGGTGAAGTGAGCATAAGCTCCCGAATGAAGTGAGCAAAAGCTGCACAGAGCGTGTGATAGCATCACAGCCCTAGGAGGCAACACAGAGCAGGATAAGGCGAGAGCGGACCAGGCTGGTACGGGGGGCAGAGCAGCCGGAGGCACTGTCCTGAATCATACGCTCTGGCCAGGAAGCCAGGCAGGCCCGCATCAGGAGTGGAGGCTCCAAGGAGCAGCCACGCCCGGCACCCACGGGCCGGCGTAGGAAGGCACGCTGAGCGAAGGGGGTACAACCAACCCTGGCGCACCAGGCTCAAGGCAACGTGGTAGAAGACCTCGGCCCCCGGGCAGACGCAGCGGGTCTGCAAGGCCAAAGTGCGCATGGGAGCCCTCCGCATGGAGCAGATGACGCTCCACCCAGACGGCAGGCCGCCATGTATCCCCAAACCATCTCCCTCACAAACCCTGTCCCTTTCCTACCAAAACCGGGGGAACCAGCCATGAAATGGGAAGATTGGAAAGAATACTTCCTGAACTATTTGTCAGCTCTGGATAACGAAGGGGAAAAAGTCTTTCCGAGCAAGAGGAAAAAGAAGATCCTATTGCACAACTTAGGTCCGGAGGGCATCAGGGTGTACATGAACTTGGTAAAGAAGACTAGGGCTCAGGATGACGATGATGTGTTTCAACGCGCCATTGAGGTCCTGGACAGCCACTATCAACCAGCGGTGTGCATTGCAATCGACCGCTTCAACTTCTATCAACGGAAACAGAACGTGGGGGAATCAGTGGATGACTACGTGGCAGCGTTGAAGAGACTAGCGATCACCTGCAAATTCGGAGCCCTCCACGATGACTTCATCAGGGATCAAATCATCATGCACACGGTGAACACATCCATACAGGAGAAGTTATGGGTCAGCGGAGAAGCCCCTCTCAAGGAAATAGTGGCCATGGTAAAAAAAGCGGAACTCTCAAAATGGTGTGCGGAAGCTGCCAAAAAGGACAGTGCCAGCAAAGCCGTGGTCGGCAAAGTATCAGATGCCACCCCTCAAGAGCGCAAGCAGCTGTTCACGGGAAGTTCAAGTCAGTCTTAAAGGTTTGCACCCAAGACACCTACGAACCGGAAACCCCAAGGGGAGGACAAGAACTCGTGCTATAGGTGCGGCAGTCAAGTACACGCAGCCAACGACAAATGTTGCCCCGCCTTCAGAGCCAAATGCATGTACTGCGGGATCATGGGACACTTCGAGAAGGTCTGCAGATACAAACCCAAGAAAACGTCGGTGAAATACGTGGTCCAGGACTCAGAGACTGAGGAAGGAGGGGGTGAAGACGACAAAAGTGTACTATGCATAGACAACCAAGTCTTAGGCATAGACTGTTCACACACATGCAAACCATTGTGTGAATTTTTGATAGGCGGAGTCCAAGTAGCAATGGTGTCCGACTCCGGTTCCCCTTTCACCATCATACAACGCAGCATCTGGGACAGAGACTTCGCGCAAACCACAGGCACACACCTCCTGGCTCCGGATATCCGCCCAGTTACCTTCACAGGAGAACCCATCCTCATGGTGGGGTACTGTCCTCTACGATTTGAATTCAAAGGCTGCACGGCGGAGGGGAAGCTCTACGTAGCAGAGAAAGGACCTAGGATGGGCGGACCAGGGAGAACTTGGCATCCAACTGAACCCAGGAGGCACAACGCAAGTCCTGATGACGTCCCCAGCGCAAGCACATGAGGCGGAAAAATGGAAGGCGGAGTTCTCAACGGTATTCGGAGGCACCATCGGCAAGTTGACGAAGTTCACCCATAAGATCTGCCTCAAGGAAGGAGTGAAACCAGTGAGCCACAAAGTACGGAATATTCCATTTCAGAGCTGGGAGGTGGTACAGCAAGAGTGATTTCACAAAAAAGAGAAGACCCCACTGAGTTCCAGGGAACAGGGTACTAACGACAATTTAAGTCAAAGGGCAATCCCTGGACTGTGTACTAGTCGCTCCTTATTTTTAATCTTCATATATCCACATCAGTCAAACCTTGCCATTTTCATACAGTATCAAACCAACACGAAAATATGACGTTTACAGTCTTTGTACTTTTATTAAAAACTTTTGTACTCAAGGTTAAAAACAGACTTATGTCTGTGGTGTATAAAAACAATTTGTTGTACACTTATGTCAACTCAAGTACATATGAATATGTACATGTGCAAATTACAAAAACGAAAAAGTACATTAATTAATATCAGAAAGAAAGGCAAACAATAGTCATCAAAATTACACCAGATATATGCTGCTTAGTTGCACAGAACAAAACAAACCCTTTCCCACCATAGGTAGAACTATTTCCCTATTCTTTTTTAAGCCTGACCCAGTATCCTCTTGTGAATATAATACACAAATATGCAATTGATGGTAGAGATCACAGTAACCACAATCCAGGTATATCTGTTCTCTGTTAGGGATCTGACTGGGTTCTATTTTATAATGCGTCGACGCGTTTCGGTGTTGGCAACTGGTATGTCTACACCTTCATCAGGACTGCTGATACGTGGGGTTCATCATTTTTCTATATCTTTCTCTTACTATCAGGAAGATATATCCTTAGTTTAGGTCTATGTCCCCTGTAATGATATGATATGACAGGTGGAGCTGCCTTATTGTGATTCCTCAAGCCGTCACTTATTTTCTTTTCAAGCCAGAGGTGAGAGTCTTGTTTTACGATTCTCTTAAACAGGATGTATTTCTCTTTTCTATTTGCGTTATGTCTTAACCTGTGTTTCAGCAGTATTTCTTACTTGGGTTTCTTTCCTGCGCTATTTAGGACTGGGTGAGATTATTTCTTGGTTATGTTCAAATTCGTCACAACGGGGTATAGCGTTTTTCTTACTGCATACCAAAGAACTGGATATATTCAGAATGTTGGTTGATGCTCGCGTCTACCTCGTCTTCCCCGTCTTTTCGCTGTACGGGGAAGACGAGGTAGACGCGAGCATCAACCAACATTCTGAATATATCCAGTTCTTTGGTATGCAGTAAGAAAAACGCTATACCTCGTTGTGACGAATTTTAACATAACCAAGAAATAATCTCACCCAGTCCTAAATAGCGCAGGAAAGAAACCCAAGTAAGAAATACTGCTGAAACACAGGTTAAGACATAACGCAAATAGAAAAGAGAAATACATCCTGTTTAAGAGAATCGTAAAACAAGACTCTCACCTCTGGCTTGAAAAGAAAATAAGTGACGGCTTGAGGAATCACAATAAGGCAGCTCCACCTGTCATATCATATCATTACAGGGGACATAGACCTAAACTAAGGATATATCTTCCTGATAGTAAGAGAAAGATATAGAAAAATGATGAACCCCACGTATCAGCAGTCCTGATGAAGGTGTAGACATACCAGTTGCCAACACCAAAACACGTCGACGCATTATAAAATAGAACCCAGTCAGATCCCTAACAGAGAACAGATATACCTGGATTGTGGTTACTGTGATCTCTACCATCAATTGCATATTTGTGTATTATATTCACAAGAGGATACTGGGTCAGGCTTAAAAAAGAATAGGGAAATAGTTCTACCTATGGTGGGAAAGGGTTTGTTTTGTTCTGTGCAACTAAGCAGCCTATATCTGGTGTAATTTTGATGACTATTGTTTGCCTTTCTTTCTGATATTAATTAATGTACTTTTTCGTTTTTGTAATTTGCACATGTACATATTCATATGTACTTGAGTTGACATAAGTGTACAACAAATTGTTTTTATACACCACAGACATAAGTCTGTTTTTAACCTTGAGTACAAAAGTTTTTAATAAAAGTACAAAGACTGTAAACGTCATATTTTCGTGTTGGTTTGATACTGTATGAAAATGGCAAGGTTTGACTGATGTGGATATATGAAAATTAAAAATAAGGAGCGACTAGTAGACAGTCCAGGGATTGCCCTTTGACTTAAAAAGGTACAGCAAGAGTTACAACATTTGGAAGATAACGGAATTATTGAGCCGATCGAGAGCGCGGAATGGCTGGCGCCCCTGGTCGTAGCCAGGAAACCCAACGGCAAGGTACGCCTCTGCATTGACTTGCGGGAACTCAATAAAAACATCTTAGTGGATAAATTCCCATTGCCCAGGATCAATGAGATGTTAGCTCTGACGAAAGGTGTCAAATGGTTTTCCACTATCGACCTGACCTCTGCCTACCATCAGATTGCACTGCACCCCACCTGCAAGAAACTAACCTCGTTCATCACACCATTTGGATGCTACCAGTTTCGGCGGATGCCATTCGGCCTAGCATCTGCCGCTGCTGTCTTCCAAAAACTGATGCATCAACTTTTCGGACACACAGACTGGGTGCAGTACTTCCAAGACGACATCCTGGTAATGGGCAAGACCAAAACAGACCATGATGCCAAGCTCTCCACAGTACTGCGCATACTCAGGCAGAACGGCCTCACCACAGAATGGGACAAGTGCTCAGTCACGTATCTGGGACATGAAATAAGTGATAAAGGCATTGCACCAAAACAAGCTAATGCGAAAGCTATAAAGGACGCACCTACTCCCTGGAATAAGGATGATGTGTGGTCATTCCTTGGAATGGCAGAATTTTACAGCAAGTTTGTGCCTCATTTCGCCATCAAAACACACAACTTGCGTCAGTTATTAAAAGATAAAAACCCTTCGCTTGGTCGGAAAGAACGCAGGAAGAATTCAGGCAAGTCAAAGAAGACATATGCGAGGCCGTGCCTCTACACAGATTTGACCAACGGGCGCTGTCCATTCTCACCACAGAATAAAAATTCAGTGTGGTAGAGAAGGAGATGCCAGCAGCGATTTGGGCAATGGGAAGATTCCGCCAATTCCTGTGGGGCTCCAGATTCCTGCTCCAGACGGATCACAAGCCGTTAGTGAAGGTACTTACGTCAAGTGGACACGCAACGGCCACCCCTCGCATAGCAAAAATGACCTGGCGGCTCCTGGACTATGTGTACGACGTCCAATACATTCCTGGCTCCAAGAACAAAGTAGCCGACTTCCTCAGCAGGGTAGCTGCAACGGAGAACGCACCGGCGCCAACGGAAGAAGATGATTACACCATAGCATTCATGGAGGACCAGGAAGCGGTCAGAAGTGCCCAAGAATGGACGATGGCATACGAGGAGTACACAAGCCTCACAGCAATCAAACAGTTCATAATCATGGGGTGGCCGGAAAAGAAACATTTAAACACTGAATAGCGGAAATTTTATGAAGTTAGAAAAGAGATGTCAGTAGGAGACAAAGTGGTGCCCCCGGGGCAACTGATAACCCGGTTGCTTACTATTCTGCATGAAGGACACTTGGGAATAATGAAAACAAAACAAAGAGCCAAACAAGCATACTGGTGGCCGGCGCTGGATAGCCAGGTGGAGAGACATGTCAGAGAATGTTGACAATGCAGCAATGTCGACAAAACACAGACCACGATGCGATCCCCGTTAGGCAAGTTCTACAACCCAGCCAATCCATGGGAAGAAGTGTCAGTGGACATATTGGGCCCCATACTAGATGCAAACAGTGTACCCAAGTACGCCATCGTGCTCATTGACCGGTACTCCAAGTGGCCGGAGGTCGAGATATGTGAGACCGTGGACACCGACGCTGTACTGACCTTCCTCACATCCACATTCCTGAGAGAAGCGATTCCAAGAGTCATAATGTGTGACAATGGACCCCAATTCATGTCTGAGAAATGGAACGCATTCATGGAAAGGAACGGAATACAGATCAAACACACCCCGATATACCATCCAGCAGGGAATGGCCTGGCCGAAATATTTAACCGGGTCATCATAGGGTCAATTCAAGCGGCCATCAACGTAGGGAAGAATTGGGAGAAGAAACTCAAGTGCACGTTATGGGCCTACCGAATCACACCCACTAAGACATTATACAGCCCATTCAAAATATTAAGGGGTCGGGACCCATTCACCAGAGACAATGTGGCGTGGAAACAACACACAATACAAAGCAAATGGTCTCCGGCGGTGGTGCGCAGTAATTTGGAAAAGGCGCAAAAGATCTACACAGACCACTACAACAAGAGGCACAATGTCAAAGATGCAATGCTGGAGAAGGGGGAATGGGTCAGAGTGAAGCTCGCTCAGTTGAGGAGGAAGGGCGACAGCAAGTACAGCACGCCACTGCAGGTCAAAGAAATGTACACCAGGTCAGCCTTATTGAGTGATGGGAAGATATGGTCTCTAGACAGAATGTCCAGGTGCAACAAGGTGATGAGGTGGGCGACGATAGAAGAGACCCCACTGGAGGAGAGTAATCAGGGGAACCTGGAGGAAGAGGAAAGTAACAGAGACACTGAAACACCTAGTGGCCGCACAGAAGACATCAACACAGAAGAGGCGAACACCACCAGGACACAGGAAAATCCAGGAGACTCTGAGCGGCAGGCAAGGCAAGCGGAGCAAGAAGCGAGGGGCACTGTCACCAGTGATCAACCACAGGAAACAGCCAACGCTACCCTACATAGTGGCAGTAGAGACACGAGGGCAGGCACCCTGTCGAGACAGACCCATAGAGGCAGGACTGTGTTACTGCCAAAAAAGCATCTAGAGTTCGACATGAAGATCTAACCACCTTTTGATCTGAACTATCCCAGTTAGCACCCATTTAGTTGTATTCTTCGCAGTGTTGTTAAAGGGGGGAGATAGGTAGTGTCGCGCTCTAGTGTTTCTGTCATCACGTGATGGGAGACGCTAAGAGCGCCGGGCGGCCATGTTGAGGTCATTGTAACCCCACCGGTAGTCGGAGATAGAGCTTGCCCAGCGCTCTTGTAAATAAAGAAATACTTATAAGCGCAACGTGTCTCCCTCGTCTGTAACCCCCAAACCACCACCACACAGAGGGCCTTCTAAGGCAGCCTTGGTCCGGTAGTCAGAGTCGGATTAAAGCCCCTGGAGAACCCTAGGCAGTCAACATTTGCCCCCCCCCCACTCGCAAATTATCTCAAATACACAATGCGCCTTTTTTTTCACAAACCGACAGTTGCCAGAAGATTAACTTTTAAGAGTAGAGACAAACTGTTATATGAATCTGATGTCTCTGGTTTATGTACTTTAAGTTGTATTTTGATACATTGTCACGGGCCCTTAAAAGGAGTGGGGCCCCTAAACCAGTGCCTACTTTGCCTGTTTGGTAATCCAGAACTGCCTTGAGTCCTGCACTGAAAAAATGTAAGAAAAAATACCAGACATTTCTGAAAAGGTGGCCAAACTGCCAAGCAGTGCATTGTATTGTGAATTTGTACAGCGCTTACTTCCCTTGGCGAGGCATTGAAACCCTTTCCCAGCTTATAACACTCTATTCTGTGGAGCCCAGAAGCAGTTTCTAGAGATAGTTGAAATTATTTTAGGTAGTCGTAAATTAAGGCACGCGTATTAGTGATTTCTTGACCGATTAGCTGCATGTTTATAGACATTGGGAAGTTAGCTGTTAGTGTTAATTGGTGAAGGTGTTATGGTTATGGATTTTTTTTTCCTTGATGTTATCTTTGTAATTGGGATGTAAAAGGGGAGCATGCAGCCTAGTATATTTGCCACTCCCATAATTAGCTGTCCTAGTACACCGTGTAATTGAATGGGCGTAGTGTGATGGTATAAATCTACGCGTTTTGGGACAGGCTTGTGCATGCTGCCAGGTTGAAACTGGTAGGGAGAGTTCAGTAAGGTTTAGCCAGGGAGAGGGAGATTTATAGGACAAAGGTGAAATGTACAGACACGGGTTCAGGTTGAAAGGCATAGGTACTAGCCTATTATGTAATTCATGCATGGAATGGGGATAGTTCACATGTTGTCTTGCAGTGATTTCAAGTCCAAGGATTGTTTTGGGGTATTTTTATCTAGGGAAGTTAAGCGCTTCACATTATTAGTTTACGGAGAGTCATCAGTGTTTCTATTTTATTTGTTTATTTTATTTGAGGGGTTTTATCTAGTGCAAACATGACCCTAAGTTGTCAGAGCGTTTTACAGAGTAACACGAGGAACTTAAAGAGTAAATACAAATATATAGTAACGGTAAACAAGAGTAAACGATATTCAGTGGCATAGGTAAACAAAATAGAAGCAATTACTCGGGTTACATATTGTAAATAAAAATATAAAGGTACTTTTCATGGTACCTATAACTTGAGTCGACCTTGAGTCTGATGTATGGACACATTATGGTCTTAGCTGAAGCAACTTTCCCAAATATCCCCGCCAAGCAGGCAGCTCTCGGCTAGACAAAGTCCTGTGATGACAAAATGTGCAGTTAGCAGTGGAAAGGTTGGTGGACTGGTAATGCTGCTAGATCGTGGGGGAAGTAACAGATATTTCTGGCAACAGGAGGTCATGTCAGTTACTGGTTGCCGCAGGAAGCGGAGGGGATTGGTGTTGTTGCCTGTGCAGGACGGTATTGCAGAGGTATTGGTAACAGCGTGAGTGTGAGGCGCTTGATGAAAGGGGGCCAGTGGGGAGTTGCTGCTGGCTGCCAGAGGGCACTTGCGCAAATTACTGGTTACTCTGGGGGTAGACGAAGATCCATTGCTGTATGGAGGAGAGGGATTACTGGCTGCTAAAGGATGAGAGGGAAGATATTGTTGGGAGTAGCTCTTTGAAAATGGTAAGAGACTCTCCTGGCTGGAGTTGGGTAAGTGAAGGATGTGGAGTTACATGAGGCTCAAGGGTGGGCGAAGGAGGAGGTATTGTGTGGCCACAGGTGAGTGAGTGTTGAAGGGTGCATTCTTCACTACAGGAGGGCTAGTAACTAGTGGTGGGTGAAGAATCCTGCTCCACCAGTGGAGTTCGCAGAGTTTTGCTCACTCCACGTGGAGTTCCGAAAAACTCTGTGAAGTGACGCGAAGTGGAGGTTATTTACTTGAGCGGCTCACCAATAGTAAGTTGGTGAGCACTTGTGAGAAAAGATAATGAGCTAGATCACCTCCTGGTGAGATTTCTCATTGTAGGTGGTCACGGCAGGTCATGACCGCTTGCAGAGAGAAATCGTCCATTCGCTCGAGCAGAATGTGTAGTAGAGCGTCAGAAAGCAGTAGTGCCCTCTGGTGCGACGCGTATTGCATGTGACAAATTCCTTGCGCTAAAAATCAGTGGGAGCACCACGACTTAACAGACTCCGCTGCTGGTGGAACTCCACGGAGTGAGGCTGAGTTTTTCCGGCACTTTGTGGAGTTCCGGCGAGTAAAACTCCACAAACTCCACCCAGGCTTACAAGTAAAAAGACTATTATTTTAGAGTGCAGGAGGGTTGGCTGCAGGAACACAGCTGCCTAACCGACATGTTTTTTTGGACTCTTTTGGGATTTCCCCAAGCTCCTCCGAATCTCTGTGTGAAGTACAGAAGCAGTCTGGGCTTTAAGGTCTTGCCTGAGACAGTGCGTGCACTGTAGCTTGTGAGACATTTTCTTAGTTTAAAGGGGGCTTAGAGCCCGCCCATTGATTACCATTGCTTGGCTTCATCATGATTCTTATTGCTGTGGTTCTGTTTTTTTATGGCGTGCTGGTTTTATTTCCTTTTTGATTGTTCCTCTCTAGGCGCATGGCCTTTGCACTGTTTTTTGTCCCGCAGAGTGTCCTGCTGCTCGCTCTTGACAGCTGCACTATTTGTTTATTTTGGAGGAGGCACTCCGTGATAATACTGCATCTCTTTGCAAGCCATCAATTTCTGTCTCTCTCCTGCTTCAAACAGCAATATGCTAGAGAAAGTTTGTTTTCGAACTGTGTGTGTTCATTATATTCTTCTGAATTTTGGTGTTTTTGGTGTATGACATACATTTCCTTCTGTGTTGCCTTTGGTCCTCTCCCTGCCAAGTTGAGTCAAGAAAAAGCAAATTATGCAGCGTAATGCAGCAGATTTTATGATAGTGTTTACTTCATTATGTTTCATTTTTCCACATGGGGATACTGTGTGGGGAAAAACCTTATCACCCAAATACAGCAATAAGCAACTGAAAGGTGGCAAACCAACCATTGCAAAAAGCCTTCCAGTGCGAAGGAACACGTGTTGCCGAATTTCTTAGTAAACTTTGATTAGCTTGAGCTAGAAAATTTTTTTTGTTGAAATCTTCAGATTATGCAGCAGGTGATGGATTCTGCGGCAAATGCAGGAAATCCATAATTATACAAAAAAAATTCACAGCCACAGAATCACATAATTCTAGTAGCCCTGATCATACCATACTATACCATAATATATGCCATAGCATACCAGACCGAGCAATGACAGCCCATTGCATACCATGACATACAACACTAAACTATGACAGGCCATACCATACCATAATATACAACAGGCCATACCATACCAAACTATGCCATACCATACCGTACTATACCATCCCATAGCAGACTATACAATGACAGGCCACACCATATCATACCGTACCATGACAGCTCACACCATACCAGCACCGCACTGTTGCACAACACAGGTAAAAAACACTGCAACCCCAATAGCTCTCGCATAGGTGAGTCCTATTGGCTTTGCCTGTGCTTGTTGTGACTCGAGAGAGAGTCAGGACAAAAAAACACCACTAATGCTTGAAAAACTCTGCAGCCTCACAGTCCATCGGCAGGTGGGGAGATGCAGGAGACAAACACAGATATGAAAGTGTTCTGCTTGCTGAATTCCTCCCCAAAGACAAAGTAAATGAATTTATCTTGTGTGGGCATCCTGAAAATCGGAAGTGGTTCTGGCTTTCAAGAACATATGTTGGACACCCCTGGTCTATGAGAATAATTATACTGAGAATGGTAGTTTATAGGTAAGGCCCCCAGTTTTCCGTTTTTACTGATTTTTACATATAAACACAGACAGAAAACAATGTGTTTCCTGCCTGCATTTATTTTTAGAAGTGGAAAAATACAGAAAATTGTGCATCTTGTGAGTGACTCTCAATCCTGTTCTTCAAGAATTCTATGTTAACACTTGAGAAGATAGACATCATGGAGAGTTAAAAAAAATCCTGCAGTAAATTTCCTTAAATACAGGCATAGGTTAACAAAAATTAGTATATAATGCTAATATGTACCTGTGGGTGTAGTGTTTTAATATATTTGGTTGATTAATTAGCTAAAGTGTGACCGGTACCAAAGTATGAGTGCATGTTTATCAGTTAAATAAATGCGGAAATTTACCATTTTGCATCTCCATTGATTCCCAAAATTCAAAATAAATATGGAAGATATTAATAAGATGGCCAAAAAATGAATATGGATAAATTCAGACAGGGCTGGCTTTTGGGCAGTGTGAGGGGCGCCACTGCACTGGGTGCCAAGGTCAGGGGGCGCCATTTGTGCTCTGAAATGCGCACCAGTCACATCGCCCAAGAACCTGCACTGTTAAACACTGTTGTCCCTCTCTTTTCTATGATGTTAATCTTCGTGGAAATGGAAGAGAGATAACCGTGTTTAAACAAACCAGGAGGCACACTTTTGCCCGCCCATGAATTGCTGTAAGGTATTTGTTTTGCTTAGGAGTCAGAGTCAAAAGAAAAAACAAGCATTGAAAATGCAATAGGTCTCGCAATAGAAAAGTTTGACCTTTTGGTGTTGGAAATGTAATTTTTTTTTTGTTTATATTTTTACAAATTATAAAAGTATTAATTTTGTTTTTTGTAAAGTGAATAGTTATAAATCTACCAAATGTTACATTTATAGCATTAGTAAAGTTACATGTCCTTTTTTACATGTATTGATGTGCAAACTCACAATTTTGTGTAAAATGTTATAAATAAAGGATAGTGACCTAATGATGTTTTTAATTTTTAATGGTAAACGTTTTTACATGTAAAAAGGACAAAACTATACATGTAACTTTACTAATTCTATAACCAACTACTGGCAATGGCATAATGGAGAAATTAGGGGTGAAAAAGAACCTTCAAAACTGAGATTTGAAATGTAGAGTGGAGGAAAAAAAGAGGCTCCTGGTGGAATCACCGTTAAGGCAGCCTTGGTATTATGTAATTCTGGCTTAACTGGTACCCTAGAAAAACTGCATGTATTTATTTATAATAAACTAAGGACTGAACAGTACACATGCCGCAGCTGGGTAACAATCTGTGCAAATTCCAGGAAACACCAGGGACTGATGCTTGTGGCCAGTCAGCAGGGAACGATGCTGGTAATGGAGGGTGGGTGTGTATTGGAATGAGCGCGAGGTGTGCGTCTTGTCTGTGCTGATAAGCAGCGAGCGTGGGGAGGAGGGAAGGGTTGTGAAAAGCAGCAGCGAGGAGAGAGGGCTGTAGTTGCCAGGAGATGCGGATGTCACCTTGCATGAGTTCCAAGACAAGCATCAGCCTGCTGTCAGTTTATTTCCGTCGCTCGCCCAACAGGGCAAGAAAACCGGCTCGGATGCCTTATGACTTCCCGGCCATATCACTACAGGAACACTAAGAAAACAAGCCAAAATGTACCTAGCAGATCGTAAAGTAAGGAAATTCTTGAGCAATTTATTTCAAACAAGCACTGGTAAAGTCAAAGTGACTTTTGTGTCAGAGAAGCACGTGTTATTCAGCAGTACGTGTTGCCAAAACCTGCCCAAAGAAGATCTTACAACGAAATATCTTGGACCACAGTGCCATAAATAAGCTGAGAGGCAGAAGAACTCTCAAAGTAGTATTATAAAATCGAGTCAGAAGGTAACGTTTGTACTTTAACTGGTGATCTTAAAAAGCACAAACTGCAAAATATTAGTTAATTCTTTGCACAAAGGGATTGTGTTTTTGTTTCTCTTAAGCCTCTGTCCTAACAAGTTTCATTTACGGCATTTGATATAACTATTGCGCTCAAAGTGAAAAAATGCATCCACGTGTGATCAATGAACAGTCTTTAACGCAGGCAAAAACATAGACACTGCACACACTTGCATGTAAATCTGCAAGTAAAATGTTATCTTTACTGCACCGTAAATACATCAAAGAAAAGACGTTGGGTCTCAAGCACGGCCGGCCGGCCGTGAAAGCCTTTGACGGAGGGCATTGCTGTGGGGAGGGGGGGAGGAGAAATGCGACACGGGGCGGAGCGGGGAGAGCGGCGAGTGTGAAGCAGCAGGGGCCTTTGAAGTGAAGCTAAGCTTCACTTCAAAGGAGTGGGAGGAGTGCTGCTGGGGAACAGATGGCGATTTGATGATGTGCACGCCCATTTTAGGTAAATGCGCTTGCGCATTGACTTAAAAGCGCACTGGCACAGCATCAAATCGCCAGTCTAGGTAAACCTTGTTTAAGCCCCTATAGTCTCGCTCAATGCGCATGCGCATTGAGAGGTGAGACCTAAAAAGGCTTTGGGGATTTTTCATTTAATTGATCCCTTTGCACAGAAAGCTGAGCTCCTCTCTGCAGCATATGAAAGGTCAGATTAGGTCAGCTTTTTATCTAAAGCAAAAATGGTCTTGTTAAAAATAATATAAATGATAATGTGCTACTTTCTATTTAAAAAAAGTGTTCAGACCTTGCATGTTAATTTCGTTCTTCTGTTTCCTGTACATGCTGTGTTCTGTCATGTATGTGGAACTTCAATTTGGGTTTTATTAACACTCAGTCAAAATACTTATATATACACCAAGCATTGACAAACCATCAGGATTTGCTTTTAAGTGCATACACAAAGAGGCACAAATCGGTGCCACATGGTATGGTACACGGACCCAGGGAAACACACCACAAAGACCATTTTCTCCCAAGTCCAATAGATGACCATGCACACAAATCACCAAACATACAGTTATTAAAAAGTGAAAATAGACCAACAGTTATACACAAACTTGTGCAACAGGTTGCATAGGGGTGAGTGTATCAGTGGCACAAAGTAAGCTGCACAACATAAAGCAGAGCATGATGTGTATTAGTGAGGACAGGGTGAAGCGCAGCAGTAGAACACTCAGATTTGCATCATTGTGATGTACCTGTGGGGAAGAGCAATGGGTAATAGGCATAAAAGTAGCACTAGTGACACAGCTTAGGAGAGGACAAGGTGCTCAGCCTCACCAGAAGACTTGTTGATGTGCCTTATGAAAGCACTGAGTGCTGCACATCAAAGGAGCACTAAGTGCTGTGTCGTAATATCAGTCCCACATCTAATCCTTATTAAATTTACATGATATTTGAGCATACATTTTATATGCTCTAAAATATATCCTATTTATATTTATTATGCAGTGGAGAAACCATACAACTCAACTCAAAAAAATCATGTTTGTTTGTGGGGGGAGGGTGGCGGCACCAAGAAAGATTGTCGCACAAGGTGCCACAACCTCTAAAGCCGGCCCTGAATACAGAAAGAAATGTTAAAACAATAAATACCATAAAACTGGGAGCCCTATTTACAGGGCACGGTACACAAGCTGAATTGTTCCGTGATACTTAATAGCAGAGGTTAAGTACTACTTAGGTCATTGTTGCCAATTTTATCGACCTCAGAAGGACAAAAGTTTAAGTCAGCACCGCCTGGATTCAGACTTATGCCCTGTATCTTACACACACACAGATCTTTGCAGCAGGTAGATAAACTTATTAACTTTGTTACCAGTATTCAAGCCTTTAGATAACAGGTGACCTTCAGCAACAAATGCATTAAGCCTGTGGGTATCTTAAAATGAATAAGTACTATGACCGACAGAAGCACACACAAAACTCTGCCACAAGAGCATTGACCCAGCGCATGGCATTCATGGGCAGGGACACTTAGCGCAGACAGCAGTTAGCATACCTCGCTGGGTTAATAACACTACTGACGCAATGCCATCGCGGGCAACTTATCTTGTCATCCTGCCACAGGTGATGAAATACGTACTGAGTAACACTTGCTGTTTACAGAGTTATGAAACTGCTAGACTGTGATAACATGTTCTTTGAGGGTATTAGCGGGCACCAAGGCATTGCCCGTGAAGGCAGCGGGGGCACTTTGCAGAGTTCATGGAGTTCAGTGGCAGGTGATCAGAGGGTGCTTAGATAAGCATAGGGATGGGTAAGTCACATTACATAACCCTGGTCAGTGTATGTGTACAGCAGGCAGAAGATTGCTAAGCACTTCAGCAGTTCAGGCAAATCATTATCATATATGGAGCCTGGGGAGGCTGTTGGTGGAGAAGAATATGCCATTGGTCTGTGTTAGAACATATGAAAATATATTCTACACATAAAGGAAGAACGAAAGAGGAACCTCTGAACTTTTCAATTTAAGATGTAGGCACCATAGGTGGTGCTGACTGTGGAAGGGTGGGTCAACACCATTGCTGGCAGCAAGAGGGTGAGGGGGCAGTGGTGCAATGCAGAATGTTATGAGCGACCCCGAGTTTCCAATATTGTGCTTATATTAATTGACCTTGGGCTGAATGGGGCTCCCTTAAATGGTTGAGAAGCTCCCTTGTGCCTCAAGAGCCTGCGTTACGCCACGTGCTTAATTTGTAACATAATGAGTGCTGGTGCCCACAGCATTGCTCGAAAGACAGCAATTGATGCTATTGAGGTATTTCTGGCTACAGAAGGGCCCTTCAGGCTCATTGATGACTTAAATAGAGTACGACATGGGTACTGGAGGGTGGTCTGGGTGGTATTGCTGGCAGCAGGAGGGGGATTTGGGTGATACTGCTGGCAGCGGGGGGTGCTGGGGAGCTTTTGCTGGCTGTTCTAGGATGACGTGAGACATACTGCTGGCACGAAAAGGCATGAGGGGAAAGAAGGTACTGCGAGGAGCATGGCTTCAGCACTGGTGGCGCCTCAAGTCTCCATTACCAGTCTCTCAGATTAATTTAGTTTTATAGTGCCACTCATACCAGTGTGAGGCGTCAGAGCACTTTACATCATACACACATTTAACAGACAATCACACGTGTAAATCAGTGTATAAGAAATGATACATAAGACAGAGGATTACAAGGCGTAGTAGTCACCTGTCATCCATACTGGTAGACAGGATAGTTTAAGAGTCCTTGGTCTGGAAAAGCACACATTCAGAATTTAAAACATAACACTAATTGACAGGGGTTCACTTTAATAATAATAATTAATGTCTACCCAAATGGGCCCTTTTTGCAAGATTAGGTTATGGTAAGACCGGTTAAAAAAAACATGTAGGGCTCATATACACCTTGCAGTTTGCATGCAGCTCTTTGATGGCAGTTAATAGCTCATTGTTCTATATCAGGATTTTAACTGATACACTGCAAGTAACATAAAGATCTCTCTGACAAAAGCAGTCACCCATTGACCTATTAACATTATATGCACTTTGTGATCTGCATGGCACACGTTTTAAGCAGCGGGCATACTAACCCTCCGAGCTACCTTAGGAGGAGTCAAACTTCCTCTAGACAAAACTCTGTCTCTCTTTTCCAGGAAGAACATTAATCACTGGCGTTATCTCGACATTTTTAGTGATGTCTAAAAATTGCTTGAGGCAGGGAACATGGCAGCAGGTGGTTTTCAAGACAATATATTTGGAAACAGGGCGCCTCCACCCCAAGTCAACGCCCAGTGCGGTGCCACTGATGGCACCGCCCTAGAGCCCGCCCTGGCGAGGAGAATGACGGCTCCCGGGGAAAAGAAAGTCTCAGACTAGGCTTTCCTCATCACGGGAATTCACGCCCCAGACAGGTCATGGGTGAGGATAGGTAGTTCAGGGGGGAAGGGGCATGTCATTTAATTAATATATAAGGGTCCAGAGAGGTGTGATCTGCTTCTCCAGGACCCTGTGCATCACCGTGTAGGGTTTTCAATAAAAAAGTCTGTCCTCCCACCCATCCTACTCTTTGAAGTGGTCAGGGAGTGGGGGCCTTGTTTCATTCACTACTACAACTTTTCATTTGCCAAAGTTAGGACAGGGCTAGCAGGCAGAAGTCTTGGGGGTAGAGAGTCACATGCAGGCTTTTCCACACCCGGGGAGGGGGTGTGGGGAAGAAGAGCGGAGCGCAGGAGGAAAAGTCGGGGGCAGTTCCTTGTCGGGGAAGGATGGAACGAGATATGATGTTTGGGGATTGAAAGTTGGTGTGAGGAGGGAGTGGACGGGTGATTGTGCCTTATCTACAAAGTTGATGTTAATTGTTAATAGTTGAAGATGTGCAACCATGTCCTAATAAATTGGCCTTTCACGCTACTCATGGGTCATGGAGTGTTTGTTGTAGCACGAAGAGAGTCACCTCAGGGAGAAACATTGCTGACAGCAGGCAGGACTGAAGAGAAATTGTTGGAATTTCTTGCCAATAAGTAAATCTTCTTTCGAAAGAAAAAAATGCCTTTCTGTTGGGCAAGAGGCATGGCCTGTAGACTCTGGGACCACAGCACTGACTCCCTTTCTCTCATCTTTTCTCTTGCAGAATTCGAAGGCAGCGCAGGGGCTGGTGGGTCTCCGGAACCTCGGGAACACGGTGAGTGCCTGGCCCAACAGCAGCGAAAGAAGTCCGATGAGAAACAAATTGTGGTGGATCTGTTGTGTGTGTGTGACAGGGCACTGTAGGGGAAAGCTCACACTGCTAGGGTCGTATAACGCTGGGGTAAACTACCAGGGGCGTAGCTTGGTTAGTAAAATTGGGGGGGAGGGGAGGTACAGATTTTCCGACAATCAGACTAGCATATAATGTGTAAATACATTGTATGACAAGCAGGGTGCATAAGAGAGGCCTAAGGGGCAGTGGAAAGGGAAAGGAATGCTGATTGGTAGGGGCAGTAAGAGAGAAAACACAATATGTTGTCAAATAAGCAATACTCTGAGAGGACTTCCAAAACAGAGAGGGCGACATTGTGTGTGCGATTTCATCTGTGTGTACGGAACAATTTCTGGTGGAATCCGAAAGACACCTCACCACACCCAACTGAAAGCACCTGGACCCAACTATTTACCGGAAAATACATTTACTAGGGGGAGTGCAACAACCCAAACAACCCCCTGAAGCTACGTCCCTGGAAACTACCCCATTCAAGGTAGCTGAAGTTGTGACAGTAGCTGAAGTTGTGACAGTGCACTGCTGGTTGAAGGTCGCACTGCCAAGGGCACTGCAGCTCTGACAGAGCACTGCTGTGGAAAATTCACACTGCTAGCGCCCCAAAGCGCTGACAGTGCACTGCTGGGGGAAGCGTACACTGCTAGGGTCATATAGCGCAGAAGGAAACTTCCCCAGTCAAGGCTGCTGCGTACCTGACAGTGCACTGCTGGAGGACACTCCCACTGCCAGGGGCGCTGCAGCTCTGACAGGTCACTGCTAGCGTGCATGTCTGACATGGCGCTGCTGCAGAAAGCTCACACTGCCAATGACACTGCAGCTCTTGACAGGGAACTGCTGGAGGAAGCTCGCACTGCCAAGGGCCCTGCAGCTCTGACATGGAACTGCTGGAGGAAGCTCGCACTGCCAGGAGCACTGCAGCTCTGACAGGTCACTGCTCGAGTAAGCTTCCACTGCCACGGGCATTGCAGCTCTGCCAGGCCAACTGGCCAGGGCACTGCTGGAGGAAGCTAGCTCTACCAAGGGCACTGCAGCTGTGACAGGTCACTGCTGGTGGATGCTCGCACTGCCAAGTGCCCTGAAGCTCTGGCAGTTCACCGCTAATGTGCATGTCTGACATGGCGCTGCTGCAGGAAGCTCGCACTGCCAATGACGCTGCAGTTCTGACATGGAACTGCTGGAGCAAGCTTGCACTACCAAGGGCACTGCAGCTCTTGACAGGGCACTGCCGGATGAAGCTCACACTGAAGAGATAACCTCACACTCCATGTACTTTACATCATTGACAGGACACTGTTAACACGAGGTTCTCGCTGCTTGAGTACTGTAGCAGTCACTGGGCACTGCATGGGAAGCTTCTCACTTCTTAGGTCGTAGGGCGCTTGCAGAGCACTACTGGGATGACGCTGGCACTTCTGTGGGTTCTAGTACACGTCCAGGGCAGTGCAGCTGGCTCACACTGCTCAGGTCTGAAAGCAGTGGCAGTGCTCTAATGGTGGAAGGCTGCACACATTGTAGGGTTCAATGCAGAGACAAGCACTGCTGGAGGACGCCCACCTGTCCCTGTGCCGAGCTGTACCCCCTGGTTTCTTATCCTTTGCTGCCAGGGGTGGAACTTGTACTCTGTTCACTGCAGGTGCTGTTGTCTTGGTTCAGGGCCCTTTCGGTTCCTCCTCTACAGAGATACTTAGGCGGGGAACTCCCTTCCTTCCTGTGGCATCACGCACAGGCAGTGATATCACATATTGCAAGACATGTTTTTTCCACACAAGAGGCAGAGTCAAAGTTGGTGAAAAAGGAAACGCAGCGAAACATGAAATGCCCTGTAGTGGCACGCCAGGCCGAAACAAAGTTACGAAACATCCCAGCCTCTAGTCGTGCGTCATCCCAATTTGATTGTTTTTGACTCTGTATTGATTTTAACCATACGAAAGCGCTATCCACATTGGTTTTTATGAAAGTCTTTCACAATTAGTACTTTTGTGTCTGGTTCCACGTTTCCTTATGTCTAAATCCTTTCCCACCCTCCCCAATACACCATTTCTCACAGGAAGCATAGTTAATCTGTTCTAACAAACATAGAAACATGGTGCTCATAAAATATAATGACTGTCTCGGTCATGTTGATAACCAAGAATGCGTTCTTTGCCTCAACTATTACCTTAACTTCTCAGGATAGCAATCTACACAGTGTGGAGGTGTTTCCCTCTACCAAACATCTACTATTGTTCTCCGTACAGTGATCCATGAGGGATGTCTAGATCTCCTCGTTGGCCTGTCACCTGTCGGGAATACCTGAAAACGATACCACCCTTGATAGGGCTGCCTTCAGCGTTCTTAGTACACCCAGAGACAGTTATAAATAACGCTCTCTCAAAGATGGGAAGGGATGGTCAGGCTTAGTTGCTAGGAACAGTAGACATATACCCCAAACTCTGACAGATCTGTCCATTTGATAATTTATGCAGTAAATCACATGTTCCCATGTCGCTGTTCCATACAGCTCTTGCAGCAATGCCCTTAGTTGGGGCTGCAGTTTGCTTTCCGTAACATAAGGATTCATATCTTCGCAACTGCTAATAACTTGGCTAAATTGCATGATCTTTTGATGGGTGACTTCGGGCAATCAGTACTGTCATGCAAAATTCGTTATTTTACCAGTGGTTCCTAACAAGTCTCTCATAATCTCTCAGACTGCCCACAAATAACAAGGGAGGGCTGAGCATTTACACAATAAGTGTACTGTATCACGGTTATGGGGTTGCAACTGCAGCATGAGGCACCTGGCAGAACTCCTCTGCCACTAAGCCTCTTAGGGGACGAGTACCATCTGTGCAAATCTTGTAGTTCAGCCATGTCTCATGGATGTCTTTATCGTGCTCTGCCATGGTTTCTTCCCAGTCTTTGTCTGTACAGTTCTTTTGTAAACAACATGACCACCAGGCCTACAACTGGTCTGATGGTGTAACTAAGAACAAGTGATTCTTGAAAATTCTGTGGAGACCACCCAGCCGCGGCCCGTGCAGGCAAGAGCGGTGGGGCGGTGGTGGTGGTGGAGAAGGGATGGGGGTTAGAGGGGATTTCGACAGACGACGATGAGGGAACATTAATTATTAATCTAATTTTCCCTCGTGGTCGTCTGTCGAATCCCCTCTCCCCCAACCTGGTCCCACCACTCTTTACTTTCATGGGCCACGGCTGAGACCACCTCTTTCAGCGTGCCCCAGTTGAGGAAGTTTTCAAGTGTGCCCCAGTTGATGAAGTTTTCAAGTACGGTGAGATCCCGCAGGACGATGAGTAGGAGGCAAATTGTTTCTGAAGGCAGTGGTGGAGCTGCTGGAAGTTCCAGAAGAGGGCATGCAATAGACCGAATTCTGCTTGTGCTTCATAAAAAGTTGTTAATCTGCCCTCTAATATTAATTGATATCACATAGTTATTCTTCTGGATTTGAAGCCCTACCAAGATGCGTCCTCCTCATATGTTGAGGCATCCATTATTCCTTTCAGGAGCGCCTTTCAGCAATCTACTGGTCTATTTTAACCCGTTGGCTGCCTCCGCTTTTTTGCGGCAGTGCGGCTGTTTTAAAAAGCGGGTGCATTCGCGTCGGCCATTGGCCGACAGCAGCACCAGCGAGGTAGTGCTGCCGTCGGCCAATGGCCGACGGCAGCAGATACGGGTTAATACAGCATGCACTCTGTGCCAGGCATATATAATTGCTTGTAATATTGGGTTAGTAGACAGGAGTCCCTTTCTATCACTTCTGTATAGTGGAAAGTGGTACCTGCTACCCCCATTAAGGAGTTCTCGGAGTGTCTTGGTTCCTGTGCATCTTGTGGAGGATTTGTGCCAGCTAAAATGCCAGACAGTACAAATTATTGTGGACTAAACATAAATCACGGCTTTCTATTGCTGCATATAGTTTTCCCACCTTCAGGCATGGATTCCTTCCTTCCGACACAATGTCCGCAGTAGATTAATTAGTTCACAATTCATGTGGGCTGATATTCAAATATGTAGTTAGGCACAAATGTAATTCAAACGAGGCATCCGGTTTATTTTGAAAACTTGAACTCTCCCCTACACTGATAGGCCCTCGTTAGGTCAGATTTCATTTTTGAGGCTAAAGGATCTATATTTTTGAACACTATGTGGTCCAGGCCCATGTTTATATTGACTCTCAGATGTCTCAAATTCGATGTTTTCTATTCGAAAGTGTACTCACATATGTATACAACTGTTGTATGGTTGGTAAGCGGTAATGCTGCCCTTTTCCCCAGTTTATTTTGTACCCTGAGAATTTCGAGAAGTCAGAGATTATTTGTAAAAGGTTAAGTATGGATTTCCCTGAATTAGACAACGTGACCAGAATATCAACTGCATAAAGAAGGGCCTTCTGCTCCCACCCTGGTGTCATGATATCTTCTATGTCTCCGCTTTGTTGAATGGTTATCTCCAGGTGTTCTAAAAGCATAATGAACTCCAATGGGAATTTGACGTCCATGTCTCATCCCTCACTTGCTCACATACTCCGATGACACATGCCCGTTGCAAACCACTACCACTGACGGGTTGGCATTGAGCTACTTTATTTTCCAAATTGTGCTAGGACTTGAAACGATTACCATATAGATCCCACCTACAAAGATAGTACCCAGTCCCCATTCTACAAAGCACATTCTAGGCATCCTTTACAAAGCCCCACCCAGACACCAACAGAGCGGGATTGGGAACGCAAACTGGCCATGTCAATTGAGGCAGACGGGCTGCAGGGGGGAGGGGGGACAGGTGACCTTTGGTTTGGCTAAAAAGCACTGCAGCTGCTTTTGTTACAGGGGGCCGATATTGCAAAGGTTGATTCAGGGGTCCAAAACCGTCCCCCACTCTTGCGGCCCACCGGGGTAATGCCAGGTGGCTGCTACGGCTAGACCAATCAGTAAGATATCATTTAGGACACTCTTTATAACCCATTTAGAACCCCTTTTCAAAGGACCACCAACCCTGCTAAAACCTCTATCTAAAACTCCTTGTTAAAGACCCATCAGAAACCCTTCTGCAAAGTACCATTCTGGTGTGTTCTTTAAAACCCCAACCACAACCCACCTTCAGACTCCCATCCAGACTCCTATGCAAAGCCGCTGAAGAAAGCTATATAGTCACAACTCTACAAATCTCTCACCATCAGTGCCACCGGAATTATGCCTTTTGTGGTTGCAGCATTTTCCACACAATTATGGATTTGCCGCATTTGCCACATAATCCATCATTTGCTGCATAATCTGCAGATTATAAAAAAGAATATTGTTTCTCGCTCAACGGATCAAAAGTTATTAAAAACACTGCAACACCTGTTGCCACTCAGTATGAAGCTCTTTGCAGTGGTTGACTGGTAACCTTTCAGTTACTTATTTCTGTATTTGGGTGTTAAGATGGTACTCGTGAAGTGAAACGTTTGCCCACACAGTATTAACATATTAAAATGGCAAAATAATTGAATAATACTACCACCCAATGTGCTGCATTAAGCCACATCATTTGCCTTGTTTTACTGCATAATTTAGTGAACCTTCTGCATAATTTGTTTTTCCTCTGCTGCACTTTTTTTAACTGTCTTTGCTAGTGGTTGTTACAGTTTAAAAACTGTATTTGAACCTGCCCCTGATTGCATACTTTCTCACCTGTTTTGTGTTTAAACTTGTGGTTTGTACTTGCCATGGCTGTTTTCATTTAACCAGTTGAATTGTGGGATTTGCAGTCCAAAATCTGTAGTTAGTCTAACCTGTGTTGCATGGTACTTAGCGGGGCTGGATCACAGGAGGATCTACACCTGTGTGGTACCTTCTGCAAAAAGCTTCGTATTAATGGCTGTAGGGAGCTGTAGCTGACCCGGTCGGGGTCAAGGTATCAAGGAGATACGCGTAGGACAGCCTCAGGACATAACAGCGTCTCTTACTTTAGTGACTCCAGCTTAAACATGCTTTCACCTGGTGTAAAAGAGTCATTCAATCCTGTACTTTATTTCTATTTACAAATCCAAGGTTGTTTTTTGACTGTAGCGTTAGTGTTAAACTGAACTTTCCTTCACTCACATTTCTTCCATCCCGTCCCATTCAAGGATATTTTGTGCTTCTTACCTTAACATATCTGAGTGTATCCACAAACATTATCCCCCCTGACCCCCCATCAGGGTGCGCCTTGAGGGTATTTATTCACATCTCCCCTGCTTTCTTCCTGTGCAGCCAGAGTTTTGCTGCTCTGTAACCCTCAACCTTCTATGCCCCCCTTCTCCTTAGTTTTTGAAGTCTGTTCATGTCATCTTCACATTCCTTTAGTGGTCTCTGTATCTCCATAAATGATGGGCCTCTGTGCTCTATCTCTTCCCAGCATACACTAAGGGTACTTCTTCGAGTCTCCGCATTAGTGCTTCTTTTATGCTAGATGTACCTTTGTTTTTGTTGCGGATTAAATCCTATACAAATGTAAATACAAATTCAAATATATACATAGGTTGAATGCACTGCAGTGTTTATGGCCCCTCTCTGGCCAGAAAGGCATGGTTAGGCATGTCCTGGGTTTGTACAACCTACTTTGTAGGGCTGAGTAGGAAGACAGGCAGCTGTTTGTCAAAGTTTAATTGAACCCAATTTCCTGGTTCATTTCTTGCAAATTCCATTCATCCTTGCCAAGTTAGTGTTACCAGGAAATATTATAATGCCAAAACTATCGAAAAAAAGACTTAAGTGCTGCAAGTTAGTTTCGATTTGGATTATCTCAAGCTAACTAAATATGGCACAACTGTAGATCTACCTGAACTGGCAGATCTGGCCAAAGTCAATAGAAATGCCGTGCTTTTTAGGTATCGCCTAGCATTTGAGCTATTGGCATTGTAAATGACAATGCCTTTTATTTGTGTTAATAATCAAAAAGGATAAATAAAGGGCATTGCCATTTACACTACCAATAGCTTTAACTCTCGCAAATGCGAGACCTATTGCATTGCAAATGCTTGTTTCATTTTGTAGTATTCCGTTAGGTAACCATCCATCCCACAGAGGGCAACATTTTACAGGTGGAAATTGGGAGACTGTTGTGTGCACTACCTTATATTGGTGGGCTGCGCAGTTAGGAGTTAATAGTAGACCAACACTACACATAGTGGTGCACTGGCCAGGACACCACAAGGTCTGGTCCCGGGCCCTTTTATTTTCGTTGGCAGTTATATCACAGCCTTGACCACCTTAACTCATACACAGGGCCCACATCGTGAACACCACTCAGTGGTCTCCACCATGTGGCGGTCCATCTTCAAAACGTAACATTCCTCCTTTACCCAGACAACAAAATACCAAACATAAAACATTGCAATTATACTAGAATAATGCACAGTGAGAACGGAACATGGCAATTCATAATCAAACAACTAGGAAAGGTTACGGGTAAAAGGAGAGAGAGAGAGAGAGAGAGAGAGAGCTAGAGGCCTTGTGAAGAGACACAACATTTGCTGGAATCCAGTGTCCGCACATTAAATCAGTTGACCACAAAGTCTTTCAAATGGAAAGACTTCACTGTACGCGGCCGGAGGTGGTATATCGTAGTCCCTGGCTGCAGGGGAGTTTCAACTCTGCTTCATGGCCTCTCTTGTGGCTGGCAGACCTCAGGATCAGGGTGCATACATGAGGTGTCCTTCCTCACCCTCTCACAGGATACGAATGGGGTCACTGGCACTGCATGTTCATCATCCTCTTGAGAGGATGTCAGCATGGGAGATGAGACTTGGTTCCTTGGGCATTTAGCCACCTCGTAAGTAATCCTCTTCAGGTGCTACCCACGCCGATTGGTGGTGGGTGATTGATTAGCCAAACCAGCCGCTGGCTGATGGTAGAGCTTGAAAAAAAAGGATATATTTCTTGTGATAGTCTTGCCTTGCCTCTGAGCAGTTGCCATGGTTCTAGTTACAGAAGTTACTTTCCTGGGGTCAACCTCAAAAGGCAGAAGGAATTTGCTCCAGTGATATCTGTTCTTGGCTAGTACCATATCGCCAATGTAAATGGATCTCCTCTTGGCACGCCTTGTTCAAGAGACATGGTCGTTTTGGTTCTGGCAATGACGCTGTGCTTCATTCACTTGGTTCTTTAAAGCTGAAGGTTCATCCATGTGTGGAAGGGTATCATTCAAGGCCCGATTCATGCAGAGAACACTGGGGCTTACCTTGGTCGCAGCACGTGGTGGGAGCCGATATTCTCTCATTAAAGCATAGAGAGCACATTACATGTTCTGTCCATTTGCCAGAGCAATTCTGTGGATTTTGTTTACAGTCTGCATAATTCTTTTGGCATCTCCATTGGCTTGAAGCCAGTGTGGCGTGATTCGCCTATGACAGATGCCACGGGATTGTAAGTAAGCAGCAAACGCCTGACTGGAGAATGGGGGGCCACTGTCTGTCGGAGCTCAAGCAGTAACCCACGCATAGCCATCACCTATTCCAGAGGGGGTATTGTTTGGCTGGCTGCTATTGACTCAACGATCGCACCTTCAGGATATTTAGAAAAATCATCAATTACGACCAGCATATGTCAGCTATCAGGTAGACCTCCGAAGTCAGCACTGGCTCTGTACCACAGGATGGGTGGCATGGTCTCAGTGATGATGGGTGCTGAGGACTCTGCCGGCCCAGCAGCTTGACACAGTTGGCACTGCCAAACAGTATGCTCCACTAGATCATCCAGATTAGGGAACCATACTTTGCATTGTAATCTGGACTTTGTCCTGACGATCCCCTGGTGGGCTGTATGAGTAAGGTGTTGTTGCATGGTTCTCAGGATTTCCAATCGGGGACATCTAATTAAGCAACCCTCCAGAGAGACGGCTAGCTGTAAACAAACATTGTGTAGGGATGTCAGGATTAGTCATGCTTTCTTGGTACAGTGGTCCGCCTTTTGAATGAGGGTGTGCCATTTTCCAGATCTTACTGTGGAGATGGCCAGTTGAAGGCATTGATCAGCGGTAGTGGCTTTAACATTATCCACAAGGGCGATGGGGAGCATCCTGGATCATTTCACACAGTCAACAATATTCCTCCACTTCTTCAACATCTGACTCCTCATCCACAGTGGCGGGTCGAGAATGCCTGGATAAGTAATCAGCAGAGCTTTGTAATCTGGACCACTATACCACAGAGAAACTGTATGCCTAAAGCTGAGGAATCCATTTCTCGGTTCTTGGGGGTGGTTTTAGATGACGATCCAGTGAAAAGAGGGATGAGTGGCTTCTGGTCCTTATAAACTGTGAGTGGCTGGCCATACAAGTAAATATGAAGATGGTGGCATCCCCAATGCAGCACAGTTGCCTCCTTTTCAATATGGGAATAGCGCTGGTCAGTTTCAGTCAGGGCATGACTGGCGTACACCACAGGAGCTCCTTCACCATTGGACTGTTTCTATGACAATACAGCCCCCAAACCAATGGGGCCGACATCCACTGACAATTCTGATTCCCGGCTGAGGTCAAAATAAAGTACAGTGGTGTTTGTATACTGGGTTTGTTTGCTGGCCTGGAAAGCCTCCTACTGAGAGGACCCAAAAGCCAAGTGGGAATTTGCTTTGGTCAATTCTCGAAGCAGGCAGTGAGGGGAGTCAGGGTCTGGATGAATCGTCAGCAGTATGTAACCATCCCTTGTACCTTCGCAAACCTACATGGGTGAAAAATATGGTGATTGATCTACTTACTCGGGTAAGCATTAGCTGGTGGTACCCTGCACGGAGATCCATTTTAGACCACCTGGAGCCACTGACTTAAGCCACGATGGCATCAATAGTGGGCGTGAGATGTCTTTCCAGTCGGATGACCAGCTTGGGCAAGCAAATAAAGACACAAATTCTGACTTCCCCCGGATGTTTGGATTTTTGTGCCACCTCTAGTGGGGATACCCAGGGCATCAGGCCATCAACCCTCTCGATGATGTCTGCTTGTTCCAACTTCTGCAGCTCATCTTCGACCTTGAGGTGTAGGTGAAAGGCTACCCGGTGATGGCTTTAGTGTGACAGGTTGAATAGATTCATCAATATGTGGTTGTATAAGACGGTCCTTGAGACATCCTATGCCTTCGAAAAGAGATGCAAATTCAGCCACCAAGTCGTCCATGCTTTCTAAGGGGATGCTGAAGGCAAAAGTAACAAGTTGAAGACACTTTGTTGTCCAGCAGCGTGACAGCATTGCAGAACCCCCTTTGGTCACTTAGGCCTTGGCACAACTCGAATGAGACTTGTGTGCAATTTTGGTTGTCGAAACGCCTGCCAGTGGGAGTGATATGGATGATCCATATGCAAATACCAGGTTGGAGGTGAGTTGTGAGACCGGTTAAAAAGGGAGTGTCTTTAGGACATCCGGTGCCAGAATATGAATCGAAACTCCTGTGTCGATTAACGCCGGTAACTGGTGGCCTGCCAGGCGAATGTTGCCCTTGGGAATGCGCCTCCATGGGTATCCAATAGGTTGAAGTGCATGGATTATATGAACAGCTCCTTCTGGGTCATCATCATCATCCATGTCCTCTGGCATAGTAGGAGACACCATTGCATGGATTGCTTTGGGCTTTGGCCCCTTTTTTTTGGCATGCATGAACAACATACTGTGGCAAAATGATTAGGTTTGTTGCACGCCGAACACCATTTTCTGTGAGCAGGGCTGGGTCCTTAGTGTGAATATGACTCTCCACATCCGTAACACGTCTTGGGAGCCAAGTTGGACCTAGGCCGGGGCTTCCTCTTCTCTGTATTTCCCACTTTAACCGGTTCTGTCTTCACCTGACATTGGAGAGCCGCATCCATATATGTGGTGCGCATTTTGGAGAGTTCTTTGGAGCAACCCATTGTCAGCATGTCAGTCATGGACATCCCTGGAACTTGGAGGATATTCTCTTGAAGCTTAATGGAAGAGCAGCCCGGGATGAATTGATGAATTAAATGAATTGATGAATTGGATGAATTGTCATCGGGCAAAGTCCAGCTGCTGGCCAAGTCTTTTAGGCGAGCATTGAACGTGTCCACAGATTCCTGAAGTAGCTGATTGGCCTAGGTGCAACAAAAACCTCTTGTAGTCAGGATTAGCGAGGGGCTCGAAGTGAGCCGTCAAAGCGTGTTTTAGTGTAGTGTAGATGAATGGAGGGCCAGCCTCGAAAACAGACTTCCCCAGTTTGTGGATGGCTGCCCCTCACAAGTGTAGGAGCATGCTAGGCCGTCAGTCATTTTCCAGGCCCACCGCTGCGAAATAGGCCTCCAGCTTCTCGACCCAGTCTTTCCACCTCGCTGCCTGAGCGGGTGAGGGCCCATCCACCACAAACGCTTCCAGGGCAGGTACCGAGGCCAGGATGATAGCAGCAGCAGGATGGCATAGACAGTGTCGGGGCCACACCACTGACCTTAAGTGAAGAATTACCTCAATCTCAAATGGAGCAGTGGGGAGACATCAGTTGTAGGAAGGCGGGAACTGTCACCAGGCACTCTGTAGTATGGTTCTATGTTATGTTATGTTATGTTAATATCATTTATTTTGCGCACAGATGCTCCAGCTAAGGAGCGTCCTGGCGCAGGAAAAAGTTGAACACAACACAACGCTAAAAGGAACAGAAAAGTGAATATAAGGTGAATTAAAACAGATAAGTTTTCACGGCCCTACGGAATGCTAATAGATCCTCTAGCAGGCGGATTTCCAAAGGGAGAGAGTTCCAGAGAGCCGCAGCTCTCACACGAAAAGAACGACCGCCCATCCGGCTAAGCCTGAAACGCGGGACAACCGCAAGGGATTGCCCAAGAGATCTGAGGGAGCGAGTCGGGACATAGGCGGATACGAGATTCTTGAGAATCTCAGGTGCCGACCCTTTTAAGATTTTGAAAGCAAGGCTAAGGGCCTTAAAATGAATTCGACTTTTGATCGGTAACCAATGTAGGGACCGCAGAATATTGGAAGTGGGACAGGACCTTGGCAGACCCACCACTGCTCTCGCAGCCGTGTTCTGTACACGCTGTAAGCGAACGATCTCAGATTGGTTTACTCCCAGCAGGAGCGAGCTGGCATAGTCCAGCCGGGAGATAATCGTCGCTTGAATGACCAACTGTCTTGTCGGAGCATCAAAAAATTTGAGCACCGGCCTTAGCCCACGCAGGACACCAAAACAGCATGCCGCCACTCTCTTGGTATGGGTAGTGAAGCAGAGGGTGTGATCTAACCACACTTCCAAGTTTCTAAGTTCCATCACTGGTGTAGGGGCCGGCCCTAACTCAAGAGGCCACCAGCTGTCCCCCCAGCGATCCGCTCCCCTCCCAACGATCATCACCTCAGTTTTCTTCGCGTTCAGCTGGAGACAGTTGTTATTCATCCAGCTGGCCACCTCTCTCAGCCCGTTTCGGAACCTGGGGGCATCCTGTTCGACGTCCCCGCTGATCGTAACCGCTAGCTGCGTGTCGTCGGCGTAAGAGACCATGGTTAGGCCCCACTGCCTGGCGACATCAGCCAGCGGCCGCACGTACAGGTTGAAAAGCGTGGGACTCAGCGAGGGGCCCTGAGGAACCCCCAGGTCCAACTGATGGTATTTGGACTGAAAAGGAGGGGTGGCAACGCAGAAGGAGCCATCGCTAAGAAAGGAACGGAACCACTGCAGAGCAGAGCCACAGATGCCAATGTCCTCCAGGCGGTGCAGAAGGATGCGGTGGGACACCGTGTCAAAGGCAGCGCTAAGGTCTAGTAGAATAAGCGCTGCCGTTTGACCTGCATCCAACACAATCCGCAGATGTTCTACCATTGCCAGAAGGGCAGTCTCCGTGCTGTGACCAGCACGGAACCCATTCTGCATGGGATCGAGGACATTGGCCCGGGCCATATGCTCGGAGAGGGCCAGGTTGACGTGAGCCTCCATGACTTTGGCCGGCAAGGGAAGCAATGAAATGGGGCGGTAGTTTTCCGGTTTTATGAGCATCTATAGTGCGATGCTCATATGATCATATCCCAGGAGCGCTGAAGCCTGGAAAGCCAATGACTTGTGTAAAGAGGTGAGGCCCAGTATCCTATGCTCTTTGCAGGCATGTCCGAGGAGAGAACATGAGAAGGGTGCAACAGGAGCAGGCATACGACTCACCAGGCAGCCAGATAGTATGCAGGGTGGCAGGCCCGGAAATGTATCACACATGGAGGATGGCCCCAAAGCAGAAGACAAACCACAGTAGTGTCGAAAGTGCAGGCACCCTTAACAGGAAGCCTTCCCAGGAGGAACAGCAAATCTGTGACACCTGCAGGGCCTTGTGACTGCAGCTTGTGACAAGCTGGTGAGGTGCCCGGCCTCACAGACGCTGCTGCCGGCACAAGGCCAGGGAAGCAAAATGAGACACACTGCCCTACCCAGCACATAGAGACAGCAGCACGCGCATGCACACCCGTGTGCAACGCATAGTAGAAGCAGGGGCAGGCTCGCTCGGCCAGGACAGGCTGCGCCACAGGCGCAGGACCCAGCACAGGTAGAGGCGAAATGCTCTGCGGCTGGAACTGGCAGTATCTGCGCTGTCTGAGCAGCAGGAACGATTCACGGGCCACCAGCGGGAGCGCTGCAGGCAAAGCACGGAAGAGCAGGAGCGTGAAAGCGGGCGGGCGGGCCGGTACCCACTCGTCGCCTGTTTGTTGTGTGCACTACCTTATATTGGTGGACTGCGTCGTCAGGCCTTAATAATATAATAGACTCACTCAATGAGTGTATTATATTATTAAGGCAACCAGCGGGAGCGCTGCAGGCAAAGCACGGAAGAGCAGGAGCGTGAAAGCGGGCGGGCGGGCCGGTACCCACTCGTCGCCTGTTTGTTGTGTGCACTACCTTATATTGGTCGACTGCGACGTCAGGCCTTAATAATATAATAGACTCACTCAATGCATTCTGATGCACTGGCCAGACGACCACGAGGTCCGTCTCGGCCCCTTTTATTATCTTTTGCACTTACGTCACTGCCATGACCCCTTTAACTCTATACACGGGGTCCACATCGCGAACACCCCTCAGTGGTTCAGCACTGCGTGGTGGTCAATCTTCAAAACATAACAGAGACTTGGAGATAAAAATCGGGGGAATGCATTCGTTTCCCCTTTGACTTATATTGTTGCAGAGGCAATTTTAGGCAGGAGGCAGCTAAAATAAAGCCATTTGTTGCTTGATAAATGTGTAGTCTCCCGTCTGAATCGGGTCTGCGGCATGCATGCAATCCCTGGGGCTTTGTTTTGAGGCAGGTCATTTATTACCATAACTACTTCTTCCTTGGTTATGTCTTGCTCTAAAGTGTGTGTGTGCCTGTGCTGATGTGAGTGCCGGCAACTGAATGTTCTCCTCTACTATGGTATGTTGACACTGCGTAGTGTATAGATCTTCATAGTAGTCTTTAAAGAAGTTAAGATTGCCAAAGGTGTGTGTATCTACTGATCCCGCTTTATTCCATATCACTGGGACTGAGTACTGTGCTTCTTGTTGTCTCAATTGCATGGTTAGTAACCAACTGCTTTCTCCCCTTTCTATTATCGATGTTGTTCAATTTGGAATAATGCTCTCTCTTCCTTAGAAGCAAGTAGTTTATTAAGATCATGTTTGACCTTCCGAAGGTTATGGAGGTTGCCTGTAGAATGTGTGTTAGTTTTGGCTTGGGTTAATATCTTTGTTTGTTCTTCCAGGTGGGTTTGGTTTTTTATAGCTTCTCTTTTGCAGAGTGAAGATTTCTCTATTGCTTCTCCACTGATACAAGCCTTCCCAGACGCACAGTTCATTTTGTGTAGAGGGTATTGCGTGTTCATTTTTCTCTAGATAGGTGCAGCTCATTGGTGTTAATATTTGTTCGCCAATTGTTGGCCGGTAGTCAGGGTCGGGTTGGCCTCCAAGGCTATCAGGCAGTGTCCAAAGGGCTATCTGACAAGTCAGTGTGTGGGCCTTTTTTTGTCTGTTTTTTGGGGCCAGTTTTATGCTCTGGTGGGCAAGTTTTGTACTGTTGATTTCCTTCAAAATGCTACAGACTTTGCCTGCTACGAGCTCTAATCCATGCAGGCTTCCGTACATTGCAACATACTTTACAAATTCAAAACTTCCCCAATTTACAAACATGGGCCTCTTTTTTAGTTAGCTAATTCATTAATGGGGACACTTTTATTCTGGTGCTTGAGCTTATCGTCTGTCCCAGCCAGACCCTGCCTGTAGTGAGACTAATTTAGTCTCCATTGAACTGTATTTTTTTTATGGGCCTAAATCAAGCCATATCTGGATCGTGTCGTGATCTGTAACTATTCGGCATTATGATTGTGTTAGTTACTCGTCAAAGTCTGGAAATATTTTATACGTGAGCTTGTGCCGCGTGTGCATGAGGTGAAATTGTACTGTTGTTCCTTGGGGTATAACAGTCTCCATGGATCATGGAGGGAGAAATCTGCCATCAGGTCCCCTTCAGTCTGGCTTGGGCCAGAGGATGATTCGATTTGCTTACATAAGGATCTGAGGTACTGTTCTCCTTTAAAAAAATTTTTTATTGCAACTCAGTAAAGCATTTACAAGAAGACCATAACATACACAAAAGTCATACAACGGTACCAGAATGAACATTACATAAGCATACAAGTTGTGCTGTAATTCAGAACAAAATGCACGGTAAATTTATATTACGTGAGACATTGCAGGTTAAGAGTCATTTCAGTTGGAGAAGAGAAGAAAAAAAGAAAAAAATGAAATAAAAGAGGAAAAAAGACATAGGGGACAAGGGGGCATGTTCCAAAAGACAGATAACCATCAGATATTAAGAGACCCCCAAATCCTTTCAAACCTCAAGATTGACTTTGTACCCCTAAGTCTGGCTAGAGAGGATTCCATACCGAGAATTTCGTTGAACAAAGCCCACCACTCAGTGATTATCGGGGGATTTGGGGAAATCCAGGCACGTGCAATTGTAAGTTTGGCGCAGGACAGCATAATAGTAATAATAGCCTTATGTGGGGTGTTAGTGGTATTAATATATAATAAGACTGAGAAAGCTGTGAGTGGGAAGAGGCAATTCAGTTTTTGATTAATTATCTTACCCGGGGCTCTCCAGAATTCTGATAGCATTGGGCATGAGTACAGCATGTGTACCAAGTCCGCTGCTATTAGCGCGCATTTAGGGCATTTAGTTCGCTCATTATTGTTTAATGAGTTCCCAGCCCATTTGGAAATTCTTTCTGGAGTATGATAGAGCATACAAGTTGTTCTAAATTGCTGGAGTCTTAGACTAGATGAAGAGACGGCATTATTAATGTTATGCAGCGACGTGTTGATCATCGCTGTTGTAATGTTACTATCTAGCATTTTGCTAAATTTTTCCGCTATTTTATTACATACGGTATTTTTGTAAGTATTGAAGCATTTATAGCCAGCACTAATTAACCCCTTATTTTTATGTAGATATATACTGTCCCAAATATCCGATTCCGAGATATTAAGTAGTTTCATCTTTCGAATGAGGAAGTTGTGTATCTGTATATATTTATATCTCATGCAATCGGTTGCTTTATAGAGAATTTTTAATGTATCCAAACTCAAGAATCCGTGTGCTCCATAAAGGTCCCCAAGTGTCCTTATGCCGTGTGCTGACCAAATATTTGTTGCACCAGTATTAAAAATTTCCGGAAGCCCCGGATTGCCCCACAATAGTAATTCAGGGTGGAAGAAAGAGGTGTGACAGAAATCCAAAATATTCCACCATATTTTAACTAAGTCCCTAGCGGTCTTGAACCTGACCCTTTAAAGTAATTGGGATCGTTGACCCTCCAAAGAAACATGTTTGAGTCCATATCTAGCATGAAGGTGAAAAAATAAAATTGATTGTCTACAGACACCGAATTAATTAGGCGTCGAAAACGTTCTATAAAGGTTGACCAAAAATATAACTTAAAGTCCGGAAAGTTTAACCCCCCTGCATCCAAAGGCCCTTTTAACAAAGCCATTGAACGCCTTGCTTTACGATACCCCCATATAAAGCTGCTGAATATGCCATCCAATTTTTAAAAAAAACAATTATTGAGAGCCAAAGGGATAGAGCGAAATAGATATAGAAATTTTGGCAATATAATCATTCGGATCAGATTGATTCTGCCTATGATATTTAAAGGAATCTTGTGCCACTTTTTTAATAATAGACTCGTGGTTTTAAATAGGACTTCATAGTTTATTTTAATTATGCTCTTTATTTTATCAGAAATTTGAACCCCCAAATAAGTTGCAGTCTGGCATAATCCTGCAGTTAGCACTGCAGGTTTGTAATTCGAGACAATTTGAGTTTTGTTTAAATTCAGTTTGTACCCGGAGATATCTCCAAATCGATTGGCCTCCTCTGTGATACCCTTCAATGCTTCTATGATGTCGGTTGAGTAAATAGCTATGTCATCCGCATAAGCCGTAATTTTTAATGAATGGGGGCCAAACTTAAAGGGAGAAATACAGGGTTGAGATTGCAAAGCAAAAAGAAATGGTTCCATTGACAGGGCAAACAATAACGGTGAGAGGGGGCATCCTTGTCGGGTGCCCCGCGCTATAGAGAATGGAGTTGATGTGATACCGGCGTAACTGATTTTAGCTGTGGGATTATCATAAAGGGATTGAGTCCATTTCAGAAATTTACCACTGAAGCCAAGATTAGTCATCACCTGCCAAAGGTACCCCCACCCCACTCGGTCAAAGGCTTTTTCTGCGTCAAGCAAAATCATACAGAGTGGGGTGGATTCCTTATCTGCAATGTCAAAGGCAGTTATTGCCATATTGATGTGTGCCGTGGTATCTCTACCCATTACAAAGCCGTGTTGATGCGGGTTGACAATTTTTGGTATATACGGGGCCAACCGAGTGGCCAGCACCTTGGCAAATATTTTGGCGTCAGCGTTGACCAATGAAATAGGGCGGTAAGAGCCACAATTATCAGGTGGTGTCCCTTTTTTCAAAAAGAACACAAGATTTACCCTGTTCCAAGAGCAGGGGGCTTGCCCGTGGTCCCGGATAAAATTAATAACTTGTTGGAAAAGGGGAATCAGTTTGTCCAGGCATAATTTATAGATCTCTATTGGTATTGCGTCTTCGCCGGAGGCTTTTCCGGATGGTAAGGAGGAGATCGCCTGTCTGATCTCCTATTATTAGACAGTTGTTCCAATTCAAGGGGCTCGGATGTTCCTACAAAATAATCCAGGTATTTTTGAAGAGCTGCCTAAGTGGGGTATGCTTCCGGGGTATACAGCTTTTCATAGAACATTGCAAATTGCTCCAGGATTTGAGCTGGTTGATCACATATTGTGTTGAGGTACTGTTCTAATCTCCTCCTAGAAGTATTTTCGAGTTTGGAGACTGAGGTTGTGTTCTGGTTATGTCTCGGAAAGGGTCTCTTTTGTTATTCGAAGGCTGATAAATTGAAAATACAAGTAACATTTAGTGCTGTATCATAATCATAACAAAAATTTAGTATCCTTTTGCGCCTTGTATGTTTTATGAGTTTTGATGGGTAGACCGCATTTTATAAGTAAGGCAACTCCACTCTTACGGCATGATATGGATGGTCAGCCTTTCTTGTACTGTACTTTCTGGCATGATATTCTTTGGCTACCAAGTCTCTTACCAACTTCTGGCTTTCCACTTCCGACAAGTGGGTTTCATGAATGAGGTTTCTATCTGGATGTAGTGTTTGGAGGTATGCCAGTATTTTCTTTCTCCTAACATTCACATTCAATGAGACTATTGTGAGGTTAATATGAATTTGCACAGCCTGCTTTGTCAAAATAAAGGTGAACGTTGGGTATGTCTGGTGTTTACCATGAGTGGGGCCTTTGCCTGTTTGGTTGGGTTGTGGCAGATAGGTCACTGCAGTGAGGTGATACTGGATATTCTTGTTGCGGAGGTATTGGATGGCGACAATTGTGGGAGGTCCCCCTACAGTTTTAGATGTTGAATGGTGACTCCAAAGCAATCTATGTAGGGAGAGTGTAGTTGTTTCTATCTATATGTGACAGGCAGGCAAGTAAATTGAAGTAATTTCTGCAGAGGTAATGACCCATAATCGGGTGGTTATCTGTCACCCTGGGAAGTTACCTGCTATCCTCAAGCCAACGTAGCATGCAAGAACATGATTATACGCTAATGTGGGGTATTGTGGCAAATTGAAAAGAAGCTTGCGGAATTTAAGTCAGGAATTGACCTGATTAATTCAAGGATCTAACTTTTTTTTGGGCTTGGCCTCCTTGATTTTAAATCAGAATAAGCTTGCAACAATAATACACATAGCCCCAGGAGCTGGGACAATCAATACCATTATAGCATATATTGATGGAAGCAATTTTTTTTTGTTACCTCACAAAAAGCAATACATAGAACAAACCCACAACAAAAGAATCCTCTCACCCGCCCCTCCTGGCACTTGAGGTGTTATTTTTGAACCCCTAGCAACTTTAAAACATATGTGTGGCGTCTCTTATGAGCAGACCCAGTTCCTGTAAACACTTGCAATACACACAAATAAATCAGAATATATGTATTTAACATTTTATACAACAGAAAAAGATAGAACTTTGACAATGGGGCAAAATGTCTGCTGGATATATAACTAAAACTGTATTCATGAGTTTTCTGTAAGTGAAAGGCAGGTATATTGATAAAATAATATGTTGTGATTTTTAGCCACGTCTCTACCACCACATCCATTTTAGTCAGGATCACAGTTCCCATGCTTTTTATGCACTGAAAACCAACTGATGTTTAAAATGGGACTGTTTGTACCTAGTTGCACTTTAGCAATAGTCTCTTACCTTCCAGTGGCAGTCTGCAGGCGTCGGGCGGGGCGGCACATTGATCTGGTCTTTTCTTTAAGTGAATTTCAGCTTTGAGGCTGCATGCAGGGTAGGGATGCATAGCTGCCAAGTTTCCCAGGTCCATGGTCCATGCATGATGATCTGCTACAGACACGTTTTTTTTAGATATGGGACCTGTAGTCTTGTGTCTTTTTTAAGGCATAAACAAGAGTGGAAGATTTCAAAGAAAAAACATGGACTGGAGCAGCTCATAACACATGGACATGGGAAACTTGGGCGGGCTGGGTCTGAGGCCTAGGAGAAGAGTCGGCCTCATGGTGGTGTATGGTGTGGACCACAGGGGCAAACTAAAATGAACTTCAAGAGCTAAAGTAAACATATTAGCCTTTTACGTTGTGTCTATTTCAGCGTTCTGTGTTAGAGCTTTCTCTTTCCCCATGTTATAATCAGTGATGACTCTGCCCTTATTTTGCAGTGTTTTATGAACTCAATTCTGCAGTGTTTAAGTAACTCAAAGGAACTTCGGGATTACTGCCTCCAGAACGTGTACCGCCGGGACCTGAACCACTCCAGCCGTAGTTCTACAAACCTCATGGAAGGTGAGCATCTCAGAATTAGTTCCATGCCTGTGGCAAGATCAACCAGGTCTGTCCCTCCCAAAATCTACTATCAATCTACCCTCCAATTCTTCCAGATTCACCCTCTATTTTCCCACCCACCTGATCTTTTGGTAGCAAACCCACCATGAAGACTTCCGTCATTTTCATCAAGATTGGTCTATGCAAGAGGTACAAGAGGGTGGAGTCTTTATACGGGATGGAGGACTAAGTCCTCACACTGTGGAATTTTCTGCTGTCCTCTCAGTTTAACATAGTGACTCACCCTGTTTCCTCTCTACCAACTCCACCTCCCCGAGTCTGCTGGAGGTGCCCCGTGTGTTTTGATATTGCTTCTTCAGTGGTGCACCAAACATTCTGGACTGGCTAAAACAGGACATGTGATTCATTCCCCTCTGATTTTGATTGTACCTAATGGAAGCCAAATGAATCTCTGCTTCTCCCTCCTGCTTCTGATTAAATTACCCCTTCAGGAGTAAACCGGGTCCCCGTCCCCTCATCAGGCAGTGAAGACACTGATATTTTGTGGCATGTTTGATTAAAGTAAGATGCACAGACCCATTCACCTGTACCCACAGGAGTTGAGTTTGTTAGACATCTCCAGGTAAAAACCACCCAACCCCCATAATCCAGGTCCTTATCTTCCCTCAGCAGTGTGTTTTGTGTTTGTGCTTGTGTGGTGTGCAGTGGGACTACAGTATGAATTGCAGCCTCTGTAGGGACATATATTACAGCACAAGCTGGCGATTCCCTGCGCAGACTTAGCCATTGTGGCTTTCATTAATCCGTGGCAGACCCTGGGCCTCCGAGTTACCATGGCCTTGTTTCAAGCTGCAGCATGCATTCATACATTCAACGCAGAGCACAATAATTGACTAAAGACAGCTATGCTGCTTGGCAGGTTGTTTGATTTAACAGAATCCGTAACTTCACGCTTCCTGCTGTTACTTTATTTCATATAGCAATACTATTTACATTTAATAGAATGGTATTAAAATGTGTATATATATTTCACTTTACATATATTTTTGAAGATTTACTTAAGTAATGTCATTTTACCACCCAAAAAATTACTATACATATATAATTTTTTAAGAGCACGTTTAATGTAGTTAAAGGAAGGTGGATGTCATAACTTCTAACCTCAATCACAGACTTTGTCAAGTTTCATGATCACAGTATATGGACATATCCCAATCAGTTTTTTCTTGGATTGCAGAGCACACCTCATTTGCAGAAACATTTTATGAATCATGCAGCCAAATCTTTGTGCAGAAAATTAGGATTATATATCTGCATTTCAGATTTTAAAATTTTAGTTTTTAGGGGCCAATGGTTTGGGGTCTGTTGCTAAGCATTATTTTACACTTTTCCTGAAAACTTTGAAGTTCAAGTCGAGAGTTCCCACCTAGCTGAGCGGATGCCTACTTAACAGGGGAACCTGATCTTAGTGTTTGCACCACTGACCATTCCTACATCAGTAACCCCTTTCATTTGTCCTTGCATTTCTGAAATCTTTTTAGGCCTTGCATTTTTTAAGTCTTTTTAAGGTCCTGCTGGCTTGCGCCAATTTTTCTGCAGGAATAAATAGAATTCAGTAGTACTATTTTACTTGTCTGAATTCGACCTGTGGCCCTCCAGCTGAAGATCCATAGCTGAGATATTTTGCTTAACCAAGAAGACGCGGCTCTTCTTCCATCTCAGTGAAGATAGTGCAGAATTCTTAGGTGTTTCTATTATCCTAATTGAACCATTGTTCTTTTTTTAATTTGTCGAATCATGGGCACTGCTTGAGCTCATTGATTCTGTACCTTGTTCAAGAACACCTTAATGTTATAGTGTTTTGTATAGGACTCTAATCACCCATGAGGTTATCCAGGCTCTTTGCAGGTGGGTTTTCTGCTGTCCTGTTGGTGGGATTACTCAAAGAGCCAGGTCTTCAGCATCTTGCGGGACTCGATAAGTGAAGAGGAAACTCTCATGTGAAGTGGGAGGTCATTCCATGCTTTGGGAGAGATGTAGGGGAAAGCGCAGCCTTCGGCTTTAATTTCCTGGATGCAGGTACCTGTGCGAGAGTGACTGAACAGCGGTGCCTAGGAAGTCAGTAGAAGTGTACACAGCTGTTCAGGTGGGTGTTGTGAAGTGCTTTAGTAGTGTGTGTGAGGAGTTTGAACTGGGTGCATTTGTGTATGGGGAGCCAGTGAAGTTTCCTGAGGTGTAGGGTGAAGTGGGTGCAGCGAGATAGGTTCAGGACGAGGCTTGCCAAAATGCTTTGGATGGTTTGTAGCCTGTTCTGTAGCTTCTTGGTGATTCCTGCATAGCGTGCTTTGCCGTTATCAATTCTACTGGTAATTAGGGCCTGTGTGGTTGTTTTTTCTAGTGTTCAATGGTAGCAACTCGAAGATTTTTAGACGCATTTTCAGGATGTGAAAGTATGAGGAGGTCACTGTGTTTACTATGGGCTGTCACATCAAGTTCAGGGTAATTCCTAAACTCCTGGCGTGGGTGTTCGGTGTGGGTGTAGGCGCAAGGTCTGCTGGCCACCAGGTAGAGTCCCAAGCTCAGGTTTTCTTTCTGAAGATTATCACTTCGATTTTGTTGTTGTTTAGTTTGAGGTGCTTGGATTTAATCCTATTTGTTACCACAGTTACGCAGGCGGTGAAGTTGTATTTTTTTGTGGGAGTCTTGTCTGACATGGAGAGTATTAGTTGAGCGCCGTCTGCGTAGGAGCAACTGCTAATGCTTTGTGATCTGGTGAAGTCTAACAGCAGGGTCATGCAGATGTTGAATAATGTCATGCTGAGGGAAGATCTTTGGGGGATTCCACAGACGAGCTTCTTGGGATCCGATGCATAAGATGGCAGGCTGAGTTTTTGTGTTCTTCCTATGAAGAAGGAGCAGATCCAGTTAAGGGTTTGGCGTTTTTATGCAATTTTCACAATTGCATGACGTCGAGAAGTTGGTGTGTTTTGAGGTGGTGTGCAAGTTGTTTTTTGATGGCTTTCTCCATGACCATGGCTTGGTATGGGAGCAGGAAGATCAGGCGATAGTTAGCTAGTTTAGAGGGTCTGCTGTGGTTTTTCTTAGCAGCGCAGTGATCATTGTGTGTGTCCAGTCATCCACGAGCGTTGCAGTGGTGCAGGAGAATTTCAGGATGCAGGTGAGTACTTCGCTTATGGAGGAAGTGCCTATATTGTAAATTTTGTGGGAGTAGGGGGTCCGTCGGTGCTTCGGAGTGGATGGTCCTCATTATGTTGGCTGTTTCATCCATGATGATCATTTTCCAGGTAGTCAAGGCTTTTTGTAGTTGTTTGTGGGTAGGCTGGAGGTGAGGCTGAAGGGGTGTGGTTGATAGTCGAAGTTGTTGTTGATGGTTTTGATTTTGTTACTGAAGAATTCCTAGAGGTTGTCACATAGTTCTTGCAAGTGGGTGATGTTGTTCATGGCGGATGGCGGTGAGTTGAATTCTTTGATTATCGTAAAGAGATCTTCGTAGTAATTAGAGCTGTTGTCTATGCTCTCTGTTAGGGCCTACCTCTTAGTTTCTCTCGTCAATTGGTGGTAGCCTCCTAGTGCTGCTTTGTAATTTTCCTTGTAGTTTTCATGGTGTTTTGTTTTCCTCTTCTCTCCATCTGCCTTTCAGTGTTGTTTTGTTGTGTGGAGTTCTTTAGTATAACAGCTGGCCTGCTCTCTGGTCTTTTTCTGTGTGCTGTGTTAACTAGATGCCAGGGAGTCAGTGCATTTTGATATCCATTCATCAAGCTGCTTGATTCCACTGTAAAGTTGTCGTCTGTGAGGATGGGTTGATTCAAGCCAGGGTGTTGGGCCATTTTGTTTCCACGATGCTGTTCCAGCTTTGCTTTGCCAGACTTGAGGTCGTGAGTTTTGCTTGTTGAGGAATGTTGATTTGGAATTGGATAATGATGTTATTCAACCAGGTGAGAGGCGAGATTGCAGGGATTTTAATGCTGTAGAAGGTCATAAATACAGGGCCATGGGTGTGTCCGGCGGCGTGCATGGCTCCGGTGATGTGTTTTGTCCGTTTGAGGTTTTCTAGACTATCGAGGAGAGCGGTGAAGTTGGTGTCAGTCTTGTCTTCCAGGTGTAAGTTGGAGTCCCCTGGAAGATGTTATTTTTGGAGTCGGTGGTGAGGGGAACAATGAAGTCAATGATGATGTTGGTGAAGGTAGCTCAAGGTAATGGTTGTTGGTAGATAAGGGTTCCAGTTAGGTTGTATGCTGCTGAGATCTGAAGTTTTAAATGCAGGTGCTCCTTGCAGGGGCTTGTGTTCTCTGTGGTCGTGGTGCAGTTGATGAATTCTTTGTATATTAGAGTGTTTCCTCCTGGCTTGTGTTGGCTGTCTTGCCATACAATCTTGTATCCAGCCAGTATGGCAGTGGCGATGTTGGACGCCAACTCGGAGGTCAGTCATATTTCCGTGAGGAACATGAGATCCAGGGCGTCGCTGATCAGCATGTCCCAAATGTACATGGCGTGCTTGCTGAGAGATCTGGTGTTGAAAAGCATGCATGAAAGTTTGTCTTGGCTCATGTTTTCTGGTTGAAGCGGGAGGTGTGCTGTGTGTAGTTTGTGTTGAAGGTGGGGTCCTGGTGGGTCGGATGCTGCACATGAAGCGATAATGGGTGCAGGCTCCTTCTGTATTGTGCAGTGAAGTGTGGCAGCAGCGTAGGGATGGGCGTCCCAGGTTGAGCAATCGGTGATATATGCTGCAGAGTAGCATCACGGGTGGAGGGACCGGGGTTTGTGGTACTGGTCCTGGCGCTGACAGGCGCAGATTGACTTGCCTTTTGCGTCCTTTCGTGTGTTGCCGGCATGCCCGCTGTGCACGTATGTGCTGTGTCCGCCATTATGTAGGCCCTGGGTAGGAGAAGAGCCAAGGTGGTGGGGGGCCTTTACTGGAGCACGGGAAGGAGCAGTGGTGCGGGAATAGAAACAGGTAAGCAGCGAGCGAAAGAGGGAGTGGACATAGGAGATCGCAGGTGTAAAAATGGAGTGTGAGGAGAAGGCACAATGGGTGTTAGCAGGCTGAGAGGCAAGGAGCATGGACCAAAATGAGCAAAAGTTTTACAAAAAGGGTGTAAGACATGCAAAGAGGCCAGGGCCGGACTGGGAACCACTACCGGCCCCGGCAAAGTGCTTGCCCCCCCCATCCGGGGGTGTTTGGAGGGGCCGCCGAGCTCTTTGACGGGGCCAGTTTTCAGCCTATTTTGGTACAGGGCCGATTTTGCAAAACCGGCCCTGTAACAAAAACGGCCCCCAGGGGCCCAAAACCGGCCCCCACCCGTGCGACGCACCGGGGGATTGCCCGGTGCCCGCTATGGCCAGTCCGGGCATGAAAGAGGCACAAAAAGGTGAAAATGAGCACAGAAGCCAAAAGGGTGAAAATGAACCAGGTGTGATGGGTGGGGAGGGGGGCGTAAAATGCACAGAAAGGAGAAAGAGCTAAGAGGCACAGAGGGGAGAAAAAGAAACAAAAATACACAGAAGAGAGAGAAAAGTAAAATACATCCAAGGATGAGAGAGTAGCTGGGGATGAGGCGGGAACCTTCAGACGCAGGAGCCAGGTCCGCAAGGTCCTAGACTGTTCAGAGGACTAGTCAAAAGGTAAGTCCAAGGGGGTAGGCCTTTTCTTTTAAGGATGGCTTAGGTGGGAAACCAGTGATGTCACTTCCTGTGCAGATAGATGATGGGAAATCCAGTAATGTCACTTCCTGTGCAGATGGGCAATGGAACTGAAGTCCTCCTTCTTGGCTTCCTTTTTTAAGATGAATTTATCGGAAAGCCTGTGATGTCCCTGTCTGTGCAGATGGTTGATGGGTAATCCAATTATGTCAATTCCTGTGCAAATGGATAGTTGGAAATCCTGTGATGTCACTACTTCTGCAGATGGACAACGAGAATGAAGTCCCCTTTCTTGACTTCTTCTTTTAAAGATCGTTTTGGCAGTTAACCAGTGATATCACTTCATGCGCAGATGGATGATGGGAAATCCAGTAATATAACTTTCTGTGCAGATGGGCAATGGGAAATGAAGTCTTCTTGCGTGGCTTCTACTTTTAAAAATGTTTTTGGCTGTTAACCAGTGATGCCACTTTCTGTGCAGATGGTGGATGGGAAATCCATTGGTGCCACTTCCTGTGTAAATGGATGTTGAGATACCCAGTGATATCACTTCCTGTGCAAATGGATGATGAGACATCCAGGGATGTCACATCCTATGTAGATGATCAATGGGAATGTAGAGGTAAATTCCCTATCCGGGAATCTAAGAATGCAGTCAGTGAACAGGGTAGCAGGTAATGCTGCTTGACTGCTAGGACGACCCAGTACACTGGTCCTACCCCTTCCACTTCTAAAACTGGAACCAGTGACTGCCAAGAGGCCTACAGGTTATAAATAAATCTGCAGCAGCTGCAATCGTGATGAAATATGCATGTGCATCAGCGGTTAGTTGATGGGCCCAAAATCTTTTTTTCTGTATTTATCTCTCTAAACCCTCCTGCTTCTTTCTCTGTTACATACCTCTGTTCAGTCCTTGACTCGCAACACTTTATGTGCATTATTTTATTTTATCTTAGAGTTTGCGAAGCTGATAAGGACGATGTGGACAGCGCCCACGAATGACGTAGTGAGCCCCTCTGAATTCAAGACCCAGATCCAGAGATATGCCCCCCGTTTCGTGGGTTATAAGTAAGTAAAGATAACGCCCCCGCAAGTGTGTTAAAAAAAGAAAAATAACAAAGGCAACAGATGGATTTGTAATTGTCATGCACTCTTGTTTCTAATGACCTCTCCCCTATTTTTTCTTTCTTTCTTGCCCCGCCTCTCTCTCCTGTTGCTCTTTCTCCCCGTATCTTTCACTCCTCTCTCTATCCCCTTTCCTCACTCTATTCCTCACTGTCTATTGGTCTCTCTACCTCGCACACTCTATTCCTCTATCCTTCTCCCCATTTCTCTCCTTCCCTTTGATTCTCTCTCATTGCGCTCCCTTTTTCTTTCCCTCCTCTCTAATTCACCCTCTCCTCTCCTTGCATTTTCTTTGTGGCATGCCCCCACTCTATCACTTCCGCTACATCTCTCCCTCACCCTCTGACTTTTTATCCCATCTCTTTCACTTATCTCACTCTCTTTTTGCTTTCGTTTTCTCTCTCGTCTCTCTTTTTCTCCCCCTTCACTTTCTCTGGTTGTCTCTCTTACTTTATTTGTTGCTTTCACTCTTTCCATTCTTCGTCTCCCGTTCAATCTCTCTCCTCTCTGCCCCATCTTGCTCCCTCTCTTTCACTTTCTCTGTGTGTCTCTCTCGCTCTCCATGTCTCTCACTTTCTATCCTTCTCACTTTTAATGCGTACCTCTCTCGCATTTTGTCACATTCTTCTCTCTCTGTCTCTTGCTTCCTCTTTCTCTGCCTTTCTCTTATTCTTCTTTTCTCTCGTTTTCACCTTTCTCTCTCTTTTTTGCTCTCCTCAACCTTTCTATCTTGCTTTTTCTTCCATCTATCTCTTTGTCTTCATCTCCCTCTCAATCTTTCTCCCCTTCTGCCCATCATCAATCCTTCATCCTTTATCTTCTCTTTCTCTCTGTCTCTCTCTTGCTTCCCCCTCTAACTTCTACCTCTTCCTTCCATTTTCCTCTCCTCCTTGTCTCTCTGCCTACTTTGCCGCTATAGCCAGCAGGATGCTCAGGAATTCTTGCGCTTCCTTCTTGATGGACTCCACAATGAATTGAACAGAGTGACATCTCGCCCCAGAACCCAGCCTGATGACCTGGACCATCTTCCGTAAGACTTTCTTATATATTCAACTACCTCTGGATTGAGCATAGCGTCATTCTATCTAAAGAGGATAGTTGGTCTCTTTGTACACGTCCTGTTGTGGGGAGGGGAAATAAAGGATCTAGCCACAATATAAAACAAAAAATGTGGGTCTCCTAAACTGTGTTAAAGCGAGAGAAAAGCCTTGACAGTGGTCTTAGACTCCCTTACATATATGTTTTTGTCGGTTGGTTCTTGTGTTTTTTTTGCACTTGGATCTTGGACCAACGGTAGGAATAAAGTCTGAATCTGTTGAACTTGAGGTGGTTTTCTAGATAGGCTTAGTTAAGAAACAAAAAAATGCATGGTTTAAAGCAAAGAAGGAAGGTCTAGAGGACCTGGATCTGGATATTAATTCCTATTGTAATAGAGAAACTGTGCTCAAGGTTCTGGACCTTTCCAGCTTCAAATTGTTAAGAGAAGGAGGGGGTATGAGCATATGTTTCTCTTTCACTCATAGTCCGGTTCAATCAAAAGGATAATTCCAATTTTGAGACACAAAACAATGATCATTAACGATTTTGAGTGGAAAAAAGTTTTTTATTGGCATCAGGTACTTTGTCATTACATTTGTGCAGACAAAATCACTTTTTGGGAGAAATGAAACACCCGACACGTGTTTCGCCCTTTGTGGCGATATTTAGCCAGGGCTTTCTCAATGCTAATTATTGTATTCAGCAGTCATGAGGTCAGAGGATTCATATATGCATTCATATTTGTTTCAGAGGACTAATATCCACATCAACAAGTATTTAAGTCCATATCCTTTCTGTACAGTTGAAATGGTCCTGAGGTAATCCCGTTTAGTGTCGATCTAGCGATGTACCTCCCGTTTAGTGTTGATCAAGCGATGTACCCAAACAAAAAAATGCATGTTTCTTGGTGGTGTCTGACCGAGCTTTAAGGTTCCATTTAGTGATAGACTGTAAAGATGCCAAAAACTAGTAGATGCCAAATCTGCACCTTAACTGTAAACTTCCAAGAACAGGCCCTTCACTGCAACCACAGTTTTCTGGTAGCCGAGCAGCCCGATGATGCTGTTTGCTCATGAAGGTCCCCATGGGCTTGGCACTAGAAGGCCAATCAAAGCAGGTACTAGTCAGAGGTGACATATCCCGTTGAGGATTCCTTGTAGGTACAAATGCAAAAAGAACAATTGATGGACAGAATGTTGAACAGTGTCAAAAATGCACCCCAGTACAGAGATCTGTGCCTGAATCCATCCATTTGTTCCTTTTGCTTGTTCTCCTTGTAGGTACAGCAGGGATTTTCACCGACATATCACCAGAGAACACTAAGAGGGCAATTCCAGCGAAAACAAACAATTTGAGATGGCCCAACATAAAATCAATATTCTTGATGAGCTGGGTGTTTTCTCCCTGAGCATGAAGGACATTAATATATGTTTTCACCACCTACGCTGCAGCACCTAAACCGTGCTGCAGTTAGAAGTGGCGAGGTAGCGAGATGTCCATGGGCAAAGTGGAAAGGGCAGTGGGGGCATGGGGACACCCCCATAAAAAAAACTAAGAAAAAACGGCAATCACCACGGGGCAAACACCTGCATCAAGAGTGTGTTAGTGTAGTGCCCCATGGTGAAATGTCTGCAAATCCCTATTAGATTTTCTGGTCTTAATATTTGCGGTGGCTAGCTTACCAGGTGGAGTCAGAGTGTGTTAGTTTTTGCCCCATGGTGAAATGTCTGCAAATCCATATGAGATTTTCTGGTCTTAATAATTGCGGTGGCTAGCCTACCCGGTGGAGTTGCTCAAGAGGAGACTGCATTCCTCCATGGTGAAATCACTTTGTAAAGTTTGTGCAGGTTTAGCGTCACTCCCTCTTGCACATTTGTAAATTCAGAGGGAAAACAGTATCTTTAAGCAGAGGATGACACTAAAGAGAACAGAAGTGCCCCTGCAAATGTAGCAAGCACACAGCAGAATACTGCCCTGATGCTGCTCAAGCCATGCTTGGCTTTCAGGAGTATGGTCAAGAAAAGCATTAATTTGCAATTGTTATGTGCCCCACAGGCAGTGTTTCATAAAAGCATTTCCCCTTCGTCCCTATCGCCATGATTAATCACATAATGAGGGCGGCCCCTGTGCCTCCAATCACAACAATTCCCTACGTATAACCACCGTCCCCCCTCTCCCCTTCTTAGTTTCTCCTCTTTTTTCTGCTCCGTGAACACGGACAGTCGCGGTGCGCGTGCTCCAGCATTTAAGACAGCTTCCTTCTCGCCTGTCTCGTGGCTTTGGCATGCACGCTGACTTCTTCCTGGCTGAAGAGTTGAAGCGTGAGGTCTGCTGCAGGAACCGACATGCGGTAAGTCAGGGCTGGAAGGGAGCGATGCTCGTCTGCCTTCGAGGCGGCAGATGCGAACATTCTTCCCCCCTCTCATCTCACCTGCTCGGTCTGTGGTGCTTTCTTCCGACCAGTTGGGCGGGGCACGTCTTGGTTGCCACGGAGTCAGAGACTCCTCAGGAGTTGACTGATTGGCTTTGCTAGTACAAAGTTAACATTCTTACTGCAGTCTTTCTGTCGCGCAATAACCACTCCACGCTGTTAGTTTAGCGTAAAAGGCCATTTATTAGGACAGGGTATGACAACCAATTTTAACATACACCAATAAACAATTAACAATCTCCAACCTCATGTCTTCCAACCATCATCCACTCTCGTACTCCAATTACTCACTCCCAATTCACACCACAACCTCTTCACATATATCATTCACTTCCACCTTTCTCTTTCAACCAGCTCCAGCCTCTCCAGCCATCGCACTCCCGTCTGCCACACCCCCCATCCTGCACCTGTAACCCCCTCCCCGGAAGGGTGATTATGCCCGTCATGGACTCCCCACCCCTCCCAAATCCTGCCACCCAGGGAACCCCCGGCGGGTGGTTACCTGCCCCACCACCAGTGCACCTTTCGTGCTCACTCTCGTCGGCACCAGATAGCCTCGTTCCACAACAAACTGATAGCATCCCGCATTTCCATTACATAATATGCATTCCCCATGTACGAAAAGTGCACTCCAGCGTCACAAAAGAGAAGGGGCTCCTCAAGCCGCAGCCCCACATGAGCAATCACCTTGATCCCGTGGTCACCAAAAAAAAGTCTCATAGCCCTGTTCAACTTACGCCGTGCCCTTTCAATGGCTGCCGGCTTCAATGCCCCCCTCCAGATCCGTCGTGGCACAAACTCAGTCCAAACAATGCAGGCGCCAGCCAGATTGCTCCTCATTGGCTCCAAGTCCCTGTCCGCGTACTTAGAGGCCCAGTGAACAAAGGAGTGCCCAACAATCCAGGTAACCGTCTTGGCTCCCAGGCCCCGAACGCAACCTGCGAAGAAAAAGGAGATTAATACCACAGCTACAACAGTACAACACGTCAGCAGCAAAAAACCCTACCTGTCCAACACCTCTCCCTCATCATTTGCGCACATAGCGTTTGCAGCAGCGAGACCTCCAGCAACCAATCCTCCTAATTTCATCCCACGACCAACTCAATCCTGCTGCCGCCGTGGCCGCCTCTATCCGGAACGAGTGCATCCCATACCTAGCTGGATCCCTGCCAACACGCCGCAGTGCCATCCGTAACACCGCCAACAACTGAAAAGACGTCAAACGCTTCATATTGGCATGACAAAATATCTCCCCCTCGGACCTCCCAACCGTACCACAAAATCTCCTTCATTCACGCACCGGGCATACATCCTTGCAACCACTCTCCCGCAGCCAAATCCATTTGCCCCGTCCCACCTGGTCCGTCTTAGAATGCCCCAACCAAATACCCAGCCGGGACCCATCCACACGCACATCCCCAAACATCCTGCTAGGTGCCCCCCTTGTCCCTACCAACTCGGACACCCGAAAAGCTCCAAAAAACATCCAAACCATGCACAAGCGAAACAAAAACACTTCATCGCCATCGTAACAACAGTACGGCAACTGACCCAACAAATCCCTCAACAAGTCAAACGTAATTGCCTCCCAAGGCACCTCCCCCCATACGTTCCCCACTTCGCCCTCACCCGTTACCAACCCTTCAACATCCTGCTCAGTAATTCAACCCTAGCCGGATCAAAACCCAAGTATAACATGCTGTAAAAGGAAATCCCCGCCAGTTTGTCCGAAACCGTGTTCTGTGACAAACCCCTATTCACGCAGTCCAACACAAAACCAACTACCCCTTGCTCACACTCACTCTTGGGCAGACGCCATGCATCCTTACTCCAACCCAAAAAGCCACCAAATTCAGACCACGCCAACCTGTAGGAACGCTTCGTGGATTCTGCTATAGATTTCTCCACTAAACCCACTACTCTCACTCCCCCCAGGCCCATATACCCTCCGGCACCTTGGTCTTGCAGGCCTCCGGTCCCGGTGCCAGTCTCCTGAAACGCTGCCACTGCGAACGAGATAACGCATCCGCAATGTCATTACGCGCCCCAGGGACATGTTGCGCGCGAAACAGCACATTAAATCGCAAACAAAGCAGCATGAAACTTCGCAACAGGCGCAGCACTCGCAGGTCTTTTGCCTTCTGGTTGTTCACAAGGTCCACCACAGTCCTGTTGTCCACATGAAATAAGACAGACCTGTTCTGAAACTGAGGACCCCACACCATCAATGCCACCAACAAGGGAAAAAATTCCAAGAAAACAATGCTCCTGCCCTGCTGCAACCAATGTCGCATGCTCTCCACACCACTGAAGTCAAGCTATCCAGGCTGATGAAGGCTGATAGCCAGAAACCGGTCCTTGGATGCTTGATTCCGGTCTGGGAAAGACATGGCTTGGTAGTTCGGACTGGACTGTTCCCATGAGGCACAGGGTCAGAGCTGATTTGCATATAGCCAGTGTCTAACCCAGGGTGGTGTGGAGTGCAAAAAAACGATGGATTTAGGCGCAGATCCTTGTACTGGGATGAATGTATGACATTGTTCTACATTCTGTCCATCAACTGCGTTTTTTGCAACCAATAAGCCGGCCATAGTTCCGCGCACCACCTCCCGTCCCAAAAGATGCCAAAACCGGCCGCACCTGCTGCATCCGAATACAGTTGCACCTGCCAGACCATCCTGTCATCCTCCTTGGAACCTTCCTTGGCCTGAATCTCCCTATGCAAAAGTTTGAAAACCTCAACATACTCATGTTTCCAGATCCTAGCCTTCGTTTTCTCTGACAAGTGCGACCCAAGAGGCATTGCAAGACCCATATATGGCAACTTCTTCCGCTTGTCCCCACTATCCTCCTTACCACCCTGGTCCTCCGCATTGTCCGTCTGCGCACTGGCCGCCACAACCTGCGTCTTACCATCCTTTGCGAGTCCAAGGGCCCCCCGTCCCTGACTGACCCATCCCCCACACCCACCGACCGGCAGGCCTTTGTTCGCCCCCCCCAGGCCTTCGTCCCACGCATCCCACCAAGCACCCTCACCTGCAAGCGTCGTGGGAACCTCCCGGTCCTTCATCCTGGCATCCGCCGTCTTCTGACCTGCCTTGATGGCCCGACCGGTGCTGGCCTGCGCCGCCTGCAAAACACCAAGCTTAACCGTTGCCTTGCTCCTCCCCCACGCAACCTTCCTCATGCACTTCACCCTCTACCAATTCCTCACCATCCTCATCATAATCCAGCTGCTCCTCATCAACAACCTCCACTACTGCACTCCGCACCTCACTCGCCACTCTCTTCGGACCCTTCCCTTTCACACCAGCCACAAACTCGCACTCTAGAACAGCTGGTGCCCGCTCCCCCGATGGAGGGCAGGCCGCCGCGGACCCCCCTGCTGCTTTGCCCCGGCGTTTGGAGGCCGTTTTGCGCCCTGCCGGCCCACCCTTGCCTCTGCCAGCCTCACCTGCTGGCTTGCACCCTCCCCCCCAGGCCGTCTGCGCCTGAGGAGGGCCCAGCGCTTTCAGGTCTCTGTGCCGCCAAAGCAGTCCATGCTTCCTCAATCCAGACTCACTTGCCCCGGGACCTCTCTGGCCTATCCTCTGCCTACCCCACTCTCGTGCACGGGCGCCGGGGGCACCATGCCCCCGGGCACCCCGCTAGCCCTACCTCCCTGGCGGCACACATGAGCTGCCATGTCTGCTCCGATTCCTCCACAATGCGATGCTGGTCGCGAATCCTCTCCTCTAGGGACTTGCGCTCCCACCTATCATACCAGGAGCCCTGGCTGGCTATGCCGGGTAAACGACCCTCCCCCTGCGGCCCCCCCCCCACCAGGGGCTTCCCTACAGGCTGCATAGTGTGAGACTTCAAGGGGCCCTTCCCTTTTGATCCATGGGGTTTGACTATCCCCTTCCTCTTGAAAGACAAGTCAATCGGCTGCTCTCTCAGACTCCCCCGACTCCCCTTCCGACAACAGCAGGGTGAAATCCTCCCCAGGAAGCTCCTCTGTCGCACTCTCCCCCTCCCCCCAACTGGCCTCACTTGACTCTGCAGATGCCTCCCCAGGGCCCCCTAGGCCCAGCCTGTAGGCCCACGCGGGCAGCGCTGCCTGCCAAACCCTCTAATTCACCTGCCTTCACCAAGCTGCCCCGCCCCCTGTGGCCGCAGTATCCTGCCTCTCCCGTGACACCAGGACACTCGGGGAGCGCGCGGGGAGGCTCAGACGCCGCTTACGAACATCTGCCTACTTCTTCCCCCTCCCCCGCCCAGACATACCTGATTTCGACGGTGGTGGCTCCTCCAGGCACGCTGCCACCGCCGCGGCAACTCCCGCAGACGCGGACCTCGGCGTGCGGGTCATCCCGACCCACGCCTGATCAAGGACACCGGGCTGCAGGAGGTCGGCCCTCCCAGCCCGGCCCAGCACCAACAGCGCGGCGCGAACCGCTGACGCATCCGGCACCTCCGCGGCCCCGCCTCTAGATGCCATGGACCTCCCGGGGGAAAATAAGCGACGCTCTCCTGCCTGGCATCACCGTCCTGCACTCGACACACACCGGGACACCAGCGGCATCCACCTACCCCCCCCCCCGACCGACTGACCAGGTAATCGCTAGCCTCTCTACCCTCACTACACTCAAACACCCAAACTAAGTCCTCTCCTAACACTCTCTCTCAAAACTTTCTTTAACCTGCCCCTGAAGTGCTGGGGACAGGAAGAACTTCCTCCCTGCCCCCTTAAATAACCTTTGGCTTCACCCCACCCACTAGCCCACCTCCTACGCTACCAAAAACCCACCCTGTCCTGTCTCGCGCAAACTCCCCGGGGGAAGACTGGTCTGCCAACCTCACTTCCCCCGGGGGCCGCATTATGCTGCTTTGGTAGAAAAGAGTCTTATGGCAGCTTTTCTGCCTCTCTTTTTTATTGTATAGGGATTTTCCTATTTGTTAGTGTATTTAAAGGCTGCATTAGATTGACTTGACAAGTGTTGAGCATTTTTACAGAGTGGTAAGTTATGGAGAGAATCTTACAAATTAGTGACCTTTGTGGTACTCTTTACTGATGTGTGTTTTGGGCTGTAGGTTACTGTTTTGTTACAATGGAGAAATGTACTGCAAGAGGAGAAGGTCACAGTCCCTTGATTCGAAGGAGGGGAGGGAATATCACCAGGATGTGCCAGCTAAGAATTCTAGTGGTGCTTTGGCTGGTCCTTCAGTGTCCCTGACAGCCTTGGAAGTACAGGCATGATTGATGCTGCAGTCGCTAAAGCCTTGATTTACAAACGTAAGGCTAAGCGTATTTCAGACCTGCTGGATGAGGATCAGGATTCCGAGTTATCTGATGTCTCAGAGCCAGAGAAACATGTGCTGCCTGTAGTGGCAGTTGTCATGTACATTGGGTGGGTGGGGCACAACAAATAAAAAATAAATAAACATACCTTCCTTTCTTCGCAGCGCAACGTTCTCCTCCCTCTGGTGTCACCAGGAAGCTCCCGATGCCGGAAATTTCACTACCCAATCCTGGCTCTGCTTAGACAGCATGAAAGCAGCGCCAGGATTGATTGGAAAGAGCAGCCTCTTTCATCACTCCTAAGAGCACTGGAGGCCTGCACTTGCTCTAACCTAGGTTAAAGAACTTTAAAATGCTCATGTCTGGCTGGCCGTCCCTAGACAGCCGGTTAAAGGGACATGCACATTTTAAAGCTCGTAGCTCCCTGCTGTTGCCACTCGGCAGTGCTGGCCCCACCCCATGCTGACACTTGGTTCAGGATGGGTTGCTAAAAATAAACCCAGTAATAAATAAACTTTATTGCCCTTTTTTCAAGCTCTGTAGCTTGTGGGGCAACTCTCCTCCACTCAAATGGAGCACCCGCCCCTGGGTACCTGATGGAAGGTTCATATCCAGGGAGGAACTGGTGGATATTTTGGTGCATACCAGAGGCAATCTGGGCATGGCGCCACCTCCGGTGGAGGGGGCTGCTGAGGATCTTTTTCCACAATTCACTAAGCCTGTGGTTTTGGCTTTGCCATTGCACCCCTAGATTAAGGAGATGATTTTCAGATCTTAGGAAGAGTCTGAACATAGCCCCATTCCCTGCTTTATTGAAAAATGTGTTTACCCTCAGATCATGTGACTCGCAAGGTGGATGGTGGACTTAAGGAGTCTTTCACTACCTCTAATATGGTTCTCAGAGGGGCATTGTGTGGGGCCTTTGCTGCTCAGCCCTTGGTGAAGGATTTTGAGGCTGTGGCGGAAGCCTTGCAGGTGGGGTTTGGATCTAAAACACTTCAACAGATGGGTGGAGTCCATACCATTCAAGATGCCATCCTTTCAGCAGCTCATTCCTCCGGCGTCTCCTCTGGACTTCATGGTGACAGTGGATCTTCAGGGTTCACCAAGATCATCAAAGGCTTCTAAGGTTCGCTGTGGGGTCAACTCATTTCCAATTCCTGGTTCATGCATTTGGATTCAAGTTTGCTTCACAAGTATTTACCAAGGTGTTGCCTCCCCTGACGGTTGCTCTTCATCTGCAGGGGATTCCCACCTTCTCTTATCTAGACAACTGTTTGGTCAAGGGGGCATCTCTTCCCCTGACTTGTTTACATGTGGAGACGATGCTTACTCGCCTTGTCCAGGCAGTTTTGATCTACCTGGACAAGGTGGAGTTTTGGGTCTCCTACGTCTTTATAGGTGAATTGGGGCTCCACCTGGAAGAGTAAACCTTTCAACTCAGACCTTGAGCAGGGGGATCAGATCTGTGATTCTGCTAGCGTATAAGCAATTTGTTCTGTCGTCTCCCCTAGAGATCTACTAGGGGCATGTGTGCTTCCGTTGCGGAAATCCAGGGTGCTTTATTGCAGGAGATCTAACGGGCAGCCACTTTGGTGGTTCCTTCTACCTTTTCACCTTAGTAGGTTGTCCAGGGTCCGGAGGTTCTGGATTTGTTGGGTTCCATAGCTCTGGCTTCTGTGTTGTAAACCGTTTTTTTGCCTATGGATTAAACTTGTGTTTGCATATTCTGTGCAGTTGTTTTTGGCTTGGGTACATCTCACTGCGTGATTCTTCACTACAAGAGGGACGAAGGGGTAATGCTGATTTTACTTTACAGCATTACACTGAGTTATTTTCTCATCGTGAGGAATCAGGCCCTCCTCCCGCCCTTTCGGTCAATCCAACTGTGTGGAACAGGAGATACGGAGAGGGGGGAGGAGATCTGATATGTTGGGAATAACTGTGAATGTAGGCACAGGGACCTCACTTTATGATTCATCATGGCGAGAGAAGGACTCAGAATAATGCTATTACCGGTACTTAAACATAGCATTTCCTTTTTTGACATGTCCACCTTACTAGTCTAGCTTGGAACTATCCCCTTTGTAATATGTTTAATATCTTTGTCTTTGCAGGGATGGGGAGAAGGGAAAGGAGATGTGGAAACGGTATCTACAACGGGAAGACAGCAAAATTGTAGGTATGTGTATGCTGAGCAGATTAAGGGATACCTTTCCCATGGAGGGAACTGGGCAAACTGAGCTGTAGTATGGCTTCTATAAAAAGTAGCCTAATTTGAAAACCCAGGAGAATCAAAAGCAGCCTCTGCCTAACCACAGCTGCTGTTAGTTGATTGGCTCAAAACCTTCAGAATGGATTGGTTGACATTTGGGGACTGTTCACATTATATTAATGCTTAGCAGTTCAGTTTTTCAGTCCACATTTTGCTTGTGGCCTCTTTAAAATACCAATATATGAACCACCAAAAAACTGTCATAGCCTTAAGCACGAAACAAACACAACTTAAAACCATTATCTAGACAACAATACCTACAGAAAATGTGGGTCCTTCACCCTCCATGTGATTGCCCTATACGTTTCAGGCAGTAGAACTTTCCTTAAGTCTGCTGTGGCATTGAGTGATTTTCTTAGCAGGTACAATATTATTCATTTATATAATCTGCCTTATTCAGGCCCACACAAGGAGCCCTCAGAGCACTCACTTCCTGCACTTTGTTACACAATTAGACAGGCACAGCTTAGTGTCTAGAGGCAGATGGGGATTAACTAACACTCAACGAGTTAAGTTTAATAGGACGGGTGATGAAGGAGCTCTCCATTCCAGGTAAAGTTGATCTTTGTATCTTGTAGTTTAATTTTCATGAATGCAATGATTTTCAAGATGTTCTTCAAAGAGATTTTGATTTTGTTGCGTTCATAAGGATGGGCTTTGCAGATGCAAGCCGTATACTCCACAGCACAATCCACTTTTGTGTGAAGTGAACATTAGCTTGTAGATTGTCAGGTTATTATTTGATGTAAGTCTCCTCATCATGTACGTATGTGATACCTCTATAGGGCAAATCAATCCAAAAGGCAGCGGAATGCTGGACCAAGGACATAGACGAGTGGTAGGAAAAGTATCTGGTTTGCGGACGGTAAATGCATTGTGGTGTAGTGTTCTTTAAAGAGGCGTGTCCTCAACTCTTTCCTAAATGGAAGCAGTGTTAGGGCAGACCTGATGGATACATAGATGCAGTTCCAGGTCCTGGGTTTAGGAAGCTGGCTCTTTATATAGTATACCAAAAAAAGGTAGCCTGTACAAAGAGCCCAGGTATTCCCTTATGAATGTACAGAGGCTTGCTCTAGCAATCCCAAATTGCTCTTTTAGGGGGTAGTGTGCTCAAGCAGCCATAGGCTTCTCAGAGAGGAGTGGTAGCCATTTGCAAATACACACACAGTCAAGGAATGATACGCACAACTCAATAAGCAGATCCATACCAATTATATAAACATGCATCTTTAGGAACCAGAATCAATACGATCAGGTAAGTATGTTTCGAGATAGAAATATTTTTTGTTTTCCAAAGTTGACAGTGCAATTTTCAGAGGTGGCAATGCTATCTTATGGAGGAAAAACAAATACTGCATACAGTTACTTCACATCGACTTACGGGACCAATCCTCAGGACTTAATGTGAGACCAGGTCAAGGTCGCACAAGCAGATCAATGAGGATCGGTCCTGTCGAATAGAGGCTGCAGGTTTGGACTTGAACCAACAAGGTGGATCAGGCCTCATGATACCCAGGGATGTGGGGACTCCTTCGGTCCACTTCCACTTGGGTTAGGGTCAACGGGTACAGGGTGTCTTGAGGCGTCAGGTTTTTCACAGCCAAGTCACTCGCGGTCATGGGGGGCTGCACACAGAGCCTGCAGACGGCACTGAGGGGTCCCCTTCTGGCAAACCCAAGGTGAGATTTTTCTTTGGAGGCCTTGGAAACCACGTTGGCACCAATGACCCACTTCAACTCGGGCTTGGAGCGACCCGTGCAGTGGTGCTAGGCGGTGTCAGGTTTACACAGTCTGGGGTCCTCACATCTTTTTTCTTTGGTACCTGAAAGGTGCCGGGAAACAGCTCTGCTGCTCCACGAAAGCTCCTGAGTCTTGGCAGAAGTGCTGGCAGTCCTCTCAGGCTTTTGGAGGCACAGCAGCTTGCAGGGTGAGTAGACTTTGGTGCAATTGCCAGTAACAGCGAACAGGCCTGCAGGGTTGGCTCCAAGTCAGTTGCTTCTTCTACAGTTCTTGCTTTTCATGGCTCTTCAGTCCTACTTCTTTTTGGTTGTAAGGATCTGATTACCTGGTGCCAGGGGCTCCCCTTAATACTAGATTTAGGGACATTAGGGGAAAGAAGAGTAATAGCCAATGAGCTAAATATCCCTCTGGTCACTACGCCCTCTATATGACCACTTCTTGGGGGAAGTGGACATAATCCTGTGTCAGAGTTCCTAAGTTTGCCAACAGGAACATAGTAGACTTCTGATTTTCATCTTCATTTAAGGTAGCCCACCTTAGGGGTGGAACTAACCTGAAGGTAAACACGCCTCTCTGCCTACTTATTTTCCCAACTTTCCAGGCGCAAAATGGACCCTGGACTTAGTGGATCAGTATCCTCTCCTGTGAGGGAAGCCAGATTTGCTTACCAGAGGGTTGGGCTCTTTAAAGCTTCCTGCCTTGAAATACTAATTTGCAGGTCATCCTGTGGAAGGGGGTGTAAGCACCCTCTGCTCGAGCAGGCTTTGTTCCTGACTTCCTGAGAGCAAAGGCCCTCACACCTAGGGGTCAGAAACTCATCTGTGGTGGCAGGCTGGCTAAGACTAGTCAGTCAGTACACTAGTAGTTGGTAGGTCTTCAGGGGGCACATCTAAGGTGTCCTCTGGATGCATGTATTATTTATTTATTTATTTATTTCAAAGGTTTTATATAGCGCTACTGGACCCAAGAGTATCAGAGCGCTTTACAAGATAGGTTAACACATAAAGAAAATAAATTAGAATAGTGCAGTTTAATCAGATAGGATAATGCATTAAATCAAACGAACGAAGGGGATAAAAATAGCTAAGAGGTCAGTGTAGGAGAAGAGGACAGGTGAACAAAAATTAGATAGAGATGGGAGGTAAAGAGAGAGAGTGAAAATTGGAAATGGGAGTATGAGGGGGTGGGCCAGGGAGAGGCCAAAGAAGGAGAGGACAAAATAATTTCAGTAAAAGTAGGCACCCCAATATTTGTTTAGAAGAAGCACCTTCAGGTTTTTTTGAAGAGAGGGTATGAGGGATTGCAGCGAAGAGCTTTGGGCAGAGAGTTCCAAATCGATGGGGCATTTCCTGAGAATGCCCGAGATTGAAAAGCGGCTGATAGGGTTTGGAGGAGTTTCAGATGATGGCGCTCTACCTAGAGTATACGTTACACTTTGTAGGGAGATGAGTTCTAATGCGTGGTGCGTTAAGGGCGAACGGAAAGACCCTAAAACCGTTCCAAGACAATCAACCGATTATCACAAACTGTAAACAGCAAAGCTCTCGCAACCACAAGACAGTATGAAACATAAAGACAATAGTGACAATAAAGTAGCAGAAAGCAGCAGATCTCTATGTTCGTGTTCTTTTTCAAAAGGATGTTTTATTGGATCCACAATCAGCCGACACGTGTTTCATCGTGTTAAAGTGGAGTCAACACGACTCTTCAGGGCTGATGAAAAATAAAATTGACATGTGTATAGTACATTTCACTGTAACACATCTGGTACATTTATCAGTGATAGAGACGTGCATGGAGGTGAAAGTGAGTTTCCCAACAATGGATTGTTACGTGCCTAGTGTCCGTTTAGTGATTAGCGAACCATGCACATCCACACTCACATCCTGGTGACGGTGGTAAAGTGCGTGGGTAACGGCTAAACCATTACTATCTGTTTTTGCAATTTGTTGTCTGTTAATATACAATGCCCAAATCACATGATCTGTTTCCTCATGCTCACGAAGAACCCGCGTTTGCGAAGGATCAGGGTGTAAAAGTGTCAATTGCTCCATTTTACTAAGCACACAAGTGAGTATATCGTGCTCAATAACAAAGTGGGTCTATGTACCAAAAACCAAAAGTTCATGCAACTTTGTAGCCTACCTGGTATAAAGACCCAGGCATCTATAGGTTGATGCGAAAATGAATGTGAGTTGATAGAAGTATCTATGTGTTACAAAAAGAGTAAAAAATGGGAGAAAACTAAGAGTAGGCAAGTGGTGTTGATCGCAGGGTGCAGTAAAGTATTGTTAACTGTGGCTTACCCTGTAAAGATATCGACGGATGTGTCGATATATTAAATACTCAGAGAACCCTGGTTCCGGGTTATAAAGCTGTATTTCACACAGCTGTGTTGGCATATAAAAACAATGTTGCTCGTTTGCTCCAAAATGAGACTGCACGGAAAAGGAAAGCAAAATAAGGCTATATGAAAAAAAGCTGAGAGAAAAAAGAATAGTACTAAAATATCAAAAAACTGCATATATAGTACGGTCCATTGGTAGTTCGTAGTGTACATACCTAAACACGTGTGGGTGTTTAACCGTACCGGGAGGGGATCCGAATGTTAACGTTTTAAGGCTGGTTCTTAGTTAAGAATCTCCGTAGGTGAACGAACTAAAACCAGAAAACACAAGAACGGAAGCGGGAGTGAGCATACCTCAAAAGAATGGATTATGTATCAGAAAAAGCAAGTACACAGGGTGTTGTGTTCTTACCTAAAGATCGGTATCCCTCCTCTGTGTGTTCCCGGTCGCCGTGTTCCAAAGACGGACACGTGACCGGAAACCGGAAAGACTAATATAGTCTAGGTCGATCGTTGGCTAGAACGCGCTGATAGGAATACTACGTTCGAAACGTGATCGCCATCTTGGGTGTGAAAATGTATGTGAACAAATTTGAAAAATAAAATTTAAAATTTAAACAAAGTCACCATTCGGGGTGAAGGCAAAGTTGGTTGGAGGTAAATTCACCTCTGTCATCAATTGGCGCTCTTGCCGAAATTCTCTTTAAGAAATAAAGGTGGATTTTAGGAGTGCCAGCAAGAGTGGCGTTGCCGTAATCAATTCTTGAAAGGAGGACAAGAGATTGTACAACAATTTTGAAGTCGTCCGCTGGAATGAAGGGTTTAATTTTTTTAAGGTGGTATTAAAATAAATAAATCCATCACTGGAATAAGTAAGGGTTTATTATTACAAGAGTTTTGATATCTTGGGTTTCAGTGAATCCATCATATAGCTGGGGAACTCATTCTCACCAGTGTCCAGCAAATGTACTTAAAAATGGCTTCCCCGATCACTTGTACTGGCAGCAATTGAATTGACCAGCACAGGGGCATATCTGTTCATGTAGATATGTCCACACATGTATATAGTGTACCCCGCCTCAGGGCTGTCAGGCCTGCTGTAGGGTGGCTTACCTATACTGCATGCAGTGTCTGCAGGCATGGCACACAGGGCTATGTGCGATGTGGTGTCTTCACTTTTGTCTGCACCAAGACATGCCGACTGCAGTGGCAGTCTGTATGCTTTTGGTGAGGGTCCCTTAGGGTTGCACAATACATGCTGCAGCCCTTAGGGACCCTCTTAGGTACTTATGCTCTAGGTCCCTGGGGTACTATCTGCTATGGACTTATCACAGGGGTGCCAAAGCTCTAGCCATTTGTGGGAACAATTGTACAGTTTTGAAAAAGAGATCTGGCACTGGTGACCTGGTCAGCAGAAACCCATGCGCTTCCCGTCAAAATTGCATCCAATACCAGGCAAAAAGTAGGGGTGACCATGTCAAAAAGGGGCACTTTCCTACACAGAGTGCATAGATGACACGGCCTGCTGCCTTGTTTTTTTTTCTTTGTTGCTGTTTTCAGCCTGCAGTTTGAAGGTATCCTGGCTGCAAGTGTGCAGAGAATCCCCAGAGATGGTGAACTAGTCTGCTAGATAAGTGAAGGATACCAGTTGTGACAGCTTTGCAAATGATGGTGCTGGTTTTGAAGATGGTGTTGGCCAGCAAGGAGAGTCAATGGAGTTCCATTAGGACGAGTGTGATGGGATCATGTTTTATCAAGCCTTGGATGAGCTGTGCTGCAACATGTAGGATGTGCTTAAGAGGTGCCAGTGTGGAGTCTGGTAGGCCATCAAGTATGGCAAATGGTTTCACTTTATTTAGAAGAGAGAGCTGGGCAGCAGCAGCTCCTCCGTAATGGTGGAGGAGTGTCATCCCACTGCGCCAGCAGAGAAAAAATAAAATAATAATAAAAAATGTTATTATTTTATTTTACAATAGGTGAGCCGATTCAAGTCTTGGGCGGGGCCAAGCATTCCTCGAGTGACAGCGGCAGGGACCGAGAGGTGGAGTGGTGGTGCACACTTAAGTGTGCATGTCTGTTTGGCTGGCTGTCTTAGGATGGCCAAACCAACATGCGCACTTATCCATCTGTGATGCACAACCGGGTGGAGATTAGGCACAGGCTCCCAGTCCCTTAGTGAGCACCTAAACAGACTGCTCAGACCAATCCTGGAACTGCTGTCATGCTGGGTACCAGCATGAGACAGCATCTGGATTGGGTAAGGAGTCTGGGAGCCTGTACTGGCTTGTGTATTTCCTGGAGCAGAGGAACACTGAGGCGACCGGAAGTGGTAGCGGCAGGTTAGTCATTTTTTTAATTATTATTTACCCCTCCCCCCCGCTCTGCTCACCACTTTGTATTGGAACCAGCTGCTACTGGAGTTGGTACCAGGCCTTGTTTGTTTTTCGGATATGTGTTCCTTGAGGGTGTAAAATTTAGTTATAGGCCTAATTCTGGAAAAACCCCAATATGCCTGCAGCAGGTTTGATTGGAGGTGTCTTTGATAATGTCAATTACAAACACAAACAGATATATCCACGTAGTTCCAAAACACTCAAGATGTACCTATAAGCCTGAAAGTACCTTATTACCACATGGGAAGGTATGAAGAAGTAGATTAGGAGACAAATCAACTGATTAATGTGGAATTCTAAAACCACTTGTTAAAACTGGCTATTTCTGGTAGGCTAAGGCTGACGCCAAAGCCAGGCAGAAACCACCATTCTAGTCAGGGCAAGGAAGTCACATGCCAAGATAACCCCTGTTCACCCTCTAGGTAGCTTGGCACGAGCAGCAAGGCTAAACTCGGAGGCGATGTGTAAAGCATTTGCGCCAGCGCACAACAGCAACAACATACTAGGCACACCACAAAAGGAACTCCACACAAGGTTATATTAAAATAACGTTTGTATCGTCAAAACATGTCAGATAGAAACACACATATACATTGTTCCAACTGGCATGGGCAATATTCACATGGGATTATTTACACAGGACAGGGCCACATGGGCCACTGTCATAATCAGCACTTTTAGAAATAGAAATAGTACTTATAGAACTTAGAATAAAAGTATATAAAATCACTGTAACACAAAGTAACAGTTATAGATCACATCCAGTAACTACTGGGAACAGGTAAATACCTCCTACGCAACCCTAAACACCTTAGGAGAATGTCACGCCGGGGACTAGGACCTCACTAGGACCACCTGTACTAAAAAGAACAACCACCTAAGTATCACACAGCATTTAGGGGTCTAAGAAAGAACACATTACCCATGATGTATGAAACACATTCAGAGGAGTAGTAAAGAGAAACACATAATGTATAAACCTACACATTCAGCGGTGTTAAGAATAAAGCACATGATGCAATAAAAATACATTCAGAGGTACCATAACAATACAGTAGCGCAAACGTCACATGATGCCTAAACATTCAGAGGTGCAAGGAAAAACACGTGATGCAAGGAAATACATTCAGAAGTGCAATAACCATACAATTGCGCAAAACCTACATAAGCCACCACCTGTGGCAGTCCCTAGGCCAACTGGCCTTGTTGGGGCAAAGATGCCCTGAGTCTCAATGTCAGGGCGCGCTGCCATGCAGCGCCAGTCTCAAGAAAAGCCTAAACGTAGCAGGAGCCTACTACTTGCTGGACCCCTGGGAATCACACAAAACCTAAACGGTGCAGCTGCCCACTAATTGCTGGACAGCTGTGACAGGCCGGGCACCACTGTGCCCCCTCTGACCCACACAGGGACTCTCTCTCCAATTGCGCCTAAACGGTGCAGCTGCCCACTAATTGCTGGGCAGCTGGAGAATTTCAAAACTGTGGCGTGGGCTCTCAGTAGCCCTTGAACATCAACTGCGCCACACGGAGCCACCTAGGCTCTGAAAAACTATCTATGGCCGTGGGAGCCCTCAGGCTCTGCAAACAATGGCCCCTCGAGCCTTCTCATGGCTGTGGACAACGTTGGGGCGACCCGCTGCCAACCGGGGCCGCCCTTAAACGCACCAAAGTTAAATATGCCCCTACGAGCCTCTCGGGGCTCGCGAAACAAGTTGGGGCGACCCACTGCCAACCGGGGCCGCCCTTGAAGCCCTCATGGCTTCCTATTGTCAATTAGCGCGTGCTCGCACTACTGGGGGGGGGCGGACACCGACAATGTGTCCCGGCGCCCCTCCCTTCTCTTCTGCCCGGCCCAGCCCAGACTCACCGGCAGCCCATCGCGGGCGGGGCGACGGCAGGTCTCTGTTCACTCGAGGCTCTCCCTCCATGCGGGGAGCCTTGCGCCGGCCTTCTCTCTCTCTCGCCGGGGCTCCCTCCGCACACGGGAGCCCCAGCAGCAGGCCACGCGTCTTCTCCTCTTCCCGGGGCCGCGCCGACCAGCCAATCCCGTCGCGGCTCCGATGACGAGCCTCCTCTCTTCCTCCAATCACGGCACGACAAGGGCCATGACGCTGCGCCGCACGGGCCTATCCCGTCGCGGCGTTGGTGAGGGGGCTCGGCTCTCTCAGCCAATGAGAGCGCGGCGCCTTCGGTTCTTCAGGCGATTCCCAGCCCGGTGGCGGCGGTGAATGGGAGGCAAATGCCGGGTGGGCACCGGCTTCTTTAAAAAAAGAATAAATCGAGGTGGACACTCGATCTGCCCAATCAATCAAATAAACGGGGTAATAAGATGCCGGGTGGGCACCGGCCAAAGCCCACAAAGCGCCCCCCAGCGCTAGAACACAATAAAGCGCTCCTAAGCGCTATGGCCAAGGATAAAGCGCTCCTATGCGCTAGGGGGAGATCAAGCGCTCCAAAGCGCTAGCAAACAGGCAGAGCGCTCCCAGGCGCTCAGGGGGAAGCTCAGCGCCTCCAGGCGCTAGAAATACAGTTCCAGCGCTCTCCCCAGAAAAATGCAGCTCCTCCATGCTGCAAAGGTCCCAGAGCTTCCCAGGGGGGGGCAAAGCCAAGTCCCCCCATCAGCCCAGGCAGGGCAGAGGGGTCCCCCAGGATTCCAGGGATCCAGGAGAGTCCATCAGGAGTCCAGGGGCTGGGCAGGACTCAGGGATTCCCCTGAACCCAAGCAGCAGCACGCCCCTGGCAGATTCAAGTCAGAAACAAGAACATTTTGGAAAGGGACACAGCCCCTTCTTATACACAGAAAAGGCTTTGAAGTCTTTTGAAGTCTTTGTGTAAGCGGGCCCTGATCCCTGGGTGTTTCTGGTTTCCCTCTCCTGTCAGCCTCAGGTCAGAGGTGACAGTGGGCCATCAGGAGGGAGAGCCAGCATGGTGGGCAGGCAGACACAGCCCGGCACCATCTCCTCCCACTTCCCTGATAGCAGATGGGGCCTTTCATCCTTGGGATGGCTCCGACCCCCTCCGGGGGCCCTGCAGCCCCTGTCCCACTCAAACCAGACAGTAAATCCACAAGCAGGCCCAGGCACTCCTGGGCCAGGCTCATCACCCAATCACGTGCCAGCAGACTCACTACACAAATATGGCAACTTCTAAAAGTGGCGCTTCTAGACTAGACACAGCCATGCCGCATATACCATTATGCAGCACTCATTCTCACGAGTTCACACATATCAAACTCGACCCTGCACTCCCCACGCATCAGGAATCTACCATGGGCATACATATTCCCCATTCATTCCTATGGGAGGGCATGCCACTTACCACACATACACAGAGAGCACACGCACTTTACACTGTACCACAGTGAAAAAGTGCGCAGAGGCCTAAAATCACCAATCCAGGTTCCAGAAACAGGCTAGGAAAAAGCAAAAAGTCTCGGGTGAACCTGCCCAAAGGACCGGGTCCAACACGACCCCCTTCCAGCCAAAACGCAGGGTAGACCAATCACACCACTGATGGACTTCACTGCTTTGGGCGACAAAACCATGGACACGGGCCTGCACGGCAGGGACACCTTCCAGTTTATCGCCACTCTGAACCCACATAGATTTCCCTCAACAAAAGCTCTCTGGCACAACTAGGATACCCCACTGGTACACACTAGTCATCCACAGCCAGGACCAGGCCCTAGGCCATCCAAATATCACAGGTCCTAACCTATCCACAGAGTGGGGGCAGTAGCCCCTGGCACACCATAGCCAATCTCCACTCTCTCTCTCAGGGTAGCTGCAACTACCACTGATCCAACAACCTTGGGACCACACCCTCAGGTTGACCAGAGGTCACGGCAAGAATGCCCCATCCTACCTCTACTCCACCAATGTTAGAACTGGGGGTCTCTAGTTGGCAGAGGTAAGTACCTTAGACCAAGTAGGGACCCTTGCTTCTAGTCAGGGTGAAGGAATAACCCTCACAGGGAAGCACTCACCAGAACACAACTCTCCTACCAGATCAGGACCTCACTCCGTCACTGGTCTACCACCTGGAAACTATTCCACTTCTGAGGTACAAAGCACACAGCACATTCCCTCTTCAAGCAGGTGGGGGGCACAGCACACAGCAAAGCCCCCTTTCCTCTACCTTAGTAGAAACAACAACTGCAGGTGGGCCCCAGAACTCACAGCAAGGGCAGCCCCCTCAGTCTCTTCAGCTGATCCAATTTGGTAGAGATTCCACTTGACCTAGAAGTTTCCTAATCTCCCAACCTAGGATCTAAACCCTCAGGTTGCACCGGGGTCAGAAGTACACCGTCCTTCTGCACCCCCTTCCAGTTCCGTGATTACAGGCCCAGTATGTCTCAGGCTAGACAGAGCACACGCCAGCGGCGTATCATCAACACACTTTCCTCCAGTACTCCCTATCACAGTGGGATTCTCAGTATGTCTCAGGCTAGACAGAGCACACGCCAGCGGCGTATCAGCAACACACTTTCCTCCCCCCAGGGTCAGAAGTAAGGACACCGTCCCTCTGCACCCCCCTCCAGAGTTCTGCACCCTCCCACCTTGGAGTGGTACCCCTGGAAGCCAACACCAGGTCAGGGCACTGATTACAGATGCCCTTCCCTCCAGGTCAGGCTGAACCTGAACCTGGCCTCCCCCCTCCTCGGGGAACGACCTCCAGAGGCCCCAAAAATGGTCAAGCACTCTAGACGGTCAAATGCCCAGCGAACCAGGACTTTTGCACTTTCCACTTAGGCGCGGTACGGCCCAACACTAGGACCGCCGGAGTTCTGATTACAAACACTCCCCGTCCTCTAGACACAGGAAGCTCCTCCTCAAATGACTTGTAAGTACAGCCTAGGCCCCTGACCTGGCGCTCCCTTAGGGAACCCTCCAGGCCCTGAGACAGGGTTTCGGGCCACCGTGGGACACACCGTCCCACACTCACTCCGCCTCCACTGAGACAGGACATGAGCCCCTACACCCCTACCATCCTAATGGGACCTAGCTGGGCTACACATGAACCTCTTCACCTACACAGCATCATCAGATACACAAGCCACTACTTTTAGAATCACTCCCTAATGCTTCTGCAAGACATCCAGCACGCCGCCAGACATCCACCTTCTTGTCCAGTGCCTCTGCAGGACCTCCTGCACACCACCAGAGGTACACCTCACGTGCAAGCTCCTTAAAAAAACCTCACACGAACTCCTCTAGTTCAAGACACCACTCATCCACACACTCCCCCTCCAGACTGGTGAGACAGTTCCTCACTGCCTCTGACTCTCAACCTATCACCCTCTTACTGAACACCAGGCACCATCCTCTGGGAACTGGGAATGGGAATTCACGCACTGGACCTATTTAAGCTGCCACCACTGGATCCTACCATACTGGGGAATCCAAACACACACACTACACTCAGGGAATAACCACCCTCCTGAGCAAGCAATTTCTCCTCCACACTCCCTCTCTTCCATCTGCCCACACAGGGACAGGAACAGGAATTGGACACTGGACCCAGCAAGGTATTCCTAATCTATGGGAACCTCCCCTCTCTACTAGCGTCCCGCCCTGTCATTTTCTCTCATCTGTCACTAAACATAAAGCGCAGGAACACCGTCTGAAAATGACACTCTTGAGGAAAAACAAAATCAAAAACAATAATCCCAAATATGTGACTATCTGAAAAACGCAGAGTTTTTGTAATGTAGCCAGCTGTCGCTGTGGCACTGCGCAAACACAAGTCCAAATCCCACCGCTGCCACCAATGTTAGAACTGGCTATTTCTGGTAGGCTAAGGCTGACGCCAAAGCCAGGCAGAAACCACCATTCTAGTCAGGGCAAGGAAGTCACACGCCAAGATAACCCCTGCTCACCCTCTAGGTAGCTTGGCACGAGCAGCAAGGCTAAACTCGGAGGCGATGTGTAAAGCATTTGCGCCAGCGCACAACAGCAACAACATACTAGGCACACCACAAAAGGAACTCCACACAAGGCTATATTAAAATAACGTTTGTATCGTCAAAACATGTCAGATAGAATCACACATATACATTGTGCCAACTGGCACGGGCAATATTCACATGGGATTATTTACACAGGACAGGGCCACATGGGCCACTGTCATAATCAGCACTTTTAGAAATAGAAATAGTACTTATAGAACTTAGAATAAAAGTATATAAAATCACTGTAACACAAAGTAACAGTTATAGATCACATCCAGTAACTACTGGGAACAGGTAAATACCTCCTACGCAACCCTAAACACCTTAGGAGAATGTCACGCCGGGGACTAGGACCTCACTAGGACCACCTGTACTAAAAAGAACAACCACCTAAGTATCACACAGCATTTAGGGGTCTAAGAAAGAACACATTACCCATGATGTATGAAACACATTCAGAGGAGTAGTAAAGAGAAACACATAATGTATAAACCTACACATTCAGCGGTGTTAAGAATAAAGCACATGATGCAATAAAAATACATTCAGAGGTACCATAACAATACAGTAGCGCAAAAGTCACATGATGCCTAAACATTCAGAGGTGCAAGGAAAAACACGTGATGCAAGGAAATACATTCAGAAGTGCAATAACCATACAATTGCGCAAAACCTACATAAGCCACCACCTGTGGCAGTCCCTAGGCCAACTGGCCTTGTTGGGGCAAAGATGCCCTGAGTCTCAATGTCAGGGCGCGCTGCCATGCAGCGCCAGTCTCAAGAAAAGCCTAAACGTAGCAGGAGCCCACTACTTGCTGGACCCCTGGGAATCACACAAAACCTAAACGGTGCAGCTGCCCACTAATTGCTGGACAGCTGTGACAGGCCGGGCACCACTGTGCCCCCTCTGACCCACACAGGGACTCTCTCTCCAATTGCGCCTAAACGGTGCAGCTGCCCACTAATTGCTGGGCAGCTGGAGAATTTCAAAACTGTGGCATGGGCTCTCAGTAGCCCTTGAACATCAACTGCGCCACACGGAGCCACCCAGGCTCTGAAAAACTATCTATGGCCGTGGGAGCCCTCAGGCTCTGCAAACAATGGCCCCTCGAGCCTTCTCATGGCTGTGGACAACGTTGGGGCGACCCGCTGCCAACCGGGGACGCCCTTAAACGCACCAAAGTTAAATATGCCCCTACGAGCCTCTCGGGGCTCGCGAAACAAGTTGGGGCGACCCACTGCCAACCGGGGCCGCCCTTGAAGCCCTCATGGCTTCCTATTGCCAATTAGCGCGTGCTCGCGCTACTGGGGGGGGGCGGACACCGACAATGTGTCCCGGCGCCTCTCCCTTTTCTTCTGCCCGGCCCAGCCCAGACTCACCGGGAGCCCATCGCGGGCGGGGCGACGGCAGGTCTCTGTTCACTCGAGGCTCTCCCTCCATGCGGGGAGCCTTGCGCCGGCCTTCTCTCTCTCTCGCCGGGGCTCCCTCCGCACACGGGAGCCCCAGCAGCAGGCCACGCGTCTTCTCCTCTTCCCGGGGCCGCGCCGACCAGCCAATCCCGTCGCGGCTTCGATGACGAGCCTCCTCTCTTCCTCCAATCACGGCACGACAAGGGCCATGACGCTGCGCCGCACGGGCCTATCCCGTCGCGGCGTTGGTGAGGGGGCTCGGCTCTCTCAGCCAATGAGAGCGTGGCGCCTTCGGTTCTTGAGGCGATTCCCAGCCCGGGTGGCGGCGGTGAATGGGAGGCAAATGCCGGGTGGGCACCGGCTTCTTTAAAAAAAGAATAAATCGAGGTGGACACTCGATCTGCCCAATCAATCAAATAAACGGGGTAATAAGATGCCGGGTGGGCACCGGCCAAAGCCCACAAAGCGCCCCCCAGCGCTAGAACACAATAAAGCGCTCCTAAGCGCTATGGCCAAGGATAAAGCGCTCCTACGCGCTAGGGGGAGATCAAGCGCTCCAAAGCGCTAGCAAACAGGCAGAGCGCTCCCAGGCGCTCAGGGGAAAGCTCAGCGCCTCCAGGCGCTAGAAATACAGTTCCAGCGCTCTCCCCAGAAAAATGCAGCTCCTCCATGCTGCAAAGGTCCCAGAGCTTCCCAGGGGGGGGGCAAAGCCAAGTCCCCCCATCAGCCCAGGCAGGGCAGAGGGGTCACCCAGGAGTCCAGGGATCCAGGAGAGGCCATCAGGAGTCCAGGGGCTGGGCAGGACTCAGGGATTCCCCTGAACCCAAGCAGCAGCACGCCCCTGGCAGATTCAAGTCAGAAACAATAACATTTTGGAAAGGGACACAGACCCTTCTTATACACAGAAAAGGCTTTGAAGTCTTTTGAAGTCTTTGTGTAAGCGGGCCCTGATCCCTGGGTGTTTCTGGTTTCCCTCTCCTGTCAGCCTCAGGTCAGAGGTGACAGTGGGCCATCAGGAGGGAGAGCCAGCATGGTGGGCAGGCAGACACAGCCCGGCACCATCTCCTCCCACTTCCCTGATAGCAGATGGGGCCTTTCATCCTTGGGATGGCTCCGACCCCCTCCGGGGGCCCTGCAGCCCCTGTCCCACTCAAACCAGACAGTAAATCCACAAGCAGGCCCAGGCACTCCTGGGCCAGGCTCATCACCCAATCACGTGCCAGCAGACTCACTACACAAATATGCCAACTTCTAAAAGTGGCGCTTCTAGACTAGACACAGCCATGCCGCATATACCATTATGCAGCACTCATTCTCACGAGTTCACACATATCAAACTCGACCCTGCACTCCCCACGCATCAGGAATCTACCATGGGCATACATATTCCCCATTCATTCCTATGGGAAGGCATGCCACTTACCACACATACACAGAGAGCACACGCACTTTACACTGTACCACAGTGAAAAAGTGCGCAGAGGCCTAAAATCACCAATCCAGGTTCCAGAAACAGGCTAGGAAAAAGCAAAAAGTCTCGGGTGAACCTGCCCAAAGGACCGGGTCCAACACCACTCATGACAAGAAAAGGTTTATTTCGAAAGATAGTCATAAGCTTAGAAATAACATAAAAGACTTGATAGCATACCTAGATTCAAGAAAAACAATTTGTAAACTTCCTGTTTGGGCTGGAAATAAGACAATAATATATCCAATGAAATCCATCAAAAACCATGAAAATCATCAACGTATTTATGTAGCAATATTTGTTCAGTCTGTTTGGAAAAGAGATTTTAATACGCGGGTTGAAAGAGAGAAATGTGCATCATACATTTGATTGTTGTTACACCAGTGTCCAGGCATATAATAGTGTCCATGGAAAGGCGGAGCACAGTGTGTTCACTCATACCTCATGTATTGCCTCTCACAGATCTTTTTGTGGGCCAGCTGAAGAGTTCACTCACCTGCACTGAGTGTGGATACTGCTCCACAGTCTTTGATCCCTTCTGGGACCTCTCTCTTCCCATTTCTAAGGTAGGTTTGGTTGTTATTTGGGCAGTTTCTTGAGTTGTCAAAACCTGAACCCCACCTGACATTTATTATTTTATCCTTCCAGAAGGGTTACCATGAAGTGTCCCTGATGGACTGCATGCAGCTATTTACCAAGGAAGATGTCCTGGATGGAGATGAGAAGCCAGTAGGTATCACAGGAGACAGTCCATTCACCAGACTGTCACCTTTCTCTTTTGTGTCTCAGTAGAGGATCTGTAGCAATGTCCTGGGGAAGGGCTAGTACCTAGAAACCCATACAGGAGGTCCTTTAAGGTATGGATAAGGCCACATCCCATCATTTTTCTGCCTATTCCGGAGTAACAAATTGCCCACTTTCCTGCACTCCGCACCTCGAGAACTGGAAAGTAAGGCAAAGCAGTAAATTGATGCTCATGGAAACTGCAGGTTGTTGTGAAACCCAAATCCTACAATACAAAACCAAACACCCCAATCTTTTTTTATATTCCGTTGCATTTTACGTTCAATTAATATTCGGGTCATAAACAGGTACAGGAATGTGTTTTACTATGAGTCAACTGGACCGTGAAGGAGGGGATCCAGGGTCTCAAACAGGCCAAACCTCAATTATCTTCCCAGAGTAGCCAAAGATAATGGAGTAGACGCCTCACTCACTTATCGTGACATGCTTCATCATCTCCGCCTATCCACCACAGGGTAGTACCACCAGGGCAGGCTCACCCAGAAGACATTTTTGAGAGTTCTTAGATAAAAACTAGATAGTGCAGGGATCTAGAAGAGAATGGTGAGTGATGAGCTTTAGAAATACCTCACAGTATATCCTGAGAGAATTTCTTTATTAGTAGGGTGCATGGGGTATGGTTAAAAATATACCTGGAACAAGGTTGTAGTTGAGATTTATTTCTCAATTAATCTTGATTAATAGAATGCCAACATGTTTCAGCCCTCGCAATGAGTCCAAACTGATCTGGGGCCTTCTTCATGGCTAGTCTTGTATCCCTGCGTAAAAAGAACTAAACATACATTCTATGTGCGTGTAAGAGGCTTATAGCTCTCACCTGAGTTTTTAATCCATCTCTCGATCATACCCTGATTTTTGGTTATTCTGACATCATAGGTATCTGGTGCCTGGTACTCTATATGAGAGTACAGAACAGTGTTCCCAAGGAACTCATTTTGCTTAATCAATATACACGTTTGCAACTAAGTAGTTGCTCTGTTCTAATCTGAATCAGGATACAGGATACATAATGACCTATCTTTAAGTCACAGTATTATTCAGAAAAACTCCAGTCTTCCTTAACAAACCCGCATAAACTTCTCATTAAAGTATACCTAGCTTCAGCCGAAGCGGGTAATTTTATTTTGAAATAATATACACAGTAAAAAGATTTTATTTTTTTATTTTTATAATTGAAGTGACATAGTGACCCCACGTGTAGTGACCATAACCCTATTAAAGTGAATATTTTGTGACATAAATGGACATTAAAACGGTTATTGGTGAATTCCAAAAAGAAAAAGAAAAGGACAAGCGGAATAAATTGTATGATAAATAATCCAGCTGTCTCTCTTGTTGTTGTCGACGGCGTTTCGACCCTCTCTGGGTACCGGGTCTCATCAGGACTGTTTATCTGGGGGCATTGTGTAATGATCAATTGGAGGCAGTCGAGGTACGAAGGATAATCCAGACAGTGTTTAGTACTGCCCGGTCATACGGAGGATCAAAGAATCTTCTGTGCGTTAGATTACGCTTTAAATGGACCCACTTGGTAATGGGATCTTTCCGTCAGTCGTACGCTTCTCGTGGTCGCTCGCCTGCGGTAGTTGCCGTATAATGCAAGAACGACCAGAAGTACTTCCGCTCTTTCTCGCATTATATCTCGCATTCTGGTCGTTCTCGCATTATACCTGCTTCGGCTGAAGCTAGGTATACTTTAATGAGAAGTTTATGCGGGTTTGTTAAGGAAGACTGGAGTTTTTCTGAATAATACTGTGACTTATAGATAGGTCATTATGTATCCTGTATCCTGATTCAGATTAGAACAGAGCAACTACTTAGTTGCAAAAGTGTATATTGATTAAGCAAAATGAGTTCCTTGTGAACACTGTTCTGTACTCACATACTTACCCAGCTCACAAGGACGTATGGGTTGCTCTTGTTACTTGAAATAATAGTGCCATCCTATAGTCACACTTGTGTCAAAGTACTAGGACTGCCTGTATGCCTACAGGTTACCGCTGCTCAGCAGCATGCCGGTGGTGCTAGTCCCTTGACACAAGTGTGACTATAGGATGGCACTATTATTTCAAGTAACAAGAGCAACCCATACGTCCTTGTGAGCTAGGTAAGTATGTGAGTATGGCACCAGGCACCAGACACGCATTATACCAGAATAACCCAAAATCAGGGTATGATACACAGACGGATTACAATCTCAGGTGAGTGCTAAAGTCCTCTTATACGCACATATAATGAATGTGTAGTCCTTTTTTAAGCAGGAATATGAGTCTAGCCCTGAAGAAGACCCCAGATCTGTTTGAACTCGTCATGAGGGCCGAAACATGTTGGCATCCTATTAACTAAGGTTAATTGAGTAAAAAATATCAAATATAACCTTGTTCCAAGTATATTTTTAACCATACCCCCAGTACCCTACTAATAAAGAAGTTGTCTCAGGATATACTGTGAGGTATTTTTATAGCTCACCACTCACTATTCTCTTCTGGATCCTTGCACTATCCAGTTTCATTTTATCTAAGAACTCCAAAAGATTTTCTTTTGGGTGAGTACACCCTGGTGGTACTACCCTACCAGGGTGTGGATTTGCACCAATGATGAAGCATGAACCGATAAGTGAGTGAAGTTTCTGCTCCAATATCTTTCGATACCCCGTGAAGATAATAAAGGATTGGCCTGTTTGAGGCCCTAGGTCCCTCCTTCACGCTCCAGTTGCCCCTATGTGAATAAGTGTTTGTCTTTGGGAGAACGCAACTGGATGAACAATCTTCCCCTCTCTGGAAGAGAGACAATTACTATGAGTCAACTCACAAGGTTACCTGAGCTTTGCCCAAACGTCACTTTTCTTTCCTTCATTATAAGGTTAAAATATTAGTAAGATAAACACACTGCTTAATTGCCATAAAACAGTGATGTACTTGTTGGAATTGAACTGACCTTTCGGTACATGACTAATATTGGGCACCAAATTGATATAAATAACGAGAGTTAACAATGCATTATTCATAGACCCTCAAACGTAAACCTGTGAAACATTAAAGCAACGTCACCACATTTTTACACCTTATAGTTGTTGATCAAATGTCCAAATTGTTACATTATCATTGTAAGGAAATTGTATTTACCAAATGAAAGAGTAAAACTTTGCATCAACATGCTGAAAGCCATATTTACTTTTTTACTTACTCAGGGCTGATTTGTATATTGGCAGCAAGCACACTCCATCACAACGGCGACAGAGTATGCTTGCCACCAATATAATGGTCCGCCTGCAAATTTAAATGCAGGTTAACCATAGTTTGGAAACGACTGAGACTACTCTGTCCCCGCCATGACCAAATTTCTCTGATGGCCAGATGGAGTTGGGGCTGTCAGACAAATGGCTATATGTCCGCCCACCCAATTTAGATGGGTGAACATATAGCCATTTTTTACTATCCATCACTACCAGATAAACCCTGGCGGTAAGGGACAGTAAATTACTACAAATGCCCCTCTTGCCTTTGGGATTTTCTTTTTAAAAATTTTAAAAAACACATACATTTAACAGACTGCTTCATCATGTTGATGGAGCCGTGCGCCAAACTTAAAACAGAATTCACAATAACCACCGTGACAGCGTTCCTGACAATGCTTTAGAAATGATTGCCGGCTTGGCGGTCATTTCTGAGTTTGGCAAGTAGGTACTCGTCAGTGTGACAGAGTAATGTACTCAATTGCCCCGACGGAGTAAACTCTGCCTGTTAAAAAAATAGATCAACCGCTTATTTTTCTGCAGTAGAACTGTGTAGAGAGGCATTAGTATGCGTCACAATTAACTTTTAGGTTGCAGAGGCAAATCCGATGTACACTGAATGTCCTCAAGCAATGATAAAACCATTAGTAAACTAAGATAGTAAGCAGAGATCAGAGAGCATTTAAATATTAAGTAGTGGACTGACAAAAATATGAGGTGATACCCTGACAAAAGTTGTTAATGTAAACTAGGATGCGGGTGATGGAGTAAGCAGAAGAAGTCCCCTGCTTAGCCTTTAGTTCAGAAGAAGCTGAAAAACACGAGTGTTGAACTTTTTTCTGAAGGCCAATAGGTTTGGTTGATTTCTTAAAGTCTTATGAGGTGAGTTTTAGAGGCAGCACCAGTAAAAAACAGATTAAGTGCAAGTACATTTTTAATTTTATAGTTGAAAGATAAAGCAAAATCTTGCTCCTGAAGCTGTGTTGTCCACCAGCGATGGAGAAGGAGATGATGGACGGAGCTCCCAAACTTTTCAGATACTCACCCCCAGTCACAGATCGGTGTTGAATCCATCATTATCATTTAGCTCACTTCGTCACCCCAGTTCAGACCCAGGGTCAAGACTGATTTGCATATGGCTGGGTCTGAGCTGGGGTGGCGAATTGAGCTAAAGAATGATGATGGATTCAACCCAGATCTGTGACTAATTCTAGAATATTAAATACACTATATACAAGCATTCTCCTCACAAAACTGAAAGAAAAGGGAACGTATTGTGTTGAACATTAGCCAAGTCTATTTAGCTCCCATCACGTGTGGGCAAAAGAACATTGGTATTCAAATCCCACATTAATCCAGTGTTTAATGTGTGCTCACTATTATGGACTTAATGGTAAACATTTAAAACAATTGCATGGACTATCTGATTTCTTGTAAAAATATGTTCTGATTGAAATTAATCTTTTCATTTTTCAATAAGAATTGTAAAATTATCCTATGTCATTTCAATAACAATCCTACTAAATACCAAAAGTATATGTACAAGTAGTCTATAAAAATACACTTCAAACCTGTCGCAGCCAGACATGTCTTAGCTTGACAATAATGCATAGTCGTTAATTTAAAAAGTATGTCACTTGCTGTCTGTCAGATCACTTCCAATAAGAATACATTATTGAATACAAAATCTACAATTTACATACATGAAATCATTAATTTGAAATCCTTTTTATTTTTCTTAAAGGATAGCCTGTCAAAGGACAAACAATTGTGTTAGTATAAAAGACATTTTATTCATTTCCATCAGTATTTAATGGCAGTTGTGCATCTTCCTGTAGACTTAGAATCCAAGAAAATGCTAATATTCTTAGATTCAAATTCATATCCCCTCTGATTTCTTCTTAAGCTGTTGACAATGTAAAGACCTAATTCACATTTCTATTTTGTTGCTCAGTAAAGAAAAGAGATTAGTATAACAGGGAACTTCATGACTGTCAGATCTCATATGTTTTTTGACCCCCAACTTTAATTGTCATGTTGGACCTATACATTTCTATACTTTTTTAAATGTATGTAATAAATCATACATGCAAAATGTTCCTGAAGAACTAGCAATTTTATGGCCCTCTTATTGGAGCTTTTGTACTTAATTCTTAAAATAGATAATGTTATTTATAGCAACACACACATGTATACAACTCATTGCCTAAACTTCAGACCCATTGTTTGATGCTATCTTTGCATGCTAAATTACTATTGCACAAGACGTTTTCCAAATTGGGAATTTCCTACATTTGCACTTTTATAGTTGACTGTGTAACATGTAATCTATTATACAATGTTTCTTTGTTGACAATGTTGTTGTCCCATCTCAAAGTTGTTTAATTCCAAACACATATCCCACTGATTTGTAGTCTATTATCAATTTACTTCTAACTGTTTTTTTAACTCATTCGAAAGGAAATTGAAATGTTTCGCGGGAAATGACTTGATAGCACAATGTCTTTCAAGTATCGTGTCCGGTGCAGGACCAGTGAATGTACTGGACTTCAAGCGCACAGTTATTTCCACAGCATCAGGTGCCATAGCCTTAGACCCCTGAAGTGTGAGGGTCTGTCTTCATCCCCAAGAATTGACCCTCACATGTACTAACATGACATCACATGTATTTGTGAAGCGCACACATACTAGTGAGACTGACCTCCACACATTCTATCATAAACATCCTAGGGCAGAGGAGACACGGACCGACCCTTACACATTCTATCATGAACCCATACATGCTTACAAAGACCCTTAGAGTATTCTTATGTGTGCCCCCAACGCATGTAAAATGGACTCATATTCTGTATTGAGCCCCAAGGACCGGTAAGAAATACCAGTTCTTATTCTGTCAAGAGCCATTCTGGATGTTTATAACTCGGCTGCTTACACATGCTGTCCTTACCGGCTGTGGTGCTGATATCATTGGAAATTGCCCCTTTTCTTCTGAACACCTCGGGGACCTGGTAAAAATATCACTTGCAGAGGATCTAACTCCTAGCGCTGTTCACAATGCACCCTATCCTAAGCTCCCTACCCAGATTTTACCCTGAGCCACACGGGGCTGCCAATAATATTCATCCTCATACATTGCAGCCATAGATCAATGGATGCTTATTCCTTATAACCGGCCATATTGTGTTCTCTTTCAGACCTGCGAGCGGTGTAAAGCAAGAAGAAAATGCACAAAAAAGTTCACCGTTCAGAAGTTCCCGAAGATTCTTGTACTCCGTATCCTTTTACCACGCAACATGCTTTGTCTCCACATTTTGTTCTTTATTCGTTTTTATGCAGTGAAAGATAATTCAGTTTACTCTGTAAACTGCAGTTGAGCACCAGTATAAAATTAGGAAATGCAAAGAAAGCAAACTAAGCCTATAGTTGTCCCTTAGGTCAGGGTAAGTTTATAAACAAGCACAAAAGTCCTTCCTTCAGTCAGGCCCGGACTGGCCATAGCGGGCATCAGGCAATCCCCCGGTGCGCCGCAAGGGTGGGGGCCGGTTTTGGGCCCCTGGGGGCCGATTTTGTTACAGGGCCGTTTTTGCAGCATAGCTGCAAAATCGGCCCTGCAACAAAATTGGCTGAAAACCGGCCCTAGCAAAGCGCTCGGCGGCACCTCCAACCCCCCCCCCGAGTGGGGAGGGGGGGCCGGCCGAGCACCTTGCCAGGGCCGGTTTTGGTTCCCAGTCCGGCCCTGCCTATAGTCGTAGTCCAAGCAGGGGCAAGAAGAGCAAACTTCCGCTCACCATATGCCTTTCACATAACGCTAACCCAGCAAACTGCCTGCAATGCCCGCCTTAGAAGATGGAAGTCTTAGGGCCAGATTTTCCAATTTCTCACGTAATCTATACTAATATTATAAAGAGAGAGCCCAAACCTTTGAGGCGGGTAATCTCAGGAACCACAGCACCAATCACAGCACCCAATACAGCGTTGGAAAGGGCAGTTGCAGCAGAAGGACATAGGCTATACAGATGCCCACCATATACATTTGAAAGGTAAAAGAACCTTACCAGTAAAGTAGTCCCGCGCGCCATGACGACAAAAAAAAAGCGTTCCTTAAACGTGTGCATTGTGCTGGGGGCGTGAACAAGGCCAATGGGCGCGGCAATTGTAATTGCACGGCAGCAAGGGGTGTGGCAAATGGGCGCGACAACCGGCAACAATCGCGCGGCACATCCCCCCAAAAAAAAGCATGCCTTGGGGCCTGGCCAATGGGCGTGGCAATTGCCGGGGCTTAGGCGGGGGCAGACGCGACTGATTGTGCCTACGGGGACAATAACTGCACAGTATCCTGCGCGCTGTCAGCCAGTCAACTTTCTGCATAAAGGATCGTGCCTGCGGGGACACTAACTGCAGCATCTCCTGCGCGCTGTCACACACTCAACTCTCTGCATTAACTAATTGACACCAGGCGCACAACATCAACCAGGGCTGGAGCCGGGCTCAGCGGGCGGATGACGCGACTAAGCGTGCCTGCTGGGACACTAACCTTTGAACTGACTGCACTTTCCCACACGCGCAGCGTCTCCAGCGCGCGCTGTCACGCACTCAACTCTCTGCATCAATGACTTTACACCACAAGCACAACATCAAACAAAACTGGAGCCGGGCCTCAAGCGGGGGATGATGCGATTCACCGTGCCTGCGGGGACACAAAATTTACAACTGAATGCACTTTCACACACGCTTACCTACGGAAGTGGAGTACATACACACTAGAGACATCTGCTAATACTTCTTACTCCGAGGTACACACAGTATCTGCACACACATGCCTAACTATTGTGACACTTCATGCTAAAAATGTTCTCTACTGCGAAATTTTTAAATAAATTTCCCTTGCCTATTACACACATTGCACACATTCTGTTTCATACCCGGACAACGTCGGGATGGGCTGCTAGTACAGTAATACAGTGCCGCAGCCACAAATGCTGCTCTGCGCTGTGTGAGACGGGGAGAGCACCAAATTGACTGAAATATAGCTCTCTTCTCCTCTTTCCTAGCACCGGCACTGAAATTAGCTGCTGTGCGCCACGGAGTCACCTTTGCGCCACAGTGCAAGGGTGTCTACTTGAGTTAAGCATAAGTTTTGCACTGGAAGGATACCCTTTCATTACAAAACTCTGTGCTCAGACTAATTTTGAAAATGTTCCCACTTTGTATATGTGCTCTACAGTGCAGCGCACATGGAAAGTCTGAAAAGAAAGGATAAAAAAGCATTTCTCCTTCATAGCGCCTGGTTGAAGGGTGTTCTATTTTTTGATGCTAAACCCTGTCTATATTTAGTAAACCGATATTACGCACCCTTGGTGCGAAGTAATGCAAAGCTTTGCTGCTTCAGGTTATTTTCACATTATTTCCAGTGCTAAACAAGTTTAGTACTTGACAGAAAATCTGACAAAAAGATTTTGCAACAATTTGCATCACTTTTGTGACGCAAACACAGCGTAAAACCTTAGTAAATCATCCCCTTCAGGTGCTCGAGACTTTACATGGGAATGATCCAGCATTGATCAAATTCAGGATCTATGCCCCCAGGAGATATCTCAGGTCAGCACAGAGTATGGACCTAGTTGTAGTGAGAATGCACCGCTGCAGATGGGAAGGGTTATGTCTTACTCTGCTATCAGCAAGCTCTGGGATTCTCTTCCAAAGAACATCAATGATGTGGACTATCATATGCATTTCAGGCAGCTTATTAAAACCTGGCTTTTCCTACAATAATGATATTGGTCTTACCAAGCTTTTGTCTTTTTAATCCCTTGGCTGCGGCGGTAATTCCGTTACGGCGCTGGGGGGGAGGAGGGGAGCGCGGCGCCGCCATGCTTGTGACAGAACCACGCCATCATAAGCCACTGTGCTCATGACGGCGTGGTTTTGTCACGACTCCGCCCACTTACTAATTCGCCCGCACAGGTGGGAAATCAGTGCCGGGTGGGTGGAGCGGCCGCAGCATGACGGAACCACGCCGTCATGAGCACACGGCGCCCGTGGCTCATGACGGCATGGTTTCGTCATGAACAGGGAAGGGGTTAAGGTACGTAGTGCTAACTTACCTCTGGGTGAACAAGCACTTTAGAAACTGTTTTCATTCCCTTTCATTTCAAATTTGTTCCATCATATGGACTTCTAATTTCCATGAATTCTTCGAGCTCACCATCATATTCCCTCATTCAGATGCTGAGACTGCCACAGAGCAGAATCAGCAGAATCAGAGTCCCATCTGGAGGGGTATGTACATGTCAATTTATAGAAGAAAGCAAATGATTAATAATATTTTTAGGGGACAAGACAATTGTGCTCATTAAGCGGCCATAGGATGTAAACAGACACTCCTCGTTTCCTTCATGTGTCAGGAGAAGATGTTTCATTCTGAATGCTTTTTTTTTTTAAGTACCTTCGCACTGCACCAAAAGTGTGCCTGTTGTGGTTTAGTTGATGGTCTGTGTTGTTAGTCTGTCAGATAATAGGAGAAGTTTCTCCCAATTCCACAAGGAGGCAGTGTTTCTCCATGAATCGTCTTCACTTTGGCTGAATTGATACTTTTGTCTTCTGTTTCATATTACCGCTCCAAGCAGTGTTATTAGAGCCAAGTGACAATATTCAATTTCCATTTCAAGGAGCTGTCTTGCGGTCACAACACTTCTCATTCTGGGTTCCGGATTAGCACTTGTTTCCCACAGTGTATGAACAGCGTGTTTCACCTTATGCTGTCAGTACTTGTTTTGAGGCCACTGATGTTTACATTTAGCTGCTCATAGATGAGATGAGAATGCAGCTAATTGAATGCCTCCTGAGGGGAATTCAGTTGTTTTCTTTCCTCGCCTGGGGAATCCAGTCAGTCACAGCGCTCACTGACAGTCATATACCCCCTCACTTTGGGAATTCAGCCAGTCAGATCGCTCGACTGGGGATTCACCAAGTCATATACCTCAGTATGAGAACTGAGCTAGTCACATCCTCTCCGAGTGGGAATTCAGCCTGTAAATATTTCAGAATGAAACTCGGTCAACATCTTATTGAAATGGGAATTCCGCTAGTCATCTCAGTTTGGAAACTCAACCAGTCCTGTTCCATCTACTGAGATTTAGTTGCTCTGGTCTCTTATATGCAGGGAACAAGTCCTAAAAAAGTAGTGGGGGGGACTAACTAAGTTAGGCAGCATGCAAGTGACATCATGGGACGTGCCATCACAGCCCATAATGTCAAGGCCGTGACCACATGTGGCATCACAGGAAGTGATCTCATTGGAAGTGACATCACAAGAAGTAACATCAGAAATGAAGACCTCACACATATGTTTATCAGGTAGATCATGAGTACAGTTATGTGTATTACGAGATTTAACAAATGAGATTTTGCATCAGGGTCGTGCCAAAAATGTGGCGCAACCCCAATGCAAACTCAATCAAAAGGAAGCCTGATTGCCCCTTAAATTCGGCCTTTTTTCTTTGGCCCAGCTGGAGGTGAAAATAAAAAAGCCCTCTCGCTGCTTGCACGTTGCTGCTGGGAGTGTAAAGCAGACAACGTGAAGGCGCTGCTGAACACGGCTCAGTGTCTGACAATTACACCGGGACATGTCCAGCATAATTGTGTGGGGCCCAACCTCTTGGCAGTCCAGCCTGTGAAAATAGTGGATGGTCGCCGTCTACCCGTGTGTACCCCGACTTGTACCCTGCTTTTATGGTGAATTAATTCGGTCCTTTCTCACAAGGGACTGTCTGTTTGGCTCCTTGTTTTTGCTCTCGCCTCTTACTCTCAGTCGCCACAGGGGCGCTGTCTGTAACCGCAATGTCTCCTCCGCCCTTTGGGCTCAGTCCTTCTATGTTATTTCTCCCAGTGTGTAGTATGCTCCTCACTCCACTGTCTTCTTTCACTGCAGTGACTCTCTGTACCCCTATGGGTACTCTCTGCCACTGTATGGCATCCGTGCTGTGCCTCTCAGTATCCTTGGGGATGCTCATTGAGCCTGTAGGCTATCAGCAACTACAGAGGTACTCTCTATCCCCCACAGTGCCTCTCTGTATCTGTAGGGATGCTTTCAGCCTGCAGTTTTGCTTCACAGCCCTAGGACTGGTCTCTATCCCAGCACTGCCTCTGCTCCTCTCAGCATCCACTGTGCCTGGAATCTCCATCCTCATCATTAGCAGTACCACTCTTTATCGCTTTGGCTATTCTGAGCCTGCAGTGTCTCTCCACACCTTTACTGCTTTTCTTTGTCCCTGTAGTTTCTCTTAGTACCTCCAGCGGCTTTCTTTTGCCACTCTATTGCTTCTCTCTGCCCCTACATTGCTTCTCTACCTGCATGGATTCTTGCTGCCCCATGCAGTGCCTCGCAGTACGTCCAGAGGTGCTTTCAAGTCTGTGGCATCTCTCTATGGCACTTGAACCATCTTTGCCCCACAATACCAGTCTACCTTTTTGAGTGCCCTGAGCTTGCAGTGTCTCGCCAATCCTTTATTCTCACACTCTGCCTAAGCAGTGCGTGTGTGTACTTTAAGGGGCGCTTTCTCCCCCTGCATTCCCTCTTGCAGCCTCTATGGCTGCTCGCTCCTCAGCAGTCTGTCTGTCTTCCTCTCGGGCTACTCTGCTGTGTATCTGTGTACCAGTAGGGATATTCTCTGTTCCCTGTCTCAACCCGCACAGTACCACTCGGTACATCTATTGTTGTTCTACGTCTCCAATGACTGTCCACGCCCCTAAGGATGCTCTCTGCTCTGTACAGCGTCTGTACCTCCAGGGCTGCTCTCTGATCCTGTAATGTCTCTCCATGTCCATAGAGATGGTCTCTATCAAGAAGTGCTTCTCCAGGAGACCCTCTTTGAGTCTGTGGGGTCTCGTCACACGCCTCGGGAGCGGTCTGTTCCACAATGCCTCTCTGCACCTCTAGGGACACTCTCGTCATCTCCAGTGCTTCTTTCAGACCCTCCAGGATTTCACAATTTCAAAATTTGCAAAGAAATCGCAAAATCTGCAGTTTTGGAAAAATCCTGCACTTTTTACAAAATTGCATGTGAAATTAGAAAATGCGACCTTCCTTATATTAGTCCAGTGGGCCATTAGAAGGAGGGTTTCTTGCATTCCTTCCTGTGAGGGCCGTGACAACCCCTCCCCCTCCCTGTAAATGCCCCCTGGGTCCGCCACGTGCCCTATCAGTGATGGCCCTAATCCTTTTTACAAATTAGTGCCCTCCTAGGCCAGCTGCCTACGGGGCTTTATCTTTTATCAAGTTTTGGGCCCACACGTGGCAGGCCCAGAGGGCATGTTTTTTATGTTTAGGGCCCGCCATCCACAGGGCATGTAGTGGGCCCAGGGGGCATGTATTTTTTCAAAATGTTTGGGGCCTGCAGCGAGCCCAGGGGAATTTATTTTTATCATTTTCACCAAAATTTTTCAAAAAATATATGCTTCATGGGCCCTCCGTGTGCTCTGTGGGCGGCGGGCGGTAATCATTTTTAAAAAATGCATACCCCTGGGCCCACTGCATGCCCAGTGGGCCCAAAACTTGATCAAAGTTAACACTCCCCGGTGCCCCGTGGGTGGCAGGCCCAAGGGGACATTAATTTGTATCAAGTTTTGAGGCTGCTGCCCAACGGGAACACAATGGGCCTAGGGGGCATTTATTTTTTTTAACGTTTAGGGCCCGCCGCCCATGAGGTTTCAAGATAAGGAAAATATAGCATTATTATGAGCTTATATCACTCATCCTACAGAGCATATGTATGAATAAACATAACAGTTCCAAGATCACCCCCAACCCACACTTGGAACCACAGCTAAAGGATGCTGTGAGTGGTGCGGCCCCGCATGTCATGCCAGGTCATCCTAATCAGTATTCTCTTGGGGGAAGTCAGTGCAATATCTGTCAGGCGGAGAAGGCAAAGCTATTTGAGGCAAGTAAGTTCTCGGACTTCCAAAGAGAGTAAGGTGATAAAGGGATGTCAAAGCTCAGGATTTGAAGTGCTCTGTGCTGAAAGAGTCACGGTCAGCCTCTCCGTCCCTAAAAAGTGGGAATCTAACCTGTACCCCAGTGTGTTTGAATATTTTGCAGGACTGCTCCCAAAGCTTTTCCGATCTGCCTTCCCCTGCGTGATTTGAACATGAAAGTGATCGCGTTGGGCAGTCCCAAGATTGTGTAGGCAGGAAATCGGGGAGTTGAGTGCTGAGGTCAGTGTCTATGTCATCAAGCAGTTGTGTCCAGTAATTAGTGAGTTTCAGATATTCCCGTAGTAAGTGCAATAAAGTTCCAGGATATCCGCAGCCATGCCAATAGTCGGGTTTGCGCATAGGATTACCATATATAAGCGTACTGGCGTGAGATACCAGTATGTGACTATTTTAGTAGCTGTTTCAATACTGGCCATATTGCTTACCGTGTTTCAAACGCCGTTGGCCTGTAGGGTCAACCTGCGGAGTGGGCTGCCTCAGAAGGACATAAAGTTCGGTGATGGGGCGTCTGTCTGATGTCTTAGTCACCAACCACTTTTGAAAGGTGGTAAGAGTGCGCTGCGCTCTGGGAGGAATTGTGAGATGCATCAGACAATGCCGGGTCTGGAGGTAGTGCAACCTCTTTGTTTCAGTTATGGCATAATCGGAGCAGAGTTCATCAAAATAGAGGGGTCCAATGCTGTTGGATTCGGCCCTGGGGGAAAATCCACATTTCCTACTATCGGTGTGAACCGGGAGGGAAACAAAGGGAGGCCTTTTTCAGTGGTGGCTGATACATAATGGTGGTCGCGGGCTGGGAGGGGGAGTTAAAAAATTAAAATTCACTTACCTTTCCATGGCCGCCGCCTTCATCTGTCATCTGTCCTACCTTCTCTTCCCGGAAGGCTCCCCTAAGCCAATCATGACACTGCTGTCACCATGACAGCAGCGTCATGATTGGTCTGATTGCCGTGGTCTGACACTCAGACGGGGACTGCAAGCCCGTGCATGATCTCCACCCACGTTGTGCATTACAGCCCGGTGGAGAACATGCAAAGTGCGCATGACTGTTTTGCCGGCCCAAGACGGCCGTCCAAACCGTCAGGCGCACTTAAGTGCACATACCACTACTCCCTCTGCTGGCTGTGACGACAGCCAAGCCCCACCTTGTCCTGCCACAAAACTGGCTTCCGCAAGGAAAAAGAAAATAATAATAACAGCTAATTATTATCATTTTATTTTTCATTTTTTACACTGCTGAAAAGCAGTGGGCCGACTTCTCCGCCATAGATGAGGAACCGCCGCTTGCCTCTTTGCTCACTCACCCAATCCCAGATGTCTGATGAGGTTTTGTTAACGGGGATAATAGAGGCTCCTCAGTTGAGTGTTCTTGCGTTAAAAGGGGATTCTCCAGAGGTTTTGCCCCACCACTGCTCTATCCAAGAAAGCCAGTGCTTTCAGACCCCTACCAGGCCTATTCAAATAGGAACCAAAGCTATGCTGCTCGGTAGTAATGTAAAATATTCGAGATGCCTAGGCGTCCCTCACTCAGGGGTCTATAACTCTGCTCTTTTCGCATGCTGGGACTGCCAGTGGCCCATACAAAGTGGTTCAGATCACGTTGCACGGCTTGTATGCTACTGGGGGTGGGGATGGGGGGGTTTCAACTGGCAAGGCCTAATATAGGAATAAGATCTTAAGCAGGACTGACATTTTTAGGGCGGCAACGTGGCCAAGCCAGCTTCCACCTGGTTAAGTCTGTTTAAATCTGTTTGTGTAAGGTTCTGTAGTTGAGGGATGCAGTCACTAGAGCTGTAGGGGCTAGTTGAATGCCCATGTAGGGGATGGATGAAGTCACCCATTGTATAGGATAACTGTGGGATAGAGCCGGCTCCTTGGCTGACTCGAGGGAGAGGTTGAGGGCCTGGGATTTGTAAACATTAACCTGAAATCCAGCCGCCTGTCCAAAGGCCTCTAGTTCAGTCAGAAAGGCCGGGAGTGAGATGGATGGCTCGTCTAGGGCCATCAGGACATCATCAGCCTAAAGGCAAATGGTATGCCCCTCCCCGACAAAAAGGATCTGTTTACATCTGGGACTTACCCAAACACGCTGAGCAAAATGCTCGATATATAGAGCACAAAATGAAGGGGCGAGGGAGCACCCCTCTACAAATAGGGAACGGGCTGTTGTCTGCCTGTTCACTCAAACTGTCGCAACCGGATGGCCATGATTACTGAGAACCCATGAGCAAAATCTCTTGACAAGTTCAAATTGTGTAAGTGTAGCTTCTAGGTAGGGCCAATTGACCCGATCAAATGCTTACTCTGCATTGATAGCCAAGACCGTGCATTCCCAATTAGATCGTTGGTTTTATTCAATTAATTGCAGGATGCATTTCATGTTATCGCTGCCTTGGCAATGTGGCACAAAACCCGCCTGATCAGGGACAATGAGGCTTGGTAGGAGGGGGCCTAAGCGGGCAGCCAAATTACCAGTGAACAAATTGATATCTACATTAAGAAGAGATAGCGGGCGATAAAAAGCACATTGGCATTTATCCTTATCGTGTTTCTGAAAAAACACCAATGAGGGCCTCAAACATGGAGAACGGGATCGAATCTGGGTCCGTAATGAAGTCAGTCAGGTTAGGAGGGGAGCAAGATTCGTACAGAATGTTTTGTAAAACAGCACAGGGAAATTAAGGAGTTTCTGCCTAGCAATGACAGATAACCTCTTCAACCCGAATCAGTGATCTAGATCTGTCACCTGTTCCGGCGTCAATTTTGGGGTATGGACTCCATGCAGATGTGATGAGGGCATCCCCAGTAAGTTCAGAGCCATCTGCCCCAGTTATAGAGGCATTTATTGTTAATGATTAAGGCCCACGGGGAATGCGGCGGGCCTAGGGGGCATTTTTTTATCAAGTCCCCCCCCAAAAAATACATGCAAAAAGCTAACTAAATTGCCAAAACATGCTGCAGAATTTCCATATTTGTGCTGAAAAATTTGCTGATCCATGCCGTAATATTCTGGTCGGGGGTCTATTCTTTGTACCTCTATTGGTGCTGAGCCTACAGTATCTCTTGACAACCCTAGGAGTGGTGTCTGTCTCCACACTGCCTCTCTGTGCCTCTAGGGTTCTCTCTGAGTTGGCAGTGTCTCTCCACACCCACAGGGCCTCTGTCCTCTGCAGTACCCATAGTCTCTGGACTTCTGTCGATGCTGCCGGAGCCTGAAGTGTCTCTACAAACACACAGGGCCATTGTCTTCCACTCCTGTTTCCTTGACTCTTACTTCTCACAGACCTGAAGCGATTTTCAGAGGCGCGGATCCGGACCAGCAAGCTATCCGCCTTCGTCAGCTTTCCCCTGAAGGACCTAGACCTCAGAGAATTTTCCTCAGACCCAAGCGGTAAGTGCCCTTGTAGGATGACGTGGTGAAGGGGGAAAGAAAGGGGGTCTCCCTGCAAAATGCATCATGATTACAACATGCTCTTATTCATAGATGAGCTAACCTCCAGGGAAATATAGAGCCTTTCTTACATGTGGCACTGAAGGGCCAATCACGTTGGTCCTAGGGCCTGGAAACAGTCAGACACTTGCGAAGTCCATAGATCTATGGCAGAGTTCGGCCAGATGGGACGGAAAAGCCAGTCACGTGTCAGAAGCAACTTCATATGTGACCAACTGCTCCAGGTCTACCAGCTACAATAATTCTCCCAATTTGCCTACAGGCAGAACAAATACAATTATGCAGCAATGGAGGACCAAATTCTGTGTCGGCGTTCATTAAATTATGCTTCAAAAGTAAACAATTCATGCATCATTATGAAGCATATTCCCTGGCAGTACCATGGAACTTGTTTGCAATTTTAACGCATAGTGACACAAATGAATCGCAAAGCCATGTAAAATACAAAGCTTTCCTGAGAACGAATAGTGCCTACATAGATGAGACTAAACTTGCATAGATGATATTAAAATGCTATTCCTCTACAGATAATATATTGTCTAGTGTGGAACACTTTTTTTTTTGTTTAAGGACGTTTTTATTAGCATTTTGAATTAAATAACAATACATATGTTATAAATATTGGAAAAATAAAACAAAGTAAGAAGGATTACAAAATATATGCAATGAGCAATAAAAAAATATAATAATGAGAAGGATATAGAGAATGGGCAAAGGGAGATACATGTGGAATAGAAAAGAGAAGAGAAGAAAGAAAGCAAAGAGAGAAAAGAAAGAAAATGGAAAGGGAGAAGGAAGAAAGGGAAAGGTAAAAGTAAGTGGGAGTGATAGCAATCACTCAAGAAAGAGAGTTGGAAGAGAGATAGGAGGTAAGAGGGAGCCAAAGGAGATCGGATTTAATTTTTAGGGGAACAGAAGAGGATGAAGCGATAGCAATCCTATGTTCATCACAGACAAAATTCCACCAAGTGTGAACAGAGATCTTAGAGTTATCTTTCCAACACAATAAAATGACTTTAAATGCAAGAGAAATAAACAGGTCCAACAATCTTACAGAAGAAGAGATAATATCAACTTCAGTCGACAAAGAACCTAAAAAAGCAGTCTGTAAAGATAACGGGGCAGAACAACCAAATATTTGCATACAAATCTTCCAAACTTCCTTCCAAAATGATAAAACAGGGGGGCATTCGTCTAGTAGGTGTTTAAGTATCCCAGTTTCTTTAGAACATGACCAACATAGTGAAGAAGAAGTTTGGGAAAACTTATGAATACTAACAGGGGTAATAATAACTCTATGATAGATGAAAAACAAAGATTGAGTAATACGAGCAGCAAGAGATACTTTGAACAGTTTGGACCATATACGATCCCACAACAAGACAGAGAAGGAAATATCAAGGTCACTTTCCCACACAGTCTCAACAATTGATTTAGGGCGATCTTTAACAGTGGAAATTTAAAATGTATAAACAAGGGCAGCCTTGGGTGGTTGATTAGAGAATAAAGGATATAGGGGAGTGGTAGGAACAAAAGAGGGAAAACAGCAGGTAGTGAGAGGGAAGCTAAGTGTGACTGAATGGCAGACATAATAATGGTATATTCATTAACATATGATGGAGGCAAGTTGAATAAATTTTGCAATTTCGGAAACGTAATGATAGAATCATCATCAAAGAACTGATGAACAAATAAAATATTATTTTCTTTCCAGTGCTCAAAATAAAATGATTTGCCTTTATATCGAAGGAATTTGTTATACCACACAACAGATAATAAAAAACATTGTAGAGGGGATAGGTTAGATGAGAATACATTGTGTAACACTGTTTGGGAGTATTTTAAAATAGGGAATTTGGTTAAAAAAGAACAGTTTGATATAAAAACAATATGCTGAAAGGAAAAATCTGTCAGAAGAGAGCTTTCAAGGAGAACCCAGGTATATACAGGAGTATCATTAAAGTCATAGGCCAAGGAAAGGGATTGTTTAATCAAGAAGGCGGAGTGATACGTTTTAAAATTGGGAAAACGAACGCCACCTTCAGTTTTAGGACGAATCAGCTTATGCAGTGCTATTCGAGGGTGTTTATCATTCCATAAGAATTTAGAACAAATAGTGTTTATACGGGAAAAGTATGAAATGGGAATTTTAAAAGGGAGCATAGAGACAATATATAGAACATGGGGGTAATCATCATTTTAATCGTGTCCAATCTACCCCACCAGGAAAGGAATAATGGGGACCAAATTTGGAGAAGGGATTGGATTTTCTTTATGAGAGAATCAAAAGTAAGTTTAAGGGTGTCACTCAAGGAGGATGCGAACCAAATACCAAGGTATTTAATTTTAGAGGGACACCATGCAAAGTCAGTATTATTAAACATGAACCGATAGCAGAGCGAATTAAGTGGGAGGACTTCCGTTTTGGATAGATTCAATTTATATCCCGATATAGAGGAATATAACTGGACCTCATCCATAAAAGGTGGAAGGGAGGATTCAGGGTTGGACATATATACCAACACATCATCTGCATATGCAGACAATTTAGTTTCAGTAGAGGATAGTTTAAAACCAGTAATCTTAGGATTAGAACGAATTCTTTCTAAAAAGGGCTCAAGACACAAAATAAATAATAGGGGAGAAAAGGGACAACCTTGTTGAGTGCCTCTAGATAAGGAGAAAAACTTGGAAAACTGATTGTTACCAAAAATACTGGCACGGGGAGATGAATAAAGTAGTTTGACCATTGAGATAAAAGAGGGACCAAAGCCAAACCCTTGTAGGGTACGAAATAGGAACTGCCAGTTAATACGATCAAAGGCTTTTTCAGCATCCAGGGAAAGCGCTGCTAGAGGGACTTTAAGATGTTTACTGTGAGCAATGACATTGGAAAACATACAAGCATTGTCCGCAGCAAGTCTACCTTTCACAAAGCCCACCTGGTCCGTTTTAATTAGACGGGGAATAAGAGAATCAAGGCGTGAGGCAGGGATTTTAGCAAAATTTTTGCTATCGTAATTAATTAGAGATATAGGGCGATAATTTTTACAATGTGAATGATCTTTGTCAGGTTTGGGAATTATGATAATTAGTGCATCCCAAAAAAACCCGGAAGCCTTCGCATCCAAAATAAAGGAATTAAAGAGTTGTAGGAGTTTTGGAGCAAAAAAGGCATGGAAGGAGGAGTAAAACTCCACAGGTGCCTTTGATCTCTTGAGTGAGTTAATGGCTCGAGTTACTTCTTGGAGAGTAATTTCCCCTTCCAAGAGAGCAAATTCATCCGGAAGGGATGGGGGAGAGGGAAGGCCGTCAAAAAAGAACGTTAAGTTTACATTAGAGGGATGCGTGTCATCAGTGTATAAGGACTGGTAATAGGCATGAAATACTTCAGCAATGTCTTCATCCGCCGAAACTAATTTATTAAGAGAATCGTTAAAAATTGGGCCTACATTTTTGTGTTCTGATTTAATTTTCAAATAGTTTGCCAACATTTTTTCCGCTTTATTTTGGCCACCATGGAATTTGGACTTGATTTTAAGGAGAGTGTTACAAGCTTCATTAGTAATAATCTTATTAAGCTCCGTTTTGGCTAAGATTAAATCTTGAAGGGTAGAGGAGGATTTAGAGGAAAAATACAAATGTTCAAGGTTTTTGATTTTCTGAAGTTGGTCCTCATATTTTTTCCTATTAAGTTTCTTTTTCTTAGCAACATAGGACATAGTAAATGTTCTGAAAGCAGCTTTAAAGGTATCCCAATTATTAGGAATGGAAGTGTCAGAGGGATTATTAAAGGAAAAGAATTCGTTGAAAAAATCCAGACTTTCCTTCATAAAAACTGAGTCAGATAAAAGAAAGGAATTACATTTCCAACGACTAAATTTAGAGGAGATAAGGGAAAGGTCAAGTGTAGTATAAACAGGAGCATGGTCAGAGATAAATATGGAACCTATTGCAGATTTTTTAATGGAAGGGAGTAACGATTTACTAACCATCATCTAATCAATCCTCGAGCGGGTGTGATGAACATTAGAGAACAAAGTATATTCCAGTACATCAGGGTTACACAGTTTCCAGGAATCATAAAAAGGACGTGAGGCAATGGCAGATTGAAAGCTCTTATGTGATTTGTCAGGTTGAAATTTACTGGAGGATAATCTATCTGAGAAAGGGTCTAACCATTGGTTAAAATCACTGGCAATGGGGGCGTGGCTACGCGGGCGAAGATGGTGGACGCAGCTTGCTAAAGCTCCCACCGGCCCGTTCTTTATCCGAGTACTTATCCTTGCTTCCTGACCCGATTCCATCACCCACACCACCGGCAAGAAGAGCGGAAGGCAGGTGGAGTCACCCGCTGTATCCTTTGGAGCTCCCGGATCGCTGGCGGAGCCGTGCTCGGCGACATCAGTCTGCGGCCTAGTCCCTGCAAAGGAAGCCGGGGTCTCGAGTTTGGCGCACCCCGGCTGGGGGATCTTCGCGCCGACCCGTCATCATCCGCTTCCCCGGGGCTGGCGGAACTCCCCTTCCTGGCGGAACACTGCGCTGCTGAGGGGACCCTCCGGTGGCGAGGGGGGCCTGCTCTGACATCTGGAGAAGGCTGGAGGGAGTCGCGGCCTACTTCGGGGCCGGGAGACCGGGACCTCGATTTTCGGAGGCCTCCGGGGATACCGGCGGTGGAGTGGCTGCCGGGGCTTGCCTGGGCCAGTGGATCGCTCGACTGGCGGACTGACCCTGGGTGGTGGTGGCTCCGTGGAACTGTGGCTGGTTGCCTGCCGACCTTGCTGCACTTGTGGAACAGGCTTGGAGGTCCTGGGAGGTGCAGAGGCCTGCATCCTGGTCGGTAAGCCGAGACCGGGGCCGGGTGCACGCGAGATTGATGCTGACCAAAGGAGATATATCTGTGCCTCCGTGACGGTGGTGATTGCGGTCGGCAGAGAGGTACACCGCTGCGCTGCTCTCTGGTGCGGACCCCCCCCTGGCCATTTCACGACCAGTGGCACAGAGCTTGATTGGGGTTGGCGACGGGCTCCTTTGTTCCCCCCTGGGTCGTCCTTGCAGAGGGCAGGGGTGGTGCAGGCGGGACGCCCGAGGACTTAAGGACCCTGTGGAATCGGAGGCGGACCACTGAGTGACCCACGGTTGCCCAGCCGGGGGGGAGTCGGGGAAGCTGCCTGGCGATTTATTTACGCTGACCCGTCGGCGCTGCCCAGACCTGGTGGGGAGCAGCTTTGTCTCCGGGGGCTGCGGGACCACGGACAGATCCACGTATTGGTGTGGAAGGGCCCCCCCCCGCCCCCTCTGTGGACCCTCTTGATCCTGTGCTTCACAGTTCCACGCAACTATGACCAGGGGAGGTGGTGGCCCGGCCAAACAAGGGCCCATTGACAAGTTTACAGGGCCCAGTGGGGGCACTGGAGCACCCGGCGGTGGCGGAGGAACTGGGCCGGATAATGCGGCACTTATGGCGGCGATCACCCAGTCCAGAGATATGCTGGACGCGAAGATTGGTGCAGTGGGTGCAGACGTGACTCTGCTGCGACAAGATCTGCGGAATGCTGTGGAGCGGATTACAGAAACTGAGTCGAGGATATCGGTAGTGGAAGACGATGTGGGGACCCTGAAACGGAAAATGGCAGCGATGGAACATGCCCAAAAGAACCTCGCGCCCAGGGTGGAAGATGCTGAAGGTCGCGCACGTAGGAACAACCTACGCTTCGTTGGATTTCCGGAGCGATGCGAGAAGGACAATATGGAGCTGTTTCTGACCCAATGGCTGGAGAGCTGGCTCCCCACAGGGGCCCTTTCCACTTGCTTTGTGATTGAACGTGCACATCGCGCCTTAACTCAGCGGCCGCCGGAGGGGGAGCGACCCCGGGCAGTCATCGCCAGATTGTTGAACTATTATGATCGGGATGTGATTCTCCGAGAGGCGAGAGCCAGAGACACCATCATGTACGAAAATCGGAAGATCATGATCTTTCCTGACTATACCAAGTTGGTGCAGCAGCAGCGTCGCTCCTTCCTAGACGCTAAGGCCAAATTGCGAGGATTGAAGATTCAATATTCCTTGTTGTACCCGGCCCGCTTGCGGGTTATCTATCAGTCCCGAACCCACTTCTTCGATTCCCCGGAGGAGGTCTTCCAGTGGACCGACGAGTCGGTGCCGATCAGGCCACATGAGCAGCCGGGTCTGAATCCTGGTGCCCCTGGAGGTTCGACGCAGGATCGACAGGGTAAGCCGGCCCGACATGGCCGTCAGCGGAGGTCCCGGTCGAGGAAGAGGTCCGCCTCTGCCGGCGCGACCCAGGATAAGGGGACTGTTGCATCCGACCAATCTGACGATAATATTTGAGTCCATGGGTGAGATTGCACTGCTGCGGCTACCTCGAGTGACTGGGAGGCACACGGTTGGGCTTCATCCCTAGAAGTGTGGGCACTGTTTTTGATGCTAACTCTCGGGAGGTTTTGTTGTAATTTGGGTGGTGATGAAGGGTTTGGAAGGGACTTGTTAGGGCCTTCGACTACCACGCGCAGTGGTTGTTGGCTGAGGGAGGGGTGGGTATTGCTGTTCTTAAGGGGTGTTGGGATCCATTGGTATGGTTAGTCTTGGGCCCTCTGTATTGGACCCGGGGCGGCCCATGCCGCGACAGGTACTTCAATGTTCTATGGAGTATGGGGATGGGGGGTGTTGGCAGCAGGGTTTGGGGACAGGACATGTGGGCGCAGTGATGACTGGGAAAAGTAGACCTATTGGGGTAGTTTCTGTTGATGTTGGGAGGGTCTGGGAAGGGCGGGGGGGGGGTAATGCACGTGCTGATTGTTATTGACCTGAAGACGATGCGAGGTGGGTGGAAGTGGCACAGGAGGCATACTTATTGGACCTCGATTGACTATGGCTAATTTGACTCATAGACTCCCCGGCGAGTCCCTACGGATCATCACTTGGAATGTCAGGGGGATGCTAGATGCCGTTAAAAGGGGGGCTGTTTTGCGTTGGGGGAAGAGGGAGGCAGCGGATGTACTCTTGCTCCAGGAAACTCACATGTTGGGCACTAAAGTACTTAGTTTACAGAGGTTTGGATACCATCAAGTCTTTCATGCTGGGTTCGCCAGGGGCTCTAGAGGTGTTGCTATTCTGGTGCACCGCAGGGTGGCCTACGTCCATGAGAAGCAGTGGGTGGATCCTCAAGGCCGCTATGTCTTTATTAGAGGGATGTTGGGCACAGAGCCGATAGTTTTTGGAAGTGTATATGCTCCCCCCCCCCTGCAGTGGGCCCTGTCCGAGAAATTGTTTACGGTGTGGGAGGATATCCCGGAGTCCTTGGCGGTGATTGGAGGGGACTGGAATGAGGTGATGGATGTGTGTGTGGACCATCAGAGGCGACAGGGGGTGCTTGCTGGCCCTTCCCCTAATTCCCCTACCCGGCTACAGGCCACGGCTGAGGGACTAGGATGGGTGGATGTGTGGCGACATTTGCATCCAACGGTGCGCGAATACACATATGTCTCTGCGGTGTACGGCTCGTTCTCGAGACTGGACTATATGTTTGTGCCTGGAATGTATCTGCACAGGGTGCGCGAGGCTGCGATACGTACGAGGGGGCTCTCAGACCACTCCCCAGTGTCAGTCACGATAGAACTTCTAACGATGCGACAACCCTTCAGGTGGAGGATGTCGTCGTGGCACCTACAGCAGCCCACCTATGTCCAACATCTACGAGAAGCCGTCGCACATTACTGGCGGGAAAATCTAGTGGGTGATATGGATGTTGAGGTGGTTTGGGAGGCCATGAAACCTACTATACGGGGGGTGGATATTGCATGGTGTGCCGAGGCCCGCCGTAGACGACGAGAATCGACCGCTACAGCTGCCAGACTCGTAGAGGACCTAGAACACCGTAGTAGGGGAGGGGGAGATGAGGTGGCGCTACGGTTGCTCCTCCAAGCACAACAGTCGTACGCCTCTATCTTGATGGACGAGGCTAAACTGGCGTGGCTGGCCACGCGGAGCAGAATATACCAATGGGGAGATAAATCCAGTACCATGCTCCATAGGCTATGTCAGCGCCGTCTCCAACCGGTTACATTGCCGGGCCTCACTGATGACAGCGGAGTGACGATTACGGACCCAGCTGCGCTTGCAGCGAGTTTTGCTGATTATTTCCAGTCACAATATGCCCCACAAAATAATCTCCACGCAGACGATATAGCTAAATTTATTGACGACTTGCCGCCCCGGGCGGTGTCTGACGAGGCCAGGAAGGAACTTGAAGCTCCCCTTACGGCCGAGGAACTTGGGGAGGCGCTGGGTCAACTTAATGCGGGGAAGGCACCGGGTCCAAATGGCTACCCCTGTGAGTTTTTTAAGAAATTCCAGCTCCTCCTGGGGTCCCATTATCGAAGTACACTGGAGGTTGCACGAGAGCGGGGCAGATTGCCTCCGGACTGGCGGCACGCCGAGATCGTGGTCTTCCAGAAACCTGGTAAACCCCCAGACAGGCACGACTCGTATCGCCCCATCTCATTGCTTAATGTGGAAGCCAAAATACTGGCAAAGGCACTAGCGAACCGCTTACTCCCATATATGGTGGAGCTGGTTCATCCGGACCAGGCAGGTTTCATGCCACACCGTGCGACACGGCACAACATCCGACGTGCGCAGGCGGCGGTTGACGCGATGGGGACACTGGGGGACAGAGCGGCTTTGCTCTTGGCAGACATCCATAAGGCGTTTGACTCTGTTAGCTGGGCGTACCTTTTTGCACTCCTGTCCCGCCTCAACCTAGGCCCAGTGTATCTGTCCTATATTTCATTGCTCTATACTGATATCACGGCGGCTGTCAGGGTTGCTGGGGCCACTTCGGAGGTGTTCTCCATTGGACGGGGGACCCGTCAGGGGTGCCCCTTGTCCCCGTACCTGTTTGCTCTGGCCATGGAGTCTCTGGCTTCCTGGGTGCGCATAGATGCCCAGCTTCGGGGTTTTGTCTGGTCCGAGACCCTTTTCGACAGGATTGCCTTATACGCGGACGACGTCCTCTTCTTTCTCACGGATTTGCGTCGCTCGGGGCCCCGAGTGTTAGAAATCATGCGCATATTTGGAGAGGTCTCGGGTCTCTGCTTGAATTTAGGCAAGTCCACCCTTTGGGTACTGGGAGGCGCGGCGGAAGTAGACCCCTGGGCGATGGACTTGCAGCATGCCACTGAAGGTCTGAAATATTTAGGGGTGTTCCTTTCCGAATCCACCCATGTTACGTGGGAGCGCAATATTGTACCCGTGTGGGACAAAGTTCAAGAGGATGTCAAGACCTGGTCCCGAATGCCCCTCACCATCTTTGGTAGGTCAGCGATATTTAAGATGGTAGCTCTTCCGCGTCTTTTGTACCAACTACAGAATTACCCTCATCCTATTCCTCCCCAGTGGTTTCGGCAGGCTAATTCTGCCTTGAGTCGCTTTCTGTGGGTTGGAGGCGCGGCTCGAGTGGCACTAAAGACATGTTTCCTTTCCACGTATTGTGGTGGCTTGGCCACCCCGGATCTGTTATCTTATTATCAGGCCTCGCAGCTGCTCGTACTCAATGAGTGGTGGTATGGCGACAGAGGGGACCCAACATACGCCCTGGAGCGCTCCTTGATGGGTGATCATACATTACACACGATCCTCTACTCGGCCCGGCTGCGGCGGGGGTTGCCGTGCGTTGCGAAAGTGGTCTTTGCGGTGTGGCGACAGGCATTGCGTCGTATGGGTTGGTGGGGTAGGCTAACAGCTGAGACACCGCTATGGCACAATGGACGCCTACCCGAACTGATGACGCTCTCCGGGTTTGATGGCTGGGAAGCCATAGGTATATCAATGTTGGGACATGTCATGTCCGGTACTACTCTTAAGTCCTTTCAGGAACTCAGCACGGAGTTCAATATGCCCCAAACTCAGTTCCTTCGTTACTTACAATTTCGGCATGCACTTACCCCAAGCATTGCGGACCTGGACTCACTCCCGGAGTTTAGCCCCATTGAAGCGAAGGTGTTCATGGGAGACCTTGGTACTAAGAAGATCTCTCGCATCTACCAGTCGATGGTGACCCACTGCTCATCCACCCTGCTCCCTCTGAAAGCGGCCTGGGAGGTTGACGTTGGTCCTCTAGATGAGGATGACTGGAGGGAAGCCCTAGAGTCCCCGCGCGGAACTGCAATAGCGATGCGGCTTCGCCTGATTCAATTCAAATATCTCCATAGATCTTATTATACCCGAGAGCGACTCTGGAGGGCGGTACTGATTAGCTCCCCGGAATGTCTGCGGAGCGGAGCGGCTGTGGGTACGCTGATACATACTGTGTGGTCATGCCCTCGACTGATTGGATTCTGGAGGGGCGTATGGAATTGCTTGTCTGAGGTTTTGGGTTGGGACCTCCCACGCACTCACCGTCTGGGCTTACTCCACGTGCTTGAAGGAGTTGGTGGGAACATATACAAGCGCCACCTGTTGCTACTAGGACTGGTGGTGGCCAAGAGAGACCTGGCCAGAGCATGGAAAGGAGTCCGAGCCCCCCCCCCCCTGTGTGCATGGAAGGCTGCCCTGGATTATTATATGGGACTGGAGCGGCCGATTTTTGAAGCGAGAGGCTGCCCCCGTAAACATTTTAAGATCTGGAAGAGGTGGGCGGAATATAGGGGGTTGCCGCTTGATCCCCCTGCGGCGAATGAGGAGGAGTTCTAGGCAGAGGTTCTGAGAGGGCCTCATTACTGTGTCATACCTCACGACCGTTAACAACTGTGTTTTCATTCTACACGTGCATGGGGTTAGGATGGGATAAGGGGTGGGTAGTGGGGTAGTTGGGCCTTTGGGGATGTTGGGAGGGATAGGGGTAAAGGGAAGGGTAGCCTACTTTGCTTTATTCTCAATTTACTTAGCATTACAATGACAAACATACAATGTGTTACAATGTTTGGTGGCACTCTCCTGATTGTGGGGAACCACGGCTTTTGCTCTGCCTCCCTTCAATTGAATAATAAAAATTTTGTTGTGAAAAAAAATAATCACTGGCAATAACAAAATCAGGGCAGTCAATGGACGACATCAGGGCTTTAATAGCATTCCAAAATTTAGGGTCAGGACGTACCGGACCATAAATATTGAGCAAAACCAGTGTCTTATTTTGGATAATCACCTTAGCCAATGCCCAATGTCCTTCATCATCATTTTGAGAAGAAATAATCTGTACATTTAAAGCTTTGTGAAATAAAATAGCAACCCCCTCCTTTTTTAAGAACAGCAGGAGAAAATACAACTTGACCCACCCACTGTCTCTTTAACTTAAGAGATTCAACATCAGAACAATGCGTTTCTTGAAAAAAAAAAAACCTGTGAATTAAGTTTAGATAAATGAGACAATACCTTTTGACGCTTGACAGGGTGACCAAGACCTCGCACGTTCCATGAAACAAAATTACACACCATTGAGGAAAGGAGGGATGGGCGACACGTGGAGTAAACACATGGCATGGGAATTACTACAGAAAAGGAAAGAACAAAGACATAAAATACATGAGGTGGGAACTCCCAAAACACTCATAGCACAAAGACAAAATCTATTCAGAATCACGAAACACACCATGAAGAAGAACAATCGAAGGAGAGACTGCTTAGGAAGAGAGAAACATATAGCAATGGAGAAGAAGAAAAAAAAACAGGAAAAAGAAAATAAAAAAGAAAGAAGGGAAGAGGAAGGAAAAAGAACAAAGAGAAGAGAGAAAAGAGTAAACAGAACAAGGCACAGAAGCCTGATCAGAGAAGAAAGGAACAACCAAAACATTTGAGGCAAGGATACACCAGATAGGGGACATATCCCCATGAGCAACCGACCAAAAAGGACATACACAGAAAAAGAGAAAAGGATGTAAGAGCGAAAGAACAAAAATAAAGACTAAAAGACAGAATCAAGGGAAGTCAAAATGAAGAGGAGAAGAACTACAAGGAATAGAAGAAGAGCTACAGTGAAGAATCCAACGAAAATTGACACTAATGAGCAGTGTCCATATTGGAAGGAGAGATACTCTGTAGGTAAGCATGAAGTTTTTGAGGATCATCAAATGAACAGGGTGCGACCATTGTGAGTTATCTTGCAAAAACAAGGATGCAGGATCCCATATTGAATGTTTAGCTGCCTCATAAGAGGTCGGAGATTCAAGAATTCCTTTCGTCAGGCATTCGTCGCATTCGAGAGATCCTGTGAGATAAAGATGTTATGTCCAGACCATTGGAGACGTCGTTTAAGCCTGGCGGCCTTCAGAACAGACATTAACTCCGTGATTCTAGAAAAAGCATAATAATGCCACGAGGTTTGTTGGAGTTAGAGTTTATGCGGCCCAGGCGATGAGCCCTCTGAATATTAAGAGGGTGTGACGTAGGTTGGAGATCCAAAAGATCCTGTAAAAATGGACGTAAGAAAGACACCATGTCAGGCCCTTCCACATTTTCCGGAATACCATAAACGCGTAGATTGTTCCTACGATTACGATTTTCCAAGTCTTCCATGTGCAGCTTGAGTTTGTGGATCTCTTGCTCTAATAGTGGGATTTTAGTTGAGGCATCTTGAATGTCGCTAACCCTTTGCTCCAAATTTAAGACTTTGCCCTCCATAAGAACCCAGCGGTCTTCAATCTGCTTAAGCCTTTCATTAGTGGCGATCATGAACGGTTGGAGACCTCGAACCTCCTCAAGGATGGAGTCCAGAATAGGGTTTGAGGAAGACTTAATGGGAGAAGGCGGGTCATTTTTAGGCCGTTTAGGTTTGGTACCAGTTTGAGACAATTTGGAGATAGGAGAGTCATTGGCCATGTTGATGACGTGAAGAGGAGCCAAAAAGCGCTGCAAAGGCTAGACAAATAAGGTGGACACTGCACAAAAGAGCACGTGCCAATAATGCTGACAAGACCGCACTCAGAAGCGGTCAAACATCAATAAATGCGGTTACAATGAACAAACTAGACAATGGAGGCTGAAAGAAAAGAACGCAGCACTCATGACTAGCTGTTCAAGAACTGTGAGGAAATATCTCAGAGAAATGTCGCATTAGTGCACTAAAATAAATTATCCGTCTCCAAAAAATGCACCTATAAGGTTCAGCACAGGTAAGGTGTTAACCAGTAAGGCCAAACATCATTTGCAGAGACACTGTTGCATGAGTGACAAGGGAGAAGCAAACTGTCACTTCGAATTCGGCACTTCTAAAATGGCGGCAACCTTTCCTGTCACAGCATTCATTAGGAACGGTGAAAACGGAATGAAGGGCAGAATTTGGCAAAGTACATGCACGAAAATGTCATAATAGCAAGAATAAAGGCAGCGCGACGGTTCATTGCTGAGGAAAGCAACAGCGGAGTCAAAGCGGCGAAGAAACACAGACACGGGCACAGCGGTCAAAATGGCGGCCGCCCGCGTCTCAGGAATGACAAAAGTTACCACTGATCACCAAAGTCTCTCCGTTGAAGGAAACCATCGCGCAACAGCATCTTCAAGGTCACTGACCCTTCCGCTGACCCTGCATCCGTCTCAACCGTCTGGAAAACTGGAAAATCTGCTCTTACGGCATCTGCGGGTCGAGTCCGTGGCGGAGCTCACGAAGAAACCGCCTCACCAGCTGGCGCGCAAGCCACACCCCTCCGTGGAACACCTTTTCAACCCACTTCATTCTAACTCGAAGACTAAAAATTTGAGTGAAACATACCATGTTTCCTGCAGCATGAAGCAAGCCGATATCTACACACTTATTAGAATAAGGGTGTGCTTTTTTATTCTTTGTATCCCAGTCATCTTGGTGACAGGTTCTCCATGTTGGGTTCATTCTGTGTCCTCACTATGGGCAATCCTTCCAGTAAGAACCAGTGTAGTAGAACAATATTTTACATTACACTTGTATAACCTAAAAGTCCTCCTAGGATATCATCAGTACCATATAACTTTATTTGATGTTGTATAAAACCATAGAGGTGTACAGATAAAAAGAATCCATCATAAACATCCATAGAAATACATCTCCTAGTGCAATAATCAGGGCCTCAGGAATTATGCAGCAGGAGATGGCCAAATTATGCAGCAAGTTTGAGTAAATTATGCTGCAAGAAAAGACAAATTATATGGCCTAATGCAACACATTTTGCAATAGAATTACTTCATTTTTTGTTATTTTTAAACTTGGTAACACTGTCTGGGCATTGGTTGCACTCCATTAGTACCAATTTACACCCAAGTTGAGCATTCCAATTTGCAAAGGGCCTTCCACCACACAGCAACATTTGTAACTTTTGAACCGCTTGAGCTAGAAAATGTTTGGTTAATATCTTGAGAATATGCGCCAGATGATGGATTATATGGTAAATGTATAATTATATGAAAATTGCTGCGGCTGCACAATCGCATAATTCCAGTGGCACTGGCAATAATCAATGATACAGTACAATAAAGATAGAAAAGCGTCCACCGTGGATGAGAACTTCATCTAATGCCATCTAGTTAACACTTTAGGATCTAAGAAGGCAACAGACCTTAAATAGTGAAAAAAAACTATTTGGGTGATTTTTGGGACTCTGTCTTCCCTTTCAAGAACAGTCTCTGTGTTGTTGCTCGTATAATGACAAAACATTTTCATGACAAAGAAGTAATTATTATTTCTACCAATGTTGAATTACATTTCAACTTGTGAGGATTTTTTCCTGTTGCAGACAGAAGTGCATCCACAGTACATCACTTAGGCGCCATTGACATTGTCTGGGAAAAGTTTTACCTTAACCATACAAGTCCCTGAATTTAGCAATCAACAAGTAAAAGATGGCCTGTTAAGTTTTGGAAAGCGTCTGCCCTTGCATTACACCTGTTTCCAAGGTGTTTGTAGTAACTTTTGAATTGTCTGGGCTGGAGGTATGCCGTATGTGCGGTACATTTATTGTTACACTGAAAATACCACAACTGCAAAATTGCATAGCTCCAGTGACACTGCCTATAAGCCTGCTCGGCTCTAGGAATCACATTTGAATAAAACAGTATAGATTCACGTACTTTGTATCATGCTGCCATCTAGCGGACAGTTTCGGGATTTATACGTCCGTTTTCTCAACTTTGGTGTATGTGTTCACAGTCCGTAATGTAGTTTACTGTATGAATAAAACGCGCTCTCCCTGGCTGGCGGCGACTATAAAACGCGCTCTACCCGGCTGGCGGCGACTTTACCTAAATGCACACCTCTGATGGGTCTGTAATAATACAGTAAATTATCCCCGTTGTTTGTACAATTCTTCCAAAAATTAATCAATCTTCAACCATGGTTTTATTGATTGTATTTCTTTAATTCTTTGTCATAATGCATGAATCATCATTCAAGGGTATGCAATATTGTGTCGTCCTGGTACATAAAACACAGTTGATGGACAGAATGTAGAACAATGTCATACATTCACCCCAGTACAAGGATCTGGGCCTAAATCCATCGTTTTTTTGCACTCCACACCACCCTGGGTAGACACTGGCTATATGCAAATCAGCTCTGACCCTGTCCCTCATGGGAACAGTCTAGTCCGAACTACCAAGCCATGTCTTTCCCAGACCGGAATCAAGCATCCAAGGACCGGTTTCTGGCTATCAGCCTTCATCAGCCTGGATAGCTTGACTCCAGTGGTGTGGAGAGCCTGGGACTCACGTCTGAGCATCGATGGATTTAGGCCCAGATCCTTGTACTGGGGTGAATGTATGACATTGTTCTACATTCTGTCCATCAAATGTGTTTTTTGCAATTTTCACCCCGAGTGGGCTGGGTATGCTCAGACGTGAGTCCCAGGCTCTCCACACCACTGGAGTCAAGCTATCCAGGCTGATGAAGGCTGATAGCCAGAAACCGGTCCTTGGATGCTTGATTCCGGTCTGGGATAGACATGGCTTGGTAGTTCGGACTGGACTGTTCCCATAAGGCACAGGGTCAGAGCTGATTTGCATATAGCCAGTGTCTAACCCAGGGTGGTGTGGAGTGCAAAAAACGATGGATTTAGGCCCAGATCCTTGTACTGGGGTGAATGTATGACATTGTTCTACATTCTGTCCATCAACTGTGTTTTTTGCAGTCCTGGTACATAGTCATGGTATGCTCATGCACTTCCTTTATATACCAATGCATTTCTGGCCATGCCCTTCTTCAGGTGAGACATTATCCTGAGAAATGGTAAAACAGCGAATGAACAGTGGAGTACACAACAAAAAAATCTCGATTCAATGTATAAACAGTTGAGAATTGGCATGCAAATAATCACAATGTTTTAAGGTATAAATAAGGTCCAGGAGTGGTATTCCTTGAGAGAACTGTCCAGTAAGACAGAACAAGAGCGTGCTTGAGGAACCAAAACCTTCGGTCAGAACAGGTGTACCGACAACAGGGGAGGGGGGGTGGGTTCCCTTTCATGGGTGCTGGAGCTCCGTCACCTTCAACTTTTCTCCCAAAAACCTCAATGTATACATTTCTTTATATGTTTTTAATGTCATTAAGAAATAAAGATACAAGCTGCTGTCACACTCACCTAAGCTTGCTTCCATGTGTACGCTGCACTTTGTTAAGCACGGAAGTGCATGTGCCCAATCTCCGTTATTCATTTCATACATTTGCCGGGCTGATGCTTTACATAGCCCTGAGGCCTGTGATGTTATCAGCACGGCAAACCCATTACCTCGTGGGCTGAGCTCCACCCCCTGAAGACGATGTACTGCAGTTAGCCCCGAGCGCATCAGCCTGAAGCCCTGCATCTCCATGGGCTTCACGTCAATCAGGGAGTAGTCTCACCCACGCTACCCTTTCACAGCTCCTGACAGGGTGGGGGTTCATGCAGTGAGGCTAGCTGACCACACCCTGTGACGAATTGTGAAAGGCGGGGGTTTACGGATGCAAACAGGAAGCTGAGCACTGGACAATGCGTAGTGTGCCAGTGCAGGCTTTGATTGTACTCACTGCTCCCACTCTAGGTCTGAGCTTCCAACTCACGAGCCTGCTGCTATTTCCAGAATGGATAAAAGCTACAGGAGTGCAAATTGTAGAATAAGGCCGAGCACGGGAGGTACGTATAATGTGATGTCGGACTCTCAAGTATTCTACTTTTTTGTCATGGGCAATTCAAAGTGATTTTCCACAGATGCTGTCTTAAACGGCCTGGGAGTGCGCTCGCTGTCACACTGTGTCACATGAATGTGCACTTTTTTAGTACAGGCACAGTTTATATTAAAGAATCTCAAAAGGGGACAAATTAGGGCACCTGAATAAATAATGCTCATATTTAACTAAGAAGTGATTGATAAAATGGCGACTCGCATAAGTCCAGTTTACAAGATTAAGCCCAATTTGTCATTATACATATTTTACTACTTTCGCTAAGAGCTAGTTGCTGTTTAAGAAAGAAAAAGAAAAAGCACTGTGCATTTTATCTTTATAAATGAAATTAAGAACTTAGATTTGTTTTCTGCCATAAAGGAAGCCGCAGGGATCCCTGTAAAGTTGAGCAATAGCAGAGAGATGTAATTTTGCATTCATATGCATACAGTAAGGGTGAGCTGTTTGCATCATTTATTTGTGTGTAGGTGTTATTTTTTAAGGAGCAAATAATGTATGCTTGGGAAAGGCAAAACTTGAAGCATCATTTTGAGTGTCATAAAACAGCACTACCCCCCACCCGGACTGTATTTCTCAATTATCATTCATAGGTCTGCCTTTGGAGAATAATTCCAATAGAGTAGTGTTTCTATGCATTCAGTAGCAAATACTAAAGGCAAAAATTATTCTACATAAATATTTATTTGCCTTGCTGAACCACTCTAAGCATAGTCGTGCTCGCTCCCTAATCTTGCTCATGCAAATGCAAGGTTACATTTTATGCCTCACCACTTTCAAACTCCACCAACCGCCACTGACTGACAAGTGTAAACTTCAAGATAACTTCCGTATTATTTTGCCGATAGAGATATTAGCTTAATTGGTGGAATAAATACGTGCCGTTGACTGTATACCAAACAAAACGACCCCCGAGTAAAGCATGACGTTCGAGTAGTGAATCATGCCTCCTGCATAGTGCAGAGTTAAAGCATAGGAGTGAAACTTGATTGGTAGATTGTACCGGTGTAAACATCCTGGTATTAAGAGCATATCACTTTATAGCCTGTGGTTAGCCTATGTGAGTGTGCTAACCAAGATATCTATAGAGTCCAAGAAAATTTCCTGCAAGTTCTTTCCTCACTGAGATGTGAACTGGCTCCTCTAGTCTCCGATGACGTTCATATGGATCAACATCTTCGTGCTGTTAAATATTGTGTATGAACAAGTAAGTAAGCAAAGAAGATGGACAAACCTTAGGTGTAGTTAATTTTGAGCACCATGTTAGAAAGGCATTAAATGCGTAAAATATATGGAAAAAGAAGGAAATTACTAGCAAGTTTCATGTGTGTGCGAAATTGCTATAGACCTGTCAGAGCCACTAAAGTTCCCACACATTTCACTCCTATGCTTTAACTCTGCACTCAGCAGGATGCATTATTCACTACTTGAAAGTCACGCTTTCCCTTGGGTTTCTCTTTATTTCATAAACAGTCAACAGCACATATTTATTTCACCAATTGTGCTAATATCTGTCCCAGCACGATTCACTACTGTTCTATCGGCAAAAGCATCCCGAAATTATCTTTGAGTTTCACACTCGTCGTAACACCTGGTCTGGGCAAAAGATACGGTTCCTCAAGCATGCTCTTGTCTGTCTTTCCGGACATGTCTCCCAAGGAATACCACTCCTGGATCTTATTGATACCATATCACTTTGTGGTGATTTTCATACAAATTCTCAACTGTTTATACATTGACTCGAGATTTTTTGTTGTGTACTCCATTTCTGAATGTTAGTTGTTCATTCACTGTTTTACCATTTCTCAGTATAATGTCAACCTGAAGAAGGGCATGGCTCAAATTGCATTGGGTTAAAGGAAGTGCATGAGCATACCATGACTGTGTAATGGGACAACACAATATTGTTTACCCTTGAATGATGATCCATGCATTATGAGAAAGAATTAAAGAAATGCAATCAATGACACCATGGTTGAAGATTGATACATTTTTGGAAGAATTGTACAAAGAACAGGCATAATATACTGCATTATTATAGACCTATCAGAGGAGTGCATGTAAGGGACGCTGCTTCCAGCCAGGGAGAGAGCTTTTGATTCATTTCTGACCCACGCCCGAGAACAGAGGACGATACCCTCGTACACCCATCAATTTTGATTAAGTGACTACACCCTTCTACACGTGCCAAAAGGAGTGCATTGTCAGCTTTCTTATAAAGTTACTCTATGACACGAAGAGAAAACGGACAACGTTAATCAGCTCCTCCCATCCTTCAAGTTCTTTCCACCAGTCGGTTGATCTGGATCAGCAGTGTTGCTACACTGTATTGAATTAGCGTTGCATATTTGGTATTTAAATGATGTTTGTATAACTTAAAAACTTCTTTTAAATATTAATACAACTAAGCAGTTTGTGTGATTTGAGCTTCAAAACGCAAGAAAAGCACTTATAGATTAAACAAATACACAAATTATAGAAATTATTTAATTCACAAAAAATAGTAAATCAATATTTAAATTGTTATTTTATTGGGGAAGTTGGAGTTTTCCAAAATCTAGTTTTATTTCTAAAATATGAACCCCATACTGCTCGGATCTTCCTTGCCACTTTATCTTTTTCGCTCTAATGCATGCTATCTTTTTGTCAGTGCATATCATGGCTGCTTCATTTAAGGCCACCAGTAATTCACATTAGATCTCCTTTGCCGTTATTGTGCTGCTTCCACAAATCAAGATAACGATACCAACTTCATTTTTAGCTTCCAGTTTGAAATTTCTTCACATATACAGAACATTTTAAAACCTTCAATTCTGATATGTATATATACTTTATTAATCTGCTAACATTATTTAATTTTACAAACTGTCACGGACCTCTGAATAGACCTCACGGACCACCAGGGTTCTTTGAACAACAGGTTAAGAACCACTGCACTAGCCTGAATGTATGAATATGGAAATAGGCTGAGGAAACACTCTGAACAAATGGTGAAGTCACACTGTGGAGAGTACGCACAAGAGGCATGAGCACTTGACATCAAAGCAGTGGTGATCATTCGTAACTTATTTCATATTTCAAGACAAAGGATTCAGTTATGTGTGTGTTTTGTAGAAATCATATAGCAAAACCAAGCTTGGAAGCAAAGCACCACTGTAAATAGAAAAGGACTACACATTAATGAACTCCAGTAAAACATAATAACTTTTGTTGTATGTAACGCCTCAAACTCATACAGGTTCTATGCACCGTCAATAACAGGTTTTACTGTTACCCAGTATGAAAGTGCATAATTTACTGAAATTCTGCTGGATGGGAGGCTGTGTCATCTTTGCCAGAATTCCAACTGGTGGCCTTCCTGGCAACACACATTTTGGTGGGCAGGCGTTCAACTTAATGAACTATACAACCATCAAAAAGCATGTGTAATAACAAGTTTGAGAAGGTGAAAGGAAAGATGAGCATTTATCTTCTTTGTTTGGTCCTGCAGACATAGGCACCTCTACATTACATTTTGATTATTATTTAAATAAGTTTAATTAACAGTGAATGTATTCATCCGGTGAGATCTGCGTGCCATGCTCCAATAACAAAGATTGTCTGGTTTTGTCTCTCCCTCACTGTTCTTTGATAAGCTTGTGGCACACTAAGTCAGAGCATACAAAAATGACACCTTACTTGCATTGGGTGCTTCTGGAAATAGCTAGGGAAATGCGGTTAGGGCACTATGCCTGACGTTATTCAGGGCTGGATGCTTACTCGTAATCCAGATCCTGGTCTTCTGGTCCATGGTAAAAGAGACTGCTTCCGGAAGCCACAGTGTCACCACACACTGGCATATGTGGTAGACAAGTGCCTTCAAGAAGCTGCCTCCTTCTCAGGGGGAAAAAGCTAAAAGGATAAAAAAGGTCCTTGCAGATGTAGGCTTCACTGCTTTGGAGAAGACCAGGAGTCAGGAATCCAGGAGAGGAAGTTTCAAGATCAAAAAGTCAGGATCAGCAAATGGAGGGAACGAGGAGACAAATGAAGGAACACAACTGTGTTGCAATGCACTCTCCAGCCATACTGAGGTCTTTCAGTAGTAAAAGAACAGAAAAAGTAAGTGACATCAAACATCAAATGGTAAAAGGCATAATAGATTGGGAAAATCAGAAAGATATTAAGGGAGGAACAGCCATGATGGAAAGGGAGAAGATAAGAGAATTGAAATCTGAAGTGAACTAGCTGTGGAGTTACCTTAAAATGCAGCTGTAAAACCTCAGGTAGGTGTTTGCCATTTTAGAGTTCAAGAGAGAAAGAGAAGTAACCAAGAGCCCAGTGCACAAAAGGAAACAGACCTAAGTGAGAGACTCTTTCAGCCCATAGCTGTAGACTTCATACAGTGTCTTCTTAGCCCAGTGAACCACGGAACCCGCAAACTACTGTTGTTCTAAGTATCCAGGCAGCCAAGAAACCACAGATGTAAAATACGTCATTGTTGCCAGTGCACACTGAGTGTTAGGGCATATGAGACTCTACATTTATGTGGGGGTGCGGACAGCCTTGGGGATAGTGAAGCCAGGGTCATTATGGCTCTAAGAAGCATGAGCCGAGCCATCAAAAGTTGTAAATCAGGGAACAAATGCCAGGAAACAACATGATAAAGGGTTTTCAACATTTCTTAGAGTCTCAATAAAGTACATATAGTTAGATTATATTGACAAAGGGAGTGACATTTATTGAAATTCATTTTTTTAAACATGAAACAATCAATAATAACTCTGTGCTCTTATAGCGCTGCCACAAGTTACCCAAGATGTCAGTTTGCCCCGTTTTCTTTTTAAAACAAGCCTATGTTATTGTTGAACGTAAAACAAGATCATTTTTTGTTTACAGATTATAACTGTGGTTTTTGTAGAGCGCAGATCCTGTATTGAATTACTTCAATGTGCTGTGAATCTGAAAGGTTAAAGAAAATGATACATAGTGAAATTAAATGGTGGGCTGTGAATCATGCAATTGGGTCAAGTGAGATAGCTGGGATTTGAATCCAGGATTTCATATTGTCCAGTTCAGTGATTGTATGGTTAGACCATTCTCTCTTCAATTTAATTAAAAGATCAGCGCTTTGTGTTCAATTATTCAATTAGTGTTAGTATACAGGTTAAGTAGATGTATTTATCACACCTTAAATCATAGTCATACTATTTAAAGCTATGAGTTTCTGTTTTACATGTTTCCACAGACACTGAAGATCAAACATAGTGACAGAACATGCCTGTTTGACCTCATGCTGCAAGAGCTGTAACCCAAAGAGCAATCCCTGGCGGGGATCTAAGCCCCCTTTGTATTTGCTAATTATTTCATTGCATTTGTAGAAGTGGTGAACCGCTCCAAAAATCCTCCTTTTACTTACGTCAGGGAAGCCAGCAGTAGTATTAACATAAAATAGCATGTCCTGAATTCTCTCATACTTCCAGCCTGACAAGCAGAACGATTTTAGGAGCGGTTCGACTCCTGGGGGACTACAATTAAATAATTTTCAAAATAGAAATGCCGGGCAGCCCCCTCAGAATTTGCTCCTCATGTTAAAGTGATTGAAGGAGGCAGGTTTGTGGAGCATGACTTCAGAGAGCTAGTTCTGTCTGCAACTGTTTATAATCCAGTTGCAACTTCAAAATCTGGGGGTGAGGGACTGAGGGATGGGTGACGGGGGTATTGTTCCCTGAATCCCTCCACTCTAAGATCAGGTGGGGATAAATCCCGCTGTCCGCCATGGTCCCCACACCCATGGCTGGGTGGCATACTACTGACTTCAAGGGTATGTGTGTTTATACTTTCAGACCCCTCGGTCTGGAACACCTGCTTTCATTTGTTATTCTTCAAGATATATATATATATATATTTTTTTTTACTGCTCCAGGATGGGTGTCCATAATGGTAAAAAAGAAAAAAAAGGTTCAGCTATGCATACACTTCATCGCACTCAGCTGCTGTAGCTTCGTGAGGCGTGAAAGTTCATGGACAATGATGCATGCACATGATCAGGCTGCTGTGCTTTTTTGGGGAGGGGGGGTGAAGTTTTTGGTTTATACAACACATCAGCTAGAAAAATAAAGCAATAGGTCTGCATTGGCAGCGAAAAGCCAATACCTACTGACTTTGCCAATGCTTGTTTTACACTGACTGCTGTTCTTCTGAGCAGGACACCATTCTAACCCAAAAATGTCGATATATCTTATAAAACTAAATAGAAGCTCTTGATTGGACAACCATTTTTATCAAATGTGTGCTTTGGTGTGTTATTTTGCTATATAAATGAAGGAGCTACAGCAAAGATCACGACTCTAGGACATGTTTTTGAACATGCATTGTCAATTCTGATTTGGGTAGGGCCTGTATGCTACTGTGTTTCCACTAAACACTCTTTGGGGGAACAGCAGTGCCTGGAGGTGAGACTCCAGCACATGCCAGCTGGCGCAGAAAGAGTGGTATCCTCAAATGGGTAATGAGCACAGGTCTAGGGGTATCAAAAGTGCAGTGCCTTCCAGGTGGAAAAGTTGAATGGATTTCCAGGCACAAGGGGTGAAATATTTGAAGTTTGGTTTCCGGCAGTATCGTCCCTTGAGGTTCACCTATGTTCTAGTACTTGAGTTCTCTATAAAACTGACCTGCATTTACCTGTGTGAGAAGCTTGTTTACTTTCCTCCTTCATGATCTTTGCTTTCTGTCTGGCAGCTCATACTGTGTATAACCTCTGTGCGGTGTCCAACCACTCTGGGACCACCATGGGAGGGCACTACACAGCATACTGTAGGAACCCAGCTTCAGGAGAATGGCACACCTTCAACGACTCGCGGTAAGGAAGCATGCATGTGTGATATCAAATGTAACAGTAATGCTTTTGTAATCAGCATATACTATTGAAAAAATTGATGCTCCACTCGAAGACTCATTTAGACCATGGTAAGTGGTCGATAAAGTGACCATGTCAGTAGCTCACCTGGCGAAGGACTCTTGCCAAATTTAGTAATGAAATTCCAGGTGCCTTCAATGGATTCAATTCTGCAGCGGCTCCATTGAAGGCGCTGATCCTTTGCCAAGCGGCTACCATGTTTTGTATGCCTGTGTGCCAGAGGTTTTGTTTTTAAAACAACCTGTTAAAGCATGAGTTTGTTTTTAGAGAATTTAAAAATGGCACGGATGTGTTGTGAGGCCTTCATGGTACGACTTGTCCTCCTTGGAATTACTGTGACTCCCCTAACAGTCCCCAGTAGGGAAAACAAGTGTATGTTACCCTGCCCTAAACAGTTTGGGGTGAGCGCCACTGTGATCTCGTGGTGTATGGGGCATCTGTTAAGGTTTGATGCTGGCCAGCAGTGTAAACCTTGAACTCCTCCCACTCGAAATATAGTTGGATAACCATGGGTATGGTGGGAGAGAAGCACTGCCATTCTACTCTGGTGCCCCCACTCTGCCAAACTCTAAATTACCCCCTTCATTTCTCCTCACCTTCTCTCCTGCTCACTCATGTTTCTTTTTGGAAGTCCTTTCCTTTCCCGCCTTTCTGTTATTTCTCTCTTGTGCTCATTCACATTTGAATTTCTTCTCTCTCTCTCTCTCTCTCTCTCTCTCTCTCTCTCTCTCTCTCTCTCTCTCTCTCTCTCTCTCTCCTCTCTCTCTCTCTCTCTCTCTCTCTCTCTCTCGCTCTCTCTCTCTCTCTCTCTCCACTCTTTTTGGTCTCCATGCTCTCTGTCTTAATGAGCCATCTACATGCACTATTTCTTACACTAATCTCTTCTCTTTTTTTTCTCCCATTGCCTCTCTCTTTTATTCTATTTTACACTCCAGTGTGTGACATACCCATGGACTAGAACTCTGGTTAGCTATTCACTCCCTAGAGCAAGATACTTGGCACTGTACCATTTGCCACAGCTTTTTGACTGCCCCATTGCCCAATTCAGTTAATCTTCCAAAAGCTCTACCATCATAGTAAGACAAGCCAACTTCTGACTCCACCAAAATACACTGGCATGGTGTGATGATCCCACCTTTAGAATTCTGCACCTAACTCTCGCCTTGTTCTAGAACCCTCCTGTAGGTGTGGAATATCCCTATCCTGTAGTTTTGGGCCGATTCCCTTCCTAATCTAATAGCCCTCAGACTATCAACCCCTCCTGTATCCCAGAGTATTTTCCATTCGCCATATAACATCCCAGGTCCTATCCACCCATAGTTATATGCCCATCTAGACCTCTTGTGTACTTCTTGGTTTATCCACCTACTTTAGCCCTTGTGTGATCCCTGTCCCTCCTACAACCTGGGTCTTTCATCCTGCCATATTGTGCCTATCCCCCTCTTATTGCAATGGACCCATCCTCTTTCACCCTCCTATAGTACTGATCCTATCCTCTTCCTCCTCCTGTAGACCTGACCAGTTTCCATCTTGTTGTCCATGGCCTAAATATTTCCTCACCATCTGGCTCTCACTAATTTCTTGGCCTAACGGCTAGGACGCTCGACCTCGGACCTGGGGATCTGGGTTCGAGTCTCGGTAACGACGCCAAAACCTCCTGTGATTCTGGGCAAATCACTTAATCTCCCCGTGCCTAAAATGAATGCGTGTCCTCGTGTAACGTAACTGGTGCTATGTAAATCGCTCTGATACCCGATTCGGTTCGGGTCTAGTTCGCGCTATATAAAACTATGCAAAAAAAAAACCTGCTAATGTATTGGGCCCATCCCTGTTCTACACTCTAGGGTTTACCCCCACCCCTTTCATGACACCCTGGGCCTACATCATCCACATAAACCGTAGTCTTTCCCCTTCCTCATCTAAATCCATAGCTATGTGCCCAGCCCTCTCCATTCCCCACGTAAGGGCTTATTCTATTTCTCATAATAGAACCCACAAAACTGCCACCCCTCTCAAGTTATGAGTAGAACACATGTTGCAACCCTTGGGGTTTTTCCTCCATCCTTATATGGCTAGTCCTTTTGCTCAATTCTCCCCATTGCAGCTCTCAATCTCTCTCCTTCTGTCCCCTTCAGCTGTGATTGTATTCCCTTCTTCACCTGGTAACCCCAATATTAGCCTTCTTTTCCTTTTTTGCCTCGTTGTTAGCCTTCCACCCAGGGGCAGAGGTTTGTGAAATATTTCCATTCTGTTAATCTCTGTTTTAGCACCCTTGCTTCTGTTTCTAGGTACTTCTCATGAGCCATGGTTTAACATTTACACTCCCTCCCCTATAGCCCTGTCCTGGCCTCTTTTTCAGAGCCCTTGTTTAACCTTTTCCTTAAGGCTCTTGTTCCTGTCCTTTTCCTTGTTCTCTGAAACGCTTTCCTTATTTCTACCTGAATAAAATCCTTGCCCATTCAACCTTCTATCATATTCCACAGTCACAACAGTGATGTCTTTCTGTGGCACATGGGGAACTCTGTTATTCACTCACATTTGTGTTTAAAGTCACTCACTCTGCTACTCCAGGTACTTGCACTGTACACACAGTGTAATCCTCCTCAACCCTTTTCATCAGTCAGACTCCATCTGCTGGAAGTATACTAATCCTGTATACTCCTCCTGCTTCAGATTCTTACATGGACTTGGCCTTCTACTCTGGAACAAGCTCCCCACCACTATGTCTCTTTCAATTCCAAATCTTTCATGTTACTTTGTTGACTACTCTGCTTCCTTATCCTTCCAGGTGTAATGCTGCTCACTCCCTTATTAACCTTAAATGAACGCTGAAAGCTCACTTTGTCGACTTCGAGTTCAGTTACTTGACTATCACCCACCATTGTCTATAACTCCAACAATCAAAATTACAATGCACTTTCAGGTGAAGAGTGCCACATGAATTATGCAAAAAGTACGCTGCAAACTCTAGTTAGTTCCCAAGTTTTAGTCGAGGGTAGCTCCATTATATGGTGCACTCTAAAACACCGACACTCAACTTCTCACCTTAAATATCTGTTTTAGTTAGCAGAGATTTTAAGTATAGGATTACCACAGTACCATCTACACCGAGCTAGAAAAGTGACAACGCCTTTTACCATTTTTACAGCAAAGTCTTTAAGCTTAGGATTAGTTAGTGCTATCTATGCCAAGTTCAAAAAGACCTAAGCCCTTTACCATTCTAGGCACAATATTACACAGAATATATATATTCACTGAAAAAAGCAAAGGTTAAAGTGGGATTTTAGTTAGTTATAGTAATAAGATCTTACCTTATCTTGAAAAAAACTATTAAATTCACTGAAAGAACCAATGTAATATGGTAATAAGACTACAGAATAATTTGAGGAGCGGTAGGTTGGATGATGTAATCAATGATGTCATTTAACATTTCATGAGTGATGTAATATGTGAGGTCATAAGCAGTGGACAGCAAGGGCACAAGTAACCCCTTCGCTGGCGCATCGGCCACGACTGTCGCGAGCACTACCTCGGTAGTGCTGCGCACGTCCGTGGGCCGACACGGCCGCCCACTCTTTTAAACCGCCGCGAAATACGCGCCACGGTTAAGTGGGTAATAGTTTGCCGAGTAAACTATAACTGGTGTATTTCAGGTTTTTTTTGGTATATATTTAAATTAAACTGTGACGGTCGCCACTGGGTAGTTATAGTTAGGACCTAGCTTCCAGAGGAAAATCATTTTTTGGTTTGCTAATAACTTTGGCACAGTTTAAAAAATCTTCATAAACTTTTGAAAAAAACTTCATTCACCTCAGCTCCACCTGGAATGTTTCAGGTTGATCCATCAAGCAGGGGCAGAGAAGAAAGGTGGGTTTCCAAAACACATGTTTCCCATTCAATTTTCCATAAGAAAATTGAAAATTGAACAGCAATACTGCAAAAATGTCTGAGCAACATTACACCAAATTTGGCAGAAAGCTAGATCTTTATCAGGAAAGCTTGCTTTTTGTGATTTAGTGTAAATTTGTTCAGTACGTTTTGAGAACATAAAGTTCAAAATTTAATACAATACGCATATAATAGGCCGTAGAGGAGCCACGGAACACACAGATCAAAAGATAAGTTCTGATTGGCTACCACCACCAAAGAGGTGATTGCAGCCATTTTAGGACTTGGAGACTCTGTACGCTGACCTGAAAATAAGTTTTAATAAAAAGACATAGGGAGTGAGGCTAGAGATACCCTGCCTGCCTAGACCTGGTGGAGGCAGTTCTAAAGAAACACCCTTGGGCAGAAAACTTATTTTTTTAATATTTAACTTCCATTTATCAACAGTTCCATAGTAAAATGTAAAAACAAATGCTGGCTCCGGCCCTTTCTTAATAATACTCCCCACCCACGGAGTTGGCCAGGGTCTGAGGAGTTGCCATAACATAATATTTTGGGGAGGGGCCCTGAGGCTATGGGAGGCCCCAGGGACCCCAACCCTGGGGCTATATTACATGTTTTAGGAGAGGGGCACACGCCCACTTCCCCAAGCCTTCTAGAGGCCCTGGGAATCCCAAGCCAGAATACATTTTTAGGGGAGGGAGCATGTGGTCCCCCTAACTGAGCCTCATAGAGACCCTGGGAACTGCATCTCCCTGGGCTGTAAAACATTTAAATATTGCCTGGGTGTCCCGGGCCCACCCTCAACACCCACAGCAATTGCTAGCTATGAAGCTGCTGGGCGAGCCCCTGGAACCTGTAGCCCCTGCCAGCTCCTCCACCTGCCCCTCTCGAAGTGCGGCAGGAGCCAGCTCAATCTGTTTGCTCCAGCCCATCTTTCTCTGTTCCCACCAGGCGGGAAAAACCTGTGTTCCCTGCCTGCAAGAGCACAGGCATGGAGTTTAAGTTCTCCCTACCCATGCACTCGCAAACAGGGAACTGTAGTGCCCTGGGAGTTGAGGTCCCCGGGACTCCGCTGCCATTGGCTCTGGAGGATGGGGTCCCCGGGTGCACTGAATGGCTCAGAGAAGGGGGCTCCATGCCCACTCTGCAATAAACACAAATTAGCCATAGGGAATGGAGTCTTCGGCTCTTAGGTGATCATTGAAGGGGGGCCATGCACCACAGCTCCAGAAAAGAAAAATCAGCCCTGGGGATGGGGTCCCCTGTGCCCTTAAGTGGTTCGGAGAGAGAGGAACATGCCACGCTTCCCTTAAAAAAAAAATCGCACCTGAGGAATGGGGTCCTCAGGGCCTACTGAATGCTCTGGGAGAAGGACCACAGATCCCCTCACCAAATAATAACTATTAGCTCCAATGGTTGGGGTCCCCAGAAAATAAACTTCCTCCTTAGGGATCCCTGGGGCAGTAAATGTCTCACGGAGGGGTGGTGCCAGATGTCCCCCGCCCTAAATTAAAAAAAGATGAATGTGAAATGAGCAGTGTACCCCTCATGTCCTATTCACTGCTTCGGCTGCAAGGACTTTAAAAACAATTTTTTTTGCAGCCTTGTAATGCCCCTAAAAGCAGTAAGGGCGCCACCAAGTATATTTTTTAATGTCGTAGCAGCTGCAGAGAGTACAGCAGCCCCCCAGCAACATTAAAAAACACAGAAAGTCTCTTGGGTCATTGAATCCATGACCTCAGGAGAGCTTACCATTGGTTTTGTAAAGCACTCCGAGCGGGAGCTGTATGCTCTTCAGCCGAAGTGCAGGCACCTCTTGTGACTGGTTCGATGGCTGCAGTTTGTGGCCTCAAAAATGTTTGAAAAAGACACAAAGACATGTTTATGTTTTTTTATAGGCTTTATTGAAAATATATTATGACAATCACTTTTATTAAACATTGCTAAGTGTGAATTTATAAAATATACATATAATTAGGGTCATTTAGTGACTAATTAACAAAGACAAGAGGCCTGCTTTATATATTTGTTGATGTGCTGACCCCTTGATAAAGTCAATATGCCCGCTTTTTATATTGTAGCATTCCGACTCTTTGACAAATACAGTAGGTATGCCTGACTTAAACTTTTACCCTATAATTTGTTACATCATATAGTCAGCCATGCGCGTCCAACCCTACGCCACTCACGACCGAAGGTCATTCGCAGCATAGGAAAGGCCGTTGCAGGGGGTTGGATGCAAGGTCTGGCTGCAGACCTGTCCCTGCACTCAACACCATGCCTTGCATGGCAATGGAGATCTTAATTTACATTAATGAAACTATATAAATTCACTGAAAAAAACAAAAGTTAAAGTGACACTATAGTTATTACGAAATTGTAATAATGTAACTTTACATTAAAAAAAACTAGAAAGTCACGGAAAAAACTAAACTTTAAAGGGAAGTTATAGTTAGGTGAAAATATTAGTTAAAACATACCATTTTAAATTAAAAAAAACACTTAAATTCACCAGTTATAGTTATCTTAAGTACATATATCTCCTGGCCTAAAGTAACTATAACTCATGCCCACCATCCATTTTTAATTACCTCCCATATTTCATCACTCCTGACATGTTCTATGACATGATTGATAACATCAATATCTTAAATTACATTATTGATAACAACACTGTGCATGGCAGAGGATCGAGTCATAATTAGCTCAGTAAACTATATCTGGTAAATTTCTATGGCCTTTTTTAGTTAAAAATGTTTTTTTAACTGATATTTTCACCTAACTTTATAATGTCACTCTAACCTTTGATTCTTCAGTGAATTTCGAAGGTAATATTTCTTTACGTAAAGTAAGATTTTCTTACCAGACCTAACTATAACGTCAACTTAACCTTTGGGTTTTTCAGCAAATTTCTGAGGTTTTTTAAATGTAAGATATTATTATCCTACCTAACTATAATGGCACTTTAACCTTTGTTTTTTTTCAGTGAGTATATAGGGATTTTGTTAATGTAAAAAATTTATCTTACTACCAGACCTAACTATAATGTCACTGGCCTTCCCAGGACAAGCCAGCATCCAACCCTACCACGAGTGTGTCACTTTAAATAATGCATATCAACTGGCTTTTTCAAGGTGTGATTGCATCAATATATAGCATGCAGGCCTATAGGCTTTGTCAGGAGGTGACCACATTAATATACAAGGCAAGCCTACTGGCACTTTCAATGGGTTACCACATCATTAAATGAAGATAAACCTAATGGCTTTGTCAAGTGGCAACCACTTCCATATACATGGCAGCCTATTTACTTTCTCAAGATGTAACCACATTATAACCACATTATTATATGAAAACAAGCTATAGGCATTGTCGGCAAGTCCCCATAGTGATATAGAATAAAAGCCTATTGACTTTGTCAAGGGGGTTCCCACACTAATATATACTGGAAAGCCTATGGGTTTTGTCAGCTATATTAAACACATATCAGAGTCTATCTTTCACAGTCTACAAGTCACGTAATGAAGCCTTAACACCAACAAGAGATCCCTATCATCCTTAACTAACAAACAAAACATTAGCATTGCTTTGAAACACCACATTTTTTTTATCTTGAAGTCATGTTGTATACACCCCAGGATAAATAGGGTGGCTTTTAATAAATTATTTGTTGGGGACGCTGCTGCACTCCCTGCAGCCCCCATATTTTTATACCATGATGGTGGTGCCCCTGTCAGATTGGGGAACCACAAAGCATTAAATTATATGCAAATTTCCCAAAAAGGTCATTATGGGGCGTTCCTTGACTAAAAGCAGTGAATAAAAAAAAAAGGGGGGGGGCACAGTTCGCTCATTTGTTATTTCTTTTTTTTTATGGATGTGCTGGGCCCTCCTGGTACACCCACATGTTGCTGTTCATTTGGAGACTGCAGGGGCTTTGGAATGTCCCAGTCTGCATCCACCCTGGGGTGCAGATGGAAGCCAGCTAAAAAAATTTATTTTTATGTAGGTGGCCACCCGAGGCTCCCTCAACTCTGTGGCCTGCTGTGGGCCACAGTGGGAGGACTATGGCTCCTGCCACCAGCACCCATCCTGCATGTCAGTGGGAATCAACTGTGCTGGTTTGCTCCCGCAAGGTGGGAGCAGCTGGTCTTTCTGCTCCAACCAGACGGGAGCAATCCTGTACCCCCTGCCCGCAACAGCACTAGCTGGGAGAAAATGTCCTCCTCCCTCCCAATGGAAGCCTTTCTTCTTCTGACATGCAGAAACAGTTAAGTGCATTTGGGTAGGAAAAAACTGTTTCTCCACCTTTACTAACGTATGACTATGAACAGGACGTTTGTTTGAAGGGCTTTCAAATTTCAATAACTATAATAAAAATACAAATACTGTGTTAAAGATGCCTAGTTCTGGCACTCCTATAGAACCCACCTGGTTGTACCCTCCCTCCATTCTCGGTTCTAGATGCTTCCTAGAGGTATGGTTCAGGCCCATTCCATGGAGTCCTTCTTAGAGCATTGTTCCATACTACTCTGTCGAGCACACTCTCAAGATTTATGATTCTAGCCTCATCCCTACAGACATGTTCTAAATCCATCACAATATCTGAGTTCACTGTCTTTAATAGAGTCCTTGTTCCAGCCTTCCTTTCCTATGGAACTTGTGCAACTTTTGAGCAATGGTTAGGATTTAACTCTCAGTTACTGAACCTTTTCTTTTTATCCCCTCTTTCTAGCGTGTCCCCCATGTCCTCCAGTCAAGTACGGACAAGCGATGCCTATGTATTATTCTATGAGCTCTCCAGCCCCTCCTCCAGAATGTAAACATGCCTTCCAGGCTACTTGTGACGTAATAAAACAGAAGAGATGGGAAGATAATGAGCCATGAAAACAATCCAAGAAAAGGCATTCGTCCACCACAGGTCCTTAGGCTGGTGGGCGTCCATGAGGAAGCGAGACCGATACCGGCCCAGCAAACTCTGGCAGAGACACTGAAAGCTCTTAAACAGCAAAGCTGTACCGCCTGTGGCCTTGTATTTGAATATGCTAATTTTGAAGTGTGCACGTGTGTGTGTTTGTGTGGTGGAAGTGTGGGAAATTAAATACACCAGCAATATGATTGTTCTTCCCTGTCACTGTCTGTTCAGAATAGGGTGCTCTCATGCGTGTGGACTGTTATTTCAATGATGAACCACTGAAACATGAATTTGAGGGTCATATTGAATGGGGGTAGGGGTGCAAACAGTCCAGTGAGCTATGCACTTGGAGTAGGAAACTTAATGGATGTGCACCTTCCTTGAATTTGACCCAGATATTGCTTTGAAATGGGTACAAATGTTGAGCAGAGTGGAAAGAAAATAGTTTTATTTTTGCAATTTACCAGATGCATTCATGGACAGTTCACCGCAAGTTGCCTTAAATCACTTCCTTCCTTGAGTTTTTGGAGGTGCTAGCTAAGGTGGCATGCACATCATGGAGTGGGACAGCATGGGACCTCGTGAGCACATGTCAGCATGAGGCGACATGGCACCAGCAGTGTACTTGCCGAAGCCAGTCTCTGTGGGGCGGAAAATGTGCATCTCGGAGCAAAGCCGCAGGGGTTTGTGTTATCTCGTCTAACTCTACTTATGAAGAGACATTGCACTACTTGTAACAACCAAAATAAAAGCCGAGAGACACTTTAAGGTTTGTTTGCCATTTTAGTGTGATCAATACAGGATAATAATGTAGATATTCACGACCATTTGAAATGATCCCAAATGAGATATGGCTGCAACAATTTAATTTAAGTGGGAGGGTCTGGTTAAAAGCCTGTCACAGTGTGAAAAGCCGGTGCATCTTATCTTATTTGAATGTGTTGGCCTGAGTGCTTGATTGCCATGGATGAAGGCCCTTGGTTTATCTTACTTTAGCACCTTGCAACTCCCCAGCATTACCTGTTGTTGGTCCAGCTCCTTGAGGCCTCCTGTCATGCTAAACCAATCTCTAGCGACTCACTAGGAGCAGGACATAGGACTAGTCCAGAAGACTTTCTCTCTTCATATTTATTTGTGCCTGCTCCTCCGCTGCTACTGTAAATTTGGATTCTGAGATGGGTTAGGAGTGAGTATATCCTTACACCTTCTGCTCCTATTCAGAAAGGTTGGAAAGACTGTAGCGGATCATTCTGTTTGAAGATATTCGATAGTCAAAGTCATCTGAAAACTTACAAACCGGTGACCAAAGGGGCCTCCTAATGTCTTTCCAAGGTCATGTTTTCTGGTTATAAGAATATGTAAGCAGGATAATTTCTTACTATCCATTTTTGCTTAAAATCTCCATTTTCCACCTCAAGAGCATTCTTCTCTTAATTAATTGATCTTCAAACTAATTCAAGTTGGCCACTATCCAAGGGGTGCCAGACTCTAAATGGGGGGATATTTGATATTTTACATGCTATTTGCAGAAAGCAAATCACCATTTTAGTCGGGGAGGGGGCCTTAAAATAAACTGTTTAAAAAACCATTTTTGGTGTAAATTAGTGTGCATAAACACTTCTAATTGTTGGAAAAGGAATAAAGAGAAAGTGTTTGAGGAAGGTGTATTGAATGGAGTATGGGAGTGTAAGCAACCTCTTAAGGAACAACCCACCCTGCTGAAACTGCTTAAGTCACCACTTGTGTAAGCATTTTCCTGAATCCCTTGTTATCTTGCACCTCAACGGGGCACTGCTGTTGACACCCTTATTGGACCAAAAAGTATCTATTTCAGTGTCCTGATGTAGAAGCTGTCAACAAGACTCCATAAATGTACACAGGGGACTCCACGCCATTCATTGCTTCTTCCCCCTAGCTTGTATTTAAGGAGAAATTGAATTTGAGAATTCAAAAAGAGAAACCCCAAAAATCGTGTCCCTTACAGGCAGGAAGATCTGTTTCATTATACCACTTTAGAATGGCATGGAGGATAGAAAAATCCTGGCCAACACGTCCATGGCATGTTGGTGGTACTGGGGGCAGCCTTCCCACTTTGGGTGGTTCCTATTTATGACTCCTAGTTGTGCGCCTCTTTAAGGATCGTCCGCATTGATTTCGAGATCAAAAATGGAGTAGTTTACTATGCACCTTTCTTTTATGCTAATCTTAAAAAATATCTTGGCAAATGAATGCTAATTTAGAGGTTAACATGGTCCTTTCTGCCCCTAAACTTTACATTTTCAATATTCTAATGTTAGGAAGTGTATATTTTCAGATAAATCAAAGTAAACTCTAAAAGGCATAATACCTCCACTGTTTAGCCATCTATTTCAAACCTCTGAGACGATGCTGGTTGTACCCACGCTTAACTCACATAATGCCTCCTCTCAGTGATAAGTTAGATAATCGTCAATTTTAATGGAGCAATAGTCTGTGTACACCCTATCCTCTTCACTGTAAGCACCTACCCCACACCCTCGGTCTCCCAGCACTCTTTTCTCCTGGTCTCCTAAGAAGTCTTTTTCTATTCCCTCCCATCCTGCATATATCATATAGGAAGAAGGTGAGTTCCCCAGCAAGGCGTCTTTTTATAGATTCAAATTACAACAGAGGAGTTCTCCACCATGGAGAATTTCATAGATTCGCAGAAGAGAAAAGATCGTCATCAGGGAATCTTTCATAGATTCAGAGCATGCTGGTAGAGTTCTTATCCTAGCACCTTACAGAGATTTACAGAAATGTGGTGAAGTTCTAGACTGGTGGAGTACTCAGCATGGGTCCTCTATACATTTATGGGGGGAAAGAGGAGAGGCACATCACTGGATGTCCAAAGATTTGCAGGACGGTGTCAGTAAGGGATCATAAGAGTGTAAAAGAGTTCTCCTTACGGAATGCTCAACATATTTATAAGAGGGCAGTGGAAGGAAGTCTATACTAGTTCTTCAGTACATTTGTGTGAATGTATTGGAGTGGAGTTGTTAACATAGAGAGGCATATTTATAAGACACTATCACCACTATAACGTCACTTTTTTTGACGTTGTGGTGGCGATACGGGTTTAGCCTTATTTACATGACGTGGCTTAACGCTGCCTTGTAAATAAGGCCCCCTTTCATGCTATACTTAGCGTGAAAGTGGTGGGCAATGGGTGTTGTGGTGGGCGTTCTGCCTCAACACCCATTGATGTTGACACTGCCCCATATTTACAAGGGTGGCGTAACTATAGGGCAGCTCCAAAATTAAGACCAGGGAAAACCTGGTCTTAACAGGGTGCAACGAGGAGAAATGCATTATTTCTCCTCATTTTTGCTATTTTAATGTGTGCTACATTGTGCTGCACACAAAACAGCAACCTGCTATGCATGAGTATTTATGTGCAGGACGGTGTCCCTTCCTGCACATAAACAATAATTTTAAAAATTACGTGTTGCAACTTCTATGTGTGCTGTACAGAGCAGCACACATGGGAATTACAAATAGCCATTTAAGATTGTTTATGTGCAGGAAGGTACACCTTCCTGCACATAAACAATCATTCCTCACAACGCAGGCACCCTTGCACCTGGTGCAAGGGTGCCTGCATTGGTGCTAGGAAAGCAAATTTAGCGCCAGTTCAGGGGGAAACACAGGGCTGCACCGTATTGTTGTAAATAAGGTACAGCCTGCATTTCAGAAGTGGCGGAGCGCGGCGTTAAGCCAAGAAGGCTATTGCTGTGCTCCATCACTTCCTTGCACATATGCCCCAGAGTTCTTTCACTGAGTCATAGGGAGGGAATGGATTTGTACTGCTCACTACCCTCCCAATATTCACAGAAGGATGGTATACTTCTGCAGCATGGGAATATGGAAAATATATCAAGGAGCTATGGAATTCAAAATACAAGATCTTTTACAGAGTTGAAAGAGTGTAGTATGTCTTCCAGCAAGTGGTCTTTCAAAGCTTCACAAAATGGCGGTGCAGTTTCCACAACCGGATCTGTAGATTCACAGAAGGGTGATGTAATCAGTACAGGGTTCTTTATTAATTGACAGGAGGTTGGCAGAGTTCTCAAGTACAGCATATTTAAAAGACTAAGTTAGGTTGAATTCTCCACATTGAACTTTTGCTAGTTTCACGTAGGAAAGGGAGTTTCTATCATGAGATTTTGCGTAGATTCACCATATGGGAGATTGGAGAGGTTTACATAGCTGGGATCTTTCTTAAATTCACCAATATGAAGCTGAGTGACTATCCAGGACAGAATGTTTCATGAGTTCCCAGGAGAGGAATGTGGTTGGTTTCTCCTGCAGGTAACTTTTCACACACCCACAAGCTGCATGACTTGTGAGTAGTGGGTATGTATGTGTTCAGAGCAGGACTTCCAGCATTGCCTTAATCATGCAGCCCGTCCCTAGCATCATGCTGGATTGTTTGCTTATAATACTTGTTTACCATGTAAATAAGATGTGCCGACTGAAAAAACATGTGAGGCCTTATTTTGTGCAGGTGGAAAATTTCAGGTCAGGAAAGCACTGGACTGTATATACATGTTTGTGTTTTGTGTGCCTACTCTGGAGGACCAATGGTCTTTGCAGAGAATGTATATAAACTATAAATATTCAAGTAACTTTCTCGTTTTTGTGTGTTTTTATTATGTCTAAAGGACTGGATTGCTTGTTGTATGTCCTCCAACGTCCTACCTAAGCAGATCCCCACACCTCTGCCTCTACAAGGAATTACTCTGGTGACTCGATAGGGAAAATGAATTCAGAATGAAGCAGGGCATTTGAGGATATCATTTGAGGATATCATGAGCACATTCCCAATTCATTTGTCTGTGTAAACTGGTCGGTCTGACAGCAATCCAAAATGTGGGATACGCTACATCTTTCCTCTGCACTGCGTTTACGCAAAAGCCTTGTAAAGCAGAATTGGGCGTTTCACATTATGAGGGAGTTAAAAAAAAGATATTAAGATGTTCATTGAAATAAACAATTGAAAGACAAGGATAAAATAACCTGATTGAGTCACACTGAAAACAGTATCTTCACTAAAGGCGACATTAGTCTCTCAAACCCATAGATGAGGTTGAACTACATGAACTCACAATGGCCCAGTCTCCAAACTGGATGCAGCAATCACTTGCATTTAACAGATGTTAAACTAAAGGTGTCACCTCTTGAGTAGAGGAAACTTTTCTTGCAAAACCATAGTCACAAAATAAGGACTAGATCAGTTCACTGCTCCAGACTAACAGCCCAATTTATATCTTGATGGCTTTGCGTGGACCATCCATCCGCCGTTTGACACATACATACCCCCTGATCTATATATATGTTGGCAATTTCGTCAACGTCTCATGCAGACCTCGTTGACAGGGTGAAGATCCAAAAAGTGGCAGATGGCGGGGTAACAGCCACAACTTTGCCCTCACAATCACAATATTGCTTTTTTTTTTGCATTGGTTGAGGCACAATGAACCGGTGGTTGGAAAGTGCGGCATATCTGCTTGTTGATCACAATGACAACCCAAAACGTCGGTGCCGTCATAGTCGGTATGTTCATATACATTTTTGTAATAAGAGCAATCCCCATTAGGGAGCTCGTCAAGATTTTAAACTTACTGTGTTTACTGTCGGCAAATCTTCACCAGAATATGTAAAAATAAGCTCACTATCATCATGTGCCTGTCTTGGAGGAAACAGTAATGTCCAAAGTATCCTCAATTTAAATTTAGTGTGGGTATATGCCGATACATTCTGGACATATCAATAGTACATGAAACCACAATTGATTATGTCATTTTTTTGTCACCGGGAAGGTACAACATGATAGAAAGGTACTCTAACTGTCAATATTACCTTCCCACAATAATAATAACAAATCTGAAAGAAAACCTAAATATGTTAGACTCCTACAAGTATAAGTGCATGTCATATACACCCGACCTTACATTGGCTCTAATGATTGCTCCCGTTTAAAAAAAAATGAAACACCTCTTAGCACATATATAAGGGTGCAGTTCATTGTAAGATAAATGTTATTCATATTCCAAAGTCCTGCCTCTTTCTGAGGGCTGAGCAAAATACATGCTCTCCATCACCTCTTCTGGCATCTTAACATGCCTGTCATTTGTCAGAGATACTGACCATTAACCTATGTAATTCCAGTTTAAAAATGTATGTTACATTATTTTTACTTACACCTATCATGAATATCACAAACTCTTAAATGTCCATGTTATACTGAAATTAATGTAGGCATGGCATATGCATCTGATTTCACGTTCCACAAAAGCTGTGCAATGAAAACAACAGTATGAATATGAAAATAGTGGATATTATTGCTACTATTAAGTTTAAAGCACATAGCACAACATTTAAAATCCTATATCAACCAGGGCAATTTGCACATCAAATAATATGAATATAGAACCCTATGTGTATAAACATATATGTTTGAGCTTTGAGATGTTTGAAAATACAAGTTAGAAAGAAAAATAAATTATTGCTCAACGAATAACAGCATAAATATAAACAAATCCAAATGAGAAAAAAGAAAGCATTGTCACTGACCAAACTCTGGCCACATATTCCCATATAGGAACCTTGCCTCCAGACTCACTGGCACACTAAAGACTTTCTGCAAAAGGGGCATATGTTCCCCCATGAACAGGATGGAATCCAGGCACCTCTGGTTACCAATCGGGAGGAGGGTGGGCCTTTTCTTCAAAGGCTTGTGAGTAGGAGGGGTGGTTGGGGAAAGAGTAGGAAGGTTGGATGGGGTGGGTGTAGGAGATGTGCGGAAAGTAGAGGGTATAAGAGCAGTTGCACTGGTGGTTGATGGGTGTTGTGCAGGAGAGTATGCGTCTGGAGTGCTATAGTGCAAGGAGTGGTTGTGCATTTGGGGGGTGTTGCTTCCTGCAGTGTATGTGTAGTTTTTGAATGTGCTGAGTGTCTTAGGGTAATGGATGTTGTTTTTGGTTGTGTGCTTTTGTGATATTTGTTTGGTTGATGCTCCATTGCTTGTCTGTGGGCTTGTCGTTTTGTGATGTGCCGTGCCCCTTTGTATGGCACACACTGCACTATGGAAGCCATCCTGGAAGGCCAGTAATTGAGTCAACTATGGACTGACCCCCTGGATGGCAACCAACTGTGCAGTCTGCCCAACTAAAATACTGCACAACACATCCAGAACCTCCTCAGACATCACTGCAGGATGGACTGGGGCAGGAGCAGAGGTGCCAGGGGTGAAGGAAACTCCAGTCCATTTAGGGGCTGGATGTTGGCCAACATCTGAGGAAACAGTAGGAAAGGTGTCAATCTTCCTGGTGGTGATTGCGCTGGTGTAGGTGCAGGAGATTTTGTTGGGTCCATCACTACTTGGGGCTGGTTTGGTGTGGCGCCCTCATAATCAGAGGAGGTTGAGTCCTCTCAAGCCCCAACACCCGCTGAGCCGCTGGGTTCTTCAGCTTCGGTTGGACCCCCTTTGAACTCTCCGCGATCATCTGTTTTCTCACCTTACTGGCTGATGTCTACCTCGCTTGTCATGGAGGATGGTACTATGTGGATAAAACTAATGGTTAGTCTACATGTATTGGTTGTTAATTAGGTCATTACAAACTAATGTGGTAACCCAGTGAACTTCAGGACCTGGGTAAGAAGTGATACATACAAAAGAAAGCCCTGTCTGTACCAGAGGAAATTTTAGGAAACCTCTATTTTTTTATGGGACCCAAAAAGAATAATTCAATACATGTTGAAAAGAAAAAATTGAGAATACGAAAAAGAAGAATGACACAGCCCGCATAAAGGTTACTGCACACAGCATGTATTAAGTTCTAGGGGGGGGAGGGGGAGAGAAACCTGTATGATAAGGTAGGGATAGATTAGAAGCAGGCCTGTTGTGTGTTAAAAAAAGAGAAGGGTCTTAGATTCATGCAACGACTCACCTAAAATTTCATGAAACAGCACTTTACAATGAAGAATTAATGGAGGTGGGACGGACGGCAAGCCTATTTGTCCTGACAATATCTGCATATGGAATAATGTGCCTCAGTTATATCAATAGTTGAGTATCAGTGAGTCAGCCAACAGATTGTATTGCGCAGCCTGGGTGGAGAACATGCACAGCCTCCCAGTCCCTCTCTGTCCAATCACAATGCTATGCTGCTGTAACACAGTGTTGTTATTGGCTAGGGGAGGCGGGAGTCTGTGTGCTTTCTGGTTCCTGCATTGGAGGAGAGGCGGCAGCTGCAGACTGGCGATCAGCAGGTGAGTTTGCTTTTTTCTTTCTTTGTTTTTAACCTTTCCCCTGCCCCCCCGCCACGATTCCCTCGAGCTGCCACTCTTTGTGCCTCTATTCCAACTCACCTGTGTAAACTTCAAAGTCTGTATCATGACATATTAAGCATTTTGTTAACCTTATGAGAAATCCAATATGAATGAAATCAGTGGAATTCTGTTTCATTTAAATATGTCCTCATAGAAGATATGTAGCAAACAATAAGCTCAATCATACTAAAGTAAAAGACTACCAGGATAATGCACAGCTTCTTATAATTTCCTGTTGCATACTTACACAAATGTCAAAGTAAAGATTTGTTTGGAATTATACAACAATTAAGTAACAACTATTATTACCTATTGGTCAAATTATTTGCTATGATACACAAAATATTGGTCTAATAACCACTATTGCACTGATCTGTACATCAACTGTTATATGCCAAAAGGCAAATCCTGGAATGTTTCCAATACTGGAGTGAATAATAGCACAAAATGGAAATGCAAAACATATATATGTTGATGAAAATCCCATTTTGTTTGATATACACACAATTCAATTTTTTATATGTTTGGTCCCTGTAAGCAAACAAACCCTGACTGCAGTTCATCATTTGCAAATGGTAGGAATTCTGAAAAAAGATACTTAAAATACACTTACTGCATCCTAAATATTTGTTACCTCTATGTTGCTCTTCCACAATATATGTGCCTACATACGTATTTCACCCACTCCAGGAAAAGTTCAGACAGGCAATAGGCCATACAATTAACAGCATACTTAACCGCTTTTTGCTGCTCTCTGGCCTTCAGCTCGCCATCAAGGAGTGACTAGGCCAACACAGTATGCGGGCTCCCAGAGGGTTTAGGACGTGCCACACCTGCTTCTTCCGCCAGGAGCACTTACCCACCTGGACCTCTGCGATCATTTGGTCCACCGTCAAAGGTTCTCCAAACTCTTATGGCAGTGCAAGCTACAGCTCTTATAGACCCCCCCAAGATCCACACTTTAGCAGCAATGGTACTCCACATTTACTTTTTCATATTAGGCTGCTCGGCGAATTTTCTTGTTGCAAATAAAAACATACTCAGAAAAGTGCAAAATTACATGTCAAATAACACATAAAGTGAAAAACACAATTGTAGTAGGTAATCATACTTAAACAATATAAGCGTACATAATAAATAATAATGCCCTGATTTACGTTAGCCTACCCTTCGATGCCATATTAACTGCAAATAATACACTCACATGGAAAGGCCTGTTTTCCACGTTCCGCTGTTGCTTTGCATGAGATATTTTTTTCTGTTTTGCTGCAGATGCAGTAATTTTTCAGAAGCCGTTTATTAGTTAGTGAATATGCATTAGTTTTGTATTACACAAATGATAGTGAAGTTGTCACCAAGAGGAGTTAACAGGATGGGTGATTCATAGGAAGAACTGTCTGAACCGCAAAATGTGGACAAAGTATCTTTTCAAGGACTTGTGTCTGTGGCCCATTTTGAAGACGTGAGAAACTGGGGAGTTTACCTACTCCCAAGGGTTTACTGAAATCATACTGATGTTGTGAATGAAGAATGTAATACATGTTTCCAATTGCAATATTGTGTGTATATATTAGTATATTTTCCTAGAGCAGAGGAGGGGCTTCCCTCACTTGTATTTGCTGGACATCCATCTCTGGGTTATTTGAGACCATATCTTTCTTCATGGGAGATTGCTTTTGAGCTTATTCCCTGTTTTATTAGCTATCTGCTGATTATAGCTGAGAATACTTTCCAGCTCGATCCCTTCTTTTTAATTGATATGCAAACGCTTTATGCCTATGCATCTATTCTCTCATTAGAAGTCTTTATTGGGTTTGTGAACTGACACCTAATTCTATACCATTATAATTTAATTTAGATTAGGGAAATTTCTTTATGGAACCCACTTGCTCTATTATTACAATATTAATTGTTATTCTTACCAACATTGCATTTTTCCTTATATCAATTACTGTATTATATTAATTTCTGATGCTGATGCTTAGAAGACTAATACTTATTGAATAAATAATGAAACCTTAAGAAATGTGATAAATAAAACCCTTAAACTCACACAAATTCTCTTTATTGGCTGTACTAAAAGATTAAGTGATTTTATCGCCTATATGGTTTGATATTGAGGATTGTTCCTTTTAACTTCTCCTTGTTGGCAAACAAATGTCCATATGACCAATGGCAGGGATTTTGTGATGATTACACCCAAAGATTAAGGTAAAGAAACCTCGCAGCCTCAAGTAGGAGCCAGAGGATGGTTTATGTCACAGGAATGAAATGAGCTGAAATAAATTACCCATGTCCCTCAAGTGCAAATCCTGAACTTGAAGACTGAAGTAGTTTTCAGTTTAGAAGTTGGTTGCAGTTGTGCAGATGTGGTTATCAATAGGGTAATGAATCGGAATTCTCTTTGTTGAGTTTCGTCATTGTGTTGACATTATGTATCTTATATTCAGGTACAAATGGATAGACTAGTTGTATATCTGCATTTGATGTTTAGCAGTTGAAGTTGTTATCGAACTCGGAGTAGTCCAAGATCCTGGGATAATTAAGAATTAATAAGTTGTGGTGTTATTTATCTGCTGAGGTTTTGTGGTATAGGTTCATGGGGTACAAACAAGTCGACCACGCAATTGAGATAGGTACTATAACAAATTGTTGTGAGTGTACTAATATTGATTGGTGCCAGTTGAACCTATTGCACAAAGGAGAAGCTATATCAGTCAGAGTGATTTCCCGCTGGTTTGAGATTTCATCTGTATATGTGTGTGTCGGTGTGTGTAAGAAATTTGTATGGTCTAATGGTGCTATGTCCAATTTATTTCTTGTGTGGATGAACTACTTTGAATTCTTTAGTTGAGCAGACAAATGTTATTGGTTTATACTGCCTAATTAAAGTTGTAGCATTTGTATAAGAGAAAATTGTAAAGGAGGGTGAACCGCTCAAAGGAGTGAGAATTACGTCAGAGTGTGCGGCACTGGAATAGGTCAATTGGTGTGAAGTGATGCATTGCCATTGGTTGGTGAATCATCTGGTCTTATACTGTCATATGGTTACTGAAGAAGGATTGTGCTGGAAGGGGAAGAGAATATTGATGCATTAAGAAACTGTAAATTGAACAAAAACATTTAAATTTATCAGCTCAATAAATGCTCATTTATTGTTCTTTTTGTTTGCAATCATGAAATATCTTAAAGGTCTTGGAGATTTGATGTGAGGTGATGTGCAAGTCCCTGTTTGGAAGGATGAAGAGGCTCCACCAGAAGGTATGCCGGGTCATTATATGGCAACAAATTGAGGGCTTCGGCTTGTGGCTTCGTGGATGGCACAAGATCAATGAAAATGAAGGAGCGCCCAGATTTCCACAATACAGCTTTGTGATTTAAAGATTATTGAACATTTGAGGGGGAAGTTTTATGAAATGAAATCACTTCTTAGACCCACACAGTGTGAAGCATTAAATGCTCGGGAGTGAACAACACATGCCATAGAAAAAGAAAAGTATCTGAATGGAGCAAAGAAAGCAGTACAAAAGTACGTGAATGCTCAATGGCATGAAGGACAACAGAGATGGAGGAAATATTTAGTTGAGGGAGCTAGAATGTACCCAGGTATATCAACAGAAAAGACTTATCAGAAACAGGGAAATGATGCTGAGGAGTCTGCAAGAAAAATTGACACTGATAGAGATTCACAGGATGACATTTTAGATGCTTTATTGTCCTCACGACCACCACCATATGTAACTGCAACAGCAGGAACAGAAGGTGTTAAAACTACTAGTGCAAAGTGGTTACAGCTTCTGTTGACCCAAATAACCCAGTTCCGATTGAGAGACCACTTTCAATACTTTCGATTAGGGATTCCTGTAGCAACTGCACCAATAAATAATATACAAAATCCTGTTGTGTCAGGTGCTGTAGGAGGGTTAGCCACAACAGAGTTTTTCCTGACGTCGCAAAACTTGCAGATTGTTGCCTTGACCCAACCTCAAATTTTTCAATAATTAAAAGACGGGAGAAGGATTGGTTTTACAACACCAATTGTACAAGGAGAGATGGGACCATTAATGATGGGATATTTCCCCCCATGGTTTGAGGAAACTCTTAAAAATAAGGGGACAGAAGATACAGGCAGGCCAGCTACTAGCAAAGAAAGGTAGAGATGTACAAAAATTGAAGGTGGAATTAAAAGAAATTATTAGAGGATGTTTAGATATTTCACATTTAAATCAATATCAGGAAAATGAACTAATATACCTGAATAAAGATTTCACAAGATGTGCAGCTGCCACATTTGATAAATTAACAGAATTGGCAGGGAAATACGAAATTGATCTCTCTATGAGTGTTCCTTTAGGGCACAGCTAGATGATGGAGCTATAGTGGCCATGCAGTCATCAGGAAGGAGATTACACATTGCTGAAATGGTGAAGTGCATTAAAAAATGGAGCAATTCAGACAAGTTACAGAGTAATTGGGCAAAGAAACAAGGCAAGAAAAAGAAACAATCTGATACTACAGAAGCACATGGTTAACCACTGCCAGTACCCACAGATGAAGATGAGACTCTAACTTTCCTATGAGGGAAACAGCAGGTGGGTGGTTCATGTACCATGGAATAGAGGCGATCTTCCAAAATTGAGAGAGAATCCTGACCAGTGGTATACACAAATTAACAGTGTTGTAAAAATTGTGAAGGTTTGTGGCCAGACTAAAAAACTTTCTTTGATATTGTGGTACCGAGTGATTTATGGGCTGAATGTAAAATAGCTGTGCAATGGCCATGTACAGAGTCACCTGTAGTAATGACAAAGTATAATGAGGTGATTACCTTTTTGAAAGGAAAAGTTCCAGCGAAGGGTATTGATTGGTTGAAGATCAAAAGAACGTCTTAAGAAGCTAAAGAATCGGTTTATGCTTACTATGAACAATTATTGCAGGTGTTTAAACAGCACAGTGGATAGGAAAATCACAAAAAGGAATATATGGGAAGATTTGTGTCACAGTTTGTTTCTGGGTTGTGACCAGAAATCAGCAGCATGCACATACAGTAGAATATGATTTGCTGGCAGACCAAACCATTAGATGAGCACCTGTGGTATGCCCAATACTGTAATGATGAACAATAGATGAAACAGAAGATGCTTAAAGAAAAATTAATGTTGGCCCAGACTAAGCTGCCTCAGAATGGAATGTTGGTGGAATGCAGAGTATTAATTTCCAGAATGGAGAACAGATTGCCCAGGGTGGAGTGGGTGCTTCTCATGGTAGAGATTGAGGTGTTTCAAGTGATCCAAACTCAGGGGTATCCATTACAACGTTGAAGAAATTGACTCCTTGTCACTATTGTAACAGACTTGGGTATTGGAGGAGTGACTAAAGATGGAATCCTAACCTAAGTGCTGATGGGCAACTGCAAGGTATAAATCAAACACAAATGCAAAATGTTCCAGTTCCGGTTGCAGTCCAAATAATTCAATTCAATTCAATATTCTTTATTCAGATATAAAATATCCATAAAAGCACAGGTCAAACGATACCAGCAACATACAGTTTTTATTAAAAATACAATATAAATAGATAAAAAGGAGATTATCCGATTACAAGGACTTCAATTATGACAATATGTGCAAAACAACAATATCATAGAAAAAAGTTAAAAATGGACAAAATGGCAACAGGATAATGTCGAGCGCATTCAGGGCTTTGAAAAACAAATAGCAGCAGATTACGATAAAGTGCAATACGTTATGTACAATTTAGCAGCATAATGTAAAGTGCAGGAAAAATCAATCTCTCGGGGTGATCCCCTGAAAGACAGGTAACAGCAGATCATTATAAAGTGCAGTTAATTGTGAACAATTTTAGCAGCATAATATAAAGTGCAATTAAATTTGATGTTTTAGGGTAGTCCAATCTACCTTTCATTTGGTGTTCCATACTAAAAATGGAAGTAGGTTCATACAAAAAGGCAATGGTGTGTGATCCCAAACGCTAAGATGCATTTACAAAGTGCTCATAGAAGCACATGAGTGGATAGCCACTCTCAAAAAGGAGCTGACAGTCCAAATAATGCAGATGCCCCTATGATGCAAGTCCCGCAAGCTCCAATGGTCCCTCGGAATATGGGCAATCACACTTTCAATATGAATAAAGTATCAGTAGCAAATTAAAATCAGTTTCAAAATCAGAACCCATTTTAACAGTTCCCCAAGTTGGAGAACATGAAATTTGATTTTCACAATTCATAATGACAGTGCCTGAGGAGGAGAAAGATTGCACACTTGGCGCAGTTTTAGGAGTAGACCAAAGTGGAACATTTGTAGAAGGAGAGGTAAATGGCCACCAAGTGTCTTTTCTAATCGACACTGGCGCTACCCATTCCACTGTTAGAACAGTGGTAATCCTAGACCTACCTCGCTCAGGAAAAAAGATCCAAGTTGTAGGAGTCACAACACAAATAAACAAATAGCTAACCCTGCTTCAAAGAAAGTACCTGTAAAAATAGGTTCATTAGAAGAAGATCACAAATTTGTGATGTGTGATTCAAGTCCAGTAAATCTGTTTTTTAAAAAAAATATGTTTTTATTCCACAGTAGGGGCAAGTTTGATAACAAAAGGAAAAAAGAGATAAAAACAAGTAACAAATAATATAGTCAACGGTTTACACAATTAATACAAACAACAACAAGCAATATCACATCTCCAAGTGTTCATTGATTGCGCCCCAAATCAACATTCCAAGTCTACGCTTTTTTACCCCTTTTATAGCATAAAGACTCCATTCTAATTCAAAGAGGTTATACAATTTTGCTCGCCAAAATTCGAATGCTGGAGGTTCCGATTGTAACCAATCTGATGCAATACACAAACGCGTTGCAGTCATTGCTACAAATTAAAGATGCCTGTGTTTATATAGAGGCGTTCCATTACCTACAGTTTGTCCTACGCCTAATAGCATTAGTGCTGGGGAAATCCTAACAGTAGTCTGTGTTATCACAGTGAGAAAACTTTCCATACTGGTCAGAAATTGATGCAATTTGACACAACTAAAAAATATATGCAAGCTATCAGCGCTATCACTCCCACATCGAAAGCATCTACCGTCATATTGAGTGCCCCATTTAATCATACGACTTGGAGTATAGTATAATCTAAATAAGGTTTTAAAAAATTGAGCCTTTTAATTGGCTGACAGGAAAGCTTCTTTAGACATCAAAATCGCATCCTCTATCGACAAATCCAGTTCCCCCAGCATAGACTTCCAATATATTTTATGTTTCTGGAAATCATCAGGTCTATAATCCAGCAGTATTTTGTACAGGCCACCTTTTTCCTGGAGCGGATCGCCTCCACTAGGGCATTGGAAACTGGTTGAATATGTTTTCGGGTTAAAAAATCCCGAACCTGAAGATATTTAAAAAATGAAGTGTGAGTCAATTGATATTTCATTACCAGATTTTCATATGATAATATAAGCCCTCCTGATTCAAACAGATCCCCAATTTCATAATGCCCCTGTGCGACCAATCTCTAGCTACCTGATCCCAGAATACAGAAGGAAGTATTTTGTCAGCGTTAAAGGGTGAATAATATGTTAATTTCCCTAAATGTATCATTCTGGATACCTTTCTCCAAACTTTGAATGCTGATTCCAAAACTTTAAATCAAGTTAAATCAAGTTCTTTTATAATAATTACCCAAAAGTTCTTTAAATAGACACAATAGCTTGATTCCCTAGAAGTAAATGGAATATGGAAGGTGCTTCAGACGCTTCCTCTATCTGCTCTCCCGTTAATAACAGACGCATTCTTTGCGAAAAACAAACATAAAAATACAACATAATATCAGGAATAGCTCGCCCCCCTCTTTCAACAGGAAGTGTCATCAATCTCATTGCCCTCCGCAGTTTAGCCGGGGCCCAGAGAAATCTCGAGCATAAAGATTGCAGTTGTTGCAGATATTTTAAAGGAATCTCAAGAGGAATGGCTCTAAATAAATATAAAGCTTTTGATAAAATACTCATCTTTGCCTCTTCCGATTATTGTTAACTGAAGACGTCCCCATCTATCTAAAGATTGTTTTATATGTTGTAGAGTGGTCGCCTAATTAACATCTACTATTTCTTTCATAGATGTCTTGATTTTGATGCCTAGATACATAACTTCCGAGACAACTCTGGGGTACGTGATTAGAGTGTTATCCGTACATAAAACTTGAGTTTTTGAAGCGTTTAATTTGTATCCTGAGACTAGACCGAATTCATAGGCCAGCCGCTCAATCTCTACTAAAGCTTCGACCGGGTTCACTGTCGCCACCGCAATATCATCCACATATGCGATTACTGAATACGAGATATTTTGGACATTAAATGGTTTGATTTGCGGACTGTTAGATAATCTATCTAGAAAAGGGTTTATAAATAGAGCAAAAAGCAATGGGGAGCGGGGACATCCCTGCCATGTCCCTCTTGTGATTTTGATCATTTCCGATTTCATACCCATAGCAGCTATTCTTGCATTTGGGGCAGAGTATAGCACCTGAATTGCAGTTAAAAACATTTCTCCAAACCCTGCTCTATGCATAACCTCCCATAAATAATGCCACTCTACTCGATCGAACGCTTTCTCAGCGTCTAGTAAGATCAGTCCTAATTCACGTTTTTCTGCTTGAGTGATATCAAATATGGTAATAACTTTATTTATGTGTGTGACTTCCTCTATTAGGGATGAATCCATGTTGATTTATTGAGACTAAAGGAGTGATAATTTTTTTAATACGGTTGGCTAAAATTTTGGAGTAAAGTTTACTATCACAGTTGAGTAAAGAAATCGGGCGGTATGAACCAGGCATCTCTGGAGGCTTGCCCTTTTTAATAAAGCCCACAATGGTGGCATCATCCCATGATTTCGGTGCATTACCTAGTTGCGCTGCTCTAAAAGTTTCAAGCATTATATCTTTTAATTGACCCAAAAATTTTTTATAAACGTCTCCCGGAATAAAATCGGGACCTGCATCCTTCCCATTCGCCAAGCTTTTTATGGGAAGTTCTAATTCTTCCATAGTAAAGGGGCTGTCCAGTCATTCCTGCTCACTAACATCTAACTGCTTAAAACTCCCCAGGTCTACTACTTGGTCTGCTCCCAAAACTTTCTGCTGTGTATATAATTCTGTATAAAATTGGTGAAAGATATCTAATATCTTCTGCGGTTCGTGACTTACATTTCCATTCTGATCTTTTAAATTGACAATAAGTCTTGATGTTTCCTGCATCCTTAGGCATAAAGCAAGACATCTCCTTATTGCCTCCCCATACTCATGAGATTGTCTTTTGTGTACTAAGTACTTTTTAGTCATCTCTTTGCTCCACACCCCCGATATTTTGGCCCGGCAACGGGCCACTATATCCTCAGATTTGGAGATATTCCCTTGGTTACTGATTTTTTGGATTTCTTTAATTAAGTTCTCTTCTGCAGTTCTTAATGCAGCATAAAGATCTTGCATTTCTGCCCTTAGCTTCTTTTGATGGTAATTCCCATAACTCAAGACCTCACCTCTGAAGCATGCTTTGAATGATTCCCATACAATATCAATACTGGTAGAATGTAAATTAAAAAATTCCGTTATCCAGTTTGACATGTAAGTTTTGAATTGGTCGTCTAAACATAATTTTCTATCAAAGGTGAAACCTTTCAGTGTATATTTAATCTTTAAATCCGGTATTTCTATTAAGATTGGAGCATGATCGGACGATATTCTTGGAAATAATTGTACATTTGCCCCAGTTAATAATGCCAAAGGAGCAAAACAAAAATCTAATCGGCCATTTTCTTATGGGGGAAGGAGTAGAAAGTATACCCCGGGGATGTTGGATGAAGATTACTCCAGGTATCAACTAGACCATGATCTGTTAAAAGATTATAAAGAGCTTTAAACACCCGGGGTTTACGTCCTTTGTAGTTTTCAAGCCCCCCGTTAACTCCAGTGTATTCAGATTAATATTCATGTCACCACATACAATCAGGGGTGAAGCCCAAGTTGCTAGTTCTATGTTCAGCCCCTCCAAGACCTCTGCCTCGTCCAGATTTGATCCATAAATTGAGCATAGAGTGATTTAAGAGCCGCCAATCTTTAATTCCGCTATAAACCACCTTCCCCATTTGTCAGTTAAACTACGAACTGCTGTACAGAATTGTGGCTTAGACAATATCATGACACCCCTGGTCAAGGTTGTTTGTTGTGAGGCGGAAATTAATGAATATCCTAAATCTGCTACTAAATATCTGTTGCTCCATGACAAGTGTGTCTCCTGGAGACATAAAATATCTGGTTGTATATATCGAATTTCTGATGCGACCCTCCTCCTCTTATTTGGGTTATTAAGACCTGACACATTTAAGGAGCAAATTTTAATACTGCGTGACATCATAATAAATCATAATAATCATGTTTGATATACACATGTTACATATTCTTCCAAAATGTCTTGAACAACTTATGACTATTTTACAAAAAAAATTCTGTTATCTCTTGCCCCCACCGTGGATTTTGTCCCCTTTATTCCCCACCAAGCTGCCCACACCCCCCGAACTCCCCACCCCAGGCTCTCTCCCCCCTTCCTCAATACCCCCTTCCCCCCCTTACCGAGGCGTTAGGACTCATAGTCCTGTGAATGTAAAGCTTCCCTAAGCCCCCTGCCTTTCCATCACAGGGATTCTAATATATATAGATAATTGAGACTTAACCGAAGAAAGAGGAAGAAGGGAAAGAAAATGTGATGAAGAAAAGAAGAGAAAATGGCAATAACACAAAAAAAAGGTGATAGAGAAAGTCCATGGTTAAAGCTGCACATTTAACCCAATAATTATTACATCACAACCTGATAGGCCTTCATGGAATGTAGAAATTCTTTCGCAGTGACCGCATTTGTGAAAAAGCGTGTGTTCTCTTTGTATATAATTTTAAGTTTAGCGGGATTCATAATATACGCTTGAGCGCCTTTACTCTGAAATTGAGTAACTAACTGGCGAAGTTGCCAGCGGCTCTCCATTGTATATTTACATTAATCAGGCGTTTCTAAAAAATTAAAAACCATCCCCCGCTCTTGTCTTGTTAGGCCTAGTATTCAGAAACACATCCTCCCCAGCAAGAAAGCTGTTAAATGAAATAAGAAAAGGCCTAGGTCTAGATTCCCCTTGCCCTGGGCGGAGGCGAATATTAAACGGGTATCTATGCACCCTTTCGATTTCTCTCTCCCAATCCCACTTTGTGATTTCTGGAAAAGCAGTTTTAAATAGCTCTACAATAAATTCGCGAGAGTCCTGCCCCTCTTTCCCCTCCGGAATCTGCATAGGTCTCAAATTATTGCGTTGTGCGCGATTTTCGAAGTCCGCCATTTTCCACTGTATGTCATCTTTATTGATGCTCAATAACTCTGTGGCAGCCTTCTGTTGAGCAAGTTCTTCTTCAATATTTGAGATCCTCGTTTCAGCTTCCGTGAATCTTTCCCCAAAGTCGGACTGAGATTTAGCTAGTCCCCTTATTGAATTTTGTAACTTCCGACAAGAGTTCTGTATTCTTTGACTCTCCTGTTCTGTTTTATCCCTATGGGACAAAATTGTCTGGTAAATCGTAGCTAAAGTAATGTCCTCTTCAATAAGTGCTTTTGCCCCATCATTGGCAGAATACAATTGATTCATTCCCATAGCCCCTTTCTCCATCAATGATTCTCCTCTTTCCCGAACTGTTGCTGGGCTGTCTTCAGTAAAGTCCCCGGAGTCTTCTGACTCCAGATCGCTTTCGTCGGCCCTGCGCATTTGCTTTGAATATTGCGACGCTAAATCTTCACATGATGAAGCCGAATTCTCCGAAAGGGAATAAAAATACCCGGACTCCCTGTCCGTTGCCTGTAGCTGTGGCAGTGGCTGTAGCTGTGGCCGTGATTGCATCTGTGTCTGAATTAGCCCATGTTGCAGAGTTGGTTCTTTTTGTATATTACCCTCGTGTTCAGATTCATTTTTATTACTACTTAAAGGTTCATCGCTCTGACAACGCATTTGCTCTGAGCCCGGGGTGAAGACTGATACATTTTCGTTTGTTAATGATACATTAGTATCTTGCAACCCCTCGCTGTCTTCCATATTCTCTGCCCCCTCAATCTCTAATGCAGCCACTGCGATACAGGCATTAGACTGTGCGCTCACCAATGGAGTCCTTTTCCCCTTACGTTTCTCTTCGGCAGCGGAAAAGATTGCTGGTATGGTTCTGTTATCGCCAGTAATTTTACTCTCACCGGCATCATTCGTTTTCTTCTCCGGTGCGCCTCCATTCTTAACAGTTTTTTTGTTTCCCTCCGGATCAGCCTCGCCGCTGGCCACCTCCTGAGCACGCTGCTTTCCTTGAGTCCCCTGTGGAGGCATTGCTGATCTGCTGCGCTCTCTACCGAACTCTTGGGCAACAGAGCTGCTCAGTTTTCGATAACCGCCAACAGCTGCGAGAGATACCGCCCACCAAGCGCCTCGGCGCCTGAAGGACCTAGTAGCGAACGCCGAGAAAATGCCCAACATCGGCAGTTTTCCACGTTGTCTCCGCTGTCCGCTGTGTTTGCTAAAACGCGAGGTTCAACAAGCGTGAGTTTTTTTCAATATCATTCAATATGGTTCGTCAAAGAATACGTTTCTCCCGGTTTCTCTTCTCTGTGATATCGCATATCAGACTCCTCTATCGTTATCCCTGTAGGAAGGCAGGAGAGGTCAGCTTACGCGTCCACTCGCGCAGGCGCCATCTTGCCCCCAGTAAATCTGTTAGTTACAGATCTTTTGTGCCAGTTAAATTGCACCGTATACTGCACACCAAATGGTGTTGAATTTCAAACGTATAATGAAGATGATGAATTTAAAACGGCCCGACAAGAATCAGCTGAAGGATTGTATCCTGTAGGAATGGTAGAGGATTTGCCTCCTGATTGGGATTTTTCAGGGAAGGACATCCGACTACTCAAAGGTGTAGAATCAGTCCAAATTACAATTAATTAAAATGCAGTCTTTCCAAGAACGCCACCATATAATCCTATGCCTGAAACGGTCTCTGGAATCACTCCAGTGTTTGAAAACACGCTAAAACAAGAAATAATTAGAGAAATTGTTGTAAGTCCTTGCAATTCACCAATTATGGGTTTATAAAAGCCCAAAGGCAAGTATCCAATTGCACAGGACCCTCGAAAATTTTACAGAATTGTAGTTTCATGTTGTTCCATGGTACTGAATCTAGTAATGGTACTATTTCGGATACTCTGCAATGTGGAACGGTTTACTGCTGTGGATCTCTGCCAGGCCTTCTTTTCTATCCCATTGGATGAATTCAATTAACTTTTGTTCTCATTTGTATTCAGAGACAGAGTTTTGGCAAGGTGCCGAGTTCCACGAGGGTATACAGAGAGATCTTCAATCTTTAATCAGATCTTGAAAAAAGAGTTTACAAATGCCTTTCTTGTTTAGTACATGGATGACTTACTTGTGGCATCAAGTACACAAAAAGCTTGTTGACAAGGCACAATTGCTCTTTTGAATCATTTGGCTTCGAACATACAAAAGGTGGCCCTGAGCAAATTGCTGTTCAGTCAGAAAGAGGTCCTGTACATGGGACATCTCATTGAAAAATGAATGAGAAAGGTGTCACAAGAGACAATTGCAACCATACTAAAAGTGAATCCACCCAGAACACAAAGAGAAGACAGGATGTTCCTGGGAATTGTAGGTGCTTTAGACAGTGGAAACCCAGTGTTCCCTAGTAGCCAAACCTTTACTGAGGCTGACTCATAAGGACATGCCCGATCTTCTTCCATGTGACAGTGATTGCTTATAAGCATTCCTAGAGCTGAGTGAAAGACTCTGTTATGCCCCAGCGCTGGGAATGCCTTATTAACGTTAAATATATGCATTGGTTTGCAACAAGAGGGAGGGCTGTACTCTCTCAGTACTTACTGGATTATATAGAGACTCTTGAAGAGCTGGGGCAATATTTTTGACTACTTTTGACCCTGTTTCCCCAGGACTGCCCGGCTGCCTTAAAGACATTGCAGTGGTTGGTATCAGTATTTAGAGAAGTGAAAGCATACCTTTTTGTAGATTTTGCTCACTTGTACCAAAGCCCAATATTTGATGAACAGCAAACTTTCATAATATGAACAACTAATTCTTGCCACAGATAGTTTGATTCTAAAGAGGTGTCAAACTCTTAATCCAGCTGCATTGTTCCCATTACCTGAAAATTAAATTGAAGGAGATGAGGTTAAACATGTCTGTCTTGATATTACTGATTAATGCACCAAGCCAAGACCAGACATTAAAGATAAACCTCTCGGTGAGCCAACCTATTTAATTTTTGTAGATGGCTCATGTTCAAGAGACAATGAATAAACTTTGAAGGCTGTGTATGCTGTCTGTAGCATTCAGGAAGTGGGAATACAAGAGTGGTCCGTAACCAATACTTTGAACAAAAAATCAATTACAGAACGGAAAGAGTCGGTATTATGTATAAACTACAATACTGATAATTAATATCAAAAACAGGTGTATAGAGCAATTGTACTCAAATCACAATTTTAAGGAGTACATGTATTCAAAGTGACCACAGTTAGAAAAGCGCCAAGGCAATTATGTCATTGCTTATACATAGATTATTTATACAATTCAAAAACATATAGAAGGTTGCAGAGAAGGAAGACGGAAGTCGGAAGGTGATAGTGAATGGGAAAGTATAAGTCAAGGAAGGATACAGAATTAACAATTGAATATTTAAGCAAACTGGTACTCCAATCCAGTCAAACAAGGCCTGTCCAATATACACTTCTTAATTTACATGTAATCTGTAAATTTAAAAATCCTGCATACAATGCATTTTCATGGATCAGTCTGAGGGATGAAGGTACAGGTCTTTAGGGTGGAAAGGCGTCGACGTTTCGACTCGACTTGTGCTGTGAGGGTAGTTTACGGCCTCAGCGGCGAGTCTTCTTCAGGACAGAGAAGGGGGCAACCTAATCCTGTTGCCAGAATGGCTACAGAGGAACAGTCCAAAAGGAGGCAGCTAGGTGCTCCAAATCGCCTCACGTGCTGCTGTGGGAATTAAGTGCGATTTCCAACGTCATCTTAATATCACCATGGTAAATTCCTATGGTGAAGGGGGCTTCTCAGTGCTCAGAGGTGCTCATGGGTGAGAGAGCAACCTTAAATTAAATTGAAGGAGATGAGGTTAAACATGTCTGCCTTGATATTACTGATTAATGCACCAAGCCAAGACCAGACATTAAAGATAAACCTCTCGGTGAGCCAACCTATTTAATTTTTGTAGATGGCTCATGTTCAAGAGACAATGAATAAACTTTGATGGCTGTGTATGCTGTCTGTAGCATTCAGGAAGTGGTGGATGCCTCCGAGCTTCAAGGTATTACCTCTGCACAAGTGGCAGAACTATTGCTCTTACATGAGCCTGTAATCTTTCAGCTCATCTGAAAATTACTATATTTACAGATAGTCAAAATGGCTTTGGCATAATCCATGACTTTGAGCAGTTGTGGTCACAGAGGGGATTCATGACATCATCTGGATCAACAATCTGAAATGGGGAATATATGTGATGAAACTGCTGTCGACATTACAATTGTCAAAATAAATTGCTGTAGTTAAATTGTGCGATTGTGGCATGCACATTTAACAGAGAATATACAAATGGACCTGATGAGGACACTACCTTCTCTATGCTGTTGCTGGTAGCTGATACGTGGGAAGAAATCAGCAGGTTGCAAAAGGAAGTTTCAGAGGCAGAACAGCAAGGAAGGATCAGAACAGGATGTGTTAATATGCAAATTACACTTGGGTTTCAGCAGATGGAAAACCAGTGTTGCCAGATAGCTTGTTGTTTCCCATGACATGACATTTCAATGGCTCTTCACACATTGGGAGGAAAGCAATGGTTAGATTGTTCAGACAGAATTGGTTTAACCCCCGATTCAGGGTTCTAGCTAAGGACTATGCCATAGATGCATCACATGTCAGCAGATGAAGCTAGGGAGAAGTATGTAACACTAAGGCATATGGGTAGATCAGGAGGACCCTATGACCAGATGCAGTTGGATTTTATTGAGATGGCCTGTTTGTAACGTGATGAGATATATCCTGTTATAGTGTGTATTTTTTCTCAACGGGTGGTAGCCTCCCCAACATGGAGAAATGACAGTCTCACTGTAGCCAAACTGCTGATGATATTGATAAAAACAATGCCAATGCTTATAATGGTACATTCGCATATACTAACGAAATCGCATCACTATTATCAAATTCACCCGTCATGAACTTTCCATCAACCCTGACTCATAAATGCATGATCAGGCAGGCTCTGCAACCTAGGCCTGCGGTAGCTGATTGACAGGTCACAGGTGGGGTGGCATGTAGCCGGCAGAAAAGACGAGCGAACAGGAAAGTCAGGTCCATCCCCCAGAAGAGCACAGCAACACCACAATGGTCCAGGGAAATTGGCCCCAATAAATCCTATATGGCCAGAGGGTTGCGCGTATTCCCAAAACACCATAAAGTCAGCTGCCACATGGAGTTAGAAACACACAGCCAACCAGGACACAACACACAAATTACAAGCAGTAATCATGCGCTCCTCATGCTGGACATCTGGACACATTACCCACTGGCCCACATTGTTTCCACGCAAGGTCGAGGCCCACCTGCATTTGTTATCAGGTACATTTTATTCACAACCCCACAACAAGGCCCACATTCTTTTACCAAACAAGGATCGCCTGATGTACTTTTATGACACCTAAAGCTGTAAAACTCACTCAGATTGATTGTACTTTGAGACAGTCCCCAGACCAGTTTCTGTAAGCTGTTCTTCTGGCTGAAGTGTTTAATTAAACCAACTGTTCCTGTTTTGCAAGCGCCTCTTGTCTTTTGTAGTTTTCAAGGTAAAATCATGTTCAAGCAACTTTTTGGTGAGCCAACCAGGAGAGATTGGTACCTCGAGTTCAACTGCAGCCAAAACAAAGCGACACCCCCGGATGGATTTACATCTGCGCAGCAAGGAAGGTGAGCAGAGGATGCAATTGATTCTAAGTTCTGCGGAGGTACGTCCATAAGGTGTCATCAGAGGGTAAGAGACCACATCTGAGCCTTAGTCACAGGCATTTGGCATTTGGAAGAAGTGCAAAAAAAACCTGAGCGCCATGCCACTGACACAAATCTAGTATGTTACCTATTTTATGTCGCAGGGTGGCATCGGAGGCGAACCACAGAGGTCACCTTTTTCGATAGTCAGCCGCAAGATAGGGTGAATTGGTTGTCACTCTGACAGCAGTGCATGAAACAGATGGCACGCTTGTCCCTGGGTGTGATATAGGGCCAAAACCTTGATCTTATTTTTTTGTCTGAAAGGATTTTATCAGTACTTCCAGTCTCTCAAACGCTGTTGGTATCTAAAAGAAGTGAGAGCTGTTGTTTGCTTGTATCACTGGTCATGACACAGATTTTACGCTAAGCCCCTGGGTGTGAAACGGTGTGCAATTCAGACGTTACAGAAAGATTTAGTTCTAAGAGATCAGGTGTAGCTTGTGTTTGGCCAAGAGGGGCCTGTGGTTCTTCGAGTTATTCCTTTTCTCTATGAAAAAATTGCTCAGGTAGCCAAAAAAACAATTAGTAGTGAGTTTAAAGGCAAGATCTGACCAAAAAGAAGGGCACACAGCTCAGAATGAAGGAGGCAATCTAGGTGGGAGTTAGAGGAAAGTGTGAACTAAGGAGAGAGTGAGAGAGTGAGCCCATGACATTGGAGCTCAGCCAGAACGCAGAGCAGCGCACCCTCCTCCTGAGGAGAGGGGGCTAGGCACAGAGCACCATTCGTTGAAGAGTCCGAGGCAGAACTAGAGGAGAGGCTTCCGGTTGGTACCCGAGCTGCGTCACTGTAGGCAAGGGGCTGACCAGGAAATCAGACTCCAAGGTAGCCTGGTGCAAACTCAACTAAGACACAGGAGAAGTAGAATGGCACCTTGAGTGCACACAAGAAGAACAGTGATGAAGACGTCTGCTGCTCCCCCAAGACAAGACAGCCATTGACTGACATGGACCCACAAGTTGCGTTCTTTTATAACATCCTCAAAAGGGGGTTACGCACTGAGATACAGAGTGGTTTCGACTGCGTAGTAGGGTTTGATACCAAACCCTGGTAGGAGATACAGGCTCACATATTGCACTATTACAAAAAGAAACAAGAGAAGGATGGGTAGAAACAAGAGCAAACCCAGAGAAACCCCACTAAGTTGGTCCAGTACAAGTTGAAAAAGACCACCCTCAAGGGGGGGGAGGCTGCAATGGTCGCAAGCATACAAATGGCACCACTCTTTAAGGGGACTCCATTGCGAAACCCCAGAGGGTCTCAACCTAACTATAATGGCAGGAGTCCGGAAGTTTGGCAGCAGCCAGACCTCAGAGAATGTTAATATTGCCACAAGATAGACCACATGGCCCATTGATGTCGGCTAAAAACATATCATGCACAGAAGTCGTTAGACATGGAAAAGTCCCTGAAAAACCCCTATCCACAAAACCATACACAAGGGGACCCAAACCAACCATAAGCACAGCCTCAGTGAAGTCTGCAAGCTACTTCACCACTGCGACAGGGAGCAGGTAGTTGGACAAACGCATGGCACCAGCAACAATGGAAAGGGAATCCAGCCCAGCAGGTACCGAGGCCACAACCATGGCAGGGGGGGTAACTGTCTGGGGTGGCCATGGAGTTGTGCAAACACAGAACTCAAATATGCATTGAGCCAAAATCCCTAAGAGTGGATAGGGAGGGCAGTCTGACAAGGCAGGGACAGGTTAGCTCCCATCCTGTCCTTAAAAGCAGGCACCCAGGCCCCTGCACCCACAAATCAATTGGGATGGGATCTGATCACTAAGTCAAAAGGACCCATTCCTGGGCCCCCAGACTGAGACAAAAATTCTTTCATGGCATGAGGGTCCAACCGCGACCCAAAAACTAAGAGCCTCCAGCCAATGGAGGCCCCCTTTAAGTTCTAAAATGAATCTGTCCTCCAATGTCATGAGCCAGGTTGCCCAAACGCATGGGATATTGAAGGCCCCATCACATAGAATATGACAAGTTACGCGGCGCCACGCAGCACTGAGTCAGTCGAGAGGGGAGGTATGCCTGAACAGCCAACCATCCTAGTTGATCATCTTCATTGGATGCATTTTGACTAATTCTTGACCTTAGATTCCAGATTCTCCATGCAACAATGTTTTTTCTTCCCTTCTCCCTCAAAATTTTCCAAGCATCCGAAAGCCTGTTCACTGGGTTGTGCCCCTCCAGAATAACAAAATCAGCATGTCATCGGTTAAGGGGTCCCCAGCCACACCTGGGAACTGCAGGTCCAACTACCCAGGATAAAAAGAGTCCGAGGGAGAGGGGGATGCTGGGGGGAAAAAGGGAATCTGCAAAGGTCCATCACAGCTCAGTACGAGATTAGAACTTGAGAATGCGCTCACCCACTTATCAGGCCCAGCAGTCAACTAACACACCAGTCCTTACGCACACACCATCTGAAGGAGACAGTAAGTCCAATCTCAGACACTGCATTATCAGAAACACAGGGAGGCCACAGGACAGCTTTCTGACCACCTCCATTCTCTCCTGATAAAATAGGGTAGCCAGATCTAGTTGAGCACCAAAAAGACTGACAAAAAGAAGCACAAAGCTAGCCCAAAAGGAGGTTTTGAGAAGAGGGGCGTACTCAAAACACCTTGCACCACTGGGAGGGTCACGCTGCACACTGCATACTGGGACTAGAGGGGTATATACGTGGCCTCAGGGCACGTTGCGATTGCCACCTGCATTAAATTATGGCATTCCCCCTCTAATACATTGCCCCATGCATGTGTAGATCACAACCACCACCCACACAGATAGCACCTCTCATGTACACCTTGAAGAGAGTGGCTGGGGATTCCCATGGAACCCTAGATAAGATTAATGGCACTTCATGTTCATGAGATTACCCCGTAAAAATGGTTGCACCACTTAACTGCCAGCTAGGCACGGAGAGGAAGGAGGCCTGACATCACATGAACATTAAAAGACCCAACAACCCCTGGAAACTAATGCGTCCCATGAACAATAGTGCATTTTGTAAAATAAGATACTTGTATTGGGGCCACCCACTGGTGCATCACTAAAAATGGTGCAAATGAATGGGGAAAAGGCACATCCCCTAAAAAGAAAAAGCACGGGAACTCTGAAAGAAAATGAAGGTGCAAGCAATAACACACTGTTATTTTAACTTAAAAAATAAATATAGCTCTTGTTCAACAGGTTGGCATTCGATTGTCTACGTACACCACATTTTCAGTGGCCACATCAGCACCCTGACAGGATCTACAGTGTGTGAATTAAGGACTATAACGTGTACGGTGAACTTTTGCCTCAAGCTTTTTGAATAAAGACACTCCCAATTGTCAGATGATCACCAACACTCCCTTGGATCCAGTCACAAGACCTGTAATGTTCCATAAGTTCTGTATTGTTGAACGTTTATGTAACCTTTTTTGCTATGCATGTTTCTGCTTCCATTCATCATTAAAGCACTGCCTAGTCTGGTGGAGTCTACCCTGAAGCTGTCACCGCGCTTGCGGTGGTACCTCTCCCACATCATTTATAATTATGCAGAATCCAACACTAGCATCCCACACACAATGCATAGCGCCCTCCTGCACAACATGTTATATCAGGACATGACCACCGTGGGCTCCAAGACAACAGCCAGGGCATGTAACGTTTGTTCGCTGGTACCACATGCAGTAGGTGCTGACAGGCTTTACTTGTCCCCAGAGATAGCCCTCGGAAAAGCAAAATGCCTTCTCCACCTGTATCTGTGTAGGATTAGGGCCAAGACACAACCCAACAAAGTAGAACCTCATAGAGTAGTATTAAATCTGTCCTGATACAAAACCAATCCCACAGCATTGTACGTTTCTCCGAGCCTAGCAACATTCAAACAGAGCTAGGTAGGATGTGCAGGAGGGTAGGATACTGTTTGGCCCCAAGACTTTCCAGAAAAAAAGGTTCTTGGAGGTAGCTAAACCACCACACCAATCCACAAACACGTCCACTCCTCCTTCCATCTGTGGTCCCAGGGCGAGCCTTAGCATTTCTGAGGCTATCATCTTTAATAACAAATGGATGCCAGGCATGGATGTCCAATGTAGGGCCATTCACCTCGATGATACAAAAGGAAACAAGTCTTGTGGGTGAGGGTTAACAACATGGTTAGAAGAGAAGGGACACCCCTTAATTGTATGGAAACTTACACTGTATTCCTTGTGTTTCAGAGGAAAAGGAAACATCCCACTGGGAAAGAATGAGAACTGTTGTACAGTCCTGCACATTCTGGACATGCAATGGGGCACCTCCACATTGATGGATACCTACTGGCAATGCGTTGAGTTTGCTTACATACAGCTCGTCCCCGAATGGTCTGACCTCTGCTCCCTGCTCCCTCATCACCATATACACCCTGACCCTGGTCATTCCTGGAGAAGATCTGTTAACACCTGTTGAGGAAGAAAACAACTCTGTTGCCTCAGGCTCGAGAAAAAAGAACTGCAGAATATTTCGCTGGGCTCAGTACAAGGATATTCTGGACAAATTCAGAAAGTTTTCTGACACAAATCAACGCGGGGGGGCATACCCTTCTCCACAGTGCAGGGAAAAGCGAACGCCTGCTGGTTGACGATAACCAGATGGAAAATGCTCAGGATGATTAACAGCACTGAGCTCGGCCCTAATGCAATCAAGGAAGAACTGAGAGCCATCCACCTCATGGTGATGCAACATCAATATGTGTTGGACTTAATGACCGCAATGGAGGAAGGGGTGTGTGTCAAGATCGGTGCGTCCTGCTGAACATTTATCCCAAGTAACGACCTGGATAACAGAACTCTGACTCTTGCCATCTAAGCATTGCACCATTTACAAAGAGACATGGTTGAGAAGGGAGGTGACCCTGGGCAGGCATGGTATTACAACTGGTATGCTGGCTTCCCCAGTGACATGACCGGAGTGTGCACATCACTGTTGCCTGTTTTTACATATTTAGTGTTTGTGTGTGGTTTCCTACAATTGGAGTTTTCTGCTGTAAAAACGCAGGGTCTTATTTATGAGCCTTTGCGTCCCTTTTGCGCCGCTGGTGCGTCACTTTTTGTGACACACCAGCAGCGTAAAAAATTAGCCTTGTTGCTCCATATTTACAAAGTGACGCATCTAGGTAGATGCGTCACTTGTAAACCCATGCCCACATTATACCTGCGCCAGGTATAATGTATGCAGGGGGGGCGTTCCCACGCAAGAAAGGGTCGTAGAAGTGATGCAGTGAAATGTTTAAGATTTCACTGCGCCACTTCAAGGACAAAAATGCTTCAATATCTTACGCCTGCCGTAAGACTGACCCAGGCACATTTCATATGGGACTTTCCCATGAAATGATCCATTGCTGGAGTTGCGTCACTTTTGTGACACACTCCAACAATGCGTCATTTTTGCACCTACAGATGCGTCAGAAATACTGACGTATCTGTAACTCCTTGCGACATGATGCATCGTACTGTAAATATGACGCATCATTGGTGTCGCAAGGAGGGCGCAATGAAAAGTGACGCATAGCTGTTTTCTCACAGCGATCCGTCACTTTTCATAAATGAGGCCCGCAGTCCTCAAATTAGGTAGATTTTCAAGTAGCTGGGAAAACGGTGTAAGTCAAAACTGAAGAACAGCATGTCCCCAATAAGGTGAATGTCATGAAGTATGGTTTAGATAATGTAGTTAAAAATGTAACTGGGGGGAGAATGTTGATATTGATTACAGTTATGCCAATGCTTCAAATGGTACACTCACATACATTGACCCCAATTAAGCACACATGGCCAGAGGGATGCCCGTATTACCAAAACATCATGGGGCAGATTTGCAAGCCTCTTGCGCCTCTTTCCACTGCCATTGCGTCACTTTTTGTGACACAACGGCGGCGCAAACAATGCGCCCTATTTACAACGAGACACATCTAGGGAGATGTGTCACGTTGTAAAGCCCTGCGTTACATTATACCTGCGTCAGGTATAATGTATGCAGGGGGGCGTTCCTACGGAGGAAAGCCTCGTAAAAGTGACGAGGCTTGCGACACAACTCCAGCAATGCGTGACTTTTGTCCCAACAGATGCGTCAACATTTCTGATGCATCTGTCGATCCTTTCGCCATGGTGAGCCGTATTGTAAATACTTTTGAAACTGCGCATCCATGGTGGCGCAAGCATTTTTTAGGGTGGCGCAAGGAAAGTGATGCATCTCTATAGATGCGTCACTTTCTTGTAAATCTGCCCCACATATTCAGATGCCACATGGAGTTAGGAACTCCTAGCCAATCAGGACACAGCACATACAGTACATGCAGTGATCATTCACACTTCATGAAGACATCTCGATACATTACCCACTGACCCACATTGTGTCCACGCAAGGTTGAGACCACCTGAATTTGTTATCATGTACTTTTTATTTACGACTCCACAGACAAGGACTGCATTCTTTCCCAACAAGGATCGCAGATGTACTTTTATGACACTCAAAACTGTATAAAACTCCCTTGGATTGAGTGTACTTTGAGACAGTTCTCGCACCCTTTTCTGTAAACTGTACTCCCTGCCAAAGTGTTTAATTGAACCAACTGTTCCTGATTTGCCAATCACCTATTGACTTTTGTTTTTTCAAGGTAAATTCATATTCGAGCAATACTGCTGCTATGAGAACTCATTCCACAGTTCAGATTTGCTGTTTCTTTGGAGTCAGACCAAGGGTCTCATTTCAATAATGAAGTCCTTAGAATGCTGTGTGTGGGGGGGGGACTTCAAGTAAAACAGAGATAGCATTGTAGCTATCATCCAGAAGCTTCAGGGATAGTTGAACTGCTGAATGGGAAGCTGAAATCACATTTGGCCAGTCTGTGCATCTACTGCATTGAAATGGCTAGATGCTTTACCATTGGTGTTGATGAGTCTTCAAAGCACTCATGGTAGGAAAACTAGCTTATCGCCCCACAAGATATGCTATGTGACTGCCAGCTGTGCCTATGAATGCATTTGTGAACACAGATGATATGATACTTGACTACTGCAAAGGATTAGCTGGCGTGGTGCATTCTGTTTCTCATCAGGTTGGAGTTGTTACCGCCATTCCGAACTAGGAGCAGTGACACAATGTTAACTCTGGTGATTGATCAAAAAGCATGTTTGAAAGTACTGCTTGGAGCTGAGGTGGAAGGACCCCAACCAGGTGATTCTGATCATCAACAGTGCCTTGAAATGTTGGAATACCTAATTGGGTGCTTCCTTCACGTACCCAGAGAGTGAGGTGTCTACTGAAAGAAGTGGTATTCTCTGAGCTAAGTCTGAGACCTCCTGTATCCATACGCCATGAAGGACCGGGATATTGGGTGAAGTACAGCAACATTTCTCACGTACAATTTCCTGAAATTTCACCAAGTGGTGTGGAGATACCCACTGAAAATGGAGAATTGATCTACCTGACCTCAAGCTCTACTACTGGACATCCCAGCTAACAGTAATCAATCGATGGGTCCATGGTCCACAAACTGACCGAACCTTCGCACAGACAGGTGGCTAATGGGGCAGGGAGGATACCGAAGAGCCCCTTATACATACCCCAAACGACTATATCTTACCAGTCCTCCAGCCCGCACCCTATAAATTTGCCACACGGTCACAAAAAAAATTGGATGACGTAATAAAATTACACAAGCACCCCCACTATGGGAGCTTGAGCGTTTGCCCCGGATTTGATAAATGGGATCTAATAGGTATCTCATCAGTGGGGGACAAGTGGAATAAGAAAGGGTTGATAGCATTCGCAGAACTACAGAAAGAGTATCCATTGAGCAGTCTGAAACCTTTAGGTACCTACAGATTAGCCTTGTCCTTAAAGCAGCAATACCTGAGGGAGGCCCTCTACCCGAAGCATCTCCCCTCGAAGATAGATTACTACTAGACTCTATGCCTAAGAAAGCCATCTCCCTAACATATAGAAAACTGATTAACAACCGACCGGACCTGTTGGCACACCTAAGGCAGCAATGGGAAGTAGACATGGGTGAATTAGAGGACGATGACTGGTGAGATGCGCTGGCCTTCCCCAGGGAAATTGCCATCCCCATGAGACTAAGACTGGTCCAGCTTAAAACCCTGCACAGAGCCTACGTAACAGCGAGATACCTGACTAAGATGGGAAAGAGAACAGACACATATTGCCTCCAACAGTGCTCCCAAGAGGGAACCTTCTTCCACACGATGTGGGAATGTCCAATCGTTCAAACCTACTGGGTTGCGGTCATGCCAAAAATGGAAAGTGGGGGGGTCTGGGGGGACTTAATGCTACCCTGAAACTCTGTCTATTAAGCTTATGGGAAGCTACCAACCTAACGCAAACTGAACAATCATGGGTTTCACTGGGATGGACCCTCACCAAACAGAACATAGCACAAAAAATGGAGAGTAGGAGAACCACCACTAATAAGATGACAGGAAGCTGACATGGATAGAGTCATGATAGTGGAGAAGGACGTCTTAAAAAATAGGGAGTGCTCTAAACAATGGGGTAGTAAATGGGCAGCAGAGAACGAGGGCCGGACTGGGAACCGAAACCGGCCCTGGCAAAGTTCTCGGCCGGTCCCCCCTCCCCCCAGGGGGATGGTTTGGGGGTGCGACCGTGCTCTTTGCCAGGGACGTTTTTTTGGCGGTTTTGTTACGGGGCCGTTTTTTGCAGCTATGCTGCAAAAAATGGCCCTGTAATAAAAACGGCCCCCTGGGGCCCAAAACTGGCCCCCACCCATGCGGCCGACCGGGGGATTATCCGGTGCCCGCAACGGCCAGTCCGGGCCTGCAGAGAACATGCATTTGGGCAACATATGCCTGTCTCCTACAGTTGAGCTATGCCGGAGGGAAGAGAGGTCACAAGAGTTACCGAACGCAGAGGGGTAGAGAGAGAACATTGACTATGTATTGGACTGAAACACTGAATGTGTTGTGCACCTGTGTTGTAACCAACGTCTGTCAAATGACTAACTCTACTCGTGTGTATTTTGTTGTTTTGTTAAATAAAAAGAGTTAAAAAAAGAAAAAGAAATGAAGAATTGAGAGTTGAAAATAGAGGATCAATTGAATTGTCACCAGTGCAACTGAATGATCCTAGTGAAGGAACAAGTGTGAGAAGAGAAAGACCTCTATGGAGATCAGACTGGCCACGTAGTCTGAGACAATTAAGATCTAGTGTGGCAGTTGAATGCATACCACACACCATTGTCAAGGAGACAGAATCCAGTGGTGTAAGCAAGTCATAAGAAGATAAACAGACACAGAGGAGATCCTAGAGAGTACCTTGTTGTAGGTATTCAGCACCTTAGTGGACTTACTACACAAATAACATGGCAAACACAATAGATCACATTTCTAATAAAATAAGATTAGAATCATTTCAACCTTCATGATTTCCACACTAAGACAGTATTTGATTCGAGTTTCCTGAAACAACTTCACAAAAAAGACTTGACAAGCACTGTTTAGTGAATTCAAGGTGGGAAGACCTGGGGGCATATTATCAAGCGGCTTTATCTCCGCTTTTTTGGCTTTAAAAGCCAAGAAAGCGGAGATAAAATGATCTCCCTATTACCAAGCTGTCGCTAACACCAGTTAGCGACAGCTAATAGGAGATAGTGACCATCTTGGGCCCCGCTTTGCATGTCAGTGATATTTATCACTAATGACATGCAAAGTGGGCGTGCCAAGATGTTAGCGACTGAAAACAGTCGCTAACATCGCTATCTCCTATTACCAACTTTTGGAGATATTCGCGCTAAGCGCGAATATCTCCAAAAGCTAACACTTGCCCAGGAGCAGTTCTTAGCCATGTTATCCAATGGGAGGTGGATAACATGGCTAAGAGCATTTGCTCGATAATGCATGAATATCGCTGACTTTTCAGCAATATTCATGCATTGCGGCCGTTTTTTATCGCATTTGCGATAAACCTTGCTAATAGCAAGGTTTATCTGCGATAAAAATCGCCGATTTGCGGCGATAATTTTTGTCTCTAAATAAGTTAGAGAAAAAAATTATCTCTATTGGTTGGTAATATGCCCCCTGATTTTACCAATGATTAATGTGTCTAAATCAAACTATAAGAGGATCGTGAAAATTGTTTTCTAACAAGCAGATAAAAAGAATTAAGAAGATTTCCCTATAGGCAAGGCAGCAGTAGAAGAGTAGGGATAACACATTTGGAAGAAGATGGAGTAGGGCTAGGGTGCCTCATGAAGGCTATTGTACATAAGCTGAATGAAATAACTTAAAGCTTATCATTGAACATTATTTACTGGTTTTGCACAAGTTAAAATGTATGCAGAATACAGAGTCTGCATGCTGCTATTTTCTACTAGAGTGCTGACTGTAGACAAACATGTGTGTCCTTATCAAGGCAAAGTTTAGCATAATTATGACTGTCAAATTAATAGTTGTTGTGCTAGCATTTGTAGTTCTTCCGGTCAGAATTGATGGAATATTTAACTTATCCAAAATAAATTATGGCATACCTAGGGAATTGCAAACTGGGACAAACTCTGAATAATATTCTATTCCAAGGATTTTCAAAGCAATACTGAACCTCCAAGAAAGTCCGCAGTACGAGGAGGTGTTTGGGGGTTCCCCCCTTTCTCATTCCTTCAGATTCAGCAGTGTCAATGGCAGACGGTCAATGGACACATTTTGGTGTGGCTCATTGTATCTGATGGCAGGCATATGATGACATAAAAAAACAAGGGGGCATATTATCAAGGACCGGTGTTAAAATTATCGCCATTTTATCGGCAGGAAACTGGGCTTGATAATACACCCTTGTTAATTCCCATAGAAGCCCATGTTCTGATGTTAACATGGGCTTCTATGGGAATTAACAAGGGCGTATTATCAAGCCCATTATCGCCGTTTTATCGGCAGTTTCCTGCGGATAAAACAGTGATAATTTTAACACCGGTCCTTAATAATATGCCCCAAGATTTTTTGTCAGAATGAGTTGTACCTAAAGAGATAAAACACAAAAATCTACACCTGCACCTACATCCATTACAGGTTCACTAGATAAAAGCATTATTTTTCAATCCTTTAAATGGGGATTTTACAATAAACATGGTTATTCTAGTTTAGTTCAGGAGCACAATCAAACCTTAGCTGTAAAGACTGTTATGTCTATGCACACTTACCTTCTTCAGCTGCTGAAGATGTGACATATCACCACATTCCACTTTCATATGCAGTTAAATGTAGTATATTGCTTAGTTTATTTTATAGACATGCACATCTAAAAAAAGTACTAAACCTCATCCATAAGCTAAGGATGTGGACGCTGCGTGGTATTTCTTAAGATCCCCTACAGTTATAGATAATGTCAAGGCATACAAAAAGATTCTAACCTGTTTGATGAGACCATCAGAAAATATATTTCTTTTAGCATGAGAGAAAAGGAGAGCTCACATTTTACAAAGCAAACACGGAGGAAGATCCTTTAAAAAATGTTTGGAAGAAGGATGAAGATGAATACAAGAAGAAAAGGATATATCCAAAATGAAAATTGAGCAGAAGATAAATAGGGAAATTATGGGGCATATTTACAAGCAGCTAGCGCCGCCGCAATGTCATTTTTTTGATGCAGCGGCGGCACAATCAGTGCTGCACACTGCTCCATATTTACAAACCGATGCATTGGGCCCAATGTGTCAGTTTGTAGAGTCCTTCATCCCATTATACCAGGTATAATATATGCAGGGTGGGCGTTGAAATTTACAACTTTTTAGTACGTCGCTCCGTACCTTGACTGCATCAAATTCTCTACGCCTTCTCAACCCAGGTGTAAGGATTGATGCAGGGCTTTTAGTGGTGCAGAGATAGAATATCGCGTACAAAATATCGAGTTGCACACATATCGAGTCATTAATGTCGTGGGTGAGAAATATGTACAGCTAGAATATCATGGTTAAGATTATCGACTTAAGGTAAGTAATATCGATTTAAAAAATATCAAAGTGTTTAATATCATTTGCAAAAATATAGTTGTTAAAAATATCATTTTTTATTAATGTTCTGTATTTTAGTATATCTTTTATATGTATGTGATGTATTTTTTTTGTGTAAGAATTGTTTGTATTTTTAATATATGTGTTACATTTTTAGTAGTGATTAAAAAAAATTTATTTGAATGTTGCTTTATTAGTTCCGTAGCGGATTGTGGGTTTATAGGAGAATAGGGTGGGAAGTAAGGTAATTATATTAAATGTATTGATTATTTTTCATTTAATAATATTTGTTTAATTGACATATTATAGTGTTAAATGTGTAAAGTAATTCACTATCAATGAATTAATAAGTGATTGTTTTTTCATTTTAATTAATTAATTAGTAATTAATTATGGCAATTGCGTGATTAATTTTAGGTGTGTGTTGTGTTTAGAAGTGTAAAGGTGGGAAGTAATTTATTTTTAATTTATAAATTATTAATTGGTTGTTAAATAATTTTAATTAGTTAATTGGTAATTCATTTTTGTAATTGTATGATTAATTTTAGGTGCGTGTTGTGATGTTTGTAGGTGTAAAGGGTGGGAGGGGTGAAAAGTAATGTATTTTTAATTGATGAATTAATACATGGTTGTTAATTAGTTTTAATTAATTAATTGGTAATCAATTATTGTAACTGTGTAATTAATTTTAGGTCTGTGTTGTGGTGTTTATAGGACTAAAGGGTGGTAAGCAATTTGTGTTTAATTAATGATTATATATTTAATTAATGTTAATTATTTGATATTTATTTTGGGTAATTGTTTCTGTTTCTGTGTGTTGTTTTTACTTTTAAAGGGTTAAAGGGTGGGTATTAATTAAATGTTAATTATTTGATTAATAGTTGTTAATAGTAATAGTTTTTAATTTAAAAATAAGTTTTAATTGTGTTTTATTATTTTATAGTTTAATTCAGGTGTGTGTTGTGGATATTATCATGTTAAAGTATGTGTAGTCAATTAATGTTTATTAGTTTCTTTTATTAATGATTTTTTTTAATTGATTATTAATTATGTTAATTATGGAAATACATTTAACTAAAAACGTTGAAGTGTTTTTTTTGTTGTGGTATTATAGGGTAGGAAATAAAATAAATACACGTATGTTTTAATACATTTTTTGTTTATAAATATTTTCTAGTTTAAAAGAATTATTTTTTATAATGTATTTATTATTTTATTTTATATAATATTTGTAGGTATTTTTATATGTAATTAATATTATAATATGTGTTCTTTTTATATGTTTAATATATTTGTTTTTTATTTTTTAAATATTGTTTATTTCTTTTTATGATTTAAAAAAATTAATATATTTTTTTAACTGAGTGTGAATAGTAATTTTTGTTTCTCCTCTATCCAACACTTTCCCTAATATTGCACTCACTGGAGTGGGACTAGTAATTTTTAACTCTCTGCTATCCAGCACTTTCCCTACTGTTGCAGTCCCTGGAGTGGGAATAGTAATTTTTACCCCTCCGCTATCCAGCACTTTCCCTACTGTTGCACTCACTGGAGTGAGAGTACTAATTTGTACCTCTCCGCTATCCTACACTTATCCTACTGTTGCACTCAGTGGAGTGGGAATAGTAATTTTTCCCCTCCACTATCCAACACTTTCCCTACTATTGCTCTCACTGGAGAAAGAATAGCAATTTTTACCCCTCCGCTATCCAAGACTTTCCCTACTTATTTATATATTTATATAAAAGTCGACATTTTATACATCTATATTTTTTACATGTAGTTTTTTTGAGTCAATATTTTTGTACCTTCCTGTTTAAGTATAGGAGTCGATATTTTTGTTGTCTATATTTTTTATTCAATATTTTTAACATCAATATTTTTACATCGATGTTGTGTCAGTGAACCGCTTTTAACATGGGACTCGCCTCTGTGTTCAGACACATTGCTGGAGTTCTTACGACCAACTCCAAAAATGCATCAGTTTAGCACCAAAAGATGAGTTAGAGTTTCTGACACATCCATGAATCATTACGCCATAGGCCACTAAATTATAAATACAGCGCATCCATGAGGTCGTTCGGGCATTTACGTCAGGCGCAAGAAATCCGACGCATTGGTGCCACTGAGTATGTGTTTGTAAAAGGAGAACTCTGTTTAGAAAGAGACACAGGGGCCAGTTAGCATGGCGGGCAGATTGCCACCGCCCGACTGGCGGTGGCGATCCGCCAACCAAAACACCCCGCCGGGCACCCATTTACCCCCTTACACATTAGCATGGCGGGGGGATTACCGCGGCGGACCGAAAGACCATCCGCCTCTTTTCCGCTGCTAGAAAATCATCACGATTGCCTACCGGGTGTAAAAAGGCCCATAATATAGTGGCATCCATATTAGTCTGCGGCATTTTCAATGCCTTTCCATGGCGGAGACACCGTCATGGAAAGGCATGCTGATTTTGCTTTGGAGCCCGTTATGGGCTCCCAGGGAGTTGAGGGGGGGGGTGGGAGGATGTACCGGCATCCACAAGGTGACAGGCACGGCGCTGTGCCTGTCACGTTGTGCATGCCAATGCACAACATGCATTTTCAGCATTGTGGCGGGTGCTGCTTACAGCACCGCCCGCCACAATGTTGAATATGCGGGATGCGACGGCCAGGGTGGCGGTTGCATCGTAATGTGAGGGGCGGCAACCCATCCTAATGGGGCCCTCAGTGTGATAAGCAGCTGTGAACACAGCTGTTCAAATATTAAAGGGAGAGGAAGCAATTATTCCGGGGGTATTCTTCGTTTGTGAACTGCATGCATATTTCCTGTTACCTGCTGACTGGGAGGGTGTTTGCTATGTAGCTTAATAGTTTCTCAAGATGTATAATGTAAAGAGCATAGATCAGTGGTTCCCAAACTTTTTCAGTCTGTGGCTCCCTTGACATAATTGGCCATTGGCCGCGGCTCCCATCATGTCAATTTTTTTTTTAGGTGGGGTGATGTAAGCCCATTTTAATGGATGTGTGGGTGTTTTCAAACGTGCATGTGCCACTGCATTGCTGTGCTTCGTTTTACAGTACACACAGCATGGTGAACATTTTGAATAAATAGAGCATTAGCAGTTTAGATTTTTAACTTTGAAAAATAAGGGAAGTCAACTGAGAACATAGTATTTTCAGTTGCAGGAAAGCATACAAAGTACATAGCCCAGTCAATAGCGGGGAAGGGGTAAAATCTAGGGAAATAATAATAATAATAATGATAGGACTTACTGGGGCCAGAAGAACCATTGGCCACTGTACTGGTAGTGCTGGTGGTGGTTCCACATGCTGCAATATTGGTGGTGGCAATCCCTTAACCTGCCTGTAATGCAGTCTTGCCCTCAGGTGCTGATGTAAGAAATAAAGAAGTTTAAAAAACTATATTAGTGGTACAGTTAATCTCCTCAAAATATTTTGACAGACAGATGAAGTTGCATTCTACTTTTATCAATCAGATCACCTATAGTACTAGTATTGAGTTGACCTATTCTTAATTACCTAAGCCCTAGTCCTAATTTCCTAAACCTAAATTACATTACAAACTGCTAATGCATGGGTACTCACAAATTTTCTCTCGGGGCCAAATTTACAGTTTGGTTTGTGTCCGAGGGCCGCACCGGTGGGGGTGGGGTCAGTGGGGAGGGGGCGGGGCTAGAGCAACAAAAAAACTGACCATGAGGTTGATCACAGGTCCCTGCAGCAGACACCTCTGTCCACTGAGCCACCAGACCCAGCATACACATACCTCTCTCTCTCTCTCTCTCTCTCTCTCTATCTCTCTCTCAGTCTCCCTTCCTCTCTCTAGCTCTCTCTCTCCCTCTCTCTGTCTCACTCACTCTGACTGTCCCACACCCTCTCACTCTCTCTCACTCCCTATCACTCCCTCTGTCCCTCTGTCTCACTCACCCTGACTGTCTCAATCCCTCTCTCTCTATCTCTCTCTCTCTCTCCCTCTCTCTCTCCCTCTCTCTTCCTCTCCCTCTTCCTCTCTCTCCCTTTCCCTCCCTTTCCTTCCCTTTCCCTCCCTTTCCCTCCCTCTCACTCCCTCGCCGTCTCCCTCCCTTTACCTCCCTCTCACTCCCTCTCCGTCTCCTTCCCTTTCCCTCCCTCTCCGTCTCCCTCCCTTTCACTCCCTTTCCCTCCCTCCCCCTCCCTTTCCCTCCCTTTCCATCCCTCTCACTCCCTCTCCGTCTCCCTCCCTTTCACTCACTCTCCGTCTCCCTCCCTTTCCCTCCCTCTCAATCCCTATCTGTCTCCCTCCCATTCCCTCCCTCTCACTCCCTCTCCATCTCACTCCCTTTCCCTCCCTCTCACTCCCTCTCCCTCTCTCTCTCCTTCACTCCCTTTCACTCCCTCTCCGTCTCATTCCCTTTCCCTCCCTCTCACTCCCTCTCACTCCCTCTCACCGCCTTTCCCTCCCTCTCACTCCCTTTCCCTCCCTATCACTCCTTCTCAGTCTCCCTCTCTTTCCCTCCCTCTCACTCCCTCTCCGTCTTCCTCTCTTTCCCTCCCTCTCACTACCTCTCCATCTCACCCCCTCTCATTCCCTTTCTCTCCCTCTCACTCCCTCTCACTCCCTTACCCTCCCTCTCACTCCCTCCCCCTCTCCGTCTCCCTCGCTTTCCCTCCCTCTCACTCCCTCTCCGTCTCACTCCCTTTCCCTCCCTCTCACTCCCTTTCCCTCCCTCTCACTCCCTCTCCGTCTCCGTCTCCTCCCTCTCACTCCCTCTCCCTCTCTTTCCCTCCCTCTCACTCCCTTTCCGTCTCATTCCCTTTCCCTCCCTCTCACTCCCTCTCACTCCCTTTCCCTCCCTCTCACTCCCTCTCCGTCTCCCTCCCTCTCACTCCCTCTCCATCTCCCTCTCTTTCCCTCCCTCTAACTCCCTCTCCCTCTCCGTCTCCCTCTTTCCCTCCCTCTCACTCCCTCTCCATCTCACTCCCTTTCCCTCTCTCTCACTCCCTCTCACTCCCTCTCCGTCTCCCTCCCTCCCTTTCCCTCCTTCTCACTCCCTCTCCCTCTCACTCCCTTTCCCTCCCTCTCACTCCCTCTCCCTCCCTTTCCCTCCCTCTCACTCCCTCTCCGTCTCCCTCTCTTTCCCTCCCTCTCACTCTCTCTCCGTCTCACTCCCTTTCCCTTCCTCTCACTCCCTCTCCGTCTCCCTCCCTCCCTTTCCCTCTCCGTCTCCCTCCCTTTCCCTCCCTCTCACTCCCTCTCACTCACCCTCCCTCTCACTGCCTCTGTCACCCTCTGTCATCTCACCCTGCCTGTGTGTAAGCCTGGTCACACACACACACGCACAGCCGCCCCGAGCACTTCACAGGTCTTTAAAAGACCATTTGTTTGTTAATGAGGCTTTGATGTATTTCACCTCTTCTTAGACCCCTGCAGCTTTACTCTGGCTATCTCTAGGATCACTCGGCCCCCACAGAGCAGCAGAGTCTCTCACACTGCTGCAGACACTCTTAAAAAAAAAATGTAAAACAGGGGTACGATGTCTCAAGGTCCGCTGGCCGCCAGGGGAGGCTTTCCGGGCCGCTGGAGGCCCGCGGGCCGTACTATGAGTACCCGTGTGCTAATGCATTGCAACAAACGATCTTTACTTCTCAACTCCCTTTGATGGGCCAACTCAGTCTCCCTTTTCAATCGCTAGAGATTACACATCACTGGGAGATTAGGACTGTATGAGCGACATAAAGAAAGGTACAGAGTACGTGAACTCACTGATATACTACCACTATCTTAGTCATAGGACAGAGGATTCTGCATGACTTCTTAAATAATCAGCCCAAGCTAACGTTGACGAGTAGGAGTAGGAAGTTCCAAGCACCTACCTAGCTCAAGCTGGATCAAACATTATTTGTAATGTAAACTTAACCTACTTCTGAGTGTTAGCAGCCTTCTATTTGAAAAAAAAATATTAGCATTTTTAGAAAACAAAAAATAAATAATTACTCATGAGCCCTGCAAATTTGACATCCAGCAGGTTCAGCAGGTCCTGATTCCGGTCCAGCAGGTCCAGCCAGCGGTGCATCAGCTGCTGTGTCGTTTGCTGTGTTAGGGGGGCATCTTGGACTCCCCGTGCCCCGGGAACCAGCACATCCCTGGGGCTAATGCATTTTATGGGGGGGGGGGCATTCGAACCCCCCTTGGTACCAGGAGCCAACACATCCCCGGGGCCATGATGAAATTGTAATGGGAGGGGTCTCAGGGCCCCAGGGACCACCAACTACCCAAGGCCATCTTCTTTTATAAAAAATGGGAGGAGGGCCATGCGCACCCCCTTTCCAGGCTGTTCTCAGCCTCAGGGACTGCCACCTCCTGGGGGCAGGCCCTACAAATAGGAAAAGAGGGAGGCCCGTCTCCTGTAGTAGTATTGTAAAATTAAAATAAAGGGCAGGGCCCCGGGGAGGGGGGCTGAAATCAGCCCAGGGAGGGGGGTCACATGACTGCCCACCTCCTATTATATGTAGGCTGGGCCCTGGGGGATGTGGTTCCCGTGGCTGAAATCGGCCCAGGGAGGGGGCCGCATAGTCCCTCTTCTCTGTATAAAAAAATATTTTAAAAAAGGCCAGTCCTCTGGATGGGGTCAAAATCAGCCCAGGAAACGAGACCATGCAGCCTCCCTCCCCATTTCAAAAAGGATGGTTGCCGTAGGCCCGCCCCTTTTACCACCACTCCTGGTGGTAAAAGGGGGCGCACCACTGGTTGGAGGATGAAGTCCCCTTGGATGCTGAGGGTGTTTGGGGGCTAAGAACCCCTCCTGTTACCTCCAGTAAGTCCCACACAGCACGATTGCTGAGAGGTCTTCGGTGGCCATGCACCCTTTCTCCGCTACTCTGCAAGTGCGCCTCCTGGTGCACTACTGGCTGGGGGATGTCTTCTTGACTGTTGACGGTCCTTGGGGGCCGACCACCCCTCTAGTTACCTCCAGTAAGTCCCTCGCAGCAGAATTACTTAGAGGTTGTCAGAGGCCATGCCTCTTTTCTCCACCACTCTACACACTCGTCTCCTGGTGCACAGCTGTTTAGGTGATGATGTCCCCTTGCCTGCTAAAGGTCCTTGGGGGCCAACAAGCTCTCTTGCTACCTCCACTAAGTCCCACACAGCGGGATTGCTGTGGGGTCTTTGAAGGCCATGTCCGCTTTCTCATCCACACTCCACACGCACCTCCTGGCACACTGCTGGTCGGGGGATAAAGTCCCCTTGGATGCTTAGAATCTTTGGGGGTCTAGAACCCCTCCTGTTACCTCCAGTAAGTGCCACACAGCGTGATTGTTGACAACTGGCCGGAGGCCCCACTCCTTTGCTCCACCACTCTTGAAATGCGCCTCCTGGTGCATTACTGGTTTGGGGATAAAGTCCTCTTGGATGCTGAGAGTCCTTTAGGACCAAGAAGCCCTCCTGCTACCTCCAGTAAGTCTGACACAGCAGAACAACTGAAAGCTTGTCAGAGGCCATGCCCCCCTTTCTCCACCACTCTGCAAATGTGACTACTATTTAAAAAAGCATAACAATTCACTTAAAAAACCAAAGGTTACAGGCAGTGCTTTAAATGGAAAAAAATAAGTGCAGGTACTCACCAAAAAATAATTGTGGACTGTGGGTGGAGTTTGGGGCAGGGCAAGGGATGGGGCTATTTTTGTTTTTAACTTTTCTAAGCTTAGTATGCAAACAATATGCATGCATTGTAAGAATGCCTAACCATTTATATAGTACTTACCAATAAGTCCTTAATATTAACCAAAGTAACCTTTTTAGCAACCTTATAATAATAAAAAATTGAGAGAAAAAACATGAAGTTTCCTAAGGTTTGCAGGCATATCCTTGATACAGGATCATGAATCACTAAACTATATGCCAAAGATTTTAACTTGTGACCTGCAGGTAACACAAAGATCTCTGCAGCAAAAACAGTGACAGAGCTCTTTATATAAAAAAAATATATATGTCATCTGCAGGTTTCATGCTGTGCGTTACAGCAGACACCTTGATCCTCTATGCAATTTTATGTTCAGTCAAACCTTTGATTAGAAGAATGCACACAAATATTTCCAGCAAGTGCATTAACCACCAGAGTTACTAAAGTGCAATTGTACCTGGGAATTTACTGGATACGCAAAGATCTCTCTACCAGGTAATATTTCGAAATGCAGCATGTTGTGGTGAGTTCTTATCACATTTGTCTTGTTGTCAAATTCTTTATGGCAGAGGTTTAAAAAATAATTAAGTTCAGACATTGCTCTTTGCGAATGAGCTGACTTTCTGCTGCCAACCCTTGGCCTTTGCCAGGTTAATAAAGCTACAGTTTGCATCCTGAGTAGCCATTTTTAAAGCACCTTTGCCTAGAGGTGTGTGAGCCATTTACAGGTCGAGCCAGGCTTGAGCCAGATGCTGGGCTCTGGATCAGCTCAAGGTTCTCAAGGGAAGTTCGAGCCCAAAATGAGCCAACATTTCATGTGGCTTCTGTCTGCTGCACTCGCTGTACCCTTATGCACACATTTAAAAACAAAACATTAACATTAACATTTGATGTAAAAAGATACCAATTTATTGGCTGATAAGGCCATCAAAAACGTTAACAGATGCAGCACAAAGCCAGGGGTCGCATTTTGTGCAATGTATGTATTCACATATTGAAACCTTTTCGGAGACTGCCACCTGTGTGTTTCATTGGGGCAGAGATACTTAGGTGATTTGCAGCACATAAATCACCTCCTAAGTTTATAGTTATATTACAAATGTTTATCAATAAATGACACACTGACAAATTAATACTAGTGTTGCATAAAAGCCTGAATGCATTGATTTAAGTCTAGAGGGCAGGGATTTTCTTTCATGCAAATTCCTTTCATTTAAATTGTTGATGGGTGAAGATTTGCAGGTGTTTAAAACAATGGGCATTCTAACAAGCTGTACTGCCCTGAACAATGTGTCCCACACTCACGCCCATTAGGTTTAATGGACACCTTCTGGCCCCCCCCCCCGAAAGACACCCTGCAGCGATACGCCTCCTCTCATAACTTTCAGAGAGGCACACACATCTCTCTGTAATCTACTGAAAACGAGCTGCGGTCCTGTTGCTTTTGAACCAGCTCTGCCCAGGCTGCTGCTCAGTTTGAAAGGCACTTGAACCCGTGCAGAAGGTGCTGCCAAGGATAGAGCTCAGGAGCGCAGCACCAACTGCATCAAAACCAGGCTGTTATGAGTACCCATACTCTCATTGTACGAGGAAAGGTCCAGGTACTCAAGGGGAGAAAATATGAAAGTGCCGGTACTCAGTACCGAGGAGTTCTGGCCCAATTAAAGCACTGATTACAGGGATGTTACAGTTAAGAAATAGAATTTCAAAAAACTGAGAAATGCACTGAAAAAAACAAAGGATACAGGGACAATATAGTTAGGAAATAGAATTGAAAAAAAACTTAGAAATTCTCTGGAAAAGATTATAGTTAGGCTCAGATTTAACTCGTACAAAATATTGGAAATTAAGCAGTTATACTTACCTGAACTAACTATAACTTCCACCCCCGCACTGCTTATGACCTCACATATTACATCACTCATGAAATGGTCAATTACATAATTGATGAGATCACCGATGACATCTCAAATGACATCATCCACCGAACCACTGACACATCAACTCACACACCCATGCAACCTCATAAACGCCTACTCACACACCCACACACCCACACAACCACTCACATACCCATTCACAGACCCATACCAGTACTAACACACCAACTCACGCCTCCATAGAGCCACTCACACCCCCACTGACTCACGCATACAGCCACATACACAACCATTCACTCACCAATACAGCCACTCATACAAGCAGTCACACACCCATTCAATCACTCACACAGCCATGCACTCACCCATACATCTACTCACACACCCTCTAATTTACCTACACATTCATTCATACACCCACTGACTCACCCATGCAGCCTCTCAACACAGCCACTCTCTCACCCATACATACTCACTCACACACCCACACACTCACACAAACACTTACAAGCCCCTTCATACATTCATACAATCCGCTCACTCACCCATACATCCACTCTCACAGATACTGACTCTCCAATACAGCCACTCACACACCAACTCACTTAAACAAACACCCAGTCACTCACTCAACCACACTGCCACTTACACACCCAGTCACTTACTCATATACCCATTCAGATACCCACTCACTCGCCCATACAGTCACTACACATCCACTTACACACCTATAGAGCCACTCACACCACTACTCACTCACTCATATAGCCACTGACACGCCCACTCATTCACCAATACATCCACTGACACAGCAACTCACTCACCCACACAGCTATTCACACATCCACTTATACACTCATACAGCCACTGACACACCCATACACACAAGGATACATAGTCACACAGACACTTACATAATAAATTTTAGAAGTAGTATCTCTTAGTAGTAGTACCCCAGTATACTAATTTAACATTTGTAGTAGGTTACTGTATATGACAAACAATTATAAACTCTTAGAAAATACTTACACTCACTAGATGATGTCACCAGTGATGTAATTTGAGATGTTATCAGTTGTGTCATGAGTGATGTCACTGACCATGTCATGAGTGATGTACTATGTGAGGTCATAACCAGTGCACTGCGGAGTCATACGTTATAGTTAGCTCAGGTAACTGTATCTGCTGATTTACTATGGTTTTGTATGAGTTAAATATGAGCCTAACTATAACGTCCCTGTAACCTTTGGTCTTTTCAGTGAATATATATATATTCACTGAAAAGACCAAAGGTTACAGGGATGTTATAGTTAAGCTCAAATTTCACTTGTACAAAACCATAGTAATTCAGCACTTATAGTTACCTGAGCTAATTAAGTATATATATATACCAGAAGTTTATGGTTGAAGTGAAACGCGTTATGGCAGACGCGCTGGGCACAATAAAACTGTTTTAATGTTTGCACCAGCAATTCCGGGTCTACTCCTTGTCATTGTTTGCCTGCTAAAGGGTTTGTGATCGGTGGTGACGACTTTGTGCATATATATGTATGTATGTATGTATGTATGTATATATATATATATTCATTGAAAAAACCATAGGTTTCACACCAGTTATAGTTAGGTGGAAATTTTACTCGCATAAAACCATTGAAATTCCCACGTTATAGTTAGTTGGACTCACTATAACTTGCGTGTGCAATGCACTGCTGATGACGTCACATATTACATCACTCATGACATGGTCAGTGACATCACTCATGACATCACTGATGACATCTCAAATATATATATATATCATAAACTTCCAAGTTAGACGCGCACTCAGAGGTAAAGTGTACACAGTGTCGCTTTATTTGCTGTTACGCGTTTCGGAAGCCAAAACTATATATATATATATATATATATCGCCAGTAGGTAGTTATATTTAGGACCTATAATCCATAGCAAAATCGCAACATTCTATTCCCAATAACTTTTGCGTCGATTGATGAATCTTCTTGAAATGTTCCAAACTTTTGGCCAGCTCAGTTCCGCACTTTTTCCTGAAAGTTTAATTTTGATTGGTCATGCGGGGGCCACGAAAAAAGGGGGGTCCCAAAACGTGTTTTCCCTATGCAATTTCCCAAAGGGCCTTTAGCCACAGCTACAGCCCGAACGGCTGAATGGAATTACACCAAATTTGTCAGAGAGGTAGTCCTCAGTTCCGACTTGTGCCTTTTGCTTATATGGTGTCAATCTGTTCAGTAGTTCCTGAGAAAATTATGATTAAAGTCATTTATATATCTATGGGCGTGGTGGTTCCGCGGATTGTGCGAGGATTGGCATCGTAGCATAAGCGCACCGTCCTGATCACACGCTCAATGGTAATTGGCTGTCAAGCGGTTGTAAACATTCAAAACCAGGAACTGTTGGCAGCCATTTTGTGCCTCAGTACAGGCTGAGGAAGTCAGTGGAATATGTGTTCAAAACGGAGAAAGGGGGCAGGGTAGAAAACATTTTACCCTCTAGACCTGCTTAGGGGGTCCCAGAAGGACCCCCAGGGCCCACACTTTTTTTTAAACCGGGATGCATGTAGGGTGCGTTGACTGTGCCGTAAAATAAATAAAATAAAAAGGAGGTTTTTTTTAATAATTCGTCTCCGGGGGGTTAAATTCCGGGGGCAAAAATATTAAACTTTATGTGGGGTCCAGAGGGGCCCTCCAGCCTCAGGGATCGTCAGCGCCCGGTTCTAAAAAGAAAAAAATGGTGGGAGGAGGGGTCAAAGGTCCTGAAAGCCGCAGGACCATCACCCGTCGGGGTTGGTGCATTGTGGGAGTGGGATTACGTGGCTCCCCTCCTGGAGCACTAGAGGACTCTGTTACCCATCAGGGCTACAAAAGAAAGTATGGCTAGAGAGGGGGGCTGTAAGGTCTCCAAAGCCCCGGGGACCACTACTCCCCGGGGCTTTTAGTATTGTGGGAGGGCCGGTTCCTGCAGTGTTCCGGGGTGTCCATCCTGCCCTCCCATAGCAAGGAAATCCGTTCTCTCTTTCAAAATCAAAATCAGATTGCTTTTCCACATGGGGAGATGTATGTTAGTAGCTCGTGATGTGGAAAAGTAATGCCGAGTCCCAAACGAGTAGAAGTTGTGCATCAAAGGCGCTGGAGTCGCGCACCCTACAGATTATGAGTCGTGCATCCAGTGGGTGCACACCAGGGGACCGCACTGAGCGCTCCCTGGGTACGCGGCTTGTAATTTTACTGTAAAAAAATAGCCCCTATCAGTAACTTCTAATATCTCCGGGGACCCTATCCCCCGGGTCTTATAAAAAAATGTTAGGGACCGTGAGGGGAGCTACAATGCCCCCACGGTCCCGCCGGCTTCTCGTGTTCTTCGGGAGTTTGCATTAATTTTCCGCAAGGGGAGATACTAACTTCTATGTGGAAATGCAATCTGCTTTTTATTTTGAAAGTGAAAACAGATTTATCTGCTCTGTCTTTCAAAATGCAAACTAAGTTTGCTATTGGAGGGCGGGAGCCATGAGACTCCCGCCCTCTCAAAGCAAACAGTGTAGAAACAACAAGGGAACCCTTAAGGTAATCAAGGACCTGGGGTGATACTATATATAAGCAACAGTGGTCCTTAATTTATAAAGATAGAGGTGAAAAATGCAAATTATAGACAACAATCTGTACTATAAGCAAGGTGTCCAGCCGGACACTAGTTTAATCAATGTAGATATATGTAAAATGATGAGGAGAACATTAATACAGTGGGATACAATCCTGTATCCGATACATGTAACATAAACAAAGAAACAAGGTTACATAAATACAGGCAATTTTAGCAAGGGGAGGCGCTAATAAGGTTTGGTGGTCATCTAGCTGACCTCATGTAGTATACAAAGTGGTTTATTACATTAATAATTACAGTGTTACTACACAACTGTCGACGGCGTTTCGATCCTACATATAATAGGGGATCATCATCAGGACACGTGATACAAAACATCCTCGATTCGAGACCTAGACCACATCGAGTTCCATCACTATTTATTTTGCAATTACTAGAACTATGCCTTACTAGGAATTTCTTCACGTTTGATCAACAATTCTATCAACAAGTGAAGGGCACGTCCATGGGCGCTATTTTTGCCCCAAATCTAGCTATACTGTTTATGGACTGCATTGAGACCCGTACTATACTTGACAGTACCAATCCTTTCTTTCATGCCATCTCCATCTGGAGAAGGTATATTGACGATATTTTTCTAATTTGGAATAAGGACCATACTACATTGACGCAATTTATCCATTGGCTCAATAACAATTGTTCCGGGTTGAGTTTTACCAGTAAGGTAGATAGTTCAGCCATCTCCTTCCTTGATTTAACCCTATACCACTCTGGAGGCTCCTTGCATACCAAAGTATATCGAAAACCCACTGAGCGCAATACCCTATCAAGCTACTCTAGCAACCACCCTAGAGCTCTGAGAGACTCGCTGCCTTACTCTCAATTCTTGAGAATTAGGAGGAACTGCTATGCCAAGGAGCACTATTTCCAGGAGGCCTCTGTTCTATCCTCTAAACTTAAAGATAGAGGGTACCCCAACAAAATAGTACACAGGGCCCCCAAAAGGGCCTGGTATTGCCGGGGAGAGGTTCTTCTCTGTCCAAAACAAAAGGACTCCAGCACTAAAATTGCCTGTGTTACAACTTTCTCGCCAGTGTCCAACTCCTTAAGAAAATCCATCCTAAAGCACTGGCCACTATTGAATGCTGGTATACTTAACATTGAGCGCCCAGTTTTTGCATTCCGCAAAAGCGCTAACTTGAAGGACCATTTAGTGGGGGCAGCCCTTCCAAACCCCTCCCAACGCCAAACACTAGAGTCACATTGGAACCTTACGCCTTTGGTAGGGCATGTAAAGTGTGGCAGTTGCAATGTATGTGATTATACCATGGAAGGCAAGTCCCTCATTTTTAACAATGTACAAGTCAAATGTCAATCTTTCAGCAATTGTAACACCAGTGATGTTATTTATTTGATTCAATGTCCTTGCCCATGTATATACATTGGCCAAACTAAACAGAAAATCAATGCAAGGATTGGACAACATCGAAGCAGGATACGCTGTAAAACCCCGAACGCCCCCTTGGTGGATCATTACATGAAAGAAGGCCATTCCGAAAATGACATTAAATGGACGGTCTTGAAAGCGTTGAAACTACCACCTCGGGGAGGAGACATGTCTCTTTTGCTTAATAAAGAAGAACTTAGAATGATTATTCTCATGGACAGTATTAGAAATGGTCTAAACCGGACGGAAGACTGGACTGCCCTTCTCTAAAACTGAGCTGCTCTGTACTAATTCTGAAACCACCTGCATGATACACTTCTGTGTATTGAACCTTTTCCCATGTATTTTCTAATTACTGTATATAGTCACATTATATGGTTTTAATGGGTTCACCTTGAGCGGTTTTTTTTTTTAATCTCCCCCCTCCCCAGCCCCCCTTGCTCACTGTGGCATCGCAGGAACCACTTAGAGAAATCTCCCCCTCCATAGCTCATCATGCCCTTGATCCTGACCCAACATGGCCGCCAAAGGTCCACTGATTGCAATCCTTATCGTGATAAGTCCACACCATTACTTCTGTCCTCCTACAATTTCCCCAATCACTTTGGTAGTTACCTCATCAACTCTTTAACCTTGCATTAGCCCCGACAGCCCGACTTCCCCACCCAATATGGCCGCCAAGTCGGTCAGGTACGCCATCCTGCTTAATTCCGCCACACTCAAGATGGCGGCGGATGTCATTTAACGCGTAAGCCAACGCCGGTCCTGTTCCTTCCATTGAGCCACCGAGCCGAGGAGGACACTGAGGATGTCTGATTCTGGACATTAAGGTAAGCGCAATACTCGCCGAGGTTGATTACTCATCCTTACTTCAGGGTTCGCAAGCTAACCACCTTTCAATATCCTTAGGTCTCGTATTCGAGGTCCTGCTTGCCCACCGACCTACAGCGCTTCATCTACATAACTTCTGGCCTTCGGCCCCACCTATCCTTGATAATCAATCGGTATGTCGCGGAATCTGTTCCTTATTCCTTGTTGGCTCCCCGTCCATTAGACGCTTCTAATCGTAACCCTTTCCCCACAGATCATACTCCAGGAATTCCTCTAATTAGTTCTCCCCCATCAAGGATCACTACCTACGGCACGTAGCCCACCACCATCATCAAGGTAATCCCTACCCCCTCCCTGTGGTTTCAACCCTCCACCCACGGCCAACTCGATCCTAATTCAATCCATCCCTACAGCTTCCTGCATTACCAGCGTGAAGCATCGTTTTACCATCAATCCTGATTGGCTCCCTTCCCTGGTTATACCTACAGTTTGATCAGGTAACTTGTACTCGTTGCTAGTAACCTTGCTCTGGCCTTACCCCTTTGTTGTTCTCCATAATCTTAGCAACCTTACCCTCCAACAGCCCCCGCTTCAGGCCGCCTGCCGCCTAGAAGCCTCCATGCACCATACTGATGGATGCTACTTCCCAGGGAATCCATCCTTAGCCCGTCCTAGGTAAGCCCGTTGTCCCCTACCCACGGGTCACGTTAAAAATCCCCCCTCCCTATCCATCACTGCACGGCCACAGTATTTTCACAAATTACATGTCACTACAAGTGACACCCGAGCACTTCACTCACGAGTGAAAGGTCTCACGTTAAGTACGGCATGGGTTAACTGAAATGTGATACCTGGTAGACCTGAGGACTTAACTTGTCCCTTGTTCCCTCCCCTCTCTACAGGTTTTGTTTATTTTAGCCCTGATGATGATCCCCTATTATATGTAGGATCGAAACGCCGTCGACAGTTGTGTAGTAACACTGTAATTCTTAATGGAATAAACCACTGTGTATACTACATGAGGTCAGCTAGATGACCACCAAACCTTACTAGCGTCTCCCCTTGCTAAAATTGCCTGTATTTATGTAACCTTGTTTCTTTGTTTATGTCATATGTATCGGATACAGGATTGTATCCCACTGTATTAATGTTCTCCTCATCATTTTACATATATCTACATTGATTAAACTAGTGTCCGGCTGGACACCTTGCTTATAGTACAGATTGTTGTCTATAATTTGCATTTTCACCTCTATCTTTATAAATTAAGGACCACTGTTGCTTATATATACTCTCAAAGCAAACAGCAGTGTCCCGGGGGTAGGCACCCCGGGACACTGCATGAGCCGGCCGTTGGGCGTTGCGGTCTCCAGGGCTCTCGAGGGCTCTAGGCATAGGGTCACGCAGTCTTTCTCTCACAATACACAAATTTCCGGGAGTGGTGGTTGCTGGGGTTTGAGGGGGGTCGCTGAGGCCCACACACTTATAATTTTATAGGGGGGGTCTTGGACGTGAAAGTGGTGCAAGGGGGTTGTAAATCTGGTACACAGTGTTTTGTTTTATTTTGCTTTCCTTTTTGGTCTTGTAGAGGATCCAGGGTTAATATAACGGTTTTTGTACAGCCAGTACCTTTCAACTCTACCCCCAAACGGCTTTCTGCCTGTTACCATAGTAACAGTTCATGGAACACTTAAATGAGCACATAGGTTAGAAGTTCACCACACTATGTTGGTAATGGAAAAAAGTTACTGTGCTGGAGTTTTTAAACCGTTAGTGGTAGGTATAGACTCTGGTAAAGATCTGGTAAAGAGTTAGCCTCAGAATTATACTTCAAATTATAAATATAATTTCTATTGGGGACCGCTTACCCCCGCTCCCCAAAAAAAGAGTATATACTTTTTTTTAATGAACTTTTATTAAAACAATAAATAACTGGAAACGTAACTTAAAGATAACAATACAATAAATAACTAGAAACATAACTTTAACAAAACAAGGTAATAAACAAAATGTGATATGGAATCCAATAGAAGTACGGTAGGTAATCTGCAAAACAAAAAAGAAAATTAGTGTTTAAAATTAGATTGATGCGACTAAATGAGGTCAAACATTACAAGTCAAATTAATAGTTGAAGATATTTCCTTCTTTTAACGTGTGCAGTGCGCCTGATACATTTCACTTGTCTTATTGCCTTGTGTTCAAGCGGTGTCTGTCTGGAAGAGCCTACTGCATCAGATTTACATTACAGATCAACAGGTCTTTAAAATGATTCAGAGATGAGACAGAATTAGGTGAGAGATCAAGTCATTATGCAGGGCAATATTCTTTAGGGCTTATTTACAAGACTCTTGTGTCAGTTTTGTGTTACTTTTCTCATGTTGAAAGTGACGCAAAAGTGGTGCAAGGGGTTTGTAAATAAGGTCTTTAATTTCTAATGCATTTAATCGGAGGCATGGTATATCTAGGTTGCTCTGCTTACCTTGTGTAACCGCTGTGACCAACAGAGTTCACAACTTGAACTCAGCTTTGGTTGGTCACGGCAAAGTGGACAGCAGCGTCCATAACTTTAAAAGAGAAAGAGAAATGATGTGAGAGGGAAGAGTGAAAGAGAGAGAAAACAACATTAAAACTGTGAGAGAGTGAAAGTTATAGATGGAGCAGTTAATAGTGGGGAAAATACTCGTAACTCACCTTGGTTGTGTGTCCAAGTATGTGCTAGTTCATTGTGCACCCTCCAATTTAGTGATCTACTCACCTTGTGCCATTGGCGTGATTCAAAGAGGGTGCACCACGTGTCATAGCAGCCTTCTCAAATGTTGTTACGAACGCCACGCATCATCGCAGAATCCTCGAACGTTGAGTTTTAGAGGTGTTGGGGGGAACGCCAATTTGTGAAAGACAACCTGTAAGATAAAAAGGAAGTTAACATTGTGTGTATTATTTTTATCAAAGGAGAGAGGAAGTGAGAGAGTGACTCCAAAGAATATTCGCAGCTCAACTTTCTGTCACCAGTGTGTTTTTCACCCCATGCTTGGACATAATGCACCCTGAAGCTGTACATTTAAAAGATAGTAAAAGAAAGATGTTATGTTTGGTAATTGCTACAATCTTAATGTGGAGTTGAATAACATTGGCCTTTCACACACGTTCCCTCTCACATTTCAAATAACCATTTGTATAGTTTATATTCCGGACGTTTGAGCGATTATAAAAACGTTCCTGCTATTGGAAAAAAAATTGTACATGTAATTTGATACACAATATAGGACTACATTTGTCTAAATCGCTGCGTCGCTTTTTTGTATCCAGTCTGCTACAGCCCTTTGACTCCCTCCGATGCAAACCCAGGCCTCACTGCTCACCTTTTCGTGGACAGGACACCTTCTGCATCATGTAGTCCCGATCTGACACTAAGAAGTCTCATATATGGTGCTGAGTCTTGATATCGGTATGGCTAACGACATACTCGTGCTCCCATCATCATCGCACGTTCCTCACCCGCTCAGTGCTTCTAATACCACTAACTCAGTGACCAAAGAGGCCACACACATAGTGGTGGGCCCCCCTACTCGATGGTTCGGGCCTACATGAGACGTTTGAATCACTAAGACGGGCCATCACAGCGCTTGGGATGGGAGCAACTCTAAAATGGCCTAGAGCACATGCGCACCGTCTTTTTTATTGGTACGGTCACGTGTGTAGTGATGGATGCTCTAGATGGGTGTGGTGTGGGTGTTTACCAGGCATGAGGGAGTGTGTGTGTGTGCCGTTCTGACAACAAGACCTGGAACTAAAAAATCACTACAATTAAATCTGGGCAATGTTTCGTTGTTGTGTTTTCCTGGAAGCGTAAGTGGAGTTGGCTGGCCTGACGTATGCCAGTGCTGCGCGACCTCTGAACCATGATTCCGGAGCTATGGCTGTGGTCCTGTCATGAGCTATCTGAGAAATCAAGTGATTTGGGTGTCCGTTTTGTAGTGCTGACGTCACCCGGGTCTGAAAAAGAAATGTGTCATTATATCTGTAAAGTCCCACAACTTGGCTAACATGGAAGGTACGAGGTATTACTGACTCTATATTCGTTCATAGTTGCACACTTAAAAGATGGTGGACATGAAGCATTTCTGCGATTATAAATGTTTGTTGTACATTCAGTGGAGTGTTGTAGCTGTAGTAATACAGGGCTGTGAAAGGTTTAAGTTACAGTTTTTGGCACATGAAAAGCAGCTAAAATATATATAAGTATGTGGTTATTCAGGTACACTGTAGAACTTGGTGCTGAAAATCAGTGTTCAAGCCTCGGAGTTGCGTCCACATCCTGTTATTGTACAGTAATGACGTAATGTAGGCGTGCCTGAAAATGTATTTGTTTTGGGTTGATTTTGCGCTATATAAATATGCTAAAAAATGTTTTAAAAAGGAGGAATAGCCCACACTTACTGTCACAAGTAAGATGGTTGCATACACTATTTATAGCACAATATAATGTGGTAGGGCAGAGTGGCAGCATTTTACAAACACAATAAATACACAGACACAGATAGATAGTTGAAGTGGGTACCTGCACGTGTGCTCGACTCCATTTTATTACATTGTTGTTGGTAAGAAGTAGAATAGTAATCATGATATCATATACAGATATTTAATCATAAACGATTTATGACTTCTGCTGTACAAAGGTAGGAGCATTGTATGCAAATAATACACAGAAGATTCTATTGTAAAGAGTTCATGAGTCGTAGTGGACTAAGGTTGGGGCGGTTTGTGTGGAGCCTGCGATGATGCGTGGTCCAGGCAGACCACACTGGTAAAAATGCGTTTTGACTATTGAATTTTGCCTTAACAAGGGCACTTGGCGATTATTTACGGTGTACTGAGTTAGTGGTACGTCTGGTGTTTATCGTGAGCTCACCCTGCGATGATGCGTGGTCTGAGCGGGCAGCACTGAAATCATTCACTGTTGCATACTGGACTATATGAACTTTGAGGGGGGGAAACAAACTAGCATCAATGGGTATCAATTCCTGTGGAAACTAGGTGTACTGATGGCTCCTCATAACAAATTAAACAATCCCTTTTCACGCAGTGCTTTGTAACTTTCAGAAATTGGGGACGTATGTCTGGTGGCGATGTTGAAGGTGATACCCCAGAGGTACTTGGTATTGCTGGTGGTGGAGATACATTTTAGCGCAATCTTGTACATTGTTTGTTATCATAGTTCACATTATGCATCTATTGAAGGTGCTTGCACATACTAGCAGTGCACTATTTTTTCCTCTGCTTTAAATAAATCGAGGCTGAATTTAATGCTGTATGTAGTGTTGATGAAAAGGTAAATTCAAGTTGTGAACCCTACTGTGCACAGTGTACATAGAAGCTAGTAGTCAGTACAGTTATAGAACAATGTTTTTTTCACTTATTTTAACAAAATCTGAATACATACAGTATAATTGTCTCTGCATTAAATAAGTCAAGGTTGAATTTCATACTGTCTATAGTGTAGATGCAAAGGTGAATTCAAGTTGCATACCCTGCTGTCCGCAGTGTAGATCTTAGGGTGGAGTGCATCATCTGCAATTATGATTGAAGTGGAAGATAGAACATAAATGCAGCGTGCATTTTATTACTCAACTAAATATATAAGTGATATAAAATAAGTTTTTCAAGGAAGCATAATAAAGGGATATTGTGTAGGGATTGATAGGTGTTATACTTAGTTTGGTTTCTACTGAGTTAGTGGTATCTAAAACAAGAAGGTTCTGTGGATCCTGCGATGATGCGTGGTCTGGGCAGGCTGTACTGATAGTAATGTTTTTTGTGTTGTGAATGGTGCCTTAGTAAGGCCACATGATAATCATTTTTGGTGCACTGGGCTACTAGTACCTTTGGTGCTTAGCGTGTGCATATTCTGCGATGATGCGTGGTCTGGGGGAGGGGGACACAGTAATTGGAGTAATGTCTTTTGTCAATTTGATTCTGCATGAATTCCACTTAAAAGTGATAGTATGCCTCATTGCTGACATAAAACTGTTCACTCTGCTTTCCGATGATTTATGGTGCACTGAGGTAGTAGTACCTTTGGCGCTGAGCTTGTACGTACCCTGTGATAATGCGTAATGCAGGGGGACTGTACTGGGAGCAATGTTTTTTGCCTAGTGAATTCTGCTTTAATAAGGCTACGGGAAAATGACTTGTGGTGCAGTGATTTAGGGGTACCGAAAGAACTCAGCGTGTGTGTACCCTGTGATGATTTGTGGTTCGGGGGGGGTCGCAGTGGTATAATGTCTCTTGTCTACTGGAATGCATCATGTACAATTGTCATTCTATCTGCAAAACTCTGAACACATATAATACAATTGTCTCTGCATTAAATTATTCAAGGTTAAATTTCTTATTGTCCGTAGTATACATGCAAAGGTGACTTCAAGTTGTGAACCCTGCTGTCCGCACAGTACATCGAAGGCTGTAGTTGACACAGACATCAAGGAATTCTTTTTTTTATACATACTTTAACAAAATCTGACGACACAGTACTATTATTCTGCCTTAAATAAATCGAGACTGAATTTGATGTTGTCTGTAGTGCTTACGCGTCACTGGTATCAAGTGGTAAACTCTTTTGATAGCAGTGCACATTTGAAAACAGAACTCACTACAGTCATTGAGGAATGTTTTTTGTGGCATCCTTTAACAAAATAACCTTTGCCTTACATAAATCAAGGATATCTTGAATGCTGTCCATAGAGTAGATGCAAAGCTGAATTCAAGTTGTGAACCCTGTTGTACGCAGTGTAGATTGAAGGCAGTAGTCGACACAAAGATTGATGAATGCTATTTTGTCACAGTTAACAGAATCTGAGGACACAATACAATTGTCTCTGCCTTAAATAAAGCAAGGCTGGATTCAATGCTGTCCGTAGTGTTGATGCAAAGGTGAAGTCAACTGGTATCAAGTTGTCAACTCTACTGACCGCAGAATAGATTGAAGGCAGTTCTCAGCACAGATACTGAAGACAAATTTAGATCCAAAGTTGAATTCAAGTTGTGAACCCTGCTGTCCGCAGTGTCGATGGAAACCACTAGTCGATACAGACATAAGTCTGAGGTGCTGTGGCGCTGAGTTTCGCAATCGGCCTGTATCGAGGAAGCACACGGTCATGGTGGCAGTCACATGGCAGGGTGGGGACCTTCGCTGCGGTGCAGTCTCTTCTCTTTGCAGAAGTGAACCACGCCCAAGGCGTAGCCTAATTATTTATAGTCGTACGTTAACGTTGTTTAGGTTGGACTAGCCTACTCCACTTCTGTTTCAAAGGGGGGGCGGGTGAACACAGCTAAATGACCTAAATAATCCCCAGTGTCTGAGATAATATGGTTGCGTCTACTATTCAGTACACTACACGTATCAATGGTATATCTACACACTGAAATGTTTTTGATTTCTACAGTGAATTGTGTATAGTATGTCACAGGTAGTCTTGGCGTTGTGTACATTATTGTTGATGTTCGAGTTCTTTCCCTTACACATACTTAGTTGCCACATCTCTGCAGATTAAGCTAGTGTGCTGTTGAGGGGATATATTATTTGGGAAAGGTTTGTTGTCCTGTTTTGCGCTGTCCTGTTTTATGCTGCCTTTAAGTTAGTAGGAAGGAGAGGTCCGTAGGGGTGGTTGTAGTGGTAGTGGCGCTGAGTATTGTGATTTTGTTGGGTGTCGGAAGTGTATAATTACAATCTTTAACACATATTGCTCTTTAAACATGGATGTAATTCACGTAGTACAAGTTCGACGTTCTTACAGTAGTTAAATGTTCATGTTAATTTGTTAGTGGTAAGTGGAACTATTGCCTGATTTGTTTACATAGCATTGCAGATTTGGTTTCTGGTTGAAAATATGGGGAGGTGGTCAACATAGTAAGTTGAAATTGTCATTTAAAAAACCTTTGAAATTCACTGAAAAAAACATAGGTTTCAAGCAGGTTATAGGAATTATCAATTAAAAAACTTTTGAAATTCACTGAAAAAACCATAGGTTTTAGGAATGTTATAGTTAGCTGGACATTTCACTCATACAAAACCATTGAAATTCCTCCAATATAGTTAGTTGTATTGACTGTAACTCTCGCGCCCGCAATCCACTGGTGATGATGTCACATATTATATCATTCATGACATGGTCAGTGACATCACTGATTACATCACTGATGACATCTCAAATTACATCACTGATGACATCTTCCATGTGACAATCAAATACACCTCATCATACACTACTATAATCTTTCATCATTCACTGTAAAATATAGAGTACCACATTTGAATCCATTGACACACCAATACAAGTATCTAAAACCCCACTCATCCATTCTTAGATCTAAACAAACATGTATTCAATTATCTATAGATTCACTCATACATGCTGTCAATGATTAATAGAACACTATGAAATATACTTATACACCTATATTGACTTTACACACCAGCACACATCCTATTTACTTATGCAGTCATCCTGCTCACTTATGCAAACAATGGATCATACATATATTTACTGAGCTACACACTTATACAAACACCACTTCATGTAATCATATAGATAGTAACTCATACTTAGTGTGTTATAAAATCACTATTACAAGTATACAGTTATCCATACAGTCACTCATGCAATCACTGTGTCTTATGTATACTTTTGTATACTTATTTATATAAAACAAATGTCACATACACTGCCTTTTATTATTCTAGTTTGTTGGAAATGTACCATTGAGAGATATATTTGCTCATCAGCACATCCATATACATATTCACTGTAGTCTTAACATCATATACCTACTGAATCAACTATTGACACATCTTTTGGCAGTCACAGACTTCCCCCCCGAACCACACACAGATTCACTCTCCCATACAAATAATCAGTTAACTAACCAATAACTAATATAGACTTTCACGTAGCTAGTAACTAACTGGTGCAGCAGTTTAAACAACAACTGACAAAGTAATACAGATACTCACACAGTTTAGTCACTATCCAATATATTTAGTGAGACACTATAAATTAGTCAAGTAAATAGTCAATCACACTGCTACTAAATCGTCCTTCTAGACTCTTATACATCCACTCATTCTTCAATGCAGATTGCTATATATATATTACATATTTAAATATCGAACCAAACCACATTCACTGGATGATGTCATCAGTGATGTCATTTGAGATGTCATCAGTGATGTCATCAGTGATGTCACTGACCATGTCATGAATGATGTAATATGTGACATCATCACCAGTGGATTGTGTGCGCGAGAGTTACAGTTAGTACAGCTAACGGAGGAATTTCAATGGATTTGTATGAGTGAAATGTCCAGCTAACTGGAATGGTGAACTCAAACCACAAATATTGTTATATATCAGAGAATACACTTTCTATAAATGAGAGAGTTCACAGAATCGCAGTGCTTAGCGGACACTTTCAACTGCATATGCATAAAAGTACATTACAGGTCGCCAAGCTCAAAATGCGAAGAAAAGTAAACGTAAATGGTCAAAAAAGAATGCACAAGATATGTTGAACCCCACTGAAATGCTAACAGGGACCCCAATAGAGAGAAGCCTCCCAGTTCTAAGAGCTTCGCGGCTCTGTAATTAAAGCCTCATGTTGCCGGGGGAGTCATGTAGCCTATAACCCATGGGCGGCAAGTAATCACATGGTGCTCAAGGGTGAAAAATCCGAATGACAAATGTTTGCCTAGTGCTCAGGATTACTAGTCGCAAAGTGCTGAAAACAACTCAAATATAAGTTGTATGTGACCCCATAGTGGCAAAGTCAGAAGGTATGTGAAGCAGTATGCCTGGAAGTGCATCTCTTCCAAGTGTACACCTGGTGCTGGAAGTTTACAGTCGCATGGTGCTAAAATGATACTCAGATGCACTGCAGTACATGAATGTCACTAGGCAGAGGACAGACAAGAATAGACATGTAAGTTGTGCAATCATATTCAGCAGAAAAATATAATATAATATATTGTTCAGCAAACAAATAAAAAGACCAGTCCTCCTATGATTCAGCCTCTATGCGAATCTCAATCTGATGCTAATGTGTCCAAACAGTGAAGTCCAAAAGTGAATTTTAAGAAAGGGTTGGGTGACCTGTGTAAGTGGACAGGCCACTTCCTTCCCTCCTGAAAAAGAAACAAACTAAAGAATTTTTTTTTAAAACATGGCGCAAATGTGCAAATGTAACTTTGTATCCAAAAACTGTTTCTGATGCACAGAGTTCAGGAGGACAAAGGTACAAAGACTCAGAAGAGTTGAAACTGAGTCAACTGAGGTACCTGTAAGTGAATCAAATGTTCAAATGATGATCAGGAGAACAGGTCAGATTAAAAAGAGATGAGAAAGTACAGATTACATGAAAAAGAGAGAGACATTGAAAGTTGAAATTCAACGTATACTGAAAGACAGTCTATTCCTTTTTGAGGTGGATGGCTAGTTCCTCGTCCTCCTGATTGAGACCCCATGCGACCCTGGTCTGAAAATCCACAATGTACCTAGACTCTCTTTGTCTGAGCCTAAGTACTCTGTCTCCCCCTCTGTGACCCAACCGGATCGGTTCGAGTATGAAGTATTTCATGAGTAAGGAGTCAGAAAAATGTTTGTCCTGATAGTACCTGATAGTGATGTGCCACAGGATACTTAGGATCCTTGTTGGCGATGGCACGTTTGTGCTCCAAGATTCTCTTTTTTGCCATCAAAGTAGTGCTCCCTATGTAGTGAAGCTTGCAGGGAAATTTTATAACATACACCACAAATGTGGTGCTGCACATATGAAATTGAGTGATAAACTTCTTGCAGGTTCTGTGTACGAATTCATTGTGACAACTGCTGGTCAAACAGGCCTTGCAATGTCCGCAAGGAAAAAACCCTTTGAGATCATGTACTCCTACGTCCTGTTGCAGGGTGATGTCACTGTGTATCAACATATCCCTTATATTCCTGCCCCGTCTATAGGTGATATTGGGTCGGTCTGAGATGGCGTCACCAATGCTGTTGTCACACTTGAGTGTATTTCAGTTCTGAGCTAGGATGCGTCTGAAACTGTCTGAGTCTGAATTATATGTCAAAATGAGCCTTGTGTTACTCTCCAGTGACTCACCCACAGTGTTCGCCACTTCTGAGAGTGTCTGAGTTCTACTGACACCCTCGGCTCTATCAATGGCTTTCTTGAGTACCCATGTTGGATATCCCCTAGCCTTGAATCTCTCAATCATGTTACTGCTTTCAAGTCTGTACGCTTCATCGCTACTGGAGTTTCTTCTTGCTCTCAGTAGTTCACCGTTGGGAATACTCCACTTAAGTGCTCCAGGGTGACTGCCGAGGGCATGAAGAATACTATTACCCGCTGTACTTTTACAGAATAAAGTAGTGTGAATCTTATTCTGTTTGATCTCCAAGCGCACATCAAGATATCCTGCGCTGGTATCGCTGATGTTCCCAGTAAGTCGTATGTTGCAGTCATTTCTGTTGAGTTCCTCTACAAACTTGTTGGCTTCGGTTTCAGAGCCCTCCCAGAGGATGAACAAGTCATCAATGTACCTCAGCCACAATTCTACCCTGCCTAAATCTTGTATACAGCCTGTTCCTGTGAAGATCTCTCCCTCCCAGAGGCCCATGAAACGATTGGCAAAACTGGGAGCGAAGCATGATCCCATCGCTGTCCCGGTAGTTTGTTTCTCGAGAACACCGTCAAAAAGAAAAATGTTGTTAGTCAGACAGTACTCTGTCATTTCTAAGATCATACAACTGTGCTCCCAGTACCCACCCTTAACCCTAAAATTACCATTGCAACCCTAAAAACCATACCCACTCTAAAATTGCCCTTGCCACCCCTAAATCCATACCCACCCTAATTCCTAAAAGTACCCTTGCTACTCCAAAATCCATAACCACTGTGAATCCTAAAATTACCCTTGTCACCCAAAAACCATAACCCCATTAATCCTAAAATTACCCTTGCCATCCAAAGTCCCATACACACCTTAACCTCTAAAATGATCCTTGCCACCCAAAAACCCATACCCACCCAAAACCCTAAAATTACCCTTGACACACAAAAACCCATAACCACAATAACCCATAAACTTACCCATGCCTCCCTAAAAACCCAAACACACCCTAAACCCGAAACATTATTTTGCCTCCCTAAAAACCCATACACACCTTAAACCCTAAAAATTATTTTGCCTCCCTAAAACCCATACCTACCCTAAACCCTAAAATTACCCTTGCCACCCAAAACCCATACCTGCCCTAAACCATAAAAATTCCCATGCCACCCAAAACCCCATACCCACACAAAAACATAAAATTGCCCCTGCCACCCCAAATGCCATACTTATAAATGCCCACCTTAAATTCTTCTTAAAAAAACTTTCCCTAATATATATATAGTAGGTAGTTATAGTTAGAACCAAGTTTCCAAAGTAACACAGGGGCATATTAGCAAGAACTTGTGATATTTATCGCAAAACGCGCTTAGCGATTTTATTTTTATCGCTGCCTATTGCTGGATATTTTAGCGGAGAAAACATGCTATTAGCAATGTTTATCTCCACTGTGATAAAATATCCAGCGATATCGGCGAAATGCCTGAATATCGCTGGAAATCCAGCGATATTCACGCATTAACGCCATGGTGGACATAGCCTAAAAATCCACTTCCCATTGAGGAATACAGGTAAGTCATTTTTTCAGCAGGTGTTAAATACTAGCGATAATCGTGCTTAGTGCGACTTTTCTTATCGCGTTGGTTATAGGGGGAAGTAGTGTTAACGACTGTTTTCAGTAGCTTCTAGTTGGGAACGGCCACCTTGCATGTCATTAGCGATAATCATCGCTGGCATGCAAGGCGATAGGAAAACCGGCCGCTATCGTCAGAAAGCTATCGCTAACGCTTGCAGATAGGGCGATAAAAAAATCGCAGCTTTAGCGGCAAAAAGTGTGGTTAAAGCGGCGATAAAGCCCTTGCTAATATGCCCCAGAGTTTTTTGATTTACCTATATCTTTGGTGCCATTTGACGAATCTTCACGAAGTTTTCAAAAACAGGTGTCATATTGAGTCTTGTGTGCATGGAAAGTTTTGGGGTACTCCGTCAAGCCGGGGCCAAGAAAAAGGGGGTGTCATAAAAAGTGTGTTTACCATGTTAATTCTCTAGGACCTTTGAACACGACTAAAGCCCGAGCCGCTGGACGGACTTTCACAGAATTTGGCAGAAAGGAAGATGTAGTTACGCAGATCACACTTTCACTTATTTGGTGTAAATCCATTCAGTAGTTGTTGAGACATTTAAGGCAATCCAAATTTGTTTATCTGAGATTGCAGCTAATTCGAAAATAATAAAGAGCTTGTGCAGAGAACTGCAGAGCTCTGATTCGCTGCCAACACTTCAACCAGGAAGTGTTGGCAGCCATCTTGGGACTCGCATTTTCCTGAGTCCCATAAACAAATACACAAAAGAAAAGGTGGCAGGGTAGGAATACTCTGACCACCAAGCCTTGATCTTGAGGTCCAGCTGGGACACCAAAATGGCAAAAATTCACAGCGATTTTCATGAACAATTTGTTAATATCACTGTGAATTAAAAAAAAAAGACAATGTGGTCTCCCGTGCTTGTTTTAAATTAAGCCACTGGGTGGGCCAGGTCCCAGGGGCATTCCTCCTCTGTTAAATTAAAGGTAGTGGGTGTCCATGGCCCCGCTCCATGGGCATTTTTATGCCACGGGAACCACCATCTCCCCAGCGCTCTTGTTAATTTTACTGGGAGGTCTTGCGGACCCCTGGGAACCACCACTTCTCAGTGGGCCACAATGTAAACAAGCATTGGAAATGCAATAGGTCTCCCATTAGAAAAGTTGGAGCTATTGGTTTTGTAAAGGACAATTTTTTTTATGTGTTGGTCTTGAAAATAGCAAAATTAATAGCTTTGTCATTTACAATGCCAATACTTTTAACTTTTTCAAATGTGACACCTATAGCATTTGTAATCCAACATGTTTTGTATGTACGTGACGTACAGAAGGAAAAACTCAGGCAACCCCAGGTGGGTGGCTAGGAACCAACTGGCTACAAAATACAGAGGTGTTTGGCAGAAAAGTGATTTATTCAATTAAATAAAATTTGCTACTGCGCAACGGGCCATCTTCTAGGCCGCGTCCAAACGGCAGCCTCCTGCTTCGCGCCTAATGAGCACATGGTCTTTAATATATCCTAAGAAAATAAATGTTAAAACGCTTGTTACATATGGCACTGTAGAATCACGTATTTTAATGCAGAAAGAATATAAAAAAAATCTCAAAGCATGGCGCCAATAAGACGGCTGCGCACAGATGACCACCATGGTAGTGGACAAAAACTAATTAACATGGCATGCCGCCACCACCAAGTGCTTTGCAAACATTTGCTAAATACTACCACATCTCCCGGAGCGCGTTCACACAGACGTTGAGCCTTTAACCTAATTTACTTGTGGCGCCACGCTATGCAGCGAAACGCCAGTCGAACAAACGGCAGAACTAAACCGGAATAATGTTGGTAAAACAATTCTTAGCAACTTTTTAATTTTTAGCACTACACACTGCACGTACGCCTGATGATTCTTGTGAATACCACTTAAGCGTACGTATGCTGTTTAAATATTATACAATATTCTCGCCCAACACTGTTTAAAGGGAAGCACAGCTAATGGTGTTAATGAATTAATGGGCTTTCTCTAATTTACCAAAACACACCACAGCTACATTTCACGCGAGTTCATACATTTACCAACCCATGTATAGCCGTAATAACGTATAGCAGTACATTTAGAGGTTCGTTCTGAATCGCCGGCGTGCTTTACAAAAGTCTAAACATAAGAAAGCGCACTTTATGTATTTTAATGCACAACGAAAGCGCACTTTATGTATTGTGGTATGTTGTAGTAACAACAATAAGGCAAATAAATGTGAGGACAATTAATAAAGTAAAATAAAGTAGCTAACTCCTTCATTTGTTTTTTAGGTCTCGCCTCTCAATGCGCATGCGCATTGAGCAGAGCGAGACTATAGGGGCTTAAATAAGCTTTACCTAGACTGGCGATTGACTGGTGATTTTAAGCTGTGCCCGTGCGCTTTTAGGTCAATGAGCAAGCGCATTGACCTAAAATGCGCGTGCACATCATCAAATCGCCATCTGTTCCCCAGCAGCACTCCTCCCACTCCTTTGAAGTGAAGCTTAGCTTCACTTCAAAGGCCCCTGCTGCTTCACACCCTCATCGCCGCTCTCCCCGCTCCGCCCCCTCCCCTACCCGCCGTGTCGCATTTATCCTCCCCCTCCCCTTCTCTGCTTTCCCTCCGTCTTGTTTTCCTAGCACCCTCCCACCCCCCACCCCCACCCCCTGTCCCCTACCAGCCTCCACTGAATGTTCCGATTTTTCTGTGAAAGTAACTGGGCTCGTGAGAAGTTACGCTTTTCTCCTTCCAGTCCTAATGTGCATTGAGTGCAGCACCGGCAGCTTCCAGTTCTGCAGCACTTCGTCTATTGCTTTTGGAAAGCTGCATTTCTGTAATTTTGGCTCTCCCCGCTCCGCCCCCTCCCCTGCCCGTCGTGTCGCTTTTCTCCTCCCCCCTCCCCTTCTCTTCCTTCCCTCCGTCTTGTTTTCCTAGCACCCTCCCACCCCCCACCCCCCTGTCCCCTACCAGCCTCCACTGAATGCTTCGATTTTTTATACCAGTCTCAGTTTTCATAACATACGTGGTGGCGGGGAAGAGGGAATGGCAAGCTGGCTTATATTTTTACATATTCTAAAATTTCCAAGTAACGGAAAATGTGTAGTATTGAAGCCCAACTTCACTCAGTTTTGCTCCTTTTTTGTATGTAAACAACTGAGAATTAAGCACAGATGTTGTGATTTTTTTTAAAAAATATATACGCATCGAGTCCTAAATACATTTTACACACCGAGCACGTGTCCTTTCACTACTGTTTCCCCTTTTAGCGTGCTTCTGATTTCAAGAGAAACTGGAGTTCTTTTACTTCTGCTTGTCACACCACTTAATGTAGTAGTACTCTGTGCTGCAGGTAAACCGCAGATGTGGCCTAACGACCAGAGCTGCCATCTAAGTCATGTAAATACAAAACATGTTGCATTACAAATGCTATAGGTGTCACATTCGCGAAAGTTATAACTATTGGCATTGTAAATGACAAAGCTATCAATTTAGCTATTTAAAAACCAACACATAAATAAAAATGTTCATTTACAAGACCAATAGCTACAACTTTTCTAATGCGAGACCTATTGCATTTCCAATGCTTGTTTTGCTAATGGGCAGCAGGGCATCTTTAGGCCACGTTCACACAGCAGCTGCGTTTACACAGCAACCTCAAGTTTTGTGTCTGATGAACGCGTGGCGTTCAGCTCTGTGCTTAATGAATGCGTGGCGCTGACGCCAGTAAGACGCCCAATCTTAAGTGTTTTTATTTTTTACAACGGCAGCACGAATAGCTTGTAAGGTATCACAACGCCGTGCAAAAGAAACAGCGAGGCCATTTTCTAAGCCGTACTGGTAAGACGCCCGCTCATGAAACAACATCTTTAACGTATTTATTTTGCTGCATTGGCAGCAGGAATAGCTTATACAGCATCACCTTACAATAATACAAAGGTGTCTGGTATAAAAGTATGTTATTTAAAAAAATTAACTTGCTAGTGGCACAACATCATGGAAAAAAACACCAGGCCGTCTTGTAGGCCACGTTTACACAGCAGCCGCGTTCCTACAGCAAACTAGAGTTTCGTGTCTAATGAACGCGTGGCGTTCAGCTGTGTGCTTAATGAATGTGTGGCGCTGACACCAGTAAGATGCCCAATCTTTAGTGTATTTATTTTTTACAATGGTAGCTTGTAAGGTATCACCTTACAATAATACAGAGGTGTTTGGCAGAAAAGTAATTTATTTAATCAAATTAAATTTGCTAGTGTGGAATGCCATGTTTAACAAGTCAGGCGGCACAACAGGGGCAGAAAAAAAACGCGGCCGTGAAATGAAAGTAAAAAACGCGGCCGCAAAATAAAAGCCTTTGATGCAGCAAGGGGCGGAGGGGATACCTTTGAAGAGCTGCTCGAGGCACCAAGCTGGGGAACAGATGGCTGGCTTTGATGTGCACACTCTTTTTATGTCAATGCGCTTGCGCATTGAGCTTGCTTTTCACGGGCACTGCATGGAATCGCCCGGTGGTTAAGCTCTGGATAAGGCCCTATATTCTCGCAAGCTCAATGCGCAAGCGCATTGACAGGCGAGACCTAAAAATTCAAAGGGGGCCAATGTGGACCCCCCCAGAGCCGGGGGACAATGACCTCCCGGGACAACAACAAAAACATAGGGGGCTTGCGTAGACCCCCCAGGCTCCGGGGACCACACCCTCCCCGTGGCCCATTATATTTTCAAATAAAGAGGGAGGGGGGGCCACACAACCCCCCATGACATATATAGCACCATGGACTACGAACTCCTTAGGGCCAATCTGTGAAAATGACCCCCCTCCTGGAGCCATTAAAGGCCCTGGGGACCACCAGTGCCAGGGCTGGCTCCTGCTAAGTCCCGGGGTGCCCATTTCCATAGCTTTTTGCTTTGACTTGGCAGTAGCTTTGAGAGCTCCCATCAAGTCATGGCAAACACCCCGGCTTCAGTGGGCGGGAGCTGTCAAAGTGCTCCCTCCCACTGGAAGCAGAGGTTTCATCTCTTTCCTTGTGATGCCGATGCGACCATCTTCCTGGCGTCCGAGAAGCTGTCTGGTAAATGACAATGATTGGCAGGACCAGACAGTGACATACCTAGCACCAACCATGACCAACTTCCAACATCCCACTGTGACTGGAAACTGAGTGACTTACATATGCCCCGTGGCCCATTGGCCAAGTCGTCTTAGTTCTCCTGTAGTTCAGTGGTGCAAGTGTGTCAAATGTTGGTGTATTTGGGGTTGGAAACAAAAGTAACTGTTCATGGGAAGCACCCCCGTACCAGCACACACCAGTGCCCCGTACTTACACCACCTGGAAGAGCTGGGCCCAGCCCACCTGAGAGTAGAGCATCTCAGACGGAGGCTACTGAGCAGTGCACCAACGGCCTCTCAGCTAGGCAACCCTCAGCCCTGGCGGACGAGCCCATATAGGCACTAGCTGGTGCAATGTGCAGGGGGCGAACCTCCTGCCGCCACCTGTGCCTGCCTGCCTGCCCGAGCATCAGTCCCTGAACCTGCCAAGTACCACTGCCTGTGGTTTGACTCACAGGAGAAGACCCGTTGAACACCATGATTTGGAACATGACCTCTGGGTAATGGCAAAGGACTCTCACTAGAAGGCCAATGATTCATGTCCCATGACCATGCAGGCACGTGGTCACGCCCCCCCTTAGAGGGCACAACGAGTCCCACGAGGATGCACACCCAATCCAGCTGCGATATATCTAATGAAGAATTAATTTTTACCTTGACCCCCTGCGTTGCCAGGCATTGGGCCTGCCGGAGGTGCCAGATAAAGCTTTCTGCAGGATACACCTGGGATCCATGTTGTATTCCCCTCAACATGCACCATGCAGCCTCAGAGAAGATCGTACACGTGGCAACTCCCCCCCAGAGGCACTGTCAGCCTCGCGAGGATGCGCACACAATCCAGCTCCCCGTGATCCCACTCACATTGACGGATTCAATACTCTGCAGTGGAGCCCCGCGTAGCCTCCCCCCATCGGGCCTGCACAGAGGTGCCTGGGAATGCCCGCAGCATGCTGCGCCTTTGTCACTCCTCAGGGCACCCACGCGATGAGCACCGCTTGGCCGGGGACGATTGTGTGACGTTACAGCGAATTCCGTTGCAACGCATGCCTTTACCACGCATGCGTTACAACGGAATTCGTTTTCCACGCATAACCTTTACCTCGAATATTCCTTTACCACGCATACATTTACAACGTTTTTCGTTGTAAATGTATGCATGGTGAGGGCATAATCTTGATAAAGGTTATCTTTCCCCTTACATGCCCCCAGCCTCCACTCCTTATATTTACCCCTGCCCTTAACCCTTAATATATATATATACATTTTCACAAAAATGCCCCTTACCTTTTAACTCGCCCAGTGGCGTCACTAGGGTTGGTGTCACCCAGTGCGGGTAACTCATGGTGTCACCCCCTCATGACTTACATCATGAATCCATGATGCCCCCCAGATACCCTTACACAGCTTTAAAAAGGGACTAAAATGCACATGGCACCCGCGTGGACAGTACAGGACACACACTACGCATGGCACCAGTCTACCCATGCCCAGTTAGACACAGGTTTACTGGCAGCACAAGAACCCTACATGCCCGTTCAGGGCTACACTGTTTCCGGGCATAGCATGTTACGTCTGCACGGACTCAGAAAGATGCGCACAGTAACTTATGGAAACATGACACCAATGTTCAACTCATAGCCAGTGGGCAGTACGTTACACTTGCACACAATAGCACAACTACAGACCAAAGCAGTTTCCTGGGTATATCGCACGCTCAGACACAAGGAGCACAGGTTGTAATCCTCAAAGGGCATACTTTAAAACACAGCGAAGGGAAGAATAGGGGTGCCACTTACCAGCTGCAGAGGAAGACAAGCTTGCACCTGGCGCTGCAAAACCCTGGTGCACTTCCCTGGGTCGGTTAGCCAGAGTTCAGCCTGCAGGGACTTCTTTTTCCTTTGGTTTTCCTGAAATGATTCCTCTTGCCCGCATCGCAAGAATCGCAGGGGCGGAATCCATCTTCCCCTTTCTTGGTGTTGGGTCGGGTAAGATTTTTTAGGCCTTGGAGTGTTTAGCACGCCACTTTTCTCTTGTAGCACACCGTTTGCTACCTCTCACATTTTGTTTGCTTTAGATACTTGGACAAGTGCCACCATTGCCAACGTAACGTTTGTTCTTGTGCTTGAGTGTCTGCCAGATTATGCAGTATTATACCTCTAATTGTACTGTTTTCTCTTGTAACCTGTACACATGTCACTTTTTCCTCCTGTATTGCACCGTTTGCTACCAACCTCATGTATTTTGTTTGCTCACAATTGTCACTTTTGCCACAGGTAACTTAACGTTGGCTTTTGTAATTTGTTCACTTGTTATTTTCGAATCATCATGTAACAGAGTTCCTATTGTGAAGCGCTCTGACGCCTTCGGGTAAAGTCCGCGCTATATAAAAAATAATAAATAAACTTTTTGGGGCTCGAGGATCGCTACTGCAGGAAGGGTTGGGGGAGGGGCCCTCTGAATGTCTCACCCTGGAGCGTTTGGAGAGGCAGGCAGGACTCGGAGAAAGCCATCCGTCACTGTGGAGACAGGCATGGGCAGCGCTGTCTCTGCTTCAGCATTCCACCTCCCAGAATAATATGCTGCTCTGTGCTCCGACTGCCAAGGGCAGGAAACAGGAGCCCTCGTTGCCTGGCACGATGAGCAAGAAGGCCGGGCTTCTGGAGAGCATTAGCAGCCCGCGCTGTTACTTGTAGCATTTGGATTTTTAAAACGTCAGGTCCGGGAGACACGTCATGACGTGAGTGACGTTTCGAACGTCATTGACGTCCGGATGCTAATTGGGACAATAATTTTGGCCGGCGGCCGGGTAAGGTTCAACAGACAGAAATATTATTTTGCATTTTGGTGTCACGGACTCCGCGAAACCAAAATGCAAAATAATATTACTGTCTGTCAAACCTTACCCGGCCGCCGGCCAAGATTATTGTTGGCACGGATCATGGTGTCACCCCTTTGGATGGTGTCACCCGGTGCGGTCCGCACCCCCCGCGCCCCCCTAGTGACGCCACTGAACTCGCCTTCTCTCCATCTTCTTTTCTTACGTTGGTCGTACGTCGTTAAGAGGAAGCGGAAGTTACTTTCCGTTTCCTCTCTAATGACGTTGATTGCATCAGCTTCGGCTCTTCAGGTTAGTTTTGTTTTTGGGGGCCCCATTTTTTTTCCAACGCTTTATTTTATTTTGTTATGGGGGAGACCCCCCTAACCCCCTTTTTTTTTTCTTTTAATTTTCCACACATGCCTTTACTACGTATTTCGTAGTAAAGGTATGCGTGGTAAAACCTCTCGTTGCAACCACGCATGCGTTGTAATGCATGCGTGGTAAATGATTTCGTGGAAACGGCCGTGTTGTAGTGGCCGTTTCCCGCCGGGGACAGCATCAGGCCAGCCGCAACACACGCCCGGCACGCCGCCTCCGCACAATCCACATCCAATGTCACCTAGGCAGGCAAGTCAACCCTCGCTATCGGACATGAGTGGCCCCACTGGGCTCTAAACCCACGACCCGGATGGCAAGATAGGGGCCAGCCAGCATAGCCACAATACCACAGGAGAGAGCACACAGGGGCAACGCACATGGCCCCCACAGAGAGCCACATCGTCCCCACTACCAGACAGCACATCCAAGCCATTCACCTCATCCCCCCATGTGCCAAGCAAAAGAGGGAGGTGGGTGTGGGCTTGACCCCGGCGTGGTGGCCGCCGCTCACCCAGGGATGGCCCCGGCCCCTCTGAGCGACGCATCAAGGGCTCCCAAGTAATAGGCCCGTGGCCCACCACCTGGCATTCTGGTAGGATTCCCCCTCCGTGAGCCGTGCCACTAAGCCCGCTGAGAAGTGTGCTGACCCACAGGGGATTGGCCTAAGGTTCCCACACCCCGAGTGACCCAGGGGGTAAACTGATGGCTCTCCTGGTGAAGAGGTCCCGAGACGAGCGTTCAAGTTAAAAGGCCTGCGGACGCCCACTGGATACCCCGGCCGCAAACCCCACTGGCCGTCCATCCAGAGCCCACGCCCCCTGAGACCCAGGCATTCCCCGGTGACTCCCGGGATCGAGAAAGCCCGGGGTAGGGGATTGCGGGGGGACGCGGGGTGTGGGGGCCATACAAAACGACTCATTTTCACTATCCAATGTGATTTACTCAGGCCGGGAAGGGCAACAACGATGCCAGATGACCGACAAGACAATTCGAGTCGACCAAAAAGACTGCGTGTCCGGCAGCAAAGAGGGTGTCAGAAAGGCAGGGGGAGGTACAAGTACCTTTCCCTAACCCTCTGTGCACTGGAAATGACACAGTCAGTGGGTCGGGCCGTGGGACTCCTCCCCATGGTCCCGAGACTAGAGTAGGTGGTGGTGGTGTGCCTAAGCGGCACTAAGGCGGCCACCCGTTTAGGTGACCCACTGCATGAGCCGCGGGCAGCCACATGCCCTCTGTTTTCATTACCTGCCTAATTGTCCATCTGTTCTCCAAACCCAGTAACCTCAGTGTTATATCACCGATTTTGGGAGGCACTTCGCTTCCACAGACCTCAAACCTCACTCGCTGTCTTAAGACCTCGTTTCTACATTCCAGCTCCTTCTATTTTCTTTTTCCAGTCCGCCTGCTTTGAGGAGACCTTAGGGTGACATGAAGCGCTATACAAATATTCAACAAAGGGCAAAATCATTTGTATAATCCAAAGTGTTCAACTAAGCCTCTCTCTATGTGGTGCCTTCAAAAGCCGCAAGGAATGTCATACTGAGGACTTGTTGGACTGCTTAGGAATACTGTATGCAGTCCTGTTCCACCTCATTTCCTCCCGACTCTCCCTTCCTATCATCTTTTAAGATTCAACTGGTTTACCACATCAACTCACTAGGGTGACCAAGCGTCCGTAAATTTCATGGCCCATCTGTAAATTGGACTTCACGTCCGTTGTCCATGAGGATCCCTTTTATGGATGCCTGTTGTCCGTAATTTTGGGCCTTTCAGGCAACAGAGCTGTTCACCTGCAAGAGGCCTCAGCCCCCTGATGGGGCACCTCGCACTTCTCCTCGGAGCACTAGAGCAGCCCCACCTCGCCCATTGTCATTCTGTCTGCGGCTAATTGCCACATACAGAATGACAATGGGGCAGTCTGGGCTTTTACAGCACGTGGTGGCCTCCTCCTGCCTCGGTCCAGGGCAGGGCATTCTGCCACATGGAAGTGCAAAAACGCCCATGCTGTTGCTACCTGAGAATCCAGTTAATCATACGAAGGCGGTGAATGATGTTAAAAAGAACGGGTTATAGTTCTTTCAGAGTCTCATCATTTTAGAACTGACACATTTTCAATATTATATTCAAGGAAGCCTTGGTTGCTGCTTTTTTATTTTATGCAGCTAACAACCATTGACAAAGCCAATAGTTCTTGCTTGTTGTAGGTGTAATGTTACTTGTTCTAGGTGTAACGTTTTTGTATTATATATCTTGGTGCAACCAATGACAGAAGCAACAAAAATACCAGTCTGGCGGCAACTAAGCACAGATTTTTAGCTGACGTGTTTTAAGCAAAGCCCTTAATTACATCGAACACCCCCTTTGGAGAGACACCCCAGTTTTTTCATCCCACTTAAAGCTCTAGAAACAACACCATGTCACAGTCGCCTCACGTTCGGGCACTGTGCATCATGCATGACTCATGCCTTTAACTTTTTCAAATTGCCTGTGCAGGGGTATAGTGAACCCTCCCATACCCCACCCCACCCCGTGCTTTAGGAACTACAGCGAGGGTTGAATTATTGAGGGGTCTCTTCTGTCTACTTAAGTGAGTAAGTAAGGGTTGGATGGATGGATGGCTGTATGGATGAGTGAAATTATGGATGGATGAGTGAAAGGGTGGATGATGGGTGAGTGAATGGGTGGATGGATGAGTGAAATGATGGATGGATTGATAAATTGATAAATGAAATAGTGAATGGATGGACGGATGAGTGAAAGGGTGAATGTAAGGCTGGATGAGTGAGTGAAAGGGTGGGTAGATGAACAAAAGGATGGATAGATGAGTGAAGGAGTGAATGGGTAGATGGATGAGAGAAAGTATGGATGAGTGATAGGTTGAATGGATGGATTTATGAGTGGATGAGTAGATGGATGGGTGGGTGGATGGAAAGATGGATGGCTAAGTGAAAGGGGATGAAGAGAGAAAGGAAGGATGGGTGGATGGCTGACTGAACGGGTGAATGGGTGGAAGGATGAGTGACTGGGTGGATCAAAGAGTAAGTGAAAAAATTGTCTGGATAGGTAAATGGCTGGATGGATGAGTGAATGGATGGATGGGTGGAAGAGTGGATGGATGGGTGTATGGATGGATCGGGTGAAAGGGTGGATGGATGGAGAATGGGTGGATGAGTAAAAGGGTGGATGGAGGGATGGATGAGTGAAATGATGGATGGAAGGATACGTGATGGATAGGTTTGTAAATGGTTGAATATTGACATGGATGGGCACACACATGGAAGGACAGAATGAATGGTGAAAGACTGAATAATGGATGAAAGTATGATTACACATTGTAAGCCCCAATATATTAAGCAACATTTTCTATACATTGACTTTCACGTTTATATGAGTCATTGTCTCTATATAATATGTGTGTGATGTAACACACTCCGACACGCTGCCGTACATACGTCGAATGAGTAGCACTATAAAATACATTAAATACACATGAGAGAAGGTCTATGTGAAGATGAGGGGCACCATTGGAGTGTGGTAGCATGGCCCAACTGGCCGGACCGGGCATCGGGCATCTCCCTGCGAGCTGGAAAGGTGGGGTGGGGGCAGTTTTGTTAACACAAAAAGACCTGCACTTTTGCTTAAAGCTGCGTGCATACTGAAAAACCATGAAGTGCACAATTGTCTTAACTTAATGCAAACTTATTTTCACTTGTACTTAAGTGGTTGTCTATTTACTTAATTATATACTATGGCACAACCTACTCTGATGTGTCTCTAAAACTTACCTTTTGTCTTGAATTTTTGTCCTGAATTTTGACCCTTTTTCCTGAATTTTTACATTCAATGTCCTGAATTTGCACCCATGCCAGTTGGTCACCCTAGGACTCACTCATGCTATGGGCACCGGTCATACTGCACAATAATGCACAACAAAATTCTCCAAAGTTGAGTAAAAATATCTGTTTGGTGATATATATAATACACGCATAATTGACTGAATGGCTGTGGTGGACAGAGAGTCTTTGGTTTTTATGTTTAGATAAGCTATGTTCTGCAGGCTAGCAAGGGAACGCCCCTATGACGACATAACTCAGAATGTTCATATGTTTTTTTGTTTTGTTTGGTTTTTACAGATTTATATAGCGCAAACTCGACCCGAAGTTATTGGAGCGCTTTACATGAACACCAGTTACCTTACAAAAGAACACATTCATTTTGGGGTTTTTCATAGATATTGAGCTTTTCGTCTCTACGGTGATATAATTTAGAATGTTGACACATGGTGGGCTGTTCACCTCTATGACGACATACCTCAGAACTTTGATACGTATTTAACTGTCCGTCTCTATGGCGATATTAATGAGAATGTTGACACATGGTGAGGAGTTCACCTCTATGACGACATATCGCAGAATAATGTTACGTATTGAACTGTCCGTCTCTATGGTGATATAAATTAGAATGTTGACACACAGTGAGGTATTTACGTCTGTGACGCTTTCGGTCAAGGGTAATGGAGGGCCCCAGGGGAAGCGAAGACGCAGTCTAGTCTTCCCCTGGTGTTGTTCGCGCGGGGAAGGGCCAGGCTGGGGTTGGGGGCGGTTGTTGAGGGGGTGGGTATAAGAATGCAGGGGGAGGAAGGCGACTTCCTCTTCCTGCATTCTGGCATTGCAGGGTGGGGAATAGTTTTTCTGTTGCTCTGTGGGATAGTTCTGGAGGACCGGGTGTTTGTTTTTGCGTGGCGACGGTTTGCGGGACGTGACGGGAGTAATTCACTTCAGGTACAGCGGATTTGTCGTGGGCCATCTGGTCGGTGGCTGGGGCTGGTGCGGCGGTGTTTTTTGGCCGTGGAGGCATGTCCGGGGACTCGGAGGCGGTGTGGGAGGCTTTGCGTGTGTTGGGGAGGGCGGATTTCTTACGGCCGGGGTTTTGGAGCAGACGTGGGTAGGTTCTGAGCGTCCCCCACGGGCGGCTGCTGCGGGGATTAGTGCGGCCGTTTTTGCCTGCCAGTAGGACTCCGCTCCGGCAGGTAAGCCTGGGTCGGGTCGGGGGCGGGGCGCGGGGGGGAGGGGTGGACAGCGCGGAGGCCGGCGTAAGAGCCTGCCTCCGCGTTCAAAATCGGCAGGGAGCGGGGGCCTGGTTGTGGGGGCCCGTGGGCAAGTGGTGCAAGTGGTGGATGAGGAGGCGTGGCCAAGCCCCCTGGGAGGGGCGCAAGATGCCCCCTCGGGCCTGGTATGAGTTCAGGCACGGGTGGGGGGCCCAGGGCATGCGGTGAGCTTGGCTACTGAGCTGTCTGCGGGTGGGCCTGGGGTGGTGGATCTGGGTGGCCCAGGGCGGGGGTCCTGTGGCTGTGGTTCTGGAGGAGGGGGGTAGCGAGGGAGAGGAGGCTGCCTGCGAGGTGATGGGGGGGCTTTTAGAGTGTGGGCTCCTGGACCTGTCTGTGGGTTCGAGGGCCAGCACCCCGGTACTGCGGGGAGTTGGTGGTGGGCCCACCGGGCAGGTGGTGATGGAGACCAGGCCTGGGGGGGCTGGGGGCCCTGGGGGGGCTTTGCCTTGGAGGAGCATGCAGGGGGTGGGGCACAGGGGCTACTGCCCACCGTTGCTGGGCAGGTGGGAAGCCATGGTTGTGGAGACAAAAATTAGAGAGCAGAGGCTGCTGGTTCAGGAGGCAGACGTCAGGTGGGCTGAATTGGAGGACATGAGGGCGGGTGCTGCCTGGGGGGTGAATTGGAGGGCCCGCCTACAGCTACGTCGGAGGAGGAGTTTTGGGCAGAGCAGGAGGAGGCTGAGAGGATGGGAGGGGCTCGGGGGGCCTGAGGGGGGGTGTGGGTGATAGGCAGGAGCAGTTAGGGACGGCCTGGACGGCGGTGAGGCCCAGCAATGCCAGAGCCCGCCCGGGTTGGAGCGGCCCAGGGGGTAAGGGGGGATCCCAGCTGGCGGAGGTCAGCAAAGGGGTGGGAGGTTCGGCGTAGCGCAAGACAGCTCCTGGACTCCGCCGTGAAGCAGTAGGGGAGTCGGCGGCGGCTTTCCCTCCGTCGCGGGACCGGGCCTCGCCGTCTGGTGTGGATAAGTGGTCAGGGAGTGGTGAGCCAGTGCAGAAGGGTTTGAAACGTGCAGTGCGTGAGGTGGAATGGAAGCCGGTGGAGGATGAGTGGGAGTTGGAGCTGGATTGTGGTGCTGAGAGTGAGGAGCTGGAGGAAGGTGAAGTGAGAGATGATGTGGACAGGACGGCGATAGGGGTGCGGGGCAACAGTGGAATTGGTGTCTTGCAGGCCCCTAAGAAGAAGCCCGGGAAGGCAAGAGGGTCTGTGGTGAAGCCCAGCAGCACGGACCGTCGGCCAGGACTGTCGCAGGCCACATTGACAGGTGAGGGTGCTTGGTGGGCTGCTTGGGAGGAGGGCCAGAAAGGCGGCAGAAAGAAGGCGTGCAGGTCAGTTGGCGTGGGGGATGGGTCTGTGCGGGACGAGGGGACAAAAGGGGCTAAGGTGGGGGCACTTGCATTGGCAGGTAAGAAGGTGGTGACAGCAGGGGTACAGACGGACAAGCCTGGGATGGAGGACCGGTCGGAGGGAAAGGAGGACAAGGACGAGAAGGGGGGGACAAGCACCAGAAGAAGCTGCCCTAAATGGGTTTGGCCATGCCTTTGGGGTCTCATTTGTCAGAAAAGATTAAGAATAGGATTTGGAAACACGAGTATGCCGATGTTTTCAAGCTGTTACACAGGGAGGTGCAGGCCAAGGAGGGCTCTAAGGAGGAGGAATGGGAATTGACCAGGAGGCCCGGCTCCCTGTCAATATGGAAAATTGGACGTTGGCGTTTTTGATATACGCCAGCATCTACTGCGAGAAGCACCTGGATAGGGCTATCCCCCTCTTCAAGTACATGGACATTATCAGGAAGGCGCAGTTACAGTTTGGGGGCTTCGCATGGCTGAGCTATGACGAAGAATTTAGGGCGCGGGTAAGTGTGAATCATGACAAGCCATGGGGGTAGATTTATCAGGAGCTTTGGATGCAGTGGATGGCGTCGACACATTCGTCCACCTCGACGCACACGGCTAGTGGACTGCCGTACCCTATCGGTCCTTTCCAGCGCGGCCCGCCCAGTCTGGGGCGGGAGGGGTGGTTACCCCGGCAGGACACACAGCCTCAGAGGCCAAACCAGGCACCAACACGACCGGTGCCTGCTGGAGTTACAACAAGGGATATTGCTTGCGATACCCTTGTAAGTTTAAGCATGAGTGCTCCAAGTGCGGCGGTCGTCACGCGGTCACTCAATGTCTCACCCTGGCCACGCCTTCGGAGCAGTGGCGAAACTCCAATGCGAAAAATAGGGGACAGCCTGGTGCGAAGGGTGCCTACTCCGGTTACGGTGGAGGCGATGGCCCACTGGCTTGCGTGTTACCCTGACAGGAAGGCTGCGTTGAAATTGCAGTGGGGTTTCACGGAGGGTTTTAGAGTGGACTACCAAGGACCGAGAGTGCGTAGGTGGGCAGACAACCTTAAGACAGCAAAGGAATTGCCGGAGGTAGTGGCAGATAAGGTACAGAAAGAAGTGTCGGAGGGCAGAGTGGTGGGCCCCTTTGCAGAATGGCCCTTGGAGCATCTGATAATTTCTCCATTGGGTGTGGTGCCTAAGAAGGAGGAAGGGGAGTTTCGGATGATACATCACTTGTCCTGGCCGGAGGGCCAGTTCGTTAACGATTTCATAGCGGAGGTAGACTCCCGGGTCCTTTATGTGTTGGTGGATGATGCTATTCGCCTGGTGCGAATGAGCGGGTGGGGGGCGGAGATGGCTAAATGTGATATCAAATCAGCCTTCCACCTTCTGCCGATTCATCCGGTGGATTTTCCTTTGTTGGGCATGCAGTTCGCAGGGGCCATCTACGTGGACAAGTTCTTGCCCATGAGGCGTGCCATCTCCTGTGCGCTTTTTGAAGTATTCAGTACATTTTTGCAGTGGTTTTTTACTCAAATTAGCAGGCACCGGACTGTGACACACTACTTGGATAATTTCCTTTTCATTGGGAGAGAGCAGTCAGGGGATTGTGGCAGGGTCCTGTCACATTTCCAGGACATGGCGCAAAGCATTGGGGTCCCCTTGGTGCCCAAGAAGACTGCTGGGCCTACCTCTTGCTTGACGTACCTGGGGATTGAGCTGGACTACGTTTTGTGAAGGGCTTGCCTTCCCCGGGCGAAGGTCTCTGAGATCCAGGCATGTCTGCTATGGGCAATTGGTAAAAAGAGGATTGCGCTGCACGCCGTGCAACAGCTGTTGGGGTTCTTGAACTTTGCGTGCCGTGTAGTGCGAGCAGGGAGGACGTTTTGCAGGAGACTCGGCATGGCCATGTCGGGAGCAGTGTTACCACATCACAGGGTCCGGATCTCCATGGGGGTGCGGGCTGATTTGCGGACTTGGTGGACTTTTCTTTCTGACTTCAATGGGGTGTCTCTGGACTTTGTAGAAGAGCGGACAGTGTGGCAGATTCAGATCTTTTCAGATGCAGCGGGGCGGCAGGTTTTGGCCTTTTCTGGGACGGCAGGTGGTGCGCGGAAGATTGGCCGGCACACTGGTTGCAGCAAGGGCGGAGCATTGCTTTCTTGGAGTTTTTTCCTCTATTGGTGGCACTGGATGTGTGGGGGGCTGAATTTCAGAACAGGTCGGTGTTGTTTCATGTGGACAACATGACGGTGGTCGAGTTGGTCAACCGACAGAGGGCAAGAGACTTGAGAGTGTTGAGTCTTTTGAGAGGGTTTATGCTGCGTTGCTTGAAGTTGAATGTGATTTTCCGAGCCAAGCATGTCCCTGGGGCGAATAACGACATTGCGGATGCTTTGTCTCGTTCGCAGTGGCAGCGTTTCCGGAGGTTGGCGCCTGAAGCGGACCAGCACAAGACCAGATTTCCGGCCGGCGTCTGGGCCTTGGGGGAGTGAGAGTGTTGGGACTGGTGGAGAGTTCTGTGGCGGAATCAACAAGAAGGACGTACAGGCTGGCATGGGATGAGTTTGTTTCTTTTATGGGGTGGCAACTGGAGGCGGCTGGGGGAGTTCGTTCGGTGATTGAGCAGGGAGTTGACAGAGGGCAGAAGAGGCCTGGAGCACCTTTTGAGGGTGTGGTCACGCTCACTGTGGTCTGGATAATAGTTTCAATCAGGCACTGGTAAAAGGAAGAGCAATAACGTGAAATGACGATAGTTCAAGTTGGAGTGGCATGTTTTATCTATCACAAACACATGTGCATCAATGAGGCATAATGCTAGAAGTCACTCTTAAAAAGCTCTGGCTTCACTCTGCCAGGAAGTATGCTAAGAATCAATTATTTCTAAAAGTTATTGCGATGCAAACAGAAGTGGCTATCTATTAAAAGACGACTTTCTGTGTAAGCAGGAAACGTTTGAGAAAGCATTTAAGCTGTTCGAGGAAGTACGTTGCCTTTACACAATGTCTCCGCCGAAAACTAACATTGCAGGTTTAAGGATTTCAGCAAGAATAAAGTAACAGTGGTTCAGATTCTTCAAAGGCATACTAGAATTTCAGCTTGATTATTTAAAGTACATTTCTATCAGGCCCAGTGCCTAAAAGCATCTGCCTAGGGGAGAGGACCCTAGCAGATTTAATGCTGAGAGATACCTATAACTATTGCAAGGAATTGGGTATGGATGAAAAAGCATTTAGCAAATTGAGATATTACAAAGAGCTTAAGCTGCTATCTCATTCGGGAAGGCATCACCTGGTGTAATAGGTTTGCGTGTTCCCAAATCAGGTAGCTCAGTCGACTGGAGAACCGGGCAAAAGTCAGCTTGGAAAGTTCTGCCTTCTAAATGTGATGGTGGATCTCCTTATACCTCAAAATAAGGAACTAACACTGTCCTGACGTATTTTCTGACGCAGGTGGCTGTGACCACATTGTCCTAGGACAGTTGGGACGGTCAGGTGTCCTAACAGTTGGTTGGCCATGCGAGAACATTTTGTTCTGTACATCATGGGCGAGAACATCTTGTTCTGTACATTATGGGCGAGAACATCTTGTTCTGTACATATTTCTAAAAATGTATGTGTGACCGGAAACTTACGTTAGGCGCTAGTTTTGCAAGAAGCTTGTGGCTTATTTCGACAAGCTAAGTTTCAAAACAAGACTTCAGTGGAAAGTCCCTGAAATGTGTCAATCTGCCTCTGCGCCAGCTTAGTTTGGTGTACGTGTGTGTGTGTGGGCGTTGGCCTCGATTCTGTGGAAAATTACTACTTCATATTAGGCCAATTTACCACGTTATTTTTCAGTACAGCAGAGAAATGCATTTTTAACATTATTGTGGCCTAGTGCATTTTGTTAGCCCAAGACATGTCTCTTTGGTCTATGCCTTGGGTCTATAACCCCAGGATTCTCTCTGGCAGGGCCATATGTGACATTTTGCTATCAAGACAGCTAAGAGGTGCTTTTTCTGGTGATCAGATGGTAGAGCGTGATTTTAACCCTTCATCAGAGTTTTGCATTTTGTTCTGCACTGTATTGACAAAGGTTTGTCGGCTTCAACGATTTCAAGGAAGTTGGCGGGATTGTCTTTTTATGCTAGTTTGTTTTTTGGCTTTGACCCAACGAAAGATGTAGTCGTTGGAAGGATGCTTCGGGGTTGGGGTAGAGAGAACAAGGGGAAAGGGGTGTTGAGGGAGGCTGTGACATTTGAGTTGCTGGTTCGTATTGTTGATGTGTTAACGTTGTGTTGTTACAATGGGTTTGAGGTTCGACTGTTCCGATTGTGCATGGTGTGGATGTTTTTTGGGGCCTTTAGGTTTTCGGAGATGTTGGGGACAAGGTCCGGTGGTGGTAGGCGGTTTGAGGAGGTCCGTGTGGAAGCGGGACGATTGGGTATTTGGCTGAGCCAGTCTAAGATGGACCAGTTAGGGAGGGGGAAATGGGTTTGGCTGTGTGAGAGTGGATGGGACGGTGTGTGCCCGGTGAATGAGTGGAGGTCGTTTGTGGACCAGGTACGGTTGTCGGGTGGTGAGATATTTTGCCATAAATCTGGGGCCAGGGTCACGGCGGTGCAGCTGTTGGCGGTCTTGCGCAAGGCAGTGGGCAGGTTGGGTCTGAATCCGGTGGGGTTTGGGACACACTCTTTTAGAATAGGGGCGGCAACTGCGGCGGCGCGTTTGGGGTGGTCTTGGGATCGGATACGCCGGATTGGTAGATGGAGGTCACGATGTTGTGAGAGGTATGTCAGAAAATAGGTAGTTGGACTAGGGGTGGGGTGGTAGGTTGTTGAAGCGTCAATATTACCAGGCTGTGTATTAATTCCTTTTTCTTTCGTAGGTTGCGTTGGCGGACCGGGGGCTAAGACGGTCACATGGATCGTAGGGCATTCCTTTGTGCACTGGGCATCGAGATATGCGGAGGTGCACTGATGGGGGAAAGTGGGGATGCGATGGGGGGCACTTTTGCCCAGGCTCGCGAAGATGGTCTCACAGAGGGGATGCCGGGACTTGTTGATCATCCACCTGGGGGAAAATGACTTGATTCAGCTGTCGGGTTTGGCGCTCTTGCAGCTGATTCAGAGGGATCTGGAGGTCATGAAACTAAAGTTATCTGGGGCTTGCATTGCTTGGACTGAATTCATTCCCAGGAGAGTTTGGAGGGGTGCGAATAAGCATGGGGCAGTGGAGAAGGCTCGGAGGAAATTGAACAGGGCGATGAGGGTTTTCTGTGAGGCAAAGGACGTTAAGGTGATCGCCCATCCCGGACTACGACTTGAGGAAAGGTTGCTTTTTAGGGACGACGGAGTGCATCTTTCGACGCTTGGGAATGCCTATTATATGATGGAAGTGCGTGACGTAGTGAGCAAGTTGTGGAATGAAGCGATCTGGTGCCGCAGGGATGTGTGAGTGAGTGGTGACGAAAGATGCACAGTGGCGCTGGGGGGGGAAGGTAATCGCCCTAAAGGGGGTTCCCTGGTTGGCGGTATTTGGGAGGGGTGGGGGAGTAACTAGCGGGCGCACCCACCTCTCGTGGGGGGGAGGAGTGAATGATGGGGGGGGCGACTGGTGGCATGAGAGTAGTGCCAGGATGCGAAAAGAGATTGGAAGTAAGGTTGAAGAACGGAAGGTGGAATGAAAGGATAGTATGATGATGGAGTTTTGCATTGCGGGGAGATTTAGTTGTTGTTGATTATTGTTGTGGGTTATGTTGTGCAGCCTGGTCCTAATAAATGGCCTTTTACGCTTAACAACAGTGTGGCCTGATTATTGTGTGATGGAGGGCCCCAGGGGAAGCGAAGACGCAGTCTAGTATTCCCCTGGGGTCGTTCGCGCGGGGAAGTACCAGGCTGGGGTTGGGGGCGTGGTTGGGGGGTGGGTATAAGAATGCAGGGGGAGGAAGGCGACTTCCTCTTCCTGCATTCTGGCATTGCTGGGTGGGGAATAGTTTTTCTGTGGCCACCCACCCACCCTACAGTTTATGGGGTTGGTGGTAGGGTTGGCAGAGCGTGCCAGTTTAGGATGGGCTGCGGGGTTGGCGGTATTTGGGAGGGGTGGGCGAGTCACTAGCGGGCGCACCCACCTCTCATGGGGGGGAGGAGTGAATGATGGGGGGGCGATTGGTGGCATGAGAGAAGTGCCAGGATGCGAAGAGAGATTGGAAGTAAGGTTGAAGAACGGAAGGTGGAATGAAAGGAGAGTATGATGATGGAGTTTTGCGTTAGGAGGGATTTAGTTGTTGTTGATTATTGTTGTGGTTTATGTTGTGCAGCCTGGTCCTAATAAATTGCCTTTTACACTTAACAACAGTGTGGCCTGATTATTGCGCGAGGAATCGCCGGGACAGTGGATTGTGCAGCACTTTTATCAGAGTACGGTATGTGCTTTCTCAATATTCGAACACCCTCAGATGACCCAGCCCAAAAAACTTTAAAAATGTGTTAGAAAAGAATAGGTCTAGTCTTATCGATTACATCGTGATTAATATTAAAGGCTTAGCATCAGTTGTGAGTATGAAAGTAGTGCCCCGCAAATAAAGTGACCCTGATCCCTTAGTGCAAACGCTATTACCTAATTCCTCGATACTGCTACAGGGCTTGACGGTAGATTGCTCGCTAGAATTTCTAGGTACAAATAACAAGAGGGTAATTTAATGGAAAACAGAGACCTACTAATGAACTAGTTACTTACTGGTAACGTTCATTACCCCAATTAAGGGTTCTTCTCGTCCCAGTACTGATTATGTGAGGATACAAGGAACTCAATGCATTTTGCACCGTTAATCAAGGCCGCTAAATATCATGTTTCACTCAACAATTACCTAATTGCTGAATAAATGGCACTAGAACCAACATTTACAGAAATGTGGTACTAGAGTCTTATCTTTATTTCCATTATAGAATGTAGATTATTTTATGTCATATAGAATGTGTTTATGCAAAATTTAGAATTTACTGATGTAATGGTAGAATGAAACATGTAGAGTTGGTTCTAGGAGAAACGATTGAATTTGATTAGATTGGACGCTTCCTTCATGGCTCCAGTGGGTGGTTAATTTATTCACTAAATAAATCATATATTTTTAACTTATTTTGACTGCTGCTATTCATTACATTGTTGACGAGGACTGTTAAAGTGCAGACCCACTGGATTATTTGACTTTTTTTTTTAGATTCTAAGCTACTTGAAGTTTTCGGCGAAATTCATCGGATTCAAAGTTTTATTCTACTCTTCTTTCATCGGATTTAGTTTAAAGGTTGACAGAGTTCTTAACTACTTAAAAAGGTACTGTGAATTTATCTACCTTTTTGTCATTTTACAGTGGATGCCAGGATTTCAGCACATGAATACTTCGTTATGTCCTTGTGGGTGCCAAAATTCCAGCGCGTGAGAGGACAACGTTCGTTCTGAAGTCAAGCTGTGTGATGAGAGTGCTTTCGTCAACGTACAGTATGCTGAGTGACAAGCGTACTTAAGACGTCAGCGCGCAGTTGCGTATCATCTGATTGTTGCGCTGCGCTCCATTGGCACCAGAGCATCACTTAGCTACCCACATCATCATGTTTCATCGCAAGTGGCGGCCATTTTAGGAAACCGCGCTGCTGTTATACATGCTGGTCGAGTTTTTTTTTCAACGCGATCTTCTGCTGAAGAATCGAAAAACATTTCTTCTTCTTCTGTTACACCTGTTTGTGGGGTACAATCTTTCAACAGAGGGGCCATCAAACAAAGCATCAAACAGAGTAATGAATTATCTTGTTACAGATGTGGTGCAAAAACACATTTAGCTAACAGTCCTGATTGTCCTGCTGTAAAGAAGAAATTTATCAATTGTGGCAAAGTTGGCAATTTTTCATCAGTATGCCACGCGCCAAAGAGGATTTCAAACTCTTCAAATTCAAATGTAAATAATATAAATGTTGCTGAGAATGATTTGCAAAATATGCTATTGACCATTTATGATGATGTCTTTGATTATTCTGTTAATAACATCAATCTTCCTTTCATGGCACCGTTAGGCACTGTGTTGGTTGGCGAAGTGTCTTTTGAAGCAATGGCGGATTCGGGTTCGCCATTTACCATTTTGTCTGATGTGTTTTTTAGTGAAAGGTGGAAAGATGTTAAACTTAAGTAAACTGATGTAAATCCCAAGGCTTTTGAGAATTTTGATATCTCCACGTTAGGTTATTTTATAGAATATTTAGAATTTGAGGGTAGAAAGATCTTTACCAAAGTTTATGTTGCTATTGATGGCAAGAATATTGTGGGATGGTTTGATTTGGGAAGATTGGGTGTCAACCTATGCCCAGGTTCAGATCGTCCTTTACAATTGAGGGAATTTGATATCAACAATATTTCTAAGGAAAAATTTAGCGTGGAAATGATTCTTAAAAAACATAGTAATGTTTTTAAAAATGAGGTTGGACAAGTCAAAGGTTATATGCACAAGATTAAACTAAAAAAGAATGCTGTTCCAATGCAACATAAAGTACATATGGCTCCACTTGGGATGCAACAAAAACTAAAGACCCATCTTGACACTTTATGTTCAGAGGGTATCATTGAACCTACAGACCGTTCAGAGTGGGTTTCCGCTATTGTTATAGCACTTTACAAAAATCAAGATCTGAGATTGTGTGTTGATCTCAGGTCCCTTAATAAAAATATTGTAGTTGACACATATCCTTTACCTCGTATTCAGGATATGTTGTCAGCTATTAATGGTGCTAAATTTTTCTCAGTAATAGATCTTAAATCAACTTACCATCAGGTACTTCTGGACGAATCTTCTAAAGATCTTACCACTTTCACTACACCATTTGGTTTGTACAGATTTTTAAGGATGCCGTTCGGACTGGCATCAGCGGCCAGCGTTTTCCAAAAGTTGATTGAGAATCTGTTTCAAGGTATTAGAGGTGTTCAATCATTTCAAGATGATATCTTAATCTTTGCAGAGAGTTGTGAACAACACAACATCATTCTCAATAGAGTTCTTGTTATTCTTGGTTCAAAAGGCATGACTGTAAGTAAAGAAAAGTGTACATTTTTGGTGGAGATCAATTATTTGGGTCACAAGATTACAGCTGATGGCATTTTTCCTAAAGAAGATCTGGTTAATACGTTAGAGAATGTTAGTACACCAAAAGATAAGGATTAATTGCGTTCCTTTTTGGGTTTAGGCGAGTACTATTCTAGATTCATAAAAAGCTATGCTTTAGTGGTAGAACCTCTCAGACAGTTGTTAAAAAAAGGTGCTCAATTTAATTGCACCAGCATTCATGATGAGGCATATTGTAATGTAAAGAAACTCATTGCCAGAGCTCCTGGTCTAAAGACTTTTGATCCTCAAGGTAAATCATATGTGACGGTGGATGCGAGTGCCATTGGACTTGGTGCAGTTTTCACTCAGATTGTTGACGGCAGAGAAAGAGTGATTTCATTTATTTCCAGAGCTATTCGTGGGGCTGAGAAGCACTATAGTACTATCGAAAAATAAGCCTTAGCCTGTGTTTGGGCTGTAGAAAAATTCAAAGGTTTTTTGTGGGGAAGACCTTTTGTTCTTGTTACTGATCACAAACCTCTTGTTTTTATGATGGATGGGGTCAGAAGTCGAAAAGCGTCTTCGAGACTTGTGAGGTTGATTGCCAGGTTACAAGAATATAATTTTGAAATACAACATATTCCTGGGGGCAAAAATTTCACTGCTGACTGTTTGTCAAGACTTCCACCTTTTGATGAGTGTAATAATGAGACAATCGATCAACATGAATGTGTTGTAGCTTTGGTTGATGCTATTGACTCTTTTAAATCTGTTATTTCAGAGAAAGAATGGATTGAGGCTATGGATAAGGATTTGGTTTTGAACAAGGTTAAGCAGTTTGTGGAGAAAGGATGTCGTACGGTAACGTTGTTTAGGTTGGACTAGCCTGCTCCACTTCTGTTTCAAAGGGGGGGCGGGTGAACACAGCTAAATGACCTAAATATTCCCCAGTGTCTGAGATAATATGGTTGCGTCTACTATTCAGTACACTACACGTATCAATGGTATATCTACACACTGAAACGTTTTTGATTTCTACAGTGAATTGTGTATAGTATGTCACAGGTAGTCTTGGCGTTGTGTACATTATTGTTGATGTTCGCGTTCTTTCCCTTACACATACTTAGTTGCCACATCTCTGCAGATTAAGCTAGTGTGCTGTTGAGGGGATATATTATTTGGGAAAGGTTTGTTGTCCTGTTTTGCGCTGTCCTGTTTTATGCTGCCTTTAAGTTAGTAGGAAGGAGAGGTCCGTAGGGGTGGTTGTAGTGGTAGTGGCGCTGAGTATTGTGATTTTGTTGGGTGTCGGAAGTGTATAATTACAATCTTTAACACATATTGCTCTTTAAACATGGATGTAATTCATACAGTACAAGTTCGACGTTCTTACAGTAGTTAAATGTTCATGTTAATTTGTTAGTGGTAAGTGGAACTATTGCCTGATTTGTTTACATAGCATTGCAGATTTGGTTTCTGGTTGAAAATATGGGGAGGTGGTCAACATAGTAAGTTGAAATCGTCATTTAAAAAACCTTTGAAATTCACTGAAAAAAACATAGGTTTCAAGCAGGTTATAGGAATTATCAATTAAAAAACTTTTGAAATTCACAGAAAAAACCATAGGTTTTAGGAATGTTATAGTTAGCTAGACATTTCACTCATACAAAACCATTGAAATTCCTCCAATATAGTTAGTTGTATTGACTGTAACTCTCGCGCCCGCAATCCACTGGTGATGATGTCACATATTATATAATTCATGACATGGTCAGTGTCATCACTGATTACATCACTGATGACATCTCAAATTACATCACTGATGACATCTTCCATGTGACAATCAAATACACCTCATCATACACTACTATAATCTTTCATCATTCACTGTAAAATATAGAGTACCACATTTGAATCCATTGACACACCAATACAAGTATCTAAAACCCCACTCATTCATTCTTAGATCTAAACAAACATGTATTCAATTATCTATAGATTCACTCATACATGCTGTCAATGATTAATAGAACACTATGAAATATACTTATACACCTATATTGACTTTACACACCAGCACACATCCTATTTACTTATGCAGTCATCCTGCTCACTTATGCAAACAATGGATCATACATATATTTACTGAGCTACACACTTATACAAACACCACTTCATGTAATCATATAGATAGTAACTCATACTTAGTGTGTTATAAAATCACTATTACAAGTATACAGTTATCCATACAGTCACTCATGCAATCACTGTGTCTTATGTATACTTTTGTATACTTATTTATATACAACAAATGTCACATACACTGCCTTTTATTATTCTAGTTTGTTGGAAATGTACCATTGAGAGATATATTTGCTCATCAGCACATCCATATACATATTCACTGTAGTCTTAACATCATATACCTACTGAATCAACTATTGACACATCTTTTGGCAGTCACAGACTTCCCCCCCGAACCACACACAGATTCACTCTCCCATACAAATAATCAGTTAACTAACCAATAACTAATATAGACTTTCACGTAGCTAGTAACTAACTGGTGCAGCAGTTTAAACAACAACTGACAAAGTAATACAGATACTCACACAGTTTAGTCACTATCCAATATATTTAGTGAGACACTATAAATTAGTCAAGTAAATAGTCAATCACACTGCTACTAAATCGTCCTTCTAGACTCTTATACATCCACTCATTCTTCAATGCAGATTGCTATATATATATTACATATTTAAATATCGAACCAAACCACATTCACTGGATGATGTCATCAGGGATGTCATTTGAGATGTCATCAGTGATGTCACTGACCATGTCATGAATGATGTAATATGTGACATCATCACCAGTGGATTGTGTGCGCGAGAGTTACAGTTAGTACAGCTAACGGAGGAATTTCAATGGCTTTGTATGAGTGAAATGTCCAGCTAACTGGAATGGTGAACTCAAACCACAAATATTGTTATATATCAGAGAATACACTTTCTATAAATGAGAGAGTTCACAGAATCGCAGTGCTTAGCGGACACTTTCAACTGCATATGCATAAAAGTACATTACAGGTCGCCAAGCTCAAAATGCGAAGAAAAGTAAACGTAAATGGTCAAAAAAGAATGCACAAGATATGTTGAACCCCACTGAAATGCTAACAGGGACCCCAATAGAGAGAAGCCTCCCAGTTGTAAGAGCTTCGCGGCTCTGTAATTAAAGCCTCATGTTGCCGGGGGAGTCATGTAACCTATAACCCATGGGCGGCAAGTAATCACATGGTGCTCAAGGGTGAAAAATCCGAATGACAAATGTTTGCCTAGTGCTCAGGATTACTAGTCGCAAAGTGCTGAAAACAACTCAAATATAAGTTGTATGTGACCCCATAGTGGCAAAGTCAGAAGGTATGTGAAGCAGTATGCCTGGAAGTGCATCTCTTCCAAGTGTACACCTGGTGCTGGAAGTTTACAGTCGCATGGTGCTAAAATGATACTCAGATGCACTGCAGTACATGAATGTCACTCGGCAGAGGACAGACAAGAATAGACATGTAAGTTGTGCAATCATATTCAGCAGAAAAATATAATATAATATATTGTTCAGCAAACAAATAAAAAGACCAGTCCTCCTATGATTCAGCCTCTATGCGAATCTCAATCTGATGCTAATGTGTCCAAACAGTGAAGTCCAAAAGTGAATTTTAAGAAAGGGTTAGGTGACCTGTGTAAGTGGATAGGCCACTTCCTTCCCTCCTGAAAAAGAAACAAACTAAAGAATTTTTTTTAAAAACATGGCGCAAATGTGCAAATGTAACTTTGTATCCAAAAACTGTTTCTGATGCACAAAGTTCAGGAGGACAAAGGTACAAAGACTCAGAAGAGTTGAAACTGAGTCAACTGAGGTACCTGTAAGTGAATCAAATGTTCAAATGATGATCAGGAGAACAGGTCAGATTAAAAAGAGATGAGAAAGTACAGATTACATGAAAAAGAGAGAGACATTGAAAGTTGAAATTCAACGTATACTGAAAGACAGTCTATTCCTTTTTGAGGTGGATGGCTAGTTCCTCGTCCTCCTGATTGAGACCCCATGCGACCCTGTTCTGAAAATCCATAATGTACCTAGACTCTCTTTGTCTGAGCCTAAGTACTCTGTCTCCCCCTCTGTGACCCAACCGGATCGGTTCGAGTATGAAGTATTTCATGAGTAAGGAGTCAGAAAAATGTTTGTCCTGATAGTACCTGATAGTGATGTGCCACAGGATACTTAGGATCCTTGTTGGCGATGGCACGTTTGTGCTCCAAGATTCTCTTTTTTGCCATCAAAGTAGTGCTCCCTATGTAGTGAAGCTTGCAGGGAAATTTTATAATATACACCACAAATGTGGTGCTGCACATATGAAATTGAGTGATAACCTTCTTGCAGGTTCTGTGTACGAATTCATTGTGACAACTACTGGTCAAACAGGCCTTGCAATGTCCGCAAGGAAAAAACCCTTTAAGATCATGTACTCCTACGTCCTGTTGCAGGGTGATGCCACTGTGTATCAACATATCCCTTATATTCCTGCCCCGTCTATAGGTGATATTGGGTCGGTCTGAGATGGCGTCACCAATGCTGTTGTCACACTTGAGTGTATTTCAGTTCTGAGCTAGGATGCGTCTGAAACTGTCTGAGTCTGAATTATATGTCAAAATGAGCCTTGTGTTACTCTCCAGTGACTCACCCACAGTGTTCGCCACTTCTGAGAGTGTCTGAGTTCTACTGACACCCTCGGCTCTATCAATGGCTTTCTTGAGTACCCATGTTGGATATCCCCTAGCCTTGAATCTCTCAATCATGTTACTGCTTTCAAGTCTGTACGCTTCATCGCTACTGGAGTTTCTTCTTGCTCTCAGTAGTTCACCGTTGGGAATACTCCACTTAAGTGCTCCAGGGTGACTGCTGAGGGCATGAAGAATACTATTACCCGCTGTGCTTTTACAGAATAAAGTAGTGTGAATCTTATTCTGTTTGATCTCCAAGCGCACATCAAGATATTCTGCGCTGGTATCGCTGATGTTCCCAGTAAGTCGTATGTTGCGGTCATTTCTGTTGAGTTCCTCTACAAACTTGTTGGCTTCGGTTTCAGAGCCCTCCCAGAGGATGAACAAGTCATCAATGTACCTCAGCCACAATTCTACCCTGCCTAAATCTTGTATACAACCTGTTCCTGTGAAGATCTCTCCCTCCCAGAGGTCCATGAAACGATTGGCAAAACTGGGAGCGAAGCATGATCCCATCGCTGTCCCGGTAGTTTGTTTCTCGAGAACACCGTCAAAAAGAAAAATGTTGTTAGTCAGACAGTACTCTGTCATTTCTAAGATCATACAACTGTGCTCCCAGTACCCACCCTTAACCCTAAAATTACCATTGCAACCCTAAAAACCATACCCACTCTAAAATTGCCCTTGCCACCCCTAAATCCATACCCACCCTAATTCCTAAAAGTACCCTTGCTACTCCAAAATCCATAACCACTGTGAATCCTAAAATTACCCTTGTCACCCAAAAACCATAACCCCATTAATCCTAAAATTACCCTTGCCATCCAAAGTCCCATACACACCTTAACCTCTAAAATGATCCTTGCCACCCAAAAACCCATACCCACCCAAAACCCTAAAATTACCCTTGACACCCAAAAACCCATAACCACAATAACCCATAAACTTACCCTTGCCTCCCTAAAAACCCAAACACACCCTAAACCCTAAACATTATTTTGCCTCCCTAAAAACCCATACACACCCTAAACCCTAAAAATTATTTTGCCTCCCTAAAACCCATACCTACCCTAAACCCTAAAATAACACTTGCCACCCACAAAGCCCTACCCACCCTAAACCCTAAAATTACCCTTGCCACCCAAAACCCATACCTGCCCTAAACCATAAAAATTCCCATGCCACCCAAAACCCCATACCCACACAAAAACATAAAATTGCCCCTGCCACCCCAAATGCCATACTTATAAATGCCCACCTTAAACTCTTCTTAAAAAAACTTTCCCTAATATATATAGTAGGTAGTTATAGTTAGAACCAAGTTTCCAAAGTAACACAGGGGCATATTAGCAAGAACTTGTGATATTTATCGCAAAACGCGCTTAGCGATTTTATTTTTATCGCTGCCTATTGCTGGATATTTTAGCGGAGAAAACATGCTATTAGCAATGTTTATCTCCACTGTGATAAAATATCCAGCGATATCGGCGAAATGCCTGAATATCGCTGGAAATCCAGCGATATTCACGCATTAACGCCATGGTGGACATAGCCTAAAAATCCACTTCCCATTGAGGAATACAGGTAAGTCATTTTTTCAGCAGGTGTTAAATACTAGCGATAATCGTGCTTAGTGCGACTTTTCTTATCGCGTTGGTTATAGGGGGAAGTAGTGTTAACGACTGTTTTCAGTAGCTTCTAGTTGGGAACGGCCACCTTGCATGTCATTAGCGATAATCATCGCTGGCATGCAAGGCGATAGGAAAACCGACCGCTATTGTCAGAAAGCTTTCGCTAACGCTTGCAGATAGGGCGATAAAAAAATCGCAGCTTTAGCGGCAAAAAGTGTGGTTAAAGCGGCGATAAAGCCCTTGCTAATATGCCCCAGAGTTTTTTGATTTACCTATATCTTTGGTGCCATTTGACGAATCTTCACGAAGTTTTCAAAAACAGGTGTCATATTGAGTCTTGTGTGCATGGAAAGTTTTGGGGTACTCCGTCAAGCCGGGGCCAAGAAAAAGGGGGTGTCATAAAAAGTGTGTTTACCATGTTAATTCTCTAGGACCTTTGAACACGACTACAGCCCGAGCCGCTGGACGGACTTTCACAGAATTTGGCAGAAAGGAAGATGTAGTTACGCAGATCACACTTTCACTTATTTGGTGTAAATCCATTCAGTAGTTGTTGAGACATTTAAGGCAATCCAAATTTGTTTATCTGAGATTGCAGCTAATTCGAAAATAATAAAGAGCTTGTGCAGAGAACTGCAGAGCTCTGATTCGCTGCCAACACTTCAACCAGGAAGTGTTGGCAGCCATCTTGGGACTCGCATTTTGCTGAGTCCCATAAACAAATACACAAAAGAAAAGGTGGCAGGGTAGGAATACTCTGACCACCAAGCCTTGCTCTTGAGGTCCAGCTGGGACACCAACATGGCAAAAATTCACAGCGATTTTCATGAACAATTTGTTAATATCACTGTGAATTTTAAAAAAAAGACAATGTGGTCTCCCGTGCTTGTTTTAAATTAAGCCACTGGGTGGGCCAGGTCCCAGGGGCATTCCTCCTCTGTTAAATTAAAGGTAGTGGGTGCCCATGGCCCCGCTCCATGGGCATTTGTATGCCACGGGGACCACCATCTCCCCAGCGCTCTTGTTAATTTTACTGGGAGGCCTTGCGGACCACTGGGAACCACCACTTCTCAGTGGGCCACAATGTAAACAAGCATTGGAAATGCAATAGGTCTCCCATTAGAAAAGTTGGAGCTATTGGTTTTGTAAAGGACAATTTTTTTTATGTGTTGGTCTTGAAAATAGCAAAATTAATAGCTTTGTCATTTACAATGCCAATACTTTTAACTTTTTCAAATGTGACACCTATAGCATTTGTAATCCAACATGTTTTGTATGTACGTGACGTACAGGAGGAAAAACTCAGGCAACCCCAGGTGGGTGACTAGGAACCAACTGGCTACAAAATACAGAGGTGTTTGGCAGAAAAGTAATTTATTCAATTAAATAAAATTTGCTACTGCGCAACGCCATGTTTAAAAAAAACATCAGGCCATCTTCTAGGCCGCGTCCAAACGGCAGCCTCCTGCTTCGCGCCTAATGAGCACATGGTCTTTAATATATCCTAAGAAAATAAATGTTAAAACGCTTGTTACATATGGCACTGTATCACGTATTTTAATGCAGAAAGAATATAACAAAAATCTCAAAGCATGGTGCCAATAAGACGGCTGCGCACAGATGACCACCATGGTAGTGGACAAAAACTAATTAACATGGCATGCCGCCACCACCAAGTGCTTTGCAAACATTTGCTAAATACTACCACATCTCCCGGAGCGCGTTCACACAGACGTTGAGCCTTTAACCTAATTTACTTGTGGCGCCACGCTATGCAGCGAAACGCCAGTCGAACAAACGGCAGAACTAAACCGGAATAATGTTGGTAAAACAATTCTTAGCAACTTTTTAATTTTTAGCACTACACACTGCACGTACGCCTGATGATTCTTGTGAATACCACTTAAGCGTACGTATGCTGTTTAAATATTATACAATATTCTCGCCCAACACTGTTTAAAGGGAAGCACAGCTAATGGTGTTAATGAATTAATGGGCTTTCTCTAATTTACCAAAACACACCACAGCTACATCTCACGCGAGTTCATACATTTACCAACCCATGTATAGCCGTAATAACGTATAGCAGTACATTTAGAGGTTCGTTCTGAATCGCCGGCGTGCTTTACAAAAGTCTAAACATAAGAAAGCGCACTTTATGTATTTTAATGCACAACGAAAGCGCACTTTATGTATTGTGGTATGTTGTAGTAACAACGATAAGGCAAATAAATGTGAGGACAATTAATAAAGTAAAATAAAGTAGCTAACTCCTTCATTTGTTTTTTAGGTCTCGCCTCTCAATGCGCATGCGCATTGAGCAGAGCGAGACTATAGGGGCTTAAATAAGCTTTACCTAGACTGGCGATTGACTGGCGATTTGATGCTGTGCCCGTGCGCTTTTAGGTCAATGAGCAAGCGCATTGACCTAAAATGCGCGTGCACATCATCAAATCGCCATCTGTTCCCCAGCAGCACTACTCCCACACCTTTGAAGTGAAGCTTAGCTTCACTTCAAAGGCCCCTGCTGCTTCACACCCTCATCGCCGCTCTCCCCGCTCCGCCCCTCCCCTGCCCGCCGTGTCGCATTTCTCCTCCCCCTCCCCTTCTCTGCTTTCCCTCCGTCTTGTTTTCCTAGCACCCCCCCACCCCCTGTCCCCTACCAGCCTCCACTGAATGTTCCGATTTTTCTGTGAAAGTAACTGGGCTCGTGAGAAGTTACGCTTTTCTCCTTCCAGTCCTAATGTGCATTGAGTGCAGCACCGGCAGCTTCCAGTTCTGCAGCACTTCGTCTATTGCTTTTGGAAAGCTGCATTTCTGTAATTTTGGCTCTCCCCGCTCCGCCCCCTCCCCTGCCCGCCGTGTCGCTTTTCTCCTCCCCCCTCCCCTTCTCTTCCTTCCCTCCGTCTTGTTTTCCTAGCACCCTCCCACCCCCCACCCCCCTGTTCCCTACCAGCCTCCACTGAATGCTTCGATTTTTTATACCAGTCTCAGTTTTCATAACATACGTGGTGGCGGGGAAGAGGGAATGGCAAGCTGGCTTATATTTTTACATATTCTAAAATTTCCAAGTAACGGGAAATGTGTAGTATTGAAGCCCAACTTCACTCAGTTTTGCTCCTTTTTTGTATGTAAACAACTGAGAATTAAGCACAGATGTTGTGATTTTTTTTTTAAATATATACGCATCGAGTCCTAAATACATTTTACACACCGAGCACGTGTCCTTTCACTACTGTTTCCCCCTTTAGCGTGCTTCTGATTTCAAGAGAAACTGGAGTTCTTTTACTTCTGCTTGTCACACCACTTAATGTAGTAGTACTCTGTGCTGCAGGTAAACCGCAGATGTGGCCTAACGACCAGAGCTGCCATCTAAGTCATGTAAATACAAAACATGTTGCATTACAAATGCTATAGGTGTCACATTCGCGAAAGTTATAACTATTGGCATTGTAAATGACAAAGCTATCAATTTAGCTATTTAAAAACCAACACATAAATAAAAATGTTCATTTACAATACCAATAGCTACAACTTTTCTAATGCGAGACCTATTGCATTTCCAATGCTTGTTTTGCTAATGGGCAGCAGGGCATCTTTAGGCCACGTTCACACAGCAGCTGCGTTTACACAGCAACCTCAAGTTTCGTGTCTGATGAACGCGTGGCGTTCAGCTCTGTGCTTAATGAAAGCGTGGCGCTGACGCCAGTAAGACGCCCAATCTTAAGTGTTTTTATTTTTTACAACGGCAGCACGAATAGCTTGTAAGGTATCACAACGCCGTGCAAAAGAAACGAGGCCATTTTCTAAGCCGTACTAGTAAGACGCCCGCTCATGAAACAACATCTTTAACGTATTTATTTTGCTACATTGGCAGCAGGAATAGCTTGTACAGCATCACCTTACAATAATACAAAGGTGTCTGGTATAAAAGTATGTTATTTAAAAAAATTAACTTGCTAGTGGCACAACATCATGGAAAAAAACACCAGGCCATCTTGTAGGCCACGTTTACACAGCAGCCGCATTCATACAGCAACCTAGAGTTTCGTGTCTAATGAACGCGTGGCATTCAGCTGTGTGCTTAATGAATGTGTGGCGCTGACACCAGTAAGATGCCCAATCTTTAGTGTATTTATTTTTTACAATGGTAGCTTGTAAGGTAATACAAAGGTGTTTGGCAGAAAAGTAATTTATTTAATCAAATTAAATTTGCTAGTGTGGAATGCCATGTTTAACAAGTCGGGCGGCACAACAGGGGCAGAAAAAAAAACGCGGCCGCGAAATGAAAGTAAAAAACGCGGCCGCAAAATAAAAGCCTTTGATGCAGCAAGGGGCGGAGGGGATACCTTTGAAGAGCTGCTGGAGGCACCAAGCTGGGGAACAGATGGCTGGCTTTGATGTGCACACTCTTTTTATGTCAATGCGCTTGCGCATTGAGCTTGCTTTTCACGGGCACTGCATGGAATCGCCCGGTGGTTAAGCTCTGGATAAGGCCCTATATTCTCGCAAGCTCAATGCGCAAGCGCATTGACAGGCGAGACCTAAAAATTCAAAGGGGGCCAATGTGGACCCCCCCAGAGCCGGGGGACAATGACCTCCCGGGGCCAAAATTGACAACAACAAAAACATAGGGGGCTTGCGTAGACCCCCCCAGGCTCCGGGGACCACACCCTCCCCGTGGCCCATTATATTTTCAAATAAAGAGGGAGGGGGGCCACACAACCCCCCATGACATATATAGCACCATGGACTCCGAACTCCTTAGGGCCAATCTGTGAAAATGACCCCCCTCCTGGAGCCATTAAAGGCCCTGGGGACCACCAGTGCCAGGGCTGGCTCCTGCTAAGTCCCGGGGTGCCCATTTCCATAGCTTTTTGCTTTGACTTGGCAGTAGCTTTGAGAGCTCCCATCAAGTCATGGCAAACACTCCGGCTTCAGTGGGCGGGAGCTGTCAAAGTGCTCCCTCCCACTGGAAGCAGAGGTTTCATCTCTTTCCTTGTGATGCCGATGCGACCCTCTTCCTGGCGTCCGAGAAGCTGTCTGGTAAATGACAATGATTGGCAGGACCAGACAGTGACATACCTAGCACCAACCTTGACCAACTTCCAACATCCCACTGTGACTGGAAACTGCACTGCCCTACTGAGTGACTTACATATGCCCCGTGGCCCATTGGCCAAGTCGTCTTAGTTCTCCTGTAGTTCAGTGGTGCAAGTGTGTCAAATGTTGGTGTATTTGGGGTTGGAAACAAAAGTAACTGTTCATGGGAAGCACCCCCGTACCAGCACACACCAGTGCCCCGTACTTACACCACCTGGAAGAACTGGGCCCAGCCCACCTGAGAGTAGAGCATCTCAGACGGATGCTACTGAGCAGTGCACCAACGGCCTCTCAGCTAGGCAACCCTCAGCCCTGGCGGACGAGCCCATATAGGCACTAGCTGGTGCAATGGGCAGGGGGCGAACCTCCTGCCGCCACCTGTGCCTGCCTGCCTGCCCGAGCATCAGTCCCTGAACCTGCCAAGTACCACTACCTGTGGTTTGACTCACAGGAGAAGACCCGTTGAACACCATGATTTGGAACATGACCTCTGGGTAATGGCAAAGGACTCTCACTAGAAGGCCAATGATTCATGTCCCATGACCATGCAGGCACGTGGTCACGCCCCCCCTTAGAGGGCACAACGAGTCCCACGAGGATGCACACCCAATCCAGCTGCGATATATCTAATGAAGAATTAATTTTTACGTGGACCCCCTGCGTTGCTAGGCATTGGGCCTGCCGGAGGTGCCAGATAAAGCTTTCTGCAGGATACACCTGGGATCCATGTTGTATTCCCCTCAACATGCACCATGCAGCCTCAGAGAAGATCGTACACGTGGCAACTCCCCCCCAGAGGCACTGTCAGCCTCGCGAGGATGCGCACACAATCCAGCTCCCCGTGATCCCACTCACATTGACGGATTCAATACTCTGCAGTGGAGCCCCGCGTAGCCTCCCCCCATCGGGCCTGCACAGAGGTGCCTGGGAATGCCCGCAGCATGCTGCGCCTTTGTCACTCCTCAGGGCACCCACGCAATGAGCACCGCGTGGCCGGGGACGATTGTATGACGTTACAGCGAATTCCGTTGCAACGCATGCCTTTACCACGCATGCGTTACAACGGAATTCGTTTTCCACGCATAACCTTTACCTCGAATATTCCTTTACCACGCATACATTTACAACGTTTTTCGTTGTAAATGTATGCATGGTGAGGGCATAATCTTGATAAAGGTTATCTCTCCCCTTACATGCCCCCAGCCTCCACTCCTTATATTTACCCCTGCCCTTAACCCTTAATATATATATATATATTTTCACAAAAATGCCCCTTACCTTTTAACTCGCCCAGTGGCGTCACTAGGGTTGGTGTCACCCAGTGCGGGTAACTCATGGTGTCACCCCCTCATGACTTACATCATGAATCCATGATGCCCCCCAGATACCCTTACACAGCTTTACAAAGGGACTAAAATGCACATGGCACCCGCGTGGACAGTACAGGACACACACTACGCATGGCACCAGTCTACCCATGCCCAGTTAGACACAGGTTTAATGGCAGCACAAGAACCCTACATGCCCGTTCAGGGCTACACTGTTTCCGGGCATAGCATGTTACGTCTGCACGGACTCAGAAAGATGCGCACAGTAACTTATGGAAACATGACACCCATGTGCAACTCATAGCCAGTGGGCAGTACGTTACACTTGCACACAATAGCACAACTACAGACCAAAGCAGTTTCCTGGGTATATCGCACGCTCAGACACAAGGAGCACAGGTTGTAATCCTCAAAGGGCATACTTTAAAACACAGCGAAGGGAAGAATGGGGGTGCCACTTACCAGCTGCAGAGGAAGACAAGCGTGCACCTGGCGCTGCAAAACCCTGGTGCACTTCCCTGGGTCGGTTAGCCAGAGTTCAGCCTGCAGGGACTTCTTTTTCCTTTGGTTTTCCTGAAATGATTCCTCTTGCCCGCATCGCAAGAATCGCAGGGTCGGAATCCATCTTCCCCTTTCTTGGTGTTGGGTCGGGTAAGATTTTTGAGGCCTTGGAGTGTTTAGCATGCCACTTTTCTCTTGTAGCACACCGTTTGCTACCTCTCACATTTTGTTTGCTTTAGATACTTGGACAAGTGCCACCATTGCCAACGTAACGTTTGTTCTTGTGCTTGAGTGTCTGCCAGATTATGCAGTATTATACCTCTAATTGTACTGTTTTCTCTTGTAACCTGTACACATGTCACTTTTTCCTCCTGTATTGCACCGTTTGCTACCAACCTCATGTATTTTGTTTGCTCACAATTGTCACTTTTGCCACATGTAACTTAACGTTGGCTTTTGTAATTTGTTCACTTGTTATTTTCGAATCATCATGTAACAGAGTTCCTATTGTGAAGCGCTCTGATGCCTTCGGGTATAGTCCGCGCTATATAAAAAATAATAAATAAACTTTTTGGGGCTCGAGGATCGCTACTGCAGGAAGGGTTGGGGGAGGGGCCCTCTGAATGTCTCACCCTGGAGCGTTTGGAGAGGCAGGCAGGACTCGGAGAAAGCCATCCGTCACTGTGGAGACAGGCATGGGCAGCGCTGCCTCTGCTTCAGCATTCCGCCTCCCAGAATAATATGCTGCTCTGTGCCCCGACTGCCAAGGGCAGGAAACAGGAGCCCTCGTTGCCTGGCACGATGAGCAAGGAGGCCGGGCTTCTGGAGAGCATTAGCAGCCCGCGCTGTTACTTGTAGCATTTGGATTTTTAAAACGTCAGGTCCGGGAGCCACGTCATGACGTGAGTGACGTTTCGAACGTCATTGACGTCCGGATGCTTAATTGGGACAATAATTTTGGCCGGCGGCCGGGTAAGGTTCAACAGACAGAAATATTATTTTGCATTTTGGTGTCACGGACTCAGTGAAACCAAAATGCAAAATAATATTACTGTCTGTCAAACCTTACCCGGCCGCCGGCCAAGATTATTGTTGGCACGGACCATGGTGTCACCCCTTTGGATGGTGTCACCCGGTGCGGTCCGCACCCCCCGCACCCCCCTAGTGACGCCACTGAACTCGCCTTCTCTCCATCTTCTTTTCTTACGTTGGTCGTACGTCGTTAAGAGGAAGCGGAAGTTACTTTCCGTTTCCTCTCTAACGACGTTGATTGCATCAGCTTCGGCTCTTCAGGTTAGTTTTGTTTTTGGGGGGGAGACCCCCCCAGCCCCCCATTTTTTTTCCAACGCTTTATTTTATTTTGTTATGGGGGAGACCCCCCAAACCCCCTTTTTTTTCTTTTCATTTTCCACACATGCCTTTACTACGTATTTCGTAGTAAAGGTATGCGTGGTAAAACCTCTCGTTGCAACCACGCATGCGTTGTAATGCATGCGTGGTAAATGATTTCGTGGAAACGGCCGTGTTGTAGTGGCCGTTTCCCGCCGGGGGCAGCATCAGGCCAGCCGCAACACACGCCCGACACGCCGCCTCCGCACAATCCACATCCAATGTCACCTAGGCAGGCAAGTCAACCCTCGCTATCGGACATGAGTGGCCCCACTGGGCTCTAAACCCACGACCCGGATGGCAAGATAGGGGCCAGCCAGCATAGCCACAATACCACAGGAGAGAGCACACAGGGGCAACGCACATGGCCCCCACAGAGAGCCACATCGCCCCCACTACCAGACAGCACATCCAAGCCATTCACCTCATCCCCCCATGTGCCAAGCAAAAGAGGGAGGTGGGGGTGGGCTTGACCCCGGCGTGGCGGCCGCCGCTCACCCAGGGATGGCCCCGGCCCCTCTGAGCGACGCATCAAGGGCTCCCAAGTAATAGGCCCGTGGCCCACCACCTGGCATTCTGGTAGGATTCCCCCTCCGTGAGCCGTGCCACTAAGCCCGCTGAGAAGTGTGCTGACCCACAGGGGATTGGCCTAAGGTTCCCACACCCCGAGTGACCCAGGGGGTAAACTGATGGCTCTCCTGGTGAAGAGGTCCCGAGACGAGGGTTCAAGTTAAAAGGCCTGCGGACGCCCACTGGATACCCCGGCCGCAAACCCCACTGGCCGTCCATCCAGAGCCCACGCCCCCTGAGACCCAGGCATTCCCCGGTGACTCCCGGGATCGAGAAAGCCCGGGGTAGGGGATTGCGGGGGGACGCGGGGTGTGGGGGGCATACAAAACGACTCATTTTCACTATCCAATGTGATTTACTCAGGCCGGGAAGGGCAACAACGATGCCAGATGACCGACAAGACAATTCGAGTCGACCAAAAAGACTGCGTGTCCGGCAGCAAAGAGGGTGTCAGAAAGGCAGGGGGAGGTACAAGTACCTTTCCCTAACCCTCTGTGCACTGGAAATGACACAGTCAGTGGGTCGGGCCGTGGGACTCCTCCCCATGGTCCCGAGACTAGAGCAGGTGGTGGTGGTGTGCCTAAGCGGCACTAAGGCGGCCACCCGTTTAGGTGACCCACTGCATGAGCCGCGGGCAGCCACATGCCCTCTGTTTTCATTACCTGCCTAATTGTCCATCTGTTCTCCAAACCCAGTAACCTCAGTGTTATATCACCGATTTTGGGAGGCACTTCGCTTCCACAGACCTCAAACCTCACTCGCTGTCTTAAGACCTCGTTTCTACATTCCAGCTCCTTCTATTTTCTTTTTCCAGTCCGCCTGCTTTGAGGAGACCTTAGGGTGACATAAAGCGCTATACAAATATTCAACAAAGGGCAAAATCATTTGTATAATCCAAAGTGTTCAACTAAGCCTCTCTCTATGTGGTGCCTTCAAAAGCCGCAAGGAATGTCATACTGAGGACTTGTTGGACTGCTTAGGAATACTGTATGCAGTCCTGTTCCACCTCATTTCCTCCCGACTCTCCCTTCCTATCATCTTTTAAGATTCAACTGGTTTACCACATCAACTCACTAGGGTGACCAAGCGTCCGTAAATTTCATGGCCCATCTGTAAATTGGACTTCACGTCCGTTGTCCATGAGGATCCCTTTTATGGATGCCTGTTGTCCGTAATTTTGGGCCTTTCAGGGAACAGAGCTGTTCACCTGCAAGAGGCCTCAGCCCCCTGATGGGGCACCTCGCACTTCTCCTCGGAGCACTAGAGCAGCCCCACCTCGCCCATTGTCATTCTGTCTGCGGCTAATTGCCACATACAGAATGACAATGGGGCAGTCTGGGCTTTTACAGCACGTGGTGGCCTCCTCCTGCCTCGGTCCAGGGCAGGGCATTCTGCCACATGGAAGTGCAAAAACGCCCATGCTGTTGCTACCTGAGAATCCAGTTAATCATACGAAGGCGGTGAATGATGTTAAAAAGAACGGGTTATAGTTCTTTCAGAGTCTCATCATTTTAGAACTGACACATTTTCAATATTATATTCAAGGAAGCCTTGGTTGCTGCTTTTTTATTTTATGCAGCTAACAACCATTGACAAAGCCAATAGTTCTTGCTTGTTGTAGGTGTAATGTTACTTGTTCTAGGTGTAACGTTTTTGTATTATATATCTTGGTGCAACCAATGACAGAAGCAACAAAAATACCAGTCTGGCGGCAACTAAGCACAGATTTTTAGCTGACGTGTTTTAAGCAAAGCCCTTAATTACATCGAACACCCCCTTTGGAGAGACCCCCCAGTTTTTTCATCCCACTTAAAGCTCTAGAAACAACACCATGTCACAGTCGCCTCACGTTCGGGCACTGTGCATCATGCATGACTCATGCCTTTAACTTTTTCAAATTGCCTGTGCAGGGGTATAGTGAACCCTCCCATACCCCACCCCACCCCGTGCTTTAGGAACTACAGCGAGGGTTGAATTATTGAGGGGTCTCTTCTGTCTACTTAAGTGAGTAAGTAAGGGTTGGATGGATGGATGGCTGTATGGATGAGTGAAATTATGGATGGATGAGTGAAAGGGTGGATGATGGGTGAGTGAATGGGTGGATGGATTAGTGAAATGATGGATGGATTGATAAATTGATAAATGAAATAGTGAATGGATGGACGGATGCGTGAAAGGGTGAATGTAAGGCTGGATGAGTGAGTGAAAGGGTGGGTAGATGAACAAAAGGATGGATAGATGAGTGAAGGAGTGAATGGGTAGATGGATGAGAGAAAGTATGGATGAGTGATAGGTTGAATGGATGGATTTATGAGTGGATGAGTAGATGGATGGGTGGGTGGATGGAAAGATGGATGGCTAAGTGAAAGGGGATGAAGAGAGAAAGGAAGGATGGGTGGATGGCTGACTGAACGGGTGAATGGGTGGAAGGATGAGTGACTGGGTGGATCAAAGAGTAAGTGAAAAAATTGTCTGGATAGGTAAATGGCTGGATGGATGAGTGAATGGATGGATGGGTGGAAGAGTGGATGGATGGGTGTATGGATGGATCGGGTGAAAGGGTGGATGGATGGAGAATGGGTGGATGAGTAAAAGGGTGGATGGAGGGATGGATGAGTGAAATGATGGATGGAAGGATACGTGATGGATAGGTTTGTAAATGGTTGAATATTGACATGGATGGGCACACACATGGAAGGACAGAATGAATGGTGAAAAACTGAATAATGGATGAAAGTATGATTACACATTGTAAGCCCCAATATATTAAGCAACATTTTCTATACATTGACTTTCACGTTTATATGAGTCATTGTCTCTATATAATATGTGTGTGATGTAACACACTCCGACACGCTGCCGTACATACGTCGAATGAGTAGCACTATAAAATACATTAAATACACATGAGAGAAGGTCTATGTGAAGATGAGGGGCACCATTGGAGTGTGGTAGCATGGCCCAACTGGCCGGACCGGGCATCGGGCATCTCCCTGCGAGCTGGAAAGGTGGGGTGGGGGCAGTTTTGTTACCACAAAAAGACCTGCACTTTTGCTTAAAGCTGCGTGCATACTGAAAAACCATGAAGTGCACAATTGTCTTAACTTAATGCAAACTTATTTTCACTTGTACTTAAGTGGTTGTCTATTTACTTAATTATATACTATGGCACAACCTCCTCTGATGTGTCTCTAAAACTTACCTTTTGTCTTGAATTTTTGTCCTGAATTTTGACCCTTTTTCCTGAATTTTTACATTCAATGTCCTGAATTTGCACCCATGCCAGTTGGTCACCCTAGGACTCACTCATGCTATGGGCACCGGTCATACTGCACAATAATGCACAACAAAATTCTCCAAAGTTGAGTAAAAATATCTGTTTGGTGATATATATAATACACGCATAATTGACTGAATGGCTGTGGTGGACAGAGAGTCTTTGGTTTTTATGTTTAGATAAGCTATGTTCTGCAGGCTAGCAAGGGAACGCCCCTATGACGACATAACTCAGAATGTTCATATGTTTTTTTGTTTTGTTTGGTTTTTACAGATTTATATAGCGCAAACTCGACCCGAAGTTATTGGAGCGCTTTACATGAACACCAGTTACCTTACAAAAGAACACATTCATTTTGGGGTTTTTCATAGATATTGAGCTTTTCGTCTCTACGGTGATATAATTTAGAATGTTGACACATGGTGGACTGTTCACCTCTATGACGACATACCTCAGAACTTTGATACGTATTTAACTGTCCGTCTCTATGGCAATATTAATGAGAATGTTGACACATGGTGAGGAGTTCACCTCTATGACGACATATCGCAGAATAATGTTACGTATTGAACTGTCCGTCTCTATGGTGATATAAATTAGAATGTTGACACACAGTGAGGTATTTACGTCTGTGACGCTTTCGGTCAAGGGTAATGGAGGGCCCCAGGGGAAGCGAAGACGCAGTCTAGTCTTCCCCTGGTGTCGTTCGCGCGGGGAAGGGCCAGGCTGGGGTTGGGGGCGGTTGTTGAGGGGGTGGGTATAAGAATGCAGGGGGAGGAAGGTGACTTCCTCTTCCTGCATTCTGGCATTGCTGGGTGGGGAATAGTTTTTCTGTGGCTCTGTGGGATAGTTCTGGAGGACCGGGTGTTTGTTTTTGCGTGGCGACGGTTTGCGGGACGTGACGGGAGTAATTCACTTCAGGTACAGCGGATTTGTCGTGGGCCATCTGGTCGGTGGCTGGGGCTGGTGCGGCGGTGTTTTTTGGCCGTGGAGGCATGTCCGGGGACTCAGAGGCGGTGTGGGAGGCTTTGCGTGTGTTGGGGAGGGCGGATTTCTTACGGCCGGGGTTTTGGAGCAGACGTGGGTAGGTTCTGAGCGTCCCCCACGGGCGGCTGCTGCGGGGATTAGTGCGGCCGTTTTTGCCTGCCAGTAGGACTCCGCTCCGGCAGGTAAGCCTGGGTCGGGTCGGGGGCGGGGCGCGGGGGGGAGGGGTGCACAGCGCGGAGGCCGGCGTAAGAGCCTGCCTCCACGTTCAAAATCGGCAGGGAGCGGGGGCCTGGTTGTGGGGGCCCGTGGGCAAGTGGTGCAAGTGGTGGATGAGGAGGCGTGGCCAAGCCCCCTGGGAGGGGCGCAAGATGCCCCCTCGGGCCTGGTATGAGTTCAGGCACGGTGGGGGGCCCAGGGCATGCTGTGAGCTTGGCTACTGAGCTGTCTGCGGGTGGGCCTGGGGTGGTGGACCTGGGTGGCCCAGGGCGGGGGGTCCTGTGGCTGTGGTTCTGGAGGAGGGGGGTAGCGAGGGAGAGGAGGCTGCCTGCGAGGTGATGGGGGGCTTTTAGAGTGTGGGCTCCTGGACCTGTCTGTGGGTTCGAGGGCCAGCACCCCGGTACTGCGGGGAGTTGGTGGTGGGCCCACCGGGCAGGTGGTGATGGAGACCAGGCCTGGGGGGGCTGGGGGCCCTGGGGGGGCTTTGCCTTGGAGGAGCATGCAGGGGGTGGGGCACAGGGGCTACTGCCCACCGTTGCTGGGCAGGTGGGAAGCCATGGTTGTGGAGACAAAAATTAGAGAGCAGAGGCTGCTGGTTCAGGAGGCAGACGTCAGGTGGGCTGAATTGGAGGACATGAGGGCGGGTGCTTCCTGGGGGGTGAATTGGAGGGCCCGTGATCCAGCGGCCTATAGAAAATATATCATAAACAACGCTACCCAACTTCATAACCTATAAACAAAATTCTATACTAAAATTTGGACCCATTTATTAGCCTGACATAATTTGGGCCTACTGAATCAGGTGGTCAGATTAAATCTATATACACATTATCTACAAACTATATACATTTTTATACATCTGCGAAAAGAATATTGTCATTAGAATAAAACTTTATCATTTAAACGACCACCATTGGCGACGTGATCTAGCTAATAGTAACCTACACTCCTGAATAACCAAGACCAGCTTGTTTGTCAAAAGTAAGATTTTATTTACTAAATTATGGTATATAAGTTGATAGTTTTATAAATGAATTTTATTAGCAATAAAGCTAGCATTATTGTAAAGAAACGTGAGTAAAATACAATTTAAGCAAGTAAATCAAAATTAAAGTAAATATGTAAAGTTTAGCATTTCTAAAACCTAATTCCCTAACTGAGCTAAATAGATAGAAATTAAAGTAAAGCTCTTTGAGAATTCTTACGTGCTCCACGCAAAGTCCGACAGCACATCACCCTCATCGGAAAGTCAGAAAGCAGCAGCCAGCCCATCCCTAGGGGCATGACTTTTTATACCTTTCTACACTAACTAAACTACGCAAAGGAAAGTTTTCAGAAATCTTCGACGTCCCATTGGCTGAGAGTGACAAGTGACATGTCACCCACTTTTCAAAACTTCCATTAAGTCACTTTTCTTAGAGACCATTGTCCCTTCCGAGTGCAACCAGGAGCTTCCTAGGATTGCAACATTTGTATAAAGTCATTCTCGCAGCGTCCATTGACTTCCAATTGACTTCCGCGGATGCCAAGTTAAGGACTGACAAAATGTTCTTTTTCGACCTTGGCCATGTCCGACAGAATGATGATATCACGTTAGTTTTTGCTTTGTGAACGCAGCTTTTGACGAATAATTTATTTCAGAATGGGCGTCTCAGCACTTTTGCAGAGGTACAATTCAGCATATTGTAGCTCGGGCAGACAAGGCCCAAAAGCAGACAACTTATGTTTTCTAATATAAAACAAACACAAGAAAAGTATTAATGTAAGAAATAATGTATATTCTGTATCCACCCCAAGATTTACTAATTAATTAACCCACCCGATTAATCAAAATGTTACCTAGCCATTGCAAACAAATAAAGCAGCGTTTATATCTACCAGTCTCCGTTATTCCATGAGACTTAAATGCACCTAGAATAGTAGAAATGACATCACACAGACAAGGAAAAGCAAAACAAGCACATGCTTCTTTTAAGTTTGCAGCAGTTAGTTATGACAAAAACGAAAACAATAAATTATTTTATTATTTTGCACGAACAAAAAGATGCAATAATTATGCACGTTTATGAGCACACATGTTAGTCCCCCCATGTGTAAAGTTTAATCTAAGTTGTATTAGCACGACATATCATAAATCATTAATATTATTATTCATGTTATGGAAATATGACTTCGCGAGTTTAAACAAAATTTTGTTTTCTATCTCGCTCCATCAACTCCCTCATCTGGTGATTAACAAATCACCACACCAGCACTCAAAATTTTGATAATTTAAATTTCTAAGAAATCGATTCAAATTCATTTGTATCAGTAAATCTAAAAATCTGTCTCTGCATAATCTTTGGAATTAGCATAACGCTCTCTATGTAACTCCTGTAATTCGATCTCTCTTTCTTCTTCTTTTCTGAGTTTATAAATTCTTTTCTTTTCTTTCAACTGTTTCTTTCTTTTATGTAACAAACAACCTATTTTGGTCAAAATAAAAATGAATACTATTATAATCAAAGGTGCCAGAATCTTGCCAAGAATTGAACTTCCGATATCATGAAACCAGTTTTTAATTGCTTGAAACCTTTTTGAAAGTTTCCCTGTAAAATCATCTTCTTCTAAAGGAATTATCTCTGAATGCATTTGTGTAATATTCTTAATATACATTTCAATATTCTTACTTTCATCAGGTATATATGTACAACAATGTTGTACATGTAAAATGCCACAGACTCCTCCCTCTTTTGCTAGGAGTATGTCTAAAGCAAGGCGGTCTTGTATTACCATGGATCTAATTGCAATAACTTCAACATTCACTAATTGAAACCCATCAGCTGTGTCGGTTGATAATCTATCAACTATAGTGGACAATTTTCTGATTCTCCCTGCATTTAGGGTTATACCAACAAAAGGTATTACAGCTTGAAAAATATCTCCCAGAACTTCAGTAAAAGTTTCTCTTTTAACTCTATTTACATAATTATGAATTTTAAACAATCCTTCTGAATCTCTGTCAACATGAAACACTTTAGGAAAAACAATCCCCACATAACAAGTTCCATACCAGTGGTCTGGAAGGTTGTAGTAGGCTTTGTCACCACAAACAAAATAAATCCCAGGAAAGATAGGATCTTTTCCACCTTTAAATCCCCAACCTCCCAAAATCTGATAAGTATCTTCACAGTTACTTGCACCTACAAAATAATTATCAAAAAGTGTATTATCTCTTCTAATGCAAAGTTTTCCACTAACTGGTTTGTCTATGTGAATTGCAATATTTTCAAGCATTTTGCCATTTAATTTCTCATCCTCTTTTTGCCAGAAACTTGACTTAGTCTGCTTGACTAATTCATTCCTCTTATAAATTGCTCTTCTCTCTTCAACCATATTTAAAAATTTCTTTCCTTCAGCACTTAATTTACATGTTAGATTATTGCATACTCGTAAGTGAGTTCGTTAGTAACAAGGAAAAATTCTCTCATTTGTTTTGCTTTCTTATGCTTATTTAAAACATTATCAATCTTAATATTTGCAAAAATTTCATCATAATTTGAATAGTAATATTCTAAACGTCCAGTTTGATAAAATAAACTAGTTAATACACTACATGTTACAGCATAAGTGAGAGGAAGCATATTATATGTTACTCCCTCAGAAACAGAAGCAGGTAACTTAACGCAGACATAGCAGTCTTTTGCATCCATTACCTTAACATATTCACTCAATAGCTTTGTGAATGTATTACTTGAGAAATCACCAATTGATTTATCTTGATGAATGTTAGGCTGATGATCAATAACTTTTGCAGACGCACTATTTTTAGTTTGGCTAACCAGAGCTTTGCTTGTTATGTTAACTTTGTGTAATTCTCTATTCATCTCCAAAGGGATAATCACAGCTAGAACCAACCAGAGCAGAACTAAAATGAGCAGACACACCAGAGTCATCTTACAGCATCTTTTAAAAACAGAACACTTTGAAGTGCTCTCCTTAACATAAGGCATTCTTGGTTAATTTTAGGCTCAAAAAATAAAAATAAATTTTAAAATTCTTAATTTATATTTACACCCCCCTTTTAAAATATTTTTTTTTTTTTTTTTTTTTTTAAAACCCTAGACAAGATTTCTTCGACCTTATGTCATACATAAGTTTTCTTCAACTAAACAGTTTTTCTTCGACCTTGTGTCAACTAACAAATTTTCTTCAGCCTTTTGCCAATTTAATATTTCTATACTTCAATCATTGTCACTAATTTCTTGGATTTCGTTTTCTTCTTCACTACTATCATATATGTCAATAACAGGTGGAATTACTAAGTAAGTCCACTCAGGAGACTTGTATTTTTGGTTTGGTCTTATTATTCTCTTCCCTTTTCTCGATATCACTTCAATTTTTCTTCCAACTCCAACTTCTTTTCCAGGACTCTTTTGACTACTGATTTCTTCAACTTGTTCTTTTGGCTTCTTGATCAATCTGACTCTCAATCTTCCACCTGGCCAGTAGTCTGCTTTTCTCACGTACTTCTTCTTTGGTTCAGAATTATTTGATTCTGACTTCCAAGTCCTTTTCTTTCTGTTTTCACTTTCACCTTCCACGTCACTTTCTTCAGTTTCGTAGTCTGAAATTTCAATTGACTCAGGAACTTCTCTATTCGGCAATTTCACTCCTTCAGGAACTTCACTTTGTCTTCCATCACTGGTACTCGGTAATTCGTTTTCCTCCTCTTCCTCAATTACCCCCAACTTCCCAGATTTCGGATTTTTGTTCCTTACTTCAGAGTTTGTTCTCTGCCTTTCGATACTCTCCTGGTCTGAAACTTCTTTTTGTTCTGCTTCTTTGTCTTCAATGGAGACAACCGAATCCTCAGTTATCTTTCCTTTTAACAGATTCTCTTCACCTTCAGAATCTATTTCAATTATTTCCAAGTCTTTTCTTGTCAAATTTCCATTCACTGGCACAGTTTCCAGATGTCGACTTTCTTGTCGATCTTCAGAATCTGGAATTATTTCACCTTCTGTTTCGCCTTCTGCTTCAGAATCAGAATCATCTGTGGTATCACTTTCAACGTCAGAACTCTCAGGAGTTGGTACTGGAATAGTATGACTAGGATGAATCCAACGTTTCAATCCTCTGCACTTTACAGCATTAGTAGTGATCAAAATTATCTGCCTAGGTTTCTGCCATCTAGGAGCTAGACAATTCCTTCTTCGATGTACTTTCGTTCTGACCCAATCGCCAGGTCTCAGATCATGTGTCAAAACCTTTTCATCTGATTGAGCTTCAGTTCCCACCTGATTAGACACAGAAGTTACCATATCAGATAACCTTTTACAGTAATCCAAAATAGCACTGTCATTTATGCTCAATAGTTTACCTACAGGTACAAAAGCTTGCCTCATAACTCTTCCCATTAAAATTTCATGAGGACTCAAACCTGTCTTTTTATCTGGTGTACTTCTTAATGACATCAAAACAAGTGGAAGAGCATCAGTCCACTTTACACCTGTTTCAAGACACATTTTTCCAATTCTGTTTTTAATTGTTCCATTTATTTGTTCAACCACTCCTGATGCCTCTGGTCTGTATGCACAGTGTATTTTCTGCTCAATGCTCAAAGCTTCGCAAATTAACTTCATCAGTTTGTTATCAAAATGGCTTCCTCCATCACTCTCAATAGTGACTGGAAAACCGTACCTTGGGATGATTTCTCTGAGCATTAGTTTTGCCACTGTAATTGAATCACAATGTCGTGTAGGGAAAGCCTCTACCCATCTTGAAAATAAGCATACAATTACAAGTACATATTTCAAACAATTGTGTAAGGGCATTTCAATGAAATCCATTTGTAACCTGGTAAAGGGACCACCCTCTCGACCAATTATTCCTGTCCCCACCACTGATTTTCTGTTTGGGTTCATTTGTTGGCATGACAAACACCTTTGACAAAAAGATTCTGCAATAGTTCTAAACTTGGTATTGAACCATGTTTCTCTGAAAAGTCTAACCATAGAATCTCTTCCCAGATGTGCTGGACCATGATATAATCTGGCCATGTCAGCAATCAAACAATTTGGTAAGACTACTCTGCCATCTTTGTAAACCCACACTCCATCTTCTTCACGTGGTCTACAATCTGATCTTAACCACAAGTCTTTTTCTTCATCTTCTGCTTCATTTTGTAAATCTCTAATCTCATGCCATGTTTCTACAACAGTTGTTAGCATTAATGAATTTGAATCAGTTTCTTTACTCCTCTCCCGATTGTATGAATAATTTTTCCTTGCGCAGTATTTAGCTGTTTCATCTGCGAAGGCATTTCCCTTGGAAATATAATCAGTTCCTCTAGTGTGCGCTGCACATTTAACAATGGCGATTTCTTTTGGCAATTGTATTGCTTCAATTAATCTCCTAATGAAAACTGCATTTTTAATTGGTGATCCTGTTGATGTCATGTATCCTCTCTGTGACCAGAGTTGTCCATAATCATGCACAACTCCGTACCCATACTGACTATCAGTAATGATGGTAACTCTTATATCCTTTGATATTTCACATGCACGAATTAAAGCAATTAATTCAGCCACCTGTGCTGAACGAACTCCTTCAAGACATGATGCTTCTTCAACATCTACGACTGTACAAACCGAATATGAAGCTTTTAAGACACCTCCTTCGGATCTTAAGCATGACCCATCTACAAAGTAGACAAAATCCGATTCAGACAAAGGTCTGTCTTTGATGTCTTTTCTTGGTTTTGTGCAGAATTCCATGACATCTAAACATTCATGTTCTGTTTCAATGTCATCAACAATTTCAGAATCAGGCAGTAATGTAGAAGGATTCAGATTTAAACATCTTGAAATTGAAACATTATCTGCTCCCAGTATGATTTTCTCATACTTTGTCAATCTGCTACTTGTTAAATGTTGAGTCTTACCTCTTGTCAGTAATATTTCAACTGAATGAGGCACAAAAACTTTCACAGGAAATCCCATAATGATCCCCTCACTTTGTTCGAGGCTGATACTTGTAGCTGCAACTGCCTTCAAACAACCTGGTAATGCTTTAGCAATTGGATCAAGAACTGCAGAGAAGTATGCAATAGGTTTCTTTAAATTTCCATGTCTCTGAATTAACACAGATAATGCACATCCTTCTCTCTCACTGCAATACAGTTCAAAATCTTTCTCATAATTTGGCATACCTAAAGCAGGAGCTTGGCATAAGCTCTTTTTCAGGTTCTCAAAAGAATCCATCTCAGCATCATTGAGAATAATTGGATCTTTTACATCTGACTTTGTCAGTCTTTGTAGTGGTTTTGCAATTACTGAAAATCCACTTATCCATTGTCGACAGTAACCAACCATTCCCAAGAACATTCTGACCTGTCTTTGTGTTCTTGGTGGTAACATTGCTTGAATCATTTTTATTCTCTCTATTGTTACTTGTCTTTTTCCTTTTGCAATTCTGTGACCAAGATATTTTACTTCTTGTTTGCAAAACTGTAGTTTTGCTGGGGACACTTTATGTCCCTCTTCTGCAAGGCGATTTAACAGAATTATTGTGTCTGTTACACAATTTTCTCTTGTCTTTGCAGCTATTAACAAATCATCAATATACTGCACTAACGTAGACCTACCAGGTAAGTCTAGGTCTTCTAATGATCTTTTTAACAGTTCGTTAAAGATTGAAGGACTTTCTGTATAGCCCTGAGGGATTCTTGACCATCCGAGGGTCTTACCTTGGAATCTGAAAGCAAAGATTTCATAACTGTCTGGATGTAAGGGAACAGTAAAGAATGCATTGCAAAGGTCAATGACTGTATACCATTCAGCATCATGTGGAATCTGAAATAGAATTACTGCTGGATTTGGAACCACAGGACAACATGGAACGACAATTTGATTAATCTTTCTCAAATCTTGTACGATTCTAAATGTTCCGTTAGACTTTTTAACTCCCATAATTGGTGAATTACAAGAACTACTCTCCATTTCTTTTAATACACCTTGCTTGATTAATTTTTCTATTATAGGTGTAATACCTTCAATTGTTTCTGTTTTCATTTTATATTGTGGAGTGTTTGGAAATTCTATTCCCTGTTTCAATGTAATTTTTACTGGATCTACGTTTTTCATCAGACCCATCTCATTTCCAGTAAAATCCCATATTTCAGATTTCACTGTTTCTTTAAGTTCTTCAGGTAAATCTTTTTCTTCAAATGCAGGAAACAATTTTGTTTCTTCTGCTTCCATCATCATCATTGTCATTCTGTATAAACCATCTTCCTCCATTGTTTGTAACTCAACTCCATCAGGAGAACAATATATTCTACAATTCATTTTACATAGGATATCTCTGCCCAATAGATTCACTGGACTACTATTACAAACCACAAATCTGTGTTTGTCTCTGTAATTTCCAATTTCAACTGGTACTGGATCAGTTAAGTCAGTTTTAATTTGTTGATTACTTACTCCGACAACTTGGATGGTATCCCCAGAGAGAGGTAGGTTTTCAATTTCCACTGATCTAACAGTAGAACGGGTAGCACCAGTGTCCACTAGAAAAGTGATGTCTACATCATTAACTTTCCCGTTTACAAAAGGACCAGACTGGTCAACCTCAAGAGTGGCTCCAACAACACACTCTTCCTCCTCTCTCGGGCACCGTCAACAATAATCATCAGAATCGCTGTCTTGACTTTCTGTTAATAAAAACTGTTGTGAAGCATTTTGCATTTGAACCCTTTGCTGCTTTTGCTGTTTTTGTGGTTTTATTACCTGTTCACTTCCCTGAAATCCCACGTTAGGATTATATTTTTGAACTCCCCCACAATTCGGAAAAGGTGGTTGTGGCAATTGGTCTTGACGATTATTCACCTGTTGTTGTTGCTGTTGTTGTAACTGTCGCTGAATATTAAATTCGTTTAACCCCTGTTGCATCTGTAGCTGTCGCTGCAGGTCAACACCATTCTGCATCTGTGGATTCAATAAGGGATTCTTTAAGTTTTTAGGAGGATGAGGACACTCGTCTCTCCAATGTCCAATTTCGCCACAATTAAAACAAGGTAATCTTTGTTTCAACTCCTCAATCTTTGGGCTAAATTTCTTTGGGAAATTATTATTTTTAAACTTTCCTTGTATCTGGTTTGTATTTCCAGTTTGAACAAAATTAGTATTCTTATTACCCATGCTGGCAATCTGTTGCTCAGCCACTTTTACCTGAGCCCACATGGCTTTCTCCTTCAGCTTCTTCTGTTTTACTTCTATTTCATCGCTACAATACTTAGCTTTTCTTAGAATATCATCTACAGATAGTGATTGCCATCCGACAATACTATTTCTGATCATTTCTCCAATTTCAGGTTTTAGTCCATAAACAAATCTATAGACAAAATGGCTCATGTCTTTTTCATCTAATTTTTCATAACCACTGTATTGTTTAAAGATTAACAGTAGTCTTTCATAAAAAGAATGAACTGATTCTTTTGTTTCTTGTTCTGTCCTTTCTATTTTAACCCAATCGACTTCTTTGGGTGGAATTTTGTTTTTCATCCAAACGATTACTTTTTCATAAAAATCCATTACAAGTGGATTTGGAGCACCTGTTTCTTTAATTCGCTCAGGTTCTGTTTTTGGCCAACTAATCGATATTTTACATTCTGTCCAAAGATCAGATGGAACGACAATATCAAAAAATCCATCTAAATCAATCCACAGAACTTTTGACACTTTGATGAATCTATCGACTTGCCTGTACCACTCAACTGGTTTCTCCCTCAATTTTGGAAAGTCATTTGTAAATAACAGAATGTCCTGTCTCGACCAAGGGACATGAACATATCCTCCACCTGCAATTTCTCTCATTGGAAATTGTTTTGACAATTTTTCCAATCTTTCATCTTCCTTCTTTTTCGTCCATTTTACTCTCCATTTATTCAGTTCTCCTAGTTTTTTGATATAGACAATCAAATCTTTGATATGAACTATTCTTCCCATTGAGTTTAAACTCTCAATATCACTTTCTGAAAAGTCTAATCTGTAATGTTTCGCAAAATTCTTTTGTTTACTCACATCGATTTCAAGTTCTGCTGCTAGATCCTCTAGTTGATCATATTTATTTTTTGTTTTCCATTGAATGCTTTTGCAAATGAACAGTAGTTCATCATCTCGATAGTAATTTAAACTATCTGGACCAATTGTTCCTATTATTAATTCTTCGATATTCGCTTTTAATTTGGCCACATCAAGTTTTGGCGTGGTTACCCTGACTTCAGGACTCCCTATATCTGATATAGCACCCATTGGTGTTTTTGGAGATAAATCCTCATTAAAGGTTAAATCAGGCATTCTCGATTTAGAAGAGTTTATTTCAGATAAGTCTGAATAAAATTTTTCAGCAGCCTTTTGAATTTCTGTATTTAAAGAAATAGTTAATCCAGTTTTGTTTATTTCCTTTTGGTCAAATACGGGCTGAACAGGACCAATTGTTACTGGAACTGTCACAGCTTCCATGCCTTTTGTCATTCTTTTTATTAATTCTTCTTTTGATCTTAAATATTCATTATAATCAACATCTTCAACATTTCTTGCCTCTCTTGTATAATCTTTTGGAGGTTCTCTTGCTCTTGGAGCCATTGTAAAATGTCTACCTTCATTTCGAGCATTCTCGAATTCTGGTCTTCTAGGAGTTTCAATGATTTCACAATTATTTGGATAAAGTTTAGGAGCTTCATTAATTGGAGGTGCACTCGGTGAAGTTTCAGTAGAAACCACCGGAGTAGACCATGATCTAGGAGGTCTCAAAGGCTGATTCTTTCTAGCAGTTGTATATATTTCTTCCATAACTGCATCCTCAGATTCACTTTCCATAGATTTCCCTGTAGGAGTACCCATTACCATTTCATGAATTAAATATAATCCTTCATTCATGTTTCCCTGTCTCCACATTCGTAATCTATCTTCATGAGTTTCTCTTCTCCAAGGTGGATTTTTAGAAGGTCTTTTAATTCCACTAGCTTCTCTTTGTAACTGATACATCTCGTCTTCCCACTCAACTAAAGCTTCAAATTGAGTTGGTCTCGGTTTTGGAACAAGAGCATTCATTTTCTCTCGTAAATTTCTTAAAACTTTTACATTAAATGAACCATCATCAGGCCAAGTTAAAACACCGTCGTTCTTAGTATAGCGTTTCCAACTATCAAACCATAAGACAGTATGATATCCATATTCACCTTCCATATACGCTGCAGGTGTTTTATACTTATGAAGTAGTTTACCACCTCGCGTTTCGATTTTCTTGTCAGGTGAAAATAAATTCTTAAACTTCTGAAATAATGTTGGCTTTTTCTCAACATGTTTAAAATGATAACTCATTTTTAGGAGTTAAATCTAATTCACAAAATCGTTCGTAAAATATTTCCGGGATGTTCCGTAAAACAACCAATCCGTGCGCGAAACACACCAACAAGCCAATGACAGTTGAGCTACGTCACTTTTCTGCTCAACCAATAAATTTGGAGTTTTTCCGAAGGACCAATCAGTTCACAGGTCGTCTGAGACTCAAGAGCCAATCAGAATATAGCTTGTGACGTAGGTCACCCAATCCCAGCGCGGCTCTGTGACGTACACAGCAGCTGCGGTTTCTTGTTTCTCACTACTGGCGCTTACCCCTCCTTCACAAAATCTTTTCACAGCGCCATTTTAAGGACACTTTTCAGTGTAAATTAATTCTTTACAATGACTATAAGGACAACATCTGTTCGTTTCACTATTTAGGATAGTTTACATACATTCAAGTATCCACACTTCGGAATAGACGGCGCTATTCACACTAAGGATAATATTCAATTGTTAGTAGAGTAACTTTACCCCACCCTTCTAACACGTATAATTATGAACTCGCTTTGCTCTGAACCCACCGCGAAGTGAAAGTTCTAAGAGTTCCACTTGAACATAAAATACACTTCAAACTCGCACTTTCACACTGAAATTTCCCTAACTTCAAACACACATGAAATCCGTACAGGACTCTCACCTGTTTATAGAGATCATGCACCGTTAGCAAAATAACAACGTTATCCGTACAGGGCTCTCACCTGTTTATAGATATGAAACATGTACCCGTACAGGACTCTAACCTGTTTATAGATAATCATGCACCGACGCTAATTTACCCTTCACTCGAGCTCGGATATAACTAATACTCTTATCACAGTGAGTTTTATGGAAGGCGCTTTGTCCCTATTCTCATGCTGCTTTAATTTCTTAGAAAACCCTCACTTTACAAGATTCACACCTAGCCCTAAAACTGTGCTGCTCGGCGACAACACTATGGTACACGGCGATACCTCTTGTGATACTCGACGATATCACTACAAACAGAACAGATGGCTTGCGTGACTAATTTCTCGCCACACAATCTATACCGGTATAGCTTACAGATAGCACGAAAAACGAACTCAACATGTGTTAAAACATCGATCCTATTTCCATACCATAATACTTTAGTAACCCTTAGCAACCACCATATTACCTTGGTTACTCTTAGCAACCATCAATTTCTGCTACCAGAGAATTGATCCAGCGGCCTATAGAAAATATATCATAAACAACGCTACCCAACTTCATAACCTATAAACAAAATTCTATACTAAAATTTGGACCCATTTATTAGCCTGACATAATTTGGGCCTACTGAATCAGGTGGTCAGATTAAATCTATATACACATTATCTACAAACTATATACATTTTTATACATCTGCGAAAAGAATATTGTCATTAGAATAAAACTTTATCATTTAAACGACCACCATTGGCGACGTGATCTAGCTAATAGTAACCTACACTCCTGAATAACCAAGACCAGCTTGTTTGTCAAAAGTAAGATTTTATTTACTAAATTATGGTATATAAGTTGATAGTTTTATAAATGAATTTTATTAGCAATAAAGCTAGCATGATTGTAAAGAAACGTGAGTAAAATACAATTTAAGCAAGTAAATCAAAATTAAAGTAAATATGTAAAGTTTAGCATTTCTAAAACCTAATTCCCTAACTGAGCTAAATAGATAGAAATTAAAGTAAAGCTCTTTGAGAATTCTTACGTGCTCCACGCAAAGTCCGACAGCACATCACCCTCATCGGAAAGTCAGAAAGCAGCAGCCAGCCCATCCCTAGGGGCATGACTTTTTATACCTTTCTACACTAACTAAACTACGCAAAGGAAAGTTTTCAGAAATCTTCGACGTCCCATTGGCTGAGAGTGACAAGTGACATGTCACCCACTTTTCAAAACTTCCATTAAGTCACTTTTCTTAGAGACCATTGTCCCTTCCGAGTGCAACCAGGAGCTTCCTAGGATTGCAACATTTGTATAAAGTCATTCTCGCAGCGTCCATTGACTTCCAATTGACTTCCGCGGATGCCAAGTTAAGGACTGACAAAATGTTCTTTTTCGACCTTGGCCATGTCCGACAGAATGATGATATCACGTTAGTTTTTGCTTTGTGAACGCAGCTTTTGACGAATAATTTATTTCAGAATGGGCGTCTCAGCACTTTTGCAGAGGTACAATTCAGCATATTGTAGCTCGGGCAGACAAGGCCCAAAAGCAGACAACTTATGTTTTCTAATATAAAACAAACACAAGAAAAGTATTAATGTAAGAAATAATGTATATTTTGTATCCACCCCAAGATTTACTAATTAATTAACCCACCCGATTAATCAAAATGTTACCTAGCCATTGCAAACAAATAAAGCAGCGTTTATATCTACCAGTCTCCGTTATTCCATGAGACTTAAATGCACCTAGAATAGTAGAAATGACATCACACAGACAAGGAAAAGCAAAACAAGCACATGCTTCTTTTAAGTTTGCAGCAGTTAGTTATGACAAAAACGAAAACAATAAATTATTTTATTATTTTGCACGAACAAAAAGATGCAATAATTATGCACGTTTATGAGCACACATGTTAGTCCCCCCATGTGTAAAGTTTAATCTAAGTTGTATTAGCACGACATATCATAAATCATTAATATTATTATTCATGTTATGGAAATATGACTTCGCGAGTTTAAACAAAATTTTGTTTTCTATCTCGCTCCATCACCCGCCTACAGCTACGTCGGAGGAGGAGTTTTGGGCAGAGCAGGAGGAGGCTGAGAGGATGGGAGGGGCTCGGGGGGGCTGAGGGGGGGTGTGGGTGATAGGCAGGAGCAGTTAGGGACGGCCTGGACGGCGGTGAGGCCCAGCAATGCCAGAGCCCGCCCGGGTTGGAGCGGCCCAGGGGGTAAGGGGGGATCCCAGCTGGCGGAGGTCAGCAAAGGGGAGGGAGGTTCGGCATAGCGCAAGACAGCTCCTGGACTCCGCCGTGAAGCAGTAGGGGAGTCGGCGGCGGCTTTCCCTCCGTCACGGGACCGGGCCTCGCCGTCTGGTGTGGATAAGTGGTCAGGGAGTGGTGAGCCAGTGCAGAAGGGTTTGAAACGTGCAGTGCGTGAGGTGGAATGGAAGCCGGTGGAGGATGAGTGGGAGTTGGAGCTGGATTGTGGTGCTGAGAGTGAGGAGCTGGAGGAAGGTGAAGTGAGAGATGATGTGGACAGGACGGCGATAGGGGTGCGGGGCAACAGTGGACTTGGTGTCTTGCAGGCCCCTAAGAAGAAGCCCGGGAAGGCAAGAGGGTCTGTGGTGAAGCCCAGCAGCACGGACCGTCGGCCAGGACTGTCGCAGGCCACATTGACAGGTGAGGGTGCTTGGTGGGCTGCTTGGGAGGAGGGCCAGAAAGGCGGCAGAAAGAAGGCGTGCAGGTCAGTTGGCGTGGGGGATGGGTCTGTGCGGGACGAGGGGACAAAAGGGGCTAAGGTGGGGGCACTTGCATTGGCAGGTAAGAAGGTGGTGACAGCAGGGGTACAGACGGACAAGCCTGGGATGGAGGACCGGTCGGAGGGAAAGGAGGACAAGGACGAGAAGGGGGGGACAAGCACCAGAAGAAGCTGCCCTAAATGGGTTTGGCCATGCCTTTGGGGTCTCATTTGTCAGAAAAGATTAAGAATAGGATTTGGAAACACGAGTATGCCGATGTTTTCAAGCTGTTACACAGGGAGGTGCAGGCCAAGGAGGGCTCTAAGGAGGAGGAATGGGAATTGACCAGGACGCCCCGGCTCCCTGTCAATATGGAAAATTGGACGTTGGCGTTTTTGATATACGCCAGCATCTACTGCGAGAAGCACCTGGATAGGGCTATCCCCCTCTTCAAGTACATGGACATTATCAGGAAGGCGCAGTTACAGTTTGGGGGCTTCGCATGGCTGAGCTATGACGAAGAATTTAGGGCGCGGGTAAGTGTGAATCATGACAAGCCATGGGGGTAGATTTATCAGGAGCTTTGGATGCAGTGGATGGCGTCGACACATTCGTCCACCTCGACGCACACGGCTAGTGGACTGCCGTACCCTATCGGTCCTTTCCAGCGCGGCCCGCCCAGTCTGGGGCGGGAGGGGTGGTTACCCCGGCAGGACACACAGCCTCAGAGGCCAAACCAGGCACCAACACGACCGGTGCCTGCTGGAGTTACAACAAGGGATATTGCTTGCGATACCCTTGTAAGTTTAAGCATGAGTGCTCCAAGTGCGGCGGTCATCACGCGGTCACTCAATGTCTCACCCTGGCCACGCCTTCGGAGCAGTGGCGAAACTCCAATGCGAAAAATAGGGGACAGCCTGGTGCGAAGGGTGCCTACTCCGGTTACGGTGGAGGCGATGGCCCACTGGCTTGCGTGTTACCCTGACAGGAAGGCTGCGTTGAAATTGCAGTGGGGTTTCACGGAGGGTTTTAGAGTGGACTACCAAGGACCGAGAGTGCGTAGGTGGGCAGACAACCTTAAGACAGCAAAGGAATTGCCGGAGGTAGTGGCAGCTAAGGTACAGAAAGAAGTGTCGGAGGGCAGAGTGGTGGGCCCCTTTGCAAAATGGCCCTTGGAGCATCTGATAATTTCTCCATTGGGTGTGGTGCCTAAGAAGGAGGAAGGGGAGTTTCGGATGATACATCACTTGTCCTGGCCGGAGGGCCAGTTCGTTAACGATTTCATAGCGGAGGTAGACTCCCGGGTCCTTTATGTGTTGGTGGATGATGCTATTCGCCTGGTGCGAATGAGCGGGTGGGGGGCGGAGATGGCTAAATGTGATATCAAATCAGCCTTCCACCTTCTGCCGATTCATCCGGTGGATTTTCCTTTGTTGGGCATGCAGTTCGCAGGGGCCATCTACGTGGACAAGTTCTTGCCCATGAGGCGTGCCATCTCCTGTGCGCTTTTTGAAGTATTCAGTACATTTTTGCAGTGGGTTTTTACTCAAATTAGCAGGCACCGGACTGTGACTCACTACTTGGATAATTTCCTTTTCATTGGGAGAGAGCAGTCAGGGGATTGTGGCAGGGTCCTGTCACATTTCCAGGACATGGCGCAAAGCTTTGGGGTCCCCTTGGTGCCCAAGAAGACTGCTGGGCCTACCTCTTGCTTGACGTACCTGGGGATTGAGCTGGACTACGTTTTGTGAAGGGCTTGCCTTCCCCGGGCGAAGGTCTCTGAGATCCAGGCATGTCTGCTATGGGCAATTGGTAAAAAGAGGATTGCGCTGCACGCCGTGCAACAGCTGTTGGGGTTCTTGAACTTTGCGTGCCGTGTAGTGCGAGCAGGGAGGACGTTTTGCAGGAGACTCGGCATGGCCATGTCGGGAGCAGTGTTACCACATCACAGGGTCCGGATCTCCATGGGGGTGCGGGCTGATTTGCGGACTTGGTGGACTTTTCTTTCTGACTTCAATGGGGTGTCTCTGGACTTTGTAGAAGAGCGGACAGTGTGGCAGATTCAGATCTTTTCAGATGCAGCGGGGCGGCAGGTTTTGGCCTTTTCTGGGACGGCAGGTGGTGCGCGGAAGATTGGCCGGCACACTGGTTGCAGCAAGGGCGGAGCATTGCTTTCTTGGAGTTTTTTCCTCTATTGGTGGCACTGGATGTGTGGGGGGCTGAATTTCAGAACAGGTCGGTGTTGTTTCATGTGGACAACATGACGGTGGTCGAGTTGGTCAACCGACAGAGGGCAAGAGACTTGAGAGTGTTGAGTCTTTTGAGAGGGTTTATGCTGCGTTGCTTGAAGTTGAATGTGATTTTCCGAGCCAAGCATGTCCCTGGGGCGAATAACGACATTGCGGATGCTTTGTCTCGTTCGCAGTGGCAGCGTTTCCGGAGGTTGGCGCCTGGAGCGGACCAGCACAAGACCAGATTGCCGGCCGGCGTCTGGGCCTTGGGGGAGTGAGAGTGTTGGGACTGGTGGAGAGTTCTGTGGCGGAATCAACAAGAAGGACGTACAGGCTGGCATGGGATGAGTTTGTTTCTTTTATGGGGTGGCAACTGGAGGCGGCTGGGGGAGTTCGTTCGGTGATTGAGCAGGGAGTTGACAGAGGGCAGAAGAGGCCTGGAGCACCTTTTGAGGGTGTGGTCACGCTCACTGTGGTCTGGATAATAGTTTCAATCAGGCACTGGTAAAAGGAAGAGCAATAACGTGAAATGACGATAGTTCAAGTTGGAGTGGCATGTTTTATCTATCACAAACACATGTGCATCAATGAGACATAATGCTAGAAGTCACTCTTAAAAAGCTCTGGCTTCACTATGCCAGGAAGTATGCTAAGAATCAATTATTTCTAAAAGTTATTGCGATGCAAACAGAAGTGGCTATCTATTAAAAGACGACTTTCTGTGTAAGCAGGAAACATTTGAGAAAGCATTTAAGCTGTTCGAGTAAGTACGTTGCCTTTACACAATGTCTCCGCCGAAAACTAACATTGCAGGTTTAAGGATTTCAGCAAGAATAAAGTAACAGTGGTTCAGATTCTTCAAAGGCATACTAGAATTTCAGCTTGATTATTTAAAGTACATTTCTATCAGGCCCAGTGCCTAAAAGCATCTGCCTAGGGGAGAGGACCCTAGCAGATTTAATGCTGAGAGATACCTATAACTATTGCAAGGAATTGGGTATGGATGAAAAAGCATTTAGCAAATTGAGATATTACAAAGAGCTTAAGCTGCTATCTCATTCGGGAAGGCATCACCTGGTGTAATAGGTTTGCGTGTTCCCAAATCAGGTAGCTCAGTCGACTGGAGAACCGGCCAAAAGTCAGCTTGGAAAGTTCTGCCTTCTAAATGTGATGGTGGATCTCCTTATACCTCAAAATAAGGAACTAACACTGTCCTGACGTATTTTCTGACGCAGGTGTCTGTGACCGCATTGTCCTAGGACAGTGGGGACGGTCAGGTGTCCTAACAGTTGGTTGGCCATGCGAGAACATTTTGTTCTGTACATCATGGGCGAGAACATCTTGTTCTGTACATTATGGGCGAGAACATCTTGTTCTGTACATATTTCTAAAAATGTATGTGTGACCGGAAACTTACGTTAGGCGCTAGTTTTGCAAGAAGCTTGTGGCTTATTTCGACAAGCTAAGTTTCAAAACAAGACTTCAGTGGAAAGTCCCTGAAATGTGTCAATCTGCCTCTGCGCCAGCTTAGTTTGGTGTACGTGTGTGTGTGTGGGCGTTGGCCTCGATTCTGTGGAAAATTACTACTTCATATTAGGCCAATTTACCACGTTATTTTTCAGTACAGCAGAGAAATGCATTTTTAACATTATTGTGGCCTAGTGCATTTTGTTAGCCCAAGACATGTCTCTTTGGTCTATGCCTTGGGTCTATAACCCCAGGATTCTCTCTGGCAGGGCCATATGTGACATTTTGCTATCAAGACAGCTAAGAGGTGCTTTTTCTGGTGATCAGATGGTAGAGCGTGATTTTAACCCTTCATCAGAGTTTTGCATTTTGTTCTGCACTGTATTGACAAAGGTTTGTCGGCTTCAACGATTTCAAGGAAGTTGGCGGGATTGTCTTTTTATGCTAGTTTGTTTTTTGGCTTTGACCCAACGAAAGATGTAGTCGTTGGAAGGATGCTTCGGGGTTGGGGTAGAGAGAACAAGGGGAAAGGGGTGTTGAGGGAGGCTGTGACATTTGAGTTGCTGGTTCGTATTGTTGATGTGTTAACGTTGTGTTGTTACAATGGGTTTGAGGTTCGACTGTTCCGATTGTGCATGGTGTGGATGTTTTTTGGGGCCTTTAGGTTTTCGGAGATGTTGGGGACAAGGTCCGGTGGTGGTAGGCGGTTTGAGGAGGTCCGTGTGGAAGCGGGACGATTGGGTATTTGGCTGAGCCAGTCTAAGATGGACCAGTTAGGGAGGGGAAAATGGGTTTGGCTGTGTGAGAGTGGATGGGACGGTGTGTGCCCGGTGAATGAGTGGAGGTCGTTTGTGGACCAGGTACGGTTGTCGGGTGGTGAGATATTTTGCCATAAATCTGGGGCCAGGGTCACGGCGGTGCAGCTGTTGGCGGTCTTGCGCAAGGCAGTGGGCAGGTTGGGTCTGAATCCGGTGGGGTTTGGGACACACTCTTTTAGAATAGGGGCAGCAACTGCGGCGGCGCGTTTGGGGTGGTCTTGGGATCGGATACGCCGGATTGGTAGATGGAGGTCACGATGTTGTGAGAGGTATGTCAGAAAATAGGTAGTTGGACTAGGGGTGGGGTGGTAGGTTGTTGAAGCGTCAATATTACCAGGCTGTGTATTAATTCCTTTTTCTTTCGTAGGTTACGTTGGCGGACTGGGGGCCAAGACGGTCACATGGATCGTAGGGCATTCCTTTGTGCACTGGGCATCGAGATATGCGGAGGTGCACTGATGGGGGAAAGGGGCGATGCGATGGGGGGCACTTTTGCCCTGGCTCGCGAAGATGGTCTCACAGAGGGGATGCCCGGACTTGTTGATCATCCACCTGGGGGAAAATGACTTGATTCAGCTGTCGGGTTTGGCGCTCTTGCAGCTGATTCAGAGGGATCTGGAGGTCATGAAACTAAAGTTATCTGGGGCTTGCATTGCTTGGACTGAATTCATTCCCAGGAGAGTTTGGAGGGGTGCGAATAAGCATGGGGCAGTGGAGAAGGCTCGGAGGAAATTGAACAGGGCGATGAGGGTTTTCTGTGAGGCAAAGGACATTAAGGTGATCGCCCATCCCGGACTACGACTTGAGGAAAGGTTGCTTTTTAGGGACGACGGAGTGCATCTTTCGACGCTTGGGAATGCCTATTATATGATGGAAGTGCGTGACGTAGTGAGCAAGTTGTGGAATGAAGCGATCTGGTGCCGCAGGGATGTGTGAGTGAGTGGTGACGAAAGATGCACAGTGGCGCTGGGGGGGGAAGGTAATCGCCCTAAAGGGGGTTCCCTGGTTGGCGGTATTTGGGAGGGGTGGGGGAGTAACTAGCGGGCGCACCCACCTCTCGTGGGGGGGAGGAGTGAATGATGGGGGGGGCGACTGGTGGCATGAGAGTAGTGCCAGGATGCGAAAAGAGATTGGAAGTAAGGTTGAAGAACGGAAGGTGGAATGAAAGGAGAGTATGATGATGGAGTTTTGCATTGCGGGGAGATTTAGTTGTTGTTGATTATTGTTGTGGGTTATGTTGTGCAGCCTGGTCCTAATAAATGGCCTTTTACGCTTAACAACAGTGTGGCCTGATTATTGTGTGATGGAGGGCCCCAGGGGAAGCGAAGACGCAGTCTAGTCTTCCCCTGGGGTCGTTCGCGCAGGGAAGTACCAGGCTGGGGTTGGGGGCGTGGTTGGGGGGTGGGTATAAGAATGCAGGGGGAGGAAGGCGACTTCCTCTTCCTGCATTCTGGCATTGCTGGGTGGGGAATAGTTTTTCTGTGGCCACCCACCCACCCTACAGTTTATGGGGTTGGTGGTAGGGTTGGCAGAGCGTGCCAGTTTAGGATGGGCTGCGGGGTTGGCGGTATTTGGGAGGGGTGGGCGAGTCACTAGCGGGCGCACCCACCTCTCATGGGAGGGAGGAGTGAATGATGGGGGGGCGATTGGTGGCATGAGAGAAGTGCCAGGATGCGAAGAGAGATTGGAAGTAAGGTTGAAGAACGGAAGGTGGAATGAAAGGAGAGTATGATGATGGAGTTTTGCGTTGGGAGGGATTTAGTTGTTGTTGATTATTGTTGTGGTTTATGTTGTGCAGCCTGGTCCTAATAAATGGCCTTTTACACTTAACAACAGTGTGGCCTGATTATTGCGCGAGGAATCGCCGGGACAGTGGATTGTGCAGCACTTTTATCAGAGTACGGTATGTGCTTTCTCAATATTCGAACACCCTCAGATGACCCAGCCCAAAAAACTTTAAAAATGTGTTAGAAAAGAATAGGTCTAGTCTTATCGATTACATTGTGATTAATATTAAAGGCTTAGCATCAGTTGTGAGTATGAAAGTAGTGCCCCGCAAAGAAAGTGACCCTGATCCCTTAGTGCAAACGCTATTACCTAATTCCTCGATACTGCTACAGGGCTTGACGGTAGATTGCTCGCTAGAATTTCTAGGTACAAATAACAAGAGGGTAATTTAATGGAAAACAGAGACCTACTAATGAACTAGTTACTTACTGGTAACGTTCATTACCCCAATTAAGGGTTCTTCTCGTCCCAGTACTGATTATGTGAGGATACAAGGAACTCAATGCATTTTGCACCGTTAATCAAGGCCGCTAAATATCATGTTTCACTCAACAATTACCTAATTGCTGAATAAATGGCACTAGAACCAACATTTACAGAAATGTGGTACTAGAGTCTTATCTTTATTTCCATTATAGAATGTAGATTATTTTATGTCATATAGAATGTGTTTATGCAAAATTTAGAATTTACTGATGTAATGGTAGAATGAAACATGTAGAGTTGGTTCTAGGAGAAACGATTGAATTTGATTAGATTGGACGCTTCCTTCGTGGCTCCAGTGGGTGGTTAATTTATGCACTAAATAAATCATATATTTTTAACTTATTTTGACTGCTGCTATTCATTACATTGTTGACGAGGACTGTTAAAGTGCAGACCCACTGGATTATTTGACATTTCTTTTTAGATTCTAAGCTACTTGAAGTTTTCGGCGAAATTCATCGGATTCAAAGTTTTATTCTACTCTTCTTTCATCGGATTTAGTTTAAAGGTTGACAGAGTTCTTAACTACTTAAAAAGGTACTGTGAATTTATCTACCTTTTTGTTATTTTACAGTGGATGCCAGGATTTCAGCACATGAATACTTCGTTATGTGCTTGTGGGTGCCAAAATTCCAGCGCGTGAGAGGACAACGTTCGTTCTGAAGTCAAGCTGTGTGATGAGAGTGCTTTCGTCAACGTACAGTATGCTGAGTGACAAGCGTACTTATGACGTCAGCGCGCAGTTGCGTATCATCTGATTGTTGCGCTGCGCTCCATTGGCACCAGAGCATCACTTAGCTACCCACATCATCATGTTTCATCGCAAGTGGCGGCCATTTTAGGAAACCGCGCTGCTGTTATACATGCTGGTCGAGTTTTTTTTTCAACGCGATCTTCAAGTATTTTCTGTAACTAAGTCGCCACAGAAGCGGGTGAGATTAGTACTTAACATTTATTTCTCATTATCCACATTTCGGAAATTGTTCGTTGTTTATGAATACCAGCACATTTTCAGTGATGCGCACACTTAATTGATTCATCATCCAGATTTCGGAAGTTGTTCATTATTTCTGAAGACCAGCGCAGTTTCAGTGATGCGCACACTTAATTGATTCACGACTATTCAGCATGTTATTACTTTTGCTCATCTGAACTAAGGTTGTTCGTTGTATCGGAAACGCATTTTCAGTGATGTGCACACTTAATGAATCTACTCTTTTCCATGCACATTTTATTTATCTACAGTGATGTGCACACTGGTCTAATATAAACTTTTGAGCGTGTTTTTCAATTATATGCACATTTATGTAACTTTTATTCTTCATTTCCAATTTTGATGCTATGTATTCAAATTTGTAAGATTTTGCTTCGCTTTTCAAGATCTTACATTCATTTGTGATTTATAAGTTTCTCTTAATTATTTATTTTCTAGAGTTTGAACATGGCTAATTCACAAATAAGCAATCAACCCACAATTTTCTTACAAATTCCAGGAAAGCCCAAATTAATTTGGAAAAAAAGGTTTGAATCTTTTGAAAATCATATCATAGCTACAGATGGTACTAAATTTTCACCCGCGAGATTAAAAGCTATTTTATTTAGTTTTTTGGGTAATGCAGCAATTGAAATTTTAAAAAATGTAGTTCCCATTGCACCACCCAGTGACGGAGGTGAAGGCTGGAATGTGTATAAAGAGGCAGTAGCCAGATTGGAGAAACAATTTCAAGATGAACCAAATGTATTAGTTGAAAGGCATGCCTTTCATAAAAGGAAGCAATTACCTGATGAAACGGTGGAGGAGTATGTTGCTGCTTTAAGAGTCTTGGCTGCCAATTGTGAGTATGGAGCAACGGTTGAATATTTTATAAGGGATCAATTTATTTTTAACTGTGAGTCCAAGAAAATTCAAGAGAGACTCCTCACTTGTCGCAAATTCCAATCCTACCTTGAGTGAAGTTTTAGATTTGGCTAAAGGGATTGAAAGATCCATATTGTCTTCAAAAGTTATTTCTGCTGAAGAATCGAAAAACATTTCTTCTTCTGTTACACCTGTTTGTGGGGTACAATCTTTCAACAGAGGGGCCATCAAACAAAGCATCAAACAGAGTAATAAATTATCTTGTTACAGATGTGGTGCAAAAACACATTTAGCTAACAGTCCTGATTGTCCTGCTGTAAAGAAGAAATTTATCAATTGTGGCAAAGTTGGCAATTTTTCATCAGTATGCCACGCGCCAAAGAGGATTTCAAACTCTTCAAATTCAAATGTAAATAATATAAATGTTGCTGAGAATGATTTGCAAAATATGCTATTGACCATTTATGATGATGTCTTTGATTATTCTGTTAATAACATCAATCTTCCTTTCATGGCACCGTTAGGCACTGTGTTGGTTGGCGAAGTGTCTTTTGAAGCAATGGCGGATTCGGGTTCGCCATTTACCATTTTGTCTGATGTGTTTTTTAGTGAAAGGTGGAAAGATGTTAAACTTAAGTAAACTGATGTAAATCCCAAGGCTTTTGAGAATTTTGATATCTCCACGTTAGGTTATTTTATAGAATATTTAGAATTTGAGGGTAGAAAGATCTTTACCAAAGTTTATGTTGCTATTGATGGCAAGAATATTGTGGGATGGTTTGATTTGGGAAGATTGGGTGTCAACCTATGCCCAGGTTCAGATCGTCCTTTACAATTGAGGGAATTTGATATCAACAATATTTCTAAGGAAAAATTTAGCGTGGAAATGATTCTTAAAAAACATAGTAATGTTTTTAAAAATGAGGTTGGACAAGTCAAAGGTTATATGCACAAGATTAAACTCAAAAAGAATGCTGTTCCAATGCAACATAAAGTACATATGGCTCCACTTGGGATGCAACAAAAACTAAAGACCCATCTTGATACTTTATGTTCAGAGGGTATCATTGAACCTACAGACCGTTCAGAGTGGGTTTCCGCTCTTGTTATAGCACTTTAAAAAAATCAAGATCTGAGATTGTGTGTTGATCTCAGGTCCCTTAATAAAAATATTGTAGTTGACACATATCCTTTACCTCGTATTCAGGATATGTTGTCAGCTATTAATGGTGCTAAATTTTTCTCAGTAATAGATCTTAAATCAACTTACCATCAGGTACTTCTGGACGAATCTTCTAAAGATCTTACCACTTTCACTACACCATTTGGTTTGTACAGATTTTTAAGGATGCCGTTCGGACTGGCATCAGCGGCCAGCGTTTTCCAAAAGTTGATTGAGAATCTGTTTCAAGGTATTAGAGGTGTTCAATCATTTCAAGATGATATCTTAATCTTTGCAGAGAGTTGTGAACAACACAACATCATTCTCAATAGAGTTCTTGTTATTCTTGGTTCAAAAGGCATGACTGTAAGTAAAGAAAAGTGTACATTTTTGGTGGAGATCAATTATTTGGGTCACAAGATTACAGCTGATGGCATTTTTCCTAAAGAAGATCTGGTTAATACGTTAGAGAATGTTAGTACACCAAAAGATAAGGATTAATTGCGTTCCTTTTTGGGTTTAGGCGAGTACTATTCTAGATTCATAAAAAGCTATGCTTTAGTGGTAGAACCTCTCAGACAGTTGTTAAAAAAAGGTGCTCAATTTAATTGCACCAGCATTCATGATGAGGCATATTGTAATGTAAAGAAACTCATTGCCAGAGCTCCTGGTCTAAAGACTTTTGATCCTCAAGGTAAATCATATGTGACGGTGGATGCGAGTGCCATTGGACTTGGTGCAGTTTTCACTCAGATTGTTGACGGCCGAGAAAGAGTGATTTCATTTATTTCCAGAGCTATTCGTGGGGCTGAGAAGCACTATAGTACTATCGAAAAATAAGCCTTAGCCTGTGTTTGGGCTGTAGAAAAATTCAAAAGTTTTTTGTGGGGAAGACCTTTTGTTCTTGTTACTGATCACAAACCTCTTGTTTTTATGATGGATGGGGTCAGAAGTGGAAAAGCGTCTTCGAGACTTGTGAGGTGGATTGCCAGGTTACAAGAATATAATTTTGAAATACAACATATTCCTGGGGGCAAAAATTTCACTGCTGACTGTTTGTCAAGACTTCCACCTTTTGATGAGTGTAATAATGAGACAATCGATCAACATGAATGTGTTGTAGCTTTGGTTGATGCTATTGACTCTTTTAAATCTGTTATTTCAGAGAAAGAATGGATTGAGGCTATGGATAAGGATTTGGTTTTGAACAAGGTTAAGCAGTTTGTGGAGAAAGGATGGCCACCCATTAAAAAATTAGAAGAACACTTGAAAAGTTTTGCTCAACTTGCTGACGAGCTCAGTATTGAAGATGGCGTTCTTTTGCGTCAAGACTTATTTGTACCTACTGAGAGTCTGAGAAACAAACTCATTAAGTTAGCTCATTCTGGTCATCCAGGAATTTCAAGTACTAAAAAAATTCTTAAAACTCATTATTGGTGGCCAGGTATAGATGCTGGTATTGAGAGAATGATTTATAATTGTTCTGTTTGTGTGAAAGCTGACAAACATTGGAAAGTTTCAACTCAACCACCTCTATCTCTTCTTGAAGGTGCTGTTAGACCTTGGGAAACAATTTCCATTGATTTTTCTGGCCCCTACGAGTGTTTAGGTAGGGAGAAGAGATTTTCTATTGTTGTCATTGACAACTTTTCTAAGTGGATTTACTACACTTTTGTAGAACATCCTGTTACTGATGTGGTCATTCAATTTTTGGACAACATTTTTAGGATAGAAGGTGCACCTAATGTCATTTTATCGGATAATGGAGTGCAATTTGTTTCTAACAAGATGAAATCATTTTTGGAAAAATTTGGTATTCACTCAGAAACAACTCCTTTATATTGTCCAAGGGCTAATGGTCAAGTTGAAAGGGCCAATAGATTTATCAAAGAAGGGATTCAAGCAGCTTTGGAAATCAATTTAGATGTGTTTGAATTTTTGAAGGAAAAACTGTGGAGTTATCATATAACTCCAAATACTTCTACTGGTGTTTCTCCATATTTGCTTATGAGAGGCAGACAAGCAAAATCTTTGTTGAGACCTGAATTAAAACAAATGTTGTAGATATAAACATGAAAAGTGTTATTGAAGAGGCGAGGAAAAACATTTTTGACTCACACAGTTCAGGCAAAACATATCATGATGTGTCTCATAAAACTAAAGGTAAAGCTATTGAAGTTGGTGATTGGGTACGTATCATTAAACCTACTATGAGTCGTAAAGGTTTATCTAAATTTACCAATGCCTTCAGAGTGGAAAAAGTGACTGAATCTGCTGTATTCCTTAATGAGAAGGGTTGGTGGAGCAAAAGTTGTATTGTGGTTCTTAAACCAGGGCAAGAACAATTTTTTTGCTAAAGATGAAGATGGTGGTTATATTTGGAATGATCTTAGTCAAGGAAAAGAACATAGCTCTGATGATTTGGTTACACATGATTTTTGTCAAGAGGAATCCAATGTTTCTGCTTCCAATGAAGAGGAGCTTATTGGATCTTCTATTCAGAGTAATTCCATGTCACATAAAAGAGTTTCCAAAATACCTAAGAAATTTGATGATTACATTTTAGATGCTTAGTATTTATTTTAGTTTTTTTGTTTTGTAAAAGGATACATGTGGTACTAGAGTCTTATCTTTATTTCCATTATAGAATGTAGATTATTTTATGTCACATAGAATGTGTTTATGCAAAATTTAGAATTTACTGATGTAATAGTAGAATGAAACATGTAGAGTTGGTTCTAGGAGAAACGGTTAAATGTGATTAGATTGGACGCTTCCTTCGTGGCTCCAGTGGGTCGTTAGTTTATGCACTAAATTAAATCATATATTTTTAACTTATTTTGACTGCTGCTATTCATTACAAGAAATCAGAGACATTAACTAGATAGTGGTGAACAAAATTGTGATGGGAAGGTCAGGTGGCCATTCTTCAATTCTCTTGTAAGGACACTCCCCCAGCCTCTACCCAAGAAGTTGATACTTCTCTCATAGAGCAACCAATGATGCTGACAGGAAGAGTCTCCCCTACACATCTGGAAAACCAGCTAGATTACCTGGTTAACTCACCTATTCATGGTTGATGTGTACATCTTTTTCCTTTTTGCCACTGACCTAAAGGGATATAAACAATGAATCAGAGGCTTTAAAGACCTTCGAGTGGTTCAAATAGATGGGCAATGCCCTCTTTACATCAAGAGATAGAGGAATTTCCATAGCAGAGCTCAATTTGAAAAATGGTCAAAATAATTTCCTGATACAAGCGAAAAGAAGATGACACCATTAGAATAAACTTTGGGTCCATCCTTAAAACCTCTGAATTAGGAAAGAACCGCAGGTAAAGATAAGAGGCCACTAATGATGCCTGTTGCTCCAACCCCCTCGCTGAAGTTATGGTAACTACAAATTCGGTTTTGGAAGATAACCATGTGGGGTTCGCTTCCTCTAAAGGCTCAAAGGAACATTATTAGCACTATTGATCGATCACAGGAAGGTATTAGGGTAAGCACCGTGGGCCCTTCCAATCTGAAGCTTCTCAGTAACCCTACTACCATGGGTATAATCTTGGATAGGTCATCTGAAAACTGTCCAAATGCCCTGATAGCTCCTCATTGGATAGAGCGAGTGGCAGGAGCTAATCCCTTAAGAAAACTGCTTCATAAGAATTCTAAACCCTGGAATGGACCGATTAGGCTTCGGTCACTCGATCTTTCCACAGACCAAGTGTGACACTGGGACTACATAAGATCCCTATCGCGACGAGCTGGGACACCCTGTACACTAAGCTGCAGCTCCCTGTATATAGGACAGGAGAGATTTCCCCTGATTCACACTCTGGAGGTCACTGATGCCACCCTGAACTTGAGTTGTTTGTACACAGCAACATGTACTTGCCGTATCACACACTACCTCTACAAAAGAGCCAACACATCTCTTCTTCACGTCCCCCGCTTCCGTAAATCCCGCACCGGAGGCACCCGTTTCTTGGTGCGGGCCCCCCAGATCTGGAACACTCTCCCCCTCTCTATTCGCTCCATTCCTATCTTCTCACACTTTCGTAAAGCTCTCAAAACTTTCTTCTTTCTTCAGGCTTTCCCTGGCTAATTCCACCGGGCCCCTTGGCAGATGCTGATGTGTTCCTTAGCGCCAGGAAGCCGCTTGGCCGCAGTGCGCTTTAGAAGTTTCTTTTCATTTCATTTCATACTGTAAGTAAAGGGAATGATAGTTGGTTATCCCTGGTAATAAATAAGTAACACACTACCTCCGACGGGACATCAAAGGGCTGAATAATAGTTACTAAAGATGTAATATGTTCTTTCTTTTATACTTGAATGCATTCTAAGTATAATCTCTCGCTCTGTAATTATGATACAGTCTAACACAATGCCAATAACAATAATGTGATCCTCTGCGTAGTGCGGTAGCTAGAGTACAGGCACACGCCAACAATCCGCTTGTAATGCACACGCCCTTTTGGATAAATATGTTGTATTTAGTTATTTTTTTGTATTTCTATTGGTATGTATTTCCCTTTAAGTGGTATGTAGCCTTCTGAAATAAATATTTTATCTACCATCCATTATTGATTCTTTTATTGCAAGAATACTACACGAGCGTTGTACTCTTGACTGTTATGATATAAATTTGCCCTCCCACTGTATGTATGCCATATTCATATTGAATGTTAATAACTGCTACTGCTTACACGCAGGAGTCATTTGTACTGTATTTCCTTCAAATGAAAAAACAATAAAAGAGATTTACATAAAAAAATGAAATGAGGGTTGATTGTTTCCTTGTAGCCTGGATTTCCAGAGCAATCTGTACTCAACACCAAGCCGTCAATCTGAGGCATTGATAGTGGAGAAGTATTAGGTACAGGACCTGCAATGTGTTGTGTTGGTGCTCGAGCTCCACTTGAGTCACCTTGTATTGTTGTCAAGCTAAGGCTGGAGCATGTGCTCGTCTTGGTGATGGTTGGGAGATTCTAGAGTGGAGAGAAAAGACTGGAAAGGCTGCTGTGGGCAGCAGTGTCCGCACTCCCCTGCTGTCTTGAGGGTTTGAGATTGGAATTAAAGGAGTTCCTTCTACACTTTGTCTGGATGTCATTTGTGAACTCAACACAATGGAGGATGACTGAACAGGAGGTGAAAGTAATTCCATCTCGACAATTTCAAGAAGAGGGAGAACCATGAGTGTTTTGGTAAATAAATGGCCATCAGTATCACCCTCTTCTTTTCAGACACACTTTCGGGAGGGGGTAATTGGCTGGAAGACATACAGTAATCATTGAGGCCATTGGACTGACAGGGCATCCACTGCCCATGCCTGAGGACACCATTTTACCATGCAGAAGATTGGACTCAATGCATTCTGGTGGGATACAAAGAGGTCTATCCATGGGGTTCTGAATCAGGAATAAATATAATTGAACTGTTGGGTGGAAAGATTGTACATTTCCAAAGATGGTGAATTACGTCTGATATTGTCTGCCCAAAAGTTCAAACTGCCCTGAAAATGTTAACACTTGAAGATGTGGTTCTGCCCAAGCAAATATCTGGGTTACTAATAGATTTAGAGAACTGCTTCTTGTCAGTTTAAGTAACATCTCACTACCCTGTTGACTTTTCTAACTTTACACCCTTTCCCTCTAACAAGGGTTGCAATGCCAAAAGGGCTCTCAATACCCCAGATAACTCCCTCCCATCTGACGACTAGTAAATATCCTTTGGTGACCAAGGACCTTTCGTTTCTTGATCTTCCAGAACTCGAGTACTCCATCTGTCGTCAACAGAACTGGAGTTGGAAATATAGAAGGAACCACCCCCTCAACAGGTTGTCCTGTACCAGCCACCATGAGAAATCTTCAGTTATCTGAGGAGTGACTGGAATCATCTGCTTGTAATTCTCTTAGTTTGAATCCCAGTGACCAAAACAATGTTGACAATCAGCTTGAGATGGAACTATGCCCAAAGCTTAACTGCTTCCAATGCTGCCAACAGACCCAGCACCCTCACCCATGTTCTGCCTGAGTCCTGTGATTGATCTAATATAGACAAAATGCTGGTCTGACTCAATGTTATCCTGTTGGTTGGAAGTAAGTCTGCACTCTTGGGTATCAAATAGGTCTTTCATGTTCGGAAAAGGAATCAACTAGGATATTTGAAAGTTCACCAGCAGACCCAAATCCTTAAGAACTCTGGATACCATTGTGACACCTTAATGGGCCTTAGAAAAAGAAGGGGATACCAAAGGGGATGATGGACGGAGCATTTGAGCAAATCAAACACTCAACCCCAGTCAACTGATCTGGGTTTAATCCATCATCATTCTTTAGCTCACCCAACCATACCAGTTCAGACATGGCCATATGCATTTCAGTCTCGCCCAGTGCCTCATGGGAACAGTCCAACCCGAACTGCAAAGCCATGAAACCCATCCTAGGATGCTAGTTTCCAGTCCAAGGAGGACCTGGGTTGGCAGTTCGGGCTGGACTGTTCCCATGGGGCACAGGGTCAAGATTGATTTGCATATGGCTAGGTTCAAACTGGAATGGCATGGTGAGCAAAAAAACAATGGATTAAGGCCCAGATCTCTATACTGGGGTGAATGTATGACATTGTTCTGCATTCTGTCCATCAACTGTTGTTTTTGCATTTGTCACCCCGAGTAGGACGGGTATGCTCAGATGTGAGTCCCGTGCTCTCCATGCCACTGAGATCAAGCTATCCTGGCTGATGAGGGCTGAAAGCCTGAAACCGGTCCTAGGATGCTTGTTTCCAGTCCAAGAGGACCTGGCTTGGAGTGGAGAAGCGTGGCTCAGTGGTTAGAGGCGGCAGACCCGGAAGCTGAGATCGGCCGTGGACCAGGGTTCGATTCCCCGCCTCGGCAGGTCTCGGGCTCAAAAATTCCACGGACTCGACAATTCTCGCTCCGGTGCCTACTCGACTCAGGGGGTCACACTCTGCGACTCTGGGCAATAGCTTGCTTAATCTCCACAACGGCCCCTCGCTGTGGGATGCCTGGCTTTCACCTTGTGGATACCCTGCCGGGGTATCTCACAGGGGAATACCAGGACGGGTTCCCTAAGCAAGCGCTTAGATACAGTGTCGGTGATTTGCGCTATATAAATACATGTACATTTACATTTACATTTACATTTGGCAGTTCGGGCTGGACTGTTCCCATGGGACACAGGGTCAATACTGATTTGCATATGGCTAGGTTCAAACTAGAATGGCATGGTGAGCAAAAAAAGGATGGATTAAGGCCCAGATCTCTGTACTGGGGTGAATGTAAGACATTGTTCTGCATTCTGTCCATCAACTGTTGTTTTTGCATTTGTCACCCCGAGTGGGACTGATATGTTCAGACGTGAGTCCCGTGCTCTCCATACTACTGGAATCAATCTATCCTGGCTGATGATGGCTGAACGCTTGAAACCGGACCTAGGATGCTTGTTTCCAGTCCAGGGAGGACCTGGCTTGGCAGTTCGGGCTGGAATGTTCCCATGGGGCACAGGGTCAAGACTGATTTGCATATGGCTAGGTTCAAACTGGAATGGCATGGTGAGCAAAAAAACGATGGATTAAGGCCCAGATCTCTGTACTGGGGTGAGTGTATGACATTTTTCTGCATTCTGTCCATCAACTGTTGTTTTTGCATTACAAAAAGAAGGAGCAGAAAGAAATCAGTCATCAAGATAAAGAAAGATTGTGATAACCTTCAAATGCAAAAATGCAACAGCCGAAGGTAATGGATTCATGAATATGCAAGTTGACACTGCAAGGCCGAATGGAAGAGCCTGAAACTGTAAGTGCTGCTTGCCCACCAGGAAGCATAGAAACAGCTGACTCTTGTGAAGGATATGGGTGTGGTAGTAAGCATCATGAAGGCATAACGTTGTCAGGTAGTTGCCTTTTCTGATTAGAGGAATAATGGCCTGCAGAGAAATCATTCTGAACGCTTCAGTCAGAACAAACTTGTTCAGTGTATTCAAGTCAAATACTGGATGGAACCTTCCTTTTGCAAGAAGGTTTTGAACAATGAAAAGGAATTATTCTCTTTTCACAATGTCTTTTAGTAATTGAGTACCTATGGAATGTTTTGCCGGAGGAAAGATTTAGAATTTATCTGATAGCCATGTTCTACTGTAGAAAGAACCCATTTGTCTGTTATTGGATGACTCCATTGAAGGGAGAAATACTCCAGTCTCCCACCTACTTACATGCAGTCATTTCTGTTGTTGGCCTTGTTCTCGAGAGTTGAAAGGCTGGGATTGTTTGGAGAACACAGCATCCTGACCATGGTCCCATCCTCAAATGGGACGTTTCTCCTAAATATTACCCCGAGCTCTTTTTGAAATGAAAGACTTCTTGCTAGTACAGAGTTTGAAAGGCCTCAAAATGTTCTTCTCTTCAGCTGCTTTTTTAACCATTTTTTCCAATTCAGGGCCAAGTAACTTTTATCCTAGCAAAGGTAACTTAATTATTAGGAACCTTAGGCTTACATCTAATTTCCAGGACTTAATCCATAATGTCCACCTCCCAGCTATAGACGCGCATGCTGTCAAAATAGATACCCACAGGCTGTTGAATGTTAAATAAACTAGGAATGAGCTACCTACTCCCGATTTGCTATGCTAGTGGTTGTATCCTCATTTGGTTATAAACATTTATATGGAGACTGAAAATCCTTTCGGAAGAACTGTGTGGCATAGGCCGAATACGTTTTGGCTCTTATAGCATTACTTGTAAGACCTCTTCAAAGATGCTTCTAACTTTTTTGTCTACGACTTCTGGTAGAGTTGATTCTTCCGAGGCCAATGGCGAAGAGGAAACTGTTGAAGCCAGAATTGTGTTTTTACTTCAGTATTTGGGGGAAACGATTCCCCAAAATCCAAAATCAGATATTTTTTTATTTAGAAACCTTGGTATTGATTTGTTAACAACCTCCTTCCATTCTTTCAGAATCAATGTCCTTATAACCTTATAAAGGGGTAGGTTGTCAGAATTTGATTCCCTGTATAGTGCATAATCCCCTCCTCATCATGAGGTTTCTCCTCAAACCCAAGATCCCTTCTCATATGTTCCAAAATGCCACACAATTGAGGTCTTTATGTATATTTTTCCCTTGGGCCAGAATTTCATTTTTCCAATTATTTATTTTTGAATATCACTCGGTATACACTAGTAAATACAGGAAGTGAACAGAGATGATCATCTGATATACATGTCAGTTAGAGCAGACAGCAACAAAGGCAAACCACAGGTGCACATTTAGAATGGCGCTTTTATGGCCAGCATCATTTCGTAGCGTACAACAAACATGCTATATTGACAGGAGTGCCCTCCCCTCCCTACCCTTCACATTTAAAACTCTCGAAAGTTACACCAATTGCCCCACATATTCTCCCACTTCTTTGGGCAGCCCCTGCTCTGGTAGACCACCTGTTCCACTCTCAGGTACCAGTCAAGGTCAGACTCCAATTCTTCACCTTGAGGGAGAGCAGATGTGCCCCATGCAATATTACATTTAGCCACCCCGCTGCAACTACCAACCAAAATGTCTGATACTTTGGCCATGGCACCTTTCCATTTCATAGTTAAGAGGAGCCATTTTGGGTCCAGGCAAACCTCCAAAGACAGGATCTGGGACATTATCCTAGTTATCACTCCCTAGTAACATTGTATTATCGGGCACTCCCAAAGGATATGGAAGAAAGTTCCCTCCTGGCTACAACCTCAGAGGTAGAGTAGCAAATCCCCCCTTCATATCTTTTGTGGCAGGACTCTAGAGTAGTATGATCTGTGTGAGATTCTCAGTAGCACTAGTCTGAACCAGGCATGAATTGCTATCTTTCAAGGGCTCTGAGGGGCCTCTATCCAGTCATCATCATCTATGGCACCTAAGTCTCTAATCCAGGCATCTCTTAACGTCACCATCGGGTCACGGAAACTATTAATCAGCTTTTTATAGATGATGGCAATAACCTTATAAGTTATTGGTTCTGTGAGTAAGCGATATTCAAGTGGTGTTGCCTGCTGCAATTGCTTCCCTTCTCTTATGTGCTTTCTAAGGGTATGTCCATGCTGTAGGTATCTATATCTCTCCAAATCCACCAGTTCATACTCCTGTTGTAGGATCTCAAACTTCACCAATGCTTGTTCCCTCCAGACATCACCCAGGTGCTCTACTCCAATCAATTTCCACTTCAAGAAGCCTGCCAGACTACCCACCTCTTGCTATAAGTTGCCATTCCACAGTGGTTTTAGATTGGTGAGCCTGCCTCCCCACCCCAAGTTAGGAAGTGGCTCCCCTCCATGCCCTAATCACTGTCTGGGTATGTGTCAGTAGATCCTGTTCTCCGCCTTACAATAAAGAACTGTTACATGGCCCCTGCAACACATCACATCTCTGTTAACTCAGTAGGCTGGCTCCCTACTATCAGAAAAGACACAGTCATTGACTGCCACCAGTTGTGCCACCCAAAACTATTAATGTATGTCCGGGACTGCCAATCTTCCATCATAGACCCATTCTGGAGCTTGCAAAATGCGATATGCAAGCTGTTTCTGTTCCATAGTAGGAGATGGGCTTCATGGTCAATTTTTTGAAAAAACTCCAGGGAAATCTTAAAGTGTGTGTTCTGAAGCATATAGAGGAGGTGTGGGAGGGTCATCATTTTAGAGAGCCGCTCTGCCCATTAAGGAGTCCTCCAATGTGATGCTTTCCCAAGGAGTGTCAAGCTGCAGGAGTAAATTCCTATGCAGGAATTCATGTTGGTCACGTTTAATATAGATCCCTAAGCATAGGAAACCTTCTAGCGCCAGCAGCACCCGGCTGCAAGTAAGCCTCAGGACTCCAACCATCAGTGGGAAAATTAAGGATGTTGTCCAATTAATGCAATAGCCCGAGTGTCTGCCAAAGTTGTCAAAGACCTGCACGATTCTAGCTATGGAAAGGGTAGTTTGAGTAATATAGCGTACTACATCATCAAGGTATAGGGAAATGCGTTCCTCTCAGTCTCCATCGCCACTCACTCCTTGTATAAGTGGATCATGGAACCATGCTTCGAGCAGCTCAAACGCTAACCCGAATATCATGGAGAAGGGACATCCTTGCCTTGTACCCTAATGCAAGATGAAGATGCGGGGAACACTCCATCAGTGATGCCATCAGTGATGTCATTGACCATGTCATGAGTAATGTAATATGTGAGGTCATAAGCAGTACATTGTGGGGTGTAAGTTATAGTTAGCTCTAGTAATTGTAACTGCTGAATTTCACCGGTTTTGTATGAGTAAAATCTTAGCCTAACTATTGGTCCCTGAAATCTTTGATTTTTTCATTTCATTTTTAAGGGTTTTTTAAAATTCTATTTCGTAACTATTACATCCCTGTAACTTTTGTTTTTTAAAGTGAATTTCTAAGGTTTTTCAAATTCTATTTCCTAACTATAACGTCTCTGAGACCTTTGTGTTTTTTCAGTGAATTTCTATGTTTTTTTTCAACTAGTAGTCACATTTGTACGGTGGTGGAGAAAGGGGGAGGGGCCTCTGGCCATCTCTCTGGAATCCAGCTGTACTGGTCTTACTGAAGGTAACATGAGAGCTTCTTGGCCCCAAGGTCCCTCTACATCCAAGAGGACTTCATCCCCCAACCAGTAGTGCACCAGGAGGTGCATTTGCAGAGTGGTGGATAAAGGGGGCATTGGCTCAGAAGACCTCTCAGCAATCCTACTGTGTGGGACTAAAGGGGTAGTTAGCCCCCAAGTAACATCAGCAGCCAATGGGAGTTCACCTGCCGAACATTTGTGTGCCAGGAGGTGCATTTCCAGAGTGATGGAGAAAGGGGGCATGGCCCCCACTGGAGGTAATAGGAGAGTAGTTGGCCCCAAGGACTCTCACGAGCCAAGAGTACTTCATCCGCCAACAAGTAATGCACCAGGCGCCGCGTTTTCAGAATGGGGGATAATGGGGGGCATGACCTTTGACGGCCTCTCAGCAGTCCCGCTGTGTGGGACTTACTTGCGGTAACAGGAGGGGTATTTGGCCCCTATGGACCCTCAGGAGTAAAGTGGACTTCATCCCCAACCAGTAGTGCACCAGGATACGTGTTTGCCGAGTGGTGGAGAAAGGGGGTGGGACTTCTGATGATCTCTCTGCGATCCCGCTGTGTGGTATTTACTGGAGGTAACAGGAGGGGTGGTTGGCCCCCGAGGAACCTCAGCAATCAAGGGGACTTCATCCCCCAACCAGATGTGCACCAGGAGGTGCGTCTGCATAGTGGTGGTGAAAGGGGGCCGGCCTCTAGCGATTTGATGGCCCTACTCTGTTTTTTAACTTTTTTTTCATTTATTAGGGAAGGGAGGCAACATGTCCCCCTATCCTGAACCAATTTTGGCCCCTGGGACCACATCCCCTGGGGCCAGGGATTTTTGAATGGGGGAGGAGGGTCACGCGTCCCCCTTCCCTGGGCCAATTTCAACCACAAGGGGCCCATCCCCCAGGGACCTGTCTTTTTTTAATGTACTTTTTAGTAAATTAAAGGAGAGGGGCTGAGCGGCCTCACTCTTGGGCCATTCTTGGCCCTTTGAGCCCCATCCCCCGGAGACCAGCCTTTTTATTCTATTTTATTTTAAATCAAATATGAGGAGGGGGCTGCGCTGCCACACTCCCTGGCTGATTTCAGCCTCGGGCCCCCATCCCATGGGGGCCTGGTGTCTAATGTGTGTGCCCTTGCCCCACCAGGGCACCCACTCACAACTGTTGAGGGCGCGGGGGAGCCTGAAGGCCCCCACGGTCCCTGCCAGCTTCCTACTTCCTCTAGGATCCTGGGATTGCTTTCACATAGCCGGAGCTGCTGAACATGCTTCTCCCGATCGGTGAAAGCATTTTGCTCCGCTTCCAGCAAGCAAGAGCATATTTAATGCTCTTGGTTGCTGGAAGCAGAGCATTTGCTAAGGCTTGGCGGGAGCGGTAAAGCTCCTGCCAAGCCACAGCAAACAGCCAAGTCCCAGGGTGTGCACCCTGGGACATAGCAGGAGCTGGCCCTGGGGTTTGTTGGTCCCCAGGGTCATCTATGACTCCAGTAAGGGAGCCACGTGGGCCCCTTCTATCCAGGGCCTGCCCCGGGGAGGTGGCAATCCCTGGTGCTGAGAATGGACCAGGAGGGGGGCATGCAGCCCCCATTGCTTCTAAAAAAGTGAACTTGGTGCTGAGGAGATGTTCATCTTCAGTATCTAGGGGGACAATGAGCCCCCCCACTTAAACTCGTTTATGGCCCTGGGGAGGTGGTGGTCCCTGGGGCCCTGGGGATCCAAGAGGACCTCCCATTTCTTATTAAACAAGCCCCAGGGAATTGGTGGTCCTCGTGCATAATAAGCCAGGGGGGGGGGGAATGGGGAGTGCGTCCCCTTCCCATATTAAGAAAATGGCCCCTGGACCTGGCCGACCTGGGAGCCGCTACACAACAAAGTGCAGGAGTCCGCGCTTTGTTTTTTAAAACATTTTGGTGGGATCCATGGATCCTTCTGAAATGTTTTTAAAAAATTATTTTTTGGCCCTGTGAGTCCCTATGGGATTCCCAGGAGGCCTGGGGGTCAGGGTATTTCTACCCTGACCCTTTTAAAAAAAATGTTTTCTCTTGGGACTTGCTCAAGCCGAGTTCCAAGATGGCTGACAAAACTTCCTGGGATGAAGTGTTTATAGCCAATCATATCTCAGCACAAGATTGAAAGGGATCGCTAATCGTACGCTTACCTTTATACACAATTGGACATTTCTTTAAATACTTTCACAACTACTGACAACTATTGAATGGATTTGCACCATATCACAAAAAAACACTTCCCTGAACCAACATCTACCTTTCTGCCAAATTTGGTGTAACTCCGTTCAATTGTTCGGGCTGTAGCTGTGTCTACATTTCCTATGGAAATAAACATGAGAAAAACATGTTTTGTGAACTCCAGTTTTTCTCTGCCTCAGCTAGTAAGATCACCCTTTCATGACAACAGCTAAATTCAGCGCCAAACTAGTTTTAAAATGTTTGCGAGGATTAATCAAATGACGCCAAAGTTATTCGCAAATGAGTAAATGCTCTTCCTATAAAAACTACATTCCAACTACAACTACCTACTGTGTGTATGTATATATATATATATATATATATATATACACAAAAATGCACAGCACTCCAAAGTGGAAGTCTTGAGTTTGTTTATTTAAACAACCGAACCCAACCAACGCGTTTCAGCCTCCTCGGCTTTACTCACGGTTAGTGAGTTTTCTATTTCCACACCATTTAAGCCTAGTCAGCCATTATGGGGCATTCTGGGCAATGTAGTGATTGGCTTTTTGATAATCAAAATAAAATAACAGAAAAAGAAAAAGAACAATTTACATTTTCTGACCATCTCATGGAGGTTATTTACAGTTGTACATTTTTCAATTCTGCTTATTTTACATTTTACATTTTGATGCTTTTAATGTTTTTATCGGAGTTCTGCCTTTGACTTGTTGATACTGTTAACCGAGTATAGTACTCATAATTCTATTTATCCACAAGGTTCTATATTCCTGTGTATTATCTCAAGGCTTAGTGCCTGTTTACATTTCCATGTTCAACAGCCGTCCAGGCATGCATCATAATAGACTAGGTTCGTCTGAATGCATATATTATTCTCCCTTTGTCTAATTTGTAACGAAGTATAGTACTAAAAATAAGTTTGCTGTAACTTTTTGCAGAATCGTAAATTAATTTTTCTTGCCACACAGTTCAACAATGCTTTCAGATTCTCTGATGTCATTTGATGTCATTTGAGATGTCATCAGTGATGTCACTGACCATGTCATGAATGATCTAATATGTGACATCATCAGCAGTGGATTGCGGGTGCGCGAAATATAGTTAGTACAACTAACTATATAGGAGCAATTTCATTGGTTTTGTATGAGTAAAATGTCCAGCTAACTATAACACCACTAAAACGTATAGTTTTTTGAGTGAATTTCAAAGGTTTTTTAAAAACTAATTCCTAACTATATAACTCCTGAAACCTATGGTTTTTTCAGTGAATTTCAAAGGTTTTTTAAATGCTAATTCCTAACTATATAAGGCCTGAAACCTATGGTTTTTTCAGTGAATTTCAAAGGTTTTTTAAATGCTGATTCCTAACTATATAAGGCCTGAAACCTATGGTTTTTTCAGTGAATTTCAAAGGTTTTTTAAATGCCAATTCCTAACTATATAAGGCCTGAAACCTATGTTTTTTTCAGTGAATTTCAAAGGTTTTTTAAATGCTAATTCCTAGCTATATAAGGCCTGAAACCTATGGTTTTTTCAGTGTTTTAAAAAAAAAAATTTGATTGGTTAACTGGCTTATTAAGTGTATCTTAGTGAATACATATATTAGCGAGTAATGTTTAAATATTTAAATATATGCATGAGTGATGTAATATGTGACGTCATCAGCAGTGCATTGCAGACGTGCAAGTTATAGTGAGTCCAACTAACTATAACGTGGGAATTTCAATGGTTTTATGCGAGTAAAATTTCCAGCTAACTATAACTGGTGTGAAACCTATGGTTTTTTCAGTGAATTTCAAAGGTTTTTTAAATGCTAATTCCTAACTATAACTGGTGTGTAACCTATGGTTTTTTCAGTGAATATATATATATATAAAATTTCTATGGCAAAATGAAACCCCTCATTTTGTTCCTTTTCAAATTAAATGTATTAAGTGTTACCACTTTATTCCAATCAAGATGACTTCAGGTGTGCCATACTTTTGTCATAAGTAAGACTGTTAGCGCTCTAGTTGTTCTTTAGAACACTCTGGGACATTCTGTCATTGGGCTATAGTTGGGCTACATCTGGCTGATATTTGGGCTACATTTGGGCTCTTTTGTCTCTGGTGGCCATCTTGGGAGACTGCATATCAGAATTTTTTTAATGAAATATAAGAGGATTTGAGAAATCACTCAAAATGTGCCCTAATTTTTCTTTCTTCAGCACTAATTAATAATTTCAATGGCACAATGAACCCCCTCATTTTGTTCCTTTGCAAATTAAATGTTTTAAGTGGTAACACTTTATTCCAATCAAGATGACTTCAGGTGTGCCATACTTTTGTCATAAGTAAGACTGTTAGCGCTCTAGTTGTTCTTTAGAACACTCTGGGACATTCTGTCATTGGGCTATAGTTGGGCTACATCTGGCTGATATTTGGGCTACATTTGTTTTTTTTTGTCTCTGGTGGCCATCTTTGGGCTACTTTGGGCTACATTGGGCTACATTTGGGCTCTAACACATATATAGCCCAATGTAGCCCAATATATATTTTTTCAAAGTTAATTTTCGTAAAAACCACTGGAGCACATATCTTGAGACATAGCAAAGGCACATCGGGCTACCAGTCCCTACAATTTTGCCAAGTTTGGTGGAAAACCATTCAGCCGTTCGGGCTAAAAGTGAGTCCAACCACCCTATGGAAATTAACATGGGGAAAACACGTTTTGGGACCCCCTTTTATCTCGGGCCCCGCTTGACGAATCCCCCCCAAACTTTCATGGAAGGCACGGAGCGCCGCGAGGCAAAGTTAAGGACAATTTCAGGAAGATTCCTCAACCGGCGCCAAAGTTATTCCCAATAGAATGTTGCGATTTCCCTATGGAAAACAACCCTAACTATATATACCTACTGGCTATCGCCAGTAGGTAATAACATTTCTATGGCAAAATGAAACCCCTCATTTTGTTCCTTTTCAAATTAAATGTATTAAGTGTTACCACTTTATTCCAATCAAGATGACTTCAGGTGTGCCATACTTTTGTCATAAGTAAGACTGTTAGCGTTCTAGTTGTTCTTTAGAACACTCTGGGACATTCTGTCATTGGGCTATAGTTGGGCTACATCTTGCTGATATTTGGGCTACATTTGGGCTCTTTTGTCTCTGGTGGCCATCTTGGGAGACTGCATATCAGAATTTTTTTAATGAAATATAAGAGGATTTGAGAAGTCACTCAAAATGTGCCCTAATTTTTCTTTCTTCAGCACTAATCATAATTTCTATGGCAAAATGAACCCCCTCATTTTGTTCCTTTGCAAATTAAACGTTTTAAGTGTTAACACTTTATTCCAATAAAGATGACTTCAGGTGTGCCATACTTTTGTCATAAGTAAGACTGTTAGCGCTCTAGTTGTTCTTTAGAACACTCTGGGACATTCTGTCATTGGGCTATAGTTGGGCTACATCTGGCTGATATTTGGGCTACATTTGTTTTTTTTTGTCTCTGGTGGCCATCTTTGGGCTACATTGGGCTACATTGGGCTACACTGGGCTACATTGGGCTACATTTGGGCTCTAACATATATATAGCCCAATGTAGCCCAATGTATATTTTTTCAAAGTTAATTTTCGTAAAAACCACTGGAGCACATATCTTGAGACATAGCAAAGGCACATCGGGCTACCAGTCCCTACAATTTTGCCAAGTTTGGTGGAAAACCATTCAGCCGTTCGGGCTAAAAGGGAGTCCAACCGCCCTATGGAAATTAACATGGGGAAAACACGTTTTGGGACCCCCCTTTTATCTCGGCCCCCGCTTGACGAAGCCCCCCTAAACTTTCAGGGAGGGAGAGGAGCACCGCGAGGCAAAGTTAAGGAATATTTCAGGAAGATTCCTCAACCGGCGCCAAAGTTATTCCCAATAGAATGTTGCGATTTCCCTATGGAAAACAATCCTAACTATATATACCTACTGGCTATCGCCAGGTCAATTTGAAAAAGAAAAAAAAAAATTATATTTATATATATATATATATATATATATCAATGCTCGAAGGTGTCCACCTTTGAGTAGCACGCGAACAGCAGATTGGTTTATGTATAGGTGAGGACGGGGATCCACTCGTAGACGCCGCTCCGTACGGGATCTGCCCGACGCGTTTCGAAGCTCCATTTGCTTCTCTTCAGGGGCTTTAACGGAAGCGGTGTGCGCAACCGCCGACCCACTTCCCCATTTTATATATAACACACCCACCGATGGGAGGCTCAAATGAGACTGTGCATTCTGGGAAGTGTGGTCCGGGAAGCACACAATCAAGTCCTGTATGGACTCTACAAGTGGGCCCGTCCTCGATTCCAAGTACGACTGCTGCTTCACTTTAGTGACCCCCAGGGTGCCGGGGTGGTGCATACTCCGCGGCTGGACGGCCGCGTATAAATCAATGCTCGAAGGTGTCCACCTTTGAGTAGCACGCGAACAGCAGCTTGGTTTATGTATAGGTGAGGACGGGGATCCACTCGTAGACGCCGCTCCGTACGGGATTTGCCTGACGCGTTTTGAAGCTCCATTTGCTTCTCTTCAGGGGCTTTAACGGAAGCGGTGTGCGCAACCGCCGACCCACTTCCCCATTTTATATATAACACACCCACCGATGGGAGGCTCAAATGAGACTGTGCATTCTGGGAAGTGTGGTCCGGGAAGCACACAATCAAGTCCTGTATGGACTCTACAAGTGGGCCCGTCCTCGATTCCAAGTACGACTGCTGCTTCACTTTAGTGACCCCCAGGGTGCCGGGGTGGTGCATACTCCGCGGCTGGACGGCCGCGTATAAATCAATGCTCGAAGGTGTCCACCTTTGAGTAGCACGCGAACAGCAGCTTGGTTTATGTATAGGTGAGGACGGGGATCCACTCGTAGACGCCGCTCCGTACGGGATCTGCCCGACGCGTTTCGAAGCTCCATTTGCTTCTCTTCAGGGGCTTTAACGGAAGCGGTGTGCGCAACCGCCGACCCACTTCCCCATTTTATATATAACACACCCACCGATGGGAGGCTCAAATGAGACTGTGCATTCTGGGAAGTGTGGTCCGGGAAGCACACAATCAAGTCCTGTATGGACTCTACAAGTGGGCCCATCCTCGATTCCAAGTACGACTGCTGCTTCACTTTAGTGACCCCCAGGGTGCCGGGGTGGTGCATACTCCGCGGCTGGACGGCCGCGTATAAATCAATGCACGAAGGTGTCCACCTTTGAGTAGCACGCGAACAGCAGCTTGGTTTATGTATAGGTGAGGACGGGGATCCACTCGTAGACGCCGCTCCGTACGGGATCTGCCCGACGCGTTTCGAAGCTCCATTTGCTTCTCTTCAGGGGCTTTAACGGAAGCGGTGTGCGCAACCGCCGACCCACTTCCCCATTTTATATATAACACACCCACCGATGGGAGGCTCAAATGAGACTGTGCATTCTGGGAAGTGTGGTCCGGGAAGCACACAATCAAGTCCTGTATGGACTCTACAAGTGGGCCCGTCCTCGATTCCAAGTACGACTGCTGCTTCACTTTAGTGACCCCCAGGGTGCCGGGGTGGTGCATACTCCGCGGCTGGACGGCCGCGTATAAATCAATGCTCGAAGGTGTCCACCTTTGAGTAGCACGCGAACAGCAGCTTGGTTTATGTATAGGTGAGGACGGGGATCCACTCGTAGACGCCGCTCCGTACGGGATCTGCCCGACGCGTTTCGAAGCTCCATTTGCTTCTCTTCAGGAGCTTTAACGGAAGCGGTGTGCGCAACCGCCGACCCACTTCCCCATTTTATATATAACACACCCACCGATGGGAGGCTCAAATGAGACTGTGCATTCTGGGAAGTGTGGTCCGGGAAGCACACAATCAAGTCCTGTATGGACTCTACAAGTGGGCCCGTCCTCGATTCCAAGTACGACTGCTGCTTCACTTTAGTGACCCCCAGGGTGCCGGGGTGGTGCATACTCCGCGGCTGGACGGCCGCGTATAAATCAATGCTCGAAGGTGTCCACCTTTGAGTAGCACGCGAACAGCAGCTTGGTTTATGTATAGGTGAGGACGGGGATCCACTCATAGACGCCGCTCCGTACGGGATCTGCCCGACGCGTTTCCCTGGGGGTCACTAAAGTGAAGCAGCAGTCGTACTTGGAATCGAGGACGAGCCCACTTGTGGAGTCCATACAGGACTTGATTGTGTGCTTCCCGGACCACACTTCCCAGAATGCACAGTCTCATTTGAGCCTCCCATCGGTGGGTGTGTTATATATAAAATGGGGAAGTGGGTCGGCGGTTGCGCACACCGCTTCCGTTAAAGCCCCTGAAGAGAAGCATATGGAGCTTCGAAACGCGTCGGGCAGATCCCGTACGGAGTGGCGTCTACGAGTGGATCTACGAGTGGATCCCCGTCCTCACCTATACATAAACCAAGCTGCTGTTCGCATGCTACTCAAAGGTGGACACCTTCGAGCATTGATTTATACGTGATATTTGCGTGTGCCAGTGGGCTGAAGGGGTGGAGCAAAGCAGGTCAAAACAGGAGGGGCGTGACACTGTGTCAGATACATTTGCCGCTCCCTGATTGACTCAAACCACCTGCAGCGCTGATGAAGGCTAAAGTAGAAGCCGAAATGCATTCGCTATGACAGCAGGTGTTCAATGTTTCCTTACCTGCTGTGGAGGAATAAAAGCTGTTTCTACCTGTTCTCCTGTGTTGGCCTCTTCACTTTTTCGGCGGCTGCTGAGGGTGATGGATCTTATGTTTCAGCGCGGAGTCCAGTACCGCGCTAAGGGCCCCCCGTCTCGTCAAGTTGACTCCGACTTTGCTGGTTGCTGCTTCGGTGGCGTTTTGGAGTTGCCCGGGGTACCGGGATTTGCCGGAGTCCACCTACCTGTCTGGGACATATACGGCGGTGTAGGGGTCATTCGGCTCTGCATTGGGCTGGGCGTGCATGTCCGCCTGGCCCCCGCCCATGGTTACCAGGAGCAGGCAGGTTGGGACGGAAGGAGACGGGAGGTGACAGCGTGTTCTTCTGCAGCGGAGTGAGAAACAATTGCTTTTAAAAATGACGCTTTGCCATCCCCACGCAACGTTTCTCCAGTGATTAAGCATGATGCACTCTGGGAATGCGAGTCACTACACAAGACTCGCCAATAGACATTTGCGTGTGCCAGTGGGCTGAAGGGGTGGAGCAAAGCAGGTCAAAACAGGAGGGGCGTGACACTGTGTCAGATACATTTGCCGCTCCCTGATTGACTCAAACCACCTGCAGCGCTGATGAAGGCTAAAGTAGAAGCCGAAATGCATTCGCTATGACAGCAGGTGTTCAATGTTTCCTTACCTGCTGTGGAGGAATAAAAGCTGTTTCTACCTGTTCTCCTGTGTTGGCCTCTTCACTTTTTCGGCGGCTGCTGAGGGTGATGGATCTTATGTTTCAGCGCGGAGTCCAGTACCGCGCTAAGGGGCCCCCGTCTCGTCAAGTTGACTCCGACTTTGCTGGTTGCTGCTTCGGTGGCGTTTTGGAGTTGCCCGGGGTACCGGGATTTGCCGGAGTCCACCTACCTGTCTGGGACATATACGGCGGTGTAGGGGTCATTCGGCTCTGCATTGGGCTGGGCGTGCATGTCCGCCTGGCCCCCGCCCATGGTTACCAGGAGCAGGCAGGTTGGGACGGAAGGAGACGGGAGGTGACAGCGTGTTCTTCTGCAGCGGAGTGAGAAACAATTGCTTTTAAAAATGACGCTTTGCCATCCCCACGCAACGTTTCTCCAGTGATTAAGCATGATGCACTCTGGGAATGCGAGTCACTACACAAGACTCGCCAATAGACATTTGCGTGTGCCAGTGGGCTGAAGGGGTGGAGCAAAGCAGGTCAAAACAGGAGGGGCGTGACACTGTGTCAGATACATTTGCCGCTCCCTGATTGACTCAAACCACCTGCAGCGCTGATGAAGGCTAAAGTAGAAGCCGAAATGCATTCGCTATGACAGCAGGTGTTCAATGTTTCCTTACCTGCTGTGGAGGAATAAAAGCTGTTTCTACCTGTTCTCCTGTGTTGGCCTCTTCACTTTTTCGGCGGCTGCTGAGGGTGATGGATCTTATGTTTCAGCGCGGAGTCCAGTACCGCGCTAAGGGGCCCCCGTCTCGTCAAGTTGACTCCGACTTTGCTGGTTGCTGCTTCGGTGGCGTTTTGGAGTTGCCCGGGGTACCGGGATTTGCCGGAGTCCACCTACCTGTCTGGGACATATACGGCGGTGTAGGGGTCATTCGGCTCTGCATTGGGCTGGGCGTGCATGTCCGCCTGGCCCCCGCCCATGGTTACCAGGAGCAGGCAGGTTGGGACGGAAGGAGACGGGAGGTGACAGCGTGTTCTTCTGCAGCGGAGTGAGAAACAATTGCTTTTAAAAATGACGCTTTGCCATCCCCACGCAACGTTTCTCCAGTGATTAAGCATGATGCACTCTGGGAATGCGAGTCACTACACAAGACTCGCCAATAGACATTTGCGTGTGCCAGTGGGCTGAAGGGGTGGAGCAAAGCAGGTCAAAACAGGAGGGGCGTGACACTGTGTCAGATACATTTGCCGCTCCCTGATTGACTCAAACCACCTGCAGCGCTGATGAAGGCTAAAGTAGAAGCCGAAATGCATTCGCTATGACAGCAGGTGTTCAATGTTTCCTTACCTGCTGTGGAGGAATAAAAGCTGTTTCTACCTGTTCTCCTGTGTTGGCCTCTTCACTTTTTCGGCGGCTGCTGAGGGTGATGGATCTTATATATATATATATATATATATATATATATATATATATATATATATATATATATATATATATATATATATATATATATATATATATATATATATATATATATATATATATATATATATATATATATATATATATATATATATATATATATTTTAAATTGACCTGGATAAACTAGCGACAGAAAAGATGGACATGAGGAATTCTAACATTTCGAGAAAAGAATGGGAGGCCATAAAATCCCTAAAAAACGATGCCTTGATAGAAATCAAACCTTCTGACAAAGGAGGAAATATTGTGATCTTTTCTATTGAACATTACAAGCAAGAAGCATTAAGACAATTGGGAGACCCAGACTGTTATACTATCATTAACAGACAAGAATATGTACAAAGTACAATGGATTTCCAGGGAATGCTAGAAAAATGGAAAGAAGATGGGATGCTCAACATGGACGAATTCCTGTATCTGCAATGTGAGGCACCGGTACTACCAACGTTTTACCATTTGCCAAAAGTCCATAAGAACTCCAGAAGACCACCAGGACGCCCAATAGTATCATCTATTGGGAGTTTGCTAGAAAATACATCACGGTTTATAGATAATTTTTTAGCACCAATTGTGAAAGATCTACCCTCGTATGTGAGGGATACACAGGACTTCCTAAGACAGATAGACAATATCATATGGGAACCTAACATGCTCTTAATCACCCTGGACGTTGTCAATCTCTACACTTGTATTGCCCATGAAAACGGCCTAGCTGCAGTAAAATGTTTTTTAGATAGTAAACCTGAAAGATTTAGGCAACGCAATGCTATGCTGCTATCTATAATTAGATTCTGCTTGTATCACAATATCTTCCTTTTTTCCGGCAAACTCTACAAACAGACAAGGGGCACCTCGATGGGCTTGTGCTTCTCCCCCAGCTACGCGAATTTATTCGTGGGCTGGTGGGAGAAGCATGAGGCATGGGGTGAAAGAAACGATCAATGGACTGACAAAATTCTTTTATGGACAAGGTACATTGATGACCTCTTTGTCATCTGGCGCGGAGATCGGTCCTCTGCTGAGGACTATATCTCGGCGCTTAATGACAACGAATGGAATCTAAGATTCACGAGCACGATCAGTAGCAATAGTGTATGTTACCTAGACCTGGAAGTCTATATAGAAAATGAGAGAATCCACACAAAACTGTATAGAAAGCCCACGGCGGGGAATGCTGTGCTGCATGCAGCAAGTCATCATCCAAGAAGCCTAATCCAAAGCATTCCCTATGGCGAATTCTTACGCTTGAAACGGAACTGTACATCTACAGCGGAATTCACATTAGTTAAGAGTGAGGCCATTAAAAGATTCCAGGTCAGTGGATATAGCAAACATACACTAAACCAAGCTGAAGAGAAAGTCTCTAAAATACACAGGAAAGATCTCCTAGTGGCTAAACCAACCCACAAGTTGGAGGAGTCTACTAGGATGATCACAAACTTCAGCACGGAGGCAGGAAAAATTGTGCAAATATTCAAGAAGAATTGGCACATCCTGACTACTGATCAGGTGCTCAAAAAAGTCCTTCCAGAGAAACCCCCAATAACATATCGGCGTAGCTAATCTCTGGCAGACCACCTTGTCCATAGCCATTTCTCCCCGAAAACTCAACCGATAAAACTGTCTAAAACAAAAGGTTTCTTTCCTTGTTTACGGTGCAAGGCCTGTAAAGGTAGCAAGAAAGTATCTAGCTACCCAGGAAGAACAAATGAGAACTCACCGAATAGAGAGATCAGGAAACTCCTAAATTGTAACTCAGAGTACACAGTATATTGCCTAATATGTCCCTGTGAAAAACGATACATAGGGAGCACCATCAACCCCACGAAGCTGAGAATTTTAGAGCACATGCGTGCCATAACTAAAAACGACAGGGCATATCCAGTGGCACGCCACTTTGCAGAACTACACCAAAGCAACAGGGATCTGTTGAGATTTTACTGCATAGACCAGGTTGACCGCTCAGAAAGAGGGGGGGATAGGGTAAAGGCTCTACGTACTCTGGAGTCAAAATACATAATTGATCTCAAAACCATGACACCCTGGGGGCTCAATAATGACGAGGAGATGTGGATCCATCTGTAATGCCTCAACGATCTGACATAGGAAAGAAACAAATATAGACAGAATACCGGGGATAGAAATTAGGACAGTCTGGTAGTATATAAAATACTGATAAGAATCATCAATAGACTCCGCATTATGAAAGACATTCCTTAAACCGTGAGATTTAGCAAGTCTATGCCCATTCAGGGCCAAGAAACAACTACATAAGAGTGAAAAGGCCCATTTAGGGCAGAAATGAGACAAATGTAAAAAACAATCACGCACTTTATTCATGTTCAAAGCAAGCATTGACTATGAAATGGTATCAGTCTGCTGTTACATGTTTTTAAAGAGGGCAAGCACTAGAGCACTTTATTTACGAAACGCCATAAAGAAAAAGACATAAAAGTATATGTAAAATAACATATTATAAGATGGCCGCCACAATGGATATACAAATGTACCACACCATCTTCTATGTTGATGAATGATAATGTGAAAATGTCTTTAAAATGGCGTGAGTAAAAACACGCAAACTGACACTGACGAAGCTTTTTTAAGCGAAACGTGTCTGTTGAGGGTGACGGGGTTGCAATAAAATATATCAAATTGGAGACCTGTGTGCTGGCCTGTTTTCAGCCTTACCGGAGTGAAAGTGTTCGAATATATATATATATATATATATATATATATATATATATATATATATATATATATATATATATATATATATATATATATATATATTCACTGAAAAAACCATAGGTTTTAGGCCTTATATAGTTAGGAATTAGCCTTTAAAAAAACCTTGGAAATTCACTGAAAAAACCATAGGTTTTAGGCCTTATATAGTTAGGAATTAACATATAAAAAACCATTGAAATTCCTCCTATATAGTTAGTTGGTCTAACTATGTATGGCGCACCCGCAATCCACTGCTGATGATGTCACATATTACATCATTCATGACATGGTCAGTGACATCACTGATGACATCTCAAATGACATCACTGATGACATCATCCAGTGACTGTCTGTATATTAAGCTGTATGTATATGAGTGGCTATATGGGTTATTGATTGGTTGCCCAAGTATTTGTATGGGAGACTGAGTGTGTGTGTGGCTGGCTGGGAGGTGTGTGACTCTGTGCAGATCAATGTGTACTTGTATCAGTGATTGTATAAGAGAGTAAGTATGTGTTAGTATATGTTTGAATAAGTAAGGTGTTGTGTGTATAACTATATAGATGAGGAAATGGAAGTGTGATTGATTCTTTCATGACTGACTAGGTGTGTGAGTAACTCCATGGATGAGTGGCAGTGTGTGAGTGTCTGCATAGGTGTATGAGTACATATGATAGTGTTGCATTGATGAGTGACTGTATGTATGAGTGATTGTATGGGTGAATGAGTGGATGTGTGAGTAGACCTAGGAATCAGTGAGTGCCTATGTAGTAAGTGGTATTGGTGTGTCAATAGTTTCAAGAATGGTAGTCTGTATTTAACACTGGGTGTATCAAAGGTTATATTAGAGTGTGAGGAGGTGCATCGTATTATCACATGAATGATGTAATCAGTGATGTCATCAGTGATGTCACATGAGATGTCATCAGTGATGTCATCAGTGATGTCACTTGAGATGTCATCACCAGTGATGTCATCAGTGATGTCACTGACCATGTCATGAATGATGTAATATGTGACATCATCAGCAGTGGATTGCGGGTGCGCCATACATAGTTAGACCAACTAACTATATAGGAGGAATTTCAATGGTTTTTTATATGTTAATTCCTAACTATATAAGGCCTAAAACCTATGGTTTTTTCAGTGAATTTCCAAGGTTTTTTTAAAGGCTAATTCCTAACTATATAAGGCCTAAAACCTATGGTTTTTTCAGTGAAGTTCAAAGGTTTTTTAAATGCTAATTCCCGGCGGGCACAACGAAGGCTTCCCCCAGGCTGGGGGAAGCGGAGCAACTTACCCTCATTACTTTCAAAATAATTAGTTGTACACCTAGTATTGGCCCTAAAAGTCTGGCACCACCTCTCAAGGCTACTCCATATTTTCATGGATCTTCAAGGTGTGAATTAAAGAATACCTTTTTGTACTTCATTAATGCCTAAGGCTTAACATTTTCTGTATTCTGTACAATTGCATTCTCTCAGTATAATTTTTCCTTCCTTAGTCGTTTTGCTCCCCTCTGCCATGTGGTATGAGGTGGTGAAAAAGAGGTACATAGCACTTTACAAATAGCCCCAAACAAAAGAATGTATTTTTCACATTTATAGTATCATCCTACCCCAGGCAATGCAGTACTACTGCCCAATCTTTATATCTGCTACTTGCTATTGCCTTTGTGTCATAGCCAATTTCTCTCTACTTTAGCACAAATATGTATGTTTGCATGCAATGCCCACAGTAACCTGCAGCTGCAGCATACAATATGTTTTCCTTTGTAGGATTGTAGAAAATAATATTCCTTGAACAAACAAGTAGTGTTTTTCTCTCTGTGATGCTGCAGCCTGGCACAACATTAAATGAGGTCCTGGAGTATACACAATGGCTGTTCACAGTGCTCATCCGCTCCTCTGTTACATATACTAAGATTGTCAATTCCCTTGTTCTACGCTTCAATGGCTACAGACCCTCAGAGACCAGTGACCTGTGAAGCAGTTCACATTACTCATCTTTGAATGCCTCTGCCAGTGCTGCCCTCTTATTTCACAGCAGTCCTGACTATCGTGTGCTTTGCTAGTTGCAAAGCTTAGACTGTGGCACATTAATGTATCCTGACAAGGATTGCTTTGCTGTGAATAAGTTATTGACACATCTTATACTGATTGGGGATGGAGAAGAATCCATCACATGATTAATAAAAACTGCTTAGCTGTGTCTGTGTTAAGTTTCTTTGAGGAATCCAGAACTCCCGATCGGGCGGCGTCTCCTATTTTCCCGGGGCTCCCTCAGCACACGGGAGCCCCGCACCAGCCGTCAGCATCACCCGGTCTCCCCCTCGGCACGGGAGACCGGCGGGCACAACGAAGGCTTCCCCCAGGCAGGGGGAAGCGGGCGGCGTCTCCTCTTTTCCCGGGGCTCCCTCAGCACACGGGAGCCCCGCACCAACTGGCATCATTACCCGGTCTCCCCCTCGGCACGGGAGACCGGCGGGCAAGCGGACGGCGTCTCCTCTTTTCCCGGGGCTCCCTCAGCACACGGGAGCCCCGCACCAGCCGGCATCATTATCCGGTCTCCCCCTCGGCACGGGAGACCGGCGGGCACATGAAAGGCTTCCCGCAGGCAGGGGGAAGCGGAAACCACGTAGTCCCGGCCCAGCCCACAACCAGGCGGCGGCCATCTTGAGGCGGCTCGGGCCGCGGCGGTGATCTCGGGGGTAAAACGAGGGGTGGGCACCCTCGAAATTAAAATAAAACAGATAAAAATAAAAGAGAGAAGCCCCCCAAGCCCCCCCCAAAGAAAAATTCCGAAAAATCGGGGGTGCGCGCACGGTGCGCGCTTATAGATATATAATTTGATTCTCTTTTAATTTTCTCAGGAACTACTGGAGGGATTTACACTATTTAACCAAAAGCGTGATCTGCGTACCAGACACTACCATTTTGACAAGTTTGGTGTAATTCCCTTCAGTGGTTCAAGCTGTAGCCGTGTCTAAAGGTCCTATGGAAATTAACATGGGGAAAACACGTTTTGGGACCCCCCTTTTTTCTCAGCCCCCACTTGACTAATCCCCCCCAAACTTTCAGGGAAGGAGAGGAGCGGAGCGAGCCATCTTCTTTGAGAAATTTGCGAAGATTCATCAACCAGCGCCAAAGTTATTCCCAATAGAATGTTGGTGATTTCCTATGGAAACTAGGTCCTAACTATATATACCTACTGGCGGTCATATATATATATATATATATATATTTCACACAAAAGGTAGCCCAAAGGAGAGACGCCACAGGCAGGTAATTATCGTTTGTTTTATTCCTCTTCTGCAGCTTGCAAACAGATAAACAGCATGACTGGCAGCGCTTCATGTAGATCGCCAAACGCGTTTCAGGAAACAAACTTCCTTTCTTCAGTGGCTGAAATGCTGTGAACGCCAGAACAAGATATCGAGCGCACCTGTGTTTTAAAAGTACCAGCCCCAGTGGGCGTGGCCGCAAGGCCTTCTGGTTCTCGTAGTGCGTCGAAATGTTCACCAAGTGGGTTGCCCTGTGTGCACAAAAATAAAAGCAATGTTGAAACCCCAGTGGGTTGGTGACAGTAACTGCTGTGAAAACTGTCCCGCTTTATAGCTGCAGAAACACGAACATGCTGACGGCACAGGGATAGCGCCGTTATGCTGCCTCCCCATGTGCCAACTCCTGCTTGGTAATCAGCACAGGCCCGCCAACAACACTTACTGTCACCAACCCACTGGGGTTTCAACATTGCTTTTATATATTTTTTTATAGAGTGAAACACTGTGTCAGGGGTTGCTTTTAATCATTTCAGGTTGGCTTGAGTTGGTATTTTACCAATTCAAAGCTGTAATATTGTGCCTGGAGTGATAAATGGCTTTTGTTATTTGACAGCTCGGCAAGGACTGCACTGTACTAGTCCTATGCTTAAAGACTTTGCTGTTTAAATGGCGAAAGACTTTGTCATTTTCTATCTCGGCATGGATAGCACTGTCTAATCCTATGCTTAAAAACTTTGATAGAAAAACAGACATTTGAGGTGAGCAGATCTAGAGTGTCGCTGGTGTTGAGAGTGCTCTAACAAGAGCTGCTTTCCACCTAAACTGAGACCTACCCAGAGTTCTCTCCTTCTTTTTTGCATATATATATATATATATATATATATATATATATATATATATAACATTTCTATGGCAAAATGAAACCCCTCATTTTGTTCCTTTTCAAATTAAATGTATTAAGTGTTACCACTTTATTCCAATCAAGATGACTTCAGGTGTGCCATACTTTTGTCATAAGTAAGACTGTTAGCGTTCTAGTTGTTCTTTAGAACACTCTGGGACATTCTGTCATTGGGCTATAGTTGGGCTACATCTGGCTGATATTTGGGCTACATTTGTTTTTTTTCCGTCTCTGGTGGCCATCTTTGGGCTACATTGGGCTACATTGGGCTACATTGGGCTACATTTGGGCTCTAACATATATATAGCCCAATGTAGCCCAATATATATTTTTCAAAGTTAATTTTCATAAAAACCACTGGAGCATATATCTTGAGACATAGCAAAGGCACATCGGGCTACCAGTCCCTACAATTTTGCCAAGTTTTGTGGACATCCGTTCAGCCGTTCGAGCTAAAAGTGAGTCCAACCGCCCTATGGAAAACTCAATGTTAAAAACACGTTTTGGGACCCCCCTTTTTTCTCGGCCCCCGCTTGACGAAACCCCCCCAAACTTTCAGGGGACGCTCAGAAACAAAATGTGCCATTTTCCTGAAAATTTCAGCCAATTCCGTCCATCAACGCCAAAGTTATTCAACATAGAATTTTCAGAAATCCCTATTCAAAAAAATCCTAACTATATATACCTACTGGCGACTGCCAGTAGGTAATATATATATATATATATATATATATATATATATATATATATATATATATATATATATTTATTTATTTTTTCACTGAAAAAAAAAGGTTTCAGGGACGTTATAGTTAGTTGGACATTTCACTCGTACAAAACCAGAAAAATTCGAACATTATAGTTACTAGAGCTAACTATAACTTGCGTCCCCGAAATTCTCTGCTGATGACGTCACATATTACATCACTCATGACATGGTCAGTGACATCACTCACGACATCACTCATGACATCTCAAATGACATCACTGATGACATCACTGATTACATCATCCAGTGAATGTCTGTTTCTGTAAAGTTTAAATATATTTTATATATGTTAATGCCAAGGTGTATTGAAGAATGAGTTGGTGTATAAGTGTGTGGTTGGAGAATTTAATAGGTGCGCGACTGACTGTATAAGTTAGTGAAAAAATGTGTCTTACTGAATGCATGGGTTAGTGACTAAACTGTTTGAATGTCTGTATCAGTGTCTCAGTTGTTGTGTAAGCTGCTGCATGGGTTGATGATTAGGTACATGACTGTCTATATGGGTTACTTATTGGTTGCATGAGTATCTGTATGGGTGCCTCAGTGTTTGCGTGTGAGGGTGGGCGGTGTGTGACTTTCTGTCTACATCTGTGAGTGAATAATTTACTGGGTACATGGGTTCAATAGTACATGTGGAAATAGCTGTATAGGTGAGTGAGTGTGTGTATCAGTGTGTTAGTGAGTGAAAGTATGTCTCACTGGCATATGTGTGAATAACTACGTATGTGAAAGGCATTATTATGTGAGTGTTGGAGTATATAAATGACTATATGTGAGAGTGACTATATGTGAGAGTGAGTAATTGTTTGAGTAGTTGTATAAATGAGTGTTTGCTTGGGTCAGTGATTCTATAAGACAGTAAGTATATGTTAGTATCTGTATGAATAGGTTAGATAGTGAATGTATAACTGTATAGGTGAGTAAATGACAGTGTTATTGATTCTTTACATGTCTAGCTAGGTGTGTTAATAACTATATGGAGTGACGGTGTATGAGTGTTTGTATAGGTGTATGAGTACATATAATAGTTCTGTATTGATGAGTGACTGCATGTATGAGCAACTGTATGGGTGAATGAATGAATGAATGTGTGTGTATAGCTAGGAATTAGTCAGTGGGTATATAGTAAATGCTATTGATTTGTCTAGGGTTTGAAAATGGTAGTCTGTATTTTAGAGTGGGTGTATCAAAGGTTATATTAGGGTGTGAGGAGGTGCATCAGATTATCACATGGATGATGTCATCAGTGATGTAATTTGAGATGTCATCAGTGATGTCACTGACCATGTCATGAGTGATGTAATATGTGACGTCATCAGCAGTGCATTGCGGGGGCGCGAGTTATAGTTAGCTCTACTAACTATAATGTTCGAATTTCTCTGGTTTTGTACGAGTGAAATGTCCAACTAACTATAAAGTCCCTGAAACATATGTGGCCACATGCATCAAACGATTTTGGAGTCGCAAACGGTGCGAATCGGAAAATTCGGCCGTTTGCGATTCCAAAATCATTTTTTGGTATGCATGAAACATTTTTCCAAAAACCGCAATTGTTTGGAATTCCTAAAAATGCGATTGAATTTAAGGAATCACATTTGTGCGATTCCTCAAATGCAATGCATGATTTTTTTTTTAACTGCGAATTTTCAAATAGGAGGTGCAAATTAACACGAGGTTGACCCTCGTGTTAATTTGCAAAATCCTCCAAAAAAGCTCAAAAAAGCATTTTGTAAAGTGTCATGTTACACACACACATGTCCTTTGGACATGTGTGTGTGAAACTTGCACTTAAAAAAACATTTCAAGGGTGCAGGGGGGGGGGGGTTCTTTGGACCCCCCCTCAGCACCCTTGCAATGCATCAACAAATTGCGAATCCTAAAAAAAAAAAAAGCAAAACGGCATTGATTCCTATGGGCCTCTAGGCCCATAGGAATCAATGTAATGCCATTCCTTAATTGCGATTCGCAATTAAGGAATCGCAAATTCCGAAAATTAAGAAATCCCAAAAAACTTTCAGATTTGTTGATGCATAGGATTTTGCAATTCCTAAATTGCGATTCCTTAATTTTCGCAATTTAGGAAATGCAAAATCCTAGAATGATGCATGTGGCCGATGGTTTTTTCAGTGAATTTTAAAGGTTTTTTAAATGCTAATTTCTAATTTTTCATTGAATTTCAATGTTTTTTTAAATGCTAATTTCTAATTATAATGTTCATGAAACCTATCGTTTTTTCAGTGATTTTAAATTATCATTCCATTCGCAATCTGGTGCAAACAGCCGATATCACCAGTTTTCCAGCAATAGCGTCCGCAAAATAAATCGCCACAAATGAGAGCAACAACTAACACTAATAATATGAAGAGTAGGCGTTCCTGTGCAAAAATAACACGAAAACACCACTTCCCAATATTATCACCAAGCAGCCAAATCTGCGGTGCAATCCAAAAAACAGGCGATAAGCTGCGTTAGCAGTAGGAATGTAACATCTGCCTTTTACTAGTGTAAAGTAGGATGACTACCTACAATGTGAAAGGGAGCCCAGCCCAGAATCACATCTGAAGACCACCACATGTCATGGAGCTACTGATCATGCACCTCCGATCCCCAAGAAGGCCACAAAACCCACTACCACCACCCTCAGGACCTCCCCTCGGGCCACCCCCCACTACCACCGAGGCAGCACACAACAAGACTGCGGACTTTCCAAAAATGGCATGGCACCTCAGCCACACAATAGCTGACTGTTGCGAGATATGGCAACCAAACATGTGTAAGGTCTAAAGTCACCCACCAATAATAATGCACACAATACCAAGTGTAGCGGTGATGTGGTGGCCAGACCTCACTATGGCGAGCACAAACCTCTCCATGTGTACATATACTGCTGGTGCTTGTAGTGTTGTGGACAGTGACGCAACCATGTTACCTCAGGCAGTGAGGAAGATCTCGGTCATGTACCTGTGTTGTCGTCCCCTGTAAGCAGAAGCCCAGTGGGCTAGTCCAACGTCCGACACTCCAGCGTAAAAGTTTGACTAAATAGGCCGGGGCTCTGGGTGTTGTTCACTTGTGTGAAGGACAACATGTCTGCCATAGCGGCGGCCCTCATCTTGACCCGTGGCTGCCGCCATGACCGCGGGCCTCCTCGAAACAGGCCCCCTGTGAACACAGCGGCACAGCACCACAGACTTATGTCTGCACAGACTAATGCCTTCGATCTACACTGCGGACAGCAGGGCTCACAATTTAGATGGAGTGGAAATTGCAGATGACGCAGTCCAGTAGGCAAGACCCAGTGCTCCCAATGCGGCCTGCCCAGACCACGCATCATTGCAGGCTGCGCACAAGCTGAGCACCAGAGGTGCCACAAACTCAATGCACCATAAGTCATCGCCACGCACCCTTATTAAGGCAGAATTCATTGGACAAAAGACATTGCTACCAGTGTGGCCCGCCCAGACCACGCATCATTGCAGGCTACGCACACGCTGAATACTTCTGATGCTACTAACTGTGCAGCTCAACTCATCACCATGTGGCTGTGGGCCCTTGATGACCATTGCCTCTGGCCTACACTGGGATCAGCAGAGCTCAAAATTAAAATTGAGTCTTTATTCATTAATTACAGAGTCCAGAGGGCAATTAACTACAACGTCCCTAAAACCTACAGAATATCCTTTTAGTATCCTTGCTTCAAGAACTTTTTTGATATCAATTATAGCTTTAGTACAGTGACCACATTCATCTTGCAAGTCCAAGGGAACACTGAATGGCAGTCTACACTGCGGACAGCAGAGCTCACAATTTGAATTCAGTTTTGATTTATTTATTGCAGAGTGAACTGTACTCTATGTTGTTGGATTTCCTCAAAAGGAAGTCACAAAAAGCATTACTCAATGTCTGTGCTGACTACTGCCTTTGATCTGCACTGCGGACAGCAGAGCTCACAATTCAGATGGAGTCGCGATTGCAGATGACGAAGTCCAGTAGGCAAGAGACATTGCTCCCAGTGCGGCCCGACACACCACGCATCATCGCTGGCTGCGCACACGCTAAGCGCCACACCTACTACTAACTCTATACAGCTCAAGTCAACGCCGCATGGCTGTGGGCCTTTCCTGACCACTGCCTCCGTTCTACACTGCAGTCAGCAGGGCTCACAATTCAAGATTAGTACCAATGCAAATTGTGTAAGAGACTGTAATCGGTTAAGAAAACCAAATGCTCCCTATCTGTGCAGCTAAAGTCAACGTCACATGTCTGTGGGCCTTTACTGAGCGCTGCCTCCGGCCTACATTGTGATCAGCAGGGCTCACATTTCAAATTCAGTCTTGAATCATTAATTTCACTAACTATAACGTCCCCGAAACCTACACATTTTAACAATGTATTCCAAAAATATTTCATCTTTTGTTACCTACACTGCGGTCAGCAGAGCTCACAATTTGAATTCAGTCTTGATTTATTACTTGCAGACAGAATTGTACTCTATGTCCTCGGATTTTGTCTAGAGAAAGTGACAAAAATCATTCCTCGATGTCTGTGCTGACTACTGCCTTCCTTCTACATTGCGGACTGCAGGGCTCACAATTCAGATCGAGGTGCGATTGCAGATGACGCAGTCCAGTAGGCAACAGACATTGCCACCAGTGCGGCTAGCAGTGCACATGCGGAATGCTTCTGATGCCCCTACCTCAGTGCACCACAACTCATGGACCCTTTATGATAGAATCTTTTGTGTATGATTTCAAATATGCTGCTCGTACCTCAGTGTACCACAAGTCATGAACCTTTTACAATAGAATCTTTTGTCTATTATTTCACATCTGGTGCCCCTAACTTAGTGCAGCACAAGTCATAGACCCTTTATGATTGAATATCTGTGTGTGATCCGATGATTACTGTTGTACTTGTTGCCGGCAGCAGCCATTCCCTGAGGGCTGGCTTACACTCACCACACGCGCATCCAGCACAGACGTCACTAGACTTGTGACCCTGGTAATAAAAAGGGGCTGAGCGCACGTGCCCATACCCAGTTCCACTATCTATCTAACTGTGTCCGTGTGTTCATTATGTATGCATGATGCTGCCCTTGGGCCCTACCACATTATATTCTGCTGTGGACAGCGCTCGCAACCATGTTACGTCTGGCAGTGGGATTAACTTTGGTTATATAACTTTGTTTCGATCATTGTATTTATACATAGGTAGAGACTGGATCATTAGAGTACTGCAAGGAGAATGTATAGTGAATTTATAAGTGCTTCGGAATTGGCGGAATGATTGGATAAGTACATATGTTGGTGGAGCCTAACCCCCGAGCACGAGCTTGGCTCTAATTGGCTGCCCTCCATGTGCCAAAAATGGAAATTTGGGCTTTGCATGACCCTGTATTGCTACAGTTGCAACAGTCCACTGAATGTGCAATAAACATTCATATCCACACAGATGTGTCATGTGCACGATCTTTCATGTGTGGAAGTATGGATGAATGTAGGGTCAGTGATTCCCCCTACCTTCCATGTTGGCCATGTTTTGGGACTTGGGTCACACAGTGACACATTGGCGCTTGCTGCCCGGGTGGTGGCAGCACTACAACAGGGACACCCGAATCAGTTGATTCCTCATACAGCCCAGGACGGAACGACGCCCAGAGCTCTAAAGTCATTGTTCACAGCCTCACGCTGGACTGGCATACTCCAGGCCAGCCCACTCCGCTTACGCATACAGGGAGGGACAACAATGCTACATGGCCCAGATTTTCATTGAAGTGATCTGCTGCTCACAGGTCAAGTTGTCAGTACGCCACAGCCACTCCCTGACGGCTGGTTTACCCATCAAGCACAGGCGTCACAGGACACGTGACCCTGCCAATAAAAGGACCGGGCGCACATGCTGCATGCCATTTCTATTTCAGACTTGGTGGCACTGGATGCACTGCAGCCAGCACAGGCACACTGCCACGGGACGGTGACTTACGGTGCACTGAGGTAGGGGCACTATAAGTCCTGAGCGGGTGTGCAGTCTGCGATGATGCCCCGTCCCGGCGGTCCGGACAGGTCCGGTTTTGTGTGCCCTACTGGACTGCAGTGTAGGCCTGAGCCATCGAACAGCGTGGCCTGCCGCCATGTGGCATGGCCTCACTGGTCACAGGGTTAGTGCCACCGCAAGGGGTGAGCGGGTGTGCAACCTGCGATAATGGCAGGTGCATTGGTATATCCTCTGCAATGGTAAAAGCAAGACGCAGCACCAAATGTGAGACCAGGTGGCCTGCGGAGCGGGGCTGCATGATATGCAGGGTGCCCTGTCTGCAAGCCCCGGGCTTGGGGCTTGCAGCGGCACGTGGTAGGCCCTCTTTTCTACACGCAGGTTGCGAAAGGTGAGCAGAGAGCCTTGTTTGTGCAGCGGCCAGCTGTCACCTCTGGGCAGTGGGAGTGAATGTGGTGCAGCAGCCTGGGTGCGCAGTGGCGGGCAGTCAACTCTGGGCAGTGGGAGTGGATGTGGTGCAGCAGCCTGGGTGCGCAGCAGCGGGCACACACCTCTGGGCTGCAGGAGTTGATTAGGTGCAGCAGCCTCAGTGGCAGGGTGGACAGACACCTCTGGGTGCTGGTAGTCGATGGGGTATAGCAGCCTGGGTGCACAGGGGCGAAACAGAGAATTACGCATCTGCAGTTGTATATACTCTGCCATTACTGATTCTGTACTATGTTTCAGATGAGTGAGCTTGAGGGCTCCACTATGTCCCGACACGTGGTTGGAGACACACCAGTGGCAGAAAGGTGAGCTGTGAGGGTTATGTCCACAGTGTGGGCACTCACTGTCCCTCTCTATCTCTTCCTTTCTCTCCCTCACTTTTTTTCTCTCTCTTCCTCTCTCTAACACTGTTTCTCTCTTTCTCTCTTCCTCTCTCACTCTTTCTCACTCTCCCTCTGTTTCTCTCTTCCTCTTTCTCACAATGTTTCTCTCTTTCTCTCTCTCTTCCTCTATCTCACTGTTTCTCTCTCTCTTCCTCTCTCTCTCACTCTTTCTCTCTGTCTTCCTCTCACTCTTTCTTTCACTCTCTCTTTCTTCCTTTCTGTCTCTCACTCTTTCTCTTTCTCTCTCCCCTTTGATGGACGCATGACGCATAATCTTATCTTGCTTTTTGTCTAGCAGGCTGTGATTCACAGATGGACACCCCCCACACGGATCTCCCGCCACAAGGCGATAACTTTAGTTGCACTGAGCTAGTGCCACCACAGCTGAACGCATGGGCAGCCTGCAATGATGCGTGGACATCCTGGCAATCAACATCCACTCTGAATTGTGAGCTCGGCTTGACCGTGTGTACGCAACGGCTGAGGAGGTTGCTTCGGCAAGTGGTGGACCCTCTTACACACACGCTGGTGGCTGAAGGTGAACAGAGAGGCTTATTTCTGCAGCAGCGGGCAGTCACCTCTGGGCGGTGGTAGTGGATAGTGTGCAGCAGCCTATGTGCACAAGAGCGGGCAGAAACCTCCATACAGTGGGAGTGGATGGGGTGCAGCAGCCTGGGTGCACAGGAGCGGGCAGACACCTCTAGGCAGTGGGAGGGGAAGGGGTGCAGCAGTCTGAGTACGCAAGAATGGGCAGTCACCTCTGGGCACTGGGAGTGGATGGGGTGCAGCAGCCTGGGTGCACAGCAGCGGGCAGACATCTCTGGGCAGTGGGAGTGGATGGGGTACGGCAGCCTGGGTGCGCAGAGGCAGGCAGACACTTCTGGGCAGCAAGAGTCGATGGGGTGCAGCAGCCTGAGTGCACAGGACAAACAGACACCTCTGGGAGGCGGGAGGCGATGGGTGCAGCAGCCTTGGTGAAAAACAGAGAATTACGCATCTGCAGTTGTATGTACTCTGCCATTACTGATTCTATACTATGTTTCAGATGACTAAATGTGAGGACTGTGAGAAGTTGGCCTGATATATGATGCTCACTAGTTCTAGTGATCACCTTGTATCAGTCCAAACAACCCTTATGGCGATTGGTTGTAAGTCAACCTTATAGACCAGCTATCCCAATGGTAGCATGGACAAAGCAGTCTTAGGCTAAACTCTTTTGGCATGTGAAGCCAGCTGTTTTACCACACATAATCCCTTGAATACCAGATGAAAGGACACCACACAAGTTGTTATGAAAATAAACAGTATATTTATTAATAACAAACACCTCTGAACTCTTTATGAGATCAGAGAGCTAAGCACATGCCAATCTATTAGGAAAAATACGATAAGTTGCACAAAATTACAATGGTGCCCTAGGGGCACGGCAAACCATATACTAAGTAAATGGTATAAGGAAATCGATAGAAGGAATGGAGCTGTCCAGAGGCTGTAGGATCGCTGGGGCTACACTATCCTAACCTTAGGTAAGTAATAGGAGGCCCACGTAACGCGTGTGCAGAGTGTGAACTCACATGCGGGACGCGTATCAATGTCTATGGACAGTACAGTTCAAGAAAAAGGTGAGTACGGACAATCCTGACTAGTTAGGACTAAAACGACTGTGAATCTGGACACTAGGAGAGTCAATCTACCCTTGAGCACCGAAATGCTCTTGTTACCTCACCCACGGGCTGCGGGTGCATAGGTGCGAAGTTGTGTCGGGTTTCTGCGTTGAAGTGTCTGGAGCCTGAAAGAAAAGATGCTGCAGGCGACCAGGAGGAAGATGTCCGGTGTGATCCAAGGGTGGATCAGGAATGCTGAAGACCTGAAAGCAGAGGGGACAATGTTCAAAGTCACTAGCCAGTGACTGGAGTGGAACCAGGAAGGAACCAGATGCTGTTGTCGCGATCAGGTGAAGAGTGGACGCTTGACTCTACAGCCACGTGGACCAGGAGGTGTCTTGGACAACCAGGATGGAGGCACGAGCTGTCCCACGCAGGCTCTCGCTGTCGGCAGTGTTGGTTCCGGATTCGGCATCAACAGGCCTTGGCAAAGGCAACCCACGCGGTGAGTAGAAAAGGCGTCTGGTGCGGACCAGGGGGTCCGGGGTACTTCTCTTTTGGAAGGAAGCAAGGGACAGTCTGGAGCAACCAGACCAACAGTGTAGTTTTCAAGGATCGTCGTCTAAGGGGCCACTAGCCAGCCGGCAAGTGACCAGACAACGCGTTGAGCAGCAAACAGGCAGAAGGGCCCCACGCAGATCTCGTGGATGCTGGAGGGCTGATCTTCGGTGCAGAAGCTGCTCGGTGCTGGTGCTTCTCAATCCCCAAAGCACTTCATCGAGGTTACCTCAGAAGTTGTGCTGGAAGCGAAGTGCAGTTTCTCCAAGATGGCCGGTTCCACGTGTCTCGTCGCACCCACGGATCTCAGCTGTGCTGCAGATGTGAGTTGAGGTCGGAGAGGTCTGGGAATCCGGGTCTCGTCAGGCTCTGAAGTCTGGATCCTCGAGGGAAGACGACAGAGTGAAGCTGCTGGACGCTTGATGGTGCCTGCTGGTGCAGGGTGGACACTCCTTGCCCACAAGGGAGATTTCTTCAGTCTTCTGTGGAGCAGAACGTCGAAGTCCAGAGTTTCTTCTTGTAAAGTTTCAAGTCAGGATTAATCTAATTTGGAATGGGACCAGCTCCTACCTTTATTATCCTAAAGGGGGCTGTACTAGTGACTAGGTCCCTCCCATGGGTGGGACCAGGAAGGGAGGTGGTTACACCCCCTATCCTTTGTCTGGTTTCGCGCCAGAGCTGGGGCTGGAGTGCACCAACAACTGGTTTGAACCGGTGTATGCACAGGGCACCTTGTGTGCCCCAGGCATGTCTCACTCCTTTCAGGCCTCCCTACCTCAATACACAAAATCCTGTCTGGGGTGGTGCTAGCACCTCCCAAGGCAGGAAACCCTTTGTCCAGGCCTCCCTCGCTGGAAGGACTCCCAGCAGCAGGAGGTCAGACTTGTGTCTGTGGTGGCAGCATCCATTTTGTGATGCTGAGGCTCGAGTTAACTTTAACCGGGGTTCACAGTTACATACATGTCGTGTCCCTCTAGAAGGGTGGAATGCTACCCCCGTCACCAGAATTGGCGAGGGGGTAGTATTCCAATTTGTATGACACCTTACTCGACATGTTTTGATAATGCTATACCAAAGTTAGCATTTAACCGCGAGGATTATAATGCACTTAAGAGTATATGGTATAGCGTTATCATGGAACAGCTATAAGGACAAGGGGCCTGATGTAGGTAATTCTATTTTACCGACTCATAAATACCGAATTTTACTGATTCGGTATTTATGAATCGGTAAAATAGAAGGTGGGAGATGTAGGTAAAATCGGTATTTGAAATACCGATTCTGTAAAAATCGGTATTTACCGATTCTGTAATTACAGAATCGGTAAATACTGAATCCTGCAAGGGTGCAGGGGGTGTCACTTTGACACCCTCTAGCACCCCAAATACAGGCATGTGTGCCATGTGGCACACAGACATGCCCTAAGGGCACGTCTGTCTGTCACATGGCATAGGTGTGCATGCACACATGTGCATGCACACCTGGATTCGGTATTTTACCACCCAATTGGATTGGGTGGTAAAATACCGAATCTGTAAGGCCTTTCGGACTCAGAAGAGTCCCACCTACATCTGGCAGTTACAGAATCGGTAAAAATACCGATTCTGTATTTTACCGATTCGGTAAATTTACCGAATCAGTAAAATTGGCCCCCCTACATCACAAATACCCATTTACTGGTCGGTAAATGGCCTCCTACATCTGGCCCATGGTTCCGCAAGCTGCAGACAGGCTCAGCTCATGCCAGAGCATCATCTCACATAATTCCAAGCACTCTGCCTTCAAGATTGATAAGGCCTGCCATAGGAGTGACTGATAGGAATATATGTGTCCATTTTAGGGTTAGATATAGGTATACTATATCTATAGCAAAGGGTGTTTACACCACCTTGCCCCAGCTGTTTTACCAGCCAGTTGTGTCTGTTTAGATGGCCAGCCAGGGGTGGCATAATACATGCTGCAGCCCCTGGTAGGCCTTGGGTACACCTATGCCCTGGGTACCTAAGGTACACTGTACAGGGGCTGATAAGGTGACCCAGCATCCAATTAGGTATGTACCTAAGGTACATGGAGTCCATTTTACAGAGAGAGCAATTAGTCTGGGGTCCTGGATAGCAGGGCCCCAGGCCAACTAGGTCGAAAACCAGCTAAACACTAGGCAAAAAGTTGGGGGTAACCATAGTCAGATATCCACCTTCCTACATAACCCCCCCCCAAACGAAAGGAGATAAGGCTATCCTTGTCCAGGTAAGCCTTTATTGCCTAGGTGGCCATATAAGGAAGTACCAGCACTGGAATGGTTACCCCCTATCTCATGGTCCACTAAGCAATCCCTCACCCTAAGGGTATCTGAGGGTCTCCACCATAGGGAATCTCTACCTGTGGTGTGTTTTGGCAAAATAAAAGGCTGGTGCTGAGATGGAGTACTGAAGTGAGGCTCCACTAATGTTGGGGTCAGCTTCCTCCAATCATCATCCACCATATAGGCCTTTCTTTCCACGACTGAGTTGTGTTGAGCTCTCAGGGTCAACCTCTGGCTACCTAAAGCTGGAGGCTGGGTCCCTCTGTTTGGCTTACTGGAGGGACAGGTCAGGTCTGGGGCCCTTAGGTCCCAAGTTTGGCTGTGCCCAACAGAGTCCATCTGGGGGAGGTCCCTAACTAAGTTTAATGGGGATCCCTCAGGAGTTTCTAACTTTTTCACCTTGTTAGGGCTGCTAGCTTTGGTGTCCCTAATCTGCTGATGGGGTTGTTTTATTGGACAGGGGGCCCTTTGGGGCTCACTGGCCTCCTTGACCTCTGTAGCCCTGGGCTGACTGAGGCAGGGTAGAGAGGGGCAGGTTACCTGCTCCAGACTGGGTCCCACCTTAGAAGGGTCAACTGACATCAGGGGCTCTGCCAGGCTAGGCCTGACTACCTCTGGGGCAGTTTCTTCACAAGGGGTAAGATCAGTTCCCTGAGGAGGCTGATCCTTTTCTAATGTCTGGTGGGAGGGAGATTTCTCTTCCTCCTCAATGCTCTCTGTTTGTGTGGAGTGATCCATAGTTTCAGGCTTCACAACATAGGAATCAGTTTGAGGTTGGGCTGTGGCCATCACAGCCCCACCAACCTTTTCAGGAAGGGACTCAGTTTGGGTATGGGCTGTTACCATCACAGCCCTGCTAACCCTTTCAGGGAAGGAATCTGTTTGATATTGGGCTGAGACTGGCACAGCCCTCCTAACCTGTTCAGGAAGATTTACCATTTTAGAATGGGTTTCTTGTTCCATCTCAGCCCAGGCTGAGATTCCAAAATCATTCCCCAGTAGACAATCTACAGGCAAGTTTGCTGACACTGCCACTCTCTTTGGGCCAGTGACACCTCCCCAGCTGAGATTCACCACTGCCATGGGATGATTTTTCTACACTCCATCAATGTTTGTCACCTGGTATGTGGCACCAGGTATAAGTTGGCTTGAGGGGACTAGACTCTCAGTCACCATAGTGATGCTAGCCCCTGTGTCTCAATAGGCCTCAACTTTTAGACCATTGATGAGTGGCTCTTGCCTGTACTTGCCCAAAGTGTTGGGACAAGCAGTGAAGTTGGCAAACCCCATGCTATTTTCACATACAAGAGTGTCTAAGTTAGGGGACCTGGTTAGGCCAGAGTCCCCAGGAACTCCCAAAGTAAAACCCCCCAAATTCTTGGGGGCACTCCCACCACCTGGGGGATTACTAGTAGTAGTAACAGGAGGCTTGGGAGTATTACTTGGGGGTATGTTCTCCTTATTGTTGGCCTTTGGGCAACTGCTGTCAGTTTTCCAATGGCCTACCTGTTTGCAGGCATGGCAATAAGGTTTCTTCTGGGTAGAGGAAGTGTCTTGGGACCCCCCCCCCCATTCTTGGAGTTTTGGGGCCCTGGGGAAGTCTTCTCTGTGGTTTTGTCCCCACCTTTCTCTTGAGGCTTGGTAGTCTCTTTCTTTTGGTCATCACCCTGATTCTTAGGCCTAATCCTGGTTCTGACCCATTTGTCTGCCTTCTTACCCAATTCTTGTGGAGAGGTCAGATCAGAGTCCACCAGGTGCTGGTGCAAAAGCTGATTTTGACAGTTATTTAAGATTTGCTCTCTCATTATGAGATTGTACAATCCTGTGTAATCAGTAACTTTACTACCCAATAACCAGCCCTCCAGAGCCTTAGTAGCACAATCTACAAAATCAGTCCAATCCTGAGCCTGAGTTTTCTGGGTGTCTCTGAACATCAACCTGTACTGTTCAGTGGTTAAGCAAAACCCATCAAAAAGTGCAGTTTTCAGGACTTGGTAATCATTAGCATCCTCATCTCTAACAGTGAGGAGCTTATCTCTTCCTTTACCTTCAAAGGAGAGCCACAATATTGCTGCCCACTGACTTTGGGGTACCTGCTGTACTTTGCAGGCCCTCTCCAGAGCAGTTATCCATTTGTGGATATCATCTCCTGTGTTATAGGAGGGCACTATTTTACTCAGGTGTCTATTATCAAAACTCCTGTCTTTATCCTTAGGGCTATTGCTGCCACCAGTGGGTGCTAACCCACTCAACTGTTGCTCTCTAGCAAAGGCAAGTTTCTCTTTGGCAAGGGCAAGTTCTTCCCTCTGAATCCTCAGATTAACTTCCTTCATCTTTGTCTCATGCTCTCTCCTCTGAGGGGAAGTCATCCTCCTCTGAGCAGATGCATGAGACGCATGGGAGTGAACAGATCTATTGGAGTCCCTAGAAGGAGATCTATCTCTCCTGACCCCAAAGTTAGGCCTGCTAGTGGATGGCACTGGGGCTCCCCCAGTTCCTTCCCTATGTAGGTCTAAGTTGGCCCTTGTAAGTCTGCTGACTAAAGGTTGGCCATTGTCTGCCTCATCTTCAGATAAGTTCCCTTCTTCCCTACTATTTACATTCTCTGTTGCAGGGAGGTTAGAATCTGGATCCTCTGGATCACCTTCTAAGGGGGGCATGTTCCCATCTGGATTAGAGGGGCCTGCATTGGCAGCCCTTCTGGCATCATATGTCTCTAAGAGACCTAACAGAAAGGGAGTGGTAGGGTTAGAACCCTGTTTCAGTTTCCTGGAGATACACAATTGTCTCATCTCCTGGAAGCTGAGGGCTGCATATCTGGAAAGGACCTGTGGAGGGTCACTAACCACAAGGGGAGCTACTGAGATCTCTCCTGTGGTAGACATGCTTTCTAGTGAGGTGTAAGTGATGCACTTACCTACACTATGGGTTGTCCTACTGATCCCTTGCTAAGAGTTGTAGTCAGGGTGTGCTAGGCCCTTTCTACTACAACAGCTGGTTCAGTAGAACTCAGAGTATTTCTAAGCTTGTTATATGTACCTATGGTACCTTACGTGATCTTTCAAATTATATTTCAAGATTATATTTGGTAAAAACAACAGCAAGCTCAAATCCCAACCGCTGTACACCAATGTGAGAAGTTGGCCTGATATATGATGCTCACTAGTTCTAGTGATCACCTTGTATCAGTCCAAACAACCCTTATGGTGATTGGTTGTAAGTCAACCTTATAGACCAGCTATCCCAATGGTAGCATGGACAAAGCAGTCTTAGGCTAAACTCTTTTGGCATGTGAAGCCAGCTGTTTTACCACACATAATCCCTTGAATATCAGATGAAGGGACACCACACAGGTTGTTATGAAAATAAACAGTATATTTATTAATAACAACACCTCTGAACTCTTTATGCGATCAGAGGGCTAAGCACATGACAATCTCTTAGGAAAAATACGATAAGTTGCACAAAATTACAATGGTGCCCTAGGGGCACGGCAAACCATATACTAAGTAAATGGTATAAGGAAATCGATAGAAGGAATGGAGCTGTCCAGAGGATGTAGGATCGCTGGGGCTACACTATCCTAACCTTAGGTAAGTAATAGGAGGCCCACGGAACGCGTGTGCAGAGTGTGAACTCACATGCGGGACGTGTATCAACGACTATGGACAGTACAGTTCAAGAAAAAGGTGAGTACGGACAATCCTGACTAGTTAGGACTAAAACGACTGTGAATCTGGACACTAGGAGAGTCAATCTACCCTTGAGCACCGAAATGCTCTTGTTACCTCACCCACGGGCTGCGGGTGCATAGGTGCGAAGTCGTGTCGGGTTTCTGCGTTGAAGTCTATGGAGCCTGAAAGAAAAGATGCTGCAGGCGACCAGGAGGAAGATGTCCGGTGTGATCCAAGGGTGGATCAGGAATGCTGAAGACCTGAAAGCAGAGGGGACAATGTTCAAAGTCACTAGCCAGTGACTGGAGTGGAACCAGGAAGGAACCAGATGCTGTCGTCGCGATCAGGTGAAGAGTGGATGCTTGACTCTGCAGCCACGTGGACCAGGAGGTGTCTTGGACAACCAGGATGGAGGCACGAGCTGTCCCACGCAGGCTCTCGCTGTCGGCGGTGTTGGTTCCGGATTTGGCATCAACAGGCCTTGGCAAAGGCAACCCACGCGGTGAGTGGAAAAGGCGTCTGGTGCGGACCAGGAGGGTCCGGGGTACTTCTCTTTTTGAAGGAAGCAAGGGCCAATCTGGAGCAACCAGACCAGCAGTGTAGTTTTTAAGGATCGTCGTCCAAGGGGCCACTAGCCAGCCAGCAAGTGACCAGACAATGTGTCAAGCAGCAAACAGGCAGAAGGGCCCCACGCAGATCTCGTAGATGCTGGAGGGCTGATCTTGGGTGCAGGAGCTGCTCGGGGCTGGGGCTTCTCAATCCCCAAAGCACTTCATCGAGGTTACCTCAGAAGTTGTGCTGGAAGCGAAGTGCAGTTTCTCCAAGATGGCCGGTCCCACGTGTCTCGTCGCGCCCACGGATCTCAGCTGTGCTGCAGATGTGAGTTGAGGTCGTAGAGGTCTGGGAATCCAGGTCTCGTTGGGCTCTGAAGTCAGGATCCTCGAGGGAAGATGAAAAAGTGAAGCCGCTGGACGCTTGATGGTGCCTGCTGGTGCAGGGTGGATACTCCTTGCCCACAATGGAGATTTCTTCAGTCTTCTGTGGAGCAGAACGTCGAAGTCCAGAGTTTCTTCTTGTAAAGTTTCAAGTCAGGATTAATCTAATTTGGAATGGGACCAGCTCCTACTTTTATTCTCCTAAAGGGGGCTGTACTGGTGACTAGGTCCCTCCCATGGGTGGGACCAGGAAGGGGGGTGGTTACACCCCTTATCCTTTGTCTGGTTTCGCACCAGAGCTGGGGCTGGAGTGCCCCAGCAACTGGTTTGAACCGGTGTATTTACAGGGCACCTTGTGTGCCCCAGGCATGTCTCATTCCTTTCAGGCCTCCCTACCTCAATACACAAAATCCTGTCTGGGGTGGTGCTAGCACCTCCCAAGGCAGGAAACCCTTTGTCCAGGCCTCCCTCGCTGGAAGGACTCCCAGCAGCAGGAGGTCAGACTTGTGTCTTTGGTGGCAGCATCCATTTTGTGATGCTGAGGCTCAAGTTAACTTTAACCGGGGTTCACAGTTACAATAATGTCGTGTCCCTCTAGAAGGGTGGAATGCTACCCCCGTCACCAGAATTGGCGAGGGGGTAGTATTCCAATTCGTACGACACCTTACTCGACATGTTTTGATAATGCTATACCAAAGTTAACATTTAACCGCGAGGATTATAATGCACTTACGAGTATATGGTATAGTGTTATCATGGAACAGCTATAAGGACTTGGTTCCGCAAGCTGCAGACAGGCTCAGCTCATGCCAGAGCACCATCTCACATAATTCCAAGCACTCTGCCTTCAGGATTGATAAGGCCTGCCATAGGAGTGACTGATAGGAATATATGTGTCCATTTTAGGGTTAGATATAGGTATACTATATCTATAGCAAAGGGTGTTTACACCACCTTGCCCCAGCTGTTTTACCAGCCAGTTGTGTCTGTTTAGATGGCCAGCCAGGGGTGGCATAATACATGCTGCAGCCCCTGATAGGCCTTGGGTACCACTATGCCCTGGGTACCTAAGGTACACTGTACAGGGGCTGATAAGGTGACCCAACATCCAATTAGGTATGTACCTAAGGTACATGGAGTCCATTTTACAGAGAGAGCAATTAGTCTGGGGTCCTGGATAGCAGGGCCCCACCCAACCAGGTCGAAAACCAGCTAAACACTAGGCAAAAAGTTGGGGGTAACCATGGTCAGATATCCACCTTCCTACAAGGACTGCACTATGTCCCGGCACGTGGTTGGAGACACACCGGTGGCAGAAAGATGAGCTGTGAGGATTTTCTCCACAGTGTCAACACTCACTCTCTATCTTTTCCTTTCTGTCACTCACATTCTTTCTCTCTCACACACTCTTTCTCTCTTTCTCTGTCTCTTCCTCTCTCACTCTCTCATTCTTTCTTTCTCTCTCTCTTCCTCTTTGTCTCACTCTTTCTCTCTCTCTCTTCCTTTCTCTCACACTGTTGCTCTCTTTCTCTCCCTCTTCCTTGTATCTCACTCTTTCTCTCTTTCTGTCTCTCTTCCTCTCTCTCTCACTATTTCTCTCTTTCTCTGTCTTCCTCTCTCTCTCACTCTTTCTTTCTTTCTTTCTTTCTTTCTTTCTTTCTCTCTCTTGTCTTCTCTCTCACTCTTTATCTCTTTCTCTCTCCTTTGATGGACGCATGATGTGCAATCATATCTTTCTTTTTGTCTTGCAGGCTGTGATTCACAAATTGTCGAGGGATGACATGCCATACCCGTACCTACTTTTATTTTGTTTTTTTGTTTGAATAAAATGTTTTATATGTTAATCTATAGATGACTGAGATTCTTATTTGTCTAACTTCACATGCATCTTCTTAATTTTAATTGTGCGATCTCAGCCAATTTGCTATGTTCCAGATTTCCTAAGGTTGCTGTCACACTTGTTTGGGGGGGTGGGGGTGAGGGGGGATGGTGGACAAGGGGCTGGTGGCAGGGGGGTGTCTGAGCAGTGTTGGGTGTCCGAGCTGCAGGATCATTGGCTCCATTGCATCTGTTGTCATTCAGGTGTGGCTCTGGGCTGGGCTCCCTTTCATGTTGCAGGTTGTAGTGCGACTTTACACCAGCTCAGGGCAGGTGTAAACTTCCTGCTACTAATACACCTTATCACCTATTTTTTACTCTCTTCGACGATCTTGCTGTTGGTTGAGAAACTTGCGAAGTTATGTGTTTGCTGCTTTTTGCACGGGAACGCCTACTCTACGTGTCATCTGCAATATTTGCCGGGGTCATCCGTGATGATGTTTTTTGAGGCTGCTATCGCTGGTAAACTGGTGATATGGGCTGTTTGCTCCAGCTTGTGAATGGTGCGTTAAATTTATCACCATTTTGGTTGAGATAATGTGCTGTTAACTCGGCAATGTATCCTTCAGAATATACCCCTCTGTGTTTGAAAGACTGAAGAAGTACTCGAGTGCCACGCTGAGAGCCGCGCACCCATCGCTTTCACACAAGGGGCCAAGCTGAAAGCCGCAACACAATTTTTTTTTAAATGTCCACTTTCCCTAATTTACATTCACCTTGGGGGCCCCATCCCCCGAAGCATGCCGACATGTCTAATATTTTTTTTTTTAAATGAGAAGAGGGCTGCGTCGGTACCCCTCCCATGGCCAATTCCGGCCCGAGGACCCCATCCCCCTGGGCCTGGCCTCACCGTTGGGGTTCGTGGGGGATCCCCAATGCCCCCACGGTACCGCCGGCTTCCCGCGTTCTGCAGGAGCTGGGATTGCTTTTCCACACGGGGAGCTGCTGACATGCAGCTCCGTGTGGAAAAGCAATCAGCTTTGGATTTTGGAAGCAAGAGCAGGTTTCCCTGATCTCGCTTTCAAAATCCAAAGCAAGTTTGCTATGACAGGGCAGGAGCCGCACAGCTCCTGCCCTGTCATAGCAAACAGCAGTGTCTCGGGGGTGGGCACCCCGGGACACTGCAGGAGCCGGCTCTGGGGGTGGCAGTCCACAGGGCTATCACGGGCTCCAGTGGGAGGGTTGCGCACTCCCCTCCCAACATGAGTGAACCCCCAGGGAGGTGATGGTCCCTGGGGCTGCAGGGGCCCCAGTGGGCCCCGCTAATATTTTTTAAGAAATGCCCCTGCGACCTAGCCCACCCGGGGGCCTCAATAAAATAAAATGCGGGAACCCGCACGTCATTGTTTTTAAACACTCTCGGCGGAATTCGCAACCCCAGCGGGAATTGCGCCAAAATTAAAAAAATAATAATCTTATTTTGGCCCTGGGACCCCCTGAGCAGGCCTATGGGTTTAGTGTGTTTCTACCCTGCCCCCTTCTCTTCTTTTATATCTTTGTTTCTCTGTTTTCTGGTGACTCGCTTCTACCGAGTAACAAGTTGGCTGCCAACACTTCCTGGTTTGGAGTGTTGACTGCCAATTATAATGAAGCTCCTGATCGGGAGGGTTCACGACTCCACCGTTGCCCTAGATATCGAAACTTTTATTTTTTCAATTTCTCAGCAACTACTGAACGGATTTACACCATTGTAAAAAAAGGTCTCTTTCTCAACGAAGGACTAACTTTTTTGCCAAATTTGGGGTAATTCCGTCCTGTAGCCCGTCTCAAAATTTCCTATGGAAATTAGCATGGAGAAAATGCGTTTTGGGACCCCCCTTTTTTCTCAGCCCCCGCTTGATGAATCACCCCCAAACCTTCAGGATAGGAGCTGACCTGGATAGATTTTTTTGGGGAGAATTATGTGAAGATTCGTCAAACGACGCCAAAGTTAAAAGCAAATCAAAAAAAAAATTTCCTAGGGAAAATAGGCTCTAACTATACCTACCCACTGGCGACCGCCAGTAGGTAATTGAGATATATATATATATATATATATATATATATATATATATATATATATATATATATATATATATATATATATATATATATATATATATTTCCCCTCGAAAAAGATGTACTCCAGCACTCCGCTCGTTAGAATAATTGAAATTTATTCAGCACTGTTACAGCGACAGGGCGGTTTGTGTATTGATATATATATATATATATATATATATATATATAAAAAATATATATATATATAAAAAAATCTTCACTCATGATGCTTTTTGAAAATTCAGCTGTGTCATCTGTGCAGCCACTGAGCTTACCATCTTGAAACTACCTGAGGAAGGCGGAAGCTGAAACGTTGTAGTGGAAATATATTTTTGTTCTTTGGTGAATATATCTGTTTGAGTCACTTCTTTCTTGGATATTTTATTTCTTTGTGACTCATTGTATCCTTTGGGATCCAGATTTTTGCCCTGGCTGGCTGTTGTTTTCTTGTGATCCTTCATCTTCAAGTATATATATATATATAGATATAGGTGTGTGTGTGTATGTGTGTATGTGTATATATATATATATATACATATATATATATATATATATATATATATATATATATATATATATATATATATATATATATATATATATATATATATATATCCAAAAACTCCCTATATAATCACTGAAAAAAAACATAGGTTTCAGGGACGTTATAGTTAGTTGGACATTTCACTCGTACAGAACCAAAGAAATTCCACCGTTATAGTCAATTCAGCTAACTATAACTTGCGCCCGTGCAATGCACTATGCACTGCTGACGACGTTACATATTACATCATTCATGACATGGTCAGTGACATCACTGATGACATCTCAAATGACATCACTGATGACATTATCCAGTGACAGTGTATTTCTATAAAGTATAAATATATTTTATATATATATGCTAAATTGTATTGAAGAATGAGCGGGTGTATAAGGGTCTGGATGGAGGATTTAGTAGGTGTGTGACTGACTGTATAAGTGAGTAATTAAACGTGTCTTACTGAATGCATGGGTTAGTGACTAAACTGTGTGAGTGTCTGTATCAGTCTGTCAGTTGGTGTGTAAGCGGCTGCATGGGTTGGTGAGTAGCTACATGAGTGTCTATATGGATTATTGATTGGTTGCCTGAGTATTTGTATGGGTGCCTGAGTGTGTGTGTGGGTGGGTGGGAGGTGTGTGATTCTGTGCATAGATGTGTGAGTGGTTGATTCACTGGGTGTATGGGTTCGAGAGTGCATGTGTAAACAGCTGTATGGATGGGTGAGTGTGTGTATGAGTGTGTTGTTGAGTGAATGGATGTCTCAGTGGTACATGTGCGAGTAACTACATATGTAAATGGCAGTATATGTGAGTGATAGTGTATATAAATAACTATATGTTAGAGTGAGTGATTGTGAGAGTGGCTGTATGGATGAGTGTGTACTTGTATCAGTGATTGTATAAGAGAGTAAGTATGCATTAGTATCTGTATAAATTAGTGTGGTGGTGTATAACTGTATAGGTGAGTAAATGGATGTGTGATTGAATCTTTGCATGCCTGACTAGGTGTGTGAGTAACTCTGGATGAGTGGCGGTTTGTGAGTGTCTGTATAGGTGCATGAGTGCATATGATAGTGTTATATTGATAAGTGACTGATATGTATGAGTGACTGTATGGGGGAATGAGTGGATGTGTGTGTAGACCTAGGAATTAGTGAGGGCGTATGTAGTAACTGGTATTCGTGTGTCTATGGTTTCGAAAATAGTAGTCTGTATTTTAGAGTGGATGTATGAAAGGTTATATTAGGGTATGAGGAGGTGCATCAGATTATCATGTAGATGATGTCATCGGTGATGTCATCAGTGATGTCATTTGAGATGTCATCAGTGTTGACACTGATCATGTAATGAATGATGTAATATGTGACGTCATCACCAGTGCATTGCGGGGACTCGAGTTATAGTCAGCTGAACTAACGGAGGAATTTCAATGGTTTTGTATGAGTGAAATGTCCAGCTAACTATAACATTCCTAAAACCTATGTTTTCTTCGGTGAATTTCCAAGGTTTTTTAAATGCTAATTTCTAACTATGACATCCCTATTAAGTCCCCTTGAATCCTGAAGGTCCCTGGTGGCCAAGTAGCCCACCAGGTACATTCAATAAGTGCCACAGACCTGCGTTTCAGAGAGATGTTCTGAAGCTATGCCCCTTTTTACACCACGCTGCAAACGCGACTTCTGGCACACTGCTGCGCAGAGGATGAAGTCCACTTGTGTCTTGAGGTCCTCAGGACACAAGAGGACCTCATCGCCCCACCAGCAGTGCACCAGAAGCCGCGTTTGCAGAGTGGTGTAAAAAGGGGCGTGGCCTCAGAGCACCTCTCTGCAACGCACCCCAGTGGCATTTACAAGCGGTACCTGGTGGACTAGTTGGCCCCCAGTGACCCTCAAGATTGAAGGGGAATTAATCCCCCAACGTAAAATGCGCCACAGGGCGCGTTTGTGCTGTGGTGCAAGGAGGAGGGCGGGCCTGATGTGACAAGTGTGCAAATGCGCCCTGTGGCGTGTTTTAAGTTGGGTGATTAAGTCTCCTTGAATCCTGAGGGTCCTTGAGGGCCACCAGCTACCTCCAGTAAGCGCCACAGAGCTGCGTTGCAGAGTGGTGTAAAAAGAGGGCATGGCCTGGGACCACCATTCTGCAACACAGCTCCCTGGTGCTTACTGGAGGTACCTGGTGGGCTAATTGGCCCCCAAGGACCCTTAGGATTGAAGGGGACTTAATCCTCCAACTTAAGAGGGGCCACAGGGCACGTTTGCACACTTGTCAAATCAGGCCATGCCCCTACCAGCATCACTGTGCAAACGTGCCCCCTGGTGCATTGTAAATTGTGGGATCAAATCATCTTGAGTCCAGAGGGTCCCTGGGGTCCAACTAGTCCACCAGGTACCTCCAGGAAGCGCCACAGAGCTGCTTTGCAGAGAGGTGTAAAAAGGGCCGTGGCCTCAGACCACCTCTCTGCAAGTGCGGCGCACACTGAAGGTACCTGGTGGGCTAGTTGGCCCCCAGGGACCCCTAGTATTGAAGGGGAATGAATGAATTCCCCAACTTAAAATGCACCACAGTGTGCATTTGCAGAGTGCTGCTGGTGGGGGGGGGGCTGGGCCTCCGGAACGATGCCGTTTTTTTTTAAATTACTTTTTTTAGAAGGGGGGCTATGTAGCCCTCTTTCTTTTTGCTTTTTTGGGCCCGGGGACCCTATACCCCAGGGCCTGACCCCTTTAAAAAAACAAATATTTGAACAGGAAGGTGGCCACGGGGGCCCCAATTCCAGCCTCGGGGATCTCATCCCCGGGGCATGTCCACGTTTATTTATTTTTTATGGATGGGGCTGTGTGACCCCCTCCTGAGGCCTCTATTGGCCCCGGGGACCCCATCCCCCAGGGCCTGGCCATCCTTTTTTAAAATGTATTTTCCAGAGGGGGGCCGCGTGGCCCCTCCTCAGGCCAATTATGGTCCGGGGGGACCCCATTTTCCACGGCAGGTCTGCCTTTCTTTTCAATTTTTTTTTAGGGGAGGGCCCCCCTCCCTGGCAACTTCTGGCCCCAGGGACCCCATTCCCCAGGCCCTGCCCCATCTGTTGGGGACCTTGAGAGGACCCCGATTCCCCCACGGTCCCGCCGGCTCCCCGCCTCCTGCAAGAGCCGGCATTGGTTTTCCACAAGGGAGCTGCTAACATGCAGCTCCACTTGTGGAAAAGCAATCTGGTTTGGCTTTTGTAAGCGAGAACAGCAAACCTGCTCTTGCTTACAATATCCAAACCAGTGTTTGCTATGTCAGGGCGGAAGTGTCCAGGGGTGGGCATCCCGGGACACTGCAGGAGCTGTGCCTGGGGTGTGGCAGTCCCCAGGGCCATGAAGGGCTGCAGGAAGGGGGCCGCACAGCCCCCCTCTCACCTAGTGCACAGCCCCAGGGAGGTGGTAGTCCCCGGGGCTCAGGGGTCCGTAACAGACTCCCGCATTTGCATATTAGTGGCCCGTGGAGGTGGCAGTCCCCGGGGCGTGTGTGGGAGCATGAGCTCCCCACACAGGTTCATTTATTTTATTTTTAAAATCCCTGGGTGGCGGTCCCCGGGGCAGCGGGGGCCGTGTGCCCCCACGAATAATTACTAAAAGCCCCAGGGGTGGCAGTCCCCAGGGTTTGGGGGGCATTGGAGGCCACCCCACACATTAAAAAGGAAGCCCTGGGGGGGTGGTCCCCGGGGCTGCGGGAGGGCCGAGTGCCCTCCCATACATAATTTTATGTTTAAATTTTGTTTATTGTGCTGCAAGTCCAGTTCAAAAAAAAAAAAAAAAAGGAAAACACTTTACACACTGGTTTGGCGTCAACATTCGGCCCACCCAGCGCTTATACAGCTTTTAGTATAAAATCAAGTTATTGACATTAAAGAACAGACATAAGCAGTTAGGTGCATTTTCGGGACCATGACAGTAGTACCAAGTGCGGAGAAAAGAACTCCTGAAGACAGCTGGCGGCAGTGTGAGGGCGTACAATATCATTACTAGCCAGTTGTTATGCAGACCGGGTCCATTTAAGGCTCCATAGTAGTGTCCCTTAAAGAGAACAACAATTAAACATTTTACCCAAATCCCCTCCGCCCCCCAAACTACCCACCCACCCCCCTGTTCCAGGTCCAAATGTCGTCCACATGGGCATTATCATCTAGCTAGATGACTCCTCTACATCGCTTTGCGACAGTCGCAGCAGGCGCAGATATCTAGGACAGGTCACTTCCCTGAATTCCTTGGCTAAGAGCGTCAAGAAGGGCTGCCACAATTCTGGGCACTTGTCCCCCTCCCCTTTCGCAATGAGATACAGCTTCTCCATTCCCAAGACGTTCCAGAGACGATGCAACCAGCCCTGAAAGGTAGGGATGTGTGTGGTGCGCCAATAAGTAAGAACATTCTGCAGCGCAGAGCCCAGGGCTATAACTATCAGTCTACCTCGATGGGAGCGCAGTGGATAGGTAATGGGGTTGGGTAAGCCCAGCAGCACATATGAAGGGAATCTCGGAAGTGTCGTATCAAAGTGTGAGTCCACCTCGTCCAATACTTGTTTCCAATAACCCTGTAAGTGAGTACAGTCCCACAATAGGTGCACCAGTGTACCTCTCTCTCCACAGCCACGCCAACATAGCGCATCTCGCGCGCGATCCATCTCATTGAGCTTCTCCGGGGTGTAGTACCAATATGTGGCGATTTTAGTGAGGGTGTCCGATAAGCCCATGTGGTGTGCGGAGTGACGGGCCCTGTAACAGATGCCTTCCCATTCCTTATTACTTAGTGTGCGTCCCACGTCTCTTTCCCACCTCGCTCTCCCTGAATTGTGGACATGAGTGTATCTACCTAACAGCATGCGGTATATGTCTGATATTAATTTACGATCGGACTTTCTTGAGATCAGCCAAAATTCGTACTCACTGAGTCTGCAGTTTGCTCCGTCCCTAATACGTGCATGGAGTGCCCAGTGTCGCACCTGCAAATAGCGGAGGCGTTCCTCCTCGGGCATGTTATATTCTCGTCTGAAGGCGTCAAAGGATATAGCCCCATCTGCTGCATACATGTGCGAAAGCACCCTACATCCCGCCGGACCCCATCTTGCAAATGCTACTGTATCCATACCAGGACCAAAGTCTGGATTGTTCAGCAAGGGAGTCAGCGGGGATGGGAAGGACGTCAGCTCGTGTGCTACACTCACGAGGTCCCACACCTCCAGAGGCGTCCTCGTGATAAACGAAGCGTAGAGATTAGGGGGTCGATGTCGCCGCCGCAGGAAAGGAACCTCCTGTAATGTGCGGCCCGCCACTGCTTGGTCTTGAAAGAGCCAGTGCTTCTCGGATTCCCATTTGCTCCATTCCACCAACGTTCACAGTTGCGCCGCTTGGTAGTACAGCAACAAATCTGGTAGGCCCAGTCCCCCACTCTCAGGAGGCAGGATAGCCAAGCGAAGCTTCATCCGTGGTCGACGCCCATTCCAGATAAATTGTGCTAATTCAGATTGAGTCTGCAGGATCCACCCCTCTGGGGGTCTCATAGAGATGGCTCGAAACACGTAGAGGACCTGTGGTAGGATCGTCATTTTGATAGCAGCCACCCTGCCTAGCCAAGATAGCGGAAGGTGTCTCCATCTACCCAGTTCTGACCGGATTGTCTGCCGGAGTCGTGCATAATTGAGGCGGACCGTGCCCTGTAGAGTGGCCGCCAGTTGAATACCTAAATAGGGGATAGCTTCCGAGGCCCACGGAAAGGGGAAGAGCCCCTGTAGGTGCGCCCTCGTAGGCGTCTCCAGGGAGAGGTCGAGTGCCACTGACTTGCTTAGATTAACCTTAAAGCCTGCCACCTCAGCGAAGGCATCCAGAATGGCCACACAGGCCGGAAGCGACTCTCCGGGAGAGGATAGGGACAGCAGAACATCATACGCATATAAACTTATGGTATGTTTGAAGGCTCCCATTTTGATTCCATGGACTTCGGGAGCGAGTCTCAGTGTCTGTGCTAGGGGCTCCATGTAGAGGGCAAATAACAAGGGCGACAACGGGCATCCCTGTCTCGTGCCCCGCTCTATAGGGAAGCGGGGCGAGGAGCACCCATTGACACGGACCGTTGCTGATGGCCTCGAGTAGCAATTCAGGATCCAGGTGCGGAATCGGTCTCCCAATCCGGCCCTCACCAAGACCTGCTCCAAATACGGCCAGTGGACTCGATCAAACGCCTTTTCTGCGTTGATTGCAAGCATCATGTATTCCCCTTCCGTACGCGTGACTTTCTCAATCAGGTGTAATGCCCTCTTTGTGTTATCTACGGTCTTCCGTTCCAAAATGAATCCGGCTTGGTCCGGAACAATCAGTCTCGGCATAAGCGGGGTAAGTCTCGCTGCAAGGATGCTTGGGTATAATTTCAGATCAATGTTAAGCAGCGAGTGGTCCTTCCCTGGTTTGGGGATCACGGAGATAGTGGCGTCTAGCAGATCCTCCGAGATCGCGCCCGGCTCCGAGAGAGAATTTAAGAGAGTGGTAAGCAGCAGCACTACCTGCGCGCAAAACGTTTTATAAAAAATGGCCGTGAAGCCATCAGGCCCCGGGGCTTTTCCTAGCTTGAGCCTGGAAATGGCTGAGAGAACCTCCTCGGGTCTGATGTTGCTGTCCAGGGCCGCAGCCTGATCCGGTGTGAGGACCGGGAGTCAGGAAGAATCAAGGAAGGCTTCGCCGCTGCATGGTCTAATGTTGACCCCGCATATAGGGAAGTATAGAAGTCGCCGAAAGCGGCTGCGATCTCACCATCCTCTGTCGCTAGGTACCCACCCGGTGTTTTGATTTCTTTCACCATGTGACGCTGCCGCTTCTCTCTGAGCGCTCGTCCCAATAAGCGTCCGCACCTGTCCCCCCCGTGTAGTACATGTGGCGCACCCTTAAAGCAGCGAATTCCGCCCTATCTTGGTCTAGCGCGCTCAACTGTTTCCTAACCACCGTCAGTTGCCTCCAGATCCTGGGGGCACACGTCCTTTGGTTCATGCCCTCCAGCTCCTTAACCTTTTGTGTCAGGTCGTCCCTTTTCTCTGCCCGTGCCCTATTCTCAGCCAAAGACAAAGCTATAAACTCTCCTCTAAGCACTGCCTTCAACACTGCCCAGTGTGTCGCCGGGGAGGTGTCAGAGGTGTTATGTAGCAGATAATCTTTTATCGCGCTTATTATTTTTTCGGGTACCTCTTTGCGGTGTAATAGCGTGTCCCTGAGTCGCCAGCAACGGGAGGGTTGTTGCACCGGGGAGAAAAGGAAGATTGCAGAAACAGGGGCATGATCAGAAAGAGATGCAACCCCTATATCCACGGTGGATGTCAGTGCCTGGAGGGAGGTAGAAGCTAAAAAGTAATCCAATCTTGCGTATGTGCGGTGTTCGCTCGAGAAGTATGAGTATGCTCTAGTGCCTGGGTGGAAGCTGCGCCAGAGGTCTACCATACCTAGTTCCCCAAGTCTCGTTAGACCCCCCTCAGATAGGGTCCCAGCCTGTGTAGTGCGCTGCGCCGACCTATCTAAGGTATTGTCTAATACAAGGTTGAGGTCTCCTCCTACAAGGATGTGTCTATCTTCGGAAGCCGCTACTACGCTGAGCGCTTCGTGAAGGAATTTCTCCTGACCCTCATTAGGGGCATACACAGAGCAGATCGTGAATTCAGACCCTCCCAAAGAGAAGTGGTAAGATAACAACCTCCCCTTTATCTCCGCTCCCTTCCGTAACACCCGCCCCTGAAACTTCTGCGCTACTAAGATCGCAACCCCAGCTTTCTTGTTCGGGGCAGATGAGAAGAACTGGTGCGGAAAGTTACGCGCCCTCATCCTCGAGCAGTCCTTCTGCAATAGATGCGTTTCCTGTAGGAGACAGATGTCAGCCTGCGTGTGTTCAAGGCAAGATAGCACCGCTCTCCGGTTGACTGGGTTGTTGAGTCCTCTCACATTCAGTGAGAGGACGCGCAATTCAGTGGGGGCCATGTTGCACCCTCACCCCCTCCCGCTCCACATTCCCAGGGCCAATCCCTAAGTCTATACCCCCCCAGCATGGCTCACCCACCCATACGGATCGTGGCCTGACGCGACCTGCTTCAAAATACTGAGAACTCGTGTCAGCATTTCGTGGTGGACCCCCCAGGACCTGGAACCCCTCCCTCTCCCTCCCACAAAAATGAGCACCCCAATCTCTACCCTCTTTCTGACCCCAACACCCCACCCACCCCCCACCCCTCTCCCCTCGCCAAAATCCCTGAATTATCAACTGGAAGACAAAAAGACAGAAAAATACACAATTGTCCATCATCTCTCACAGATGACTGGTCACACCGTTTCGTGGGGGAAATGAAGTCCAGTCTCTCATTCGTCCCTCCCTCCGTCGACCTCTAGAAGAGCACATGAGACCCCGGGTATTGCAGGTCCTCAATGGATCATCCGCCCGGTTGCTGTGAGGATAAGTCCGTGGATACCACCTCCACCGCCGCCCTGCGACCACTTTCGATCTCCGTCTTTGGAGGCCTCTTGACGCGGCGCCGGTTCCGTTGTGGGCGCCATTAAGATGAGGATTCTCCCGCTCCTGCTTGACGAGATAGCTGCTCATCCTCCTCTTTCGGCAGATCTATACCCAGTACCTGACAGGCTTCCCTTAAGGAGCGGAGTTGATAGAGCTTGTTATTTAGTTTGAACACGATCCTGAACGGGTGCCCCCAGCTGTATGGTATAGCCTGCTGTTGGAGATAGCTCGTGACTGGTTTGAAGCAGCGGCGTTTCTGCAGTGTAAGTGCAGAGAGATCCTGGAAAAGTGTCGGAGAGTGACCTCGAAAGGAGATGGGATGCTTCTGCCTCGCTTTTTGAAGGATGTCCTCCTTAGTGCGGAAATCCTGGACACACACCAGAATGTCTGCGGGGAGGGTCGACCCAGTTCGCTGGGGTCCAGCCCTATGTGCCCTCTCAATCGGGAGTGCCGTGTCTTCCGGCCGGCCCAGGATATGGTTAAAGAGCTCCCTGGTGAATTTGAAAAGGTCTTTATCTTCATCTGAGCGAGCCACTCCCCGAATGCGCACGTTATGTCGTCTGGAACGATTTTCTAGATCCTCTAAGTGTGTCTGCAGATCTACTTGTTGGTCATGTAGGCAAATAATTTCCTGTTGGAGCGCCTCTGTTTCGGTGTCGCGGTTGTCCTGTTTCGTCTCGAGTTCTGCCACTCGTTCTTCAGCGCCATCCAGATCCGATCGTACTGCTCGGATCTCATCCGCAAATTCTTTTTTGAGGGTGTGGATGTCCTCCCTCAATGACGTGAAGAGGGACTCGAGGAAGGCCTTTGTGATGGGTTCCGCACCGTCCATCTTCGGCGTGCCCCGCTTTGCGCCATTCATCGAGGTGTCTTTAGCCGTCGTGGGTGATTGGGCTTTAGCGAACATTTCCTTCATTGTCCTGTCCTTACGGATCCTTGATCCCTGCGACATGGCAGGCACTCGGTGGCAGGTTCTCCCCCGGGAAAGTCACCAGATCCGGTGTCAGAGCGTATGAACACCCCGCTAGTAATATGTGTAGACTGCACCAGCTGCCAGACCGCGTGTCGGTGGCTGACTCACACCGCTCCACAAAATGGCGCTCAACCAGGCCCTCGCCCTGGAGAATCGCGCCGGGGACACACTTCCCTCCGCCGCGAGCCCTTACGACAGGACTCCCTCTGGTTCCAGCGCGCTCTGTCCGCTCCCGGCGGGGACCGCATTCCTTCTGTTGTTCACCACGGCCCGGTTCCCTCTCCTTCCCTGTGGCCGTGTCGCCGCCGGTGCCCCTAGTCGCGCCCACTGCTCAACACTATGGGCAGTAACGTGGCCCTCTCTGTGGCATCGGGCTCGGGCCCGTGTCCTCGATCACCCCCGAGCAGACCCGCCGGCAGGCCCGCAGCAGCAACAGACGTGGCTCCCGTCTGCTGCCTCACGCAACGCTCGTGCGCGGGCCGGGCCCGCCGGAGACTCCCAAGGCTGCATTGATGGGCCTCAAGTCCCGGGCTCTCAGCCCCAATGTCTCTGGTGGGATCCCCCTTTTGGCAAAACTCGACCCAGGACCCTGCTGTGTCTCACCGCCGGCTAGGCCTCAATGATCAGCGCGGGTTCTCGCTCTCAGCCGCCGCCCCCGCCTCTGCACGCCCGGAGCCCGGCAGGCTCCCCCACCAATCTCCACACTCTTGCCCTGGCGGCGGGTCTGCAGAAGCAATTGGTCTGTAGTGTCACCGATGCATTGCGCCGAAGCAGACGCGGGTCAGACCCGCCGAGGACTTACCGGGTGAGGCGGAGGGCTGCGCCCGATCCCGGGCCTCCGGCTCGGCTGCTGCTTCTCCGAACGGTCGCTCCGCCCCCAGCGCTGGCCGCGAACCCAGGCCGTGTCACAGGCAGACCGGCGGTCGGCCACACGGGCGTTCCCTGCGGGCCAGGAATGACCCTGCTGATCCTCCGCAGTATAGGGACACCGGGCAGGCTAATGGGGTCGCTAAGAGGGGGCTCCGTAAGGCCGGAACCCGTGCTGAGGAAGGCCGACGGCGGGAGCTCCGAAGAGTGCGTCTTCCTACACCGCCATCTTGGCCACGCCCCCCATACATAATTTCAAGCAAGCCCCGGGGGGTGGCCACCCCCGGGGCTGTGTGGGCTCCCGCATATATTTCTTAGCAATGCCCTGGGAACTGGCCCACCCGGAGGCCTCAATTAAATGAAGTGCGGGAGCCAGCGCTTCATTTTATTTAAACATTTCAGCGGGATTCGCGACCCTAGTGCGAATTCCGCCAAAATGCTATAAATTAATGATTTGTTTGGCCCTGGGAGATTCCTTTAATGCCAAAACGCAAAAATGCCCGCATCCTGTCACAACCGTCTGGCGCTGAAGAGGCTACACATCAAGCCGAAATGCATCCTCCCCGTTCTTTGTTGTTTTGGCATTAAAGGAATCTCGTCTCTCTTCCCTTGGTGGCCTCTATTTCTCGCCCTTGGAGAAACCCACTGACATTTCATTAGCGTGACAGCCAGTAGCGCGCTGCTAGAAGCTCCTGCATCACAAGTTGGCCCTGGTCACGCTGGCTTCTCTGCTACGGTAGAAATTGGTGTATCCAGGTGACTGGAAGGACTGGGGCTCGCCTTTGGAGTCGGCAGGTAAAGATAGCAGTGCTGGAGTCATTGTACCTCACGTTGGGCAGGCTGGATTCCCGGTTCCACCCCTGCTAATGAATTTGCTGAGACTTCGAGCTTGGTGCAGTTGAGGGGAGATGAGGAGGCACCGGCCATGCTACATTTTAGTGACTTTGGACCGCATTATTTCACCTAGCTGTGTTGCTGCAGTATTCCAGTCAACAGCATGCTGGGACATGCAGTTCTGACGCACTGGGCGTCCTGCATGTGCCTAATCACACAGCAAGTTCGATCCTACACTGTTCCGAGGGCGGAGCCGTTTGTCACCTGGCAGGAGGGGAATTGATATTTAAATCAGTGAAAACGCCCGCATCCTGTCACAACCATCTGGCGCTGAAGAGGCTACACATCAAGCCGAAATGCATCCGCCCTGTTCTTGGTTGTTTTGGCATTAAAGGAATCTCCTCTCTCTCCCCTTGGTGGCCTCTATTTCTCCCCCTTGGAGAAACCCACTGACATTTCATTAGCGCGACAGCCAGTAGCGCGCTGCTAGAGGCTCCTGCATCACAAGTTGGCCCTGGTCACGCTGGCTTCTCTGCTACGGTGGAAATTGGTGTATCCACGTGACTGGAAGGACTGGGGCTCGCCTTTGGAGTCGGCAGGTAAAGATAGCAGTGCTGGAGTCATTGTACCTAACGTTGGGCAGGCTAGTTTCCCGGTTCCGCCCCTGCTAATGAATTTGCCGAGACTTCGAGGTTGGTGCAGTTGAGGGGAGACGAGGAGGCACCGGCCGTGCTACATTTTAGTGACTTTGGACCGCATTATTTCACCTACCTCCATTGCTGCAGTATTCCAGTCAACGGCATGCTGGGACATGCAGTTCTGACGCACGGGGCGTCCTGCATGTGCCTAATCACACAGCAAGTTCGATCCTACGCTGTTCGAAGGGCGGAGCCGTTTGTCACCTGGCAGGGGGGGAATTGATATTTAAATCAGTGAAAACGCCCACATCCTGTCACAACCATCTGGCGCTGAAGAGGCTACACATCAAGCCGAAATGCATCCGCCCTGTTCTTGGTTGTTTTGGCATTAAAGAAATCTCCTCTCTCTCCCCTTGGAGGCCTCTACATCTCAATATATATATATATATATATATTACCTACTGGCGGTCGCCAGTAGGTATATATAGTTAGGATTTTTTCTCTATGGGATTTTTGAAAATTCTATGTCTAATAACTTTGGCGTTTGTGGACGGAATTGGCTGAAATTTTCAGGAAAATGGAACATTTTGTTTCTGAGCAGCAACTGAAAATTTGGGGGGGGTTTGTCAAGGGGGGGCTGAGAAAAAAGGGGGGTCCCAAAACTTGTTTTTCCCATGTTAATTTCCATAGGGCGGTTGGCCTCACTTTTAGCCCTAACGGCTGAATGGATTTCCACGAAACTTGGCAAAATTGTAGATATTGTTTGCCCGATGTGCCTTTGCTAGGTCTCAAGATATGTGCTCCTGTGAATTTTGAGTAAATTAGGTTTAAAAAAAGATATATATCTAGAGCCGCGCCCCGGTGCGCGTACCTGGGAGCGCTCTGGGCGCGCCACGCGACTTGCGCACGGCAAGCTGATTGGTTCTCGGGTGTCTGTAAACATTCGAAACAGTCCGCTGCGGCCGCCATCTTGTGTCTCGGTAGGATTGAGACACAAGAGGTGGCAAAAATCAAAGGGGGAAATGAGCAAAAGGGGGCAGGGTACACCCCCCTGACCTCCTAGTTTTGATGTGGGGGCCATAAAAGGGTCCCGCGGGTAAAAAAAAAAAAATTTTAAAAATCGATTTTCGCGAGGGGAGCGCCAGGTACGCGCACCGGGGAGCGTACGGGGATGCGTACCATGGAGATAAAAAATGACACTTTTTAAAAAAAAAAAATAGCATTTTTTTATAAATTGGAGGTAGTTCTGAAAAGAACTTTTTTTTTGTTTTTGTTGTTTTATATTTTTTTAGACTTTTTAAAACGATTTTATATTTTTTTGGATTTTTGTCAGGGGAAAAACAAAAACAGGGATTCCAAAACTGCTCAACAGGAGCAAAAAAATTTGAAAATTTAGGGACTGGCAGGGCAGCGGTGTTGCTGTTTCTTTATGGCAATGAGTTCAACACTCTGCTCCCCATAGCAGAGCAGTTCGTCACACTCCGTGCACAGAAATTTGATGCCTGCAAACACCGGCTGAATGTTAGGGACCATTCTTCCACAGGGTGGTCCCGAAGGTGTTGCTCCACCAGTGGAGGTGCTGCCGCCATCTGTGGGTAAATTCCGTGCCAGCTCTCTGACACTCTCCCTGGCAAAGTTGTTAGGGTGTCTTCTTTTCACATGCCTGATTAAATTAGCATTTCCAAAACTATATTTTTTCAGAGGATTGCCTCTGGATAAAGTACTACCACATATTTTGCAGGTTACTTTTGGAGCGTTGACTTTTTTTTGTCCTTCAGGGATGTCATAGAATTTCCAGATGAAATGGGTTTTTTTCTTCTGCTGAGGAGGGTCCTCATCTAAAAATCCGTCGGAATCACTGCTGGATGACTCTCTTGCAGCCATTGCTGTAGATCAGAAAAGTAGGAGATGAACACAGTACACAGAACAGCTCTTGCTCTCTCCAAGTACAAAGCAATAGTGAGAGAAATGGGTGGGTTTCACACAATTTGGAAAAAAAAAAGTTATGAACCAATGAAAAGTGTTATTTTAAAGTCACATGGTTTGACGCGCTTACGCTACGCGCCCCGGGGCGCGTCCCGGGGCGTGTTTCGTAAGCGCATCAGGGCGTTTACGTTGCGCGATCGTATGCGCTTCTGGGTGCGCTTACGCGGTGCGTCATAAGACGCATCTCGCGGCTACGCGATACGCGCTTATGACGCAAGGCGTGGCGGCTACGCAATACGTCACGATGTTGTTTTCGTTCGCGGCAATAGCGCTATCGGGACGCTCATCAGTACGCGCCCCGGGGCGCGCCGCAAGATTGCGCTTACCCGTGCGTTCACTGGTCCGCGCCCCTGGAGCGCACCAAAAAGAATAAAAAAAAAAATGACATAATTATGCAATATAAAATTCGATTTAAAATTTATTATTTTTAAAAACTATAAAAATTTGCTATTAAAAAACCTATGAAATTCACTGAAAAAACCATAGGTTATAGACCATATATAGTTAGGAATTAGCATTTACAAAACCTTGAAAATTCTCTGAAAAAACCATAGGTTATAGACCATATATAGTTAGGAATTAGCATTTACAAAACCTTATTTTACTCACACAAAACCATTGAAATTCCATATATAGTTAGTTGCACTAACTATATATCGCGCACCCGCAATCCACTGCTGATGATGTCACATATTACATCATTCATGACATGGTCAGTGACATCACTGATGACATCACTGATGACATCTCAAATGACATCACTGATGACATCACTGATGACATCTCATTTGACATTACTGATCACATCACTGATAACATCATTCATGTGATGATACGATGAACCTCTTCAGACTCTAATATAACCTTAGATACACTCAGTGTAAACAGACACTCACAGACTGTCACTCATCCATGGAGTTACTCACACACCTAGTCACTCATGCAAAGAATCAATCACACCTCCATTTCATCAACTATATAGTTATACACACCTTACTTATTGAAACATATAATAACACATATTTACTCTGTTATACAATCCCTGATACAAGTTCACAATGATCCATACAGCCACTCACACATTCACTGGCTCTTATGCACAGTTATTTATATATGTCAATTCTCACATGTACTGTGTTTTACATATGTACTTACTTTGACATGTAGCACTGAGATATCCATTCACTCACCAATACACTCATGCACACAGTCAACCGCCCATACAGCTGTTTCCACATGCACTTTTGAACCCATACATCTAGTGAATCAACTGCTCACACATCTATGCACAGAGTCATACACCTCCCAGACACCCACACACACACTCAGTCTCCCATACAAATACTTGGGCAACCAATCAATAACCCATATAGTTAGTCATATAGCTAATGATCAACACATGCATCAGATTACAGAACAACAGACACAATGATGCACAATTTAAAACAGTTTAGTCACTAACCCATGCACTCAGTGAGACACATTTAATCACTCACTTATACAGTCAGTCATGCATCTACTAAATCCTTCATCCAGACACTTATACATCCACTCATTCTTCAATATGTAAGACATATTTTAACTTTACAGAAACATACAGTCACTGGATGTTGTCATCAGTGATGTCATCAGTGATGTCATTTGAGATGTCATCAGTGATGTCATCAGTGATGTCACTGACCATGTCATGAATGATGTAATATGTGACATCATCAGCAGTGGATTGCGGGTGCGCGATATATAGTTAGTGCAACTAACTATATATGGAATTTCAATGGTTTTGTGTGAGTAAAATAAGGTTTTGTAAATGCTAATTCCTAACTATATATGGTCTATAACCTATGGTTTTTTCAGTGAATATATATATATATGTCACTGAAAAAAACCATAGGTTTCAGGGGCGTTATAGTTAGCTGGACATTTCACTCGTACAAAACCATTGAAATTCCCCTGTTATAGTTAGTTCAGCTAACTATAACTCATGCGCCCGCAATGCACTGCTGATGACGTCACATATTACATCACTCATGACATTGACAGTGACATCACTCATGACATCACTCATGACATCATCCAGTGAATGAGTGTTTTTCTTAAAATAAATATGTTTTATATATGTATATCTCAAGGTTGATGGAAGAATAAATGGGTATATAAGTGTCTAAATGGATGATTTTTTTCATGAAAATGGATTGTATAACTGACTGATTAAGTGTATCTTAGTGAATACATGGGTTAGTGAGTAATGCCCCGGTTACTCACCGGTAATCTTCATTACTCCGAGTATAGTCTTCCTCGCCACATGACTAACAAAGTGAGCTTCAGCTCCACACCAGAACCCTCCAAACCAAAAAGTCAGCCTCCCATTCCTCACATCCCTTCCCAATATGGCCGACCCAATACACCCTTGACCTCTATAAGAGGCGGGCCGGCCCAACCCTCCAGCCTGAACCACCAAGCACAAACATGAAGCCGATAGCCAAACAGGGAGGGAGGGATGGGAACTCATGTGGCGAGGAAGACTATACTCGGAGTAATGAAGATTACCGGTAAGTAACCGGGGCATTACCTCCTCGTTAATCTTCCTCGCCACATGACTAACAAAGCGAGCACATACCAAAGCCAAGCGGCTTCATGGAAACTCACAAGGAACCACCGGACGCCGACGAAAGAGGGCAAACCCAACAGACCAGACGAGTGGAAGGACCACCCAAGAGAGTCCACCATGAGAAGGAAGAACCAGCCTGGGACAGAAAGACTCCGAGAGGGATGAAAACCCAGACCCCCAAGACATGCTGTGCAGCCATAAAAAATCTGCCCAAACCAGAGGCCCAAGAAGAACAGAGAAGGCCCTGGACCAGACCGCACTGAGCCAAAAGCAACCGCCAACAGGCCCCAGAACAGAAAGCGGAAAGTCGGTCCAAACACACCAAGACACCCCAACGGACAGCCCAAAATGGATGGGGAGCAAAAGCCCAGAGGAACTGAGGAACAGAGGGCATCCCACCACAGTGACCGAACAAAAAAGCCACAGCAGAAAGGAGACGCAGTCCGCCAGAAACACAGCAACACCCCACGGGGGACCACCAACTGCGAGAGCCGAAACCACCAGAACGGGGAACGGGGCAGCGGAACCTGACGCCACAAAACAGACAGGCAGGAGCCGCAAGAACGGATAGGAGTGCAAAAAGGAACTCAGCACGCCAACCGAACAAAACAACGAAGGTCACCGCAACCCCACCCGCAAGGAAAGAAAACAGGTGGGACATGGACCAGAGTAGCACAAAGGACCCCCGGAAGGGAGAGCGACACCAAGGGGAGAACCCAGGCAGTCAAAAGGCAAAAGAGACCCAGGAAGGCGCCGGAAACTACACAGACGAAACCCGGCCACCAAGGGAACCCAACCGGCCAACAGGTAAAAACAGAAACCCACACGGTCCCCCACAGAACCCGAAGAGACCAGGGCGAAGGTCAAGCCACCCGAAAGCAGCGAACGGCCACCAGAGGCCCCCCAAGCAGGAAAAAGTACATAGCGCCCAGCAAAGTGGGGGGACGCAGCACGGAGGAGCGAGACCGCCCAGCACAGGGTCCAAGCAAACCATCCCAGGAACGTCCCACAAGAAGGAAGCGAGCCGCCGAAGCCAGAGGCAAAATCCACACCGGAAGAGCAAGGCCCCCGCCTAGGTGAGGGAAACCGGGAAATCCAGCACCCCCGGACACCTAAAAGCACCGCTGGAAACAAAAACCAACAATGGTAAGCCAGAAAGCAGGGACCGGACACAACCCGCACCCACAGAGGGACACCACGGACCCCTGAGCAACAGCTCCAAAGTCCACTGAACGCAGCAGCAGACGCCAACGGAGAAGCACTCTGGCGAGCACCACCCACAGGACAAACGCCCTGGCCAGGCCCAACCAAGACGGACCACACCCATCCAGGCACTAAAGAGGCCCGACCCGGAGGAACGGCTAAGAGCAGACGATACCACGTGCAGCCAGGGAGGGAGAGCAAGGATAGCACAAACGTGCAAGAAAGATAACAGGGGCGAACCCTGCAAATTCACCGGAGCACAAGGCAGGGGAGAAACCATCCAGGAGAGCAACAAGAAGCCCCCGCAGGGGCAATGCAAAACCCAGAAAAGCCAAGGAACGGGTGACAGAAGGCAGATCAAGCGACTCAGCACCGAACGGGAACCCATGCACGCCCCAAAGAACGGCAAAGGCCGCCACCATCCGGGAAGGGGAACCCAGAACAGAAAAAAAGGCCACTGGCCCAATAAGGAAGAATCCAAAGACTGGGAGCCAAAACACACACTAGACGTGGGCCCCACAGGAGAGTGAGCCCAACGCACCAGGGAGACCCAGGCAGGCACCCATCAAGGCGTGAACACTCAGAGTAAACGAGATCAGAAGCTGTCAGGGTAGTAAGGTCACAGCGCCCTGGCAGCCCAAGCACGGGAAGCAGGAGGTGACGCCGAAAGTCAAGGCATAGCACCTCAACACATGTTGCAGCAAGCCACACATCCGAGGACAAAGAGATGCGAGAGGGCACCACAGAGAGGAAGGAAGGGGACACCCAACAACCTCACCAGACCATCCTAGTGCAACCCAGCCAACAATGGGCGAACGACCCCCCATCACAACAAGAATCCCCCACAATATAGAGGGGGCATACTAGAAAAGGACGAGACCACAGCGGGCCCCACAGGAGAACCAGAGGAAAAGGAATCCCAATGCTGAGGCCACAGTAACCTACGGATAGGAGAAGGCACAATAAGCGACCCACATGAAAAACGAGCCCAGGATAGCACAAACAGATACAGGGAACTAACACATGAGGCAGCACGCAAGAAGCTACCACAACCGAGGCTCCAGAAACAGACCCACTAAATGCCGAAAAATATACTCGGTCACACCGTCAGACGGAAGCATCCTCCAAGGTGAAGAGGACCCCCTGCCACGGGGCCAAGGAGGCCAAAAAACAAGCTGCAAAGTGGAAAGCCATGCTCCTTCGACAACATGAGCAGAAGACGAGGAGGGCAGAAAAGAAATCACACTGTGCCTCCACCGAGTCCCAAGCCCCAGTAGGGACTCGGAAAAAATGAAAGAAAAACAGACGAGGAAAGAAGGCAACATCCCAGTCCATTTGCGTACCCACAGAAGCAGCCATGGGAAAGGACAGGCGCCAATAGCAGCCCGCCCCCATCAGAAACGCAGAAGCCAACAGCCCTTGCAAACATTTCAAAGCAGAGGTTGAAAACGTTGCCACTGTAGGACACTGTGACAGCAACAGCAGGAGACGAACCCCCGCCGATTGAGATCCCACTCCCACACAGGCACATTACTTACCAATGAGCCAAAGCTCCCGTTACGCCAAAGACCCTAAAAATCTACTTCCATCAGGACGGAAAATAACATCAAAATAAACAGGCGCAAAATAACAGATGGTCATAGTTACCCAACTCAATGGAACTCATCTTATCCACCTCAGGTGGATGAAAGGCCGAGTAGACCCACCGGGATAAGAAACCATGACCATGAGCCATGAGGACGAACACAGGCCCCTTCAGAGGCTGCCGTAGTCCACTGAGCCACCAGACCCAGCATCTCAATGTCCACCCAAGAAGAATCGTAAAATATGACCAGCAGACAATAAAACTGGAAGAATTCACGTACACAAAGCCGTAATGTGGATCACTGGTAGAACACGAACCCACGGCCTGGGAGAGCCGGCGCCACCAGAGGTGCAAGACCGACCACAGCGTCATAGCGCACTAGTCCACTGACATAATGCGATTTGAAGCAGGAAAGTAACTAAAATAAATAAATACATACACACACACCGAAACTTTAAGCGATAGGCAGAGTGGAGCCGCAGGGGCACTTGAAAAGGGGAGAAACAACATCAAAGCCTCATTAACATGCACATGGTCTTTCAAAGACCCGTGAAGTGCTCGGGTGCTGCTGTGCGTGTGCCCGGGAGCCGTCTGAACCCGAGCTGCCACACACGACGGGCTGGGCAGAAACCCCGTCAGCCCTATGGGCGTTGCGTGCCTGGTCTGTAGTGTTAATCCCGGGTTGGTTGCAACTAGTGATTGCAGTCGGTCGGTATCTACACACATTTCGGACCGCCAAAATGGACATATATGAATGAGGACGCACACCTGACACACACACCCAGAGTCCATAGAACCATTACTACAGCACTGGGCCACCACGTTTCAAAAAACATACCAGCGATACCGCGTTCGTGGGAAAAGTGAAAGAAGTAGAAGCGAGAGCCCCCAACAGAAGAAGTACACAGACACGGTGCTAGTCCGAAACCAGGGATACAGACCCGTTGCATAGAGCGCATGCGTGAGTGCAAGACACCCGACAAAAAATATAGCAAAGAAAGCTACACCAACAAACAAACAAATCAAGGTGCAGCCAACGGACCAGATCCCAACACCATCATAAGCATTAAAAGGACCGGGGACACCCCAAAGTATACAATACCAGCCGCACGTTGATCGGCCTGAGGAATGGGAGAGACTGCGGCTCCCCACGGGACAGGGAGTGAAACAGTCGGGCGGGAAGCTGATGAGCCCGGCTCTGCCCCACGCATGCCGGACCAGAAAAGTGGCCCCCTAAGGCATCTCGCCCCCTAGTGAGACTCCGAGGGAGAAGTCAATGCCAGGCCAGGGAACGGCATCCGCCCCGGCAGCAAACAGGTAAGCCCTTAGAGCTCCTCGGAGCTCGGACGCAACCAAAGACCCAGGACCTCCGCCTGCAGCCCGCGCGGAATACCAACGCAGGACAGCGTCGCAGTGAGCAGGAGAACTGTAGGAAAACGGGGGGTGGCCGGGGACCACAGGACGGCCAACCGGAACCCCCCGCCAAGATTAGTACGTGTCTGAGGTCTATAGCGCTAACTCGACCCGAATGAATCAGAGCGCATTCACTGGAGTACCATTATACAGGCAAGGGGAGATCCCGAGGCTCGAACGCGGTTCCCAGATTTGCATCCGACCGCATCAGCCGTAAGTACAGACACAAACAACAGGAGCAACCCACGGGAGGCCTGGGCAAAGAATGTATGAGAAGTAATGTCAAGCCAAACCATCAACTCACACGGACGGGAGGTAGAAGGAGCCGTACAGCTAGCCCCAGACCACCCCGGCCGCCCCCCTGTAAACCCTTGGCTCGCTAAGGCAGAGCCTAACCGGCCCTGTAGGATACCGGGGGAAGGAAGAGGGGGGTCCTAGATCCCACAGGTCCGCTAGAGCAGGACCACCAACCAGGGACCCATGTACCTGCTACAGCAGGAACCACTTACCTGAATGCGCATCTGGAGAGTAATCTTGCGCAGAAAAAAAAACAGGCTGGAGGTTTGGGCCAGCCCGCCTCTTATAGAGGTCAAGGGTGTATTGGGTCGGCCATATTGGGAAGGGATGGGAGGCATGGGAGGCTGACTTTTTGCTTTGGAGGGTTCTGGTGTGGAGCTGAAGCTCACTTTGTTAGTCATGTGGCGAGGAAGACTAACAAGGAGGTAATGCTTAAATATATAAATATCTGTATCAGTCTTTCACTTTGTGTATACTTGGCTGCATGGGTTGGTGAGTAGCTACATGAGTGTCTATATGGGTTATTAGTTGGTTTTTTGAGTATCAGTATGAGTGTCTGAGTGTCTGTATGGTTCAGTGGGGGGGTGTGTATAACTGTATATGCAAGTAAACGGATGTTTGATTCTTTATTAGCATGAGTGACTATGTGTGTGAGTAACTCTATGGATGAGTGGCAGTGTGTAACAGGATGTATATGTGTATGAGTACGTATGATGAGTGAGTATATAGGACTGTTGCTGAATGAGTGGATGTTTTATGTAGATCTTAGAATTACTGAATAGGTTGTTGTAAGTGGTATTGGTATGTCCATTGTTTTGAAAATGTTAGTTTCTATGTTTGTTTGTGTGTATCAAAGGTTATATTAGGGTGAGAGGAGGTCCGCCACTCTATCACAAGGATAGTGTCATCAGTGATGTCATTTGAGATGTCCTCGGTGATGTCATCAGTGATGTTACTGACCATGTAATGAGTGATGTGACGTCATCAGCAGTGCATTGAGGGTGCGTGAGTTATAGTTAGCTGAACTAACTATAATGGGGAGTTAGCTGAACTAACTATAATGGGGAATTTCAATGGTTTTGTACCAGTGAAATGTCCAGCTAACTATAACGTCCCTGAAACCTATGGTTTTTTCAGTGAATTCCTAATGTTTTTTAAATGCTAATTCCCTACTCTAACGTGCCTGAAACCTATGTTTTTTCAGTGAATTTCAAAGGTTTTGTAAATGCTAATTTCTAACTATGCGCACAGATATAGTACATGTGAAGAAAGAAGAAAAAACGCACAGAAAGAAAAAAAGAAATGCAGAAAACAACTGAAGTCCTCAAAGACGAAGAAAAGTGCAGGAAGAAGCAAGACATGTGCAGAAAGAACCAACAGAGGAGCAGAAAGAAGCCTTGTTGCAAAATCATCCTGTACCCTCAACTTTTTCAGATGGATACTGGTGGTAACTAAGTCTGACTAACCAGTCCTAGAGCCAGTGCTATGTTAAAAGAAACCTAGAATACAGTGAAAACACGCACATATACTAGGGAACACTATGCGTTGGGGTCTCCCTGTGATTAGCATGACCTCCTCTATAAGCCCCTAGTATATAATAGGGGAAGGGGATTAAAACTACCTCTTAAAATGTGCCACAGGATCTGTTTGCACACGTCACCTCAGGCCCCGTCCCCTCCCTTCATCACTGTGCAAGCACGCTCTGTGGCCATTCTAAGTTGGGAGCTTAAGTCCCCTTGAATCCTGAGGGTCCCTAGTGTACAACTAGCCCACTAGGTACCTTAAGTAAGCGCCACAGAGCTGTGTTGCAGAGAGGTGTAAAAGGGACACAGCCTAGTCCACCTCTCTGCAAGGCAGCACAGTGGCGCTTACTGGAAGCACCTGGTGGGCTAGTTGGCCCCCAGGAGTCCTCAGGATTGATGGGGAATTATTTCCCCAACTTAAAACGTGCCACAGGGTGTGTTTGCACACATCAATTCAGGCCCCGTCCCCTCCCTTCCCACTGTGTAAACATGCCCTGTGGCCGTTTTAAGTTGGGAGATTAAGTCCCCTTGAATCCTTAAGGACCCTAGTGTCAAACTAACCCACTAGGTACCTCCAATAAGCGCTGTTGCAGAGAGGTGTGAAAAGGGGCAAGCCCTGCACCATCTCTCTGCAATGCAGCGCAGTGTTACTTACTGGAAGCACCTGGTGGGCTAGTTGGCCCCCAGGGGCCCTGAGGATTGAAGGGGAATTAATTCCCTAACTTAAAACACGCCACAAGGCGTGTTTGCACACGTCAACCTCAGGCCCCATCCTCTCCCTTCGCCACTGTGTAAACACGCCTTGTGGCGGTTCTAAGTTGGATGATTAAGTCCCCTTGACTCCTAAGGGTCCCTAGGGTCAAACTAGTCCACTAGGTACCTCCAGTAAGCGACACGGAGCTGCGTTGCAGAATGTTGTAAAAAGGAGCATGGCCTCTGAACACCTGTCTGCAACGCAGCTCCCTGGTGCATACTGGAGATACCTGGTGGTCTAGTTGGCCCTCAGGGACCCTCAGTATTGAAAGAGAATTAATTCCCCAACTTACAACTCGCCACGGGACGCGTTTGCACAATGGAGAAGGAAGGGGGCAGGGCCTGAGGTGACATGTGTGCAAAATGCCCTGTGGCACTTTTTAATTTGGGGAATTAATTCCTCTTCAATACTGAGGGTCCCTGGGGGCCAACTAGCCCACCAGGTACCTACAGTATGCGCCATAGAGCTGCGTTGCAGAGAGGTGTTCAGAGGCCATGCCCCTTTTTACAACACTCTGCAATGCAGCTCTGTGACGCTTACTAGAGTTACATGGTGGGCTAGTTGGCCCCCAAGGACCCTCAGGATTGAAGAGGAATTAATTCCCCAACTTAAAACGCGCCACAGGGCGTGATTGCACATATGTCACCTCAGGCCCCACTGTGCAAACATGCCCCATGGCGTGTTTTAAGTTGGGAGATTAACTCCCCTTGAATCCTGAGGGTCCCTGGGGTGCACCTAATCCACCAGGTACCCCCATTAAGCACCACAGAGCTGCGTTGCAGAGAGGTGTAAAAAGGGGCATGGCCTCACAACACCTCTCTGCAACGCAGCTCCGTGGCACATATTGGAGGTTCCTGGTGGGCTAGTTGGCCCCCAGGGACCCCCAGTATTGAAGAGGATTTAGGGCCATATGTAGGTAGCCAAATACCGGTCGGTAACGGCCAAAAATCCAGAATTTTGGCTGTTACCGACCGGTATTTGGATATTGAGATGTAGGGTCACCAAAAATACCGATTCAGTAAATACGAGTTGGTAAATTTACCGATTCGGTAAATTTACCGATTCGGTAATTTTACCGCATCGGTAAATAAGAAATGCTAAAAAATGATTTTTGAGATGTAGGTAACTTCTTAAATACCGAATTTCATGAAATTTGGTATTTAAGAGTCGGTATTTACCATGGATTGGAAGAAGGTGGTAACCAGTTGCAGGCTATAAAAAAGGCCCCAAAATGCCAGTGTGACCAGAATGGCGGCATTCTACGTGATAGCAAGGCGGCTATGGCTACAGGCAGCACGAGAGAGGGTCTGGAGCAGGGAGGAGCAAGTTTACAGGCAGAGGATAACACTATTTCAACTAACTGAGCCAGAGATATTGCAAAGGTACAGGCTACACCCCCACACCATCCTGGACTTGATCAGGGACCTGCACCCACTGTTGGAGCACCCAACCCCAAGGGCACACGCCATCCCACCCCATGTGCAGGTGCTCTGTAGCCTACCCCTGCTTGCATTTGGGAGTTACCAGAGTGCGATTGCTGCGGTAGGTGGGGTGTCCCAGAGCTGCCTGTCCCGTTTCTTCAGGAAGTTCCTAGAGGCCATGATGCAGAGAATGCATCATTACATCAGCTTCCCTGAAACTCACGCGGAACGGCTCAAGACCAAGACTGACTTTGATCAAATTGCACATTTCCCACACGTCATCGGCTGTATTGATGGCACCCACATCCCAATATGCCCACCTACTGCCACAGAGTACATTTACAGAAACAGGAAGTCAACCCACACAATCAATGTACAGGTAATCTGTGATGCCAAGTACATTATCACGGACATAGTGGCCAAGTTCCCAGGAAGTACCCATGACTCCTACATCTTTCAGAACAGTGGGATATACATACGCCTGACAGCGGGGGAATTTGGCGAAGGATACTTGTTAGGTAAAACACTGTGTGACACTCCCTTGATAGATATTGCAGATGTATGTGTATGTGTGCATGTGAGTAATGTCTTTCTCATTTACAAATAGGGGATAGTGCATATGCCGTCCGCTCTTTCATCCTTACACCCTACCTCAACCCTTCAACCCCCAGCCAGAGACGATACAACGTGGCACACAAATCTACAAGGAACATTGCGGAGCACACCTTTGGGCTGTTAAAAAGCAGGTTCCGCTGCCTCCACAAAAGTGGAGGGGCACGGCAGTACTCACCAATCATCTGCTGTAAGGTGATTGCAACTTGTGCAATGTTGCACAACCTTGCTACTAAGAAGGGCACCGAGGTGGAATTGAGAGACTATGAGGACCATGATGATGAACATGCACTGCCTGAACACAACACAGCAGGAGTTGCGACACCAACAGATGGCAGACACAGACGGGCAGAGATCACACGCAACTACTTTTAAGTAAGTAAAGAGACACCGACAGGTGGAGTATGCACCCAACATAATTTAATATTTGGCACTACGCAGGTACTCAAAAGCACAAATGTGCAACACAAATGTAATCCATTCAATAATGGTAGTCCTGGGTCACTTCTCCATTTACTGTACAAGTCATTTCCGCACACACCTACCAGTGCCAGATGTAAGTGGCTGTCTCTCTTCACTGGGTGTTTGGGCTGTTGGCTCACCATGGCGCCTGCTGCTCCTCCGTGTCTCAACACCAAGGGGGCTTGTCATGCTGCTCCTACCGGTGCTTTCCTCACTTTTCGGTACATCCAGAGCTGCAGTTTGTGCTGTCTGTGCATTAATCAGCACCTCTACAGCACTGGTCACCCTAGCAATGCCCCTAGACACCTCATTGCTGTTGTGTGTGTCCCCCTCTTGCATGTTGATGCATCGTCTTCCTAGCAGGGAAGTGGCTGTGGCCAGGCGGTTCATTGCCTTACTTTGTTGCTGCGCATGCTGCCTCTCCTTGCGCCTTGCTAACATGTCCTGGTCCAGTTTACTGCACAGAAGCTGCACAGATTGTGTCATGTCCAGCATCCCTGCAGCCATCTCCTTGTTCACATCAACCAGTTCTCTGATGCCCTTCCCTTTGTCTTCCACATTTGTGTTCAGGGACCCCATCTGGCTTTGCACAGACTGGATGGCCTTCCCCTGCATCCTTTGAATCTTGACCATGCTACCCTCCAGCCCACGGAAGACACTGGGACCCTCCACATGTGCTGCAACACTGCCATCTCTAGGCCTGCGGCGTCTGGTACCTGTATGGGCACCCTCAGCACTGGACTGCTGTGTGGCAGTGCTTCCTTCCCCGGCCAAGGTTTGAGTGCCATCCCCTTCCATGTCACCTGGTGATGACTCCATTTGGACTAGTGGGGCAACTACATGCCTCTTGCTCTTTTGTGATGCAGGTGTTGTCAGAGGCAGTGACGCAGGCAGTTCAGGTGTGGACAGTGGCAGAGGGGATCCTGAACGTTCTGGGGACACCTGCAGATATGTAGACATTTCTAGGTCTTGGGATGGTGGCTGTGTTGTTGATGCACCTGTGTCCTCTGTGACATTCTCTGCACTTGTGGCTGCCTCCTGGCTGTCATCCCTCTCTGGTGTGGTACCTTCCTTCTCCCTGGTACGCCTGCGAGATGTCTCGCCTGTGGAAATATAAGCGTACATTAGCTCTGTGCTCCTGCCTCACAGCATTTGCAATTAAATAATTCTCACTGAAACACTGTACATGTTGCCTGCGCTTGATTATGTTTGATATGAATAGCCTAACTTGTTGCTTGCTGTGCTGTATGACATGGTGTTTCATTTAATGACTACATGTCCCATGATGCATTGCTCCTGTGTAGTGCAACCTCTACCGGGCTGGGGTTAACTTTGCCACATAGGGAAAAGGGAAGGTGATGGGGTGGGGGTGATTGCTGTGCATGCGTCTTACCTTTTCTGGTGGCTGCTCTGGCTGAGCTGTCTGCATCTCCCAGTCCACAGACGCTCTCTGGCTCAATGGTGGACCCCACCAGCTCCTCCAGCTCCGTCGGGGGGGGGGGAGTGCACGGTTCTTCCCTCCTCCAGTTTTGTTTGCCTCTTTGTGGAGCTCTGCAATTTTTTTCTTAGTCAGGCTCCTCAGGTCATACCACCTCTTTTTCAGGTCATCTATGTCCCTTGGAGTCACTCCTACAGTATTCACCTTTGCTTGTATTTCCAGCCAAATCTTCCTTTTGGCAGATTCAGCCACAATCAGGAACAACTTGCCAAACAATTTCTGGTGTTCCTTCACCACCTCCTCCACGAGGACCTGCAGCTCCATGGTGCTAAATTTAATTTTCCTCTTCCTCTCTGGCTGTTCCTTTTCACTGGTGCTTGCCATTTTCAAAGTTTTATGGCACAAAAGTTTTCCTGTGGCTCAGGGACTCAGCTCAGCTCTCACAGCCTCTCCAGAAGCTTCCAATTACTTGCAGCTGCCTGTGTAGCCACTTCCTGGTAAGGAGGGGGAAGGTGGTAGCACCTGATTGGCTGCCTACTTAAGTTTCACTTTTATTTGGTTTCCGATTCGGTGATTCGGTATTTACCGAATCGGTATTTCCCATTCATTCCTATGGGCCTTTTGGGAATACCTATTCGGTAAATAATGAATTGGTATTTACCGATTCGGTAAATACCGAATTGCAGATTCCGAATTTTACCGAATTGGTAAAAAATACTGAATTTTTACCTACATTGCATTTACCGATTCTGAAATACGGAATCGGTAAAATTCTGTATTTTAGAGTCGGTAAATTGCAATTACCTACATCTAGCCCTTAATTCCCCAATTTAAAACGGGCCACAGGGCACGTTTGCAGAGTGCTTCCATGAGGGGGCGGGGCCTAGGCACGATCGCGTATTATTTAATTTTTTTATTTGTTTGGAAGGGGGCTGTGTAGCCCCCTTCTTTTTACTTTTTGTGGGCCCTCAGGACCACATCCCCCAGGGCCTGACTCCCTTTGTAAAAAAAAAAAATATATTAACGGAAAGGGGGCCGCGTGGGCCCCCCTCCCGTGCCCAATTCCGGGCCCCAGGGACCCAATCCCTGGGGCATGGGCATTTATTTTAAATATTCTTTTGGAGGGGGGCTACATGGCCCCCTCCTAAGGCCACTAAGAGCCCTGGGGACCCCATTCCCCGGGGATGGCCCTCTCCGTTGGGGACCATGGGGGGTCCCTAATCCCCCACGGTCCTGCCGGCTCCCCGCGTCCTACGGGAGCCGGCATTGCTTTTCCACATAGGGAGCTGCGAAGATGCAGATCCCCATGTGGAAAAGCAATCTTCTTTGGTATTTGGAAGAGAGAGCAGGTTTCCTGTTCTCTCTTCCAAATACCAAAGCAGTTTGCTATGGCAGGGCGGGAGCCACGAGGCTCCTGCCCTGCCATAGCAAACTACAGTGTCCTGGGGTGGGCACCCTGGAACACTGCAGGAGCCGGCCCTGGGGGGCGGCTGTCCCCAGAGCCATGACAGGGCTCCAGGATGGGGGCCGCGCGGCCCCCCTCCCAACATTATGGAAGCCCCGGGGAGGTAGTGGTCCCCGGGGCTGGAGGGGTCCGTCAGAGACTCCATCATTATAATATTTAGAACCCGGGGAGGTGGCAGTCCCTGGGGTGTGTGGGGGGGGCTCGAGCCCCCCCACACAGGTTATTTATTTGTTTTATTTTTTTTAAAACACAAGCCCTGGGGGTGGTAGTCCCCGGGGCTGTGCGGGGGCCGTGAGCCCCCTGCATACATTGTCATAAAGCCCCGGGGGTGGTGGGCCCCGGGGCTTGGGAGGGCCTTTGAGCCCCCCACCCATTTCTTTTTGAAGCCCCGGGGGAGGCGGTCCCCGGGGCTGGGGGGCTGTGAGCTCCCTACATAATTTTCTAAAGTCCCTGGGGGGCAGTCCCCAGGGCTGGGTGGCCCATCTTGGCCCCCATTACATAACAATATTGCCCCAGGACTTGGCCCCCCGGGGGCTAAATAGCAACGAAGCGCAGGAGCCAGCACATCATTTTTTTTTTCTCTGCAGGATCCGCGCACCCTGCGCGGATTTTGCTGATTTAAAAAAAAAAACACCATTTAACAAAAAAGGTTCTTTTTGAACCAAGAATTACCTCTTTGCCAAATTTGAGGTAATTCCGTTCAGCAGTTCGGGCTGTAGCCGTGTCTAAAGTTTCCTATGGAAAATTGCATGGGGAAAACACGTTTTGGGACCCCCCTTTTTTCTCGGCCCCCAATTGACGAATCACCCCAAAACTTTCAAGATAGGTGCGAACCGGAGCGACCCACAAGTTTTGAACATTTTGCGAAGATTCGTCAACCGGCGCCAAAGTTATTGCATATAGAATGTTGCAGATTTCCTATGGAAAATAGGTCCTAACTATAACTACCTTCTGGCGACCGCCAGTAGGTAATATATATATATATATATGGTGCTGTCAGTTAGCACAACTTCTGTGTGGAAGGAGATACTGGGCCTGGCTGAGCTGTAGGCGGCTGTGCTAAGCAAGGAACGACGAAGGAGCAGAGCCTGGGACCGGCAAGAGACCGCCATTGCCAACGACGCCGGACCCCGGGACTACCTTTCCCAGCATAGCTAGCGGCGTGCACACACGCCACCGACACGGTTAGCACGCGCCAGGGGGCGCTTAAAGGGACGCCCGGGGGCGAGTCTGCTGTGATCCCCAAAAGACTTTCCTGGCACTTACCGGCCTGCACGTTGTGTTTTTCCCTGCAGAGACCTCCATTGCCGACGACGCCGGACCCGGGGACTACCATTCCCAGCATAGCTAGCGGCGCGCACACACGCCGCCAGCGCGGTAAGCACGTGCCAGGAGGCGCTTAAAGGGCGCCCGGGGCGAGTCTGCTATGATCGCCAAAAGACTTTCCTGGCACTAACCGGGCTGCACGTTGTGTTTTTCCCTGTAGAGACCTCCATTGCCGACGACGCCGAACCCCGGGACTACCATTCCCAGCATAGCTAGCGGCACGCACACACGCCGCCGACGCGGTTAGCACGTGCCACGAGGCGCTTAAAGGGACACCCGGGGGCGAGTCTGCTGTGATCCCCAAAAGACTTTCCTGGCACTTACCGGGCTGCACGTTGTGTTTTTCCCTGCAAAGACCTCCATTGCCGACGACGCCGGACCCTGGGACTACCATTCCCAGTATAGCTAGTGGCACGCACACACGCCGCCAGCGCGGTTAGCACGTGCCAGGAGGCGCTTAAAGGGCGCCCGGGGGCGAGTCTGCTGTGATCCCCAAAAGACTTTCTTGGCACTAACCGGGCTGCACGTTGTGATTTTTCCCTGCAGAGACCTCCATTGCCGACGACGCCGGACCCCGGGACTACCATTCCCAGCATAGCTAGCGGCACGCACACACGCCGCCGACGCGGTTAGCACGCGCCAGGAGGTGCTTAAAGGGACACCCGGGTCCTCGTCCCGCGGGACACGCACGGGAGGCGCCGGGAGAAGCCCGGGACAAGGGTGGGACCGTCTTAGGCCGTCAGAGGCCGAAGGGGGTAGGGTTGAGACACCCCTCTTGGCTGACTGGTTAAGGTATATGTGATGAAACCTTCTACAATACTTTGCTGCTAAGCATATTACTTTATTAGTATCCCTTTGGCTGATTTTTTGACTCTGACTTTGCTGGAACATATTAAGAAGTTGGCTGTGAACTGGGTCAAGTTACTAAAACTGTAGCAGACAGGAACTTTTTCTCTAAAGTTGGGTTATCACATGGATTGAGCAGTTTGGTCATTATACTCAATTCTATTAAGCTCGATCGTGATTGTTTTGTGCTACTATTTTGAAAGAAGCCCTGGTTATATTTCTCTTAGAGCAGTATTGGGGGGTGAGGAACTGGCTATTCTTATTCCTATTTTGCTGTAATAGTGTAAATTGTTATAACCTATTATTGTTGACTAGGGCGTTTGTTGACCCACATAAACAAGTATGAGTAAACGGAAAGGTGCCGCTGGCACTCTAGATGACTTTATAATAAGAGCAGAATCAGTATTATGCCGTGAAATTGAAATAGCACAAAGAAGGCTATCACTTGATCCCTTTAAACTTCCGACCTATAAGTAAATTGACACACTCTTGCCAATGATTCCTATACAATTGAATGTGGATAGTTGTATTGAAATCCCCCAATCTACTTCATATGACCCTGTAATGGAATTAACCCAAAGTATAGAGGAGTCCTTAAACCCAAATGTATTAACGTCCCCTGGGATATCCAAGCGATTAAGAACACAAAAAACAGTGGGTCTGATAAAGGAAAAAATTAAAATCTTGCAAAGAGGAAAGAGAACTTGTGATAAGAAGGGGAAAACTGGGGGCATGGCAACAATAAACAGGGGGAAACGAACAAGCTGGAAAATGAGGAGGTCATGTGTAGATCTTGTGGGGTGCAAACTGACAATGATAATTTTTTAAGCTCAGGGAAGGAGAATGAGGCTGTTAGGGCAATAGAATTAGTAGCTGCTTTAGATTCAGTTCAGACCCAAGTGAATTTAGGTATGGATGCAAAAATGAAGGCTATTGATAGTAAAATCGAACAACTAAATGTTACTATAGCCAAGCTCGATATCATGATTGGGGAGGGAGGTAGAATAAATTAAGTAGGGGCTAGGTTATTAGCAGACTTTAAGAAAAAATGGAAGGAAAGTAAGGAAGTTAGTGGAAATGAACAATGCCCTAAACAACCCAGAATGGAACTTATAAATAGTGCTGGGTTGGGGAGAAGAGCAGAAGAGTCAGGGTACGATGAGCCCCAGAGAAAAATCAATACTCGAGCCGATAATAGAATAACTCATTTAGAAAGATGCAGCTTGAGGGAAGTAGTGCACAGTCCAAAGGGGACCGACCTGATACCTAATACTGATGTCCTGAAGCTACCACCTGCTGCATGCCCATATGTTCTAGTATTAGCAGGTATACCAGCTCTGAAAAGGGAACACACTGAATCATGGTTTAATTTAAGGAATAAAGTTGTAGATTGGCTCTCCAAGTATTTAAAGTTTAGTCCATCAAAATGAATGAAATCCTGATGGCCCACAGGGTAGGGTGGGTGGGGAACTCTCCAAAGGATATCCAAGGAGACTGTATTGTTATACATTTTAGGCGTCCCTATACAGTTCATAACTTGTTGAGATCCCACGAGGAGAAAACAACACAGAGCACTAATATTTGTTCCCCAACCATTAGGTTATTTTTATAAACCTGTTGAAACACAAACCAGTTATAATCCCTATAACTTTACATTTCCGGAGACCTCTAATAGGTTCCAAGAGCTATCATCCTTAGAGGCGGTTGATTGACTGAAATTGGCAAAAGTTATATTAAAAGGTATTCAGGAAGTATTTGTAGAGAAGGATATAGCGGGAGAAGAGATGAAATTATATAGTAATTATTGTGAGGATATAGAAGTGGGTGAAGAGCGTGATGCGAGAGAAAATGTATTATCCACTTTTACAGTTAGTGAAATTGGTGAGAATATACAGGTCAGGGGGGACATTAATATAAATGACAGATTCCAGAGAGTTGTACGTCCAAAGGGTCAGTTAAAACTAAAAATTATTTAATGGAACATAGCTGGCTTGAGAAGGAACGTTAGTGATCCTAAGTGTAATGATTATATTGAAACGTGTGACATTTGTATGCTGCAGGAGACCTGGGCACTGAAGATTCCACACAGGGTTGGATACAAGACTTTTTATGTGGCTGCAGTCCCATCTGTAAGAGGAAGGCCCTCTGCAAGCCTTGTTATATGGGTGAAAGTGACCCTTGATATTAGAGTCACGCAACTAAGTATTGACTCATTAGACATTCTTGGAATAAAAATTATGACCAAGGATAGAAGGGTGCTGCATCTATATAATATTTACAATAGACCTTGTACTCGCCTGTGGAAATATAAGCGTACATTAGCTCTGTGCTCCTGCCTCACAGCATTTGCAATTAAATAATTCTCACTGAAACACTGTATATGTTGCCTGCGCTTGATTATGTTTGATATGAATAGCCTAACTTGTTGCTTGCTGTGCTGTATGACATGGTGTTTCATTTAATGACTACATGTCCCATGATGCATTGCTCCTGTGTAGTGCTACCTCTACCGGGCTGGGGTTAACTTTGCCACATAGGGAAAAGGGAAGGTGATGGGGTGGGGGTGATTGCTGTGCATGCGTCTTACCTTTTCTGGTGGCTGCTCTGGCTGAGCTGTCTGCATCTCCCAGTCCACAGACGCTCTCTGGCTCAATGGTGGACCCCACCAGCTCCTCCAGCTCCGTCAGGGGGGGGGGAGTGCACGGTTCTTCCCTCCTCCAGTTTTGTTTGCCTCTTTGTGGAGCTCTGCAATTTTTTTCTTAGTCAGGCTCCTCAGGTCATACCACCTCTTTTTCAGGTCGTCTATGTCCCTTGGAGTCACTCCTACAGCATTCACCTTTGCTTGTATTTCCAGCCAAATCTTCCTTTTGGCAGATTCAGCCACAATCAGGAACAACTTGCCAAACAATTTCTGGTGTTCCTTCACCACCTCCTCCACGAGGACCTGCAGCTCCATGGTGCTAAATTTAATTTTCCTCATCCTCTCTGGCTGTTCCTTTTCACTGGTGCTTGCCATTTTCAAAGTGTTAAAGCACAAAAGTTTTCCTGTGGCTCAGGGACTCAGCTCAGCTCTCACAGCCTCTCCAGAAGCTTCTAATTACTTGCAGCTGCCTGTGTAGCCACTTCCTGGTAAGGAGGGGGAGGGTGGTAGCACCTGATTGGCTGCCTACTTAAGTTTCACTTTTATTTGGTTTCCGATTCGGTGATTCGGTATTTACCGAATCGGTATTTTCCATTCATTCCTATGGGCCTTTTGGGAATACCTATTCGGTAGATAACGAATCGGTATTTACCGATTCGGTAAATACCGAATTGCAGATTCCGAATTTTACCGAATCGGTAAAAAATACTGAATTTTTACCTACATTGCATTTACCGATTCTGAAATACGGAATCGGTAAAATTCTGTATTTTAGAGTCGGTAAATTGCAATTACCTACATCTAGCCCTTAATTCCCCAATTTAAAACGGGCCACAGGGCGCGTTTGCAGAGTGCTTACATGAGGGGGCGGGGCCTAGGCACGATCGCGTATTATTTTATTTTTTTATTTGTTTGGAAGGGGGCTGTGTAGCCCCCTTCTTTTTACTTTTTGTGGGCCCTCAGGACCACATCCCCCAGGGCCTGACTCCCTCTGTAAAAAAAAAAATATATATTAACGGAAAGGGGGCCGCGTGGGCCCCCCTCCCGTGCCCAATTCCGGGCCCCAGGGACCCAATCCCTGGGGCATGGGCATTTATTTTAAATATTCTTTTGGAGGGGGGCTACATGGCCCCCTCCTAAGGCCACTAATAGCCCTGGGGACCCCATTCCCCGGGGATGGCCCTCTCCGTTGGTGACCATGGGGGGTCCCTAATCCCCCACGGTCCTGCCGGCTCCCCGCGTCCTGCGGGAGTCGGCATTGCTTTTCCACATAGGGAGCTGCGAAGATGCAGATCCCCATGTGGAAAAGCAATCGTCTTTGGTATTTGGAAGAGAGAGCAGGTTTCCTGTTCTCTCTTCCAAATACCAAAGCAGTTTGCTATGGCAGGGCGGGAGCCACGAGGCTCCTGCCCTGCCATAGCAAACTACAGTGTCCTGGGGTGGGCAACCTGGAACACTGCAGGAGCCGGCCCTGGGGGGCGGCTGTCCCCAGAGCCATGACAGGGCTCCAGGATGGGGGCCGCGCGGCCCCCCTCCCAACATTAGGGAAACCCAGAGGAGGTAGTGGTCCCCGGGGCTGGAGGGGTCCGTCAGAGACCCCATCATTATAATATTTAGAACCCCGGGAGGTGGCAGTCCCTGGGGTGTGTGGGGGGGCTCGAGCCCCCCCACACAGGGTATTTATTTGTTTTATTTTTTTTAAAACACAAGCCCTGGGGGTGGTAGTCCCCGGGGTTGTGGGGGTCCGTGAGCCCCCTGCATACATTGTCATAAAGCCCCAGGGGTGGTGGGCCCCGGGGCTTGGGAGGGCCTTTGAGCCCCCCACCCATTTCTTTTTGAAGCCCCGGGGAGGCGGTCCCCGGGGCTGGGGGGCTGTGAGCTCCCTACATAATTTTATAAAGTCCCTGGGGGGCAGTCCCCAGGGCTGGGTGGCCCATCTTGGCCCCCATTACATAACAATATTGCCCCAGGACTTGGCACCCCGGGGGCTAAATAGCAACGAAGCGCAGGAGCCAGCACTTCATTTTTTTTTTCTCTGCAGGATCCGCGCACCCTGCGCGGATTTTGCTGATTTAAAAAAATAATAATAATTTTTTGGGCCCTGGGGGTCCTTGTGGGACTCCCTAAGCAGGCATAGGGGGTCAGGGTGTATCTATCCTGCCCCCTTTTTGTGTTTTGCGCCTTCGTTTTACTGATTTCTTGTGCCTCGGTTCTACCGAGGCACAAGATGGCTGCCAATACTTCCTGGTTTGGAGTGTTGACAGGCAATTAGCATAAAGCTTGTGATCGGGAGGGTGTGCGTATCGTGCGCGGCCATAGATATATATATGATTTTACTTTTGATTTTCTCAGCAACTACTGAACGGATTTACACCATTTAACAAAAAAGGTTCTTTTTGAACCAAGAATTATCTCTTTGCCAAATTTGAGGTAATTCCGTTCAGCAGTTCGGGCTGTAGCCGTGTCTAAAGTTTCCTATGGAAAACTGCATGGGGAAAACACGTTTTGGGACCCCCCTTTTTTCTCGGCCCCCAATTGACGAATCACCCCAAAACTTTCAAGATAGGTGCGAACCGGAGCGACACACAAGTTTTGAAAATTTTGCGAAGATTCGTCAACCGGCGCCAAAGTTATTGCATATAGAATGTTGCAGATTTCCTATGGAAAATAGGTCCTAACTATAACTACCTTCTGGCGACCGCCAGTAGGTAATATATATATATATATATGGTGCTGTCAGTTAGCACAACTTCTGTGTGGAAGGAGATACTGGGCCTGGCTGAGCTGTAGGCGGCTGTGCTAAGCAAGGAACGACGAAGGAGCAGAACCGGGGAAAGAGCCTGGGACCGGCAAGAGACCGCCATTGCCAACTACGCCGGACCCCGGGACTACCTTTCCCAGCATAGCTAGCGGCGTGCACACACGCCACCGACACGGTTAGCACGCGCCAGGGGGCGAGTCTGCTGTGATCCCCAAAAGACTTTCCTGGCACTTCCCGGCCTGCACGTTGTGTTTTTCCCTGCAGAGACCTCCATTGCCGACGACGCCGGACCCGGGGACTACCATTCCCAGCATAGCTAGCGGCGCGCACACACGCCGCCAGCGCGGTAAGCACGTGCCAGGAGGTGCTTAAAGGGCGCCCGGGGGCGAGTCTGCTGTGATCCCCAAAAGACTTTCCTGGCACTAACCGGGCTGCATGGGGAAAGAGCCTGGGACCGGCAAGAGACCTCCATTGCCAACGTCGCCGGACCCCGGGACTACCTTTCCCAGCTTATGCTTGCGGCACGTACACACACCGCCGACGTGGTTAGCACGCGCCAGGAGGCGCTTAAAGGTACGCCCAGGGGCGATTCTTCTGTGATCCCCAAAAGACTTTCCTGGCACTTACCGGGCTGTACGTTGTGTTTTTCCCTGCAGAGACCTCCATTGCCGACGACGCCGGACCCCGGGACTACCATTCCCAGCATAGCTAGCGGCGTGCACACACGCCGCCGACACGGTTAGCACGCGCCAGGGGGCGCTTAAAGGGACGCCCGGGGGCGAGTCTGCTGTGATCCCCAAAAGACTTTCCTGGCACTTACCGGCCTGCACGTTGTGTTTTTCCCTGCAGAGACCTCCATTGCCGACGACGCCGGACCCAGGGACTACCATTCCCAGCATAGCTAGCGGCGCCCACACACGCCGCCAGCGCGGTAAGCACGTGCCAGGAGGCGCTTAAAGGGCGCCCGGGGCGAGTCTGCTATGATCCCCAAACGACTTTCCTGGCACTAACCGGGCTGCACGTTGTGTTTTTCCCTGTAGAGACCTCCATTGCCGACGACGCCGGACCCCGGGACTACCATTCCCAGCATAGCTCGCGGCACGCACACACTCCGCCGACGCGGTTAGCACGTGCCAGGAGGCGCTTAAAGGGACACCCGGGGGCGAGTCTGCTGTGATCCCCAAAAGACTTTCCTGGCACTTACCGGGCTGCACGTTATTTTTTTCCCTGCAAAGACCTCCATTGCCGACGACGCCGGACCCTGGGACTACCATTCCCAGCATAGCTAGTGGCACGCACACACGCCACCAGCGCGGTTAGCACGTGCCAGGAGGCGCTTAAAGGGCGAACGGGGGCGAGTCTGCTGTGATCCCCAAAAGACTTTCTTGGCACTAACCGGGCTGCACGTTGTGATTTTTCCCTGCAGAGACCTCCATTGCTGACGACGCCGGACCCCGGGATTACCATTCCCAGCATAGCTAGCGGCACGCACACACGCCGCCGACGCAGTTAGCACGCGCCAGGAGGTGCTTAAAGGGACACCCGGGTCCTCGGCCCGCGGGACACGCACGGGAGGCGCCGGGAGAAGCCCGGGACAAGGGTGGGACCGTCTTAGGCCGTCAGAGGCCGAAGGGGGTAGGGTTGAGACACCCCTCTTGGCTGACTGGTTAAGGTATATGTGATGAAACCTTCTACAATACTTTGCTGCTAAGCATATTACTTTATTAGTATCCCTTTGGCTGATTCTTTGACTCTGACTTTGCTGGAACATATTAAGAAGTTGGCTGTGAACTGGGTAAAGTTACTAAAACTGTAGCAGACAGGAACTTTTTTCTCTAAAGTTGGGTTATCACATGGATTGAGCAGTTTGGTCATTATACTCAATTCTATTAAGCTCGATCTTGATTGTTTTGTGCTACTATTTTGAAAGAAGCCCTGGTTATATTTCTCTTAGAGCAGTATTGGGGGGTGAGGAACTGGCTATTCTTATTCCTATTTTGCTGTAATAGTGTAAATTGTTATAACCTATTATTGTTGACTAGGGCGTTTGTTGACCCACATAAACAAGTATGAGTAAACGGAAAGGTGCCGCTGGCACTCTAGATGACTTTATAATAAGAGCAGAATCAGTATTATGCCGTGAAATTGAAATAGCACAAAGAAGGCTATCACTTGATCCCTCTAAACTTCCGACCTATAAGTAAATTGACACACTCTTGCCAATGATTCCTATACAATTGAATGTGGATAGTTGTATTGAAATCCCCCAATCTACTTCATAGGACCCTGTAATGGAATTAACCCAAAGTATAGAGGAATCCTTAAACCCAAATGTATTAACGTCCCCTGGGATATCCAAGCGATTAAGAACACAAAAAACAGTGGGTCTGATAAAGGAAAAAATTAAGATCTTGCAAAGAGGAAAGAGAACTTGTGATAAGAAGGGGAAAACTGGGGGCATGTCAACAATCAACAGGGGGAAACGAACAAGCTGGAAAATGAGGAGGTCATGTGTAGATCTTGTGGGGTGCAAACTGACAATGATAATTTTTTAAGCTTAGGGAAGGAGAATGAGGCTGTTAGAGCAATAGAATTAGTAGCTGCTTTAGATTCAGTTCAGACCCAAGTGAATTTAGGTATGGATGCAAAAATGAAGGCTATTGATAGTAAAATCGAACAACTAAATGTTACTATAGCCAAGCTCGATATCATGATTGGGGAGGGAGGTAGAATAAATTAAGGAGGGGCTAGGTTATTAGCAGACTTTAAGACAAAATGGAAGGAAAGTAAGGAATTTAGTGGAAATGAACAATGCCCTAAACAACCCAGAATGGAACTTATAAATAGTGCTGGGTTGGGGAGAAGAGCAGAAGAGTCAGGGTACGATGAGCCCCAGAGAAAAATCAATACTCGAGCCGATAATAGAATAACTCATTTAGAAAGATGCAGCTTGAGGGAAGTAGTGCACAGTCCAAAGGGGACCGACCTGATACTTAATACTGATGTCCTGAAGCTACCACCTGCTGCATGCCCATATGTTCTAGTATTAGCAGGTATACCAGCTCTGAAAAGGGAACACACTGAATCATGGTTTAATTTAAGGAATAAAGTTGTAGATTGGCTCTCCAAGTATTTAAAGTTTAGTCCCATCAAAATGAATGAAATCCTGATGGCCCACAGGGTAGGGTGGGTGGGGAACTCTCCAAAGGATATCCAAGGAGACTGTATTGTTATACATTTTAGGCGTCCCTATACAGTTCATAACTTGTTGAGATCCCACAAGGAGAAAACAACACAGAGCACTAATATTTGTGCCCTACCATTAGGTTATTTTTATAAACCTGTTGAAACACAAACCAGTTATAATCCCTATAACTTTCCATTTCCGGAGACCTCTAATAGGTTCCAAGAGCTATCATCCTTAGAGGCGGTTGCTTGACTGAAATTGGCAAAAGTTATATTAAAAGGTATTCGGGAAGTATTTGTAGAGAAGGATATAGCGGGAGAAGAGATGAAATTATATAGTAATTATTGTGAGGATATGGAAGTGGGTGAAGAGCGTGATGCGAGAGAAAATGTATTATCCACTTTTACAGTTAGTGAAATTGGTGAGAATATACAGGTCAGGGGGGACATTAATATAAATGACAGATTCCAGAGAGTTGTACGTCCAAAGGGTCAGTTAAAACTAACAATTATTTAATGGAACATAGCTGGCTTGAGAAGGAACGTTAGTGATCCTAAGTGGAATGATTATATTGAAACGTGTGACATTTGTATGCTGCAGGAGACCTGGGCACTGAAGATTCCACACAGGGTTGGATACAAGACTTTTTATGTGGCTGCAGTCCCATCTGTAAGAGGAAGGCCCTCTGGAAGCCTTGTTATATGGGTGAAAGTGACCCTTGATATTAGAGTCACGCAACTAAGTATTGACTCATTAGACATTCTTGGAATAAAAATTATGACCAAGGATAGAAGGGTGCTGCATCTATATAATATTTACAATAGACCTTGTACGGCTTCTAAGGAATCTGTAATCATAGAGCAATTAAACTCCACTCTAAATTTACAAGACACAAAGATAGGTATAGTATTAGGTGGTAATTTTAATTGTAACTATGAACCTATTACAGGACTCGGAAATATTCTGGAAGAGGAAGACTGTGTTCATATGATTCCTCCTATGCACGATCCCAAGACGGTACCGTGTACAGTGTTGGCATTACAAATCATGAGACTAACTGTTGAATATGGCCTGAGAGCATGCAATGGACATTTATCATCAGATGTATCCAAGGCCCCTACCTTCTGTAGAAATAAGTACCAGAGTAATATTGATTATATAATTGTATCTTTTGACATTTGGCCATTTGCAGTAGATCTACATATTAGGCCAAGAATAGAGAGTGACCACCGTCTGCTTGAGGTTGTTTTCTATAGCAGTTTGTTGCTTAGCAATACCGAGAGTAACAGTATAACCCAGATGAATTTGGTGAACAACCTTTACAACGCAACTTTTACAACGTAGTGCCTTTACAACGCGGTATTTACAACGCAAACTATTACAACGCATTGCGCTGGGGGGCGCTCTAGGATAGGGAATAGATTTAATTTACTATCCAACACCTTCCCTGCTATCCACGGGGACTGGAGTTGGAATAGTAAATTAAACTATTCACTATCCAGCACCCCTAAGCGCTATGCGTTGTAAAGGCATGCGTTGTAAATACCGCGTTGTAAAGGCATGCGTGGTAAAAGCATGCGTTGTAATGTCATACATCCAATGAATTTAGATGATACCAGGGTTAGTAACAACCGTCGCTCAGTTAAATGGGCGCATATGTTGGAACACAATGAAACATTGGCAAGTATTTATAATATATTTGCAAATACCTTTTGTAGACATGCGACCACATTAGTGGAAAGGGAAACATTCTTGGAGTTACATAAGGGGTTCTTCAAAGAACTTATTCCGCTGGTAACAAAAAAGCAAAAAAAGACCGGCAGAGATTGTGTTTTCCAGCAGAAAGGGAAATCCTGGTATAACAAGGACTGACGAACTGCCAAGGCTGAGTTAGTCTTTGCTTTAAAAAACAATAACATGCTGAAAGTTAAAGAAGCAAGACTAAAATATAGGAGGGTTCAAGAGAAAGCTAAGGTATCATGGGACGAAGAGGTTTGGTCTGATTTACTAACGGCTGCTAAGAACCACGATCAAATGTCCTTTTGGAGGCTTGCGGCCAAAGAGAATAGAAATGAAACAGGACCTAGGGATGTTTATCTCGATGAGAGTACTTGGATCGATCATTTTACTAAACTGTACGAAGCACCTGAGAATGACACAACTCTTTTATGTGATGAGTTATTGCTAAGGCCAAGTGAATGTAAATTAGATTTTGATTTACAGGAAACAATATTGGCAATTGACCAAGTTAAAAATGGGAAGGCCCCTCTACTAGATAAAATTCCAGGAGATTTATATAAACATGAAACTAGTGTTTGGGGCCCGTACATTAATTGTTTGTGTAATGCTGTAGTTGCAGGGGCTGAGCTTCCCGAGACATGGAAAGGTGCGGAAAACATCAAATTTTTTAAAAAGGGCGACAGGAACGATCCTGCAAATTACCGCCCTATTAGTTTAATTGACATTTTACAAAAGATTTTTGCAAGCATGTTGTAAACCGTATTAACATTTGGATTGAGGAAAAAGCGATCTTTACCAAGTTTCAGGCAGGGTTTAGATCAAAAATAAGTACTGTAAACCAGGTCCTACGGTTTCTTTGCTTGAGTTGGAAATATGTAAACCTAAGAAAGGGTCATTTATACGTAGCCTTTGTAGATCTTAGAGCTGCGTTTGACCTTGTTCCTCGAAATTTGCTGTGGAAAACACTTAGCCAGCAAGGTCTACCAGCAAACCTTCTTGAACAGATCATGAGGATGCATAATAACAATTATGCTAAGGTTAGTTGGGGCCCGGGTGGAGAATTAACAAGGGAAATCCCCATAAAGAGGGGAGTACGCCTAGGTTGCGTATTGGCGCCAACTTTATTTTCCTTATTCGTCAACGGTATTCCATCTTATTTGGAGGGATGTAAAAATGATGCAACGAAATTGATGGGCGAAAGAATACCAGCCCTCCTTTTCGCTGACGATACTATACTTGTATCGCTAACACCGAAGGGACTACAATGTTTACTAAACAAATTCCAAACATATTGTAGCGAAAAAGGTCTTGAGATCAATACTAATAAGACCAAGTACATGGCTATAAACCCTCATAAAACTTTTAAGGAAAATGTGGTTTTAAATGGCCAGAAATCGGAGCACGTTAAGAATTTTAGCTACTTGGGTGTTTCCCTGGATTCTAAATTGTCTTGGAAAGCCCAAATAGAAAAAAGTAAAATTATATTATCATTAAACATGTCACCGATTATGAAAAGGCACGGAAATAGTCTTAGTAAAGCAGTATTGCCAGCACTAGAGGTATTTAAGTTCAAAGCCCAATCAGCAGCATTATACGGAGCTGAACTATGGGGACCCTCGTGCAAACAGGTTTTCCAGGTGGGCGAAAATAAATTTTATAGAGAGTTACTAAGACTATCTGTGCGTACCCCGCTAATATCAATCATTCTTGATTTGAATATGAAACGTACAGACCATCATGCGATTTTGAGACCACTGCTGCTCTGGGTCAGACTGTGGTCGACACCAGAGCTGTCAGATTACAAGGATGGTTTAAAGGAAATAATGGAATTGGACCAAAACAATAGTATTGTATGGCTCAACCATGTTCGCAATTGGTTAAAAAAGATTGGCCTGTCGCACTTTTGGGACGATCCATCAATATTAACTCAAAACTCAAAAAAGATTTTAAAGATATCATTTTGGGCATTCATGGACCATTGTAGATCCAGTGAAAGAGTAAATGGATCTTTAACTAATAGGTTTCTTATGTTTAAAAATAGTGCTTGCTTTGAATGTTTTTTAGATGAGATATACCCACCACTTGCTAAAACTCTATATATGAAGTATAGATATGGAGTACTGATGACTAATGCAAGTGTAACAAGGTGGTCAAATGAAAATAATGATCTATGCACCTTATGTTCAGGCAAAGCTAAAGAAGATGACCTGCATATTTTGTTTTTTTGTTCCGCGTATGCAGTTCCCAGAAGAAGATGGATCAGACCACTCTGTTTAAATATAGGTGTAAGATCGTATAGAGAAGCAGGGAGGATTTTAAAGACGGATACTAGCCAGGTCATTATTTTTGGTATTAGCAGGTTTTTGTTAGCCACAAATTTCATAAGAGCTAAAGTAGGCTTGAAATTGTAGTTTGAGATGTATGAGTCGCAGTGCTAAGCATTAATGTTACTTATACCACATTGAACTTAGAATGAATTTATAATGTGTACATATTCAAATTTTTGAATGAATTATTAATGCTGGATTGATTAGAACAATTATAGATTCAACTGCAAATGTTATATGTTTTTAAATATTATAAATGTCTTTTTAATTATTTATACAGGTTTTTAATGTAATGATAAACACCCATATAACTGTCTCATTTGCAATAGCTATTGGACTGCACTTTACACCATTTGGTATTTTGTAATAACATCAACTAATGTTTTAATGTAATAGCATATGTTTTTATGTATCTTTTATGGTACTATTGTATCGAAATAAAGATTGATGATGATATATATATGTATATATATATATATATATATATATATATATATATATATATATATATATATATATATATATATATATATATATATATATATATATATACTTAAATTTAAAATGCAACCCATGCCCACTTAAAGCCTAAAAACGCCTGCCTTAAACCATTAAAAAATACCTTCCCTCATATTAATACTTACCTAATAGTTACATTCAAAAAGCATAGGCATTTACCATTTATGCCTTTACAGTGAAATGTGTTCTAAAGGCATGCATAGTAAACACATATGAGTTGAAAGATCATGCTTGGTAATGGTTATGCATGGTAACAGTACCTGTGCTATAACGGCCGTGTCATAATGGCTATGCGTGTTAACAGCTTCATTTTAATGGCTGTTTCCCGTTTGTACCTCCCATGGAGCATGGAGTCTTTACCATCACTTTGAATAGATGGTTTCTAAGCTTCCTCTGATCCCTTTTAGGGAACTACATTTTTCTTTTTGTTTAAGCACTTCATTTAATTTTGTTTGAGAGTGCATGTGTATTCAGCTGCCTAATTTGCGGGCTCTCTCCTTCCCTTCCTCCACTGTGCTCACTCTCAGCCACACTTGTGTTGCTCTCTCACCTGTGTGCTTCTCCGCACAACACCTCACAATGTTCTCTTTTGCCTGTGTTTCTCCCTTTGACCCATTTTCTCTCCACCTTGTTGCTTCTATAGCCGCACACCATGATGCTTTCCTCCCATCCACCGTGCTGCTTCACCCCCTCCCGTCTCCAAACCCTCTTATCTGTTTTCAACTGTTTTTAAGTCCTTTTGCGCTATGTTAGCATTTTCACACTATTATTTTTTTAATTTACCCGACCACCTTGGATCAATAAATTAAAAAAAAATGCCAGTGTCCTTCAGTAGGTACCTCCACATGTTGAACACGTTTGCACCTATAAAATGATGGAGTTGTTGAGTCATTGTGTCTTTTTTTATTTGCCATGCTGTACGGCATGGGTACAAAACATTGACAAAGCCAATTGGTCTCTTAGACAAGATCTATTAACGTTGCCAGTGCTTATTTATATAGCAGGCGCAATACTGACCACCTCCTTGTATCTCGGAAACCTTTGTTGATTTTTGCCTGCTTTCCCCATGCATCTTCATGGCCCATCTATATGTTTTATTGGCTCTCCAAGATGGAGAATCCTGGACTCTGGACTGCTAGGGATACTTCTCTGAACTGGTCCTACAGAGAGCGAGTGCCTCTTCTAGACTGGGGTTTAGTGCACTAGAATTACTTATCCACCCCAGCCACTCACCATAGGGTAGATGAGCAAGGGATGTACATTTCTCACCCCCCCATATCTGAAATCATCGATCACCAGTGTCACATTTTCAGATGTAAGGTAGCTCTACCCTATCGCTTCCTGCCCTATTGCGCACATTCACCGGGTCTACTTTAATTTTCCCCACTGCAACATGTACCAGACTAGGCAGGGTTCTGAGTCGTCCACGCTTTAGCACCTTGGGCGCTTCCTAAAGAAGTGATTCAGACTGCTAAGTAAAGAGCACAAACATATTACCAGAGCAGTCAGCTAGGCAACCTAGGGTGGGGCGGCTACACTAGGCAGATGCTAGGGGCCTATCCTCACGCCTTTAGCTCCCTTTGGAAAGCCTGTCTCCTCAAACTCCATTTTTAGCAGTTGGTCCACTTGAAGGAATCTATTAAGGAGAAGCTGTGTGAAGATTCAGACTTTAAAATGTGTGGACAGGGGAAAAGTCAATCTCCTGCCTCCGAGGTGTCTCTAAAGCAACGTACCTTGGTTTCAAACTCCCATTCCGATTTTGACGGAGCAGAACGAAGGGCTTATTGGCGAGGTTGGTTGAGCTACAATGGAGTCTCGACGAACTCCGAAGTCCTGGCCACACCCATCCTGCAAGGCGAAATACAGAAAAGGAACCGGAGCGGTTCATTTTGCAGTTTCAGCATTTTTAGGCAATCACCAGCTGTTTGGAGGTACCGAGGTTCAGAATAAGCGTCCAATTACTGGTACACTGCCAATTTACATACCAGATTTAAGGTGAGGAGTGTCGGTCTGGGGGTAGCCAAGGAGAAAATCACTGGGGGCATACAGACTGGTGATTATACAGCATTTTGAGGCATTCTGCATTTTTTGAGCAGCGCAGATTTGAACAGTGCTTGTGGTTGGGGTGTAAGATTTATTGATTGGTATATTTTTTATACTTTTTTATCTTCTCATTTGAATATGGCCAACCCACATTTAATGACACAACCACCACATTTTCTAAGTAAACCAGGCAAGCCAGCGATTATTTGGCCTGTGTGGTTTAGACTATTTGAAAACCACTTAGTGGCTATAGATGCCATAGGCTACAGCCCTCACGTAAGTTTGCTATGCTATTTGGATGCTTGGGGCAAGCAGCACAGATATTTTTTTACAGTCTTACACCAATACAAACGCCACAGGGTCAGTCTGGAGATCGACAATGGAACGTGTATTTAGAAGCAATAGAAAGGCTAAAGAAACAGTACACAGACAAACCTAATATTATGCTGGAGGGACACCATTTTTAATAGAGAAAACAAATGGAGGATGAAAAGGTAGACAAATATATTTCCGCACCAAGGATACTTGCCACTACATGCGGATTTGGTCCCATCTCAGATGATTACATAAGGGACCAGTTTGTTTTTAACTGCGTGTCTAGGAAAATTAAGGAGAGGCTACTGAGCTGTAAAAATCCAACTTTGGCCTAGTCTTGGCTCAAACGATTGAGAGGTCTGCGATCTCCACTAAGGTCATGCATTGGGATGCTGACTCCAGTGTTAACATGTTGGCTACTCTAGCCCCATCTCAAGAACACTCTCTATGTGCTGCCAACTTGAAAGGAAGAGGGTCAAAGTTGACACAAAAATAGTCGACAAACTTGTTACAGATGTGGCTCAACAAACCATTTTAGCAATTTTTGCCATTAAAAAACGTTGTCTGAACTGTAAAAAAGTGGGGCATTTTCAAAGCGTTTGCAGGAGTAGTAGGAAACCTGTGAGCATTGGCAGTGTCAAGACAGAAATAGATTCTTGTTCAAATCCACTTAGTAATGTACTGCTAACACTAGACTGCGAGGAGAACTCCAAAGTGGTCAAGGGACCTTTGTGTGCGGCTACATTGATAATGTTTCTTTGCAAGTCATGGTGGATTCAGGATCTCCAATAACCATCTTGAGAGGCACAACATTTTATGAGTACTGGGGGAAGAATGTTTCTCTATCTAAATCGGATGTAAACCCAAAAGCTTTTGGGGAACAGGATATAGATGTGATTGGGTATTGTGATGTATTCCTATAGGTTCTGAATCGATCCCCCTATTCCTGACCCTATTCTGGTTAAACAAACCAACAAGTTAACTAGCAGTCAGCCCATGAGGCAGAAAACCCCCATGATGCAGATACCGTTATCTGACGCAGTCACACTACGGCACAGGAACGTGTTATCTGATTAGGTCATAACGCTTGCGATCTATTAGACAAGCGATATTCCTCCAGCCCCTGATAAGGCATACGGAGTTCTCATAACAAATCAAGCCTATGACAACCTGGGCAAAACCCTGCGGCCATTGTTTTGATTTCACAGAGAACTTCAGCAAAAGAATGTGCTAACGAGCAAGTCGTATGACATCCTTATTGTTTATGTTTATGTTTAATGATTGACGTATCTATGTCCATCCTTACGTCAATCTCGGCACCTTAAAGGTATAAATATTACCGATATTGCCCTATGCAAACACACGCGGTGGTGACGAGACGGAGCAGCCATACTTGCCGAAGCCCAGAGCAGAGCAGACCCCGCTGGCGCAGCCCCGCCTTCCTGACGCGCTGAAATCGAGACGCGCTGCTTTCTCCTGCCGAGAAATCCAGCACCGGCGCTTCCGGGTAGCCCTCGCAGGCAGCCTGGAATATCGAGACCAGAGAGAGAGATACCATCCCTCATTCAACCTAGATTCCAGGTACAGAACTGAACAACCCCTCGCAGAGAATTCTTTAGTTATTCACTTGGCAAAAACAAACTTAACTTAAACTGTAACTTTCTATTCCCGCCCACGTATTAGGCTTAGGTCAGGTACACGGGGTAGGCGTATTTAGAAACACCAGTTGAGTACGTTTAGTCAAATGTATATGTGTATGTAATATATTTTATTCATTTTAAAACATCTTATGGCTTAGAAACCATATCAATGTTTTTACAGTATTATTTCATACTATTGCTTTTAATGTATGCACTTTACTTAGCTATAAGTATTGCAATAATATCGATCCATTTCTCTTGTATGAGAAAAGAGACTGATCAATAAATAACACCTTTTTATTGAACACGCCCGTCTCTTCCTTTTCTCTACATTCTGATGAGACTAAGAATGCACGTACTGACTGAGTAAAATAAATTGCCTTTTGTTCACACGACTCTCGAGATACACTCTTGATTAGGGGAGAGCAAAGTTGTCATGTTCTATGGTTGTCAGAAACTAAATCCCTTCTTGTCTAATCAGGGAAGTTAATTCCTTCCTGAACATTCGAGAAAGTTTCTAGTGAACTCTGAGCTAGCTGGCAAACCCAAAACTTTAAGTCTAATATCGACAGTAGTAGACCTAGTTAACGTCTGGTCTAGGCCTTTACTATTGAAGGTATTATTCCAATGCGCAGAGCCTATTGGGATAATAGGAACTACACTACATGGCGCCCAACGCTTTTGGAAAGGGCGATAAAACTAACGTAAGACATTTAAAGTAACTCAGTCGTGCTTTCTCACTCAGACCCCTTTTTCCCATTATACTCCTAAGATGTCTGGAGTGGGTAAAAGGTTATATCCGCCAGACCTCGCAGGAGGGAACTCCTATGTATGGTTCTTGGTATAGTCAACGTTGAAGGATACACTGTTCCAACATATTGTGCATCTAATCTTTGTTTCCATAAGAAACCTGATCTGCAAACAAAAGAAATAACCATCCTGTCGGTAAAATGGTAGACAGTGATGATGAAAGAGAGGCAGTTAGATTAGCAACTGAACTCGCAGCAGCTGATGCTACCATGCAGGAAGCTGACCCGGATATAATACTCATCCCGGTCATTAAAAGAAAATCTATAACCATAAAACTTATAGAAAATGGACTGACACCTAGAGGTGGTACAGTCATATTCGTAATTGAGGCACACGAATATCGGCAGACAGAGGTATACTATTCATGGATAAACTTTCCAGCAGCAAATCCTGTAACAAAGTACTTCCACTATTACAAAATAGAGGAACCTCCTGAAACGTACACTCCTTTCGAGGAGGTGGAAGTACCACTCAAATTTCAAAGAGCATTTGCTCTTATTTGATGGCGCCCTAAAACATAATAATCACATCACCAGGCTCGGTCCTTTAGGTAGACCAGGAGCAACGTGGCCGGTCCTAGCCGGAAACACACCACATCCAGACATCGACGGGATGTCTGCAGCTAACCTGTTAACACAGCTAAAACAATTAATAAAAATACATAGACAATTAGTCCAGTATGTGATGCGGACTTCTACAATTCAGCCAGCAATTAAAATTCCACAGCTGACCCCTCACCAGGGGAACACAAATAAAATTACACCACAGAACATACAATCCTGCCTAGGTAAAGTACCGGCTAAACGGGAACAAATACCATTCTGGTTGGCACAGAAAATCACCCAAATAGAGGCGGTGTTTCCAGACACCACCCCGCTAGAAAAGCACAGGATTCTGACTATCTGTCTTCCAATGGGAATCGCACCACACATTGAGGACTGTGACACTTGGGGTACAGTCTTTGCTTCCATCTACACAAAAACGCACGGTGTTCCATCCATTTCGGTAATACCAGATGTGCTAAAACAAATTCAAGATGAATACGGTCCAGAACCCGCTTTAACTCTTGGTATATAATTACTAAAAGACTTCAAGCAGGTCTCGGCTATATTGTTAGCCAACATAAAGGGAGAAGCAGCAAACGTGGCGATCCGCCAGAGGTTAAAGGAAACAGATATAGCAGACCAACCAGCTGAAATTGCCAGAATCATAGAAAAATCCTATGAGGAACTAGGTAGAGATAGTTTAGGTGGAATACCAGTAAAACCACAACTGATTGAAAGTCCTGAAAAAAGATTTTTTAATAATAATTCAACATCACAGAAAAAGAGCTGGGATGGAAACAAACAATCCAATCCCAAAGAAAAGAAATTCCAGTCCAGAGGAAGGTCTCCTAGGCGAAGAGAGAAATCTCCGAACCAAAGACACAGGTCACCCCAGAGTGACCCCTCTGGGAAAAGATATAACCTTAGAAACAGGGATAATATAAAAAAGCCTGATAGATATCAAGACATTGATACACGTCCCTCTCAATCTTTTCAGACTTCCTCGCAGAAATCGGAAAGAAGAGGACGATCAGAACAAAGAGAAGAGCACGCCAAGTCCAAAGACAAGGAACCTGCTCAGCTAAAAAAGAAATTACAATTTCCAAAGAAGAAGGTAGCCAGCATTAAAATAGTTAACAATGCCGAGAATTCTGAGGACACAACTGAAAAACGGGGAATGGGCTCAGACAATGCTAGACAGCGCAGCAGAAGTGAGCATAGCTCGCAAAGTCCTTATGAATCATCTGGAGACAGTGGACACGAATGAATATCTTCAAGTGGAAACTGCAGACACCAGAGTTAGCAAACCTCACAAAATATATGAAATAACATTGCGTATAGAGGGGGATAAGACTAGAAAAATAAGGGGACTATTTTGGGATAATCTCTCCAAGGGCTATGATATCCTTCTAGCTGAAAAAGACTGGCCACCAGAGTTTGTCAGGGATTGCCCTCATGGCGAAGAAGTAATTATGCCTGCCTTCTCAAATCATATCCCAATTCATAAAAAATACACACTTGCTAGAAAGTGGGCAGTGGCTCTAGCTCCTGCTTTATATAAAAATCGGATGTATGACGTTACTCCGCATACCGTTACAACTACCTACCATTACAACGCGACCATTACAACGCATACCATTACAACACATAGCGCTTTGGGGCGCTGGATAGTGGTAAGTATAATTTACTATTCTAACTCCAGTCCCCGTGGACCCTAGGGAAGGTGTTGGATAGTAAATTATACTTATTCCCTATCCTAGAGCGCCCCCCAGCGCAATGCGTTATAATGGTATGCGGAGTAATAGTCGCGTTGTAATGGTAGTGCGGAGTAAAAGATCCGTTGTAACGGGTGTATACCATAAAAATCACGTGGGATGGGATGAGGACTCTCCTCCTCACAAAATCCAGTTAAAATCACAACCTACTGCACAAAGGCAGTATCCAATTAAGCAAGAAGCTAAAAAACAGGTAAAAGAAATACTAGATCAGCTAGAATACCAGGGGGTTATTGAAACTTGCACCTCACAAATGAACAACCCTTTGTTTCCGGTCTCCAAACCAGACAATTCATATCGTCTAGTTTTGGATTACCGACACCTTAACACATGTTGCAAAACTTTTGCAGTGCAAAATTCGCATAGTGCTGCACTAATGAATAACATAGTGCGCAAAAAATACAAAACAACATTAGACATCTCTAATGGATTCTTTTGTCAAAACATTGCACCAGAGAGCAGATATTTGTCTGCGTTCTCAATAAATGGCACTCAAAAACAATTCTGTCGGTTAGCCCAGGGGTACAAGAACAGCCCGGGAGTATTCTCAGCGAGAGTAACAGAGTTACTACAAATATATGATGATGAAGCATTATCTTATGTCGATGACATTTACTTAACAGATGATGACTTGGAGACTCACTTGAAGAGAGTGAACACCATAATACTTGGGTTCGCAGCAGAGGGTTACAAATTCAACTTTAAAAAATCCAGAATTGCCCATCTGACAGTCCTGTTCTTAGGATATGAATTATCAAGTGAAGGCAAAAGCCTGGCCGACAATTTCCTAGAGAAATGTGCCGTAATCCAAGCACCTAGAACACTAAAAAACCTACAGTCGATTCTAGGCTTCCTAAATTTCGGAAGAACATACATTGCAAATTACGCAGAAAGGGTCAAACCCCTATATGATCTGATAAAACCAGATTTTAAAAGATCCAATTGGACTCAAATACACACAGAAATTTTGAGATCCTTACAAACAGACATGCTAATTAAAACAAAATTAGAAACACGTGATAACACACGCAATCTTGTGATTCGAGTCATCCCAGGGAGATGCGGATTCACATACCTGACCTCTAATGAAGGAGAAAAGGTACCAATTGCATTCAAATCACACTTGTACACTAAGGCTGAAATGAAATTTAGCCCTACGGAAAAAATTCTAACCGCAACACAGACAGCTATAGCAAAAGAACGAGCCCTGGCACAAGGTAAACGAATAATAATCGTGACACCGATACCAGCCCTAGAGGCGGTAACAAAGGCAAGCATTCCAAATGCTAAAGCGCTCCATCCTAGATGGATACAATGGGCTAATTCTCTTGCTGCAACGGACGTGGCATACGAATTTGATCCTAACTTAAAAACACAAGAATTTCTCCAATATGAATTTGAATGTCCTCCGCCGACCGAAATTCTGCCTCTAGATCATTACGGCTGTATAATATATACAGACGGATCAGCACAACCCGCAGTCGGGGGTAAACAAGCTTATAGTGCTGCGTGCGCGATTGTTAAAGGTCGCTGGCACGAAGGGAAATTTAAACCAACCCTCACTAAAACGCAATCTCTAGGAGATTGCACAGCTCAGCGAGCTGAACTACTGGCATTCAAGATGGCGCTTGAAAATACCGATCGAGAATTCCCCACGCTCATAGTGTGCGATTCGTATTATTGCGTTCAGTCTTATAATGAATACTTGCAGATCTGGCTTCAAAATGGTTTTAAGGAGGCACAATCAAGCATAAAATGCTCTGGGAACAAGTAGTTCTTTTACAAAAAGAACTACCAAAGACACACGTGATACACACACTGAGTCATCAACGTGATGGCGTTCACGTTGCAGGGAATTCATTGGCTGATGAGGCCGCGAAGGCAGCTGTGCAAACGGCTTCCGTAGCTGCCATCACCCGGTCAAAAACAAAAATAGACAGCGAAATATTACAAGCTGTCAGCGCTTCAGAAAAGGATTCGATAGAAACACTCCCGAAAGGCTTTCCAGTAAAATACTCATACATAACTGATGCAAACAATGTTCCTTTTGCTCGAATCCATGAAGTGGGGGATAGGGCAATTCCAAACATGGAACATAGGTTAGGACTAATAATAGCGGCACACGAAGGGCTTGCTTCTATCCATGCTGGCGTCTCAGCCACAGTATCATTATTAAAACAGAGATACTGGTGGCCACAAATGAGAAGACAAACAAGGAACTATGTTCTAGAATGTGAAATTTGTCAAAAAATGAAAGTATCAACGGTGAGACGTCCAGCTCAGACGCCCCTTTTAATCTCGGATAAACCATTAGCCTGTGTTTATCTAGATCACTGCGGTCCCTTACAAAGGGACGGTAACTATAAATATATCTTGGTCGCAGTGGATTCATGCACGAGATTCATATGGATGTGGCCCCAGCGAACGGCTGACGCCAGAACTGTTATAAAAGATTTGCGAGTCTTTATCGGCACATACGCATTTGGCATGCTGCATTCGGACCACGGTCCTGCTTTTAGCTCTAGAGCTTATAAGGAGGCCATGGTCAGCATGGGCGTGGCATTGCGGTACTCTTGTCCATTTCACCCTGAGGGGAACGGAATTGTTGAAAGAAAAAACCGTGACATAAAGCAGTCTATAACGGCAAAGGTATTAGGTTCGGGAGCTGGGTGGGTCAAACATCTAATAAGTGTCCAACGTAGTCTAAATAACTTGCCAAGAAATTCTCTGAAGGGATTCAGTGCGTACGAATTATTATTTGGAACTAGGATGTTGATCTCTGACATTGATAGTCAGACTTCAGTGGTGAAAGAAAAAAGCTTTGATATCAAAGACCGTTTGGCTATTTTGCAGGACTTAAACAAAACAAGAAAAGACCTGAGCAACATAAAGTTGAAACAACAGCCAACAACCACTGAAGAACCACCACCTGTCCCAGCAAGACCTGTCTGGATTCCAAAAGTCGGGGATCTAGTCAGGGAAAAGATCGCGGTAAAGAAGGAATTTGGGCCTTCTTACAGAAAAGCAGTTCCTGTCTTGTCTATCAACGGGACAAGATCAGTTGTACTACCGCCACTTGCTGGTAAAAAGGAGAACCGAGTTGTATCCATCGACCTGGTAAAACCACAATCATGTGGCCGATAACAAACAGTAGGCCAAGTGGACTCCCAATAAGTAGCCGAACACCAAGGTTTGCTACCAGTACAGAGGTCCTAACGAAGAGGCTCATCACATTCGAAACGCCTACAGAAGAACAACAAGGACTATGCAACAATGCAATAGAACTCAGACCTCTGAAAACCCAAATAAAAACATTTAGCAGAGACACACCAATCTATAATGAAGTACCAAGCGAAAATGCAAGAAACAGTAATCCTGAAGCAATTGGAACAATTGACAGAACTGCATCCGGCTACTTCATAAACTTCGATGATTCCTCTGAAGGCTTCAGTGAATCAAAGACACAGCCATCATCAAAAACCTTTAAAGATAAAGCAAAAGAACTTTTGAAACAACTAAAAGAAACATATCTGATTTCTCCATGGATCGAATTTTGGGTGGGTTTTGGTGCATTTATCCTCATACTTTGGCTCATCATGGTACTTACTTTGGGACGCTTCATTGAGGGAAAATATGCTAAAATGGACACAGCAAGTCAGAAAATCAACTTGATCCTCAAACCACACACATCTTCACACGTCGAGAAAAGAGAACTTTCTTCAGTCAACTTCACAGCCAATCCGATACCGGGTGGGGTAGCCTGGGACAACACTGACTATGAAATTTATGGTCCGGTCGAAATCCTGAAATATCCACACCAAATTAAGATCTCATTGAGTGACTTTGCAAAACCAAGCTCATTTGCTGATGATTGGGACTTCGAAAGCATTAATAATATGATGTCTGACTTAGTAATGTCTGCTAAATTTACCAAACATGATTATTTGCAGGGTTCTACAAATTATGATAGTATGTACTGTTATAACCACTATGGTAACCATTTTTTACATAGATCTGCACAACCTAGAAATGTTTTAAATTATAATCAATGGGAACATTGTGCAACCCCTCCAAAAGGAAGCTCAAGAACCTTCTATGACAAATATTCATACTTTTCAGGTTTTAACACAAGTAATGCTGAAGCATTTTATTTCAAATTGTCAAACAAGACAGGAACTAAGACCATGATAACAAACACAAAATTGATATATTCAGACTCATTCTTTGAACAAATGAATACTTTTGGTTTTGATTATTGGGACAAAAATGTTGAATTGAAAAGTGTTTGGGGCACAAAAGAATGGCAAGTACAGGGTATAGAATCTTTGTTTAGAGCCTGCATGATCCCAGAACAAATGATATTTTTAAACGACACTGTTCAACAAACTACCTGTCTTGGCCTAGCCAAAATCAAAGACTTAAATAAACCGTCTATTCCAAAACCAACAATGTACAGCAATACCTCTACAGATGAGGAGATAGACGTAAATTATGTATTAAACCAAAACAGAACACATCCTGATTGGAAACAGTGGTTGATCTGGCCCACAGATACTAATAACTGTCAAGACAAATTCCTGAACAAAACACAGGGGTTCAAAATGACCAGGCCAGACCCTAGATATCCTCAAAGACATCACCCAGGGATAATAACCACCTACAGTGTGGGCAAATTATGCCTTCAATGGCTACAAACTTCCACAGTGACAGAAATTAAGCAACACCTAACTTTACTTACTGATGGTGCTGACTTGCGTGATTTCATTATGGGACCGCGCAAACAGCGTCAAAAACGTTTCATAGCAGCCTCTGTATATGCAGCATACAATGAGGCCTGGAAGGTTACTCAAATTGAAACAGCAGAGAGAATACGGGAAATTGACCGTATTAATTTGGAAAAATCACTTTCTGTAGTGGACAATGGGTTAATGACTCTGTCCTCCAGAATTTTTTCTTTGGACAGCATTGTGTCTTCAGCAATCGACATATTATCGCAAGACTTACTGTTATTACAACACGGTCAGTCTCAATTGCGTTCTATTGTACAGCTTGGCTGGACGTTACAAAATCTGCGTTCAGGCTATGTGCCTTGGCGTTTAATCAACACAACTTCACTATTCCAAATCTTTAACCTTACTGATAGACAAGTCAGTATGGCACAAAAGGGTGCTGATTATACAATCTTGAGCATTGAAAAACTCGAAAGATTACCAGTGACAATGTCAGAACGACCTGTCAGTGAATGGATAATACATGGGATAATAAATATTCCAATCTCAACCTTCAGGTTTCAATACTGCCAAAAATATATACAGGCTGGCATGTATGAGAAATTGGGAAAGGGGTACATTAAAACAACATGGAACCTGCCCTATTCACATGCATGTGTCAGTAATAAAGGACAGAAAGTGTTTCTTAGTGGCAATAATTGTGCGATGTCACTAAGCGGCACGCTTCTGTGTAACGGAATTAGTTTGCATGGAGCCTGTGAAGGGAATTCATACAACCTTTCATGTCACCAGCAAGGCACACCTGCAACAGAGATAGAACCATTCTTTCAAAGACTCTACAATGGGAGTTACATTCTAATTGTAGATCGCAGATGTTGTAGTCTTATGCCCGGGACTCCTTATCTCGTAACTACGACTGCGAAGGTCAAGTGCTGTGGACGCTCATTGTTCCCCAGCTCCTTTCCAGACAGGGAGGCAAGGGCATGGCCCAATTTGAAAATTACTTCTATTCGAATAGATACTTTAAGCAGAATGAAAACAGTGCTTCTTCAGACGCCTACAAGGCTCACGTCATCAAAAGAAACGTATGATCTACAAGTCGCAAGGACGACTGCAGAGATACATTCATTGTTATCAACTAATTCCCCCATACATTTCGCAGAAATCCTGAATGAAATCTTAAATATTTCTGATACCAATGGGGTCTCAAAGGTATTTAAGACAGTATTTTCGATGGCATTAACACCATTCAAAGCCATACTGGGTATTTTTCCAGATTTCGTCCATTCGATTTTTGGCGGACTTCCCCTGATCTTGGGACTAATTGCAGGAATCCTATTCTTAGTCCTTATTTTTCGTTATGGCAACCCATGTCACAGACAAAACTCTTGCGACAAGGGAAGAAACAATCCTAGCCATTGGATACCGGGACCGGATATCAAAAATCCTGGGACTCTCCCGGCTTAGAGACCTGAACATGACTTGGTTTCTATCATTTCGACCAATGTGGCAAAGGTGTGTTTTACCTGTATTAAGGTGTCTGCTATGCGGAGAAGAATGCGTGTTGGACACCTGTCTGACGCTACAATCGGATGCGCCAATGGATGCAGAAACATTGTTGAGCCCGATCAAGGTTCACGCTTTGTGCTGCCCTCAAAGGCTACCAATCCTGATGACGGCATTCGTGGAAGCTTCACCACTACGATTAAGGGGTAGTGAAGTTCAAGATGAAAGCAGCATCGAACAGGTACGACCTTCTGTCAGCAATGCGAATCAGAATGTCAATGGAGACAATCATGCGCACGAATGCATGGTTACACCTTTTTCCGAGTTAGTGGAACTTTCCCAGGAAGCTGTTGACAGCTTTTTCGAAAGCCTAAATGATATGATGTTCTCACCAGAGCAGAAATAGGGACTTTTGAGCAAGCTCGCACACGGCGTTCCCTGAATTCGGCCTTCAACTTTAAAAATAAAGTCACATGAACAATTTCACCTCCAGTTCACGGACAGCAATTTTCAGCAGCCCCAAAATATTTTTGCATATTTTTCGGGACACTATCTTCTGCTTAAAGTAAGAACTATTGTTAGAGAACTAAGGTTTCTAAATTTTAGATAGCTTATAGACATTAGCTGCCCGCTGGTATGTTCATAAATATTTTATTCTGTGATGGAATGGTCTCGAACTTTTTTTTCTGTATTAAGAGCCATTTCATGTGTAAATTATCATATACCAAATAGCAATAATGTATACAAATGCGTGATTACTTTGGCATTATTCTACAGCTTGAGTGCATACAATACATATGATTGCAATTCTTCCGTATATTTGAAAAATTTCAAAATGCATTTATGTATTTTGGGGTGGTAAGGTATACACTATACTCTATAGTATGTTTTACTATGCATAGATTAGTAAATATGTCCATAGTTAGCGTGGAGTGGGTGTGATGTATTCCTATAGGTTCTGAATCGATCCCCCTATTCCTGACCCTATTCTGGTTAAACAAACCAACAAGTTAACTAGCAGTCAGCCCATGAGGCAGAAAACCCCCATGATGCAGATACCGTTATCTGACGCAGTCACACTACGGCACAGGAACGTGTTATCTGATTAGGTCATAACGCTTGCGATCTAATTAGACAAGCGATATTCCTCCAGCCCCTGATAAGGCATACGGAGTTCTCATAACAAATCAAACCTATGACAACCTGGGCAAAACCCTGCGGCCATTGTTTTGATTTCACCGAGAACTTCAGCAAAAGAATGTGCTAACGAGCAAGTCGTATGACATCCTTATTGACGTATCTATGTCCATCCTTACGTCAATCTCGGCACCTTAAAGGTATAAATATTACCGATATTGCCCTATGCAAACACACGCGGTGGTGACGAGACGGAGCAGCCATACTTGCCGAAGCCCAGAGCAGAGCAGACCCCGCTGGCGCAGCCCCGCCTTCCTGACGCGCTGAAATCGAGACGCGCTGCTTTCTCTTGCCGAGAAATCCAGCACCGGCGCTTCCGGGTAGCCCTCGCAGGCAGCCTGGAATATCGAGACCAGAGAGAGAGATACCATCCCTCATTCAACCTAGATTCCAGGTACAGAACTGAACAACCCCTCGCAGAGAATTCTTTAGTTATTCACTTGGCAAAAACAAACTTAACTTAAACTGTAACTTTCTATTCCCGCCCACGTATTAGGCTTTGGTCAGGTACACGGGGTAGGCGTATTTAGAAACACCAGTTGAGTACGTTTAGTCAAATGTATATGTGTATGTAATATATTTTATTCATTTTAAAACATCTTATGGCTTAGAAACCATATCAATGTTTTTACAGTATTATTTCATACTATTGCTTTTAATGTATGCACTTTACTTAGCTATAAGTATTGCAATATTATCGATCCATTTCTCTTGTATGAGAAAAGAGACTGATCAATAAATAACACCTTTTTATTGAACACGCCCGTCTCTTCCTTTTCTCTACATTCTGATGAGACTAAGAATGCACGTACTGACTGAGTAAAATAAATTGCCTTTTGTTCACACGACTCTCGAGATACACTCTTGATTAGGGGAGAGCAAAGTTGTCATGTTCTATGGTTGTCAGAAACTAAATCCCTTCTTGTCTAATCAGGGAAGTTAATTCCTTCCTGAACATTCGAGAAAGTTTCTAGTGAACTCTGAGCTAGCTGGCAAACCCAAAACTTTAAGTCTAATATCGACAGTAGTAGACCTAGTTAACGTCTGGTCTAGGCCTTTACTATTGAAGGTATTATTCCAATGCGCAGAGCCTATTGGGATAATAGGAACTACACTACAGTATTTTGTGTCTAAAGTACTGTGTTTGGGGAGAGAATCTGCAGCAAAAGTGTACATAGCAGTCAAAGGAAAAAATATTATTGGATGGAAAGATTTGGCGTGCATGGGATTGTAGTTGGTACCGGGTGAGAATCCATTTAGAGTGCGGTGGCACCAATAGTTGTCGCCCGCAAAAGGTCTGGCGAATTTAGACTTTGCGCAGACTTGCAGGCGTTCAACAAGAATATCATCATAGACTGACACCCACTGCCCAGGATTCATGAGTTACTAGTGAACCTAGGGGGAGCCAAGTGGTTTTCCCTGATCGACCTGAGGTCTGCATACCATCAAGGGGCATTGTCAGCGGAGTCGCAAGATCCTACGACACTTGTTACCCCTTTTGGTGCCCTTAAGTTTCTACGGCTTCATTTCGGACTAGCGTCGGCAGGCAGCATGTTCCAGAAACTTATGGACTCTTTGTTCCAAGGTACAAAGGGTGCACAAGCACATCTGGATGACATCCTGATATATGCAAAAACTTTGGAGGAGCGCAATTAAATTTTGAGGGAAGTCTTGTCTATGCTTAAGTCTAAAGACATGTACAAAGGGTGCACAAGCACATCTGGATGACATCCTGATATATGCAAAAACTTTGGAGGAGCACAATTACATTTTGAGGGAAGTCTTGTCTGTGCTTAAGTCTAAAGACATGACTGTGAGAACAGACAAATGCAAGTTTGCAGTGCAGGAATTTGAATATATAAGCCACACCGTGTTGTACAATGGTATAAAACCTAAGTATTCTGTTGTGAGGGCAATCAAAGATGCTAAAGACCCTGCCGATAAGGATACTTTGCGTTCTTTTCTTGGGCTGGCAGAGTACTACACCAGTTTTGTGCCCAACTATGCACAAACTGTAGAAACTTTACAGAGACTACTCAGGAAAGGTCAAGGTTTCAAATGGTCTAATGAGTTGGAGGAAGTTTTTGAGAAAGTGAAGGAGCTGATTATATCTGCTCAACCACTACATACATTCTTCTCAACCGAGAAACATAGTTTACAACGCGGTGTTTACACCGCACTACCTTTACAATGATGCCATTACAACGCAAGTCGTTACTACGACTTGCGCTGGATGGCTCTGTTGGATAAGGAATATTGTAATTTTATATTCCAACACCTTCCCTACTGTTAAGTGGGCTGGTGTTGGAATATAAAATTATAATAATTCTCAATCTGCGCACACCAACGTAAGTCGTGAGTTGCGTTGTAATGGCAGCGTTGTAAAGTACCGCGATCTAAAAGATTGTGTTGTACTGACGTACATCCTTCTCAACCATTACATGAATTCTGAGAAGACTGTGTTTTACTTATAACGATGGATGCTAGCATCCATGGGCTCGGGCAGTACTTTGCCAGAGGGTAAATGATTATGAACAAACTGTGGCTTTCACGTCAAGATCTCTTATGCAATTCGAGCAGCAATATAGCACCATAGAGCGTGGCCCTGGCATGTGTATGGGCTGTTCAGAAGTTCAAAATGTACATTTGTGGTCGCAGGTTTCAACTCTTCACAGACATATAAACCTTTGATTTATATATTCAGCAAGGTCAATAAGAACAGTATGTCAGCCAGGCTCACAAGACTGGTATATACATTGCAAGAATATAACTTTTCTGTCAAACACATTTCGGGGAGCAAGAATTGTAGGGCTGACTATCTGTCGAGAATGCTTATGGAAGTGGATAATGAGGATAATTCATATATGGATGACATTGAGTGTGTGGCAACAGTGGATGCCGTGGCTGAGTATGAATCGGTCATATCGAAGGAAATGTGGAAGAAGTCATGCATGAATGACCAAATTTTGGTCAAGGTAGTTGAGTACATTACACACAGTTGGCCAGATCCAAGAAGTTTGAGTGGGGATTTAATTTTTTTTTTGCACAAGTAGCAGATGAACTGTCTGTGGAAAATGAGATTGTACGGCGGGGAGATAGGTTTATACAACCTGCTGGGTTACACAATATAATCATAAACAAAGCACATAACGAACACCTTGGTTCTACAAAAACTGGAATGATAATAAAACAGCAATTATTTGTGGCCTTCAATGGACAGTCAGGTTAAGTCGTTAGTAGACAAGTGTTCGGAATGTCTCCTGTTGGACAAGCATTGGAGGACAGTGCAAACTCCTTTGCACCCAACCAAATTTCCAGAGGAAGCATGGGAAAAGGTAGGATTGGATTTGTCTGGTCCATATTCTGTATTAAACTCTGACATGACTTACTTCATTTTAGCAATAGACTATTTTTCTAAGTGGATGTACTATAGTTTTGTGGAGGCACCAGACACTGGCTCAACTGCGGCGTTCTTAAGTTAAATGTTTTTGCTAGAAGGTGTACCCAAAGTCATAGTCACAGATAATGTCACACATTTTGTGTCAGGGAAAATGTGAATTATTTTAGATTAAAGGGACATAAAACATTTAAAGGTCGCTTTATATTCATCTAGTTCAAACAGCCTAGTAGAAAGAGGAAATAAAGTTATGAAGGAGGGTATACAAACTGGTATTACTGTCGGATTGAATGTTAGTGAGTTCATTGAACGTAAAGTGTGGAGCTATACTTCACCCTAATCTACCACAGGGGTGACCCCTTTTGCCTTGTTGAGGGGCAGGAATGTACACACTACTTTGTTCTCGTCTTGCTTAGATGATATGTCAAAGCGTGTCAAAGCTGAGGTTGAAGAGGTTTCTGCAAGGGTGGTTGAGAAGCAAGTCGCCATGAAAGACAGATTTGAAATGAAGTGTCACCCGAGCAAGGGTGACGTGTTAGCTGGTGACTGGGTTTTGATTAAGAAACCCTTGAAAGTGAGGAAAGGAGAATCTAAATGTTCTATGCCGGAACAGGTGGACAAATTGAGTAAAGGGGCAGAATTTATGATGGGCAAAGGTTGGTGGAACAAAAAGAAGCTGGTAAAAGTGACACCCGAACAAACAATGGTCATGCATCAAAGAAGAAAGTGTGTGGAGGACCAAAATTAGGCACAGTGTTTGGAGCTGAGGTCGGAAAAAGTGTCTGAGAGAGGTGGCTGGAAAGAGAGCTTGACAAATGAGCTCACATCCAAGGAGAGTGAAGGTGTTGCTAACACGGGTAGCGTGAATGACTCGATGTGCGGTTGTATTAGGAGAGTTCCCAAAAAGTATGACTATTTCATTAGATATTAAGTGTGGAATCATTCTTTATCTCTGGTAATTTGTTTCTGTTATTTATTTATTTTGTTTTCGTTTTCAAGGGGGAAGGTGTTGTAATGTGTTCCTCTTGATCGCCGTTCGGTGTGCGCATGGTGCATGTGCTTTACTATGTAAATGCAATGTTATGTTTTGAATATGGCCCGTGCATGGACTGGAGCAGATGCTGACTGGGTGTTCGAATGGCATTCTTGAGTTGTCGTTCAGACGGCGAGCCAGAAGGTCGCTCCATGTCGTGGGTGGACTGATAATAAAGAATACTGCAAACCTGAACATCGTACGCTTCCCAACTTTTCCACAGGGGGGCTAGGGCAATTGGCACTTGTAATCTGCTGTCATGATTAACCCTTGCCTGTGTCCCTTCCCCACTCTCGTCCTACCTATTGTGCCAGTGCGCGTGGTTCCCAGCGCGCGGTTAGAACGTTCATGCGGCATTCTGAGGTACAGAACAATAAAGAAGGTCGCTTTTCCAACCTCTGCCTGTCGCCTCATTACTACAAGCTCTGTTTTGGCGACGATTACAGGATTGTACCGTCAATCTGTGCAGATCACCTTCCACATTGATGCAGCAGTGCGCCTGAGGCTCCTATACCTTGCAGTTACTCTCCTATGCAATGTAGTGTGAGGGGGACTTCCTTTTCCTCCCGACCTCCACTACTTCACACCCACTGTTCATCCAGCCTCATTCTATCTGCCTTCTCCAATCTCTGCCAGCCCCTGGGAGGAGCTGCAATGAAGCGTGAGTATTATTAATCTCCCCACTGGGTGTTACCATCAGCAGACACCAGAGGGAGCCAAAACCCTACTTAACATTTCGCCCTGTAAAAGACTTGTTGACACTTTCCTCATTAATACACCAGCACTGTGTTAGCATGACTGGGATAATGAATGGCGTGCCAATGCCCAGCACCTTTTTAGAAGTTCCTGGGCCACCTATAGAAAATTGGACACAGTGGGTTAAATGTTTTGAGCAACATATGGAGAAGGCGCAGGAAAAACTGTTATGCCATAGGAACCCAAACCTAGATAAAGTGGTCTCCACCATCAAGAGCATGGAAAGATCTGCCAAAGGAGTTAACTTACTGTGGAAACCTGACATCCAACAAGTGAGCGTCAATCTTGTCCATTAGGATGAAGAATCTGCATCCAACAGACCATGCAAGATTTTCACTAGGAAAAACCTGAGTACATACAGCGGAAAGCCTAGCTGTTATCATTGCGGATCCAATGTGCGTGGGGCAACTAACAAAGAGTGTCAAGCATGGGGAAAGGTCTGGCAGGGATGCGGAAAAATGGGACATTTCCTTAAAGTTTGCAGAACGTAGCGTTCTAGAAAGATGTATACAGTGAATTAGTCCAAGTCCGAAGAAGACTCAGATGAGAGTGAACTACTGGGGAACTTGGTACTGCTGGTCGCCATTATTAACTGTGTGCGAAACCAACCCAGGTGTAATGTCTGCCTGAATGGTGAGAATGTCGAGATGATGGTGGATGCCGGATCAAGGATTACAATCTTGTCAACGGACACCTACAGTGGTCTTAAGTGCAAGAATCTGTTGGAATCCAGCAGAATTGTTCTAGGTGCATATGGCGGACACATGATAAAATTGGAAGGGGTATTCAAGGTGGATGTGTCATTCAAGGAAAAAAACACTTTTACGAGGATCTTTGTAGTGAATTACAATGTGAACATTCTGGGTTGGCTGGAATAACAAAAACTTAAGCTGATGATCAACCCTTGCCAACCATTGTATGTATTCAGCATTCAAGAGGACGACTTGGAAACAATTCTCAAGGAATCCAAGGAAGTGTTCAATGAGCAATTGGGATGCTTAAAGGACTTCGAACACCAGATTGTCCTGAAGAGTAATGCATGCCCAGTGAAACAAAGGGTCAGGAACAAACCATTATCTGCCTGTGCTGAAGTTCAGACAATTCTAAAGAATTGGTGCAAGGCCGGTATAATCGAACCAATCAATGCATCTGAGTGGTTGTTGCCCATGGTTATTGCGAAGAAAAGAAATGGAAAGATCCGTTTGTGCATAGACCTTCGTGAATTACCCTGCCACGTAGTAGCTGATTTCCAACCCCTGCCTCTGATTAATAAAATGGTGTTGGCGTTAGGTCAAGCAAATATCTTTACTACACTAGACCTCAGCACTGCATACCATCAAATACAATTACAAGATGAGTCAAATAAATATACAGTGTTCATCACACCAGAAGGTGCATATCAATTCTGCAGGTTACCCTTCGGGTTGTGTTCAACATCAGCTGTAGTCCAGTGCACGATGAACCAGTTGTTCAGCGGTATGGAAGGAGTTAGATCATTCCAGGACAATGTACTGATTTGCACCAAGACGGAAGAAGAACACCTAGTCGTTTTGAGGAAGGTTCTTCAAAGGATTCAGCACAGTGTTCTCACATTGCAAAATGTTCTCACATTGCAAAATGACACGTGCACATTCCTAAAAGGAACTGTAGAGTACTTAGGTCACCTCATCGATGAAAATATAGTAAGACCAAAACCGTCCTTGATATCTGCTATTTCCTGTTCACTGAATCCCAAAAATAAGGAAGAACTTGCAACTTTCTTAGGTATGTGTGAGTTTCACTCCAAATTCATGCAACATTACGCAGCCAAGGTCGAACCACTTCAAAATATGATAAAGAAAGATGCAGAATTCATTTGGGATGAAAAATGCAAACAGAGTATAAAAAACATAAAGAAGGAACTTGAGCAATGTGCAAAATGCTAATAAAAAAAGATTTAAACAAAAAAAAAAGAAGGAACTTGGGCAAGTACCATCACCCAAGTCATTCGACGAGAAGTTGCAAAGCACTGTAACCACAGACGCCAGCCAGATCGGGTTGGGGGCTGTGCTCAGCCAAAGGTCTGAGAAAGGGGAGAAAATCATTGCATTCGCATCACATTAGTTAAGCGACCCAGAGATAAAGTACTCAGTAATTGAGCGCAAATTCTTGGCTTGTGTCAGTCTGTTACAAAGTTTTGAAGTTTTTTGTGGGGCAAGGAATTCACCATCCGCACTCATCATAAACTGTTGGTCAGTATACTTGAAGGAAAGGGTTCCAGCTGACCTTCGCCAAGAATTGCGAAGATGGAATGCAAATTGCAGGAGTATCAAGTTAGGATGGAATATATTCCTGGCCAAGTGAATGTGTCTGCAGATTACTTGTCACGTGGTCCCTGTGAGGATGAATCTGAATGTGATGAGGATGAGGAAGATGATCTACTTGTTGCATGCTTGTTTGAAGGTCACAAATCCAATAATACCATTACTAAGTCAGAATGGTTAGAATCGATAAAAGATGACAGTGTTGGAAGGAATTAAAAGATACATGATCAAAGGTTGGCCCCGTGAAAGGGCACTCGACGAGGCACTCAGACCCTACTGGAAAATTAAGGAAGATATTGGTGTTGCTGAAGATGTCATTTTCCGGGGTGAGACTTTGATAGCACCAGTATCCACGAGGAGCAGGTTGGTGACCACAAAGGACATGTAGGGATGACAGGCACCAGACAGAGATTTAGGGAAAGGTACTGGTGGCCCTCCATGGATCGTGATGTTGATGTATTTGTCACTCACTGTTCAGTTTCCGCTGAAGTTGAAAAAGCCATGACTACGCACCATTGCCCCATAACGTCTGTTGAACTACCAGGGGTTCCATGGATCAAAGTCGGCAGTGACTTCATTGGTCCTATGAATGCGTTGAATCTAGAGATACGCTATGCCATAGTGTTAATTGATTACTTCAGCAACTGGGTGTAAGTCAAATTTGTATCTCAACCCACCACGCGTGAAGTAATTAACTTCTTGAAGGAATTGTTTTGCAGGGAAGGTTTCCCTCATCAGCTCGTCACTGACAACGAAGTGCAGTTTGTTTCCTCCAAGTTAGTCTTGTTTCTTAAAAAGAATGGCATTGAACATGTAAGGTCCTCTTTATACCACCCGCAAAGCAATGGCCAAGTAGAACGGGCCAATCGCTTGATTAAAGAAACTATTCAAATGGCCATAAAAATCACACATTCCAGTCGAGGCAGCACTACGCATCAGGTTGTGGTCGTACCACACCATCCGCCATAATACCACTAGTAAAACCCCATTTGAACTAATCAGGGGTAGAGCAGCGATTACACGTTTACAACCACATTGGTCATTAGCTTGGAAAAAATTGGAAAACGACAACCACAAAGAAAATGAGAGCAGGATGAGAAGTCTGGTGGACAAACGCCAGAAGCGCATGCGCATTATCTACGATACAAGAAATGCCGTGAAAGAGATGTCTGTGAAGGCAGGTGATGTGGTGAGAATAAAGTAGCCTATGAAAGGAGCTAACATGAGTAAGTACTGTGAACCTAGGCATGTGGTCAAAACTAAGGGCACTGATGTTCTCCTCGACAATCAATCAATCAATGAAGAATTTGTAGAGCGCACTATTTACCCGTGAGGGTCTCAAGGCACTGGGGGAAAAAAGGGGGGGGGCGCTACTGGTCGAACAGCCAGGTCTTGAGTAGCCTCCTGAAGATCAGCAGGTTTTGTGTCTGTCTGTCGTAGGCTCAGTGGGAGAGTGTTCCAGGTCTTGGCAGCAAGGTGGGAGAAGGATCTTCCGCTGGTGGTTTTTCTTTGGATGCGAGGGATGGTGGTGAGGGCGAGGTCAGCGGAACGGATCTGGCGGTTGGAGATGTAGAAGAAGAGTTGTCTGTTGAGGTAGGCTGGGCCGGTCTTGTGGAGTGCCTTGCGTGCGTAGATGAGGAACTTGAAGGAAATCCTCTTGTCGACGGGGAGCCAGTGCAGGTTTCTCAGGTGGGGGTTGATGTGGCTGTGGCGTGGTAAGTCGAGGATTCGGCGTGCAGAGGCGTTTGGAATGTGTTGCAGTCGTTTGATGAGCTTGGCCGGGGCTCCCGCGAAGAGGGCGTTTCCAGAGTCGAGTCTGCTACTGACGAGGGCCTGGGTGACTGTTCTTCTTGTATCTGTCAGGATCCACCTGTAGATCTTTCTAAGCATGCGGAGGGTGTTGAATCAGGAGGAGGAGACTGCGTTGACTTGCTTGGTCATGGAGAGTGTTGAGTCGATGATGACTCCCCAGTTGCGTGCGTGGTCGGTGGGTTTCGGGGCTGCTCCCAGTGCCATAGGCCACCAGGAGTCGTCTCAAGCTGAAGGGTATGAGCCGAGGATGAAGACCTCCATCTTGTCCGTGTTCAGCTTCAGTCGGCTGATCTTCATCCAGTCGGCGAGAGCCTTCATTCCTTCTTGGAGTTTGGATTTGGCGGTGAGGGGGTCCTTAGTGAGGGAGAGGATCAGTTGAGTGTTGTCGGCGTAGGAGATTATGTTGAGGTCGTGCTGTCGGGCGACTTGTGCGAGCGGGCCATGTAGATGTTTAACAGTGTCAGGCTGAGGGATGATCCCTGGGGTACACCGCAGATGATCTTGGAGGCTTCGGATTGGAATGGGGGAGGCGGACACTCTGGGTTCTGCCGGAGAGGAAGGAGGTGGTCCATTCCAGTGCCTTGTCTCTGATCCCTGCATCATGGAGGCGTGTGCGTAGTGTGCAGTGGCAGACGGTGTCGAAGGCAGTGGAGAGGTCCAGGAGGATGAGGGCCGCGGTCTCACAGTTGTCCAGCAGGGTCCTGATGTCATCGGTGGCGGCAATGAAGGCTGTCTCGGTGCTGTGGTTGCCGCGGAACCCTGACTGGGATGGGTCCAGGATGCTCTTTTCTTCGAGGTATTGGGTTAGCTGTCTGTTGACGATCTTCTCGATGACCTTGGCTGGGAACAGAAGCAGGGAGATGGGCCGGAAGTTCTTGAGGTCTCTTGGGTCCGCCTTGGGTTTTTTGAGTAGGGCGTTGATCTCGGCGTGTTTCCAGTTCTCTGGGAAGGTCACGGGACTCGAAGGAGAGATTGATGACGTTGCGCAGGAGGGGTGCTATGGAGCTGCTGGCTTTGTTGAAGATGTGGTGCGGGATTGGGTCTGACGGGGAGCCGGAGTGGATTGTGCTCATGGTCTTGATGGTCATTGGTGGAATGGTTCAAAAAATGTGAGAAGCAGGATCCCTGAGCCTGTGAGCAGGCCTTGCGAATTGCAGAATGAAATTAAGGCATCCCCGGCAAAGGCACGCATAGGTGAAGTGTGTTGGGCTGGCACGGATTCTGCGTCTGTTAGTGATCTTTCCCATGTGTCACCTCCTGAGCTGGCTACTGGTACGGTTGATACGGTTCGGGACAGGAGAACAATTGTTCCGCTCAAAAGATTTAATGATTATGCAATGTACTAGTTCACCTTTAAGAAAAGTTAAAATATTTCCTATGCTTGTTTGGAAACTGTAATTTCATTGTTGTCTTAACCCTTGCCTGCGTCCCTTCCCTGCTCCGTCCTACCTATTGTGTCTGTCCGCTTGGTTCACAGCCCGTTGTTAGAACGTTAGGCACTAGAGGGAGCCTTAGTTAACTGCATTCTGAGGTACAAAACAATAAAGAAGGTCACTTTTCCAACCTCCGCCTGCCGCCTCATTACTACACACTGTGACAAACAATTGTTTACTACTCCCCTCGATTGGGACGCTCCAGGGATTTGAAATTGGAAATGCCAAATGCCTTCGCTCTCCCACCCTTCGCGTCCTCAAGTCTTTTAAGGATGTTAATTAATATTTCGACTACTATAATGCCTCTGTGTGGATTGAGTCCCAGCCCAATTTAGGGCCCTGCAGGGGACATGAGACATTCTTGGTCTTGGGCACGTGGAAATATCTCCCAGTGCCCAGTGGAGTATGCGTCGCCACCACAGTAATCCCTTAATTTGGCAGTCACAGGGACAGACGCAGCCGGTGGGGCGCTCCTGTTGCTTGGCAGCCCGGCATTCCCGTCACATCTGCACAAAACCTTTCAGTAAAAAAAAGAATAGGGTTCATGCTCGGCAACAGCAGTCTTTGCCCAGCGTCACCAATGACTGGGCAGTACTTGCAATGCATGCTTTAAATCAGGAATGTGCAAAGATTACCTCCAGTGCGTGCCTTTTAACTATTTAATTCTACAATACCACCCACCCCGTACCTCGGGACCAAGCGCGACCTCCTCTTGGACGAGGCAGCATGGCCACGCGCCTGTTCACATAGAAACCATGCCCTGTACTCCCAGGCCCTGGCTGACACGGAGGCGCGTGACCCTCGCGTTTGGTCTCTAGACTTGTCACCGAGCCTTGGGTACCCTCGCATCTTCCCACCTCCGCGGCAGATGTAGGCATTTGCCACAACTGTTTGTTTTCGGGATTTAGTTTCGCCGCATCACCTTCTTCTACTTGGTCGTAGCCCCTTTAAGACTGTGCCATTCCCCCGGCTCCCCTCACCTGATTCGGATTAAAGTTTTTGAGCCCTTTCGGCTCTACAATTTTTTTCTCCCTCTTGCTGTTTCTGCAGTTCCCGCCCGGGTTTATCCAATGCCATTTTCCTGCCTGGACTATGCCATCGGGTACTGCAGGCTGCCAGCTTATCTTTTCAACAGCAGGAGTTTGGGGGTCGTAAAAAATTAGGAAACCAGAAACGGATGAATATTATTTTTCTTTTTTTGATAACCTGGGTTTTATCCGCGCGCCGCGGTGCTAAGGGGCGACCCGGGCGAGTCGTGCACTTGCCAGAGGCAGCCCTGGAATTGGCGTCATGGGGCCAGCTCTGCGGGCTCGCGCTGCGCAACCATGGAGATGGTGACCGCGGCAGAGCTGGAGGGCACGGGCACAGGCCCAGTCCAGCACAGGGCCTCGCCATAAGCAGAAGAGGTGGCAGACCTGGGAACCTGATACGACAAGGCCCAAAAACTCTATGCCTATGGTCTGGGATTCCGGTGCAGGTGGTGGCACAGAGGTCGTGATCTGGTGAGGTGATTTGTTCAAGGACAAGTGAACTGGATTAAAATCTGTGGCGAAGTCTGTCTGGAAGTGGAGCTGAAGGTTGCATGGCCGCCATGATAATTCAAGTCACCGCTTCATAGAGGGAGAGGGGCAGACATCATGAAGGACTTTACTGGAATGAAGCTCTTTGGAGGCTCGGAGGACCAGAGCAAGGTGAGTTACCCCAATCTGGAGTGCATTTATGGCCTTTCATGCCAGAATTAAGTAACCCCACTTGGGGTATACGTTCCTGGAAAGGGTACTCATTTCAGTCACAGGCGGGTATCACCACACTCGGGTAAGAACCCGTCGGGATTGCCTAAAGTCTGAATCACCTAGATGCACGTCCCTTGTGTTGAGTACAAGGCTTAATCACTCGGGTATAAATTCCCAGTATGGGGTAGTAACTTCATGCACTAAAGAAAATTCCAAAGTGCTGGACACTAACATCACACAGTCTAATATAGAACCTAAGTGCTTGACATTGGCGTCAAGCAGTGCGGTTTACACCACGTAGACCAGTGGTTCCCAAACTTTTTTGACCTGTGGCTCCCTTGACCTAATCGGCAGTTGGCCGTGGCTCCCCACCATTTTTTTATCGGTGGGTGGGTGGTATGTACTTCCTGTTATTTTCCTTAAAGTAATTGGGACGCATTCTTTCACTCATCCAACCATCCGTTCACTCATCCAGCCATCCGTTCTCTCATCCATCCACCCTTTCACTTCACTCATCTATCCATCCATTTGTCCATCTACCCCCTTTCACTAACTCATCAATCCTTACGTCCACCCTTTCACTCATCCATCCATTCACCATTTCACTTATCAATTCATCCATCCACCCATTCACTTACCCATCATCTACCCTTTCATTCATTGATCCATCCATCCTTTCACACACCCATCCACCAATTCACTCACCCATCAGCTGCCCTTTCTCTCATCCATCCATCCTTTCACACACCCATCCACACTTTTACCCATCCATCTACCTTTCCACCCATACATCCATCTATTTACCCTTTCTCTCAACCATACTTCCACTCATTCACTCATCCATCCATCCTTTCTTTCATTATCTATCCATTCCCCCTTTTATTCATGCATTCATCCTTTCAGTAATCCATGCAGCCATTCAGACATTCCTTCACTTAATTACTCACCCACCTTTTCACATTATGAGCTGAGCCTTTGTCTGCAGAGTTGCAGGCAGAAGAGGCCTATCAAGAACGCCTACAGCAAGGGGTGGGGTGCGGTTGGGGAGAGTTCACTATGCCCCTGCACATAGGCAGACTGAAAACGTAGAAGTCATGCATGATGCACAGTGCCAGGATGTGAGGTTACTGTAACATGGTGTTGTTTCCAGGGCTTTGAGTGGTGTAAAAAAAAACTGGGGGGTCTCTTCAAAGGGGGTGTTGGATGTAATTAAGAGCGCAGTTTAAAACATCTAGGCAAAAAATCTGCGCTTAGCATAGTGTTGCGCCCGACTGGTATTATGTGATTTCTGTCATTGCATCCAGATATATAATACAGCAAGTATCATTGCACCAACAACATGCCAGGACTATTGGCTTTGTCAATGGTTGTTAGTTCCCTAAAATAAATAAAAAAGCAGCAACCATGGCTTTGTTGAATATAATATTGAAAATACTTCAGTTCAAAAATGACAGTGAAAGAACGATAACCTGTTCTTTTAAACTTATTTCACAGGCTTCTTTAAATGAAGGGTTCTCTATCATTGCAGCATGGGCGTTTTACTTTTCATCTAACAGAAGGCCCTTCTGTACACTGAGGCAGGAGGCCGCCACCACATGCTTGAACACCCCCGACTGCCCCATTGTCATTCAGTAAGTGGCAATCAGCCCCATACAGAATTTCAATGGGCGGGAGGGGCTGCTCTTGTGCTCCTGGAGGAGTTCGAGGCGGCTCCATCAGCGGGGCTGAGGCCTCTCACAGGGAGCAGCTCTGCTCCCTGTGATGGCCAAAATTACAGATAAAAGGCGTAGGGACGGTCCGTGGAATTTACGGACAGTTGGTCACCCTAGTGTGCGCGGCGCCCCTGGCACCTCATTACGGCGCACTGGGGTGCCGTGGCGCACAGTTTGGGAACCACAGACGTAGACTATAGACCCCCTACCCATTCATTCTTACCTCCTCATGGAACTCTGGTGCTTCCCACATACACATTCAAGGTATAGTCACTCTCTGCTTACCTCTTGCACATTTAGGGTGTACTCACTATTTACTATGCTTGGAGAGGTGTGGTGCAGCGGCCAGGGCAGCAGACTTCAGAGCACAGGGCTCACAGTTCGATCCCGGGCTTCAGCGGCAGCTGAGCTCAGAACCATGGGGCATATGTATCATCCGTTTTTTTAGACGCAAACGCTGTGATTCGCAAAAAAGCAGCATTTGCGACAAAAAATTCGGAAAATGCGCTGTATGAGTAAAATCGCATCGCAAAATTAAGGAATCGCATCGCAAAATTAAGGAATAAATGCTATGTATAAATAACCCAAGTTGTGCGATTTCTCATTAAGAAATCGCAAATTACCACCAACTTGAAGTTTTTAATTTGCGATTTCTTTCACAAATGCACTTTTTGGCATTTGCAAAGGTGCCATGTGGCGCACATACATGCCCTTAGGGCATGTATGTGCGTCATATGCGCACACATGTACATTTCAGGGGTGCATCAGGGTGTCCTTACACCCTTGAAATTATTCTCAATTTGCGATTCTCAAATTGTGAATCGCAAATTGAGAATAAGTTCCCATCCATTCCAATGGGCCTCCTGGCCCATAGAAATAAATAGGAAAGTATTCCTTAATTGCGATTCGCAATTTGCTAATTGCAATTAAGGAATTTTAAGAAATGGCTAAAAAATTGCGATTTTTTACATACATCCCTTTTTGCAATTCTCAAATAGTGATTTAAAAAAAATCGCTATTTGAGAATCGCAAATGAGGATGTTGATACATATGGCTCCATGTGACTCCGGGAAATAGCTCACTTAATTTCCACAACAGCCCCCAGCTCAGCTCAGACCCATGTGACTCTGGGCAATAGCTCACTTAATTTCCACAATGGTACCCAGCGCCTTGAGACCCGTTTGCGCTTTACAAATACGGATTTATATTTACATTTTATGGATGTGCACACTCAGGATATAGTCACACTCTGCTTCTCACTTACACACTTACAGAGTATTCACTCAGTGCTTCTCACTCATGCACTCAGTGCACTAACCTTCTGCTGTGGTCTCCATAGAAAAGTCCAGAGTGCGCTCATCCTCTGATTCCTTTGGCTGTCTGTTGTCCATTTATTCACGCTCTGCTCTCCACTTGACCCTCAGGTGATACTCACCATGCACTCTCCCGTTGCATAATCACGGTGTACTCGGAATTTGCTCTCCTCTTGCACATTTAGGGTTTACTTTCTATTCTCCGATTACACACTTTGGCAGTAGTTAGGCTTTACCCTACACTTACATATTGAGGGGTACTCTATCTCTGCTCTTGATTTGAACTCCGAGAGTGTGTTCACTCTCGGCTGTCCTCTTACACACTTGGGTGGCTATTCAGAAAGGTAAAATTACAAGTGAGTAAATCTACACATGCAAGTTTATCCTTACAATTTTTAGTAAATTTACAACCTTTGGTTATTCACCATTTGCAAGTGTAAATTTATTACAAAGTGGTGGTTTACATGTTTACATCGTCTGAAACCATGGGGAGGAACCTAATTTATGAGTGTAAAATGACTATTTGTAACTTTTCACACACAGGCAGAGAACTCCGCCACTGGAGTTTATTAAACTTTAAAATAATTGACAACTTTTTTATGGTACACTTTAATGTAAATTCATTTAATATATTAAGTTTAAACACTATTAACGTAATTTAAAATAAAATATTTAATTAATCAAAATATATTAATTTAAATTAAAGGTATTTTTAAAGATTATTTAAAAACCCCACCTAAAGAAAAATGTTTACTCATCAGTAAATTATTTGTTCATTACCTAATAAAATGATTAAACATTATTTATATAATTAATTTAAATTAATGTAGTTATCTTTAGTTAAACAAATTGCACTTAGTTTTAAATGTCAAAAACATTTATTAAAATGTTTTAAAATAAAATAATAATTATTTTTAAGTTATATATAATTTTGTCAAACATTTAATTGAACACAATCACACGCGCACAGACACACGCATGCACACACACACATATTTTAATATTGAAATAAATTAATTTATTTTAACAATATTTCCTATGGGGTGTTATTGTAAGTCCCTGCCTCCATTATTTTCTATGAGGGGGAGTTGCATTAACAGTGGTTGGCTATGAGTGGTGCTGGTCCAGGTCTGAGCTATTGAACATTTACTAATACTTTGAGTCCTTTTTAGCTGTAGTAACTTTACAAGTGAAGATTGTAAATAGAAGTGCGCTTGTCGCTTACTCTTTTGTGGGTGGTGCATGTCCCTCCTTAAACTCCTTCCATGCCCAACCGTAACCTCTCCTCATTCCTTCCTAAACAACTCCCCTTTAGTAGTAAGTATTCCTCATTTTCCAGCCACTACCCTCGGTCCATCCCACATTGCGGAACTCTCCGCACCAAAAAGATAGGCGAGGCGGAGACCTCTGCATCTGTTGGTTGATAGGATTTTGCTGTAGGTGAATAGAGTTATTGTAGTTTGCTATTAAATATACTATACAATGTAGTTTGTGAATAGGCCCCCTCAGGGTCTATTCACTTACAGGTTTCTACTTGCACACCGATAATCACGCTCTGTCCTCCACTTTCACACTTACAATGGATTAACGTCCCACTGTCACGCTGCACACTGAGGGTTTGATTATGAGTTTGGCAGTGCGGGATCGGACTGCCATGTCAGCGGCCTGCACCGCCAAACCCGGGGTCAGACTGTCCGCCAGATTACAAGTGTTTCTCGTGGGTGGCGGGCTATTTTTGGCAGTCCCACTGCTGTGCCTCTAAAAATGGGCACTACAATGGGAATGCCCAAAAAAAGTTCCTGCATGGAATGGACTGTAAAAAGTCTATGCCGTGCAGGAACTGTGGTGCAGTCACACAGAGGAGCACATGCTGTGCCCCCCTGCATGCACAAGGGGGACCTGTAGGGCGCTCTTTATTTTCTTTCTGCCACAGTTTTCATGGAGGAGTAACCACCATGAAAACCGTGGTGGGGAGGAAACTTGTAATATGCTTGGCAGGTTTGCGGTGATCCCACCAAGCATATTGCTGTCTCTACACCTCTGCGCCACCACCATGGAACGCTTGTTCCCTGGCTGGCGGCAGTCCCATGGCAGTCTGATCACCCCAGTTGTAATAGGGCGATCGGAGCACCGGTGGCTGGACCGCCACTGATGCGCCTCCACAAGTCTGGTGGTCCTCGGACCACCAGACTCCTAATTTGGCCCTAAGGATGTACTCCGTTTTAGTCCTCCACTTGCATACCCAGAGTTTAGATATATTTTGCTTGTTGGTTTATTGGCTGTTCTTACCGGATTCCACGCTGCACACTGTGACCTGGTGTGCCTCTGCTGGGCTGAAGCGGCTTCCCTAACGACTCGCCGGACCCGCTTCGCGGGTCCCGCAGCGCGTCTGTTTCCGAGGAGGCTGTTGGCTGCTAGTGACTGTTGGGAGGAGCGCGGGAGTGGTGTTGGGACCAGCGGGGCTGCGAGCTGTTAGGCAGGGACTCCAGCGTCCAGGAGCCCCTGCGCGCCCAACCTGCAACACCTTGGCTGCTCTCCCCGCTGGCCACGCCCCCCTGCCGACGGAGTGATAAGCGGCATTCACTCTCAACTAGCTGGGACCCTTGTTGGTTTATTGGCTGTTCTTACCGGATTCCACGCTGCACACTGTGACCTGGTGTGCCTCTGCTGGGCTGAAGCGGCTTCCCTAACGACTCGCCGGACCCGCTTCGCGGGTCCCGCAGCGCGTCTGTGTCCGAGGAGGCTGTTGGCTGCTAGTGACTGTTGGGAGGAGCGCGGGAGTGGTGTTGGGACCAGCGGGGCTGCGAGCTGTTAGGCAGGGACTCCAGCGTCCAGGAGCCCCTGCGCGCCCAACCTGCAACACCTGGGCTGCTCTCCCCGCTGGCCACGCCCCCCTGCCGACGGAGTGATAAGCGGCATTCACTCTCAACTAGCTGGGACCCTTGTTGGTTTATTGGCTGTTCTTACCGGATTCCACGCTGCACACTGTGACCTGGTGTGCCTCTGCTGGGCTGAAGCGGCTTCCCTAACGACTCGCCGGACCCGCTTCGCGGGTCCCGCAGCGCGTCTGTGTCCGAGGAGGCTGTTGGCTGCTAGTGACTGTTGGGAGGAGCGCGGGAGTGGTGTTGGGACCAGCGGGGCTGCGAGCTGTTAGGCAGGGACTCCAGCGTCCAGGAGCCCCAGCGCGCCCAACCCGCAACATCTGGGCTGCTCTCCCCGCTGGCCACGCCCCCCTGCCTATCAGCCAACGATCAAACGGCACCAGTGTACTTAGGTCCCCGGAGCATCCGCTACACGGGAGCGTGCGGGAGCGCGCCGGGAGAAGCCCGGGACAAGGGCGGGACCGTCTGTGGCCGTCAGGGGCCAAAGGAGGCCGGGCTGGGCCATTCCGCTGACGCTTGTATAAATCTACCAGTTAGTAGTTAAGTGGGTTCCCTACCCCTAAGAATGCCGGACCACCCCACTAATTCTGTCCAGAGGTCTCCAACGGCCGATGCCGGCCAATCTGTTGTAGGTCCTTTGGATAAGTTTTTCAATCGCCCCGTCCAGTCAATCGACAAAGAATTATCGCTTGCTGAGAGGCGCGCAGAGCGCAGACTATCAATTGAACTCTTAAAAAACTCTGGGGATAAGCGCTCTGGCCAAATTTACCCTGCTTTAGTAACACCATTGTCCTCACTTGATTTACCTGACTTTTGTAATCTGGGTCATGATGCAAGTAAGAATGGGGCTAATCAGGGTACTGTGGGTGAATTGATCCCCCCCCGTGCAAGCCCCATTGAAACCTCAACCTCCTTAACTGTGGTGTGTGCTCCATTGACCAATTCCAAACTGGGTCTTAAAAGGAAAAGCAACAGTATATCTAGGAAAAGCCTTCCACCTAAACCACCTCATAAACTCAGGAAAGTTAATAAAAGTATGTATCCTAGCAAGGCAGCCACTGTAGTGAGCCGAGGGGGTGAATCTATGCAAGAGGGGGCAACTACACCTTCTGGTAATACAGATCCCAGTCCTTCCACTTCTATTGATACAGGAACGGTAACGGTTGATACACAGCCATGGCTGACTAGCTTGCTCCCTGAAGTGGAACGGATGTTACGGTCTTTATTGCTTCCATTAGAGGAACGCATTACCAAGCTCACCGACCGCCTAGACCACTTCGAGCAGGCTACACTAGACAATTTCTTTTCGACCAAGGCACTAATAAAAACTCAGTCAAGGCAGGATGGCAATAGCAATTGCCAGATTACTGCCCAAGTTCCATTACATGCTAAGGGACAAAGGGAACATCCCAACTCTCCTCTGTCTGTAAAAACCAACAGTGGAGTGGTAAAGAGACCCCCGAAGTCGCTCAACTCGGCACCATCAGGGATTGTTGCAAATGCCCCCATTACCGCAGTACCTGGCCAGTCTGTCGTGCAACAGCCGATGCCTATTACAAATCCTATGGTTATTGCAGTGGGAGGAGGAGTGGAGGGCACCAAAAAGGGTACTGCCACATCACCTGTCCCTCTCATCGGAAACCAGCCATCAACGAACAAATCGTTACCCCGCCCTGCCCCTTCTGTTCCCAGACCGTCCTTACCACCCTTGAAAAAGCCACCCTTCAAGAAACCCCCCATGAACCTAACCCCTGATTCCTTCCCCTATGTAGCAGTCCTGATAAATGTTCCACCACTTCCACCGGGACAGAGAGAAACTTTCCAGATGCTTAAAAACAAAGCTATGCACTGGTTAAGGGTGATTCGGCCTCTACCTGGGGAAGTTGATGGACTCATACTGGGAGTGAGGCGAATAGACTGGATAGGTTCCACCACTAAAAACCTGGGGGGGGACTGTATTGTGGTTAATTTTCAAGATCCAAGGGTGGTGGGATGGCTAACGAGACAGGGTTGGTGCACGGGCAAGTGAGGTATTGGCATTGTTGACCTTACATTTTTCTACCCACGCCCCTCTAGTGTTTTAACCTCCTTGATCAATGAGGTCATTGGCCCCGGAAATTCCCCGTGGCCAGGGATAGTAGCTCCATCCTCACAGAACCTTATTCATACTACCACCCCGTTCACTTCTGTTTTGGGCGGGTGGAATGATTTAGGGAGGGGACGGTGACAATCCCTTGATTGCCAGGAAAATAACAGGAGCTCAATAGCCAATAGAGTGGCTGGTATCCCTAACTGCGGAAATTTAAATTTTTCTGTAGAACTCAACCCATTGCTCGCCTTAAGGGAGCATATGGTTTCAGGTGGCACAAGGGAACCAGGGGTAGTGCCGATTCCAACTGAGCCTACGAACGCCTGTCCTTTGGTGGGAGTTATAGACCTGGTGAATACCATTGAGGCCGGTAGCATCCCGACTGTGACGGACCCACTTATCAGGGTTCTCAGTTGGAACGTGGCCGGTCTGGATAGGAAATTGTCTCTGCCTGATTGGAACACCCTGGTGGAGGAACACTCCATATGTCTGTTCCAGGAAACCTGGTGCAGGGAGCCTTCTCATAAGGCGGGATATTCGTCTCACCATATACCAGCAGTACAAACTGAGTGTGGCCGAGGCCGTCCTTCGGGAGGCCTCCTTGTATGGGTAGCTACCGCACTCAATTGCAGGGTGGACGAGCATGATACCCAATGTCCTGACCTTCTTAACATCACACTGAAAAACCCTAAGGGCCAGGTTATCCTAAATATTTTTAACATCTATGCCCGAGGTGTAAAGGGAGGCAGAGAATCCCCCATTATAGCACGTTTGGAAGCTTTGCTTCGATCCTCCCCACACAAGCATTGCACCCTGGTGGGAGGTGACCTTAATTGCACTTTTGAGCCCCTTGGACTAGAAGTCTTAGAGGACCAAGAGTTTGTTGACAACAGGTGGGGTATACCGGCTCTAGAGCTTAGTCCAATCAAGAAATGGTCGGAAGTGGTGCTCCAGGTCAACTCTATAACATCTGAGTTTGACCTGAGGGCACTCAATGGTAGGACTAATTCTGATAAAAAGGGAGCCCATACCTACAACAGGCCCGCGCATTCCTCCAGAATAGATTATCTTCTTCTTGATATCCATTTATGGAGTATGGTTAAGGATATGGTCATTATACCCACCGTAGAAAGTGACCACAATCTTCTTTCACTCACCATGTCCAATAGGTGTTTAGATGATTCAGGCAGCAAAAATCTGTCCTCCTCAGTCCCGGATATGTCAGTAGTCTCGAATTGCGGTCGACGGCTAAAATGGGCCAAGCTGTCACTCTCAACAGAGAAACTACTTTCCATATCGCAGATCCTAGCGGCAGCTGTAGGTAACCTTGACCCTTTGGGGAGTGGGGTGGGGGATGTATCTGCAAGATTTTGTAAATCAACCCTGGCTCTTAGTGATCTTTTTATTGTCCCAGGTAGTACTAACGGGAAGAGACCAGGTTCTCGGGCTAGACAAGGCTGGTTTAACCGTACGTGCAGAGAGGCGAAGACTCTGCTAGTGGACGCAGTTAAATCTAAATCCCAAATAAGGATTAGGGAGGCCAGAAGGTCATATTCATTCTGCCAAAGAGTCGCTAAGGAGGAGTGGGAAGGCAACTTCTGGCAGGAACTCCTGACGGCCAGTCGAGGGAGAGATGCCAGAAGGAACCGTCCTGATGACACCCTGAGGACGTGTACTATCACAGCCAAGGCATGGTTTGATCACTTTCTGGGTCTCTACTGTGCTATTGAAGGCCCACTCAATGACCAATTTACTCTTCCTTCATATTCTTTGGACAGAGATATGGTTTTTTTTTCCGGCAAAGAAGTTACGAACTTAATTAAAACCCTTACTCCACTAAAAGCAGCAGGTCCGGATGGGTTACCAGGGGATCTCCTCCGTGCATATCCTGGTGACTGGGGGGTGTTGATCTCTGCTCTCCTAAATGCTATCATGGAGGGAGGGTCTGTCCCAGAGTCCTGGAAAGGGGCTGAGGTAGTCCCAATATTCAAAAAGGGAAATCGCGATCTACCGGGAAATTATAGGCCTATAAGCCTGATTGACTCGACCCAGAAGGTGGCGGGTAAAGCAATTTTGGGTAGGATCCTCTCTTGGGTAGATGAAAACAATATATTATCCGAGATGCAGGCCGGGTTCCGCACAGGCACAGGAACAATCAAACAAGTCTTTAGACTCCTGTTACTGTATTGGAAGGTGGTGGTGCTGGGCAAGGGCAGTCTTTATTTGGCCTTTATAGACCTGAAGACTGCCTTTGACCTTGTTCCCAGGGAGGAACTTTGGAGGGTGCTGTACGGCCTTGGGATGCCCCCATACATCGTGGACCTCCTAATGAAATTGCATAAAGCTAATTATGCCCAGGTCAGATGGGGCTTGAATGGGGAGAAGACTGACAAGATCCAGGTAGAGAGGGGTGTACGGCAGGGCTGCGTCCTAGCACCCACCCTCTTCTCGCTTTACGTGAATGGGGTGGTAGACTATTTGCTCGAAGAACCAGCTGACGCCCCTACACTCTGTAATGTTAAGATCCCAACTTTGTTGTTTGCTGACGACACCCTTCTCATCTCGAAAACTCCCCAGGGCCTTCAAAAACTCCTGAACCGGTTTCAGGATTTTTGTGTAATGAGAGGTCTCGTCATAAATGTACAAAAAACTAAATATTTAGTCATGCATCCCCCTAGAAAACTGGGTTGCCCCCCCATTCTGAATTCTATCCCCCTTGAAAAAGTTGCAGAATTCGACTACTTGGGAATTCGGTTGAGCGACAGTATGAGTTGGGTACCCCATACTACTAAAATGACACTGGTTCACAAAAGGGTGGGGGGAGCCTTGCTAAAGGAGTACAACACATCATCGAAACATTGTGTATCACCAATCATTGATATATACAAGGCTAGAGCGGTTCCGGCATCGCTCTACGGAGCAGAGTTATGGGGTCTGGGCAGCATGGAGTCTCTGTCTAAAGCGGAGAACAAATTCATCAAAGATCTAATGGCAGTCCCGATGAGCACCCCGACTGTCCCGATGCTTATGGATGCGGGCTGTAAACCAATTAAAGACCTGGCCCGCCTCCGGCCTCTCCTATTGTGGGCCCGACTGTGGAGGGTCCCGGAACTAAAATCCTATGCAGACGGGCTGGCAGAGGTAATGCATTCGGTTGGCTGGCAAAAGATTAAGTGGCTCAGGGACATCAAACACCTGCTCGGGGAACTAGGTCTGGGTTCCTGCTGGCTTACTCATTCAGCTCCCCCAAAGGAGGCCCTGAAAAAAATATACTGGGGTTGGGTGTCCTCAAAACCTATGAGCAATCAACACCACTGCAATTCCACCGCAGCATATTTGAGGATTAAATATGTTACTGCCCTTGAACCCTTTTTGGATATTATCACCATTCCAATGGACCGGGCCCTGTACATCAAGTTCAGATTAGGAACCTTACCCCTAGCCGACCTCCTTTCCAGATGGAATTCGAATAAGCAGGTATCACGCTTCTGTGCCCTTTGTTCTGACTGTTGTGAAACAGTGGCGCATTTTCTCCTTGACTGCCCAGACTATGCGCGCCCAAGATCTTTTTGGCTTAAACCGCTTTGTAACGAGATGGGTATCCGCCAGCATTCTGTGGCTCTACGCATTTTACTGACTAATACTGCCCCCCTATTGTTTGTGCTGTGTCTAAATTTTTAAAATGGGCCTGGTTGATACGTCTTAAAAGACTGTCCTTATCGATTTAATGCTCTTTTTATAAATAACTTATTTATTCTGTTTTTACCATTTTGATGTTATCATGTACAGTCTACGATATTCTGATGTGTTGTTTTATATATTTCTGTGAAATGCTTTTATGATATATGCATATCGAATAAAGCTATCAATCAATCAATCATATATTTTGCTATGCACTTAAACTATTATGATGTACTCACTAACTCACTGCTCTCTCCTTGATCTCTAAATGTTTTCTCACTCTGCATTACAATTTAACACTCATGGAGTATTCACTTCCTGCTCTTCACTTACACACTCATGCTGCCGCCAGTCTGCCCATGAATTTCATGGTCGGTGCATCTCGCACACTGCTCTTCACTTGCACAGTTAGGGTGTATGCACTCTTTCCCCCCCCTTAATTTTCTGTTCTCCGTATGCACAGTCTTTGTTTAATCACTCTCTGCTGTCCCCTTGCACCCCCAGTATGTAGCTATTCTATGCTCTAAGCTTACATATAAAGGTGTACTCAGTATCTGTACTTCAGTTATGCACTGATAAGGTACTCACTCTACTATGCTCTTGCACACTCAGGGTATACTCACTCTCAGCTTTCCACTTACATGATGATGAGGTAATCGTGTTTACTGCTTTTTATTTACAACTCAAAGTGTGCTCAGTTTATACTCTACGCTTGCACATGCAGGGTGCAATCATTGTGCTCTGCTCTTCCCTTGCATGCTTAGTGTACCCTCACTCTCTGCTTTCTTCTTGCACAGTAGAATCAGTCTGTACTCACTCTCTTCCCGACACAACCACACCAAGGATACTCAGGTTGCTCTCCCTTTGCACACTTTGGGTGTGTTTGCAGTCTGCTCTTCACTTAGTCTTAGTGTACTCGCATTCTGATCTCCATTTTATGAGTCTGTGGTACGTATTCTCTACTTTCCACTTGGAGACTCTGTGTGTATTCACTCTCTTTTGTCACACTACCCAATCAGACTATGCTAACTCTCTTCTTCCCTTTCATAATGAGAGTGTACTTATTGTTTGCTCTCCACATACACCACCAGGGTCTACGTCTTACTTCTTCTCCTTGTACACTCAAGGTCTGAGCTCTACTTACACATTCAGGGTGCACTCACATTCTTTTTTTTACGTACTCAAGTTGTAATCACTCGCTGCTACCCCTTGCACACTCAAGATGTACTCACTCTCTGCTTTCCACTAACACACTGAGGGGTTCTCACTAAACTCTCCCCTAGCACACTTGGTGAAATCATGTTCTGTTACATATATATATATATATATATATATATATATATATATATATATATATATATATATATATATATATATATATATATATATATATATATATATATATATATATATATATATATATATATATATATATATATATATATATATATATATATATATATATATATATATATATATATATCTATATCCTACTGGAGGTCGCCAGTAGGTAGTTATAGTGAGGACCTATTCTCCATAGGAAATCCGCAATTTTTTAAATATATATATATATATATATATATATATATATATATATATATATATATATATATATATATATATATGACCTACTGGTGGCCGCCAATAGGTAGTTATAGTTAGGACCTATTTTCCATAGGAACTCTGCAACATTCTATTTAGAATAACTTTGGCGCCGGTTGACGAATCTTCGCAAAATTTTCAAAACTTGTTGGGCGCTCCGGTCCGTTCCTATCCTGGAAGATTGGGGGTGATTCGTCAAGTGGGGGCCGAGAAAAAAGGGGGGTCCCAAAACGTGTTTTCCCTATGTAATTTCCCATAGGAACCGTTCATTGTGGCTACAGCCCGAACCGCTGAACGGAATTACACCAAATTTGCCAAAGAGGTAGTCCTTGGTTCAGACGTGTGCCTTTTGCTTAAATGGTGTAAATCCGTTCAGTAGTTGCTGAGAAAATCACATTTAAAAGTACATATATATCTATGGCCTCGGAGGATCCGCGGACCCTGCCGTACACGAGCAGCATGCTAATTGGCTGTCATCACTCCAAACCAGGAAGTGTTGGCAGCCATCTTGTGCCTTGGTAGAACCTAGGCACAAGAAACCTAATAAACAAATGTGAAAAACGCGAAAAGGGGGCAGGGTAGAAGCACCCTGACCCCCTAGGCCTGCTCAGGGGGCCCCACAAGAACCCCCAAGGCCTCCCCAAAATAAAAAAATAAAAAATCGGCAAAATCCGCGCAGGATGCGTGGATCTTGCTGATTAATAAAACCAGTGCGGGCTCCCGCACTTGGATGATAATTAGCCCCTGGGGCCAAATTATGAATAATCGCGGGGGCACACAGCCCCCCCCGCAGCCCCGGGAACTGCCACCCCGGGGCTTTTTAAAAAAATATAATACCCTGTGTGGGGGGGCTCAAGCCCCCCCACACGCCCCGGGGACCGCCACCTCCCCGGGGCCTTAAAGATGCAAATTGGGGGGTCCGTGACAGACCCCCCCAGCCCCGGGGACCACCACGCCCAGGGGTTTTGAAAAAGGTGGAGAGGGGCCGCACGGCCCCCCTCCTGGAGCCTGGTTGAGGCCCTGGGGACCACCACCCCCCAGGGCCGGCTCCTGCAGTGTCCCGGGGTGCCTACCCCCGGGACACTGCTGTTTGCAATGACAGGGCGGGAGCCTCGCGGCTCCCACCCTGTCATTGCAAACTGCTTTGCTTCTTTGAAGCGAGAGCAGGGAAACCTGCTCTCGCTTCAATGAAGCAAAGCTGATTGCTTTTCCACTTGGGGGGCAGCATGTTAGCTGCTCCCCATGAGGAAAAGCAATGCCGGCTCCGGCAGGATGCGGCTGGGACCATGGGGGCATTGGGGCTCTCCATGGGGAGGTGGCCAGGCCCCGGGGGATGGGTCCCCGGGGCCAGAAGTGGCCAGGGAGGGGGGCCATGCATCCCCCCTCCCCAAAAATAATTAAATTTAAAAAAAAACAGAAAGGAGGGCTCCGGGGGATGGGGTCCCCGTGGCCAAAAAAAGACCTTATGAGGGGGGCCAAGCAACCCCTCTCCAACAGAATAAAACATAAAAAATTGCCCATGCCCCGGAGGATGGGTCCCGGGGCCCGAAATTAGGCAAGGGAGGGGGCCCACACGGCCCCCTTCCTGATAATATATTTTTTTGTTTAACATTGGGGATCAGGCCCTGGGGTGGGGTCCCCAGGGCCCCAAAAAAGTAAATAGAAGGGGGGCCACACAGCCACCCTTTCCAATTTTTTTTTAAAAAGCCGCGCGATCGTGCCTAGGCCTGCCCCCTCACAAAAACACCCTGCAACGCGCCTTGGGGCGCGTTTTAAATTGGGGAATTAATTCCCCTTCAATACTGGGGTTCTCTGGGGGCCAACTAGCCCACCAGGTACCTCCAGTAAGCACCACAGGGCTGCGTTGCAGAGTGGTGGTCCAGGCCATGCCCCGTTTTACACTTCTCTGCAATACAGCCTTGTGGCGCTTACTGGAGGTACCTGGTGGGCTAGTTGGACCCCAGGGACCCTCAGGATTCAAGGGGACTTAATCCCCCAACTTAAAACATGCCACGGGGCGCGTTTGCACAGTGGTGAAGGTATGGGGCGGTTCCTGAGGTGCTATGTCTGCAAACACGCCCTGTGGCGCGTTTTAAGTTGGGGAATTAATTCCTCTTCAATCCTGAGGTCCCCTGAGGGCCAACTATCCCACCAGGTACCTCCAGTAAGCGCCACGGAGCTGCGTTGCAGAGTGTTGTAAAAGGGGCGTGGCCTCTGAACACCTCTCTGCAACGCAGGGCGTGTTTGCACAGTGGTGAAGGGGGGGGGATGGTGTAGGAAAGTGGCTCTATATATACTGGACTGAAGTAAAATCAGCCGAAATACGAATTCCGATTTACTCACCTGTTATCAGGACAGACCACAGTGCTGCATCTTTGAGCCCAGTACTGATTCTGAAAAGTAATTCTACCCGTACTTATCAGTAACTTGAATTTCCTTCCATAGGCTCACATTGACTGGTTTCGCTTGGAAATTCTTCTAAGTGTGGAGTTTTGGAAGTTTAAAATATTCACCTAAAATCAGCCAAACTACGAATTCTGATTTACTCACCTGTTATCAGGAGAGACCTCAGTGCTGTATCTTTGAGCACAGTACTGATCCTGAAAACTCATTCTAACCGTACTTACCAGTAACTTGAATTTCTTTCCATAGGATATCATTGCTTGCTTTTTGCTGAAAAAGTTTCTAAGTGTTGATTTTTGAAACTTAGAAATATTCCTCTACAATCAGCCAAACTAGGAATTCCGATTTACTCACCTGTTATCAGGAGAGACCTCAGTGCTGCATTTGTTAGCTCAGTACTGATCCTGAAAAGTAATTCTAACCATACTTACCAGTAACTTGAATTTCCTTCCATAGGCTAACATTGACTGGTTTCACTTGGAAATTCTTCTAAGTGTGGAGTTTTGGAAATCCAAACTCCTCACCTAAAATCATCCGAACAACGAATTCCGATTTACTCACCTGTTATCAGGAGAGAACCCAGAGCTGGATCTTTGCGCCCAGTACTGATCCTGAAAAGTAATTCTAACCGTACTTACCAGTAACTTGTATTTCCTTCCATAGGAATCCATTCTCTGGTTTTCACCAGAAAAGGTTCTGTCTATTTTCACAAACTAAAAATATTCCTTAAAAATCGCCTGTATGACTTAAACACATTCTTTCAACTGTTTACAGGAGATGCACCTGTGCTGGATCTAAGATCCACCACTGAGTAAGAAAAAGTAACAATAACACTACTTATCTGCTAAGTGAATTTCCTCCCATAGGATAACATTGGTGATTCTATGTGAAAAAGTTTCCAACTGTCAACTTTTAAAATACAATAATATTCCTTAAAAATCACTACTGTAACCAAAAGGCTTTTACTCAACTGTTTACAGGATGTGACCCAGGACTGAATCTAGGATCCAGTCCTGTGGTTAGAATAGTAATCCATAAAGTAACTAATTGCATTTAACTAGAAATTCCCATTGAGCTCAAAGTTGCATTGTTTGAAATTGTGCTGCCTATTGCAACAACTGTAACTACTGTACTTAAAAGTCTATTGCCTATTTGTAATGTACTTAAACTAAAGACATTCATTCTGAAAAAGTATATTTTGTAATGTAATGTATAATGTAATTATTACGTAATTTAAAAAATAAAATATCTAAAAATAAATAGTTTCAAAAATGTAGTAAATCAGTATCAAAAAATAAATATAACCTGTCTCGGCTTGCGGGTAAGTTCCTTCTTTTCAAACCTGTGTCCTCCTGAGGGCCCTGAGCAGAATATGAGCGTGGGTTGCGGTGCTTGGCAGGTCGATGCCGGTGAGATGAATAGTCCTCCCGGGTCCCCAACGCTCCAACCGCATTGAGTCCAACCTCAGTTTCAGCCTGAGACCACGGATGCAGTGATCCTAATCCCTCCGTGAAGTCACGGTCTGCCAGTTATGCAGCGGCACCTAGCTGAGACCGGATGCGGTGGGTTAAGAGCCTGTCCAATACCTTGGATAGTGAGAGAAATGCCGAAGCTGTCCTTATGGCTCTTTACCCAGAACGGAGCGGGACTCTCCAAAGCGCCCAGGACTAGCGCTGTAAAATGTCACAAAAGGTTTCCTTGTTCAGAAAGAAACGGAGAGCCACAGCGGGGAATGCCAGGAGGAAAATTTATTATCACAGGAGCATAGGCATGACGCGTTTCGGACTGTGCCTTCATCAGATGCCTACTCCGTCACAGCAGGTCCCGACAGGCATCGCAAAAGTAGTCCCAATCGATCTCCCATTGGTGGATGCTCAGGTGGGTGGGGTGAAGTCACAAACAGTACTGTAGTTGCGTCGGCAAACTGCAAGTACCAGCATGCACCTGTCTCGGCTTGCGGGTAAGTTCCTTCTTTCCAAAACCTGTGTCCTCCTGAGGGCCCTGAGCAGAATATGAGCGTGGGTTGCGGTGCTTGGCAGGTCGATGCCGGTGAGATGAATAGTCCTCCCGGGACCCCAACGCTCCAACCGCATTGAGTCCAACCTCAGTTTCAGCCTGAGACCACGGATGCAGTGATCCTAATCCCTCCGTGAAGTCACGGTCTGCCAGTTATGCAGCGGCACCTAGCTGAGACCGGATGCGGTGGGTTAAGAGCCTGTCCAATACCTTGGATAGTGAGAGAAATGCCGAAGCTGTCCTTATGGCTCTTTACCCAGAACGGAGCGGGACTCTCCAAAGCGCCCAGGACTAGCGCTGTAAAATGTCACAAAAGGTTTCCTTGTTCAGAAAGAAACGGAGAGCCACAGCGGGGAATGCCAGGAGGAAAATTTATTATCACAGGAGCATAGGCATGACGCGTTTCGGACTGTGCCTTCATCAGATGCCTACTCCGTCACAGCAGGTCCCGACAGGCATCGCAAAAGTAGTCCCAATCGATCTCCCATTGGTGGATGCTCAGGTGGGTGGGGTGAAGTCACAAACAGTACTGTAGTTGCGTCGGCAAACTGCAAGTACCAGCATGCACCTGTCTCGGCTTGCGGGTAAGTTCCTTCTTTCCAAACCTGTGTCCTCCTGAGGGCCCTGAGCAGAAAATGAGCGTGGGTTGCGGTGCTTGGCAGGTCGATGCCGGTGAGATGAATAGTCCTCCCGGGTCCCCAACGCTCCAACCGCATTGAGTCCAACCTCAGTTTCAGCCTGAGACCACGGATGCAGTGATCCTAATCCCTCCGTGAAATATAACAATTAATACATTTAAAAATTGTCATTTAAAAAACCTTTGAAATTCACTGAAAAAACGTAGGTTTTAGACATGTTATAGTTAGGAATTAGCATTTAAAAAAACCTTCGACATTCACTGAAAAAAACATAGGTTTCAGACATGTTATAGTTAGGAATTAGCATTTAAAAAACCTTAGAAATTCACAGAAAAAAACAAAGGTTTTAGGGATGTTATAGTTAGCTGGACATTTCACTCGTACAAAACCATAAAAATTCCTCCGTTATAGTTAGTTGTACTAAGTATAACTCGCGCGCCCGCAATCCACATATGTCACATATTACATCATTCATGACATGGTCAGTGAAATCACTGATCACATCACTGATGACATCTCAAATGACATCACTGATGACATCACTGTTGACATCATCCATGTGACAATCATATACACCTCATCATACACTAGTTTAACCTTTCATCACTCACTGTAAAATACAGAGTACCATATTTGAATCCTTTGACACACCAATACAAGTTTCTAAAAACCCACTCAGTGATTCTTGGATCTACACACACATCTAATTACTTACCTATAGATTCACTCATACATGGTGTCAATGATCAATGGAACACTATCAAATATACTTATACACCTATATCGACATTACAGACCAGCACACATCCTATTCATTTATGAAGTCATCCTACTCACTTATGCAAACAATGGATCATATTTACATTTACTTGGCTACACACTTATACAAACACCACTTCATCTATTCATATAGATAGTAACTCATACTTAGTATGTTATAAAATCACTATTACAAGTATACAGTTATCCTTACAGTCACTCATACAATCACTGAGTCTTATGTATACTTATTTATATACAACTGACACATACACTGCCTTTTATTTTTCTTGATTGTTGGACATGTACCACTGAGAGATATATTTGCTCATCACTACACCCATAAAGATATTCACTCACCCAAACAACTGTTATAACTTGTAGTCTTAACCTCATATACCTACTGAATCAACTATTCACACATCTTTGGGCAGTCACACACCCCCCACCGAACCACACACACATTCACTCTCCCATTCAAATACTCAGTTAACTAATCAATAACTAATATAGACTATCACATAGCTAGTAACCAACTGGAGAAGCAGTTTACACAACAACTGATAAAGTGATACAGATATTCACACAGTTTAGTCACTATCCAATGTATTTAGTGAGACACTATAAACTAGTCACTTAGACAGTCAATCACACTGCTACTAAATCCTCCATCCAGATATTTATATTTATATATCCACTCATTCTTCAATGCAGATTGCTATATATATAATACATATTTAAATAACGAACCAAACCACATTCACTGGATGATGTCATCAGTGATGTCATTTGAGATGTCATCAGTGATGTCATCAGTGATGTCACTGACCATGTCATGAATGATGTAATATGTGACATCATCAGAAGTGGATTGCGGGCGCGTGAGTTATACTTAGTACAACTAACTATAACGGAGGAATTTCAAAGGTTTTGTACTAGTGAAATGTCCAGCTAACTATAACACCCCTAAAACCTGTTTTTTTCTGAGGAAAAAAAATATATATATATTGCACCAACGAATCTAGCAAGCAGTTGTTAAATCCCTTCCAGTTTGCCCTGCCATCACCACAAGAACTTTCTTTTTAGCTCCCCCCGCAAAAAACTTACCAGACCTGACACCGTGCATTCTGGGTGTTGTGGTCTATGCACACTAAGTGGTTATCAACATCAGGTGAGATTACAACATCAGTGGGTGGAGCGAGCCCTCAGCCAATAAGAGGGCGACTAGATGGACATGGGTGCTGCATCAGGGGGTCTAGGTCCCGGATGAGCTTGATTATCATTGCCCCACTCAGGCGGTACTTAGCATAGATTTGCTCCCTGGTTTGGCCCAGAAGTGTGATATATATATATATATATATATATATACATATATATATATATATATATATATATATATATATCACCGTCAATCCTGAACTACTGGCTGCTCCGTAGACCATCAGGTACAGACCACAAAAGTGCGTTCTTTCAAGTATTTAGTGCTTTATTTTCATCTCCATTGTCAGCATGACGCGTATCGGCTGCGTGGCAGCAGCCTTGATCACATGACACCCCGGAAATAGTGCATTACATTTATAGTGACTTCCTGGTTCAACATGATTACGTTACACAAATAGAGATAGAAAAAATACTATTGTGAAATGATTTATACCCTGGGTCATATTAAAGTACGTTTGTTGTATATAAATGCTAAAAATATAAATATATACTATAAAACAACGTACTAATTTTGATATGAACTCAACTAAAATACAATCAGATTAAAACTGTTTAAAATACAGAGTTAATAACGATCAAATTTATAGTATGGGCCAAGTGGCCATTAATCATAGAGGTATCATATTGCGGAACCCAAGTCTACAAGATAAGTACTTGTCCTCTATGTAAACGTAATCAACTACCTAAAGTGCTAGTGCATAAAAACTCCCTAATGTGCTAATAAAGTGCAAATTATCTCAGAAAACATGATATTAAAATTCATGTCAAACAGTTCCAGGATAAAAAAGTTATTAGATTAAAAAATTAGAAAAAATGTGAGATATAGTCACAAATAGCTTGAATCAAATTTACCCACAATAAGATAAAGTGCAAGTGCAATTACTATTAGATCATTCTAAATGAACAGTCATAGTCACTTAAATCATAACTTTCCTAAAAAGATAGTACACATTATGTATTGGATATTTATATTCATTCCGTTAAAAAATAGGCTTGACCTTTAGACAAATGTTGAATATCACAGGAATAATTCAAATATAACTGAAATTATAGGAATTAATATCTAGGCACTTGTAAACAAGACTTTCTATCAACCTTTTAGCAAGATATGCCATATCCTCTCTATTCTTGTTACTGATTCTAGCTAGAGTGTTCAGATAGTGTTTTTTAATATTAGAGATGAGTCTACAGAAAATTATGCAGGTCTTCCCCTGTGTTCAGCCCATTAGGGATTCTCATATCAAGCAATAATATATATTTAGATTCCAACTGCTTCAGCTGTCTCTCTCTGTTACCACCCCTTATATTTCTAGGAACCGAGTCGATGATAAAATAGCTCAATACATCAAAATTTTTGTTATGCACTAGCTTAAAATGGCGAGCTACAGGGTAGTTTTCGTCGGAATTAACTATTGCCCTTAAGTGCTGTAGAATGCGATTATATGCCTGCAGTTTGTACTTCCAACATATTTCATTCTGCAAGTGCACTCAAGCACATATACAGCATAGTCGGTACGACATGTGTATAGGCCTCGGATTTTAGTGGGGCTGGGCTGAAACACACTTTGTTATTCCGTGGTGTTTACACCAAATTTGCATGATCTGCATGAAATGCATCTATGGAATCCTGTCTTATTAGAGAGCTAATTCTTACTAGTTACCACCTCTGGGCTCGATTGCACTAAAGCATCCCTCATCGAGGGTTATCTTCTAAAGGTGATAGAGGGCTGATCAGGTAGGACCTGTGCTAGTGTGATGTCATTCTTTAATATCGGCCAATGCTTGTTAATGATCCCCCTAACGTTTCTTTCTTCTGTGTTAAAGGTGGTGATCAATCTTATTGGCTCTAGAGAAGTACAGGGATCTGAGCTGGCATTACCTACTTCCTTTATCTTACGATAGTTGGTAGTTTTCAGATACTCTTCTCTAGAAGGGCAGTTAGATTTGGTCCTGGCTTCCTGTAGTTCTAGTGAACAATAGTCTTGTGCCAGAAATCTTTTATGTGCCTCCATCTGACAGGTCTCCAAGTCCCTGTCAGAACTACAAATCCTATGCATTCTCAGGAATTCACCGTACGGAATACTTTTATTAGGTAACCTGGATGCGCACTACTGGCATGCAGTATTGAATTAGCTGCCGTTGTCTTTCTATGCATTCTAGTTTGAATTTCATGATTATCAATATAGATCTCTACATCAAGGAATTGGATACTAGTTTTACTGATATCAACCGTGAACTGTAAATTGAGTTTATTATTGTTAATGGTGTTAACAAACTCTTTAGCTGATTCCACTGTGCCCTTCCAAATCATACAAATATCATCAATAAACCTCCAAAATTGAATGATGTTGGAGTCATACAACCATTTGTGGGTGCCCCTGAGGACATGCTCCTCCCACCACCCAACATGTAAACATGCATAGGTTGGGGAAAAACATGCCCCCATGGCGACACCCCTCTTTTGCTGATAAATCACTTTATGGGCACAATTGAACCATTCTGAGCATCATAACATTGTGCTGACAATAATTTATACTCCGTTGGTCCAGATAATACTTCACTGCTGAGAGGCCGTCATTATGGTGGATACTGGTGTAGAGGGCACAACATGCAATGTACATACAGAAGCACTGCGCATGACCCACTGGGGGTCTCTGCATGTATTTAAAAGCGACAATTGACATCATCTGTGTGAACCTGAGCTGCCCATGAGGAAGAAGCTGTGTCCTTGAAATGCGTCGGCGAAAATGTACCTGAAATGAAGATGCCGGTTTTCCTTTAACAATAAAACCGGTTTGGTTTAAACTGCTGGGAGTGCTTTCTTTAAGCTTTCAGGCCTTTGGAGTACATAAATAACACGGCAGCCCTGCCGTTAAAGGATGCACAATCTCAACAATTAAAGAGAGGCTGCATTGGAACTTTGCAGTAGCCGCGATCAGTCCAGCAGTTTGGAGATAAATAACCTGCAGGACATTTGAGGGCCCACTGAAGAGTGAGAATTGCTTTTTAATTAAGGATTGCACAGAACTCACTAGGAGGATAACTATTTTCCAATGTGGGACTTGATATCCCAGCATGCAATGTACCATACAGAAGCACTGCGCATGACCCACTGGAGGTCTCTGCATGTATTTAAAAGCGACAATTGGCATAATCTGTGTGAACCTGAGCTGCCCATGAGGAAGAGTCTGTGTCCTTGAAACGCAGCGGTGAAAATGTACCTGAAATGAAGTTGCCGGTTTTCCATTAACAATAAAACCGGTTTGGTTTAAACTGTTGGGAGTGCATTCTTTAAGCTTTCTGGCCTTTGGAGTATGTATATATATATATATATATATATAAATATATAAATATATAAATATATATAAATATATACATATGGAAGTAATTGTTTACTTTTGACCCTTTTTAATGTATAGTTACCCAATTCATGGGTCAATTATGCATTGGTTCTAAGGTTAAATAAACCATTCCAAAATGGCGCGCACTGTGGCGCTGTAAGGGTCTGTCCCTTGTTGATGTTCATCACTCATACATGACGTTATTTAAATGTGTATGTTGGGCAGTGGGTCGTGACACTGACGAAGGCTTCTGCCGAAACGTTTGTTTGCTGTTAATAAACTACACGCTGTGCTAGTAACCGCCGGAGTGCTGCTCTTTCTTTTCCTGATACGGAGGAGTGTTCGAGCGTTCTATATTGCGGGTGTCTACGACCTGCTGAGCAGCACCCGCTCCAGAGTGCCTGAGGGTTTCGTGGAAAACTCGAGCGTTGGAAATTGGTATCCCTCGAGCACCGTCGTGACACGTTTGGACACCGGAGAGGTTCGGCTCTGAAGTAACGCCATATCAAATTCCTCTATTGCCGATTGCAGGCACGGACTACACGTCTGACCGGTGAGCTCCTCCTTTCTTATACTTATGAGGAAGTACAGTGATTGACGGCAGAGCGTCCAGGAGGGTGAATTGCAGCGTGTCTCGAACCAAAATGGTATCGAGTTACAGCATTTGATTAAGTGAGCACGACCCGACCTTTTTGCATTATGGAGATGTTTGGTGAGGATGAACGATGCGCGTTTGCGCAAGACATGTTCATAAAACGGGATAGACCTCTAACTGCGACTGCCTCGTCCTCTGGGGCGGGGAGCGGAAACAACAAACTAAATGAATTGTTCTTCAAACTTGAAAAGCTACATGAGCGGGAGATCCGCAAATGGTGGGAGGCCACTAGCCTCAGCAGCTATATTGATGAAAAAATGGTGCCGAGGGGACTGAGAGTGTATACCATACCTGCGTACGTGCACCCTGACCCGCAGCTACTAACGGATTGGCAAGACCATACCCAAGCGTACTGCGATGGCATCCTTAAACTCCTAGTAAAATAATCTTGGAGCGATAGGGATAAGGCCCTGGCTGAAATTCATCTGCTGGAAATCACCATTGACGCAGAGGGTGATGTAGTGAAGGTGAATGAACTCAAGGAAGCCCTAAAAAAACGATTGGTCAGATATCAACAAAAGATTATGGCGCGAAAACAAGAAAAATTTGAGCGCGATGAGAACGACTATCGACAGGGACGTATCCTTACGTTCGCAAAGAAATATGACGCACCCAGGAAAGCCATGAATCAAGGAATTACAACGACACCCGGCTCAAGTGTACCAACTTCAGAGTCCGAGGTAACGGCAGACGAATCAGGTGATGATCATCGAGAACAGAGAAGCGAGCGTAGGAGAATCCCTGTCCCTTTTCATACCGAGTTCCAACTAATCCGGCAAAACTGGCTGAGAGGAGGCAAAAACAAGCCCCCGGAACTACAAGAAAAAGAAGAACCAGGAGATCAGGGGGAGGTGGCAAAAGGAAGAGGAAGGGGCAGGGGAAAGCCAAAACCCCAAACCCGATCCAACCGCAAAACGAGGAAGTAAATAATATTGATCAGACCGAAAAGATTAACCTAACTGTAGTTAATCTCACAAATAGATCTCTGACCAACGAACAACACAAACTCCTTAGTTTGGGACTAAGCTTCTGCCCCAATGCGGACCTTGAATTCACGCAAACCAAGATAGACCTTTTCAAATTCACCAGAAAACTTAAATTACATAAGTATTTCAAAACAAGACCACACATCAAGGGGACACCCAAACCTGGGATCAGGTTAACAGCCACTGACACCCTGATGGTTAAAGACATGCCCTGTATCAAAGCTATGGAAGCTTTGAGAACTGAAAATGAGGACTTGGGTAATTTTGACATGGACATGGCCGAGAGGGCAGCGGCCCAGGGCATCGAGCAGGAAAGGGATGGCAGTCATTTCAAACCTCTCTCAACATTCATTCCTCAATCTCCCTGGGACGCTATTGACGCTTTCTCAGAAGCCATGATGTTGGAACTAGTAAAACAAAGAAATGTTTCTCATTCAACCACAAGTAACATCACTCAATCTCAAAAGAGAGCCTTACAAGAATTATTAAGCGACAAAAAAACGATCATAAAACCTTCGGATAAGGGAGGCAATGTCGTCTTAATGACAAGAGAATATTACCATCAAGAGGCTATGAGGCAACTCTCTGACATAAAGTACTACACTACCACCACCAGAGAATTGTATGAATTGAGTATCAGGGAATACGACACCCTGATTTTGAAGTGGTATAACCTCTCAATGCTTGGTAAAGATGAACACATTTTCTTACCTAGTAGCAATCCGATGGTACCTACGTTTTACCACCTGCCAAAATGACATAAGAATAACATCACCCCTCCAGGCCGGCCGAATGTAGCATCTATCGGCGGGCTGACAGAAAACATGTCCAAATTTGTAGATAATTACATCTTCCCTCTGGTCTTAAATTTGGAATCTTATGTCCAGGACACCAAAGATTTTTTGAACAAAGTGGACAATATGGACTGGCAACCGGACTATCTGTTCTTAGTGATGGACATTACTAGCCTATATACCATCATTGAGCATGCCCACGGATTGGCTGCCGTGGAACACTATCTAAACAAACGCTCGATCCGCTTTGCACAACACAATAATATGTTAATAGAATTTGTGCAATTCTGTTTAAACAACAATATATTCTTGTTTGAGGATAGTTTGTACCGGCAGACCTCTGGGACGGCGATGGGCACCTGCTTCGCTCCCAGCTACGCGAACTTGTTCGTTGGCTGGTGGGAGGAGCAGGTGCCCAGGAGCCATCATGAAGGCGGGGAAAGCGGAAAAGTGGTACATTGGTACCGCTACATTGATGATTTGTTCATCGTGTGGCAGGGGACTGAGGACATGGCAGCAAAATATATCCATTCCCTCAACAATAACATCTATAATGTACACCTGTCTGGGACCATTAGCGGGGTGGCAGCCAACTATTTGGACCTACGGGTGTGCATTGAGGATGGCCATGTCCGCATTGTATCGTAAAGAGACAGCGGGGAACTCGATCCTTTTTGCCAAAAGTTCCCATCCACCTAAACTCATTAAGAGTATCCCCTATGGGGAACTCTTAAGAATAAGAAGAAACAGTACCCAGGACAGGGATTTCGAGGCGGCTGCCTCGGAATGCCTATCACGCTTCCGACTCAGAGGATATGACGAACCACTTTTAACTAAAACTTTGAAGAAGGTGAGAATGACTTCGAGAAAGGCCCTACTCTGTCAGAAACTGAGTGGGGCAGATGCTAATACAAAGAATGTTTTCAGAATGATCACTCCTTATTCTACTGGTGCAGACAGTCTCAGAACGATGATGCGCAAGAATTGGCACATCTTGCTCACAGATGACGTTCTAAGGGAGGATCTACCACCGCATCCATTAGTGACCTTTAGCAAGGCTAGGTCTTTAGGTGACAAGTTAGTACATAGTCATCTAGAACCCTTACCACCTCAGACTAACACTTTAAAAACAATGAGTGGCTTCTTCCCTTATGGGAAGTGTAAGGCGTGTAGTAATAGTCGAAGGGTTTTACAATATGATATTCCTGATGCTGGTAGGACTAGAAAGATCCAAAAATGTATCACCTGCAGTACCACCTATGCTGTGTATTGTCTGATATGCCCATGCGGTCTGAGATATATTGGGAGCACCATCAACCAACTTAAGCTCAGAGTGCTGGAACATCTTAGGGCTATCGATAAAGTTGAGCAGGCCTACCCGGTAGCACGGCATTTTGCCGAACATCATAATAAGGACAGGAGTAAATTACGCTTTTTTGGATTAGATCATGTCCCATACAACCCACGGGGGGGGACAGATTGAGAAGGCTTAGACGCCTCGAATCGAGGTATATCATCGACCTGTCCACCAAGTCCCCTAAGGGCATGAATAGCGGAGAAGAAATGATAGTTCATTTGGGCAAATGAAAGAAAAAACATTGTCTGATAATGTAGTCAGATTGGCCTTTATGTCTGCTGTATCATTTCTGCAATTTTCAAGAAGATATCATATTGCGTATTGTATATAATGTATAGATTGAATAACTACATTCCTTTCCTATGAAAATCACTGACCTTGCGTTATAGGGGAATCAATACTAAATCATTATTGAATGTATTTTGTATCCTAATATTTTTCTCCTTTTCAATATGTTTCTCCTTTTCTGTGTTCCATTTTTGTATGTCTGGTTTCTATGGACAGGTGTATCACTATATATTATGGTACCATGAATTTTCAGGCTATAACTGATATACCGCTTATTTATGGGCGAATGGCCTGCATATTTAATTGTCATTTCTCCATCCTTAATCTCATTCTCATTTCTGTTCCTTGCCGGACGGACGTTCGGCTGTCCACAGAGTTGTGAGGTCTGTTTCCCCGGATCTATTAAGCCCTCGACCAATTAATTTTCTACTACTAATCATGTAGGGCGGTAACAAAGAACTGTCGTAAATATCAATTATGCCAAACGTATCTCCTTGTATATATATTTTTCCCAGCATGCTTACATTTATTTACTTGATGTACATCTTTTTCTCTTTTGTACAAGGGACCCATGCCGATCCACGGCTTTATTATTTCTATAAATAGAAGTAATTGTTTACTTTTGACCCTTTTTAATGTATAGTTACCCAATTCATGGGTCAATTATGCATTGGTTCTAAGGTTAAATAAACCATTCCAAAATGGCGCGCAATGTGGCGCTGTAAGGGTCTGTCCCTTGTTGATGTTCATCACTCATACCAGACGTTATTCAAATGTGTATGTTGGGCAGTGGGTCGTGACACTGACGAAGGCTTCTGCCGAAACGTTTGTTTGCTGTTAATAAACTACACGCTGTGCTAGTAACCGCCGGAGTGCTGCTCTTTCTTTTCCTGATACGGAGGAGTGTTCGAGCGTTCTATATATATATATATATATATATATATATATATATCAGCACCAAACTTTGGCGTGCTCAAGCCTCTCTCGGCGGCAGGCACTCGGCGGGGTCCCCTAACCATTCGAACAACACCTGGTAGAAAGATCCTTCAATCGGAAAAAACCAGAGCCGAGGCCTCAATAGTGCTCAGTGTGATTTATTGGCACACTCGGGAAACACCCAACGCGTTTCGACGTTCCCTCACTTCTTTGTCACGGGTGAAGTTTGTTACGCGGCGATTCTTTTTTAAAGATACAGTGATTTCAACGCGTGCATGTGATACATAGAAACAGAAGAGTTACAATGTTGCCACATTTTGTTCGTATACAACTTACTCAATAAAGATTGAAAGTATACTTCTATTAAAGTGCCGAACATACACAATAAAAAGACATGTTGAACAAAAATGTTAAACAGGAAATTTTGTTTAACTGTCAATAGTCATTTAAACTAAGACGTCACGAAAATGTACAATTGCTTGTTTGTAGCTTCCACCCACATCAGGGATTGTGGGTGGAAGCTAGTTTCATGCAGAATGCTGTTTGATGCAGTATGTTTTAGACACACTGTTGTTTTGATTTGATTATCTTCAATGTAAACTGTGATCTCCGGGAATTATACTGTTGCAGTACTTGTATTACATGTAAATGTGAGGCCAATTTAATTTTGATTTAACTTATTGAAATATTCCATCAATTCACTCATTCAGTCCCACTCCAAATGATAAACAAATCATCTATATATCTAAGCCATAGGTGTAGTTTGTCGATGTATTCTTCAGGGCCTTCTACCCAAGCTATTGTTTTCTCCCACCAACCCATCGTCAGGTTTGCATAGCTTGGAGAGAAGGAAGCTCCATGGCTGTACCACAGATCTGCAAGTACAATTAACGATTGAACAGAAAGATGCTGTTCCGAAATCAGAACTCGATCATTTCAAGTAAGAGTTCTGAGCGTTTTAAATACTTGATGTTTCTTTGGGCCAGAAAATATTTAGTGGCTCTGAGGCCCACTTTGTGGCTTTGGAAGTGTACAATGAGACGACATCTATAGTAACCAGCAAGAGGCTGCTTCACCATTCTGTATCATCTAGAAGTCTAAGAAAGTCTCCTATATCTTTGATGTAAGCATTCAATGTGGTAACCATAGGAGCTAGAATATTATCTACATAAAGCTCGATTTTCTCATAAAGTGATCCACAACTTGATATTATCAGACTTCCTGGTGTTACTGTTATTGTTAAAAGGATTTATAGAGTGCGTGGCTACCCGAAGGCTTCCCAGCGCTAGGCAGATGAACCGATGGAATGATCGCGAGCAGGGAATGGCTTAGTTGCAGTTCGTGAACATCCAAGTTTTCAAGTTTTTTCTAAATGTTGCCTCAGCAACTGTGAATCTGATCTCCCACTGGAGGGAATTCCACAACTTGGGCGCATGGTGGGAAAAAACTCTTCTCCCCATCTGGCCCTTTTTACTCTGGTGGTTTTTTAGCAGGCGCTCAGAGCTGGACCTCAGACATCTACTGGGAAGATGTAGGGACAGCAGATTCCTAATCTTACTGGGCCCTTTGTTGTTTATAGCTCTGTGTGTTAGGCAGAGTATTTTAAACCTATTTCTCGCCTCAATACGGAGCCAATGTAGGTTCCTACGATGAGCCACTGCTGATTCTTTCATAGGAATTTGACACAGAAGTCGGACCACTGCGTTCTGGACTACCTGCAACTTATTGATAAAACATTTAGGTGAGCCTAAGAAGAACGAGTTGCCGTAATCCAGCCGTGAGGTAACGAGGGAATGAATAACCATTTTTCTTAGCTGTATAGGAATGAGCCCGGTGCTCTTACTGAGCATTCTTAGAAGCCCATAGCCAGTACCTGCCACCTTCCTTGCTTGGGTTTCCATGGTCAGCTCCCTATCCAACCACAAGCCCAGATTCTTAATGGTTGAGTTGGGAATGGTGGCTTTACCCAAACAGCGTGGCCAATTTACTATAGGCCTGGATATCCCTGCGTTCCCTAGGATCATCAATTTGGTCTTATTTACCTTTAATTTTAAACAGCTCCCTGTCATCCAGTTAACTACTTGTTCCAGACAGGGGGTCAGCTGACCTGCCCTCCCGTTGGTCCTGGAGTCCGGTGACACCACCAATTGGGTGTCATCAGCATAGGAGATCATGGAGATGCCATATTCCTGCACAATGTCCGCCAGTGGCTGCATATAAACATTGACTAATGTTGGGCTTAGTGACGAGCCCTGTGGTACGCCGTCGGTCAATTGCTTTTTTATCCGAAAGGAAATTGGACTCCATAACCTGGAAGGATCTCTCCTCCAGCAAGGATCTTAGCCATTCCAGTGCTTTGCCCTGGATGCCCTTTTGACTTAATCTGTATGCCATCAGCCCTTAGTCAACCGCATCGAATGCTGCACTCAGGTCTAACAGACGTATCGCACCCGATCCCCCCTGATCAAGTCATTTTTAATTCTTCTGTTACTACTAGTAGGGCGGACTCCATGTTGTACTGTGGGCGAAATCCCATCTGTGTAGGATGTAATCGGAGATTATCTTCCAAGAATTGAGACAAGGTTTTGTTGACATGCTTCTCCAAAATGTTGCTGATAAATGGGAGCAAGGAAATTGGACGAAAGCGTTTTGTGGACCTTGGGAAGAAAATGTATGGTAGGGATGATGGGCTTCTCATTCTTGAAGAAATCAGCTTCTTCTTCACTTATTAATCCTTCTCCCATCCATCTTTTAATTGATTTGATACATTTGCACATAAACTCAGTACATAAATGAAGTAAAAGGCTTTATTTAGGTGTTGCAGATTTAGATAGCACCTTAAAACTGTGTTTATTAATGAATTTAGTGAAATCTTGGGATATACAAAGCCCATACAGGGTGAGGTTGTGGGTATTACATAGATTTCCATTGATTACTTAGGTGCAGCACATTCGTAAGAAAATTGACCATGTGAAGATGACACTGATTAATACGCGACAAGCACTTAGCACTTTATGTGAACATGTATATGGAAGGCATATACATTGGCGAATGTATTGAGAGACTTATTGATGGCAAGATTGTGCCCATTGAGGGCAAGATTGTGCATGTCTGGAATGGATTGAGGATTGTACCCCACCACGTAAATTCATTACACTTGCGAGACCATCGTCTAGGTTGATTATTTTGATTGTTAAATAATGATTTCCGGCACGCCTGGTAACATTGCGAAAGGTGACCACCAAAACACGCCTGTACTTACACAAGTTTGTTAAATAAACTGATGAGTGGTTTTCCTTGTGAGGACACGGAGCATCAATTTCTACGTGGGTACACCCATCCGCGAGTGCGCACCTACTGGCATTTGCCAATAGGTAATTGTAGTTCCGGGGTAGTTTCCGTAGGAAGAGCGTTTTTTCATTTGCCAATAATTTTGGTGCTGTTTTCCGAATACTCACAAAATTTTCAAAACTAGTTTAACGCTCAATTCGGCTGCTGTCTTGAAAAGTTTGAAGTGATCCGTCGAGCAGGGGCCAAGAAAAAGGGGTGGTCCCTAAACATGTTTTCTCCATGTTAATTTCCATAGGAACTATAGACATAGTAATAGCCCGAACTGCAACAGAATTACACCTAATTGGCAGAAATGTAGCTGTGGGTCCAGAAAGAGACCTTTTTGATAATTGGTGTAAATTCATTCAGTACTTGCAGAATAATTTAAAGAACTCTCCAGTAGTATATATATGGATGCGGAGGATCCGCGACCCGATCCAGTCATGTGCTAAGATCTGATTGGCTGCCAACACTTCAAGCCAGGAAGTATTGGTAGCCATCTGGTAACTCGGCTTGAATTGGGTCACAGAAAAAAAATGTTAAAAAAAGCAAAGGAGGCAGGATAGAAACACCCAGGCCCCCTAGGCCTCTTGAATGCAAGGTGGTCCCACAAAGGGTAAAAAAAGCATTAAAAAAAAAAAGTTGGCAGGAGTCGCACTAGATCCACGGATCCTGCGGAAAATGTAAAAAAAAAATGAAGCGCGGACTCCCGCGCTTTGTTATTAATCGCCTCTAGGGTGGGTCAGGTCTGGGGGCATTTTAGAAATAAAGGAGGGGGGCGCACAAGCCCCACCTCTTGGGGCTTATTATGCCCCGGGGACCACCACCTCCCCTGGGCTTCATTAATGATAAATGGGGGGGTGCTCTTGGGTCCCCTGGCCCCAGGAACCACCACATCCCTGGGACCATACTCTCAAAATAAATCACAGGGGCCTTAAGGACCCCTTGTGCCCCGGGTTCCACCACCTTCCAGGGGCTTATGGATTCTATGGGGTGCCTCTTGGACCCCCTGGATCCAAGGATCACCACCTCCCGGGGCCAAAAACAAGTTTTAGATGGGTGGCTTCAGGCCCCCTCGAGTACCACCACCTCCCCGGGCTGTTCTCATCCCTGGGGATCGCCACATCCCTGGAGCAGGCCCTACAATCAGAAAGGATGGGTGATGTCAGCCCACCCTCTTGGAGCCAAAGATGGCCCTGGGGACCACCACCCCCCAAAGCCGGCTCCTGCTATGACCAGGGTTTCCCATCCCCGGGGCATAGCTGTTTGCTATGACTTGGCAGGAGTTTAACTGCTCCCGTCACTCCACAGCAAACTGTGCTCCGCTTTCAGCAATTGATAGCATTAGGAATGCTCTTGCTTGCTGAAAGCGGAGCACAGTTGATTTTACAGAGAGGGAGCTGTGTGTTAGCAGATCCCGCTCTGGAAAATCAATGCTGGCTCCCCCAGGAGGTGGGGAGCTGGCAGGGACTGCGGGGGCCGTGAGGCTCCCCCCATGGTCCCCAAGAGAGTGGGTGCCCTGGGTGGGACCAGAGCACCCACAATTAAGGCCAGGCCTCGGGAGATGGGGTACTCGAGGCCGAAATTGGCCCAGAAGGGGGGCCTCATGGACCCCTTTCCCATCATTTTTTTTTGTTTTTAAAATAAAATGGCCAGGCACCGTGTGATGGGGTCCCCGGGGCCGAAATCAGCCCAGGAGGGAGCCGCTTAGCCCTCTCCTCTTATTTTAAAAGTTGAAATAAAAAAATGCTAGGCATTGGAGAGACCTGCTCCTCCATTGAAAAAAGGCCTGGCCCCTGGGGATGGGTACCCGGGGTCAAAAACGGCCAGGGAAGGGGCCATGTGGCCCCCCTTCCCTAATAAATAAAAAATAAAAAAAACAATCAACAAGTTACCGGTGGCCTGCCCCATTTTAACCCTACTCTGCAAACGTACCTCCTGGCACACAACTGGTTTGGGGATGAAGTTGCCTTCACTGCAGAGGGTCCTTGGGGGCCAACAAGCCCTCCTGTTGCCTCCAGAGAGACCCAAACAGCAGGATTGCTGAGAGGAATTCAGAGGGCATTCCCTCTTTCTCCACCACTCTGCAAATGCACCTCCTGGTGCACTGCTCATTGGAGGATGAACTTCCCTTGTCTCCAGAGGGTCCTTGGTGGCCAACAAGCCCTCCTGTTACCTCCAGTAAGTCCCACAGAGCGTGATTGCAGAGAGGACTTTGAAAGCCATGCCCCTTTTCTCCACCACTGTGCAAAGGCACCTCCTGACGCACTTCTGTTTTGGGGAGGAATTCCCCTTGGCTCTAAAGTGTCCTTGGTGGCCAACAAGCCCTTCTGTATTCTGCAGTAATTTCCACACATCTCAATTGCTGAGATATCTTTGGAGTCACACCCCTTTCTCCACCACTCTGCAAACGTGCCTCCTGTTGCACTGCTGGTTGGGGGATGAAGTCCTCTTGGATGCTAAGGTTTCTTGGGGGCCCGAAGCTCTCCCGTTACCTCCAGTACGTCCGACACAGCATCATTCCTGGGAGCTGGTCAGAAGCCTTTCTCCACCACTCTTCAAACGCAACTACTAGTTAAAAAACAATGAATTCACTTAAAAAAACAAAGGTTATAGGGTTGTTATATTTAGGAAATAGAATTATCAACACCTTGAGATGTCATCAGTGATGTCATGAGTGATGTCACTGACCATGTCATGAGTGATGTAATATGTGACGTCATCAGTAGTGCATTGCACGCGCAAGTTATAGTGAGCCCAACTAACTATAACGTGGGAATTTCAATGGTTTTATGCGAGTAAAATTTCCACCTAACTATAACTGGTGTGAAACCTATGGTTTTTTCAGTGAATATATATATATATATATATATATATATACATATATATATATATATATATATATATATATATATATATATATGTATATATATATATATATATATATATAGGTAGGTTGTTATAGTTAGGACCTAGTTTCCATAGGAAAAGTATTTTTTGACTTGGCTATAACTCTGGCTTTGTTTGACCAATCTTCATAAAATGTTCCCCAAAAAGTGTCAAGGTGGGTTCTATTGTTATGTAAAGTTTGGGGGTGATCCGTGCAGTGGGGACCGAGAATTTGGGGCACAAAATAAGGTAGCGTTTGTAATAGTAATTCCCAGAGGATCCTTTAGACACGCCTACAGGCTAACACAATATCGATGCATACAATATTGAAACACACAAATATTAGAAAATAAATATTATTTTTAAAAATATCACCTTCCTATACTTAACTAGTAAAACCACAGAAATTGAGAACACAAATATCTTTGTAAAAAATATTGATTTCTACTTATAACCAAAACAAAAATATTAGAAACAAAAATATTGTCACCTTTACAAACACATATAATATATCAAAAATATTGATTCATACAATATCGACAACAGTAATATAGCCAAAATAATTGCAATATCATTAATAAATATTAAATAAAACATGTTTATGTAAAACAATTATTTGAAATAAACCTTTTCACACGTTTAAATTAAAAATAAACATATTACATTACCAAAATAATTACAGTTCATTCCAAATATATATAACTTAATTCATAACAAAATGTCCAAAAAAATATTGCCATTAAATACAAACATTTACACATCAACTTAAATATTAATAAATATATATAAATACAATTATATTAAAAACTACATATCAAACAATATAAAAAAAACTAAATTGGCATTTCCAATAGCAGGACTTACCTGGTGTAAGAACTTTAAACTAAAACTAATCAATAAAATCAAACTATAAACTACCTTATCTAATAAAATCAGATAAACAATTAAATCAACAATATAAAAGGCACACTAATTTTATCAATGAAACTTCTATAAACAACAAACACTGCAAGACGAGGAAACTCTGCTGGAGTCTCTAACCAGACCTTAAAGAAGAAATATATACATCTTGACAACAACCTAACCAAGTAAGCAAAACTGATATTTAAACTAAAATTCACTCATAATTTAACTTCAAAATATGAAATATCAATTATTTAACACAATACTCTCTACCTGTTAACACATAAAACTGTGAATCTGCCAGTAAAAGAACACCAATCACAAACCAGCAAAAAGATATAAAAAAGTAAGTATTTAAAAATTATTAATTAATATAAACTCACCACAAAAGCACCACAAAAACAAATAAAAATAAACCTAACAACCTTAACCTCTACCAACTGCAACCAAATGTAATTATACTATTACACTACTACCAGATACACCGACACACTGGCACAGCATGGTAAATACATAACATCCTAGGACGGAAAACAATTACCAAGGCCCTTATTACTATTTCGGTCGGACCGCCACCGACCAACCAACAGCTCTTTGGTCTGACCACCATATTACAATCCTGGTCATCTGACCCTAAAGGGTCGTGGTGAACACTTCTACCTCCAACAGGATCAGTGATCCCATAAGGGCAGTGATCAGAATCGCAATCCCGAATGGAGGCGGGATTACATTATTCCTTTCCGACAGCCTTTTTATTTCAGAAAGACCACCATGAATAGGCTGTCTGAAATAGATTTTGGGGGTCCCAAACAGGACCCCCTTCCATTGTGGGCCATAGTACAGGTCCAGGGTGCACATGTAGTGCCCCCACTCACCTCCATGCACTGTGTAAAGGAATACTTTGCTACCGCCAACCCAGCATTGGCATCGTACTGCTTGTCGGGTGGTCTCCTGAACACTGCAGTATCGGTCCGTTGTCCGACCGACCATCCTCATATTAAGGCCCTAAGTCACATGGGTTACACCTATAACGAAGAAAGTTCATCAACAGAAAATGTGAATTGCAAATGTACCAAATACTAATGCGTGCTACGGGAGGGCCACTTCAAGAGATGAAGCTATAATTCATATAAGAGAGCACAACCACCACCAAAATGTGACAGAAATAGAAGTAAGGGAGGTATTGCAGGATATTAGAAAGGCAAGCACTATCTCCTAGGAACCAACAATGTAAATCTTAAAAGATATATTGCCTAAGTCCCTGAGCATATTACAGGGCAACTACCATCTATACCCACTTTAAAACGTTTAATTGCACAAACTAAAAAAAACACCAGTGATACGCCTCCTTCCCCTAGAAGATACCAAGACATAGAATTACCTGAACATTTAACAATGACACATAATGATGAACATTTCCTTTTTTATGACAACCTAAACAGTGAAATACAAATCCTAATATTTGTCATGGCAAATAACTGACTAAAACTAAGCCGTTGTCAAACCTGGATGATGGATGAGACCTTCAAAATGAGTCCCAAGCCATTCACTCAAATATACACCATATGTGGTGAATATCAAAACAGAAATAGCCCTACTACCAAAATAAAGAAAGCAGCCCTTATTACAAACTCTTAAACAATATCAAACATAAAACAAATAACTACTACCCACAAAAATAGTTATAAACTTTGAACAAGCCATGACTCAGACCATTTTAATAATGTAACCCCACCTTGCCATATAAGGCTGTTACTGTCATGTCAATCAAAGCGTATGAAGACACCTCCAACAATCTGCATTAAGGGCATGATTACGAGTCTGGTGGTCCACGGAATGCCAGACTCATGGGGGCCTGGCAGTGCTGACCTCCCGACCAACCTATTACAAGTTGGGCGTTCGGCCCGCCACAGGCCGCCACAACCACCAGGAAATTGGTGTTCCCTGGCAATGTTGCGGTGGTCAGGAGGCCACAATATGCTTGGTGGGACCACCGCAGTCCCGTCAAGCATATTGCAAGTTTCCTCACCACCAGCGGTGTCATAGAGGTTCCTCCTCCTTGAACACCAGGGCAGAGAGGAAAGAAAGGGAGGCCCTGTGCACCCCTGTGTGCATGCACCCCACTTCCTGCACATCATGGACTTTTCAGTCCATGTCTTGCAGAAACAGTTTTTTCATTGCCATTCCAGTGGCCATTTTCTGAGGCAGTGCAGTGGGAACATCAAAATCCAGCCCACAAGACAGGTGGAAACTCCTAATCTGGAAAGAGGGATGACCACTGCTTTGACAGTGCAGTGTCGGAGCGGGCCAAATGCAGCACCGCCAAAGTCATAACCAGTTGTGGCTCGCAGAGGGAGAGCTGTGGGCAGTGGGGCGGGGGCATGTGAAGGGCAGGATGGGGGTAGTGGAGTCGGATATAAGACGGCAAGGAGTAAAGTAAGTACATAAAACTATTTACCTTGCGCTCGCTACATCGCCAACTCAGCGATGCAGCGAGTGCAAGGTAAATAGTTCTATTCATTTATTCATTTACTTTACTACTTGCCATCGTATGTCTGACTCCACTATCCCCCCACCCTGCCCCTCCCTAGCACCGCCCCGCAGCTCTCCCTCTGCGAGCCACCACTGGTTGTAACCGGGACGGGAAGTGTAGGATGTGCTATAAACTACCAATCCACCTTGAAATAAAAAAAGTGATAGCACTAGCCCATGTCACTGTCACAAAGATAGCTAACCACTATAATTTACTACTAGAAAACCCTTTCTACCAACAAAACAAAGGCAAACTAAGCCTCTAGTGGATCATTTCAAAGACATTTAGGTTGCCAGACTGCATCACTCTGGACACAGACGCCAACCTCAGTTCCAAATACCATGGTGGAATGTCTATAACAGTACCTTGGCACAGGATGCCTGAACAAAATATTCAGGTGTATGATGGTACAATGCCTTCCAATCCACACTAGGCAGAACCAAACCTATATTCTATACATTTATAGAAGCATTTAAAAAAAGAGCAAAGTTGCCAACAACTACGAATGGAGCCCCCTTTTAGCCAAATTGCACCTAAACTTAGCAAACAAACAAAAAGAATGCATGGCATGCTACAATTTAAAGTCAAACACACCATAAACGACAAAGGAGTAGATTAAATAGAAATAATAGTCAAAAGCATATTATAAAATAAATAGTAACCTGCAGAAGTCTCCAAATGTGATCACCAACTCTAAACCAAGATGACAAATCATTTTTTATATAAATAATGAACATAATATTTAATTACATCAGTCATTAACTTAAACTCCAATATTAAATAAGACATACACTATTTACATGAAAAATGTAAATCTGACCAACCAAAAAACTGAAAGAACAAACTCGACCCATCACTTAAAATAAATACAACATTTAAACCCACACATTCCCATATAGCAATCACATAATGCTAACGCAAATAATAAAATATAACATTTCCCACGGAAAAATATAAAATAAATATAAATTACTGTTCAGTAGCTGCAGATCTTCTTCTGTATGTACACAGTAAAAAGTAATAATCCTGCAAAAACTGGAAAAATATTTTCCAAAAGCCCCCCAAAAATGCAAAAATAAAAGGAATCCAATAGATATCCCTTGAAGCAATCTCAAGTATGTAGGAACTGTAGGAGAGTAGGGTCTGCTTCCTATGGTTACCCCCACTTTTTGCTGTGCTTCACTGTTTTTTTTACTTTAGTATGGCTGTGGCCCTGCTAATTAGGCCCACAGCCTAGCTGTTCTCTCTCTTAATTGATACCATGTACTTTAGGTACATACCAGATTGGTTACTGAGGCACCTTTGTGAGCCCATGTATATGGTACCTTAGGTACCCAGAGCAGAGGGACCCCAGAGGCCTACCAGGGGCTGCAGCATGTATTGTGCCACCCCTGGTTAGCCTTCCAAACTGACACCACAGGTCTGCACCTGCAGCCTGGGTAAGGTGGTGTAAGCACCCCTTACTTAGATATAGTATACCTATATCTTCCTTATATATAGACACATAGTAACCTATAAGTCACTCCTATGGCAGGCCTTGACAAACCTGAAGGCAGAGTGGTTGGTTTTGTGTGAGAGGGTGCCCTAGCATGAGCTGAGCCCCTCTGCAGCTTTCGGAACCATCTCCCTATACCTGTTCTATGATATAGCCATACCATATACTCTTAAGTGCATTATAATCCTTGCGGTTAATGCTAACTTTGGTTTGACTTTATCAAAACATGTCGTTTAAGGTGTGAAACACTTTGGAATACTACCCCCGCCAGTGAGAAGACATGTAGTTACTGGTAAACCCGGTTAAAGTTAAACAAAGCCCCAGCATCGCAAAATGGATGCTGCTGTCACAGACACGAGCCTGCCCTCCTGTTGCCGGTAGGGGAGGCCTGGCCAATAGGTTTCCTGTCCAGGGAGGTGCCAGCACCTCCCCAAACAGGCTTTAGTGTATTGGGGCAGGGTCAGTTGCATTCAGTGAATGCTTTTCAGACACTGCCTGGGGCACACAAGGTGCTCCATGCATTTCCCAGTTCAAACCGGTTGCAGGGGCGCTCAGCCCCAGCTCTGGCACGAAACTGGACAAAGGGGAAGGGGTGTAACCACCCCCTCCCCAGGTCCACCCATAGGAGGGGGCTTAGAGTTAGTCCAACCCGTAAACTTACTATAAGTATAGAACCCCAGTCCCTAGGACTTTAGATTACCCTGGACGAAACTCTGCAACATGTATCTTGGACCATCGACATTCCATATCGACTGGAAGAAATCTCCCTTATGGTCAAGGAGTGACCACACTGTTCAAACAGGCACCAACTGCATCTTTGCCAGTCTGCATTTTCAAGGCACCCGCCGGATCTCGAAGAATCTGCGACACAGGACATGGACTTCCAGACATCTCTGACACTGACCTGCGCTCCCAGCAAAGCTGAGACCTGTAGCGGACACGAGAGATATGGGACCGGAACTCCTGGACATCCAGCATTTTTGCGACTGCACCTACTTGCCGAGGTATCCCGAAGTTGTGCATTGGGGTATTTGAAGCCCCTGTCCGAGCTCCTTTTGCACCGAAGTACAGAGGCCAGCTCTCCACGAGTGACCCGTGAGTCCCCTTTCTTCACCGCAGCAACGAGGCGCCTTCGCGGTTCTTAGTCCGTTGGCTAGTGAGACCCAACAAAGGCCAATACTTTGTTTCTCGAGCTTTCCTGGTTGCTCCAGATGTGCTCCCACTACTCTCCAAAGGAGGAGTCCCTCAGACCTTGCTGGCCTAAACCAAAGCCAATATTGTCATCTTTTTTTTTCTTTTTTCCTCATTATGCGATTATTTAGATTAGGAGGCCTCAGGAGTCTGAGGTCCCGTGTTCTGAGCCTTCACTGCCCCGTTGTTTTCGACTGAGTTTGGGGAGTATCCCTTTGGGAATTGTGACCTTTCAGTTATCTCCATTGCTCTTTATCTTTATCAATAATTCCGGAGGTTGTAGGGGGAGCTAGCCTTCCTGGCTACTCAACAGAAATGATTTCTGCCTGGAATTATTGTTATCGCTTTAATCATTGGGATATGTTTCCGGAGACCCGAGAGAAGTTAAAGGCCCGTCTGAAAGTGCTGTTCCCATATTTCCCAGAAGTTTACTCTCTTGGAACTTTTCCCTTACTTGTCAAGTTTGTTATGTCTTACTACAGAATTTAACCAGTTTGCATGTGAGGGTGGTGTTGGTTTAACCCAGTTTATACAAATCTCCCTCCTCGCTAGCAGTATCAGTATGAATAGGAGTTTTTCTTGTTTTATAGTTGACCGTGCCCACCTCACTGATGTTACATATCCCAAAGATAATAAGAGGGGTACTCACAGTTATCTGGATTCCCAATACCGTGGTCAAAGCCTTACCAATCTCCTGCCAGTAGGAGTTGAGTGCGGGACAGTTCTGGAACATGTGGGTATCATCAGCCATCTCCTCATTACATTTGGGGCAGGACTTTATGTTTGTTCCTTTAAATTGCGATAGTTTTTTGGGTGTCCAATATGCCCTGTGTATGGTGAACATATGATTTCTTTTTAATGCAGCTGGTTTTATACAGGACCAACATTTTTCTAGAGATCTTAGCCAGATGGTCTGTAAGTCTAATTCTTGGTCCGGCATATCTTTCCTCCATGTTGCTTCCGGGACTAAGAAATCTTCTTCTCCGGCCCCTATGAAAGCCCAGTACCATTTTGATATTTCTTTTTTTATTGGTAATATTTTTATCATTTTGTTTTCAAGATCCTCGTTCCCCTTTTTTCTTTCTAGTAGAGTGTTAGCCAAGCTGGTTAATTGATAGTATTTAAATTTTGATAATTTGGCTTCAGTAATTACATATAGTTGGTCCCACGTTATTATAGAGTTTTCTACCATCAGTTGTCCCCATCTCACAATTCCTGCTCTTCTTATTGGTGTTGCCAGGGAGTCTTTCAGGCATTCTGGAGTCCCAAGAGAACCCCATATCGGGGCCATGGTACTGTAATACGGTATATTTACATTGTTTCTGATATGGTTCCAAAGCCTTACCGCGTTATATAAGATCTTAAGTTTTATTTTGTTTGAAAAATTTTGGGTGACCAAACTTATATAAGAAGTGGTCTGTTCTGTCCGTCAAATTCTGTAGATAGTTTGGGTAAAATTGATGTTTCTTTAATAAGGGTCTGAAGTTTTTGAATTGAAATGATCTGTAGTACTCATATAGATCAGGGCTTGCTATTCCACCTTGCTCTTTCCTCCTCCTTAATTTATTCCAGGCTATTCTCGTACTTTTAGAAGCCCAGATAAAGCTAGCTACTTCCCCCTGGATATTCTTTAGTGTGTCTTTTTTAAATTCCAAAGGGATTGTGTTAAAAATGTATGTGAACTTTGGAACGATAGTCATCTTTATTGCATTGGATCTTCCCAAAAAAACTAAATGGTAGTCACGTCCAGACTCTGAGTAGTCTTTTCATATCCTTAGCAACTCTGTTCAGATTAATTTGTGGAATTGTTTCGATTTCTTTATCCAACATAATTCCTAAGTATTTTATTTTGTCTTTGTTATGTGGAATATTAGGGCTTGTGTTCCAACTCATCGCCTCTGTTTTCTCCTGGTTTATTAGATAGCCTGAAACTCTACCAAAGTTGTTTATCGTTTTTTCTATTGCCTGATTGGAGTCCTTAAAGTTGTCTGTAAATATCATAAGGTCATCCGCATATAATGCAACTTTTTTTATCCAGTTTTGATGTTTAAAAGGCGTTGTTGAGTGATGTTTTCTGATGGAACAGGCCAGTGGTTCTATGTAAAGATTAAAAAGTAACGGCGACAGGGGACAGCCTTGCCTTGTGCCCCTATGTATATTGATGTTACCAGTCAGATTCCCATTAATTACGATTTTTGCTCTAGGGTTGTTGTATACTTCCCGTACTATGTGGCCAAAGCTTTCACCTAGTTTGTTTTTCTTGATGATTTAATTTAAAAATACCCAGTTAACTCTGTCAAAAGCTTTAGCAGCATCGTACGTAATTATTGTTAGGGGTAATTTTTCACATGTGGCTACGTCTATTGCTGCGATTAGCTCGTGGGTAATCTCATTAATTTGTCGTCCTTTTAAAAAACCTTTCTGGTCTAGGTTAATCAGATTTGGCATGACCTTCGCTAATCTTTTAGATATAACCTGCGTGAATATTTTGTAGTCACAATTAAGTAACGATATGGATCTATATGACTCACATAGCTTGGGGTTTTTCCCAGGTTTTAAAAGGATGCCGATCGTTGCATCATTCCAAGAATCTGGAATTTTCTGTGGTTTAGGTAAATAGTGTTTATTAGATCTGTTAGTTGGTCAACTAGGATTTCCTTTAGGGCTATATAAAATTCATTTGGAAGCGCGTCAGGGCCAGCGGATTTTCCTCTTTTCAAGCCATTTATAACTGCTCTGACCTCCACTGGTTTAATTTTGCTGTTTAGTTCTATCATTTCCTCTTCTGTTAATTTTGGAAGTTGTACAGTATCCAGGTAATTCTTAATCTGTTCTTCAGTTGGATGTATATCTTCTCTGTATAGATTAGAGAAGAACTTTGAGAACTCTTGTCTAATTACTGCGTTGACAGAGCTTTGTAGCGTTTGATCTTGAATCTGGATTCATGGCATATTATTCCTTGTTTGGTGAGATTTAATTCTCCATGCTAACATTTTCCCACATCCTTCCCCCTATTCGTGGTTTGACAGTTTACTGTTTTCCCATTTTTCTCTAACTATGTCCTCCAAGTAGTCAGCAAGGGTTTCTTTAAGCTTTCAGTTCTTTTCTTCTAAAGCTTCCTTTGGTTCTACATAGGATCCACTCTCTAGTTGTATCTCTATTAATTTAATATCCATTTCCATTTTTCTGATCTCCAATTACCTGTTCTTAGTTTTATGGGCTCCTAGATTCAGTAATTTCCCCCTAGCCACCGCTTTATATGCGTCCCAAGTGACTAGTTTCGATGTGCCGACTGAATTGTCTTCAAAGTAGTGTATAGACATAGTTTCTAGTTGATTCACGTTCTGTGGATCATTAAAAATGGTTCGCTCAACTGTCCATCTGGGAGGAGTTATGGTTTTTGATATTAATAGGGTTAGTTGTACAGCAGAATGGTCGGACAGGTGTGCTGGGAGGTGTTCAATGCTTTTAACGCTACCTATAAAATTCCTGCTTAAAAGAAAAAAGTCAATCCTTGACCTATTGCCCAATTTTTTATTATGGAATATAAAAGTTGACTTTTTTCTCCTCTTTGTTTCCACATATCTTCCAAGTCCAGATCTTGCTTATAGTTCCCTAGCCATTCCCTCATTTTTCGTAGATTCAACTGTTTGCTAGGTGGTGCTCTATCTAGTTTTGGATCGAGTATGATGTTATAATCACCCCCTATGATTATGGGGGCGGGGGTTGACAGGAGTTCTGTATAGAGTTCCTGGAGAGGAGACGGACCGTCCAGGTTTGGGCCATAATAGCCTGCTATAGTAAGAATATTTTCGTCTATTCTGATTTTGGTCACTACCCATCTACCTTTTTTATCTACCACTTTACTCTCAACCTTGGCTTTAAGAGACTTTTTTAGAATAATTGCAACCCCTTTTATATTGCAGTCTTGTGTCGTATATATACAAGCATCCACCCAAGTTAGTTTTTTCACTATTTGGTCCCACTCAGAGCTTACAAGATGGGTTTCTTGGAGGATAATGATTTCGCTTTCAGCTTCCTTTAAGTATTCCAAGATTCTTCTTTGTCTGCTAGCGGTTCTGAGGCCGTTAACGTTCCACGAGAGGACTTTAACTACTCTTTCTTTTGACATCTTTGATTTAGTTTGGTGGTATCCTGATGTAGGCTAGTGATTGATTTATAAAACTCCCGTTTGGCTCCTAATTTTTGATTAATGAGGATATTTTTTCTGTTTTTTTTCCCTATTTTGCTCCACACCCATATTTTTACAATATGTACATTACTGAGTATCTGTGAGAATCGAGTTTCCCTCCCCGAGGAAGCCTCCCTTCTTCTTTTGGGCGGGATTTTCCTCCCGATTTGAACTCCGATTTCACCAGATTATTTTTACTTTAATTATTATATATTGAAAAGGACGCTTTCTCTTTTAAAAAATTTTTTTTAATTAGTTTTTTCCATTTGAACCTGATCTTTTATCTGTTGAATAACATTTTCTACCTCTAGGGGCTCCCTTATATTGTGCATTTTGTTACGCCACATTATTCTGAGGGCTGCAGGGAACTTCATCTGTACAATTGCCCGAGGGACTTTAGTTCTTGTATATGCTGTCCTAGTTCCCACTGCCTATCTTGTGTGGCTTTGCAAATGTCAGAACGAATCCTGAAGGACCAGTTGTCTTTATTTAGAGCTCCACTTTTTAAGCCTTCGCTTAAAATTTTCTCTTTTAGTGTGTATGTCTTGAAATTGATTAGGATTTTCCTTGGTGCTTTTCTTTCTTTGGTTTTCCTGAACGGATCTCTGTGGACCCTTTGAATATCCTCCTTCAGGTCACTGTCTTTAGTCCAGGGAAAGAATAACGATAAAAGTCTTGATATCTGACCCTTCCATGTTTTCAGGTACATTCAGTACTCTTAGATTGTTCCTCCTTCCCTGGTTCTCCAGTGATTCCAGCTTCTCTTTAATAGCACGGTCATTCTCTTTTAGTGAGCTTATACTTTTTTTGTTCGCGGCTACCTTTTTGCTGAGAGTTTCAACTGTTGATTCTACTGCCGCTACCCTGTCTCCTAGATCATTTAATTTTTGATCTAGAGTCTCACATGCTTCATGTATTTTATTCTGATTTGCTTCAGATACTGCAAATTTTTCCCACATCTCTCCCATGAGTTTATCCATTTTATCCGTGAAGATTTCCATTAGTTTCCCTGTTTGGTGGTTTATCGGAAAATCATTATCAGCTTGATCAGCAGGCTGTATAGAATGTTCAGGGACTTCTATTATGGGTTGTGCTGATGAATCCTCTTTTGAAACTATGTGGGGCGACATGCCTGATGGTATATCCGACATTTCTCCTTCCCTTATTATCCGCACTCTCCCCCCAGAGATTCTTGGTTCTGGTTCCTTATCTGTCGTAAGGAGTTTATTTGACTTGTCGTCAATGGGTGAGAGTGGTGAGGTGTTCTTGCTCTGCGGTGAGAGATTTCCCCCTCTGACTTGTACCGTCTGTTGGACTTTGAAAAATGATCTTAAGGAGGGAGTCACTTTGAATCTTGGTTTTGCTGATATCGTCCCTTGTTCTTTTGGTTTCGTAGCTCTGGTTTTTATATTTTCTGAGAGTTCCACGAGTTTAGGAGGGGCTCTTTGTTTCCTCTTTGTACTCCTGGGGGTCACAGGTTTTTTTTGGGGAGGCAGAGGGTTTTGTTTGGTAAGTTGCCGATTTCTGAGTCAGTAAGCTGACCTCCCTTTGCCCTCACTCTCTGATATCATCTTTGACCTCCCTTTGCCCTCACTCTCTGATATCGTCTCTGGTTTGTCTTCACTCCCACCTTCTGCTGTCCCTAAAGGGTGTCGACTGCACCCTGCAATTAGATCCGGATCTGCTGCTTCCTGCTCTCCTCCCACCCCCTGTTCCTGTGTCAGCAGTGAATGGCCGATAAGTGATTGCAGCGAGTCAACGTTCGTTTTCCCTGCCCCTTTATTCTCTGATAGCTGATTATTCTCCTCTGCTTCCACCTCTAGAGCCTGGAGAGGACTTATCTCTTTTTGCATCCGTTTAGATTGTCCCAAACAGTCTGTATATAAAATATAATGCCTTCTGTTTTTATTGGCTTTCTGTAGTTCGTTTTTCTTTTCAGGTTCAAGTTTAGTTTTAATTTTAGTGAATTTGGTTTCGTATTTCACCCCCTTCGTCTTCTGGCCATGGAATAACTTTCCCGTGACTGATGTTGGTTCTTTTCCCTGACCGCCGGCAGGTTTGCTGACTCTGCGCTCTATGCCCCGGAACAGGAAGGAAATCCTGCCGAGCGCTTTGCGGCAGCTTTGCCTCGCACCGAGTACCGCGACCAAGATTCCGGAGCGTAACGGGGGACCGAGCTCCGAGTAGCCACCACAGAGCTCGTTGATCATGCCGCGGCTTCTGTTTCAGCCCTAACCAGCCTCGGCTCAGCACAGGTAGGGTATTTTTTTCTTTTGGGGGGCGCTTAATCAAAATCTCCTATAGTTGCTCGAGATGTATACGCATAGTTGCACTGGAAAGCGCCTTTTTACTCACACGCTGCTCTGGTGAAACAGTCGGAGCTCGCGACCGAGCGTCTCTTCAGCCGGCCGCCATCTTCCTCATCGACCCAATATTGTCATCTTGCGTGGGTTGCTGTTGCCAAGGCTTGTTGGGTCCAATCCGGATTCTGACACCGCAGTCAGCTAGATCCTTCATGGGGCAGCTCGAATCCAGCTCCTGGTCATCGTCAATGCCTCCTGGTCCTTGTGGCTGACGAGTCAAGCTTCACCTCTTTCACCTGAAATCACCTGACATCGGCTGGCATCTTCTCCTCACCATCCTGGTCACTGGCTAGTGACCCAGACTCTGTCCCTTCTGCTTTCAGATTCTTCACATCTCCGATCCACCCTTGGATCCACCCAGACACTTTTCCTCTGGTCGCCTGCAGCATTTCTTCACAGCTCTCCGTAGGAATCGAAGACAAAACCCGACACCAAAAGACACCTATGCACCCGGCTTCCCTGGGTGAGGTAGCATGAGTAATCCGGTGCTCCAGTGGGTCTTGACTCTCGAAGTGTCCTAGTCTAAAAAGGTTCCATCGTGGTTCACCTAGAAGTGCCCTTAATCTTTAAAATTGTAACTTGTCCGTTCTCCATAGAAAGTCAATGGTGATCCGCGGCTGTGTTTAGACACTGCACTCGTCCCCCGTGGGCCTCCTGCATCCTAACCTTGCGTGGTTATAGGTAGCCCCAGCGGTTCTACGGGCCCTAGGCCTGCTTTCTAACTCTCACGTGGTTCTTGTACCACTATTTTAGTATATGGTTTGTGAGGCTCCTAGGGCATAACGTATACTGTGCAACTTATCGTATGCTAATTAAGTTCCTTGTATTTTACTTTTACCTCTGACCTCATAAAGAGTCAGAGGGGTTGTGTTGAGAATAAATACATATATATTTGATATATACCTTGTGTGGTGTGCTTTCATTTGATCATTCAAGAGATTATAATTGGTAAAACAACTAGCTTAACTCACCTCTAAGTCTTAGCCTGAAGGCTGTTCTCCACAGCTACCACTAGGATAGCTTTCTATAAGGTTGACTTTACAACCTACCATCAATATGGGACATTTGGACTTGTGCAAGGTGCCCACTAGAATAGTGGACATCATATACCAGGCCAACTTCTTACATTGGTGTGCAGCGTGTGGGATTAGAGCTTGCATTGTTTTACCGAATAATCTTGAGAATGTCATTTGAAAAATCACATTAAGGTACCAGTAGGTACATATAAATCAAGCTTATAATACATAAGTTCTACTGAACGTAGAAGTTGTAGGTGTTAAGGGCTTAGCACACCCTGACTACAACTCCTAGAGAGGTTCTAGTAGGAAACCAAGTAGTGTAGGTAAGTGCACACACCACACCTCACTAGTCATGGCTTTAAGGGCAGGAGCTAGTGCATCTCTGCCAGATGTCAACCAAGTGCAGACATCTAAATATGACACATTCTCCTTCTAGGAGTTAAGGGGTTTGTGTGCCATAAGAAAATTAAAGCAAGGGCAAAGTCCCACCACCCAACACCTGATAGATATCTTAGTGGCAGATGACTTTGAAAGAGCATCAGACCCAGATAGACTAGGTAATGGGGAGGGGGTGCAACCATCAACTGAAGAGGATCCCAGTGGAGTACCCCACCAGGACTCTGGGGAAGATGAGGATGCAGACCAGGATGGTGTCAATGGACCCAACCTGGGAGAAACAGGGCTACCTGGAGATGAAGTGGGCCAAAATGGGCCTCCCTCCTTCCCCCCACGTAGACCTAATGGTGCACCTAGAAGGCCAAGATCACCTTCAGTGGAATCTAACCATTGTGGGCCATCAATGGGGCCCTCTGCCTCATCTCATAGGAGAAGAACTTCTCCTGAGAAGAGGGAGCCTGAAGCTAGAATGAGAGAAGTCAAGCTCAGGATCAGGAGGCAAGAGATTGCTTTAGAAAAGGAGATCCTAGCTCTTGAAAGAGAGAAAAAGAAGATGGGGATATAATCCCCTGGTGGCAGCAATATCCCTAGTTTTAGGGATAGATCTTATGAACATAGAAACCTGAACAAGATTGTCCCTCCCTATCAGACTGGGATGACATCCACAAATGGATCACTGCACTGCAAAGTACAGAAGGTACTCCAGGAGCAGTGGGCAGCAATCTTGTGGCTCTCCTTTGCAGACAAAGGTAGAGATAAGCTCCTCACTGTCAGAGAAGAGGATGCTGATGATTACAAAGTCCTGAAGAGTGCTCTAATAGCCTACCATCAATAAGGGTCGTTTGGACTGGTGCAAGGTGCCCACTAGAATAGTGGACATCATATATCAGGCCAACTTCTCACAGGAACCATAAACAATCCAAAGAGGGTTTGAAAAAAGAAACACTCCTGGAAACCCGAAAAATAGGAAATCTAATAGAAACATATTGGTTTATTATTTGATTTCCTTAACAGATAAAAAACAGAAACGCGCAATGCCTATAGGACACACTAGTTGACAAAACCTGTAAAGTAAATAAGAAAACCCACCCTCAAAACACGTAACATTCCCAAAAATACAAACAAATTACACTTAGGGGCTGATTACGAGTACGGCAGTCCCAAGATCGCCGTACCATCAGTCCGACTGCTGGTTCCTCGGCGGTTTGACTGCCTGATTACGAGCATTGCAGTTGGCCACCACGGGACCAACAGTGCCAGGATCTTGGATCCCATGGCAGCGGCAGTGGGGAAAGCGGTAGGCCATGCAAGCGCTGGCAATGCTGGAACTGGGGTGCTGATCACGACCTGCCTTTCCTCCAACCTTTTTCATGGTGGGACCACGCCATGAAAAGGTAGGTGGATCAAAGCAGGAAAGGACCCTCAAACAGAGCCGCAGGATGATTTTGCCCATTTTTTTTTGCAGAGTTTTATATAGCGCGAACTAGACCCGAACCGAATCAGGTATCAGAGCGCTTTACATAGCACCAGTTACATTACATGAGGACGGAGACACATTCATTTTAGGCACGGGGAGATTAAGTGATTTGCCCAGAATCACAGGAGGTTTTTGGCGTCGTTACCGAGACTTGAACCCAGATTCCCAGGTCCGAGGTCGAGTGCCCTAGCCGTTAGGCACAACATGTGCCCCCATACACTGTCGCCCTAGCCGACAGTGTAGGGGGGCACATGTTGTGCCTCCCTCTGTTTGTACTGTCATGCCCTCTGTGCCATACACTACATGGTGCATGGTACACAGTCCACCCGACGTCCAATTGGCACTGCACTGCAGTGGCATTTGCCTCAGGCTCTCTGTATGAGCTGAGGCATGCCTCCACCGTGGAGCAAACACAGTCCCACCGCCAGCCTGTCCGTCATTTTGTAATGCAACGGTGGCAATGGCACCAGCTTGTCGGCATTCTACCAACCACCACCACTGTGGGCTGGTGGTGGAACCGACAAGGTCGTAATCGGGCCCTAAATCATCATAAAATACTGAATCTGCTCGATCCCCTCCTCTTTGTGCTTCTTTTAACCTTACTATGGGCATGGCCACTCATCCACCCCTTTTCCATGGAAGGCTGGAACATCTCTGCGTTGGCAAGGCTTGGTCGAGGATGTCGGCCATGTTGGAGTTCCGCGTTTCCTCACATAGCTCTCCCCCAAGGAATGGCCATTGTGGCCATTCAGACAATGGTTGCCTGAAAAGGTAGTCAGCCCCAATCTGCGTTTTCCTGGGACATGAATAGTCTGAAATGAAAATGATTGTAATGCTAAGAACCAACGCAAGATGCGGGGATTAAATCTTTATTTTGTGCTAACCAGGTGAGGCAAGCATGATCAGGAAGGACCAGGAATTTACGTCCCAAAAGACTTCTATAGCCCGTTTTATTGCTATACGCTCTTTCTCGATCATTGAGTAATACCTTTCTCTAGGAAACAGTTTCCTGCTGAAGTATAAAAGGGGTTTTAGTCTTCTCTGTATGTCTGATTGACACAAGACAGCCCCCAGGCCCTTTCCGGAGGCATCTGTTTGTAGCACAAACGCTGTGGTGAAGTCTGGGCAATGGAGCACAGGTCCCTATCTATACAATCCTTTAGGGTTTTGAAACTGTCTTCCTGGTCTTGATCCCACACGGAATGGATGTTTGTCTGTGAAGAGGTCTGTGAGGGGACTTGCTATTGCAGAGAAATGGGAGATGAACCTGCGATAATATCTGATAAACCTTAAAAAAGAACGTATGTCCCCTTTGGTTGTGAGGGTTGGGATTTTTTTTATCGCTTCAATTGTATACATCTGTGGTTGTATGAGTCCCGCTTGTATAGTAAATCCTAGGTATTGGATCTTGTTTGTGGCCAGCATTGATTTAATTAGGTTTATGGTTAGGCCTGCTTCTCGTATTGCATCAAAAACTGAGGCCATGCGTAGCAAATTTTCTTCCCAAGTAGAGCCAAAAATAACTATGTCATCCAAATAGGTTGCTGCATAGTTTCTATGGGGTTTATGGATTTGGTCAATAAGCCGCTGGAATGTTGCTGGGGCCCAATGGAGGCCGAATGGGAGGACTTTGAAGTGGAATACACCTGAAGGGGTAGAGAATGTGGTCTAATCCTTTGTTTGGGGGGTCAGATGGATCTGCCAGTACCCCTATGTCAGGTCAAGGGTGGACATGAACTTGGCCTTCCCTAACTGTTCAATAAGTTAATCAACACGGGGCATGGGGTATGTGTTGAATTTGGTGATTTTATTTACTTGTTGAAAGTCGATGCAAAAACGTAGACTACCATCGGGCTTAGGTACGATTTCGATCGGGGAACACCAATCACTCTGGGATGGTTCTATTATATTGGACTGTAGCATGGCAATTACTTCTCTCTCTATGGCCTCCCTTCAGGCGGCTGGTTTATGGTAAGGTTTTAGCTTCACTATCTGATTTCTCAAGAACACTATGTCATGGTGTACGAGAGGGATTAGACCCTAGCTGGTAGAAAAAAAGCCGGGATACCTATCTAACGAACGGAGAAGTTGTTGCTTCTGGGAGGGATTTACATTCGCCCCAATGTTGACTATATTGTTCTCAGCCTCTTGGCAGGAAACCAGAGAAATATCTACTGGGGTGGTGGTATTAACCTGCAATATAGGCATCCGTTCCTTCATGGGGGAATGGGTTCCTCCCACTTCTTTAGGAGATTGACGTGATATATCTGTCTCCCTCCTGACCGTAGAGGCAGAATTACATTATAGTTGACAGGGGTAACTTTCTTTTCTATGACGTAGGGCCCCTGCCACAGGGTCAAGAGTTTATTATCTGTGGATGGAAGTAGTACCTTATCCCTTTTTTTAACTCCCTCAGACAGCTCCAGCGATTATAGTATTGTTTTTGAATTTCTCGTGCTTCTTCCATATGATCATGTACTAGGCCCCATAACTGAGACAAGGTGCTTTTAGGGTTTTCTACATATACAAACATGGGTTTTCCTTCTTTCTTTTTACCGGTGTGAGCAAGCCTGCGTGGTCAGGCGAAACGTGTTCCTGAAAAATAAACCAACTGTTGGTATTACAATCTCCTGAGTGATCGCTATATTGAAGTTTCCTATATATATATATATATCACCAAACAAAGCGTCCCCAGTTTGAAGACGCACTCAAAGAGCAGATAAATTGAAAGGAAACTGGCATTTTCATTCAGATGCATTTATTTGCCTTACGCGTTTCAAAGCACTCAGCTTCTTGATCACAGGCATGTTGATACTGCACAGAAATTGTGAAAAGGCACTCCCCTCTGCGAGTCCATTTAATTAGCCCTCAGTGGGCCTCACAGGTGATATCACCTAAGTGTTGCATGCTGGGATCATTAGTGCACTTTCAAAATTCCTTTACCTTTAGTAGGCTTCTGTGCTGTGTCAAAGTTTTCATTTAATTAAAGAGCCCTTCAGTGGGCCTCCGAGATTAAAATGTTCAGTTTATTTTTCTATTTTTCTGCTGCTCCACTTAGGAAGACTCGGAGTAGTTCCATGTCCTCGAGGCCCCCTCACCTTGACCTTCAGGGGTAGTGCCGTCTTCCCGGCTGGACTGCCGGCTATAAATCATCAAACAAAGCTTCCCCAGTTTGAAGACGAACTCCAAGAGCAGATGAATCTAAAGGAAACTGGCATTTTCATTCAGATGCATTTATTTGCCTTACGCGTTTCAAAGCACTCAGCTTCTTGATCACAGGCATGATGATACTGCACAGAAATTGTGAAAAGGCACTTCCCTCTGCAAGTCCATTTAATTAGCCCTCAGTGGGCCTCACAGTATACCCCACCTCCATAAGTTCAGCAGCTGGAGTTTTGTGTGGGCATTGTATAGCTATGTATCCCCACTCCGTGCATTGATAACATTGTGGGCCCTGAACACTGGGCACAGTCAAGGGCTTGGTGGGGGACAGGGATTTACCAGAGGTTTGTTCTCTGTACAGGTTATTCCCCCAGGGAGGCTAAAAAAAGGGTGTGTAGGGTTGGCCTTAAACTCTGGAGATCTGTGGAAGGTGCATGCAAGCTCCACCGCAGTTGTTCAACCCAGTTACGGGCACTGACTGGTAAAGCCTGGAGGAATTGCTCTAAATATAATGGGCCCAATTCACAAAAGTAATCTGAGACAAAATCCTAACTTTAGTACCTTTACAACTTTCGGTATTCACAGAAGGCATTTCGGAGTACTAAAGTTAGGATTTTGTCTCAGTCAATCATAAGTTTTGGTCTTAAGTTAAACTTAAGACCAAAACTTAAGTTTAACTGAGACAAAATCCTAACTTTAGTACTACTAAATGCCTTCTGTGAATACCAAAAGTCGTAAAGTTAGGATTTTGTCTCAGATTACTTTTGTGAATCGGGCCCACCTTTTCTGTTACTTCTTTTATACTAGAAGTGTGGGTTAACATCCACCTATTTCCTTGGTCTCCTATCCAATAGTAAAGGGCCCTTGGATTATCCCCTCTTGACCCACCTTTCCTTCCTGAACTTTGCCCGGTAATATTCTGGGTCACACCCTAGTCTTTCTAATATTGTTTTTTTTAATATCATCATAGGATGTAGTGCCTGCTGGGTTGGCTGCCTGGTAGGCGGCTTGCAGTTCCCCCGACAATAAAGGATACTGGCCCCATAACTCTCGGGAGGCCAGGCGGCTGTGGTGGCTACCCGCTCAAAGTTTATAAAAAATGGTCTGGGCTGTCCCCTTCTTGATACTTTTGTAAAACTGTCCCTGGGACAGCTAACAATTGCATCAGTTAGTGTCTGGTTCGCAGTATCTTGCACCTGTTAGTTATTAGTGATGAGTTAAGCTTGACCTTTTAGGGCTTCTTGTAATGCCTCTCGGTCTCTTTGGACAGTCTGTGCTTGTTGCTCCGCCACTAACTGTAAATGTCTCTGCCCCTCCTCTAACTGGGATAGTATCCCTTCGACAGGCACGGGTTGTGTCATGATTCAACACAAAAAAATGGAGGGGAAATATCCCACTTCTAACACCACTGTAGTAGTGTATGGAGTCGCTACACAGTTTTGGTCTCGTGGTGAGTATATATTTATTGAATACAGAGAAAACAATGAAATAAGGATGGGAGGATGGTCAGATTAGCCTCTGAGGGCTTCAGATGACGGTGGTAGGCCTCCTTTTCTTCAGGAAGCGTCACGTCTCTCTGGGCATCCAAAAAAAAGATAGAACAGGGAAAAAACCAAAACAAGGGATTAGAAAGGATCACACCTTTATGGAACGCTCACCTAAGTGCCACCTTCACCAGGCAGGGGTGTTTATGCGTAGCAGGAGGTTTGTGGTTGGAAGCTTATGGTCATAAGGCCAACCTAACACCCACATGCACCTCCCACATGCGTCTCTCTCTCTCTCTACCCATGTACCCATTATTTCGTGGCGTTCCACCAGCCCCACCAAAAGCACTGTGGGCCTCATTTATGAGGCCGTGCGTCACTTTTACGCCGCCGGTGCGTCACTTTTTGTGACGCACCAGCAGCGTAAAAAAATGTGCCTTGTTGCACCATATTTACAAAGTGACGCATCTAGGTAGATGCGTCACTTTGTAAACCCCTGCGCTACATTATACCTACGCCAGGAATAATGTATGCAAGGTGGGCGTTCTGACACAAGACAGGGTCATAGAAGTGACGCAGAGAAATCTATAAGATTTCACTGCGCCACTTCTAGGACACAAATGCGTCAATTTCTTACGCCTGCCTCACAGCAGGCAAGTAAGTAAGTAAGTAAGTAAATACTTTATTTGATTTGGTTTAAATCATACAAAGAGCGGATTAACCGCTAAAAACACATAAACACTTGTGATTTAAAATTCATGTATAAACACTAGTTAGTTTGTAAAACTTCCGTTTAAAACATTTTGATTGTTAAAACAAAGGAAATCAAAGGAAAATAATACAGTTAGTGCCTTTTAGTCTTATGGAGTTGATCTGGCTTAGGGAATCTGATTCTTTTACTTATATTTACTATAAAGTAGATGTCTAAGCATTTTCTGAATCAAGATCTGTGTCTTTCCTTGCCAACGCTTTTGCAGCTAGTCTTAAAAGCTTTAGTGATTTACATGCCAATTGCACTGTTGATCCTCCTAAACATCTTATTACTGCGGATCTGCATGTCCTTATCTGCTCTTTTTTCAACAACGGCCGCAGCAGTTTTTTCCGTTCGGATAGGAGTGCCGGGCAAATACAGAGTAGATGGAGCACTGATTCTTCTCCATGTCCGCAAAGGCGACAGTCCGTTTAAAGCCAGGTGCGTTTCCATTTAGGAGTTAAATCTTTAGTGGGATACACTCCCAGTCTCAGTAGAATTAATTGCTGCTTCATTCATTCGGTTTACGAAATGTTCCAGAAGGTATGGTTGGGGCTTTAGCTTTTTATATGTCGGGAGCACCGTCCATGCATTTGTTTTCTTGGACAACGTGGCTTTATCCTGATCGTGGGACATTTGGATGACTGTTTTGTTGACCAATTGTTTAAACTCCGAGTAGGATGGTGTAGTATGCCATGCTTCCTCTAACTTTAAAGCCTCAATCGATTTTTTTAGGGACGAATGAATCGAATTGGACAATTGTGATTGCTTTTCGACTTCCAGCCCGCAATAATGTACCAGGGAGTCGTCCTCTGCTGCTCGCATTCTCCAATAATATTTGACCAGTGCTCCCTGTCTTGCCATGGTCTGATTCTTTAGCCCAAATTCAAGTCTTATCCGGTCTTGTGAGATATGGCGCGGGATGTTGAACAGTTTTTTGAAGAGACTAGTTTGGGCGATATTCAAGGATGTTGCGTCCTTAGCATTTAATAGTTCAGAACCGTATGTGATTGTGGGTAAAAATTTTGATGCCACGACCTTTAATAGGTGAGTAGTGGAGCTGTCACTGAGTTTTTTTTGCAAGGTTTTAAATGCAAACAGTAGTTGTTTAGCTTTTGTTTTCCGATGTTCTTGGTGTTGCTTGTAATTAAGATGGCTATCCAAAGTTAATCCCAAATACTTATATGTCTCCTCGCGGTCCAAACTATTGCTGTTAATCGTCCAAATGAATTTTGGTATTTTTTTCTTGGGACTGGAAAAACACATGACCTTTGTTTTTTTAAAGTTTATCTGTAGTTGGTTTAGGTCTATGTACTCTGCCAATTTGTTTATTAGTCGTTGTAGGCCTCTGGGCGTTTGGGAGAGCAACACTATATCATCTGCATATTGCAGATTTACTATTCTCACATTCCCCAGTTTAGGAGGATCGCCTAATGTTGAACGTAGGTGGTTGTCTAGGTCAGCTGTGTATATATTAAATAAACAGGGGGCCAGGACGCACCCTTACAGCAGGCGTAAGACTGACGCAGGCCCTTTCACAAAGTTCTGCTTTTCTGTGCGTCAGTCTACAAGCTGTTTTCACTCCGTTCCTGATTCCGCCCGTCCCCTCCTCTTCGTGCTTCTTTTGACCTTCCAAGTGGCATGGCCACTCATCCACTCCTTTTCCATGGAAGGCTGGAGCACTCTCCATTGCCAGGGCTTGGTCGAGGATGTCGGCCATGTTGGGGTTTCTGCGTTTCCTCACAGTCCTATAAATGGTATGATACAAAGTTGGACATGGATGGGAAAATCACCAGCATAAAGAACCATAAAAAATGTAAGAATTAATATATGGGTGTGAAAAGATGGTCCTACCTGGTGTGGGTTCCTGCTCCATCCCAGCCCACCATTTGTGGTGCAATTTTGACTGTCACATGTTCCTCACTTACCCTGAACCCTTCATAGGTTTCTGTGCGACCACCTGCTGTGTGTCCTAACTTCCTGTCTTTTGCTAATGTCTCCGATTAAGCTATCATTTTTTAAAATGTGTTTTGCAGTCCTATTGGAAGGTGCCAATACATTTGTTTTACCATGGATGTCATCCCACAGTGCAAACCTGGGAACTCCCAGGTGCAAATTTAGAACTCAAAAAGAGGTTATTTTGGTGTTTGTCGACCACAGCATTAAGGATTTCGCCTTCTCATCTATGAAGCACAGTTTTTTTCCTTTTTTGCACCATTCTGGATTCTGGCTCACAGACTGTTGCTGGTTCACAGACATTGCCATGTTATGTTGTTAACAGTACCCTGGTTGTGGGCTCAGAGTGCAGACACATTTCAATTGAGTTTGGTGGGTTTCTTGAGTAGTTTTTAATTTTGAACTATGATGCAAGCAATGTGATATTGTGTGTTCATGGCAGTGCTGGGGCGTGTTATGGTGCTTGCTTGCATGCATGCACAGATGTTGATGCCATGCGATACTTTGTATAGATGGAATTTATGCCGCTGTACGACGTAACATAGACATTTTTAGTGCTGCATTGTCCAGCATAAATGTTCGTAAATCGTGGCCTCTACTGTACTGTACTGTATTGTACTCTACTGTACTGTGCTGTAGTCTGCACTAGCTTAATAAAAAGCCAGGTGCTGGCCAGTAAACTTTTATGCACACAACAGTATTTCCATCAGTAGGCAGTAACCCCACCATTATGCTGAACCGTCCCATACACACACAGGTAAACCACAGCTGTGGCACTGCCTTGGCAAGGCCATCATAGGTCTTAAAGCAAACAATGAATGCTCCCCGCCCCTCTGGTAGTAAATGATCGCCATCAACTGGGTAACAGTTGGCATTCATACCCCCTGGTCGTGGTTTCACTGCACTTGCTTAACTGATTGAAACTAGGGCCCTAACTTCTGATCTGTAAGCTCACACACAGATGCATTTTTAGTTAGGCTGCAAACTCCACCCCACACACACATGTATAACCTCAACTCTGGGCAGTATCACAATACACAAAGATGTTACCCTGTGCCTCACAGGCACCTTCAACTCTACAATTGCAACCCCAGCTTAGGCGGTTTAATTTCAGCAATTAACAGTAGCCTCCTGCCTATAGCTGCAAATACAGCAGTGGGTAATAACCAACAATGCATAGGTGTACCTCTGTGCTGGGCAGAAAACAAACACATCACAGTAATTCCAGGACTGGGCAGTAAACCCCAACTCATAGGTATAATCTCAGCTTTGGGGCCTTATTATGAGTTTGGTGGTGCTGGAGCGGGACCACCCTACTTCCGCACTGCCAAACCCATGTTTCAACCGCCTGCCAGATTAGGAATTCTCTCCTGTCTGGGAGGCTGTTCTTTGGCATTCCCATGGTGGTGCCTATAAAATTGACACCACCATGAGAACATCAAAATCCGTACCTGCATGGACTGCTGTAGTCCATGCCCTGCAGGTACTGGGGTGCATGCAGACAGGGGGGCACAACATGTGCCGCACTGCATGCACCCCATGGTGCAGAGGCTCTGTTTCCTCACCATCATACTTTTCATGGGAGTCCCATTGCCATGAAAAGTGTGGCTGTGAGGAAACTCGTAATATGCCCACTTAGCTTATTGAGGCCTCAAGACCACTGCGCCACCGCAAGGGATCTCTGATCCCTGGTAGTTGCGGTGGTTCCAGGGAGGCTTGACTGCCCTGGTCTTAATAGGGCAGTCGGAAGACCGCCACTACTACCCCCCTCAAGTCTGTCGGTCCGTGGACCAGCAGACTCATAAGATGGCCCTTAGTTATGTTATGTTAGGATGTCTTATATTGCGCGACAGCTGCCCCAGCAAAAGGGCATCCCGGCGCTGAAAGAAACACTGACAAATCGCAGAGTAACACCATATTGATAGTGGGGAATAGAAGAGTCTTGATGGGCTATCTAAATTCCAGGCAGTTATCTAAACCCCGAATCTGCATTCCATAGCGTGGCAGTGCTATAACCAAAAGAGCGGCCACCAGCCCGAACTTTACGAATCCGGGGGACCACCACCAAATGCTGACCCTCGGAACGGAGGGGGCGCGATGGAACATACGATGAAAGAAGATTAGCCAAAATAGGCGAGGTGGCAGATTTCAAATTTAAATTCAATGCGCCTGGCCACCGAAATCCAATGGAGGCAACGGATGGCGCCGGACACAGAGCAGGACTTGCGCAGGCCTAGAAGTGTTCTGACTGTTGCATTTTGTGTCCTTTGCAGCCCCTGAACCTCTGCTTTATTGGACCCTAAATAGAGGGAGCAGGCATAGTCAAGTCTAGACAAGACCATAGCTTGGATAATGACCTGACGTGCAGAAGCATCAAAGAGGCCCATCAACGTCCTAAGCCCCCGTAAAAATCCAAAGCAAATACCTGCTATTTTTTTGGTTTGGACTCGATAGTTTAAAGATGAGTCCAACCAAACCCCTAAGTTCTTTACCACTTGATTGGGGGGGCGTGCCCAGACTTGCTGGCCACCAGAGGTCACTCCACAGACCATGGTCTCTGCCGACCACCAAAACTTCCGACTTGTTGGAATTAAGTTGGAGGTAGTTAGCAGACATCCACTCGGCCACTGCCACAAGATCGCCCTGGAACTTAAGGGCATCTTGCTCGGTGTTATTTAGAGAGTGCCACCACTAACTTGGTGTCATCAGCATATGACACTATGGTCAGGCCCCTACTCACGGCTACAGCAGTCAAAGGTTGCACATAAATATTAAACAGGGGACTGACGGAGGAACCCAGTGGTACCCCTTGTTTGATACAGTATTTACTGGACATAAACAGGGGGGGCTGATACAGAGAATGATCTCTCATGAAGGAATGAGGCAAGCCACTCCAAAGCCTTACCCGTAACTCCTATCTCCACCACGCGTCTCAACAGAATGTCATGTGATAACGTATCAAACGCGGCACTTAAATCCAGCAATATCAGTGCCGACGTTTGCCCCACATCCATGGCTGACCAAAGATGTTCTGTCACAGCCAGGAGAGCAGACTCCGTGCTGTGGCCTGGCCTAAAGCTATTTTGAGAGGGGTCCAGTATGTTGTTGAGAGTGAGAAAGTCCGACAGGAGGGAGTTCACATACACCTCTGTAATCTTAGCTGCCCAAGGTAGCAGAGAGATGGGCCGATAGCTTTCTGCTTTACTTAGATCAAGAGCAGGCTTTTTAAGCAATGGGATTACTTTAGCCTGTTTCCAGACTCTGGGCACTGTAGCAGTACTAAGAGATTTATTAATTACCTGAATCAGAGAGGGTAGGATAGTTGGCAATACCTTCTTGAAATGGTCAGGTTTAAGAGAGTCAGCGGGAGAGCTCGACTTAATCCTATTACACAGCAATTCAGCTGATCCACCGAAATCGGGAGGAAAGAGTGGAGAATATTTAGCTGCTGACAGCACAATGCCACCGATGGATTGCTGTGAATGGTCGGGAAGGAGCTGTAGATATCATCTACCTTTTTAACAAAAAAGGTGGCCAGCTCCTCGCAGTGCTTGTTAGACTTAATAGTAGACCCAACGCCATTTTGTTGAGATCGCAAACTGGCAAGTATAGCAAACATGCTCTTAGCGGGATTGGTGCTTTCGCGGATTTGATTAGAGAGGAAAGCCGCTCATGCCTGATAGATAGCTTCATGGTATTTTTTAATCGCTGCCCTATAGATGTCCTTAGCTACCATGCAGAAATCCCTTCTCCAGATCCGCTCCAGCTTCTTGCATCCCTTTCGCATGTCAGGGAGGTCCACATTATACCAGGGCCTTGTTTTGGTTTCACGACTACCTGACCATTTCATGGGGATAAGGCTATCTAATGGGTGCCTGATCGATTCAGAAAATAGCCCATTTGCCTCATTAATGTCCTCCGGCAAATCGGGCCGGTTGGCCAAGATTCAGTAACCTATATCACAACGATGTAATGTAATCCTAGCAGAGGCCCATATCATACAAGACACAGGTGTAGTCCCACCCTTAGGAAGTAATTGTAACAATAGCCAGTATCTTCCAACACCAGGACTGCCCTATAGGGCAATCAGGCACTGTCCTATGGGCTGATATGACAGGTCAGTGTGTTGGGCGATTTTCTGGCTATTTGTGGACCTGTTTTAAGGTCTGCTGGACCAGTCTTTACAGTTGATCCCTCTGATATTAAAGCAAACATTCCCTTCAGCAAGCACAAATCCATGAAGCATTCCTTCAGAGGAGGGGAAGAAAAAAGGGGAGACCACAATAGAGTTTGATAGAATATAGATTCTTATTTGTAAGTAGTTGTATCAGCAGTACAGTACAATTATTACCAAAGTAACCATGGCACACAAGTGTGCACTGAACGTGCTAGTGATGGTGAATGGCGCAGTGAAAAAGTGGTATTAAACAGCGTGAGCGGCGAATTTCAAAGTACAAAAATGATTGAGTGGCCAACGATACAAGGAAAAATATATACAGAGGTAGGTATTTTTATTTGGTTTGATTCTATCAAACTCTATTGTGGTCTCCCCTTTTTCCCCCCTTCTCTGAGTGAGTTACACTCTACTTGTATTTGTTCTCCTGTAATGATTACCGGTTGAGACATTGTTCTTATGTTGCACATATCTTTACAGCGGCACACAAGGAAGCATAAATTGCACCTTGTATGGCTTTGTAAATATTACTGAAGCCTTTGTGTTGTTCTTGTGTTAGACCACACAGTGCAACACAAGGACAACATAAAGTCTTCTATATTGAGGTCTCCCCTTTTTTCTTCCCCTCCTCTGAGTGAGTTACACTCTCCTTGTATTTGTTTCCCTGTAATAATTACTGATTGAGATATTGTTCTTATGTTACACACCCCACCCGGGTCTCATCAGGGTTAACATGTTTAATCCTGTTTTTTGAGTTTTTGTAAAGATATGTCACACAGCACAGCTGCTTGCACTGCTTATGGTACATTTCAAGCTAGGAGGCATTCTACGGGTGGTGCATGGGCATTCTAGGACTCCACCCACCGATTTTGGTGCATTCTCTGATTTACTAAAGCTAGTAAACATAAATTGCGTCACAATGCTATGCCTTCCCAAATTGTTATTTCCTCTTTCCACATGTACTGCTTTTCTGCTTGCTCCTGTTCACCCAATGTAGTGAAGCAACTTTGCTTGCCTCCCTGTGTTGTGTGAAAGATTAGTAAATGTGCCCAAGATGTTCTGGTCCATGGAATAGTATGAATACAGATACAAATACTCTGAACAACAACAGTAATAGTAATGACGTTTTGCATTTAATTAGAGCTTGGTACTGCAATTTTGCCCTTTGGCAGAACAGCATGCAGTAAGAAAATATTTTATATAATGTGAAGTTTGTTTGGAGCAGTATTCATTCAATCCAAATATTTTAAATAATACATTTTAGATTTTTTGGGGTATATTTGCAATTTTAAGCATATCAATAAAAAAGCATTGGTTGAACCAATAAAATACATCATACTTATTATTAGTGTATTTTAGTAGTGAGGGTGCTGCACATGTCCAGTTGGTTCAACAAGGCTGACTTTGCCTTTAAACTTGCATGTTTTATAAGACAAAATGGTCATAGTCAATGAATAGTAAACTCAGAACGTAAAGAGTTTTATTTAAAATGCCATGATGCAAGTAGCAAATCTTTGTTCTCCCCTCTGCAGGTTCAGTTTTGTAATCCTGTCTTCGAACCAGAGAGTGAACCAGCGTTGGAGAGTTGCCAACCCCCAGAACAAGAAAACACAAATTCAACAGAAAGATGTTGGCAGGAGTCAGGTGAGAAATGCACAAGTGGCAGTGGTCCTGAGACACAAAGGGCAGAGGACCTGGAGCTATATGTCAGAAGGTCTGGAGGCACAGGACAAAGGACCTGGGAGTCATGGGGTAGAGGGCTTTGGATGCACAGAGCAAGTGGCATGGGGCCCAGTGCTCAGGTCTGGGGCACAGAACAGATGAGCTGGGTCAAAGGACAGAGAGTCTATGGACACAAGGTGGCTACCCTTGAAGTCATAGGACAGTGGCCATAGGAAGCAGATGGCAGTGAGCCTGGTACACGATGCCACGATGAATGATGAGAAAGGGCAGATGTTCTGCGATGAACAGGGCAGTTGGCCTTGGTTGCATAGGTCATTGGACCTGTTGGGCACGAGGCACAGGTCAAGGGGCCTAGAAGTACAAGGCAATGGCCGTGAGATGCAATGGACCTGAGAGGTCAGGGGTATGGGACCTGGGGCATTGGACAGAAGCACTAGGCCAGAGAACAGATGGCCTAGAGGAACAGGGCAGTAGTCCTGGGATGCCAGAGTTAGGGTGCGAGAGAGAAAATGGTCTGAGGGCACAGACTTCTCACTTGAAAAGATCCTCCTGTAATCAAACCTTGGTCGAGTACTGTCTCTTCTGTTCTGCACACTCCCTTCTAGCAACCGTGGCCGTCTGGAGTCCAGAGCAGATGAAAGAGAGACCCCTGTGGAAGCGCCCGCAGATTCTGCTAGCTCTGACCCTGGTCCTGCTGTTGCTGCTGCTTCTTCTTGCACTCACAGTGGGCATCATTCTTTCCAGTGAGTGTCTATTGTGTGTTTGTTAAACGTCAATGGGCTGTGACATATTCTAGATGTCGGTGTAAATCTGTTGTGGTTTGGGTGAAGATACTAATGCCACACTATAAGTCCACTTTCATTCTTCTGTTCCACAGAAAAGAAACCAGTGGATTCATCCATCTCAACAGGCCCCAGCTCCACTGGGACTCTCAGTGAAGGTGGCGTGAGCACGACAGTGTCTACTATTGAAGGACCAGAGCAAACAGGCACCACAGCTCCAGTCAACTCTGTATCTTTGCAAGCTCCAAGTAAGTAAAGAAACAGACACAGGTATATCTCTTCCACAGTTCCTAACCACTCACTCACCCCATCTCAGACGGCAAACCGAACACACTGTACTTAAGATATGATTGTTTTATTTTGGTCCTATTTTAATTGGTTTTCATGTTGTAATTGTTTTATTGCAGTTGTTAGTCCTATTGTAAAATGTTCTTTTACCCATGGACCATGTCCTCACTATAAAACATAAAAAATAAACAAAAACACAAGAAAAACAAGTCTCCTCCAGCCAATAATCCAACCAGGCCAATGTACACAATCAGCAGTCAGCACAATCTAAAACTCTCTAACAACTCCTATTAGAGTAACTCTTCAGCCCCCTGGTGCACACCAAACAACACTTTGTAACTCCTATACTGGGCCCTTTATACAGTCCCCGCCCGCAGCTCTCACATCCAGCAACTTTCTCCAACTGACATTGTCTGTGGCACTCTGCTGTCTTCTGACTTGGCCTTCAATTCCAGGAACACCTTCCCAGCTTCAAAGGTGTGGAATAATACCGGGAAACAGGCCTGCATCCATGGGCTGATTATCAAAGATATTTTACAGTCCGGATATTTTGTGGGTCCGATTCACAGAACTAATTGAAGATAAAATCCTAAACTTACTACCATTTTGGTATTCACAGAAGCCACTTACTCATTTTGGTATTCACAGAAGGCACTTACTCATTTCGGTATTCACATAACTTAGAACTCTTAAATTTAGGACTCCTAAATGCCTTCTGTGAATACCGAAAGTCTTAAAGTTAGGATTTTTCTCAGTTTAGGAGTAGTAAAGTTAGGACTCCTAACTTATGTGAATACCAAAATTAATAAGTGCCTTCTGTGAATACCAAAATGAGTAAGTGCCTTCCGTGAATGCCAAAATGGTAGTAAGTTTAGGATTTTGTCTTAAGTTAGTTCTGTGAATCCGGCCCGTGGTCTCCTTCCATGCCCTTCAGATGTTTGCTATTTGCTGCCATTCCTCACATCTCTGTCACAACTATGATTGTATTTACTCCTGATGGTGCACTGGTATTTGCACCTCAATCTTTTAGTGAAGTTATCAAATATATCCTCCCCCCCGCCCTTCATCGTATGGACCTTTTTTAGTTGACTTGAAGTGCAGTAGAAGAGTAAAAATCTGAAATATATTTCCAAGTTGTGAAGCAATGTCACTCCCCCAGTAAGGACCAATAATCAATAATTTGGATTAAATGAGTTTATTTTACGATATTAATCCATCCAGTATAATATGCAGAGTAAAAGTAAATTCACCAAATATATCAATATTGTTTAAAGGCTGAATGTGCCAGTAATTTAAATCATAATAATATGAGATACAGAATAGTAACCGTCACAAGACAAATGAAACAGATTGTCGCAATAATGTGTTCCACAAAGAAACGTCCCTTTTTTAGTTTCAACTTAGGTTAAGAACAAAATTACCTTACAGGGATTTCCATCTAAGGAGAATAGAAGGTGCCAGCATAGAATAAAACTTTTGTAGAAGTTCAGAGAAATAAGAAAAGTGTTAAGCATAAAGCTGCAGACACAGGAAGTTCCTTTGTCTGAAGCTTTATGCTAAACACTCCTTCTCAGAATTAAGGGAATGTCTGTTTCACTAACTACGGAAACAGCAATTAAATGTAACAATTGCTTCAAATATCTACAACTCCTTCTCATCACCAAGAACCAACCAAAGAGCTAAATGTTCCAAAGAGCTAAGGGCTATATGTATGAAACTTTGGTTTTGCGAATCTCAAATAGCAATTTTTTTAGAATCGCTATTTGAGATTCGCAAAACGCTATGTATGTAGGAGTTGCAAATAATTGTGAGAATCCTACATATTCCTTAATTGCGAATTGCAAATTGCAATTCGCAATTAAGGAATACCTCCCCATTCCTTCCTAGAGGCCCATAGGAATGAATGGGAAGACATTCTAAATTTGCGATTCTCAATTAAAGAATCGCAAACTGAGAATGCAATTTCAAGGGTGCCAGGGTGTCAAAATGACATCATGTTGAATCCCTGAAATATGCATGTGTGCACATGTGGCACACATACATGCACTAAAGGCATGTATGTGTGCCACATGGCACTTTGAAAAATGCAAAAAAGTGCATTTTTCAGAGAAATCACAAATTACTACCAACTTGAAGTTGGTGGTAATTTGCGATTCCTTAAGGCCAAATTGCACTTTTTCTCTGCTTCTTACATTGCATTTAAAGAATAGCAATTTGTGATTCCTTAAATGCAATCGCAAAATAAGAAATCGCAAATTTCGCGATTCCTTATTTTGCGAGGCAGTTTTTCTTTCATACATACCACTGCAAATTTTGGCGTTTGCGATCGCAATTTGCAATTATACATATGGCCCCAAGTTTCTATCTCATCAAAACTTGGACTGCATTAGTCAACCTTGAGCATCTCACCATCTCGGTATGTGATAAACAGAAGGACCATTTGTTCTCCAAGTTTGTTACCTTCCCGCAGGTCTCAATATCAGTTGTCTAATACAAACAATAAGGGGCTGATTGCGATGGGCAGAGTTGCTTCCACCCAACATCGTCTCAGTCATAGGACCGACCGACACCCGGCCGGCAGACCTGACCAGTCCATTAGGATGCGACCAAACAGTGTTGTAAACCGGCCGGAATTCACGCTCCCATTGTAAATGGGAGGTGCAGTTCATCCCTGCACCCGTGGCAGGCACCTCGAAGTGTCTGCCACGTCATGCAGGGATCAATAGAAGGCTGTGCACCCAAGGGGGCCCTCAAATGCAAGTTTCGACAGCCTTTCTGTGTCAGAAAGACCGTCACGGAAAGGCTACCGAAACCCAACATCGTAATCCCAAGGGCAGAAAGAGCCGCCATTGGGATTACAGGCCACATTCCGACTGGCTAATGGGCTCTCCGAGCCTGTCGGAAGCCAGACAGAATTATAGGTCGGATTCCATTCTGACCACCTCCATTGTAATGAGGCGTCGGTAAGGAATCCGACCGGCATATTAAGATGCAGTCGGAAAGGCTCCGACCAAGGGTCAGAGCCTTTAACGACTGCATCGTTATCGGCCCCTAAGTGTTTAACTAATGCGAAACAGGATAAAACACCTACAGAAGTAAAAGTTAACACACTGGCAAAGTTAAAAAAACATCTGCAGTTGAGGCTTTATGGCAAATTAAGCTTTTCAGAATCAGAATGGATGTGAATTACACTAGGAAATACATACACAAAGTGAAATCAATAATCAATGTTAAATGTAAATAAGCACATCATGGTTACAGAAATCGATTAATGTGCTCCTGTGTATATAATTGTAATGTTTGTAATGAATATACTATATTAATTTGTTTATAACACACATGCTAATGAAGTTAAACTACACTTTGAAAATAAATATTATAGATGAGTATATAAATGCATATTCATGATGTATAAATTGAAGAGCCTAAATCATGCTGCTCTAATTCCCCCTCTGATGGCTAGGACAGCCATCACAATATCACATTAATATTATCTCAAGAGACCAGCTCAAAACGTTTTTTTTCAACATCCTACATCTTGTGTTTTCCAAATGTTTCATCTCATCATAGAACCAACACTGACTCTCTTCTAGTTCTATGTCCCTTCTTTTTCTTTTCACCCTTCTTCCAGGTTGATCCTCTCTGTATGATTTTAAAAACATATACCCCTTAAACTTAACAAATAAACAGATCACTCAAATGGTGATTACTGAAAGGGGTCTCAGTATAGAACCTAGAATCCAACTACCTAAGTTTGTAAACCACTTGCTTACTGTGGCAAATCCATTTCCAATTGCTTCCCAAGCACTGTAGCTTCCACCTCTTTCAAATCCTCCTTCAATACTTTCACAAGAAGGATGTCTTAAGCGAGGTGGTTCTCCTTAACCCTAGAACTAATAGCTATCATCTCAGTGTTGATGGCTAACAGCATCCCAGCTCTACGAGTAGCTAATTTATCTACTTTAATGGTTGACATCCTAAACTTGAGATCATGTAAGACCACTCAAACAGAAGGGATCATTGCACTAAATATATCCCGTACCAATTCAGAAGCACTACTACTACCCAGGAGTACCCTAATACTCCCTTTATTATGGTATATGGGTACAAACCCAATTAAGAGTAAGGCTAAATTATGCCCTATCTTTATTGGTGGAGATTGAGAATACTCCAGCTTGGGAAAACTGCTACTGTGCATTTAAAGAAATTGTAGATATGGTCAAGGGCAGGAAAATAAAATGGGTAAATGACCTAAAAGCATCCTTGGCATTATTGGGCTTCGAGGAGTATTGCAGCAATGAGACACAACAGAAACCTATATCCAGAACGTGAGTGAAGGAAATATATTGGCGACACAAATGCTTATCGGAAGTGAGCAGTAAGAACTTAGGCACTCTCACCTCAGATTTTATGGATGTCAAAAATCAGAGCAGCTTTGAATGTTTCCTTGATTATATCTCGGCCCGCTAGCTAGGCAGTTTTACATCAAGTTTTGTCACAGTACTTTGCCCGTCAAGAGCTTCTTTAAGAAGAGGAAAGACGCCACCGACTCAGGTACTGTTTGCCTCCAGGTGGACGAAACTCTATTTCGCTACTTCTTTTGTCCGATGTATGAAAGCCAGAGGAAACAGTGGCTGATTTCAATTTGTAGGCAACTGGGAAATAGGCAATGTAACGTGGCAATAAGGTTGCTGTGTGCAGACACTACTGAATCCCTTGTCTGTGCTGCTGCCAAGTTCCTAAATTGTAGTTGGTGCATAATAGCCAATATTATAAACCAACTGTAATTGGGTTTTGACAGTGCTTCCTTTGATGTCCCCTTTTGAAGTACTCACTAGCAATTAGCAGCACAGGTCAATCTCATTCTCTGCCCAATTCCTGCACCACTCATGATCTTAGCTTGTGGTGGGCTTTTGTGAAAACATTTGTGGCCTCTTGTATTTTATCATCTCTCACTTTTCTTGGAATACGATGGAATTTGCATGACATGTCGCTATAGTTTAAGTCTATTATTGGTTTTATGAACCCTATCCTTATGGGCAAAATTTTAATATCTTCCAGCACTGCACGTTCTACCTGATAATCTGTTGTTTGGTTTTGTTTTTATGTTTTTTAACATTTTGTATGCTACAACATTTTCTTTGAAGCAAACTCTAATGCATTGAAATGTTAACCATTTATGTGGCTTTATCTTTTTTATTTTTTTTATTTAATCTCGCTTTTATAGTCCTCATCTAAAATAAAGCTTATGGATTGATCGACTACATGTTTTGGCCTAGTATATGACCCCCACACTGGGGCATTCATATGTTCCACATGATAAAACTGCAGGAAGACTATAGACAAATAACAAGTGCCATACCTATTTCTGGCAACATAAAATATGCATGCTCCCCACAAACATAATAGACTCCAGGATTTGCAGGATCCTTCCCTCCTAAACGTTGGTTCTGATTTTCTCCATATTCAAAGGTATGCTCACAGCTACTCCTTCTCATAAGCTGAGTATGAATTACAGATGTTACCCTAAGCACACACAGCTTACCCTCATGTGAGAGGCTGACCTGGTATACGCTGCACACTAATGTAAGTTGGCACCTTGTACCAGTCCAAACAACCCTTATGGTGATTTAAGAGGTCTTAGGCAACCATAGAAAGAGCTCTAAGTGGTAGCTGTGGAGAGCAGCCTTCGTGCTTAATCCAGATGGAGTGTAAAGCAGCTTGTTTTACCAGAATGCAATCTTATAGTATAGATTAAGTGAAAAGAAATACACCAAATATTTATAAAAAATATGTATTAATTATATAATACTCTCTAGAATGTTCAAGTATTTCCATCACAGAGATAAACACAATGCACACAATACTTTAGCAAAGATACACAGTAAATAGCACAAAATACACAGTGGCCCCAGCGGGGGAACCAAACCATATACTATGAAAGTGGTATAAGAACCATGGCTCGAGTCAAGACATTGTCGAGAGGATGTAGAATTGCTGGGGACCCACAGAACCACCTAAGGTAAGTAGATAGGGGCCCCACGGAGAGCGTGTGCAGTGTAGGAATACAACCATGTGCACCGTGCTTAGTGGCAAGTTTAGACTTGCCACTAAGGGCGGAAAATCACTGGCAGTTCTCGGAGCTAAAGCCTGGAACACACTTCCAATGCACCTCCGATTAACTACATCAGAACAGATCTTCAAAAAATCTCTAAAAACCTGGATCTACGGTCTGTCAGAATCAAAGTGCAAAACTCTGGTCTAACGTCATATAACAACTTGTACTCAGATAAATTATCAGCTATGAGGTCAAAAGCGCCAGGATGCTCTCTGGAGTGACAGAGCGCTATATAAAAACCCCCAAACATCAAACATCAAACACCGTACAAGTCTATGTGCAAGTCGCGGGTGGATTTTTTAAAGATTAAGAACCCTTCCCAGTGGACCCTGAAGAAACCCCGTGGAAGACAGAAGTTTGGAGAGCCACCCCACCCATGAATACTGTTGTACCCACTTTACCTACACCAGGGAAGCTGGGTGCATACGTGTGACGTTGTGTCGGAAACCGCCGTCGAACCCAATGGTGGGCTCCAGAAAAGTGCTGCTGCTGGAATAGAAGAAAGTGTCAGTGGGAATCCACATATGGATTCTTGAAGAGGAGTACCTGAAAGCAGAGGGGACAGAGTCTATGTCACTTGGAAGTGACCAGGAGACTTGGAAGACGAATGCCCTCCAATGTCTGGTGCTTCAGGAAAGATGATGGTGACCTTCACTCTACAACTGCGAGGACCTAGATAAGAGCAGTTCCATGAAGGATATTGAGTGCTGAGGGGTCAGTGTCTGGCAGGAGCACCAATAAGCCTTGGCAATTGCAGCTCACGCAGGAAGCCAAGAACGTGCACAGTTGGGACCATCAAAGTCCAGGGGACTCACCACAAGCAGGGGAGTCAGGGCAGACCCCAAGCAATTAGGGGAGCCCAAGAGAAACAAAGGTGACCCTCAAATGGACCCACAGGCTGGAGGCACAGGAGTTGCGAGAGGACCTCGAGCCGCTCACCAAAGAATAGGCCACGGTACCAAAGAGGGGATGTGACTGAAGATCTTGGTGGAAGACGTTGCCAAATATTGGGGCTACTTGGAGCCCAATGCACTTGTTGCAAAGTTGCCAACAAGCCTTTGCACTTGCAAAAAAATGTGGTGCACAGGGTTTTGGTTAATGCAGCCCCCACAAATGATACTGGGCTTAAACTTGGTGAGAGGACAACTCGGGGCTTGAGGGACATAGGAAACCATGACCTGTGTTGTTGAACCCTTTGCAGTACGCAGGAGCTCGGGATCAGCAGACCGGTCAGCAGTGTTGAGGTGCCTGCGAATGCAAGTAAGTGACTCCTTCACTTCAAGGGAGATTCCTTCAAGTGCCATTGGTGCTCTAAAGGTCCTGCATGGATCCTTTATGGTGCATAGGCACAGATGAGGCAGCAGACTGAAAGGGAGACGAAGTTAGGTCGAAATGAAGTCCAGCAAAGTCCAGAGTGCCCAGACGGTAGAATTGCAGTGGTTTCAGTTCTGAATCTTATCCCAGATGAATCTAGGGACCTACACCCAGGTAAGCCCTTAAGTATCCTAGGGAAAGGGTTGGGAAGATTCAGAGGACCTTCCCAGGGGAGAGTCTGGACAGGGGGAGGGTACTCCCATGTCCTTTGTCCAATTTCGTGCCAGAGCAGGAGCCAACGTATCCGAGGACTGTTTTGAATTGGACTATGCACAGGGACACCAAATGTGCCCCTCATGCAGACTTTCAGGTGCTGGCAAGTGCACCCACCCAGTCCCAATTCACTAAATCCTGTCTTGGAGGTGGTCACACCTCCCTGTGACAGGATGCCTATTGTTCCACCTTCCTCTGCTCAAGCTTGGCTTATCAGCAGGAGGGCAGAAATGTGTCTCTGGTCAGCAGCAACCATTTTTGTGCTGTCCGGGACTAGAAGGTTGGCACCGGGAACACCGAGAGCCTAACGGAGCCACCTTGCACTCAGCCCATAGATCACTAGATACCACAATGCCAACGAAAGTATTCAAATCAACCCACAACACCTGCGAGATTTTAGCAAACCTCTCAACTTGAGTGAACCACTGATTGGAATTCTATCTCAACTTTTGGAAATCATTTGTGAATGATGCAAGATCCCTCCTGCTCCATGGCACATGAACACACCTTCCACCTGTTCTGTGGCAATTCTGTGTTCCCTTTTAACCTTGACCATTCAGGGGTGGTTCTCCCTTTCCTGTGGCAGTAGATCACACCTTTAATTTCTTCTGATCTTTCTGTTTGGCCCATCTGCCTTCCCACTTGTATAAATCCTTCCATTTCCATATACAACCATTTAGTTCCCTAATTTGCTATTTCATCCTTGATGCCCTCATACTCATTATGTTTTCATCATCAAAACACACGTGGTAACTCTTCTGTAAAGATTTTGTTCAATTAAAATCTATGTCATACACTCGGGCCAATTCGGAAAGAAAGCTGGTCATGAGCTTGCCCTGCATATTGTGTAACATCCTTACACATGTATATGAGTTTGTTTTCCTGATAAGTATCTAAACGGGAAAGGTCAAGATTGCCTAAAATCATCTCATCTAACTCCAGTTTTAACCCTGGCCTCATCTACTCGTCTCTCCTTCTCAGGAGACTGGACTTCCCTGCTTAACTCTGAACCTTCATAACCTCTAGGCAACCAATTAAAGAATCTAACTAAAACTTTCATCTCCTGTGAATTAGCACCATTTTAGATTCCACGGGTATTAAATGTTATTTCCACTCTGGGACTGCTGCTGGAAATACACTGGGGTGAATTCCAAATGGACATGCAAGAGTGTTGAGGTATTGGGGTAGGCTCAACTATGGGTGTGAAACCTATCGTATTCAATGTCGAAGACGCAGGGGCAACATGCGGTGCAGTAATCTTAGTCAGAACCAAAGCAGTCCTTCCCATCCCTCCCCAATAGGAACTATCAGAGCATGTGTTGAATCCCCAGATATCTCAGGTTTATATAAAGGGACCCTAAGACCAATAGTGACATCGTGACGGGAACAGTTAGTGCATTTGGGGCATTCAGTACAGAGGAATTCCCAGGAGCACGAATCCCCGAAGTGTCTCCCATAGGGATCTGATCCCTATGACAGCACTACTCATCACTTTAGACAGGGGTAGTGGATGGGTTGACAACAGCACATTCAAGACCTCATCACTAGATTCACTATCACAACCTTCTCCCGAACCCTCTGTATTCCCTTTCTTGTCCTCTCCTTGTGTCCATTTTCTTCTCTGGAGTTCCTCACACGTCAATGCAGGGTGCAACCTAGTTCCCTCGATTATTTCTGCCAACCGCTTTTGTTGTTCTGCATCCCGCTTAGCTTCTACACATCTACGCACATCTCTCCTAACTGATCTGTAGTGTGGCTCCATCCTCCCAGGCATTAAGTGCTTCATTTTGTCTGGGTCTAGGTTGTGGCTTCATTTTGTACAACACCCTTCTCATATTTTCAATAATTCTCAGATCAAATGTGCCTTGGCAAAGAAATCTCAGTGCACCTTCATTTTCTGTGATCTTATGCCACTGACTGAACCAATTGCAGTGGTGGAGCCCTACGTTTATGTCCATTTAATGACAAGCCGCACCTTTTGGTGGTGCCTCTTCACCCTCTCTGACAGGGACCCTCACATCCCCCCAATCAAATCCCTAATAACTCTGAAACATTTCTTTTTTATCAACAATTCAAACAATCATTAAAAGGAAGGACATTTTATTTCAACGGAAACTTGGTTCACTGAGGCCTCTCTTCCTGACATTCTAGCCATCCTCCCCGACTCTTATTATGCCCTCCGGGCTGACCGCCCCGACGGCAAGACCGGGGGGGGTGTCGCCATGATTGCCCGATCCACCCTTCAATTCCAGCTCCTCCCTCAATCTCCTATAGCTGGGGTGGACTTTCTGGTCGCCCGCTCTACCAATCTTAACGCACCCCTCACTGTCGTCCTTGTCTATCGCCCCCCCCCTGAGCATGCCTATGTTTGTGGCCTCCCTGCAGGAGCTTCTTGCTACCCTTGTAGTTAACAACTCTTCTGTGCTCCTGCTAGGTGATTTTAACTACTGGCCAGGCGACCCCAGGGAGGACCTAGCGTCCAAGGACTTCACGGCCACTCTCTCTTGTCTTAATTTCAAGTCTCATGTAATGACCCCTACCCACAATCTCGGACACACCCTGGACCAAGTTTGGTCATCCTCGGATATAGTTTCTCCCCCCAGCATCCTCCCTTGTACTTGGTCCGATCATTCTCTCATTTCTTTCACTATTAATACTGGTTTCCCTCACAAACACCTCTGTCCTAAGAATGTTTTTGCACGCAGTTGGAATCGTTCCGATCTGTCCTCCCTTTCTCATTCCCTTGCTTCTTCTTCCCCTGACCTCAATGGCATTTCCCTTGACTCACAGGCCGCTGCAGTTGGCAACTGGCTCTCGTCTGCCTGCGACTTGGTAGCCCCTCTTAAGCTAGTTAAGTCCATTCGCCCACACGAGGCTCATCGCTGGTTTAACCCTGAGCTCAAGGCCCTTAAATTAGAGCTCAGACGCTCTGAGCGCCTTTGGCGCCATAGCTACCGTCCCGACCTCAAGGAGAAATATAAATCTCTTCTTAAAGAGTACAAGAAAGCTATTCTTACAACTAAGTCTAAGTACTTTTCCGAACAAGTAACCCTTTCGGCTAATAAATCTAAAGAGATCTTCTCCTTGGTCAATAACTTGGCCACTTCTGACCGTGCTTGCCCCAACTTCACTCCTTCTCAGGCCCTCTGCACCTCTCTAAACGACTTCTTCATCGAGAAGATCGTCAAAATCAAATCTAACATCTCTGTCACTCCTTTTATCCCTCTTCACCCTGGCCCTTCTATGTCCAATTCTTCTTTCTCCTTTTTCCCTCCCCTTTCTCTGGACTCCTTCTTGGGCCTACTCACAAAAATCAAGTCTGGCTCCCCCACTGATTGTGCCCCTGCCCGCATTCTTAAAACTCTCTTTTCTTCTTGTCCTGCTGCCCCTCTTTCCCTTCTTAATGCTTCCCTCTCTACTGGATCGGTCCCTTCCTCATTTAAATCTGCTATTGTTTCCCCCATTCTTAAAAAACCTGGTCTTGACTCTTCCCTCCCTTCTAACTTCAGGCCCATTTCTCTCCTTCCCTACCTTGCTAAAATTCTGGAATCCCATGTTACTTCTTGTCTTTCTACTTACGTTGAGCAGAACCAACACCTTGCTTCTCACCAAGCGGGCTTTCGCTCGGGTCATTCGACCGAATCCGTGGTGCTCGCCGTTCTCGACGAGCTGAAAGCCAAGGCCGACACTAATTCTCCCCAAGCCTTGATTCTCCTCGACCTGTCCGCTGCGTTTGACACGGTCGACCACAACATTCTTTTAGACCGTGTCAGCGCAGCGGGCATTAGAGGTACTGCCCTTTCCTGGATCACGTCCTTTCTAACAGGACGTTCACAAGCTGTTCACCTCCCCGGCTTTTCTACCCCTCCCCTCCCGGTGCCCTGTGGGGTTCCCCAAGGTTCCTCTCTCTCTCCTCTTCTTTTCAATCTTTATATTCACCCACTTATCTCTTCTCTTCTTCAGCTGGGGGTCTCGGTGTTTAACTACGCAGATGACCTCCAGCTTGTCTTTGACCTTTCTTCTTCTTCTCACTCCCTATCCTTTTTCCGTTCCACCATGGTTTTTATCTCTGGGTGGATGGGCGCCAATCACCTCAAGCTCAATCCAGATAAGACTGAGCTTGTTCTGACTGGCGGCTCATCCAGCCCTTGGTCCTCTGCTTTCTGGCCCCCCTCCCTCGGTCCCCCTCCCACCCCGGTCGCCTCTGTAAAAACCTTGGGCATCAAGGTCAGCCAGGACCTGTCCATGCATGGCCAGGTCAGCGCTGTTGTATCTTCCTGTTTTCTTTCTCTTCGGTTGATCCGAAAAATTTCTCGTTTCTTTTCCCTTGAATCCCTTAAAATTATCATTTCTGCCCTCATCACTTCCCGCCTTGATTATGGTAATAGCTTGTTCGTGGGCATTCCTGCCTACGAAACCCGCCGTCTGCAAGCAATCCAAAATCAGGCTGCCCGACTCATCCTTCACTTGCCCAAAACTTCTCACATCACTCCTGTCCTCAAATCCCTTCACTGGTTACCTATCCTGCAGAGATCCTTGTTTAAATTAGGGTGCTTTGTCTATCGGGCTCTGGATCGCTCAGCACCGGCGTTCATCAACTCCCTTATTTCCTCCTACACCCCTGTCCGTACTCTCCGTTCATCCTCTTCTGCCCTCCTCACAGTCCCCCGCTTCCGCAAAACTCGCACTGGTGGCTCCAGATTTTCTGTTCTTGCACCCCGGTTTTGGAATTCCCTCCCTCTTTCTATGCGTTCTATTCCCATCTTTTCACACTTCCGTAAAGCACTTAAAACATTCTTGTTCGCCTTGGCCTACCCCTGCTAATATTCTTCCTAGCCTTGCTTGTTCTGTTCCCTAGTCTTCTCAGCGCCAGGAAGCCGTTTGGCCATCGTGCGCTCTATAAATAATTTCATTCATTCATTCATTCATTCATTCATTCATTCATTCATTCATTCAATAATTCTTCTCGTAACCAAAATAAATGTTATCCGGCACTAACAGCCAATCTCAGCACAACACATTCTGTTCTGTCCTGTCGCAGTGCAGTTCTCAGTGACGTAAAAACCAACAGCAGCACGGCAACTATACCAAATGTCCGATCCCAGCTCGGCACACATGATGTAACTCTCACTACTCGCAGCTGTTCATCCTCCTCTACAATTTTCACAAGCACACCTTTTTCCACCACCCTAAGCAAGCATAATAAATGAAACACTAATGAAGCACAATAAAACACGCGTGTCTGCTCCACTTGAGAACTAAAAGCATTCAATCACACAAGATATAGGGGCCGATTAGGATGGTGGTTTTTCCGCATCCTCCGGGCCGGCGGAAGTGTCCGCCGGCCTGGAGGATGCGGAAAAACCGCGGCGGAGACTCCAAAGACCCACCGCCAAATTAGGATGGCTGGTGGGTCTGGAATTCCGTCCGCCGCTTTTCCGCCGCGGTCGGCTTCCGACCGCGGCGGAAAAGCTATAACATGGCAGGCGGTGTCTATGAGACACCGTCCGCCATATTATGATGTTTGTGTAAATATGCTTTTCCACGGCGGCTTTTCCGCCATGGAAAAGCATACGGACATTCACTTTGGGGGCCCGTTGCGGGCCCCCTGGGTGAATGGGGGGTGGGGGGTGCACATGGGGGGTACCTATGGTACCCCCCTGCATTTGCGTACACAAAGCAGCAGGCACCGTGCGGTGCCTGCCGCTTTGTGCATGTAAATGCAACACATGCATTTTTAACATTGCGGCGGGTGCAGCTTGAAGCTGCACCCGCTGCAATGTAAAAAATACAGGATGTGACCGCCACCCTGGCGGTCACATCCTAATTGCCATGGAGGGACCGCCGCTGCCCATGCGGACGGTCCCTCCTACTCAGGGGTGGCGGACGGACGCAAGTCCGTCTGCCATCCTAATCGACCCCATAGTCTGGAGTAACACTTTACTGCTTACTCACATACACGCAGATGAAATCTCGACCAGAGGAGATCACCCGACTAATGCAGTTTACCCTTTGCACATCAGAATCTACTTGCCCCAATAGCTATTAGTACTCTCACGACAAAGTTATAGTCCCTTTATCGATTGTGCAGTTGATGTTAACTCACGACTAACACCACAAAACTTAGCAGACAAATTACAACACTATATATCCTTATCTGTCCTGGGATCTTTGGCTACAACTAGCCAGTTTACAACTTCAACTGCTTAACAATAAGTGCATATACCTATACACAACTATTTAGAATGCCATCAAACTATGCCACATAAACGCAAGCTTGACATACACAAATGCATTGCATCCTATGAATACTCACTCTCCTTTTCTGCTACAAATAGTTCCCAAACCGTTGGAATACTGCCAATCCTCCAAACAGGAACATTGGCTTAGGGTTTGGACTGGATTGGGCAATCGCATTGTATTTTAGTTCCTTTAGCTTCAGTGACTAACCATCCGACATGCTGCAATCTGATGGCACGCTGGTACCTGCACCTCAATATTTTAATTAAGTCATCAAATATATTTCCCTATTTAGCCGTATGGACCTTTGTTATTCGTGCTGTAAAGGAGTAAAAATTAGAAATACATTTCCAATTTGTGAAGTAAATGCGACTCCACAATATGGACCATCAATCAATAATTTGATTAAATGAGTTTATTTTAGGATATTAATCCATCCAGTAAATATACAAAGTAAAAGTAAATTCACTAAATACAGCAATATAGATTGAAGAGTAAAATGTGCCAGTAAGTTTAAATCATAATGAAATGAGATAAAGAAAAGTAAAAGCCACAATGCAAACAAAGAAGATTATCGCAATAAAGTGTTTCATATAGAAACATCTCTTTTCTAGTCTAAACATAGGTTAAGAACAAAAACAGCTAACAGTGATCTATATCAAGGGAGCATAGAAGGTGTCAGCACAGAATAAAACGTCTGTAAAAGTTCGGAGAAATGAGAGGAGTGTTCATCAGGAAGCTTCACAATCAGAAAAAGCCCAGCAGAGAGATTTGTTCCCTGTCAGAGTTAAGGGAAAGCCTGTCTCACTAACTGTGGAAACACCAATTAACTATAATTTAGCTTCAAACCATCCGTAAGAACCAACCAAAGGTGGAACCTGAGGGGAGTCAACATGCTTCCTATTTTCCCATTGCATCGAAACTGGGAGTTCAGGGTTCAATCATGAGCACCCCACCATCCGTATACGTTAAAACTGGTACACGTTGACCATTATTTCTTTAGCTTCAGTGACTAACCATCCGAGTTTGTTTTATTTATTTATTTTATTTATAATTGCATTTGTTGAGCGCACAGCTACCCGGAGGTTTCCCGGCGCTAGAGCAAACTGAACGGAGAAAGGAAGGGAGAATCATAAAATCAAATTAGTTGTTAAAAAGCCAAGTTTTTATTCCCTTACGGAATTTCAGAAAACACAATTCAGTGCGCAAAGATTGAGGAAGAGAATTCCATAAAGATGGGGCTAACAGGGAAAACGAACGTCCTCCCATCTTGGCTCTGTTGATGCGCGGAATCTTAAATTTATTCTGCGTCGAAGACCTAAGTGTGCGGGGGGGGATGTATTGCTGCACCAGAGCAGAGAGATAGCAAGGAGCTCTACCAGTCATAATTTTGTGCATATAACAGAGTGCTTTGAAGTTAACTCTGCTTTCAATCCGCAACCAGTGCAGATTCCGCATATGGTGAGCGACCGAGGATCGGGCAGGAAGGTGACAGATCAAGCGGACAGCCATATTCTGTACCACCTGGTACTTCCTGATTACCTCTTTGGCAGCACCTAGGAGCAGGATGTTCCCATAGTCCAGGCGTGAGATGACAAGAGCCTGGACTACGGTCCTCAAGGTGTCCGCAGGTAACATCCAGGTGATCTTTCTCAGCCACCTGATGATGGTAGTACAGGTGGCTGAGACTTTCACAGCGTGTTGTTTGAAAGTGAGTTGGTTGTCGAAGGTTACACCAAGATTGCGGGCAGACACAGATTGAACGGGAAGAGGACCCATCTCTGGAGGCCAATGGTGTGGGCCCCAGAGAGAAGTGTCTGGGCCAAACAGGAGCAGCTCTGTTTTATCCCCGTTCAATTTTAGTTTGTGCTTCAACATCCAGTCCGATATGTGTTTCAATCCAACTTGCAGAGAGGAAGAGGGGAGATTTTTATTGGCGGAGAGAGAGTAGATGACTTGAGTGTCATCAGCGTAGGAATAAATTGTGAGGCCAGCTTGTTCCGCCAGGAAAGCAAGCGGCCTCACGTACAGGTTGAAAAAGAGGGGACTAAGAATAGACCCCTGAGGGACACCGTGAGGGGAAGGGAGAGTAGATGAGACAGATGTGGAGGAAAAAACTTGAAAAGTGCGCTCCAAAAGAAAATTGGCAATCCAGGCCAGGGCGGTACCACCGACACCAACTGCCTCCAGGGTGGATAATAAGATGGAATGGGAGACGGTGTCAAAAGCGGCACTCAAGTCAAGCAGAATGAGTGCCACCGTCTCACCATTATCCACTTGGCGTCTGATGGTTTCTGACACACCAAGGAGAGTTGTTTCCGTGGAAAAAACAGCCCTGAACCCGGATTGAGAACCATGAAGAAAATTGGTGGATTCAACAAAGGAAGACAACAAAGAATTAACATGCTTCTCCAAAATCTTGGAAAAGCAAGGAAGCAAAGAAATAGGGCGAAAATTGGAAGGATTATTGGGGTCTGCGTTAGCCTTTTTTAGTAATGGTACCACCATTGCGTGCTTCCATTCATTTGGGACAATTGCTTCTGTGAGGGAAGCGTTCAGGACGTCCAAAATAATGTGGAGTGGGGCTGGGTCAAGGGAGTTCAGAACTTGAGGGGGCAAAGGGTCAAGGGGGGAACCAGATTTGATGTCCTGAAGATACTTTTTTAGAAGCACGGGGGAAATAAGATCCCAAGCGTGAAGTGGGGTGGTAGTAAGCAACGAGCAAGGGGTAATAGCCGAAGGGAAGTTGCACGGGGTAAGAGCAGCGTGAGTTGAGTTGAAATTCGCATAGATTTTATCAATTTTTACACAAAAGAAGTCGGCTAGAGCGTTACACTGGGCCGTGTCTAGGCAGGGATCCTTGGGAACAGAGGACGCACCTGAGAGCTCCTTGACTATTTTAAACAAGGCCTTAGGTCTATTATGAGCTGTGAGTATGGTACTGTTGGCAAAGTTAGCTCTAGCGGTATCACATGCCGCATGATAGATTTTAAGAGCTGACCTATAATTTGCTTTATGCTCAGGGTTATAATTTGACCGCCAAATTCGTTCCAATTTTTTGCAGTTAGATTTTTCAGAACGGAGGGAATCATTAAACCAGGGTGCCGGGGGGTAATGAATTTGAGATTTGTTTTTTTGTGTAGGGAGACATGAGTCTAAAGCAGTAGTTAGCCATGATGTAACCACCGGTAACTCTTTGATAGTCAAGTTGGAAACCGAGGGTTTGGAACTGACAAGAAGAGAGTTTAATTTGTTTAGATCTAAGCGCTTCCAGTTCCTGCTAGCTTTGTGAGGGGGGTCAGGCCTAAACGGAACAGCTTCACACGTTTTGATCGAGAAATTAACAATAAAATGATCAGACCAGAGGACAGGGATAGAGGATTGATAGGAAATGCCAATCAAGTTGGAGATGATAGGATCTAGAAGATTACCGGCCTTATGAGTAGGGTCGGAGTTAAAGAGGTGCAGATCCAAGGCTTCAAGATCCTGAATAAGTCGTTTCGCAATGGCACAAGAAACAGAATTAAAATGGATATTCAAATCCCCAACAATGGTGAAGTTGGTAGATTGTGCTAAGAAAGGGGCGATGAGATCAGGAAATGAAGCGGCCCAGCAGCTAGCTGAACCTGGCGGGCGGTAAATCAGGGTGCCAGTTAGGGTGAACTGAGGAGAAAGAGTTAATTTAAATAGGCCAGCTTCACAGTCTGGAAAATCTAAATCTTGCCAACTTCCTCCCTGCAGGCCTCACTATCAATCATCTAATACAAACAATAAGTCTTTCTCTAACTAACTAGAAACATGATAATGCTCCTGCAGAAGGAAAAGTTAACACACTTGGACAAATTTGAAATAAAACATTTTCAGTCGAGGCATTATGCTAAGTTAAACTTTTCTGAATATAAATGAATGCAAATTACAATATGACATACATACAGAAAGTGAAATAATCAATGTCGAATGTAAATAGGCACCACGTGGTTACATTAATTGATTAGAGCACTCCTGTGAATATATCACTTTAATGTTTGAAATGAATATACTCTGCTGATTTGTTAAATGTAAAACAGGTTAATGAAGCTAAACCACACTTTGGATATAAATGTTGTATATGAGTATATAAATGTATAAGCATGATGTGTAAAGAGAGAAGCCTAAATTATGCTGCTCCACTCCTGATGCTTGTTTTTATTACTGTTTTTTTTAGTTTGTGGAGGCACATTACGGAGCCCCCAAGGCTCCTTCAGCTCACCAAATTTTCCATTCTCTTACCCACCAAACCTGCACTGTCTTTGGCGAATCATGGCGGACGAGGGGCAGGTCATTCAGCTGAAGATCGAGACGTTGAGTGTGGAGGGGTTCGGAGTCTGTCTCCTCGACAGGGTGGAGGTCTCTGAGGAAGTGATAACAGCCCAGGGAGTCAACTTCTCCCAAGAGATCGGCAGGTACAGAAAATATATATGGTTACTGATTTGTAGAGGACATCTGTCTGTGGTTTTCCAACAATGGTGATCATTAGGTGCCAAAATACGTCATGATGTATTCAAAATCAATGTGTAGTCAAGTTATGATATAAAGATAATCAGCGTGCGGACAGTCGTGTCATGATGTCTTGATATAAAGAAGGTCAGCATGCAGGCTTTCATGTCATGATATACTGAAGATTGGCCAGTGTCCAGGTGTTTAAGAATATGCAGAAGATCATCAGATGGCCTGGTATGTCCATGCTATACTAAGGATCTGCAAGAAGCCAGTCATGTCATAATATATTAAAGATGAGCAGGTGACTGTCAGGTTATGACATACTGAAGATCAGTATGCAGCCAATAATGTTATGATATACTGAAAATCAGAAGGTGCCCTGTCATGTCATGATGATATACTGATGATAACCATGAGGCTCGTCATGTCTTGATGTCTTTTTTTTAAGCTGAGCAGATTGATAGAGGTCATCATAACGGTAATAACTGACACATATGTTTAACCCATAATTTGAAAGTGAGATTGGGATTATAGATAAGAGCATTAGATTCCATTACATTAATTCACAGTGAATTGTTTAAGTGGTCCACAAATCTTTTGAAATGTAGAATAGTTTTATTACAAAAAAACTCTTCCAGGTTTAAAGTTTTTTTTGTGTTTTGAATCTATGCCGCCTGTGTAGGTGATTGTGTGGCACACCAATGTTGAGGAAATACTGGCCTAGCTATCAATGCACCAACAATCATGAGATGATGTACATGAGTCAGTGAAGTTATTTCAAAGGCCCTCCCAAACAAGGCTAAGCATAGGTCGGGGTGCACTAAATAAAGAGCGTGCTTGTCTAAAAATGTTGTTAGATACTAAAATAAGGATTGTACATATATAGGATTGTTGTGATTTCTTAAATGTTGTGGATTCTTAAATAAGGAAAGTGTGTGTCTAGGAATGTTGTGATACACAAAGTAAGCAGTGTATTTGTCTAGGATTGTTGTAATACTCAAGATAAGGATTGTGCTTACCTTCAAATGTTATGCATTACTAAATAATCCCTGTGTATGTCTAGGACTATTTTGATAATTATAGAAGATCACATTGTTCTTTAGCTTGTCTTTCTGGAGAGATTTCACTGCATCTTCCTTCCACTCCACAGGTTTTGCGGAAAAGTTCCACCACCCACAATCAACACCAACTACAGCCGCCTCCGTGTGACCTTTATTTCGGACCAAAATACAGGCGCAGCAGGGTTCATGGCCCGGTATCGCATCATTGCACCCCATGAAAGTTAGTGTCTCGTATATACAGAACCGAATAGTCTCCAGTTAGACAATAGTTTTGTCTTGGTTTCTCCTCCAAATTGGCCTTCAACCTCTCTCTTGAATTTAATGCAATGGTCACAGACCAGATCGGAGAGTGATGCATCCCTGGATGTTGTCCAAGCTAACTGTATTGAAGGTCCTCATCCTGCGCCTAATTTGGGAATTTGAGTGTTTTCAGTTGATTTTAGTGGTTTGCATGTAAGAATATAGAGCATTAAAATACAATAGCTAGACTAACGACTACCAAAATATTGTGAAGGTAAGTATATACAGATAAGCAAAGATTTGCTAATCTTAACGCCACATCTACATACCTTGAAGATCTATAGTAGCCAGCTACAAAACACCTTGAGATTAGAATAGTAGATTCATACTTAACTATACATGCTAGGTACGATAATATTGTACCACAATATTTTAAATATCATATTCTGTTGCTCAACCCTTTGGGAGCAAAAATATATAATGTTAGACTACAGGCTGACATTGAGGATAATCTCCAGAGGTCGTGCACACAGGTCCCGATGGTAGTATCATTGTTTGACCAAAGATGACATTAGTACACCACTTTTTGATTTTCTGCGTTCATAAATCTAAGAACGTAGGATGGATTTGAATTTTGGCACGCTCCATTTGGGCTTTCCTTCTATGTTCCCTTCTCAGGCTACAGACAGGGCCGAAACCCTATGTATCTGTGCATCAGACTTGCATATTGAGACCCTATGTGTACAAAGCCATGGAGCAGTGTAGACAATCGGGGTAGAGGAGTGATACACTTTGTTGCTCAGGTAAAGAGTAAATGGGAAAAGGAGCCTTTAAGGATTGGACTTGAAACACTCTGGGACCTTCCAACATTAAAAGATTGTTACTTTGGATTCAAATGGAGTGGTCTTTCTAAAAGAAAAAGGGGTGCTGTGAGTGAAGATCACACTCTGAAGTGGGTTTGTTCATTTCAGCCCTACATGGCTGATCTCAAATCATGGTGGGTCTCCGGCAGTCTGGGAGAGTTTCAAACCACATGCTGAATGGCTTTGACTGTGATGTCCAAACATTTGTTTTTGACCCGGTGTCTCTGTAGGGAGTTGTTCGTGGGATGAGTTCCTCTGTGACAACCGCCGCTGCTTGCTCCTGGGGGTTATCTGTGATGGTTTCCATGATTGTGAAGATAGGAGCGATGAGGCCAACTGCAGCCTAAAACATAAAGGTGAGACTCTCACTAGACCCTAAACCAGAGGTCTTCAAACTTTTGTAGGTTGAGCCCCCCCAGTTGAATTTTTTTAGATGTTGAGCCCCCCCACCACCTGACAGAACTTTTTGGAATCTGGTACACTACATAATCGACTGCCACGTGCATATCACAGGCCACATTCGGCAAATAATGTTTAACACAATAAGAGTGTTTAGTAAACTGCAGGTTTGTGAATGGGTGTGGTGAAATGACAGAGGCTTATTACACAGCTCAAAACACAATTTTCCAAGATAAAATGTGCGCAAATTCTTTTACTAGGATGCTTTGTTTTACCCATGACCTAGACTAGTAATAACACCACCAACATAAATGTGTGGACCCGTTTTGATCTAAAATTGCATGAAACTAAAACATTTCTCTGCAAATAGTAATAGACTCTCTCACGCCAATCACATTAAAAAGAAATGAAACAAAACTGTATTTACAAGAATCTGTTTAGGAATTATTCCAGGCCATCAGGGCAAAAACAGAGCTGTCTCTATCAAGTGAACCCCTGAAAGGCTGGATTGCAGGGCATGTAAATATGTCCTTTTGTAATTTAGGACAAAAACCTTGATGGAGCACGACATGCCCATACTTGTGTACAGGGGCGCAACTAGACACAAACTTCGGGGGGGCTAACACTCCCATCCAGGGCTGGCCCTAGCACTGGTTGCACATAGTGCAACGGTCTGTTTTGGCGTCCCTCCCCCATTTCCTCCTTCTCCATGAATTTCCTCACTACCACTCACCAACAATGCACCCCATCTCTCTATTGCACCTTTCTGGCAAACATTTAATTTTTTATAGTGCTACTCATAGTTTACCCACACTCATTTCTTTGATCTGCATGGTACACATTCTTTGTAGCAGGCACATTAAACCTCTGCGCTGTGTGAGTGCATGGTGATCAGAGTGAGTGCATGGTGATCAGTGTGAGTGCATGGTGATCAGTGTGGGTGCATTGTGATCACTGTGAGTGAAGGGTGAATGGTGCGAGTGCATGGTGATCAGTGTGAGTGCATTGTGATCGCTGTGAGTGCAGGGTGAATGGTGTGAGTGCATGGTGATCAGTGTGAGTGCATTGTGATCGCTGTGAGTGCAGGGTGAGAGGGTGAATGGTGTGAGTGCATGGTGATCAGTGTGAGCGCATTGTGATAAGTGTGAGTGCATTGTGATCAGTGTGAGTGCATTGTGATCAGTGTGAGTGCATTGTGATCGCTGTTAGTGCAGGGTGAATGATGTGAGTGCAGGGTGAATGGTGTGAGAGCAAGGTGATCAGTGTGAGTGCATTGTGAGCACTGTGAGTGCAGGGTGAATGGTGTGAGTGCATGGTGATTAGTGTGAGTGCATTGTGATCAGTGTGAGTGCAGGGTGAATGTTGTGAGTGCATGGTGATCAGTGTGAGTGCATGGTGATCAGTGTGAGTGCATTGTGATCGCTGTGAGTGCATTGTGATCGCTGTGTGTGCAGAGTGAATGGTGTGAGTGCATGGTGATAAGTGTGAGGGCTTTGTGTTCGCTATGAAATCGAACGCAAAGGAACAGGACTGTCTGTTCATTTGCTTTCGTTTTTAGCAGAGACCCTTCCTCCCACTGCAGCTGAAGCAGCCCAGCACTACCAATTAACCCCCTCCTGGGAAGGTTAACTGTTCGCTCTATACATGACAAAAGCACAAGTCATGCCTTATCTATTTCCCCTCCCTCCTCCAGCTCTCAGTTATTGGAGCTCACAAACAAACATTTGAAAGGGGTGAAGACTTGCATGCTCGGGACAGTAAAAAGACTCTGAAAGGGAAGATGTTAGTGTGGAGTGCGCCTGAGATGGTGTCGCGCCCCCGCAGGGGGGCACGCCCCATAGATTGAAGAACTTTGCCCTAAACAGTGGCATGTCCACCATGCATAGACCCATCACAACCAAGGCCACCATTACTAAACCCTCAGTGGAGTTAAGACCAACCTACGTTGACATTACAGAGTTACATTCGCCCTTCTCTTGCCAAGATGCTCAGAAGTGCCAAGGCATCTCAGCACAGCCAAGGGTACCCTAAATAGACCTTTGTGAGAGACAAGGCCACCCTGACTTGGCCCGAGGAATAAACATACATAAAACCTCTTCAGAACTAGTACCAACCTGCTAAACAGAGCCAAAGGTACCCTACCTAGATATTGGCAGATGATTGACCCTCAGCTGAGCGAAACATACAATGCACAGTGTTTTCTAGAGCCCTAACCCCACAAGGACCAATGGCAGGCTGCCAAAGCATCCAAAAGAGACAATATCAAAGTGTCCCATGGTAATCATCCTTACACAAAAACTCGCCGTAGAATGTACCAGAGCCAAGGCCAGCCTCTCTGACCCATGTGCAGCTGAGTCAAGCTGACATGCACAGTCCCTTCCAGAGACCAGGGCCCACCACAACTTAGATCATCATGCCCAGATCACCAACCAAGCCAATCCCCACACTCCTCAAAAACACAACAGAGCCACCCCAGCCCAGCTCTGTCCAGTCTCTAACCACAACTATACTATGAGCAGAGCTAAACCCATCATGTTTGTACTACGTCAGAGCCAGGTTTACCCTGAGTAGACCGTCATCAGTGATATGACCTCCTGCCTACATGGCTGGAAGAGCTAAAGTCCTCCTATCAGAACAGCCACAATTTCTAGGATCTCAGAGAGGCAGAGCCACAGGAACCTTGCCTAGAGCCTCTGCAGTGCCAACCCCTCTGTGCCTAGACTCCACGAGCACCAAGGCCACCCTACCTAGACTCTAAGCAGCTCGAATGACACCCTGCCTAGAACCTCACAAAGCAAAGGCCACCCAACTAGACTCACCATAGCCAAAAGCGCTGTGTCTAGGCCCTTGGTAAAGGCAGGGCCATTCTGTCTAAACCTTCTGAAGAGCCAAAGCCAGATGTCTAGACTCTTTCCAGAGTTAAGGACAAGTCTTGGCCAACATGGCAAGAACTTCAGGTGGACTAAAACCACATTGTCTAGACCTTATTTTGAGGCAAGGCCACCCTGCCTAGATCCTTGTAAGAGGCAAGGTGGTATTTCCCAGTCTATCAGTGAGTCAAGGCTGCCTTACCTAGAACCTCGATACAAAAGGGGGTGTTGATGGACGGAGCATCTGAACCAATCAAACACTCACACCCAGTCAACAGATCTGGGTTGAATCCATCACCGTTCTTTAGCCCACTCTGCCACCCCAGTTCAGACATGGCCATATGCAAATCAGTCTGACCCTGTGCCTCATGGGAACAGTCCAGCCCGAACTGCCAAGCCATGCCTTCCCTGAACCGGATTCAATTACCTAGAACCTCAGCAGACCTAAATCCATGCTGCATAGACTTCTTCAGCACCAAGGCCATCTCACTAGACCCTCAGTAGAATTAGGGCCTCACTTACTGGATCCTTGGCAGAGGCAAGGCTACCCTCCCTAGACCCTCACCTGAGCCAAGGGCACTATGTCTGTATCCTATCAGAGCCAAGACGACCCTGCTGAGGGCCCAGCAGAGTTAAGGTCAGTGTGCTTAGACTCTATGGATAGCCATACACTGTCTAGATTTTTGCCAGCAGCATAGTCGTCCTGTGGAGACTAAAAAGAGGCAAGGACACCCTGCCTAAACCATCAGTGGAGCCAAGCAGACACTTCCCAGGCACTTGACAGTTCCCACCAGAGGTATGCCAACCCTGATCAGATCCACTGGAGCAGTGGTCACTCTACAAAGTCCCCAACAGAGCCAAGGCCACCATGCCTAGATCATAACCTGGGATAAGGTCACATGCTTTGATCCTCAGCAGAACCAAGCCCCTCAGCGGAGCCAAGACAGCACAGTCAATCCCTCTATGTGCAGTCCCTTATTCTAAGGTAACACTGACTGGTAAACAGCCATAACAACGCGGGCATTACCCCACGCTGCTATTACAGCGCTGCTTTTACAACCAAGTCATTACAACGACTTGCGCTGGGGGGCGCTGTTGGATAGGGAATAGTTACATTTTCTATTCCAACACCGTCCCTACTGTACCGTGGGCTGGAGTTGGAATAGAAAATTAAACTATTCCACTATCCAGCGCTTACAGCGCAAGTCGTTGTAACGACTTGCGTTGTAAAAACAGCATTGTAATGGCACGTGGGGTAAAAGCCCGCGTTGTAATGCCATACAACCCACTGACTAGACCACCAACAGAACCAAGTTGAGCCAGCCTAGAAATCCACCAGAGTTAAGCCCAAACAACCCGATTGTGACTGAAAACTCCACCCTGCTAGGTACAGACCTTTCCACCCAGAGCCAAATCTACACATTGTCAATCCTGATTCCTTTGTTTAAACCTTATGTCTCATAGCAGGAATTCTGTAGCACAGAGAGTGTATCAGTTCTATGTAGGGGATGCTTCGTGGCTCAGGCCTAACTAAGTGTGTTTCTCTTTGCAGAATGTGGGGGATCTCTAACCAGTCTGAAAGGGGTATTCTCCACTCCAAATCATCCCAAACCATACCCCCATCAGCAGGTGAGTGTGTAATTGAGGTGCCAGTGGCTAGCTCTCTGTGTACGTGGCAATGTACAGAAAGCAGGAAAACTGGGTGAGCAATGAAGCTGGTATGTGATTCCAGGCTTAGGGTGCTATCCATTTTAAAATCCAGATTTACCAGTGCAGCTGAATACATTTAAGGGAGAAACTGACTCAGTTACTTTCAGGTAATCTTCTTTACGATGAGTCAAATTCTACATACTGCTTTAGGGGTATACACTCATTAAAGACATGCTAACATTGTTGCCTCTTTTAAACAATGCATAACCAAAACCATGTTATTATTGCTCTCACCTCTCACTGGCTATAAAACCATCAATTCCTCCTAAGAGCAACATTTCATTGTAAGACATAGTAAAGTTGATTGCTGACCCAGTGTTATGGTATTAACATGTTAGGTCATTGACATTTTGTGTAGCATAACTGTAGAAGAGTGGCTTGTTAAATTGTGTGGTTGTGCAACCTCACCATGTAATAAAGTCAGAAATTCCGTATCAGGTCCAGTCAGGTTCGTTTGTAAAACATTAGCTCAGTCCTGGGTAGCTGTGGCTCAGAGCAATCAGCCTTTTTCAAAGGAACAAGTGTAAAGCATTTAGAAGTACAAAACAGTTGAATAAGAAGAAAACACAACACAATAAAAATAGACACCAATTTATAAAAATAGGTTGTATTTTTATCTTTAAATTGACATCTCAATGACAAAATCCCACTGGATGGTTCTAGAGATATACATTTTTAATTAGGATTAGCCAGGACAAGCAACTTGGAAATGGCTGCAGAGGCAATCTTGAAGTGACCAACTCCAGCAGGAGCCAGTTTAGGGACCAATAAGTTTGAGTAGGACAGTTATCTCACAGTCAAAGCAGTCTCTGGTCCAGTTCCAGGCTCTATGGGTGACCCGCCATGGACTTCAATGGAGTGGTCCTGATGCAAGGGATGCAGGATGCTTAAGATGCTCAAGGATGCTGAGGATACTGACCCAGTGTCATGGGTTTCCCTGGAGTCACCCCTCAGATCATGAACACAGTTGGGTGACTTTGGGCATAGGGGTTAATGTCCCTCAAAGTCTGGATGCAGTCCAGCAAAAAAAAAACTGTTGCCACCAGTTACAGCAAGACCAGTGGTTACCTGTAACAGGCAGTAACTTCCCTTCTGGGAAACCAAACTGCACTACGCTGACACTATCGGGTCTAACAGATTTGAGTGCAACTTTTGAGGGATGGGACTTGGTCTCCCAGGTTGAACTTCGGCAGCCAGCGGTGATTCGGCGTTCCTCACTATCAACCTGCCAAGGTAGGCTTCTTCAGGTTTTATTGGCTTCTGGCTGTACTAGAGAGGCAACCAACTGACTCTTGATGTCACCTTCTCGGGTCTCTCTGTGGCTTGGGGATGACTTTTAGTCAAGGGGAACTCCACAGGCCCAGTCCTCTCTTTGGTAGCCCAAGGCTCAGCAGGTTTAGTCCAGTCTTTGGCACATTCTGTCTTTGCTGGGTCCAGGGAATAGCAGGGCAGTCCTTTGGTCCTCGATCAAATACAGGTTTGAGCTGATGTCTGGGTGGCCGGGGTGCTTTGGGGGATGCTGTTACTACTAGCCAATGGGCTATCAGGTCCCCTTCTGTCTAGTGACGACTCCATGTGAAATTTCATATAATCTAGCCCAGAATGCACAATTCTGCCCATCCCCAATATGGCAGAACCCTTCCCTTGGCATGAGGTGCTCCCTTGCCCATCCGAGAGGTGTGGTATCTGGGGGCTACATGCCCACAGAAAACTGGTTTGGCAATGGCTCCCCCCTCTGTGTCCACAATGACAGCCTGTCTGTTTAAAACAAAAGAGCAGCCCCTTTTGTGTGTGACTACCATTTGCTCTTCAAAGGCGGCCTCCCCTTTGAAACTCGCCTTTTGGCATCCTACCCTGTTTGGCTATCATGCCAGGAGGAAGTCACACCTCTTACAAAGGCAGTCCCTTTCCTGGGTGTCATTCACACCACTCATCCAGAGGGCAGAAGGCTGTCTCAAGTATAGTAGCTTGTGTGCAACTGTAAACGGTCACTGGAAATTTTTGAGTAACAATGTGGCAAGTTTCGGAAGACCTGCCACCATAGTTCACCTAAAGGTCCTCTAGAAATTAACTACACTACTGGAAGAGCCCGTAGGCAGCTAAGGGTCCGTGCAGATAAGAGCGGTAGGGTGGTAGGGTCGGGTTGAGGGAGGGATTTGACAGGCGACCACAAAGGAAAATTAAATAAATAATTAATTTTCCCTCAGCGTCATGTCAAAATCCCCCCACCTGGCCCCACCGCTCTTACCTGCATGGGCTGCTGCTGCCGATAAGCTAATATATTCAATACATTTTTGCAGTTACAATCAACTGTACACACCACATTTTTGATGGTTTCAAAATTGTTCATTAACACATAAACAAACTGTAATACACTACATGGTACATTATATGCTAACCAATGTTACATCACATTCATTTTGGATTAGAATGATTTCTCAACACATAACACTGTTATGTACAACTTGTATGTAGATCCCAATGCATTTTGGGTGATTACACCCTTCTTCAGAGGCTTCAGAGGCGACCAACACAATGTCCTAACTTCCTCAATGAGTGAGTAAATCGTTGATGCTTCTTGTGTGGTACATGCTTTGCTTTCTGCCTGGTCGGCCGTAATGTGCGCTATATCTTCAAAAGACATGTTTTGATAGGAGTGCGGGGTAAAATGTGTGAGCAGAAACCTATGTAAATTTTATTATTAAGGTATTATCCTGCATTCCAATGTGATCCCTGTATACCTTTTAAACAAATTGTCGGTGCTGCTTCATGACGGAGCCTGCCCATCCCCGTTATTATATGTCTTCCACCCTAGTTCACCTAAAGGTGCTCTAGAAATGAAGCACACTACTGGGGGAGCCTGTAGGCTATTATATTCAATACTTTTTTGCAGTCAACTGTAAACATCAAATTTTTGATGGTTTCAAAATTGTTCATTAACACATAAACTTATTGCTATTCACTACATGGTGCATTATTGTCCAACCAATGCTACATCACATTACTTTTGGATTAAAATTATTTCTCAACACATAACAGTTACAGATCAAGACTTGTATATAGATTCCAATGCATTTGGGTGAAGAAGGGTGGAAGCCAGTGATATTCGGAGGCGGTGGTTGAATCTCAAATTTCCCAGCTAATTAAGCAGTAGGCCACATGGTGACTGTGTGAGGTAACCAAGGTTCAGGATGGACTATTCCCATAAGCAGAGTCAGTAATGATTGCACAAGGTGGGCCTCTGGAGCTGATGTAGAGTTTGGTGGACAGGTACTCTGTTGCACCCTTTCCGCCAAACTCAAAAGTGGTTTTGAGTCAGGCAAAAAGTACGTTTTACGATGAAGGAGTAAAATGTACTAGGTCAGTGTAAAACATCATCCGACGGTCCGATAGAATAAGCGCTATGAGAAGTAAACCATCCAACCATTCATCCTATTCAGAGTGGACGGTCAGTTGAAAAAAAGAAAAATACCTCACATCATGGGAGAAAACTGGTGTGAGGGTAATATGTTTTTTTTTCTTCAAAAACAATCTCCCACCTTGGGATTTTGTTTTTGAAAAATAAAAAACTTTGGAAAAGTTTGACGGCCAGCCATTATGTTTGATGGAGTCACCCCTTAAACTTATCCTACATTGACAGGAATGTCAGTTTCTGACAATTTATGGAGATGTCGGCCAGGCTGACGAACATCTCTAAATTTGGCAGGCACTGTTAAGGCCTTCACCACCCTGCCTACCTCTACTCCATTTAAAAAACTCCTGAAACTGGCCCTCTCTCTAGAGTGGCAAAGTGAAAAAAACTGTGGTTTGGAATGCTACTTCGAGGGATTGACAGTGGTTTGATTGCTTGCAAGCATTTGCCCCATCACCTTTTGGGTGTTTGATGGCCAGTACTATGCCTGGAAACCTGACACTGGCATAGTTTTCAGCCTACCACTGCATGTGAAGAGGAAATAACAAATAACGATATTTCTCCTTGTTATGCCATACTCCTTCAGGCACACTATTTTTGTGCAAACCCATGTCTACAGCTCTTTGTAAATATAGTTTTGCATCAAAATGTATGAATGGATGCACAGGAATGTCTATGCACCCATAGAACACATACCTGATGCAAAGTAACACAAGGCAGTGCAATTTCTTGAGTTGCATTACTTTTTCTTACCAAGCTAACCAAATCAACATTTGCATGGCTTTGTAAATACCAAAAAAGGGTTTTGTGTCTGGGTGCATCAAAAAGTGACCCAACCCAGACATGAATTCTTTGCAAATCTGGACCTATATAAGTATGGGTTAGCATCAACATCCATCGGTGAATGCACAGGAACACCGATGCACCACCCATGGAATGCGTACCTGATGCAAAGTAATGCATGGCAGCTCAATGTGCTGTGTTGTGTTACTTTGGCATAGAAAGCCAAAAAAATCAACATGTGCATGGCTTTGTAAATACCAAAAAGGATTTTGTATCAGGACTGTGTCAAAAAAGTGACGCAACCAGACAGAAAATCTTGGAATACCTGGGCCTAAATACATGTAAGTGTGTGATTAAAAAATATGAACAAATTAAAACCTCTTATTGAAATCAGGATGACCAGAAAAACAGACATAGAAGACCTGACTTAGGGCTCCCAGACTCAACTACCAAGTCAAGAATGTATTTATTTGGGGGGCTTCACACTCCAAACTAATCCCTTGAAGCTACGCGCCAGAATAAAGTCATACTATCTGTATCTTTGATGAGTCATTCCAGTGTCATGTGTGCAGTCATTCCGGTGCCATGGTTAATCTTACAATGATACCTTTTCCTTCCAGATTTGTATGTGGAGCATCTCAGTTCCCGAAGGTCATGTGATTGAGCTCCATTTTCATAACTTCAGCCTTGAGTCACAGAACAACTGCAACTTTGACTTTGTGGAGGTGCATGACAGTGCAGGGATTGGTGCCACCAGCCTCCTAGGCAGGTAGGAACATGTGTATCTCGGACAATAATCCATTCCATGGTCAGAGAAAAGAGGTCTTCTGCATGCGCACAGTATAAGATAGCAGTCTCTTGGACAGAGAGATCATTCCTATGTGTGAACCTCATAGTTATGTTGGCCACATCTCTCTCTTTGTATACTGTGAGAGCTTAGCCCCACTTAAACCTTTATCTTCAATCAGATGGTGTTTGTAGCACCTTGAGAAGTAAGAGGGAGAAAACAATCACAATTTGATTTCAATAGTGTAACCATTTTGGTCACACAATAATCCACTCGACAACTAAAACTGGGATTTGTAAAATGTAATTATAAATTTAGAAACAAATTGATATAGAGCAGTATCAACATTATCGTAAGGAAATACAGAACAAAGAATATGAGTCTATATGTCCTAAAGAGATTCACTCTATACAGCACAAAGCAGGCAACTAACTCTATAATGACATGGAAAATAATCAGGAAAAAGAATTGCGTATTAAACTGCATCAAATGATTCTCAAAAGTAAGCATGAGCAAGGTATCTCTCCCTACACTGCCTTAAAGGGACAACCCTAAACTAAGAAGCATTGAATAAAGGTGAAATTAGAAAGGTGTCAGCTGTAAGAGTCTTCTGCAGAAGGCACTCCACCCATGAGTCACGTAGCATAAAGCCACCCAAGCAGAGGCATAGATCTGCTCCCCGTGAAGTCCTAAGATGTCTCGCTGTCCCGCACTTAGTTCCAGCATAAAATATCAATTTAAGGTGGACAATCTCATGTGACTTTCTCTAGTACTTATACTGATTCCTGCACAAGTGGATACTTGCACCACCTTTCCCACATCAATAAGTTGCTACTTCATTTGTCCTTGGTCATTCTTTTCTTCCTCCATGATAACTCATCTCCTTGCTCGTTACTGTGTTTCTCCTTGCCAAACTTCATCTTCTCATACCTTGCTATCTAATGTAAACAAAACCCTTCTATGCTAACTAATGAAGCTTTGTCCACATCTGCAGTGAAAACAAAATACAAGCAAACGCATTTTATGTTGAAGGTTAAATACGAACTACATGTTAGATTTTAAACGTGAGCGTGAACTGAACCGTTTCTCCAGGCCCACTCTCATGTCAAATTTGTAGTGCGCAGGGTTACAGAATAAGTGTACATTTCTATGCAAATAATAAATGCAGTTCCTTAATATATGAATAAATTGTAGAGAATTGTGAAGATGTCATTCCAACTGTACCTGCATGAAAATAATTCTTGTTACACGTAAAAATGTTTAAACATTAGTCTAAATATTTACATTCTATTTTATTAACCTCACAATGAGACACATTTTAAACGTGAACTCCTCCTGTCACATTTATATGTAAATGTCACATAGACCTTTATGAGTCACATTCACTGCACACAATTAAAAGTCTCATCAATATTCACGTGGAGTAATTTAAATATGCAGTACTCCATTTACCCTCATAACATTATTCACACAGAATATATTCGAGTGCTGACTATGCATGATTATGATGCACTCCTACAGTATCTCAGAATGGGAATCAAAACTACACTGCTCAAATACTAACCTCCTCTCTTGTTCTCTCTTCTCTCCTCACTTTTCATCTCTCTCCCTCTCCCCTGGCAGGTTCTGTGGTTCTGACCTACCACCCCCTCTCACCTCCTCACAGCACTTCATGACCGTCCTGTTTGTAGCTGACGAAGGAGTCTCAGATGAGGGATTCATGGCTACATACAATGCCCGAAACATGACTGACCGTGAGTACTGAAGGCCCCATCCTATGGAAGCTTTAATGCAAGTAGCAAGCTTTGGTTTGGGATATGAGGAAGATCCCGGGAGAGGCATGGCTCTTTTTGTGGACCCAATGTTGGGAGATGGTATCTTCAGAGGTTGACTGGTCCATTCAGCAATCTGAGCTATGCCTAGTGCCCAGTGTGTCTGGGCAGAGTCTGCTTCATGACAGGTCTGTCTCTTAGACATTGTCCTGAGCTGGTATCGAGTGTGCTCCAGACCATGAGCCACACCTCATCAGTTATGGATATAGTCAATGTTTACACCAAGGCTTGTCACCCCCTGCACTCTTCATCCAAGTAACTGTGCAGTGTCTTCCTCGTGGGCCCTTCCAAGGTGGCATTAATGGGATTTCTCCTTCTCTTCAGACACCTGTGGCCCCTCTGAATTTTCCTGCGGAAACAGTGAGTGCTTGTCCATGCAGTGGGTGTGTGATGGCTGGAACGACTGCCCCGATGGCAGTGATGAGCATAACTGCTCCAACAGTTCGTACCCAGTATTTGGTATGTGGGCTCTTATCACCTCAAACTCCATTCTACAGCCTGCACCCTTCTCTCTTAACCAATCACCAGTAAAGCCATTCCTAAGCTTATCTCTTGATGTCTAGCTCTCTCTCGATGTCTTTCTCCTTTACTCTGAAATGTCCTCACCCTCTCTTGCTCCCTCTCACTATCCATGTCTTTCAACTTCCTTTTCACACTTCTGCTCCCTATCCTTCTTGCACTCTTTCTCTTCCTGCCTCTTTACTCTACCTCTCTATCCATCTTTCTCACTCTTTTTTCTTTTGTTCTCTCTTTAATGTCTCTCACTCTTTGCTTTCTATGTCAGGCTGTTCCATAATATTTGACCTTGAGAACCCATAATCTTTTCATAAATGGGCTTTGTTTGACCAGATGTGCTGTCGATTAGCACAGATTAGCAGCTGTAACACAAAGGCATGGTGGATCCTATGGGTATTGTGGACCATTGCTCTAATATGGTGCCTAATGCATAAGGGTTTTAACTTGATCCTGGGTTTAGTGGGGACCCAAAAGAGCCCTTTTAGCACTGGCTTAATGTGATCACATTCATGTTAGTGTAGACATATTCTAGCAGTAGGCTAATAGGAGGCTGATATAAACAATGTCACAGGAATCCAGCCTTCCCATAAGTAGAACATAGGTAATCCCTATTTGGACTGGAGTTTATTTTGAAGGAGTGGAAAGATTTAGCAAGAGAAAGTCAATGTTGGTTCTCTACACCACAGCGTTGACGTGTGATGTGCAGTTCATATCGAAATCAAAGATCATCCCATATTTTCTGACCTTAAAGGAAGGGTTGGGGAGAGAGCAGGTTAGAAGGCAATTTGAATGGAGGTGACTGTGACCCAGCCCCTCCTTCAAATAGGGCCTCAGTCTTTGCTTCTCTCAGAAAAAGGTGGCTGTCCTTCATCCAAAAGTAGGCATAGCCTAGACAGCCTACACGCTTTTCTCAAGGTGGACGTGTATGTGTGTATCTGCATGTCATCAATCTGATGATGGTCTAATTCTTTAGCCAAGAAAAGAATGTATAAATTGAAGTGAAGTGGAAAAGTCACAAACTCTCTAGTAGTCCACAGTGCACTTTAAAGAAGGCCGAAACTGAAGAGCCTATATGCATTTGTTGAGACTTATGGAGATAAAAATGAACAAATTCTTCCAGGTGCCATTCTTGAAACCCTTATCTGCTCCTTGAGCCTGCTCAGCAAGATAGTGTGGTCAACCACATCGTAAGCAGCTGAGTGTCAAGGAGGATTAGAGCAGCTTTCTGGACTTCGTCAACTGTGACAAGAAAATCGTCCCATGTATTAGCCAGCAACGATTTTGTACTTCGGAAAGATCAGAATGCTTATTTGGTGATCGTTAGTGTGAGGTTCTCTTCGACATAAAGTTGTCTGATTATTTTGCTCGGGTATGGTAGGTTTGAAATTGGTCTGTAGCTGGGCAGCATCTGAGAGTCTCTCATCAGTTTCTTCAGGATAAGTGTTATTATTATTATGTGTTTTGGGGGTCTGGCACTGTGTTATCTAGGAGAGAGATGTTAATTAGGATTGTTGGGTCAGCTTCGAGGGGTGGGATGGCTTTCTTCATAAATGCAGATAGGCAGCGTTCTACTTGGAGTTTGGAGGACAGTTGTTTTACTATTTCTTCTGATGAGGGGTTGAAGGAGGTCAGGAAGAGGAGGAGGAATAAGACATTGAAAAGATTACTGGATTGAGTTGTTGGAGCTGGATTCATGAGTTCTTTTGATCCTTGCCTCAAAGAGGTCCAGCAGATCTTCACAATGTTGCTGAATGGACCAGGTTGAACTTTTCAGTACTTCTGAGTTAAACATTTCTTGGAAGATGCTGAAGCTCTCCCCTGTCTGACTGTGGACCTAATTGATGTACTTGGCAAGGTGGGTGAGTTTTTGCTTGATTTACTGACTTGTGAAACCCCTTCTCTGAGTATTTCAGATAAGTTTGTCTGTTTCAAACAAAAACAAATGACTCAAGAATTGGGCATTTTCTTTTCATTAATGCTACATCACTTCTATACCACTTGTTTGTGATTTGACATTAGGCATTTGTTTTCAAGATGGTGTGGTGCCAGCTTGTCAAGTGTGGCTGGTATCTTGTTTTGGAAGGAGGTAAAGAATGTCTAAAATGCAAACAAATGGGACGCTTCCCATTTACGGATTTATAAAGATTGTTTCACTGTTCTTGATATTATTCAGATATTTGGTTTGACCAGGAATTACCTCCAACTTGGCATAAGGGAGAGGCCAATACTAGAAGCTTGTGAAAAAGGGTTGATCAAAGAATGGTTCCACCAAAACTGCAGCAGCACAGATAATAATTCATACTCGGTGTTCAGCGTGACTACATATTATGGCCTGCCAATATATATGGGACATACAGCATTTGAAACAAGCCCGAAGTGATCATGTTATCATTCAGCTGTGAGCATGGTAGGCTGCCTACCCACAGCGTAAAGTCTACCATGATCAGTGATTAATTTGTAAACAAGAAAGGGATGTTGCCCAAAGGTTTGGTGAGGAGCCAGAGGCTAATACAATCAAATGTCTGCACACCAAATACTGCGGCTCTGTGGTCTTTAATCCAGCACAGGCCTTTTTAATCCACTATCAAACCCTCCTTGCCCCTTTATCTCACTTTTGCAGGTTCCTGCTTTCTCAATTTCTGACTTGTTGCCATCTTTCTCTTCTTTTGTCTTTCTACGTGGTGTGCTTTTCCTTGTCTTGCTTGCAGTAAATGTAGCAGAAAAATAAGTGGCGGTCCCCAAAAATGAGTGCCAGTGGGCACCATCTGCAAAAGTTAAGTCTGCCCATGACAATGTTTTTGCTGGTGATTTAATGGAAATAAGTGGTTGTCCCAGGGGATTGTAGGGGTGGTGGATAATATAAAATGGGAATGAGCTATTCAGATTGAAAGAACATTATGTAATATACTCGTGAAGGAGAAATTCTTAAGGCTAGGGTTTTCATGAAGATCAGGGACAAAACATAAGCACTTCCTTTCCCATTCTTTGTTTTCCTGGATGATATTGAATCCAGGAGGGATCAGAGTATCGAAAGTGGTTATCGAATGGGACTCATATCTGGTGTTGGTCACAATCAGACTCTATTAGAAGGTCTGTTGTTTACAGGTCTTGTTTACTATGAGACTGTATATTGATGAGCCCGTTTAATGAGAGCATTTAGTTCTGTTTTAGATTTGGGAACACATGCTGTTGGGTGGGTAGTGAGCATAAACGTGTCCTCCCTACCAGAGAAGGAAATAAATTGAACAGGTCCAGATATATTGGGCATGAGTAGGTTGAGGGTAGCTCCATCATGTACTTTGTAATAGGCAATCATGAGGATTAGGAAGAACTGATGTTGCTCTCTCGGCCTATCTGTTTCTCTCTTTCACTATCCCTCTCATCTCTTTCTAATCCTCTCTCTCACAGACACTCTCCAACTCAGTCTGTCTGTGTGTCTTTCTTTCTCTCCCTTTCTCACTACTAGTTTCTCCTTTATTCTTTCATTGAAGCATGATCTCTACCTCCCTCTCTCTCTCCCCTCTCTCTCTCTCTCTCTCTCTCTCTCTCTCTCTCTCTCTCTCTCTCTCTCTTCTCTCTCTCTCTCATCTGGAAGCCCACCTCCACTTTTCTTTCTCTTATCTAATCTCCATAACACTGCTTTCTCCTTCTCACTCATCTATCACAATCTCTCTCTCTACCCCTGCCAGGCTTCTCTTCCTACAGTCTTGCTCTCTGTATTGCAGATGGTTTCACTCTCTGACTTGTTTATCTGCTGTGACTCTCCGTGCTGCCTATTCTTTCTTTATTTTTCAAAGCTCGCATTTCAAGCAGCTGTCCATTCATTATGATTGAAATGTTCTACTCTACACCCCAGTATCTCAAAGAGCCTCTCTCGCCCTGCCTCCAGAGGTGTCCTGTGAACCGGTGCAGCTACAGATGTGTGCGGGGCTCAGCTACAATTCTACGTCCTTTCCCAACATGTGGCTCAGCATCCCTGACCAAGAGGAGGCATCCAAGGTGCTCAGGCATTTTAAGGTATGTGCCCAGCCCTGTAGCTCTCACACTCTTCTTGGCCCCCTAGACCTCATCGAGATCCACCCTATGCCACACCCTCACCACAACTCTTGATAAATTCCAGACAAAGTGGAGGCATCTAAGTTGCTCAAGCATTACAAGTAAGTGAAATCCTAAAGGTACTGAAAGTTGCATCTTGGTAGCTTTTGTATGGTCATGAAAACGTCATTATGCTTCTTGAGGCTGTGATGATTCCTTATAGCGTGTAATTCATAGCTGGAATATCCTATATAAAAGTCTTCATATGGGCTTCTTAATCCAAGCCTTTCAGATTGGAGCCCCAATGTGCCCCAACTTGTGTCCACACAGATCTCCTTAAATGCTCTATAGGGATAACTGTTCTATGAAGACGTAGACAAAAGTATACATATATAGTGGACATGAAAACCTGTAATGCTGCCAAAATTAATAAACTGAACTGCACATCCCTTTTCACCGTGACCTTGCATGGGGGTGGGAAGTGTAAGAGAAGAGCCTAATTCCATATCATTATTAACAACAAATTAGCCTTGAGTGGTTGGAATTCTCTATATAATTTTTAGAGACTCACAAAGCAAATGTAAGGTTTGTCACAGTATAAACTGTATAAAATTGTTTTCAAATAAATGATTTTGTTAACCAGATAATCAAATTAAGGGCTCAATTCCTCAAAATGTGTGGAAAATTGCTATTTAGATTATTACATTGTACAAACACAATGTACACTATCATAAATTGTATAATGTGTGTTGTTAAAGATATTTGACCTCATACATGTGAATGTTCATATGTTTTAATTGTGGATGTAATTTATGATATTGTACATTATGTTGTACATTATATTATGTGGGAATATAAAACATGTTTGAGGTTGGAAAGAGTATATGGAAGGGCGAGATGTTAGCTAAGGTTAAGATAGTATCTTTATTATGAAAACTAGAGTCACTCAATGTTCTTAAGAATCAGTTCATTAAATTGATGTATTCATTTACTAACACTGTTCTATAAATCATGGACACTAATATTATCAGCCGATCTGTCACCCAACACAGCTGTCCACAGACGTTGGCCATTCACTGTGGGATGTAGACAGAAACACTGGCCACAGGTAAAGACAATCCAGCAGCCCATGGCCTTTGTCAGTGCAAAGAGGGATCACCTGGGTGTATGGACAGGTACTGTGCCTATGCGTGCATGTGAGAAGGGGCTGTCACAATTCTGACACCGTAAAAGTTTACCTCAGCAGAACTCCCACAGTTTGATGAATCAGAGATGGTGTAAAACCTCAGTCTAATGAGGCAATGTGCTCCTGAGATAAGACACCTCCCAAAACATAAAAAAAATCAGTAATACAATAATTAGGCAAACCTGCCCACTTAATAGCTGAGTTACAGATCAGTGGAATTATTAGAAAGATTTAAAAAGGCGAAACAGAGTAATTGACATAACGTCTATCAGCAAATAAAGCATTCCAAAGAAGAGCAGAATCTAAAATATACTAAACCCCAAGAGGGAAGCAAAATTAAAAGCTAAACAAACAGCATCCCTAGCAGCACCTAAGGCTTCAGGAAAGTCTCCTGGCACATCCCAAAATCAAGAATTTATATACACTATTTATTAATAGGAAATCAATAAAACCAAAGATTCATTATGGTATGATCAAATGTGGTATATCCTCAAAAAATCAATGAATGGTTATATTATGTGTCACATTTCTTTAGTATCTAAGCGCTATCCCTCTACATAAACAATGATTCTGCCCACTCTATGCTGATGCTACCCTGAAGTGTTGTAACAAACTAGATACATGAACAACAGAAATCTATTATTGAATGAGTAGGGTCCAGTGACTTAGTAGAAGGACCGTGAAGTAAGGTTACAGTTTTGTAGAATGAGGGAAGATTAGTCGAGACCAGTATGAACAATGCCCATGGAAATAACCAAACATGACTCTGTTTGGCTGTGTATTACAAAAATGACAACTTGTGAAATGTGCATGTGGAAGACAAGGGAGACATCAATTTTGAACAAGTGGCTGCTAGGTCCAAATAGAGGCCTAGTTAACAAGGGTCAGAAAAATATATTTGTAAACATCATAGGAAGTTTGTTTTAACGATAATAGTACTATATCAGTGTATATTTGTGTAATCATGTATAAATCCACATTCTGCATGTTGGTATAACTGCACAAAAACATAGTTGCACAAAAACTCCCTAATAACTTCTCTCCTCTGATTATTTCATATAATCACCAAAAAAAATCATAAATAATTCCAATTAGTCCATAATTAGAACACAGTCTGCCCCACTTTCTGCTCTTCAGGTCAATTCTTCCATCAATGTCAGCTGATTGTAAACACAATCTCTGGCACCCTACATTTCAAATTATTCCCTTTTCATCTTTGACAATCCTCTTTTCTTTCATATACACAGATTTTTAAAATAAATACTCAGAAAATTTGAATAAGAGAAGCAAAACAATTGTGCAAATCAATACAATGATTACATGGGTAAAAACAACCTAACCATACCCCCTCCCAGACTATCGAACTATTGACCAAACTTACTAAACCCCTTTTCTATCTCACTAACCCAGGAACCTACTGTTTCTCACAGCTCTGCTCCTCTAAGGTTTGAACTTCAGTACAACATTTTGATACATATGCGTTAATAAACCTATTGTTATCGGGTATTAAGTTGCAGCACTCCCTAACATTCAAAACCCTTCAACACTACCTTCCTTCGAGAGAAGAATTTCAAGTGCTATTCGGTTTTGCATAATCATCGCCTGCATTGGGATTAGTTGAGAATTAATCTGCATTAAGACACTGGCAGTATTAGAACCAAGCAAGTCGTCAAGCATAGACAACTGTCTAATTTTCACATCACTCATAGCCACACCTATAGATGGAATCATAGCTCCTAATATATCTAATGCTATTTGTCCAAACCCACATTTCACTTGCTTTAAACCAACATCATCATTAATTCTATTCATAAGGTAGACTCTAGGAAACACGAAAGCAAGGTATCAAGAACCCACTGAATTATGAGGCACATTGAAAAAAAGTCTTACTACACACATAATACATCCCTTTAAAAGGTGGTTCTTCACCAACTAGAAAATGACCACTAACAATATAACCTCTCACACTCAATTTCACCCACATATTCACTTGTTAACTCCTGTAGTTTCACAGCACACCCACCATACACAATTCACCCTTTCATGCTTCATTCTCAATCTCGGATGCAAATTTGAACACCTAAATTCTTCCTTGTTCTTAATCTACTCTCTTGTCTTCTTTTCATCTTTCCAATCTCTCACAATTTTCACTCTTCTGTTGTTATATTCCCTAAGAAACTCACACTACTCTTTACCTAAATTGCACACATACTCCCTTTTAGTTGTATTAGTATTATTGTTAATTTGTGCAACTGTATTCAGTAATGTATCATATTTTAACCTGTCTTCAGCATCTTCGTAAATAGGAAGGTTTTCCAGCAAAACTTTGAAACCTTACAGATAAGACAATAGAAACTCTTATTTAATAAATATGCTAATAACCACACTACAAGTGAAACCATAAGACCTGCAGAAGAAGGGAAAAAAGTACACACAAAATAATCCATAACCCTCATAATAGCCACATGCTCACCCAAAATTGTAGTATAAACATTATCATTAAATCCACTAACTAAACTTCCCTTATGTATCAATGTATTGGATCCAACATCATTATGTACTTTAGTTAATATAACGTCTATGGGGACATATCCCACCGAAGAATGGAGGCACAGCAGTATAACAACTAAAACTATAAGCGTCATTATTATGGAGATTAAGCCAATAATATTGCAACGTTTGCTAAATGCCATTTCCATTGAGATCAAAAACAAAAAGGAACTTAGAATTCCAAACATCAACAAAAATGTTCTTTAAAAATAATAATAGAAATGTTTTTTTTTCTTTTTCGTAAGTAATCAAAATTTTGAATCAAAATAAACTTCAAAAGGGACATTTTTATATCCGCTCTTTTAGTTAAGTTCACATCATTCATATTCTCAAACTCTCTTTTTCATCTGAAATCTTTGCAATGTTCTTACTAATTTCACAACTGTCAGTCTTTTCTCTCAAAGTTCAAAGTGGATCTTCCTCTTTACATTCTTTTTCAAAAATGAATTTGCAACAGTTTATTACACTGCAGTTCTATATCCAACTTTTCTTCTTCTTCAGACACAGACTCTCATTCAGGTGAAGCACACTTACTATTTTGGAATTCTCTTTCTTACTAGTCTTTTAGCATCTGGTGACCAACTCTTACTGTTCTCTGGGTCGATTCCAATAGCTTCAGACTCTTCTTTGATTTAATTTACTCTTCATTTTGCCAGTGTTTTCTTTTCAGGTTCACTTTACTGCCTTTGCTATCTCAACTCTTGCATATTCTTCACTTGTGACTATTGCTAAATTTTCTTCTCTCACTGATGGACTTGTGTGTTAATCAGCATCAGCAACGCGTCTCACTTTGAACTGCTTTCTCCCTCTGGGAGTTCTTGAGACTTGGATTTTCAACTGGAGACTTACTCTGATTGTATCAGAGACTATTTCTTCTTGCTGCCGTTTCTGACTTTGCAGCAGCTCTTCACTCTGACCCTCAATTTGAAATTGACCACTGCTACTAGTGCCTTCCCCAGGATTTTCACTTTCATCAGCAACTTCATTTTTTTTAAACATTTCTTTATCCTCCTGTAGAATCATACTGAGAATTTGAGCTTTACTCTGTGAAGCAGCAGTGGTTGTTGTGACCACTTTTTCATCAGCCACTTACACTCTTCTTGTGTGAGTGGCATTGATCCACTGTGGGATTCCAAAACACACTTCACAGAAGAGTTAGTCACAAGTACGACTTGGAATGGGCCTCCCTAGTGTTCTTCTAGACAAGGACAGACTTAGGACAGACTTAGGACAGACTTACGACAGACTTAAGACAGACTTAAGACAGACTTAGGACAGCCTTAGGACAGACTTAAGACAGACTTAAGACAAAATCCTAACTTTACTACTACTAAATGCCTTCTGTGAATACCAAAAGTAGTAAGTTTAGGATTTTGTCTTCAGTTAGTTCTGTGAATTGGGCCCTTTGTCTTCATTACTGTCTTGAACAGGAAGCAGCATTGCAGGATTTAGGTAATTACACCTTTTAATATACATATTCTTAGCTGCCATTATAATTTGTTTTTATCTGATCAGATAATTGTTTTTCAATTGCTGAGCCCATGTACTGGTCAGCAAAACCTCAACATAATGTGGAACAAACACAATTAATATGTGTTCCACCACTATTCCTTTGGTCAATTCCAATGCTAACAGTGGCAACCACTATCAAACAAACAGGAAGACTTGCAGCTATTGAATCTAACATAGCTGACAGGTAGGTCACCGGCCTCATGATTCACCATGTTTTTGAGTAAGGATTGAAAGAGCACACCCACCTCTTTCATGACAGTAAAGTTGAAACTTCATATTGTAAACACCATTCCAAGGGCGGGTGCATTACACACCTTTTCCCTCAAAACTCAAAAGGTCTCTAAATATTTTCCATCAAATGGAACTCGTTCTCAGATGTCCCTGTGGACTAGCTTTACGATCAAAGAAAAGTTTGAAATCTACAACGACAGTATCCAACAATTCCAAGCAACATTCACATCCCCCTCTGGGTGTTTAGAGTACTCATCTTCAGAATTTGCAAAAACACATTCTTATGAGACTTTCCTTGCCCCTTTCTCAATGTGATGACCAAGATAAATCACTTGTTTCTTACAATACGGAATTCTTGTGGGGGTCACCTTGTGACCATTATCACCTAAATTACTCACTACTGAGATTTATTTATTAAACTGTGCGATTACTTAAAATCTTTACAGTATAAAACACAAAGAACATCACCCCCCCCCCATGTGCCCGTCGGCCAGTAAAACCATATGTACAACTTTAAAATAGAATAATGGCTAATTTTGCCCCTTTTTTGTCCAATTAAAGTTCTATTAGAAGACGGAAAGTTTCTGTCTGTTCCTTAGCTTCACGCCAATTAGAGTCTTGGGAAAGTGTGGAGGTTTGACATGAACGTTTTCACTGCGCATCACCAAGGATGGGTTCTTCATTGGACCCTTGTCCGACCCTGGTATAGTTTCTGGGTCCAGTTGTTCCAGTTACTTAGCGGGAGTTCCCTAAGTTAGCTGTAGACTGACACTCGTTTGTGCTCCAGATGGTGCTCCTTGCACAGTGTCAAGACTCTTAGGATCCATGGCCTTTTGATGGAGTTCGAGAGCCATTTTGACTTGGTGGGTGAGCTTACCGACCATGGCTAATAGGCAGGTCGTAGTTTCTGAGAAGCACCAGTCCGAGGCCTCTCTGTAGGTTCTATGGCCTAGATTCCGTAAGGCCGGGCGCAGCAAACGATGACGATCGCTGGCCAACTTTGGACAGCAACATAGTAGGTGTAACCATGACTCTCTGCGGTAGTTGCATAATCGACAGGCGGTGGCACCGTCCGTTCGTGCCCCCACCTAAATTACTCAATTGTGCAATTTTATGACGATTATAGACTTGTTTTGTCTTAGATGCCACCAGTAGGTCATCTATGTATTGAACTAGGACTGAATTTCAGGGCAACTGCAAACTCTACAAATCTATCTTTAGGATCTGCCTAAAAATCAAAGGACATTTAGTATACAACTGTGGGATCCAACACCAAATAAGAACTTTTTTGGGAACTGGAACGTGAAAACAAATTGACTATCCTCATTGTGGAGAAGTGTGGCTCACTGGTTAGAGGAGGCAGACCTGGAAGCAGAGGTCAGCCCGGGACCAGGGTTCAATTCCCGGCTCGGCGGGGTCTTGAGTCTTAAAATGTCCATGGACTCGACAATTCTCGCTCCGGTGCCTACTCGATTCACGGGTTCACACTCTGCGACTCTGGGCAATAGCTTGCTTAATCTCCACAACGGCCCCTCGTGGCGGGATGCCTGGCTTTCACCTTGCGGATACCCTGCCGGGGTTATCTCACAGGGGAATACCAGGACGGGTTCCCTAAGCAAGCGCTTAGAAACCGCTTGGTGATTTGCGCTATATAAATTCCTGTACATTTACATTTACATTTACATTCAGAGCAATAGAAAAGAATGTTTTGTATAAGTAGATGACTGTATACCATTCTGCATGTGTTGGAATCTGGAGCAAAATTGCTGCAGTAGTCAGTACAACATGGAATCACTATTTCATTTATTTTTCGATGGTCCTGAACAATTCTCTATTTGCCGCTTGGACCTTCAAGCACTTACTGCAGAATTCCCTGTTTCATAATTGTCTCAGTGAGAGGGTTCATTCCTTTTTCTGCCTCTTTTGAAAGTTTATATTGTCAATTTCTTGGGAAAACTGCATTTGATGTTACATTTATTCTTGACAGGCTTTGCACTTTTTTTATCAGTTCTATCTTTTTTCCTGTGAAACACAGCGGCAAATCATTGATAGTAAAAACTGGGATAAGCTGAACTTTTGAATCATGCGCTTTGATTTTAAAGACTGAATCTTCATATTGGGTTTCAATTGCAACAACATCTGGTGCACAATAAATCGCACAGTTCATTTTGCATAGCACATCTCTTCCAAACAAATTGATAGGACTTGAATGACACAATATGAATGATGATTATTTTCCATTGAACCTATTTTAACAGTGGCATCTGCTGTAACCTGATTAACAATATGTTGCTAATGCCTGCAGCTTGGACTTCAGTTCCAGAGGAGCATAGGTTTGAAACCTCCACAGGACAAACTGTAGAGTTGGTAGCTCCTGTATCCATCAAGAAAGGGCCACTTTGGTCTACCTCCTGAACTGCTCCAAGTAAGCAATCCTCCTTTCCTCCCAGACACTGTCATTTGAGTTCGTCTCTGGGAAATACTGAAGAAAATCGTTATTCATAATCAGGGGATACTGCTGGTATCCTGGAATGTAAGTCATGTTGTTTCTCATGCTTTTCTGTAACACTGGAACTATAGGCATAGTAATAGGAATCTGCTCTCAATTTTGCACATTCTGCACAGCCGCTGGTTGGGCTGGGGATACTGATTGTGTTTGAATCTGATTCACATTCCGCATCAACTTGGGTGCAAAATCATTCTGGATTTGACCTGGATTCTGTTACATTCCCTGTTCCAGTGACTGATTTGGCTGGACAAGTGAAAAGCAGTGTCATTCTGTAATTATTACCCACACCCCCTTTCACTACCTTGCATCTGCACCATCTAATTTCCCATTCTCAAACCTTGCATCTGAGGCACTCCATTAATTCCAGAATGATTAGATGTCACGTAACCCATATCAGACCTCATCGTCTGATTAATGCCACTTTTCTGACACACCTTCATCTTTCTCTGCTTTGTATGGAGGATCTCCTCAGTACCCTTAGCCTGCCAGCCCATCACACTCTTTTGAATATGAGAACTAGGCTCAAGATGCAAGTCCATATCAACAGCAGACACAACAGAGCTAGCACCATCTTTCTTGGGATCTTCAACTCCACTGTGCTTCTTAGAATTGTACATGAACCTCTAATAATTGACATACACTGATTCCTTCAGCTCTTGTTTAGATCTCAAAATATTTAACCAGGTAATTTCTCTCTCCAGTGCCTTTTTGTTAATGCTCTATCATTGCTCTCTGCTTTTCAGCAGCTACCTCAGATAGAGCATTACTAGGCACAACTCTAGATGGGTTCTCAGTCGGCCAAGCAACCTTACACTCGCATCACAAATTACTAGGAACAACAATCTCAAATATCGCACCCAAATCAGTCCAAATTATCTCTGGAACATGTGTCAATCTATGAACCTCCTGGTACGATTTCTCAAGTTCCTCTCGCAGTTTTGGAAAATTCAACATGAAGGTATAAACATTACCTCTTGTAGAAGGAACATGTACATATTTACCTCCATGTACTTCTCTTAGAGGAAATTCTGAAACAAACTCTAAATCAGAACCAGTAACAAACCCCTTTGGTTTTTTTCCTGTCTCTGGAGCTTTCATTTTAGTATTAACCTTCTTCTTCCACTTTTCTCTGTATGTCCTAAAATTCCTCAAGTCCTTTAGCTTCTCAAACAGACCTTTAATGTTTGCTTATAAAGCCACCAAGCCGAACTCTTTTATGTCATCATTGATCAAATCCATTTTGAAATTTGTCTGTACATTTCTCATTCTATTGATCTCAACCTTAGACTCCACAAGCCTGCTTTCTTCTCACATCTTCTTATCTGATCAAATATCTAATTTCATCTATATTATATGTCACCAATCTATTTAAATCAATTCTCCCCTGCAAAATTTCTCCAAATTCAATTTTCAAAAGCCAACCATTAATAGCTCTCTCTTTAGAAGACTCAGTAGGAACAGCAACAGGTATGTCACTTGAGACTGTAGAGAGAACAGTAGTATATTTACTAATACTCTGCACAACTGTTGATGTATTCTCAGAAAGGGCACAGCTGAAGCACCCGCAACTGTAAACGCAGTCAATCCATGTGCTTATTCATTGCTACCCTCTCCCTCTGCACCCCTATCAGGTACCACAGAACTCTGTCCCTGTCTCTAGATCCCATCAGTGTATGGAGGAGGTCTAAAATTCAAAAGATCATTTAAGAAGTTATCCTCCTCACCTGAGTCTTGTTCTCAATTTTGCTTCTCTCTATTTCCCTCATCTCCTTTCTTTTTATCTATTCATCACCTTTCTTTGTGTATGTTGACTGTGGCATGAATAACTCTGATTCCCTCTATTATATCCTCTCTCCAGCATCACAAATGCCTTTCAGCCACTGTCAAAATTAACCCTTCATCTGCTTATTCATTTTATTTCTCTTCTTCTCAGTAGCCATCTGATTCAATTTGTTTAATGACTCAAACTGTGTAGGTCTAGGTAATGGCTTTCTATCATTCATGATCTACCTCAAGCATTCTAGCTTTCTAATGTTAAAGGTATCCTCTAAAGAAAACTGCAAATCCTTATCACAAGAGGTTTATTCATGCCAGTCGTGAATCCAGGTACATGTATAAAACACAATGATCATCATCATTGCTTACACCTGTCCCTCCATAACAGATAAGTTAGGACTGTTTAGGTTTTTTAACCCAGCACCTGGTATTCTCACTCAAAATAATAAAGAAAATTGGACAAAACAAGCTAGTGAACAATGACGAATCCCAGCGTAGCTATGTCAAAGGTCAACCAATCACAGTGTGGCTTTGACACCAACTAACCAATGACAGTGTGACTCTGTGGTGACATCTCTTAAAATCTCAATGCAACTCCTAGGCTCACTAATCAATCGCAGCACAATTTCTTCATGAATGAGAAAACAATTACACAGCCATTTCCAATGAACACACACTAAATATACCAAAATTAGTCTTGTGTGTTCAACCCAAATAGGAGAAAGTAAATGAGTGAGAACTAAGTGGGCCTTGCAAACTATAGAAACAAGTGTAGTACCTCCGCATCACCTGTTAAATTCAATCCACACTAAAGCAGACTCCCGTCCAATGGCAATCCACCTTTGGGTAGTGTATCGACTTCTGTGCACCAAAGAAGAAAAGACACAAACCCAGATTAGGCACACAAACTCTTGAAAAGGAAAAACATTGTTACTTCAGAAAAATCCCGATCTGTGAGTATATGCTGCCTCATTAAACAAACTACGTTTATACAAAGCAGATAAGTTCAATAATAATATCTAAATATCTTTAATTTCAATGGATCTAATAACCAAGCCAAACAATAATAATAACCAAAACGTCTTTGACGTAAATCACAAATAAGAAAAGTACATCAAAATCACAGTGCTCAAACCACCAATTGAACCCAGATTCAATATGACACAACCTAAAATCTCACATAGAGCATAACAGTGCATCATGCAGCACAAGTCCCCACACTACAATAGCATTCCAAACACTCTCAATCACCAGGATCATTCTGCCCTACTCATATTTACAGTCCTTTTTGTTCAGGTATAGCACTGCAAGTCAGGAACTCTGAAAAATCTACCATGAAAATTCATACTTGAAAATCCACCGACACTAGTGACATGCGGACTGCCCTCTCCTTATGACAAAAAGAAGGGAAATCTGTAAAGTTGAAAGGTGGTGCTCTTAACTCACAACCATCCTCTGCTACCACAAATTTGTGGGCACATGGGAACTCACAATTTTGACACTCCAATACTTTATCCCAAGAGAACATCCATAATTGGGTGAATCCAAGATGGTGTTAAAATTCAATTTCAGGAGTCAAAGTGCCCCCTGGTAAGACACCTCCCAATAAAACTAAAATATCAATACTTCAGTCCAGTAACAGGGGCCACTCAAAAACTGAGTTATGGATCAGTGAAATCTTTAAAACAAAAGAATCAAAATGAGATACAGAATAATTGCCATAAAGGCTATCAGCAAATAGAGCATTACAAAAATATTTAAATCCCAAGTGAGCAGCAAAATCAAAAGCAAAATGGACAGAATCTCTAGCATCACCTAAGACTTGAGGAAAGTCTTCTGGCTCGCCCCCAAAACCATGTGTTTATATACACTATTTTCACATAGAAAATCACTACAACTGCAGATTCATTATGGTATGAGCAAATGTGTTACATTTGCAGCATATTAGAGCACAGTTGATTTAAACCTCACATTGCCTTAGAACCAAAGCACTATCTCATTACATGAGTATTGATTCTTCCCACTTAAAGGTAATGTCATCCGGAGATGGTGGAACAAAGTAGAAATTAACAACAGGTAGCTTTTATGAACAAATAGGGCACAGTGAGTTGTCGCCGCAAAACCTTGAAATAAATGTCGGGTACCCCACAAGACTTACCTTTGCTTGTGCAGCTATTCCGCAGAGACGACAAGAGCGCCCGCCCCTGTACCCACCTGACCCTCGTGGAGTGAAAGACCCAGCAGGGATGAGATGGACGCAGGGAAGGGAGCCAGGATGCAGAGGCTTGTTAAAGGTGTGGAGCTTGCGGGTGTCTCGGTGACAGCAGTGATTATGTTGTTTTTGGTGTTCTGGCATCAATCAGCTTCTGACAAGGATAACCAGCGGGAGTCGCTCCAGCGCGAGACAACCAAGCAAAAATGAAAGGGAAAGCGCTCCTGCGCGTGAACATAAAGCAAGTCTCAGTCTCTAGTTTGTTGGCATCCTTAGCAACAATTATACTATTTACAAGGTTCAGTCCAGCCGAGCTATTCTCCCAGCAGCGCTCCTGCACGATGGAGAAGCCAATGTTCAAAAGTGCAATGTTCAGAGTTCAAGTGCAATGTTCAATGTTCAAGTGCAATGTTCAATGTTCAAAAGAAAAGAAAAACCCAAAATGAAAATACTCCTGTGCTATTACCCTTTGCCACACAGAGCTTCTGCGTGACTAGGGTTCTGATGGTAGACACGGATATCTCTATCTCGCGCTCAAGCGCGGTGGTGCGCACGGAAAGCAGCAAGCGCTCCTGCGCTAAAGAAACAAACCCAAAAAACGAAGTTCAGCGCTGCGTCTACCAGCTGAGGTAGACAGCGCCGCGCGGTGACAACAGCCGGCAAACAGCGCTCCTGCGCGGCTCAGACGGTCGTAAGGAAACGGCGCTTCGATCCAAGCCGTGACACACGAAACTCCTCAGGGTAGAATTCGAAGCCCTGAACCGGCGGGAAACGCGATGGTTAAGCGTTTCCCCCGGAAGTGGTTTGGGTTCCTCAGGGCGGCTGTCAACGACTATACCGGGTCGGACCTTCACCCGGAAGTGAGTATTTCGGTGCCTCTGTGCGTGCAAGCGGGGATGGCAGGGAGCAGCCAGCGTCGCGAACCATGACAGCACCCCCCCTAGAACAGAACCCCCAACCCCCCCGGAAACCAGAAAGGAGAGGCAGGGCGAGGGCACAGAGGGTGACTCCGGTGAAAAGCACGGACCAGAACAGGAGCATGGCGCACATGGGACAAGGGTTCCCAGGACCGCTCATCGGGACCGTACCCCTTCCATTCCACCAGGTAGAACAGCTTACCCCTGGTACGACGAGACCCCAAGATAGCCCTGACCTCATACTCAACATGGTCCTCCACCACCACCGGAGAAGGAGGAGAGGGAACAGAGCTGCCAGAACGGACAGCACGCATAAGGGAGACGTGGAAGACCGGGTGGATCTTCATGTGCGGAGGAAGAGGTAGCCTCATGGCCACAGGGTTGACCACCTTCTCGATGACAAAGGGACCCACATAACGAGGCAACAGCTTCTTGGGTCCATGCACGTTGAGGTGCCGGATGGAAAGCCAAACCCTGTCACCCGAGCGGTATGCGGGTTCTTTCTGTCTATGGGCGTCAGCATGTTCCTTGTAGGTGTCCTTAGCCCTGGCAAGTTCGAACCGCGCTTGCTGCCAGAGTCTGCGCAGGGAATCATGATAAGACCGCACTGTGGGTAACTGGCTGTCTCGGGTGTCCTCCCAGGCTGTGGTACGAGGGTGTCGTCCGTGGAGGCAAAAGAAAGGAGACATGCCAATGGCCGAGTGCTTGCTGTTGTTATACGCGTATTCCGCCATCCAGATGACCTCAGACCATTCCCTCTCAACCGTAAGCAGCAAACAGCGGAGGTACTGCTCCATGGTGTGATTAGTTCTTTCGGCCTGACCGTCGGTCTGGGGGTGGTACGCTGAGGACAGGCGTACGTCCATCTCGAGGATCCTGCATACCTCTTTCCAGAAGCGGGACACGAACTGTGGTCCCCGATCCGTTATGACCACGGATGGAATGCCGTGAAGGCGAACCACTTCCTGCACGAAGATCAAGGCCAGTTCCGCTGCGGAGGGCAGTTTCAACAAGGGTACGAAATGTGCCATCTTGGAGAGGTGTTCCACTATGGTGAGAACCGTGGTGTGCCCCGTCTTGGCGAGAGGGAGTTCGACTACGAAATCCATGGAGACGGTGTGCCACGGATACGGTGGAACAGGAATGGAACGCAGAAAGCCAACAGGGGGCTCTGATCTGTTCTTGCCTAGCAGACAAACGGCACAGTCTGTCACATGGTTTCTCGTGTCGGTTACCAACGTTGGCCACCAGAACCGTCTCCGTATGAGATCTAGTGTTTTGTGGTAGCCAGGATGGCCGGTGAGGACATGATCATGGCACAGGCCAAGGGCTTTTTTCTGTTCGGGTGCCTCTGGGAGGTACAATTGTTCTCCCCTGTACTGCGATCCGTTCACCAGTGTCAAGCCTTCGTTGTCTTCACCCGGGACCTTTTGGCCGGCCTGCTTCATGCCCGGTTTCGTAGATGCGACTATGCCCTGGAAGTGTTTTTCCGGTATTATGGGGCCCGGCTCGAGGCTTTCGTCATCTTCGTCGGACTCCTCAAGACGTGAAAGAGCATCCGCTTTGGCGTTGTCTTTCCCTGGCCGAAACGTGATCATGTAGTCGTATTGATTGAAGACCAGGGTCCATCGGAGCTGTCGAGCTGTGAGGGCACATGCGGATCGTAGAAACTGGAGAATTCTGTGGTCTGTGTAGATGGTCACTGTGTGTTTGGCGTCTTTCAGGAAGTGGCGCCATTCCTCGAACGCTGTTTTTATGGCCAGGAGCTCCTGGTCTGACATGGTGTAGTTGCGTTCAGCGGGCAGGAGCTTCTTGGAATAAAAGGCCACCGGATGCAATAGTCCTGTGCTGGTGCTCCTTTGTGACAGCACTCCTCCTATGGCGTCCTTCAAGGCGTCTGACTCCACGATGAAGGGTTGTTCGGTGTCGGGGTGTACCAGGACCGGGGCTACGGTAAAACGCCTCTTCAGTTCCTGGAAGGCATCGTCTGCTTTTTGGTCCCAACCAAACCGTACCCCCTTGCGCAACAAGCGTGTGATGGGAGCCACCATCTCGGAGAACCCTGTGATGAAACGTCGGTAGTAGTTGGAAAAACCGAGGAACCGTTGGACTCCTTTCACTGACTCCGGGGTAGGCCAGGACAGGATGGCTTCCACTTTCTTGTTGTCCATCTAGATGCCAGCCGGAGTGATGATGTGCCCCAGGAACTCAACAGACGTAACGTGAAAAACGCTCTTCTCCAATTTCACGTACAAACGGTGTTTCTCCAACTGTTGTAGGACGGAACGCACGTGCTGAATATGTTCTTCGGTGGTCTGTGAGTATATCAAGATGTCGTCTATGTAGATGATACAGAAGATGTCAATGAAGTCCCTCAACACCTCGTCGATGAAGAACTGGAACGCTGCGGGGGCATTACAGAGTCCGAAAGGCATGACCTGGTACTCGAACAGGCCGAACTTCATCCGGAAGGCGGTCTTCCATTCGTCTCCCTTCTGGACTCTGACAAGATGGTAAGCACCCCGTAGGTCCAGTTTCGTGTAGATGGAGGCGTTTTTGACCTGGTCCAAGAGATTGGAGATGAGCGGAAGCGGGTACCGATTTTTCACGGTGATGGTGTTCATCGCGCGAAAGTCTATGCAGGTCCTCAGATCCCCTTCCTTCTTCGATGCGAAGAAAAGAGGAGAGGAAACCAGAGATCTGGAGTGACGAATAAACCCGTTCTCAAGGTATTCGTCTAGATAGGAGCGGAGATGGATGTTCTCCTTTTCCGTGAGCGAATAGATCCTGCTGCATGGCAATGTGGAACCGGGAATCAGGTCAATTCGGCAGTCGAACGACCGATGGGGTGAAGCGTGTTGGCCCCCTTCTTGTCGAACACCTCGGCTAGGTCCAGATATTCTTTCGGTATGTCTGCTTGGGAAACCATCCCCATGCCTTGTACTGGCAACGTGCGTGCTTGTATGGAGCGAGCTCCTAGCCGGTCGTCCTTAGCATAACAGGTGCTACAGCAGCGTTCCGATTCGAGGTGTAGGGTTTGGGACACCCAGTCGATGCGGGGATTGTGCTTCACCAACCACGACAACCCCAATATCACCTTGAACTGAGGAGCGTCAATGACGTCGAAACAGATGGACTCGGCGTGGTTGTTAGACAAGGACATAGTCATGTTCTCCGTTCGGTGTCTGATAGGGCCGGAAGTCAGGTCGGTTCCATCCACAGCCTTCACGGGTTCAGGTTGGGCCTTCGACACTGTCTCTATGCCCAAGGCACGGGAAAACGCTGTATCGATGAAGCAACCTGTCGCGCCGGAATCCAGCATGGCGGTTACCATCCATGTCCTGCCCACCTGATTCCTTAAGGACACTTCTACGCCGACATGACGGCTGCCGTCATGTACTGCGGGGACCGCTGATGTACAAGAAGAAGAACCCAGTGGACGGATCCCTTTGTCTACTGGGTTGTCTCGTTTCCCGTCTTGTCGCCCTTGGTCACGGGCAAGGCATAAGGCCTTCTGCCCCGAGGTCTCATTGGTTTCGCCGGGCATTCCCTTACGAAGTGTCCGCTTTTGCCGCAGTACAGGCACTGGTTCTGCTTCCTCCTTTTTTCCCGTTCTTGACTGGTCAAGGGCCCTCTTATACCGCCGATCTGCATGGGTTCGGACGCTTCACCCTGGGGAGAGGACTCTTCTTTGGCCTTCTCGAAGCCCTTGTCCCCGAAGGACAAGAGACGGTTGTCGCTGCCTTTCCCCTTGTCTGTCTTTCTTTCCTGCAGTCGGAAGTTCATTTTCACCACCATGTCGATGAAAGGACCGATTTCGTCAGGTGGATCGGGATACTGCGAGATGAGATCCTTCAAGTCGTCACGTAATCCCCGAGAGAACACAGATACTTTCTTATCTTCAGGCCAGTGGGCCTCGATAACAAGCCTGCTGAACATGGTGATGTAATGTAGCAGGTCTTGGTTGCCTTGTCTCAGGCTGAGTAGTTCATTGTCGGCGGCTTGCACAAAGGTATGGCGAGCAAACATCCGCCGCATACTTCCTTGAATGTTGGCAGATGATTGAGCATGGGATCGTCGTTCTCCACCATTGCAATGGACCACTGAGCAGCGTCTCCGCCCATGTAAGACAGTATGTATGCGACCTTGGATGCATCATCGGGAAAGGCCGCGATCCTAGCCATGAAATGCAATTGGCATTGGTGTATGAATATTCCGTACTTGGTACTGTCCCCATAGAAGCGTTCGGGTGGTGCCAACTGTACTGGGTGGGGAGTGACGACCTGAATGGCCGTGTCTTGGTTGGTGGCGGCAGAGGACCCCCCAAAGGTAAACATAGGCTGTCTCAGCAGGCCTTCTTGTCTGACTCTAGGACTAGGAGTGGTACCCCATGGACTGGTGACCCCAGCTGCCATTTGGCCCTGTAGGGCCGTTATATCATGGCGCAAGGCAAGATTCTCGGTCTGCATGGCAGCCAGCATGACAGCTATGTCTTGCAAGGTGACCTCCGGGTCGCCCATGTCGCCTGGGCGGAATTGTTAATGTGGGCTTCGAATTCTGTTGGGTGCCCCACAAGACTTACCTTTGCTTGTGAAGCTATTCCGCAGAGACGACAAGAGCGCCCGCCCCTCTACCCACCTGACCCTCGTGGAGTGAAAGACCCAGCAGGGATGTGATGGACGCAGGGAAGAGAGCCAGGATGCAGAGGCTTGTTAAAGGTGTGGAGCTTGCGGGTGTCTCAGTGCCAGCAGTGATTATGTTGTTTTTGGTGTTCTGGCATCAATCAGCTTCTGACAAGGATAACCAGCGGGAGTCGCTCCAGCGCGAGACAACCAAGCAAAAATGAAAGGGAAAGCGCTCCTGCGCGTGAACATAAAGCAAGTCTCAGTCTCTAGTTTGTTGGCATCCTTAGCAACAATTATACTATTTACAAGGCTCAGTCCAACCGAGCTATTCTCCCAGCAGCGCTCCTGCATGATGGAGAAGCCAATGTTCAAAAGTGCAATGTTCAGAGTTCAAGTGCAATGTTCAATGTTCAAGTGCAATGTTCAATGTTCAAAAGAAAAGAAAAACCCAAAATGAAAACACTCCTGTGCTATTACCCTTTGCCACACAGAGCTCCTGCGTGACTAGGGTTCTGATGGTAGACACGGATATCTCTATCTCGCGCTCAAGCGCGGTGGTGCACACGGAAAGCAGCAAGCGCTCCTGCGCTAAAGAAACAAACCCAAAAAATGAAGTTCAGCGCTGAGTCTACCAGCTGAGGTAGACAGCGCCATGCGGTGACAACAGCCGGCAAACAGCGCTCCTGCGCGGCTCCGACGGTCGTAAGGAAACGGCGCTTCGATCCAAGCCGTGACACAGGAAACTCCTCAGGGTAGAATTCGAAGCCCTGAACCGGCGGGAAACGCGATGGTTAAGCGTTTCCCCCGGAAGTGCTTCGGGATCCTCAGGCCGGCTGTCAACGACTAGACCGGGTCGGACCTTCACCCGGAAGTGAGTATTTCGGTGCCTCTGTGCGTGCAAGCGGGGATGGCAGGGAGCGGCCAGCGCCGCGAACCATGACAATAAATTCATAGTTTCGTGACCGGGCCAAGGAAGATTAATCGAGAGCAGTATGTGCAAAGTCCATGGAAATAAACAAACATGAGTCTGTTTGACAATTTGTTAAAAAGATGACAACTAGTGAAATGTGCCGCAGGGAGACCTGTATGAACAAAGTCCATGGAAATAGACAAGGGCGACAACCATATTGAACAAGATGGCTGCAAGGCCCAAATTAAGTCCTAGTTAACAAGAGTCAGTAAAATACATGTTCATGGCATGTGTAGCTGGAGATACACATACTGTGCATAATCTTGTCATCTAGTATTGGGCACAAATGTGTGCAAGTTATTTTTCTTTGAAGAAGTAATTTCGAGTCATGAGGTATAGTGACTATTGCTAGTAATGTGCATCGGCATCAGTTTCATTGGAAGATTGTTTTTCTCTGCCGTTGAGTATAGACGTATCCCTTTGAGCTGTGGTTTGATGCTGCATGGTGTTCTCACTGGGCCCACTCAGATCCGTTGCTCATTGTTAGAGATTATAGTTTTGCTTCATTGATCAGTTCACCTATCCTCTTCTACTCAGTTTCGTGGTTTGGACATTTTTGTCATCCCGTTGGGTGCCTGGGCCCTTTGGGCCTTCATAACCTTCTTGACCCACGAGAAAGTCCCAGTGATGGGAAGGACTACTTTTCAGGTTTGCCCCAAGTGTTGCTCTAAATACCTGAGAACAGACCTACACCAAGTCTGTAACCTGTGCTTGTCTCCTGACCACCAGTAGGACTCCTGCACAGAGTGTCTCACCTTCTGCAACAAAAAACCCTCCCAAACTGTAGAGCCCACCATATTACCTCAGCTTCGATGGTGCACCGTCAACAGAACAACACCCTCAATCTCTTTGGGGATCGAGACACCAAGTACGACCGGCAGCCACAATTATTTGCGGCGAGCTACAGGAGCTTCTGTTGTCTGAGAGTTCCGGTTCCAGTGCCATGGAGGAAGAGCTCCCACCGTAGAAATGCCTGACAAAAACGGACTGCTTTTTTAGCCCACAGACTGCTCCTCGACACCACTCAGGCACACTGGGCAGGATTCCTTGCTGCAGGATAGAGCTTCAGGCTCTCAGGCCGCTCACGGGGCTCCCGTCTGCCACTGCCACAAAGGCATGGTGGGCACAGAGCAGAGGGTTTGGACCCAAACCCCCCCCAAACTTCCATGCCGAAATCTTCCTCCAAAATATACAAAATAGTGATGGATGGAATGCTTAAATTAATCTCAGCCACTGGTAATTACTCAGGCCGCATGCCAATCCATTGTTATTTTGCATACCATGTCACCTCAGATTGGACCCAGCTATATATAAGTCATTCTTGCCCCTGAGCCACTCGGAAGAGTCCAGTCCCAGCTGCCAAGTCAGTTCCTTCCCTGAACTGGAACACAACCACTCCAGGACTGGTTTTGCACTAGTTATGAGCTCATCAGCTGGGTACAGCTTGGTTCCAGTGGCACAGTGTGTACAAGACGCACGTCTGGGCATACCAGCCCTACTTAGGGAAACACACTAAAGTATACAAATGAGTAATGGATGAAATGCTTGAATTAATCTCAGCCACTGGTAATTACTCAACCTCATCTCAATCCAATGTAATTTTGCACACCATGTCACCTCAGTTTGGACCCAGCTATATGCAAATCACTCTTGACCCTGCTCCAATTGGAACAGTCCTGCCTGAAAAACCAAGCCAGGTCTTTGTTGAACCAGAGCAGAAGCAACCTAGGACCTGTTTCGCCTTAGTTATAGGCTCCAGCAAACAAATGATGGACTGAATGCTGACAATGCAAACATTATCCCCCAGTCAAAAGATCGGGGTTAAATCCATTGTTCTTTTACCCACTACGCCACGCCTTAGCAGACCACCACGCCTGGGACTGCTTTTTAATAAAGCAGCTTTTTATTTAAATGCAGCCTGTTTTCCTTAAAGGAAAATGGGATGCATTAATAAATAATTAAACGTTGTTGTTCTATTTTTTTAAGAGGAGACAGTGGTCCCTGGGACCACTGCTTGCCCTTAAAAAAATAGTGCATGCATTTGCAAAGGGGAAGGGGTCTCCAGTCCCTTCCCATTTGCAAATGCATTACCACCTACTTGAAGTAGGTGGTAATTGCGAGTGTTTTGCAACTGCAATTGCGATCGCAAAACATTAGTACATTGTTTTGAGACTCGCTGTTTGGAAGGGAACACCCCTTCCAAATAGGGAGTCGCAAAACCTATTTACCGAGTTGCAAAAAAATTGTGACTCGCTAAATAGGCTATGTACATTGCCCAATATGTTTTTGCATGCGCAAACGGGTCGTACGTCTGGCCCCCATTCCTCCCAAGAGGGAATTGTCTTTCGAAGAGGCATTAAATCCACGTTTGGAGCTGATGCTCAAGGAGCACAGGCCCCATAACAAGGGCACTTCTCCACCTCCTCCATTGCTTCCTCCAATAACTCCTCCACCTCCTCTACCACTTCACCTCTCCAATACTCCCTGTGGACTCTATGACATGTTCACCTCGGGGTTCTCTTCTTTTAGATTGTGGGAAGTCCAAGGTCTCCCTATGACCCTTATGACTCATATATGATACACATCCCCATGATGACCCTTGGGATGACTACGACCTAGAGCCTCCAGCTGACACTGACCTGGACCTCTACCGGCCAAGCCTTCACCCCCAGATGACCCCATCTCATACCATGAGGCTCTGTACCATGCAGCGACCTTCCACAAGGTGGAGATGCACAAAAAGCCTGAGGAGGAGGACTTTCTTACTTCTCCATGCACAGGTTGATGCAATATCTACCTACGGTTTCAGGACATGCTTGGACCCGCTCATGATGTATTCACAGAACCAGTGAAGGTGCAAGTTATGCCAACGGTGGATGAGAAATATAAGGCATCACCCTCTCACCCACCATACATCATGGGCCAACTACAACACATTCTCTGATAGTACATATTGCACAAAAGTATGCTAATTCCCAGGGTACAGAAGATGCCCCCCCTCCTGACTGAGAGAGCAAAAAGATCTATGCATTGGGCAAATGTGTCACAGCCCAGTCCGCCACATATCAGCAGATCACCAATTCAGTGCGGCTGTTCTCTCGGCACGACCATGCCCACTGGGATGAGATTGAAGATCTCATCCAGCACCTTCTGTACCAATATAAGAAATGGAGGCAGGATTTGGTGGCAGAAGGGAAAATATTTTCTAACACCAACATTGGACATGCTTTGGATGCAGCAGATGTCACTGCTCGAATCATTAACACAATTGTCCTTCGCAGGTAATCCTGCTTGCACATGGCTGGTTTCAAACCAGAGGTGCAACAAAATCTCCTCAAATTGTCTCTCACAGGTGAACACCTATTCGGTATGCAAGTTGATAAGATGTTATAGAAAATTTAGAAGGATACAGAGACAACCAAGGCCATGGGTGCTCTGCAGACTCCATTCACCCCAGCTCCTTCTGCCTCACACAATATTGTGGGGGCCCAAAACTACCATCCCTGAAACATCCACATCCTTCCCCAAAACGCAACAGCCACAAACACCCTCTATGGGTAATATAGGCGAGGATACAAGGGCAACAACATCCAAGTAGAGGAAGAGGTGCAGCCCTCAAATGGGCTGCACCTCCCAAGCAGTGACTGCCTTACCCTTCCCGCAAACATATAATACCTGTCAGGGGAAGATTGCAGGGGTTTCTGCCCGTGAGGCAGAGATCACTTCGCACCAGTGGGTTCTATAAACTATAGCTTGAGGGTACTGCCTAGAACTCACACAAAATCAGCCAAACACCTCCCCGCACAGACACAGGTGCTCCCCAGAACGCAAGCATCTGCTCCAAAGAGGAGATGCATGTACTACTCAGCAAAGGGGCTATAGAAACCGTATCACCCCAACACCATGGCAAGGGGGTATACTCCTTAAACTTCCTGATCCCCCAAAAAAGGATGAGACCCTAAGGCCAACCCTTGGCTCAGGTCCTTCAACAAGTACATTCTATCAGAGTATTTCCACTTGGTGACACTGCAGGATGCCATTCCTCTACTACAGTAAGGTGACTTTATGGCCACCCTCATCCTGAATGATGCCTAGTTTCACATACCCTTCCACTTTGTGCATCGAAGATTCCTCCAGTTTGCGGTAAGTGGTCAGCATAATCAATTCAAAATGCTTCACTTTGGGGTAAACATAGCTCCCAGGGTGTGTACAAAATGCCTTTCAATGGTAGCTGCTCACCTCAGAAGGAGCAGTGTTCATGTCTTTCATTAACTGGATCATTAGCTGATCAAGAGCACCACACAGCACATTCAATCCACCATACATCTGTTGCACAGCCTAGCGTGCACCATCAATGCAACAAAATCTCATCTCTAGTCCTTACAAGTGCAGTCCTTTCTCGGGCCTATACTTGACTCACGAGTAATGAAAGCATACCCTGGCCCAGCAAGGGTTCAAGCATTCCAAATGCTGCTACCTCTTTTTTAGCCAGATCACCAGCTAATGGTCAGAAAGGTCATGCACCTATTCAGTATGATGGCTTCTAGTTTTGCCATAGTCCCATATGCCAGGTTACATATATGTCCCTTGCAAGAGTGCCTAGAGGTATAACGGATATAGGTGGCGGGTGAATGGGAAGATCTAGGTTTGATCTGGGGCCACACCCATCGCTCTCTGCAGTGGTGGAATGCCTAAAACCTATTGCAGGGACAGCCCTTCTTCGATCCCGTTCTGCAAGTGACCATTACCATGGATGCCTCACTCCCCGGTTGGGGCACACACTTGCAGGAATTGTCCCTACAAGGTGTGTTGAGACCGAATCAGCGGATCTCCACATCAACCATCTGGCGCTGTTAGCAATCCAGCTAGCCCTCAAACCGTTCCTTCCTCTCATTCAGCAAAGGGTAATTCTAGTCAGGATGGACAGCACAACTGCCATGTTTTACTTACAGAAGCAGGTTGGCACACACTTCCTACAGTTGTCGGCACTAGCTCAGAGTCTTTGGTGGTGGGCGATCCATCACGGAGTCCATCTCCTTAAACAGTACATACCTGGGGTGGACAGCGACTTTGCAGACCCGCTCAACAGGATGCATCAACCAGTCCATGAGTGGCAACTCCACCCACAAGTACTATAAGTAAGAAGGCGCACCAAAGGCAAGCCCGTCTGAGCCCGTCCGCACACCGGCCGGACACAGCGCCAGCCATGCTGCCCGTTTGGGGAAGTATGAAGCAGCAAATAAGAGATACTGCTACACAAACAAACAACTACGTGATATTGGTGAGACTGGAAGTAGGATGGGCGAGTACAAGATTGAGGAGACTGCAGGGCCAGAGTTGGAGTTTGTCAGAAGGGACAGCCATAGGTGCGGTCTGCTCAACGTTAGATCCCGGGGGGGCAGAGCCCACACATGTCCGATTAAAGGGCCATGGACACGAAGATCATCCCTTCAGATCACTTAGTGAAATCTGTCCCTTTTCCTCCAAACCACCGGCTTACAGCAAAGGAGGTGTTTGACAATGATGGAAAACCCCGGGTATATGTCCTCAAAGCCCTTCTCATGAAAGAAGGTTGATTTGAAGATAACATTGCTTTGAGAATTATCGCAGAGGGAGCATCTATTCTACATCAAGAAAAGAATTTGCTTTATGCACCGGTCACAGGAAAAACCCCTACTTTTTAATATCAAGCAAGTCCTCCATAAGTAGACCTTATTGCCCGCAGAGTGTGCTGTCTAGTATGCAAGTGGTGCATGCAAGGATTTAGTGCTGGTACGCAAAGATGGCCACCAAGTAGGAACTCTATGCTAGAGCTCCAGGGTTGGGGATAACCAAAAGCGGTTTAAATCCCCCGGCAAAACCCCGCCATCCATCCACCGGCCACCCGTCCACCATTGGAACAAGTAGGATCATATTGAATGAAAATCAGCTTACCCTCAAGAAGATCGACACCCGTCCAGCGCGCTTCTCCGCTCCGGACTCACCAATCCGGTGCCTGCAACGGCCATACAGAATCGCTACGTTATTGAAAAATCACCACAACTTGTGGCGCTGAGGAGCTTGTGATCGAGACCGAGATTGTGATCGAGACCGATGTTTGCCACCTAGAGATGGCAGATTGCTCGCACTTGCAAGTGGTACCAGTGGCCTCCCTTGCTCGTCCCGTCTGAGGCGTCTGAGGACATCGGAGGATCCCTATAGCCGACACGGGCAAGAGGTGGGGGTTTGGATCAGCTGATCCCCTTGGCTACATCGCCTGCAGGCTGGTCGGTGCCCCCTGGACTGCGCTGACCCGGCCCCCAGGAGCCTAACCTCCGGCGGAGTGCGGAGCTCGGCAGGCCTGTGCACCCGAGGGTGCGCTGCTTTGCATCGGACTGCTGGCAGGAGCTCCCTGAGCCACGATGCACTGCTGCTCTGTTGGGATGGCAGCGTGGATTCCCCTAAGACGCTGATATCTCGGTCGGAGGTCCTGCAGAGCACGCTGCATCCCCGCACAAGCCGCTTCAACTCCCTCCTGGTTAACACTGCGCTACATTACGGCCTTCAGGAACTTTTAAAGGTACAAAGAAATATTAAAGCTCGCTCAGTCCACACACAGCGAGCTGGGGAGTCAGGACCCAGCCTGCCTGACTTTAAAATGGCGGCCGCCGGTGACCACCAGAACTAAAGGGGTGTGAAGCAATACAAGGCAGAAAATAATCAGAAACATCAGTCTCTTTTCCCTTTCTAATTACACACGTTGCCTTTGCCTCTACTGCCTTAGTACCCCGGTCATCTCGAGTAGAGGATGGCTCCCTATTAAGGCATCGATCTCCAAAATGGAACAAGGAAAGGGCAAGTGAAAGAGGACTATGAATAGAAACAGATAAGGGCATTAAGCTATCAGATGAGCTTAGACAACTAAGACTTTGGCCATCTTGGAATGTCTCTTATCGCACCAATTAAGGGAAATGAGGAATGGTATGGGAAAGTACACTGAATAGTACTTTAGCAATAAGCCCTAACCAAATACTATAGAATTAAACAAATCTATACTAAATAAGGAGAACTCATAAATGATCAGAAACCTTAGGTACAAGAAGAGAGAAAGGACATTAGCAGAAACTAAAGGAAGACATGGGGCACGGGGATACATCAAACTAGACACTTAGGAACAAAGGAGAGGACAGACACCACAGGAGCAACAGTAGCCCTGTAAACAGCAGGAGACTGATATTGACATCTAAGAGAAGTCACCACTGCAGAACAACCCGGTAAAGTACGTAACCAAATTAGAATCAGTAGGCATAAAGGCACATGTCATAAAGTATCCAACTAATCTATCCAAGAATGCAGCCAAAAAATTCAAACACAATCTAATGAGGAAAAACCCGGACACGCTGATCTCGGACCCCTCCTTTAATCTAGACAAAGGCATTATTGGAAATGACCTGATATTTTTCACCAGAAAAATAGCTAAATGGCGCACTGTCATTACGTAGATGCTTAGCATCAAAACTGTAAGCAATATCCCACATGGTACAAAACTTGTGATGATACGGTCACCAAGACTTAGAGCGGACCTACGAATAGAAAAGTTTGACAACCTGTTTAACCTTAAAAGAATGTGTAGAGAACTCAAGATCTTAACAACACCGGACCCCACAAGTAGCCACCCTATACACCACCAACACTGCCACCACAGGCCTCATACTACCTAGAGACCCCCACGAACCACAGCATACAATTCTGCCAGGAGACACAACCTTGACAGGAGGCACATTGGATAGGAAGGGTACAGAGACTACAGAAAAATCTATATTATATGCTAATACCACCCGGCGCAGTTACAGGGGGAAGAACAAACCCCTTCTCCCCCATGATGTGACCTCTCCTACTAGTAGGCCACTCAACGAGAATCCAGAAATAAAGGATATGGAAGTTATCACCCCTTCCATACACCCCCTCTACAACAGCACAAATTGCATCTATGACCGTACGAAACTTGTATCCTCCGAGCTTGGTATCATGATCACAAGACACAGGTAGCGCATCTCACATCGCACATAGAGGAGGCGCAGACAACCGAACTAATGACAAAGAGAACAGGAACTCTGGAAAAATCACAGATCTAAAACACTGGGATGCAAACAGCAAATTCCGAAAAAGGCAGATGCGCACTCCTAATATGTCACCCCAGACTCAGAGTGAAATCGAAGCTCTGCAAACACAAGTAGGCAATATGTCACAGGACATTCTAAGTGCACTACAAGCGATGGAAAAGATACTAGAAATCACTGTAAGCACTCACTCCAAAGGCGAGCAGATCCAAAAATTAGAGCATAATTCTCAAGGAAAGAGCAGTGAGATGGCCATGCCATTATCAAATAGGCATAATCAACCAGACAGGAATCTTAAATACTTGTCGGAAGATGAAATCTTATCCTTACTCCGGGCATATGAGTCTACTGATAGCAGAAGAGGGGAGGAAATTTGAACAGTCCCGATCGATGTTAATAGAACATCCTTGCATAAGAAAAGGAAACCCAACCTTAACAACTTACAACAAGTCCAGCTAACCACCAACTCGCAAGAGCTGAACCCTAATAGCTCAGGGAAGCCACTGATATGCCTACTGCTCAACTGTCGTGCCGCAGCAAAACATGCATCAGACATCGTTGCCCTCATGGTTAGCCAGGAAATTGACCTGACAATCCTAACAGAAATATGGCTTTCGGACTACTCTTCTCCTTTCATGGATCTTCTGGTGCCCCCTCAGTATAACATTGTGAGATTAGATAGACTAAAAAAGACAGGAGGCGGTATAGCCTGCATTCACCGATCAGATATAGAGGTCAGCCAAATACAATCTGACCCACTCGAATCCTGTGAATACCTCGGTCTCAATATAGGATCTCAGACAATCAAAGGTGCAACCTGCATGCGCTTTACCACCACCAGGAAATAATGCTACTTTCATAGACCAGTTAATGGAGATCACTAACACTCACTCTAATAACATATTCCTAGACTATTTTAATTTACACTGGGACGACAATAATGACAAACAGGTCAACCACTTAAAGAATTTTTAACTGAGCAAAACCTTACCCAAGCCTGTACACAGCCAACACACTTGAAAGGGGCAACGTTAGACTGGATAATATCGAGAAACAAGGATACTACAATCCACTCAATTGTTCCGTGCGACTGGTCGGATCACCATGCCATAACCTTCCTGATACCCACCTTGAAAAAGAACAAGACCACGCAGCCTATCAAATTCAAATAGTGGACTCGGGACACCAAAGACCCTAATATTGAGCTACTAGTAGAAAGATGTGAGAAGAACCAAAAATACGCCTAACAACTTGCAGAATGTGAATGATCTAACGGATCACTACACTACGTCAGTAATGAATATAGTCAACTCCACCATGCCACTAAAACTGAAAAGGGTCACAGAAAAGGATAAAAGCCCATAGTTTAATGCGACACTGAATGAAGATAGGCGGAAACTGAGACTTGCTGAAAGAAAATGGAGACAGCACCCATCATCTCCCGAGCTGAAATCCCTCAGAAAAATCAGAAACGAGTGCAACAAAAAGATCCTCAATTCCAAAAAGGAATTCTTTAGAGCGGAACTGGACAACGCCAAAAACAGACCACGGAAACTATTCGAGATCTTAAAGCAACATTCCAATAAGTTGGCCAAATCTGTCCAAGAAACTACTAAAACTCAACTGAATTGTGAAGAATTCTCAACATTGTTCAACGAAAAGGCCAACACGCTTGAAAGAGAGCTCAGGATGGCAGTGAACCCTTCCCAGCCAACCACCCAAACTGAATAATGTCACCACAACAATCGATCATGATAGGGCAAAAAACAAGGCACAATGGGCTACCTTCAAGCTATATGACCAGAATACTATTGCCAAAACTCTCTCGGATATCAAACCTAATAACCACTACAATGACCCACTCCCCTCTAAATGCCTAAAAAAATCAGCCATATCGTCATCTCAATATGGACAAAAATAATAAATGCCTCACTATCTCAAGGGATCCTTCTAGAATGCCTAAAAACAGCAAACCCGGCAGAACCAAACAAATTTCCCCTAGTAACCAATATTCCATTACTTGCCAAACTAATAGAGAAATGTGTGCAAAATTAACTGAGCCATCACTTCGCCAATTTCAAGCTGCTGGACGACTGCCAATCGGGATTCAGAACAGGCCACAGCACGGAAACAGCGATCCTACATATAGTGGATGATGCGCTACAGGCCCTAGATCACAATCGAACATGTCTACTAGTCCTTCTTGACACAATAAATCATGAAAATTAGTAGCCAAACTTCATGACAGGATGGGACTATCTGGAAATGTGCTGAAATGGTTTGAATCCTTCCTTCAGAATAGATCGCAAAGATTCCTGGTCAACCAGTCACTATTCCCATCATGCCAAAATTCAATTGGAGTCCCTCAAGGATCTACACTATCTCCATCACTTTTCAACCTGTATGTCGAACCCCTTACAGAATTTCTGTACGCGGACGACACTCAGATCTACATCAAGATAGCATCTCTGGAAGACATCAAGTTAATGAATAAGGCCTTAAAAGTATCATTACACTGGTTAACTAGCAAATCATCTGAAGCTAAATGCACGAAAAACTGAATTCCTCTTAATTTCACCACCAAAGAACCACACAGAAGTGAAGGAATGGACCAATCTGATCACAGCACTAAACTACACCCCTATTCTAGTGGACTCAGTGAAATCGCTAGGAATCACACTGGATAAGAACCTAGACATGAAAGCCCACATCAGATCAATGGCAAAAAGTGCCCGATTTCACTTGAACTACATTAGAAAAGTGAAACCATTCATTTCTACGGCGGACCTCAAATTGGCAGTTAAATCCTTAGTTATCTCAAGGATTGAATATGGATGTACAACTTTAGCAGGTCTATCAAAAATTTCCACAGCACCACTAAAAGCATGTCTCAGTGCGGCCGCAAGACTCATCACCGGATCTAGGAAATTCAACCCTATCTCCCCACAAAGCATTAAACTGGTTAACATACGAAGCCAAAATTCAACTTAAACTGGCATGTATTACCCACAAAGCGCTGAACTACAAAACACCAAGGTATTTAGCCCCGAAAATTGAGCTATTGGGGGGAAGCAAACCAGCCAGGAGTGCCAGGGATCTGCTGCTGAAACCACCCATCTTTCAGAAAAAGAAAACGTATGACAGAGCTTTCTCTGGTGCAGCCCCCAGAATCTGGAAGTCACTACCACCAATCATTAGGAAAATTCTGAACAAGGCAACATTCAAGAGGGAAGCGAAGATCTTCCTAATGAGCAAGTTCCTTCCGTAGGCAGGACTGTTCATCACTAGCACCGTGATATAGGTGTTTCCAAAACAGAACAACAATGTATCTAAAGATAAAGTCACCAGTTATGCTGGGAATAATTTTTTATGGTACTGTACTTCTCGAGGCTCGTGGTGATGTAGATTGCATGAAAAAGACACATCAGAACTCTTTGTATTAGAATACTCTTACACCTTGTACACTAATCAATTCCAAAAACTTTTATTTGTAACCACGAAGATAGACATGTACAGGAATAATATAAATATATGTTGATACTGATATTCAACCTGTATCTCAAACCTACCTCATATCACTGTATATATTTATGCTAAAACTGCTATACAAGCAGTATATCTAACCTACCTCATATCATTGTGAAGTGTTCTGCTATACAAGATGTTTCTTTAACCTACCGCATGTAAATGTGAAGCGCTCTGATACTCAAGGGTCATGTTCGCGCTATATAAAACTCTTTACATAAATAAATAAATAAGCACCACTTGGAAACTCAACTGTTATTGGAAACTCATGACCTAGATGCACTGTTTATGACAGAAACATGGGCACACCCTGGCTCGGACTTGGAGCCAGGGTAGGCTTGCCCACTGGGATATAAAGTTTTCCATAAGCCACGAACTAGTGGTAGAGGAGGTGGAGTAGGAATTATATTTAAAGAAGTATGGGATTTTGCCCCAGTGGACATTGATGAGATAGAGGGCATTGAACTTTTCGGATTTTTACTAAGGATCTTAAGGGACACGTGCTGACTGGCATAACCTGTTACAGGCCTCCTAGGGCAGTCAGTCCTCAAATACAGCAGGCACTGATTGAGGTCCTTAGTAATATGGCGCTGACCCACTCCAGACTGCTCATTGTGGAAGATTTTAACCTGTGGCTAAATGGGAATTTGGACCCAGGTTATAACAATCTTCTTCAATCCTGCGAGAGTTTAAACCTGCAACAATGGGTTACTGAGCCTACACACAAGGGAGGACATATATATTAGAGCTGGGGTACTCATAGGATGGCCCACGGGCCGTCAGCGGCCCGGCAAGCCTTTCCTAGCGGCCCGCGGACCTTGCAGACAATTTACGTTTAAAATAAAACAATTAAGAGTGTCTGCAAACACTGCCTGCCGACTCTGCTACTCTGTGGGGGCCCGGGCATTCCAGTGATAGTCTGAGTGGAGCTGCAGGGGTGCCAAGAGGTGAAATAAGAAAAAAGCCTCATTAACATAGGAAGGGTCTTTTAACGACCTGTGAAGTGCTCGGGTGCGGCTGTGATGAAATCTGATTGACAGTTACAGCTGGGCATTGCAGGGCTTAAACCTAAAGCCCTTGGGCTGCCTACAAGGCTGATGCCGGAGTTCGTCACAAATGGGGTGGGGGTCTAGGTGTGTGAGACCCCCTGAGGCCAGGGCTGGGACTTTGCTTAATTCTGCCGATCTCTGAAGTGCTCCGTCTAAATACTTTCAGCTTTATAAGTGACTCAAATCGAGTTAAAAGTGAAATCGAAAATCATACTGCCATTGTGCGGCGTTGTGACAAGAGTCTTTTGAGTTAATCATATACCCTTAAGGGAGCATCCTTAATGCACTCTATCATCAGTGTGCATGCTCTGTTCTCAATGCCTTGTTGTAAAATTGCATAAACAAGGCCCTGTTTAATCCTGACTGTGGCTGTCCCTGCTGATCCAGATCTCGTGTGACATCCCCGGGGAACAGGGGGTTAAAGAAGAGGCCGTTTGTAGCAGAGAGCCTCTCCAGCTCTTGCCTGAGTGCCGCGCTACTCCGAGGCCCGGCTGACGACATCGAGTGATGTGCACTTTTCACAAGTGCATCTCTACGGTGACCCCGTTCTCCCAGCAACAGCATCCCCACATAAGCTGGCAGGTAATCTTGTACATGGCATCCGCGTGCAGCCAGGGAGGGAGGCAAATGAGGGAGGGAGTTAAAGGGAGGCAGCAGAGGGAGAGCGAGGGAGGGAAGGAAAGGAGGGAGGGAAAGGGAGGCAGACAGAGGGAGAGCGAGGGAGGTAGGAAAAGGGAGACAGAGAAAGGGAGACAGAGGATGACAGAGAAAGGGAGAGGCAGACAGAGAAAGGGAGACAGAGGGTGATAGACAGAGGGAGAGCGGGAGGGAAAGAAAGGAGGGAGGGAAAGGGAGGCAGACAGAGGGAGAGCGAGGAAAAGGGAGACAGAGAAAGGGAGACAGAGGATGACAGAGAAAGGGAGAGGAAGACAGAGAAAGGGAGACAGAGGGTGATAGACAGAGAAAGGGAGACAGAGGGTGATAGACAGAGGGAGGGTGGAGGGTGACAGACAGAGGGAGGGAGGAGGGAGGGAGGAGGGTGACAGACAGAGGGAGGGAGGAGGGTGACAGACAGAGGGAGGAAGAAGGGTGACAGACAGAGGGAGGGAGGAGGGAGTGGGAGGGCGACAGAGTGAGGAGGGCGACAGAGTGAGGAGGGTGACAGAGTGAGGAGGGCGACAGAGTGAGGAGGGCGACAGAGTGAGCAGGGCGACAGAGTGAGGAGGGCGACAGAGTGAGAAGGGTGACAGAGAGGAAGACAGAGAGGGAGAGGGAAGGAGAGGGAAGGAGAGAGAGGGCGACAGAGAGGGAGAGGGAAGGAGAGACAGACAGAGAGGGAGAGGGAAGGAGAGAGAGGGAGAGGGAAGGAGAGACAGACAGAGAGGGAGAGGGGGAAGGAGAGAGAGGGAGACAGAGTGGGAGAGGTAAGGAGAGACAGACAGAGAGGGAGAGGGAGAGAGAGAGAGAGAGAGAGGGAGTGAGACAGTCAGAGTGAGTGAGACAGAGGGAATCAGGAAGAGAGAGAGACGGAGTGAGACAGTCTGAGGGAGAGGGAGAGAGAGGGAGAGAGAGGGAGAGAGGGGGAGAGAGAGGGAGAGGGAGGGGGAGAGGGAGAGAGAGGGAGAGGGAGAGAGAGGGAGAGGGAGAGAGAGAGGGAGGAGAGGGAGGGGGAGAGAGGGAGGGGGAGAGAGGGAGAGGGAGAGAGGGAGAGAGGGAGAGGGAGTGAGAGGGAGAGAGAGGGAGAGATGGAGGTGGAGAGAGGGCGAGAGGGAGGGAGAGAGATGGAGAGAGAGGGAGGGAGGGGGAGAGGGAGAGAGGGAGGGGGAGAGAGGGGAGAGAAAGGGAGAGATAGGGAGAGAGGGAGGGGGAGAGAGGGAGGGGGAGAGAGGGAGGGGGAGGGAGAGAGAGAGAGATATGTGTGTATGCGGGGTCTGGTGGCTCAGTGGATGAAGCCGTCCTCCCCCAATGACCCCGCCCCCACTGGTGCAGCCCTCAGACACAACCCACACTGTAAATTTGGCCCCCGAGAGAAAGTTTGTGAGTATCCATGTATTAGAGGGAGGACATATATTAGACCTATTCTTTTCTGAAAAGCAGACTATAGGAGCAGTGGATATCCTGCCGGTGGTTGGTTTGACCACCACCTGATTACATTTCAGATATACAACCCCAGAATGAACACTCAGACTATTAGTGAGGCTAGGAATTTTCTAAGTAGGGGCTGGAAGGGACTCTTGAAAAATACAACAATATCTCCTGTATTTCTTATCAACGAGTGTTTTGATGCAGATAAACAGGTGGGAGAGAACTATGCAGTTCTCTGTGAACAGATAAACATTAGGCTGGACCAGATTGCCCTGTTAAAAAGCCATAAAAAAACAGGCATAATGAAAAATTAAAAACCCTGAAAAAGGGCTGTAGGCAGGCGGAGAGGAAATAGCGAAAGGTATATGCAGACGAGGATAAAACTGGAAGGCGGCAATAGCTAACTACAAAAAAGAATTTTTATAGCAGAGCAGAGTACTTCGCAGACATCATCCTGAAAGCACCAAATAGCCCTAGAAGTATCTTCAAAATAGTGAACGATATTGCCAACCCGGACTGCTCAAAAAACAAGACTCCGCCTAGCCAGGATTTATGTGACAGTCTAGCAGCCTTTTTTGAAGGACAAGATCAGAAACATCATAGATGGACTCAAAATGGGTAATATGCCTGAGGAATTATCGCTTGCGATGAAGAAGAGATGGTAGGGGGACAAACTGAACTCCTTAGACCACTTTGAGATACTCTTGGTGGAGGACTTTAATAAAGTGGCTCTGGGTGTCTCCTCAGGATTCCCTATGGACCTACTACCACACTAAATCTGGAAGGAATTGGCCCCGGAACTCTTTCGGATACTTCAGGAGATCTGTAATCAATCTTTGATTAGCGGGTCAGTGCTGACCTGCTGGAAACAAGCGTTGGTGACACCTCTTCTGAAAAAAGCAATCCTTGACCCAGCTTGTCCTAAAATCTATAGACCCATCTCTCTCTTTCCCTACCCGGTTAAAATCCTTGAACGTCTGGTTAGTAAGTTACTCTTCCAGTTCCTAGAAACCAATACATGCTAGAAGACGTGCAATTTGGTTTTCACCCTGGACACGGAACGGGGACTGCTCTGGTGACCGTGATGGACGACCTGCGAATGCGAGCAGAAAGGGGACAATCTGCTATATTGATTTTGCTTGACCTGTCTGCCGCATTCGACACAGTTAACCATGAGGTCCTTCTGACCAGACTCTAAGAGGTCAGGGTTGTGGGCACTGCCCTGAAGTGGTTTCAATCCTACCTATTCAAAAGGCAACAGGCAGTGGCCCTCCCCCTATCAATCGCAGTACACCAACATCTTGCAGGTATCTGCGATCAGTCCAATATTGTTCAACATCCAAATCAGCCCTTTGATTTCTGTTATGAGGGCTCACAATGCCAATCTTGTGAACTACGCAGATAATACACAGCTTATCGTGTCCCTAGAGGGAGACCAGTCCATATCTCTGGAAGACTTCCACGCTTGTATGCAGGACACTGCACATTGGCTGAGAGAGAACTCTCTACAATTTAATGCTGATAAGACAGAAGTCCTACACTGTGCAGCCGGAAAGGTTCCCCCACTCTCTATTAATTTTAGGCCCATTCCTACAGCCACCCCACTGGCCCCTTCTGAGACGGTGTGCAACCTGGGAGTTATGTTTGACAATAAACTGACTCTTGAAACCCATGTGAATAAAACAGTTGGGAGCTGTTTTTCCCTTATTAGAGTACTCCGGAAGATTCTCCCGATGCTATCAACACAGGCCAGAGCGTTGACAGTAAGAAGTACTATCCTGAGCAGGCTGGATTACTGTAATGCCTTGCTGCTGGAGTCTCCAAGATATTTGACTGAGAGACTCCATAGAATAAAGACAATGGCGGCTAAGCTGGCACTAATGAGGCCATGACGCTCTTCTGCCTCCGAGACTCTTTCGGAGCTGCACTAGCTTCCAGTATCGCAAAGGATACAATTTAAGTCGCTTTACATAGTGTTTAAAGCTCTGCATGGGGCCGGACCCAAACCAATGCAGAACAAATTTGCATGATATGCCCCCACCCAGAGTCTACGTTCTTCTTCCGCCAAACTGGTTAGGTTGCCTAGAGTCAGAAGAACTAAATCAGGAGGTTGGGCATTTAGCACCGCAGCAGCGTGGCTCTGGAACAAACTTCCAGCTGAGATTAGACAGGTGGATGACCTTTTCCAGTTCAGTAAAAAGGATAAAGACATGGCTATATCCTAGAGCCTGCCTCCTACCACTCTCCGAATTTCTCTTTTGCCAACTTTGCTCCACATCATCTATGATCAGCGGAGCACACGTATCATAGTGCCAGGGTACATATAGGGTGATAGATCGCTTTATAAGTGTCAATAATAATAATAATACTCCTTTACTTCCACCATTGGGGGGTCCCCTCTCATAGATCTATTTGCCACTGCTGAAAACTCAAACTGCCCATGCTTTGCCTCCAGATTGCCCCACCCTCAGTCCAAGGGCAATGCACTATGGAAAAACTGGTCAGGGGTATTTCCCCACACTTTTCTCCCCTTACACTTCTTCCATTTGTGGTTTGGAAGATTTAGCAATATCCCTCTATCTATCTATAGCTGAAAATCCCTTGTCCTAATGTTTGTAGCACTAACTTGGACCAGACAGCCCTGGTTTACCACCCTTCTAGAGCCTCACGAGAAGCTGCTCAACCGGCTAGATCCTTCCTCCCAAAATCAAGGCACTCTCGGGCATCCCAACCCCAAACAGCTCAATCTTGCAATTTGGCTCCTGAAATCTTAGAATTTGTGTATCTCAATCTGCCAGCAGAATGCATGGCAATCCCTAAAGAGGCACACAGGTCTACAACCAGAGCCTGATGTGCAGGTAAGTGGAAACTGTTTGTACACTACTGTCACCCTAACCACATTGACCCAGCAGTCCAAGACATAGTTTGTTACCTGCTTTACTTGCAGAAGTCACGCTTATACTTGTTTTAGATTTCACTTGGCTGCTGTTGCTGCTTATCTCCAAAACAGAGAACACACTTTGCTTTTGAGGGTACCTGTTATCAAAGCCTTCATGAAAGGGCTCAAAAGGATTATTCCACCAAATGTGCCATCCATCCTTGTGTGGATCCTCCACTTTGTTCTCACTAGACTATTGTCCCCCCATTTCAACTGCTTCACTCTTGTCCATTCCAGTTTCTTTCCTGGATGGTGGCTTTTCTAGTAGCCATCACTTCTCTCAGGCATGCTAGTGAGATACAGGCTCTTACGCTAGAAGAAACCCTTTTCCAAGTGCACTACAATAGGGTAGTCAGCAGGACAAAACCTAAATTACCACCTAAGACCTTTCACCTCAATTAAATCATAGAACTCCCAGTGTTCTTCCCACATCCAGAATCAGTAGCAGAATGGGATCTTCATACATTAGATGTCAAAATGGCGCTCATGTATTCCATTGACAGGACAAAGTCCTTCTGTAGGACACAGAAACTTTTTGTCTCTTTCTCTAAACCACACAAATATTGTCCTCTCTCTAAGGCAGGTTTAGCAAGCTGTCTGGTCAGATGCATACAGACCTGCTATGCTGAAGCCAAACAACCTTTGCCTGTCCCTCCCATACCCCTCTCTACCAGCACAAAAGGATCTGCTATGGCTTCTTGGTTAATATTTCTACAGTCGACATCTGTAAGGCAGCTATGTCGTTTACAGCCCACAGATTTGTAAACATTATTGTATGGATCTCGTCAACAAGCTATCGTTGATCAGGCTGTCCTTTGCACACTGTTCCAATCTTCTGCAACATCCTCAGGCCACTGATTCTAGGGAGGACAGCTTTACAGCATATGCACGGGATGTGTATCTACAGCTTCACGTGCCATAAATGGAAACTTTTACTTAACCTGTAAGCATCTGTTGCTGGCATGTAGTGCTGTAGATTCAAATGTGCTCACCCTCCTGTCTGGATGCTTCTATATGTTGTAGAAGTTCTTTCTTTCAACTTTCATCCCTAATTTTTCCTTCGCATGGCCATCTTTCTGTATCTCTAGGCTCCATGTACATGCTCATCCTTCAAGCGGAAAACAAAGTAACAATGGAGGTGATGTCCATCACAGTACCAGAAATAGATGGAGTCACTGTATCTTGTGACCCAAAAAGACTTCTTTGAAGAAAAACAACTTGGCCACATCCAAGCTCAAAACTAGATTGTGTGTTCTTGCCAAAACACTGGTGGTCTGAGGGCATCATCCCTCTCTCCTCCACCCACCCTTTGGTGAAAAAACCTGTGGATAATGTTTGACTCTGAGTTATCATCCAGGCTGGATATTCTTTTTTTTTTTTTTTTGAAGACCTTTATTTGCATCATTAGGATAAACATGCGTGGGCCTACAACCAATCCGGCCGGCCACAAGTCAAAAACGATCAAGAGTCAATATAAGCGACACAAGGCCAGTTGGCAGGCCAGCAAACACAATCGAACAATGCTAAAGATGGGATAAGCGGCAATAGCGGCCCAATATCATGATCAGTGAGGTCTATTTTATAATAAGGGGACAAGGCTCATGGCTGACTCACAAATACAGAAAAACCCCAAAAACAGGATTACACCCATGCCAAAACGAAAGGAGGGGGTGGGGGGGGCGTGGGGGGAAGAGGATGTAAGGCACGATATGACCGTAGCACAAAACAAACGCAACATATAGTGGAGAAGCATACAAGTGCTACCAAGATCTCATGACCCCCACCCAGTAACACGCTAACAGAGGCAATGGGAGCGGAAAACTGTACGAATCGAGCCCACTTCTCTCAATACGAGCCTGGGAAAAAGGGGAAGGGGGGGAAAGGGAGGGGGGGGAAGAAGGGAAGGGGGAAAAATAGGAAGGAAACAAGGGGGAGGAAACCAAAAAGGGACAGAAAGGGGGGGGAAAGGAAGGGAGAAGAACAAAATAAAGAAAAATAAAAGGAGAAACACAATCGTGCAAGATGGGCGCCACCCCGGGCCAGGCAACCCGCGGCTGATAGTACAGAAGAAAGTGGAAGCTGGCGAAAAGAAGGGCATGGCAGTCGCGACAAGCATCGAAACCGAGAAAAGTGGCATAGCAACAGACCCCAACCCACCCATGCCTGAGAAGCGAGGACAGAAGCGGCACCACTAGAAAGGGATAGAAAAGGGCCATAGAACCAAAAGAAAACATATGAAAGACCCCACCCACCCGTCCCACCCCGCACCTCTGCAGAAGGCTACGGCCTACCCTCCAAACAGCGTGCCTGTCGCCCTAATCCGAAACCCGAAATATAGTGAAAAAGAAAAGTAGAGGAAGAAGACAAAAAGAGGAGGAGAGGAAATACAAAACAAAAGAAAATGTGAGGGAGGAACCAGAGGATATGAGCAAACACATTCGGCCACGACCCTCCCCCGACCAACAAATGAATAAATATCAAATCAGTACTATACCTTCACATACAGTAAGAACCACAGGGAGGGGGAGGAGGGAGAGATTGTAACGTGTCAACGTGTCGGGAGTACAAACATCAATGCAGCGGGCAGGTAGACCAGCAAACTATCATGTCGTGCAACTCACCCCCAACCCTTCCTGACCACGAAACCAACCCAATAAAGGATAATGTGAAGCGGACCACCCCGCACAAAATAATCGTAACGTAGTCCAGAGTCACGGCAGTGATATGAATCAGGTAGAGCCTTCGTACGGAGGGAATACAAAAAGTCAATTAAGCAAGTCAATTGTAGCAGGAACGACAGTGCAAGCAAAGGCAAGCCGGAGTTCAGGTGCGCAATTCGGCAACACAAAGGTACCCCTCCAGAACAAAAGTTCGGATCCAACGAAGCAGGAGCAAACAGCGGCCCACCATGAGTCCCAGGCACCCGGGAAGAAGCAGATCTCCGCGTTGTGTGGAAGTCCTCGAAATCCAGGCGGCGAGGAAGCAGAGGGTCAAAAGTCACCGGCCCATCAGTCGGCCGAAGAATAACAACAGCAACTCCTGGCGCAGCCGAAGGGGGCGAAGCAATGGCGGCATCAGGACGATGGGGGTGCATGGAAGAGCGGCGGCCCAAAATGGCGGCGAGCTGCATGGGGTCGGCAGAGGCACCGGGGGCCAAGACAGCGTACAATGACATCAAGGCGTCCAGGACATCTCCGGGCGTGGACGCTCGAGTACACACCCAGGCCTCCGCACAATCCGGCCGGCAAGGAGCGTCGGTGCAGAGCGGAGCATCCCCCGCGTTGTCGGTAGCCATCTTGTGAGTTTCGCCGCCCCACACTCCACCGTGGGCCCCCAAACAGTTCCCAAATGTAGGACTTTACAGATCTCCGGAGGCTCCCAACAACGGCCTCACTGGCACAGGATGTGCGAGCGCCCGGTGGGGGGGGGGGCCCCCTCCGAACAGTGGCAGGCCCCACAGGCGAGAGCCAGGCGCGGGGTTCAGGACCGCCGGACAGGACAATGGCGAAGGAACCCCTTCACACGGTCAGCCCCCAACACATCTCGTCCCCCTCCAGCTGCACGGCCCATTCATCGGGGCCGGTGCAGGATCTCCGGGGCACACGCACAACGGTTCCCACCAGTGGCTCACTCTCGCGGTCGGGGCCGGCAATCTCTTCTCCGCCGGTCGGGTCCCGCAGGAATCTCTTCTCTGCCGGTCGGGTCCCGCAGGCGAGGTCCCGGTCTCAAGTGCCCGGAGGCCCCAATCTCACCGAAGGCACAGCTGCGGATCCACAGCACACAGGAACCTCCGGACCAGACGGTGAGGTAGAGTGGGTCTTTAAAGTTCAAATTCTGTATGGAAGTAGCGTCGCAGTGCAGGATATAAGGCAGGATAGTCGGAGTTAGCCGGAGGGCCGACGGAGCCGAGCTAAAAGGCGGCCATTCCGTCCTCGAGCTAGGCTCCTCCCCAGGCTGGATATTCTTAATGTTTCAGCAACTTGTTTTGTGCTGCTGGGACCACTGAAAATGTTTTCGCCTTCTTGCCTCTAACTGTTTGTAAGACTGTGATACTCACCCGGATCACTCCATAACTGAATTACAGCAATTCCCTCTTCATGGGTTTGCCAAAATACCTTATCAAACACCTCTATATTACCCAAAATACAGTAGCACGAACAGTATTAAAGCTCTAAAGACCTTGCATTGGCTCCCTGTCCATTAGAGGATCTAATTTAAGGATTTGACATAGGCCCACGAAGCATTTAAAGACACTGGGCCACCCTACCTCAGAAAGACGATTGTCCTTCACATAGCTGATAGACTTCTACGCTCCTCTAAGCCCATTTATTGGAGATCCTGAGTTACAGGATGACCACCAGAGGTGGCAGGTCATTTTGCGTTCTAGCCCCTTCAGAATGGAACTCGCTTACCTTCTCCCTAAGGATGGATGGGAATGATTGCAAATTCTGCAAGCAACTCAAGACCTGGCTCTTCGTGTAACAGTATTGCTAGTCACACCCACTTTACACACGACCCTCTAGAGCAGAGGTCTTCAAACGTTTTTGCTCTGAGCCCCCTAAACAAAATGTTTTAAAGTAAGCCCCCCCCTCCTCTAAAACTTTACAGAAAGGACTGAGTGAGCTGCAGGGAAAGGGCTGAGCGTAGGAGGCATGGATTATGAGATCATTTCAGGAGTACTTTTTCTATAGCTCACAAACCACACTAAATATGAGACTTATAAAACAGCAAATGAATCAAACAAAAAAGTTATTGACCAAAAATACTGCTCTCCGTAATTGAGGTGTTGTGAACCCCTCGCATCCTGGACCCCAATGCAACTACACTTGCTGCACTAATGATACCTTCAGTCCTAAGTAGCAGGCTATCTCATCTGCTCTTATACCCCTTTGCCACCATGCCAGACCATCACTCTATTCTTGAAACAGGCCCTTTCAGAAAACAAGACCTCCCACATGTTGTCTTCCTTTTTCTGCATTGGTGCCCTTGGTCCTAATGTTAGAAAAGAAAATAAGCTCCGATGCACCTTTTTTAAGTGATACAGTCATAATTGTGATGCAGGGGGCCCCTGTGGCCCCTGGACCCAACTGCTGCTGAACCCGCTTCACTAATGTTACCTACTGCCTTGGAAAGAGCGCCATCTCCTCTGCCCTTTGTTAAAAACAGACTCCCAGCTAGCCACACACCCTTCCCTGCCATCTTTCTGAGGCCAAACAAAGGTGCCTCCCTTGCTCTGAGGCCCAAATCAACACTGGCAAGTGTGCAGTGGGGATGTATGACGTTACAACTCATACTTTTACAACGCATGCCATTACAACGAATTTTTTACAACGCAAAAACTTTTACAACGCATGTATTTACAACGCATGTTTTTACAACGCAGGTACCTTTACAACGCATACCATTACAACGTAAGTATTGGTAAGTATATATTATTTTTTTTTATTTAAAATAATTGAAAATAATATAATTTAATTTAATTTAATTTAATTTAATTTTATTTTATTTAATTTTATTTAATTTTATTTAATTGATTTAATTTAAATTTTATTTTATTTTATTTTTACCTTATACCCCTGTACCCCAAAAACCCAAAACTGACCCAGAACCCTAAAAATACCCCTGTACCCCAAAAACCCAAAACTGACCCTGAACCCTAAAAATACCCCTGTACCCCAAAAACCCAAAACTGACCCTGAACCCTAAAAATACCCCTTTACCCAAAAACCCAAAACTGACCCTGAACCCTAAAAATACCCCTGTACCCCAAAAACCCAAAACTGACCCTGAACCCTAAAAATACCCCTTTACCCAAAAACCCCAAACTGACCCTGAACCCTAAAAATACCCCTTTACCCAAAAACTGAAAACTGACCCTGAACCCTAAAAATACCCCTTTACCCAAAAACTGAAAACTGACCCTGAACCCTAAAAATACCCCTTTACCCAAAAACTGAAAACTGACCCTGAACCCTAAAAATACCCCTTTACCCAAAAACTAAAAACTGACCCCGAACCCTAAAAATGCCCCTTTACCCAAAAACTGAAAACTGACCCTGAACCCTAAAAATACCCCTTTACCAAAAAACTGAAAACTGACCCTGAACCCTAAAAATACCCCTTTACCCAAAAACTAAAAACTGACCCTGAACCCTAAAAATGCCCCTTTACCCAAAAACTAAAAACTGACCCTGAACCCTAAAAATACCCCTTTACCCAAAAACTGAAAACTGACCCTGAACCCTAAAAATACCCCTTTACCCAAAAACTGAAAACTGACCCTGAACCCTAAAAATACCCCTTTACCCAAAAACTGAAAACTGACCCTGAACCCTAAAAATGCCCCTTTACCCAAAAACTGAAAACTGACCCTGAACCCTAAAAATACCCTTTAAAAAAACCCAAACATATAAAATTTAAAATATAATTATATACTTACCAATACTTACGTTGTAATGGTATGCGTTGTAAAGGTACCTGCGTTGTAAAAACATGCGTTGTAAATACATGCGTTGTAATGGTTTTTGCGTTGTAAAAGTTTTGTTGTAATGGTAGTGCGTTGTAAAAGTTGCGTTGTAATGGTTGTTTCCCGTGCAGTGGGCTCTAATGCTAAGAAGGAAGGATAGTAAACAGGCATATTTAAGGTTTATTTAGCTCCTCAAGTCTCTGGTTCTCGGTGCCACTGTACCGGCAGTACCAATGATTCTTTCTGCCCCTTTATGTTAAAAAGCAGCCACGGTAACCTGGGCTCTAATGCTAGCAAGGAAAATGGCCACCCACTCCACTTCATGGTAAAACGGCCATAATTGAACAGCAGTGGCCACTTACACACCTAACATCATTACCTGCTGCACTAATAGTTGACCCTTTTTTTGTATATAAAAAAGGCGCCCTTATATCGTCCTCTTCCTTGCGATATCTTACTGAGAAAGAGATCTCTGGTCATTTGTAACCATAAAAATGAATCCCCCACACAGCGCTTCCTCTTCTGGGCCATCTGTTTGACTATATTTACGAATCTCACTCTTTTCCTCTTTCTCCTGGACCATTACTCTGAGCCCCTATCGGTTGATGGGGGAGAGTTCCTCCTTACAAATTTACTTTCAAACTCCGGGTCAACGTACCCTTTGTTACTTGCTGAGAAGTGTAGAGGGGTGAAATAACTCATCAAAACAACTCCCATTTATAAGGACATGACTCTGAAAAATCACAGACTCCGAATTCCAAGTTGGTGGGTTTATAACAAAACAAAAACAACTAGACGTACACGCACCTCATGATGAGGTTGTAAAAGTACATGGGTACTAATACAAATCCAAACCTACAAGCTCATCTTATGCGATGGATCATAAACAGAATGATGATTTCCAGAAGCAGAATGCAGCCAATGATTGCCCCCACATCAAGATCCTTCTTCATCTGTGGATGAATAAAGAACATTAGTCTGTCCATACACTAACACTATCCTACTTAACATTTCCCAGGCAAGATCTGGAAAAGGTGTCAGCACATGAAGACGTTGTAAGAAGCACACTCATGTTGTATGGGTCAAGTAGCAAAAAGCTACAGGGCTCGTTCTAAGATGCTCCTTCCCTCTCCTTCAATCTCCTCACTTCTGACTCCACCCTGGGGCACTGTCCCTAATACAAAATCACAAAACATAAAACACACCCACAGATCACCTCATCCTGCTGGACACTTCTCATAGGTGATTTTCCATGCGGTGTCGGTGCTCCCAGCTCCTGGCTCGATGACTTTGATTCCCAGGCCTCCCTCAATGAGAAAGAACACTGTCTCTCAATTATCAGTTCTCCTTGCTCATTTGTATCACATCCTCCCAAGCCTAACTCACCTAAGCAAAATACATTATTCTAACTAACAAAGACGACTTTCTCCACCTGCAACAGAAACGTTAGAACAGCACAAATTCAACACACACATTAATTTAGCTAGCAGCCCTATTCCTGAGCCCCCAGGGAAAAAAAATTCAGGCCTACAGAAATATGCTAACACAAGAGTGTAACACATAGGCCTCTCAAATGCACACATGAGTGAACATATCATTTAGGCCTTTCTACATCATTACATTACACAGCGAATCAAATTCATTTTAATTGCAAGCAACTTATGAAATCCTACACGTTAAGCATAATTAATGACATTTACGTTCAACTTTTATATGATGCACATTTAAGCTAGAATGCCTACATCTTATATGACCAATTTCGTTAAGTAGACAACATCAAATGGTATGGATTACAATATTCTAACATGAATGCTAAGTTGTCTCTTTGCATGAAACAACACTGTTCCTACCATTTACACTTTCACGTGTTATTACTGAACTTTTCTAATGTCAAATGTTAACACAACAAAGGAATATATGCGGGTGCGGACTACCCATGATTATGATGCACCCCTACAAAAAACAGTGCACTATCGCGCTCCATCAGGGTCGAGGGGATCAGACCTCTGCATGTGAATGGAACCCTGCTGACTTTTTCCCTGCCACCCCTTGGGCTCGCCTTTTACAAAAACAACTGCATCTGAATGGTTAATGCTTATTTTTAGGTGCCTCAGCCCGAAAGCAAGGGTGGATGGTAATGCATACAGGTTAAAGAAGAAACAAGCCTTCTCTTTTTTTTGTTGCATTTTTATATAGTGCAAACTCAACCCAAAGGTATCAGGGCGCTTTACATGAGCACCGGCTGCATTACAGACAGACAGGTTATTTTTTTTTTAGGCTCAGGGAGATTAAGTGATTTGCTCAGAATCACAAGTTGCTTGAGCCTCCTGCCAAGACTCGAACCTGGGTCGCCAGCTTAAAGGTCGGCTACTCTGGTCATTATGCTACATCCTCTTACCAGCCATTAATTGATAGTCAGTTAAAGCCAGGGCCACTGGAATTATGAGTTTCTGAGGCAGCAGCGTTTTCCGCATAGTTATGGATGTTCTGCATTCCATCATCTGCTGCCGAATTTAACAAACAAGACGTGTTCAGAGCAGTAGAAGGCCCATCATAAAGGTTGATTGGTCACCTTGCAGTTGCTTATTGATATATTTGGGTATTAAACTGGTGCTAATGAGGTATAATATTTCACCTGATAGTGTTATCATAAGTAAAAATGACAAAAAACGAAGTAAAGCTAATCACAAAATGTGTTGGATTATGCCTCATAATTTACCTTTTCTTCTTGCATAATTTATTCAACCCTGTTGCATAAATTTGTCCTTTCTTGCCACACAATTCCAGTGGTCCTGCTTAATGCTTCATAGTGACAAAGATTTTTTTCTTGATAGGTAATGCAGGGGTGTTATCAGATGAGCTCTGGAATAACGGAGATACTTATAAAAATTCTTGCATTAGGTACAGTCCGAATCACTGTTCTCAATGGGCCGATTCACAGAACTAACTTAAGACAAAATCCTAAACTTACTACTTTTGGTATTCGCAGAAGTTAGGATTTTGTCTTAAGTTTGTCTTAAGACAATCTTAAGACAGACTTAAGACAGACTTAAGACAGACTTAAGACAAACTTAAGACAGATTTAAGACAGACAAGACAGACTTAAGTTTGGATTTTGTCTTAAGTCTGTCTTAAGTCTGTCTTAAGTATGTCTTAAGTCTGTCTTAAGGCTGTCTTAAGGCTGTCTTAAGACAAACTTAAGACAAAATCCTAACTTCTGTAAAGATCAAAAGTAGTAAGTTTAGGATTTTGTCTTAAATTAGTTCTGTGAATCTCCCCCAATCATTTTATTCCACATTTCAAGGGCTGCGTGTAAATGAAAATAGCCTTGAAATACAGTAAATTAATAAGGCCACAGTTCCAGGCCATCTTCATTTACATGTAATTGTAGAGGCATTCGTCCCCCCTTGGAAATCATCCACAGACCCTAAAGGGGGCCAGCCACACAGTTTGAAGACCTCTGCGGTAGAGACATTCTATGTCCTCAGGGCCAGGATGCCCAGTGGGGCAACAGAGCACATTACATGCACAACAAATATCAAATATAGGCGTATGCACATAATATGACTCTACAACACTACATGCCACGAACATTTGCTTGCAGGGTAAGTAACATTTTCCTCCTACAAATCATTGGAAATTCATTTTAAAGGCAATAGTGCTATATCTGAGTAATTGGTCAATGCAGAATTGAGTTTAAAAACCACAATGTACACATTGTTAATGATGCATAAAAGCATGAATACACATAAATCCTTAACAGCTTTGGCCCATCCTAGCGCACCAGCTGACCTAAAGCCAGCCTACATCAATTCCACCCATACCAACTGTATCCTGCGCCCAGACCATGTGTCCACAGACCTCACTTTGCATGGCCTTTCTCTGTACACATTTATACTATGGGGTTTCTTCTTTTTTTCCAACTTCTTACCCGAAAAGAAATAATGATTTAAGTATGTGAATCCATGCATGGTCTGCAGATCCACATCCATGACCTCCACAACAAACAAGCATTGGCATAGCCAATAGGTCTCGCCTTTGGGATCTTATAAGTGTTTAGCCATGCAACAGTTGATGTTGTTGCACCAAGGATATTGTGCTGCATAAGTCAATACTTATAAGGTCCCAAAAGAGAGACCTATTGGCTATGCCATTGCTTGTTTTAATTTCTCCATTGTCCTACCCCAATGTGAAATCCATGTTTTTTTTTTTTTGGCACCTGCTGTCATACATGAACTGCTGAGCTCTGAAAGAATTCCAAATAATGATGTATAGACATATGCAAAATCTGACCCGTTTATTCTCCCGGTATCTATTTCTGAAAATAATAAAGTTTTTTTTTAAATAAAGAAATAGGGGTCAAACAAATAATATAGTTGCCTTTCTAGTGAATGTCCTACAGGTCTAATGCTCTCTACTAATCCCACCTGCTTCCGCCCTGTTGCACCTCCCCAAAAAATTAAAGAAGTTTCTCAACATAGTGAAAACATTAAAAAAATGAATATGCAAAGTCGATGTTTTTAATACCAATTTCAATGTATGGAACCTTCTTCGCTCATGGAATCAGTTTCCAAAAACAATTTACACGCCATATTGTATGCGGAAATAAGACCTGAAAAGAGTTACATATCAGGCCGGTCTTATGTCTCAGTGGAAAAACTTTCATGAGTCCTAATGTGGGTGATTTCATGTAGATAAAAACAATTTAATGCACATGTGGGTAGTTGTAATTGAAAGGGAGCCCATTACTAGCCAGTGTGAACTTCTGAGCTGATTGTAGATGCAAGCACATGACAGATGAGAGGGAAGTCTGAAGATCCGTGGTGGTCCTTTTTTTGTCGAATGTGCAGCGATTTCAGACTGGCACACAGAAAATTTCATGTTGTAAATTTTTCTTTATGCTGCTGTCATGGCAATTTCACAGTTAGTGCAAGCATTGTGAGGGTTTGTGGACGCATTTCTGAAGGTTTTGGCAAGGTATTGTGTTACCTACATTGACCGGACAAAGGGCATCAACAGACAGTGTTGCAACATTTTTGGTGTGGTGGGTTATTGGGTTGCTTCAAGCGCATCCAAAACACCCACAAGCCAAGGGTGCTTAGAAACTTGTGTCCAGTGAAAGGAAGTAAATTCGACAAAGTGGTGCAATCAACTAATTTGGTTAAAAGAAAAAATAATAATCTTTGGGGGGAGTTGTAGGGTTCCTATCACCAGATTCACTTGAATTCTTTGAATTCCCTTACCAGTGATCCTATGAAAGTGCTAATTCACAGGTCAGGAAGAAGAGGGGAAAAAGATAACATGTAACAACTACTCCGAACATACACTCCCTCATGACTTCTCTATTTATTTAAGGGGTTTAGCCTCTTACATATAATCATGGGCATAACAAAACACAAATTTAGCTGTTACTCATTTCCATTCTCTTTATTTATCATTGTAATTACTTTTTCCTTTGTGATCCAAGCACAAACACCAGACCTATTTAATACCGAGGTACAAAATACTGTGTATTCAAATACACATTATGTGTTTAGACACTTAGAACTGGCAATAGAAACCATCACGTCACTTGACAAATCATAAGCTTCTTGGACCGTATCCTGGGCCTCTTATTCTAAACTACCTACCTTAGATCCTCTATGACCTTCAGTGTCTAAAGTTTTGTCTATGTTCTTGGATCCGGGTGAAAGAGCAATTGAAAAGGCAAATGAAAATGCATTAAATACTGCCCTCGAGCACACTAGCTTCCAGTTTTGAGGCTCGCCTTTAATTTTTTGTGTTCATCAGGCCCATTTGTAAGCTGCTGCTTAATATGCAGAAATGCTCCATCATGCTACAAGTGCCTGCAAAGCTTCTCTGGACACACCTCCGGTGGACCTTGGTGGTTGGAAATAAATGCTTTGACTGGCAGTTCTTGAAGTTACTTCCAATAGAAAGAACAAGCGCGCGGGAAAAGCATTGGCCGCGCGGGCGCCGAAAGTGAAAGTGATCGTGATGCACTTAATTGTCGAAAGTGAAAGTGATCGCAATCGCGATGCACTTACTTACCTATCACGGAGAAAAGACAGATAGCGGCTGCGCGCGTGCACGCACGCGTTACCGCCAGCTTGAGGCCAGCAAAAGCCTCTGGTAGCACTTTGAAAACCCCCTTCCTAAAAGTCGAGCAAGCAGCACAAGCGCTGCTCTAGGCTCGACCTAAAAAGGGCTTCATTTAACTTTGGGATGCAGTATCTGTTCCTCTTGGACCCCCACATCCTCATTGATGTCTGGAAATATTTCTGCTGCCCCTCCAAACCCCTGTATATTTTAGTTCATGATAGGATACATCAGTGCCTCACTTTCTGTAATGGTCAAAGCAACAAAATTGGTCAGATGTGGTCAGCCACATTACAAGGCTATTCTGAGGTTCCACAAATCCGTAATGGAGACAGGGAAAAAAAATTGCCTCATCAAATCAGAATCCTTTATTTCCCAATTTTTAGTAGACATGGCAAATCCAAAATAAATTGTTCCGACATCATTTATCTTATAGTTTTTCTGCTTTCTTAATAAACTAGCAAGTGGCTCCATCTGGTCAAGTTTGGTGAAAATGTATTTAGCAGCTTTTGCTGTAGATTTTAAAGATATTTACATAAAGGGATTAACAATGACTTCAGCACGTTTTCCCCCCCGCAACGTTTGATCCTCTTGACAGAGCTTCACAAAACTCTCTAGTATTGAGTCAGTGTGGATGAAGCAAACTTTAGAAAAGTGCTATGCAGTTTCCGTAAATGGCAGTCAATTTGTTAAAGATTATTGTTATTTACAGTTAGGGTTACATTGCTCTCCATTCACATGCAGAGAGCAATGTAACCATAACTGTAAATGACTGTCCCCAAATGTAACCATTTCTTTTAACTGCAATCATCCCACTTGCAACCACTGACTAAGTGATCACCTTTATAAAGAGTGCTTTGTACCAAGCTACTAATTAACGCCAGCTAACAATAAAAATGAGATTACTATGTTAATGGTTATGTTGCTTCTGTGGCTGTTTTCCTCTCTACAGAGCCTGCAGGAGTTGCCATGCTATGATCATCTGCGCCCTCTAGTCTGCGCCCTCTTTGTGCCCAAGTGTACCCGGGATGGTGGAGTAGTGCAGCCATGCCGCTCCGTCTGCCTGCGGGCTGAACATGGCTGCCAGCCTTCCCTGAGCCTCCTCAACGTCATCTGGCCTTTCAACTGCAATGTCCTGCCCGATTCCAGTGATCCTGTGGAGTGTGTTCTGCCCTGATGGTTAAGGTCCGCACCCAGCATGGCCAACGAGTGTCATCTGACTGAGATCTGCAATACTTTTACTTCCAAAGAGAAAGTCTACAGCACAAGTCACAGAGTGGGGAACAAGTCATGATTCCAAGACTTTTCCATCTTTCTTGGAGTGCAGAACTTCAATACCAAATCAACATTTGGGTAGAGCTTGACTAATGGCCAGCGAGTGAGTTGCACTGAACTAAAACAGCAAATAGTGCTGAGAAAAACTTGGCATCCAGAAAGAAAGAGCTAGTGTTTACCAAAATTAGAAAGGGCTCACAAGGAGGAGAGTTGTACGACGAAACATTGAGAAGGACTGACAGTGATGTAGAAATCCAGTGAAAGAAGGGCAAGCCTTGATGGCAGTCATGCTTCCTTTTCCAAGGAGTGGTGTTAATTCTGCCATCTCTGATGACCATGTAGATAATGTTTGTTGTTCTTTGGGGGGCGCGTAGGCATGCAAGTGTATGTGTGTGTGTATTCATGTGTTTGTTAGACCTGTTTCTTGTATGGTACAGTTGTGATAATGGCTGATTTGAATGGTTGTTCTAGACTAGAGCCTTTAGTGGTCTGAATAGTCTCTCCACTTGTCAATCATCAGATCTATATTGCGCTAATAAGACCTCTAAATAGAATGTACTAGATTCTGGCATGACATTTTATATATATCACCATCGCTGCATTTATGGTAAATTCAGAAGAAGCATTGTGCAAATCTATGATCTCTTGTCTATGAATTAATATGACACTTCTAAGTGATGCAATGGTTGACCAACTTGGTTCTCCACTGCCCCTTCCTCTGGCAAGCCTTTGTTTAATTCCTGTCTCAGTTCTGGCTCCTTTTGAACTCTGCAGAATCTTCTCACTTCAAAAGATGATTTTTTTTTTTTTAAATAGAACAGTAACAAAGTACTTGTTTGTTTAGTAAGAGAGGAACCAAGCACAGCGGCTTTGGTGTCACTTAGCATGATAATCATTTGTGTAGGTGAGTTTGTGTGTATTTTTGTGTGCGTGTATGTGTTTTTGTGTGTGTGCGCGTGTGTGTGTGTGTATGTGTGGGAGTGTTTGTGTAAGTGTTTGGGGGTAGTTCTAGGGTGACGAGCTTTCTAACATCCTCGGCCATCATCATTCAAAGCTAGAATCTAAAAAGGCTTATTACAGGGGCCAGGATTGGTATTTGGAAGAGTCTAGCTTTCTAAAATCCATCTTGACTTGCTCCGTGGTAGCCCATCATGGAATGACCCATCCTACTTGGACAAAGAAGTTCCTTGCAAAAAGCAGTTGTTGCCTTCTACCTTGAAGCAGTGCAGTGATTACAGTGATTGATGTTTTTTCTGTTAAAACTTCAGTAGAAATACAAGTAAATATGTGCCCAAAAACAGATTTCCCTGCTCTCTTTTATGCCTTCTCTGTTTTTTAATTCTATTTGTGATTTCAACGCTAGGGTCTGTATGTGTTATTTTTGTAATAGAAGTGTTATTAATACCTTACTCACCCTGATACACTGGTAAATAAGTTGAAACCACGGGCACATTTAGGATGTATTAGTATTTGTCTCAAATTATGGCATGTTTTAAATGGAATATTAATGAATATTATAGTGTTTTTGATTTAAAATGCTAGCTACTACATGTGCATTAAATCTAAATCCTCTGTTGAAATGATTCGACATATTGTAATGGATTTTTTAAACAAAGTTTATAAAATTCTTGTTCATACACAAAATATGCAATCAAAGACTTCATAATAAAGCAATTGTCATAGCAGAATATGAGAAGGTGGGTAATGTTTGCTCCTTTCATAACATTAAGTAACACATTAGACGGGAGAGTATGTTGAAATTGAGAAATATGAGAACACCCAGAGGGTAATGCAAGTCAAGGTAAAGAGTGTACAATTGACTGTTAACAAATTCAAGCAGAGATTTCTAAGAATCTGGACCATTAGGTGCAAAAACATAAATTTCTTGTTTCTGAGATATGTGATCCCTTCTAAAGATGCTTGAGTAGTTAAGCCCTTGGCTGGTTCATTGACATGTTGTTGCTAGCTCATTTCCAGTTCCTAGGATAGTGATTTGACCAACAACTAGACATTTGCCAATTCAAAGCTTACAGTGTTGTTCACTGCAAGGGTCAAAGTACTCTCTGGAGCTCTGTGTTGGCTATTGGTTTATTTTGCTCAAAATGTCTTTTTCTGGCAACAGACAAATGGAGATATCTAGCAGTTTTGTTTTTGCATTGCCAACGTTGCAAGTTTCTTTTTAGGTGGAGGTTTTCAGGTGTACAATAAACCATGAAGAATATATTTTGTTGGAATTTCTTCTTTTTTTTTATTGAGCAGTACCATCAGGTAATATCCAGGGCTAGATGTAGGTCCTCTTATGACTAGAGATACTTTGTCCACCTTAGTTCCCCTGGTTAAGTCTGGTTCCCCACGTGATCCTTGCCCTGCTCACGTTCTTCGTCACATTTTTTCCTCATGTCCCGACCCTCCACTTCACTTCCTAAATAGCTCACTTGCCCAGGGTGTGGTACCTGACCCTCTGAAATCGGCGGTGATTGTGCCCATCCTGAAAAAACCTGGTTCAGACCCCTCTGTGCCAGCCAATTTTCGTCCCATCTCCCTTTTGCCATTTCTGGCAAAGGTGCTCGAGCGCCATGTGACCTGCGCACTGAGCACCTTTGTGGAGATGCATGGAGCCCTTGCCCCCCGTCAGGCCGGCTTTCGCCCCGCACACTCTACGGAGTCCGTGGTCATTTCTGTCTTGGACAGCCTCAGGGAGGGTATGGATACCAACCAACGCCAGGCCTTGGTGCTCCTCGACCTCTCAGCCGCCTTTGACACGGTGGATCATACCATCTTACTTTCCCGTGTCAGGGCGGCGGGGGTCGGGGGGACGGCCTTGGTCTGGCTTTCCTCCTTCCTGAGGGACCGCACCCAGGCTGTTCGCCTGGGTGATTTTACAGCGGACGTCCGGAAAGTTCAGTGCGGGGTCCCACAGGGCTCCTCCCTTTCCCCCCTTTTATTTAATCTTTACATTGCCCCCCTCATTTTTTCTCTCCAACAGATGGATGTCGCCGTGTTCAATTACGCGGACGACCTCCAGCTTGTTTTTGATCTGTCTTCTTCTTCCTCCTCTGCTCTTAACTTTCAATCTATTATGCTTCACATCAGGGACTGGATGAACCACAACCACCTTAAACTCAACCCCGATAAGACCGAGTTGGTGTTGACAGGTGGTTCATCCAGCCCCTGGACCCCTTTGTTTTGGCCCCCTTCCCTTGGTCCCTCTCCCACTCCTGCTACCTCAGTTAAAACCCTTGGCATTAAAATTAATTCTCAACTGTCCCTTCACTCCCAGGTTAGTTCTGTGGTTTCTGCCTCTTTTCTTGCACTACGTACCATACGCAGGGTGTCCCGTTTTTTTTCATTCTCCGCCCTCAAGCTTATCATTTTGGCCATGGTGGTGTCCCACCTGGACTACGGGAACGCCCTGTATGCGGGTATTCCTGCATATAGTTTACGGCGTCTCCAACTCATCCAGAACCAGGCGGCCCGCCTGGCCTTTAATCTCCCAAAATTTCATCATTCTACCCCTCTCCTGAAGTCTCTACACTGGCTGCCTGTACAGGCCCGAGTCCAATTTAAGATCGCCTCCATCACCTTTCTGGCTCGTTTAGGCTCAGCTCCAGCCTTTATCTCTTCAGAGATTACCCAGTATGTTCCGGGTAGAGAGCTCCGCTCGTCCACCCAGGCCCTTCTTACGGTCCCTCGGTTCCGGAGGAAGAAGTGGGGAGGCTCTAAATTTGCCACTCTGGCTCCATCCCTGTGGAACTCTCTCCCTTTGGAAGTTCGATCCCTCACTGTTTATCCACACTTTCGGAAACAACTCAAGGCCCATCTATTTAAGAAATTCTTTGAATAGTTCCTTCCGGCCCCCTGTTTCTTTCTTCCCTCAGTAGTCTGTTAGTGATAGCGCCAAGAAGCCGCTGCTGTATGTGCGCTCTTATAAATAATTTTAAATTCAAATTCAAATTCAAATTCAAATTCATAGGTCGGTCGGTAATGGCTGAAAATCGGTATTTTCGGCCGTTACCGACCGGTAAATGAGAATTGGTATGTAGGGCCCATTATTTTACAGATTCTGTAAATGTACCGATCGGTAAATTTACCGAATCTGTAAAATACCGAATCGGTATTCATACCTATTCGGTATTTTTGATATGTAGGTGGGACTCTTCTGAGTCCCACAACCCTTACCGATTCTGTATTTTACCATCAAATATATTTGATGGTAAAATACCGATTCAGGTGTCCATGCACATGTGTGCATGCACACCTGTGCCATATGACAGGCAGACCTGCCCTTAGGGCAGGTATGCCTGCCACATGGCCCCCGAATCTTTTTTGGGGGTGCTAGAGGGTGTCAAAGTGACACCCCCTGCACCCATGGCAAAATCTGTATTTACCGATTCGGTAAATACCGACCGGTAATGCCACATTCATTCCTATGGGCTTCAAAGCCCATAGGAATGAATGGGGCATTACCGGTCGGTATTTACCGAATCGGTAAATGCAGATATTTACCGATTCGGTAAAAGGAACATCTGGATGTTCCTACATCTCCACCCCTTAGATTTACCGATTTTTAATTACCGAATCGGTATGATTCGGTAATTAAAAATCGGTAAATCTATTTTACCTACATCGGGCCCCTAGTATTTACACATTATAAGAGAAAACAAAGAGAAACAAAATAATTTACATTGAAAGCACATCCCATCTTAATTAAACACATAAGGTAAACAAAAATTAATCAGTCAGCAAAAATTATCCCAGACCCTTGCAAATTATTTTGTTGCCCCCACCCGCTTAGCATAAGCCTCTTCAAAACACTTTGTACGTTGCATTTTATTCATCCATTTCCCAAACTATCTTTTGTTGTACTAAGAGGAGTTGATTTTCTAAGCATGATTACTCTTCCTATTTCCATTTCCATTGTTATTCTTGTTAGGATTGAAACTGCTGATGGCTCTTCTTGATATGAAGACTTCTATATTGTGTTGTAGTATTATTTGCCTTGCTGCTATTGGCTTTTGGAGTGTTGATTGTTCCGTGAACTATGTTTTCATTTTATGAGCACTTAAGTGGGGGTTTGACTACTTATATTGTAACCAAACTGCTGATGCGTGTATTGCAACCTATAGTATAGATTTCCAATATTCATTTGAAATGTTACCTTTAAAACTAACTTGTAATCAAGGGGGGAAGGATCACTTGTCCTGAACAACCTTAGGTCTGCAGGATGGTTGGCGGGGGGAATTCTGTCCCAATATAAAGACCCTCATGCACGTGATGGGTATGGTGGTGTCTGAGAGCGGTATATCTTGATTCTCCGCTTCTGTTTCACGTGTGTGCAGAAACATGTCGACCAATCTTTTAACCCCTTCGTCACTCAAAGTGCAACTGTAACTCATAAACAAGTAAACCGGATGCACAACTATTGAGTTTACCAGACCCGAAATCAGACCTATTAAAGTTTTGCTCTCCTGATCTCTGGTCTTTTTATCTCTGGCTCACTACTGCACCAACCTTGGGTAAAATCCTCCTGGTGGAGGCTGCATAACCTAAGTAGACCTGATGATTATGCACACACGTGAAACAGAAGCAGAGAATCAAGATATACCGCTCTCAGACACCACCATACCCATCACGTGCATGAGGGTCTTTATATTGGGACAGAATTCCCCCCGCCAACCATCCTGCAGACCTAAGGTTGTTCAGGACAAGTGATCCTTCCCCCCTTGATTACAAGATATCCTTTGGAAAATGAATGGATCAATATTCCATCTCCCCCACCTTTGATTAGAAGACCTTTAAAACTAATACAAAGTGTGATGGTATCATTTTGGTAAACACATTAGAACTGCAAGCTGTGTGGTTTTGTAGATACTTTCTTTGAGATTACAGGGGATTGTAATGCAAATGTAACTAATATTATATTAAATTGAGACTTTCACAACATGAGATAAAGTTTGGTACAACCTGGTCAAGAGCACCACAAAACAGAGAGCAGAAAACTTGGAAAACTCTCTCCTGAGCACCAATTAGATCTACATGTAAAAGCACTTAAATACCCTCTAGGTGAGCTTGCCAGGTAAGGTGTTGGACTACACTTTTGGAAGTCTTTAACTATTCCAGAAATATTTGCCTTCTATAATATCCCAGATTTAAAAGTGATCACGTTCCCCATCTTGCTATTTTTTTTCTGTACTATTACAGTATGATTGGAAGTTAAAAGTGAATAGGGAGTTCAGGTGTAAAGTATAAAGCAAGTAATTGAGCCTCATCTGTAGAGATTGCATTACCATCCTGGCAAATTGAGGCACCATCCTGACAATTGATTACAGTGGTCATCTCAGCTAAAGAGTATTTAGATAAATAATCAATAGGGCATTAAAGATAATGCGTAGTTTGTTCACATATTTATTCCTGTTCACTGTGAGTGCACTGTAGAACCTGCAAATAGGACTGATTCCAGAATCTGGTTTACAGCAACATTAGGAATTAGAGACTTAGGGCCAGATGTAGGAGCCATTTACCGACCGGTAACGGCCGATTTCGGCCGTTACCGACCGGTAAATGGGTTTTTGGGATGTAGGGGCACATTTTTACAGAATCTGTAAATTTACCGATTCGGTAAATTTACCGATTCTGTAAAATACCGAATCGGTATTTTTACCGATTCGGTAAATCTGAGATGTAGTTGGGACTCTTCTGAGTCCCAAAGGCCCTACAAATTCGGTATTTTACCACCCAATCCAATTGGGTGTTAAAATACCGAATTCAGGTGTGCATGCACATGTGTGCATGCACACCTATGCCATGTGACAGACAGACATGCCCTTAGGGCATGTCTGTGTGCCACATGGCGCACATGTCAATTTTTGGGGTGCCAGAGGGTGTCAAAGTGACACCCCCCGCACCCTTGCAGAATTCGGTATTTACCGATTCGGTAATTACCGAATCGGTATTTCCCATTGATTCCTATGGGCTTCACAGCCCATAGGAATCAATAGGAAATACCGATTCGGTATTTACCGAATCGGTAAATACCGAATTTTACCGATTCGGTAATTCCACATCTGGAATTACCTACATCTCCCCCCTCTATTTTACCACTTCTTAAATACCGAATCGGTAAAATTCGGTATTTAAGAAGTGGTAAAATAGATTTACCTACATCTAGCCCCAAGGGCCTAATTGAGAGTTCAGTGGACTGGCTACTCTTTCACAAACATGACGGATATCTCATCTGCCATATTACAAGTGCAGTGTATCCTATGGCACTAGCAATACGTCTGATTGGATATCCGTCACTTTTGTGACGGAGGAATCCATCTGCTGAATTTTAAATTAGGTACAAAAGGGGGTACAAAAGGGGGTGGTGATGGACGTCCATCACCACCCCCTTTTGTACCGAATTTTAAATTAGGCCTTTAATTACATAGGACTCTTGCACAAGTTGGACAAACATATGGATTCTGGGTCCTTATTTCTCAAAATTAATGATCATAAGAACTAATATACTGTAGAACAATCCCAAATGACAAAACTTCAAAAGAAGTGGGCACAGACTCCAAACGATGAAGTGCAAGATTTGTTGCTAGTGCTTTTTTATGTCCATGGCGTGTTTAGGCACCAACAGATGGCCTTGATCACACGTTCGTGAAAAAGGCTTTTAAAAAGGAAATTGACTGACTACAAATGGATAAAATTATTTGAAATAAAAAAAAGAATTCTGGAAGTTAAATGTTGGGCTGGACAATCCTATACTTACTTTAAGCTCCAACCATGTTCTGCTCGAATAATTGTAAAAATATACACATTTCTTATGTGTAAAAACTCCTTATATGTACTTCATTAGAAAATAGATACACTAGACTGAGTTTTTGCTCTCATAAGTTTGGTGAATTTGTGCCCATCATTTTATATACAAGCAGCTAGATAGTCTGTGGTCTTCTATTGACTTTTCTGAATGCTGAACCCTTGTTTTGGGTGCCTTTCTAAACTGCTTCATATTGTTCAATCTGGAATTATAATATAGTCCCAGATACTAGTAAGGGTGTGTACTCAAACCAATATTCAAGAATGGAGATCCCAAACGACCAACATGCTTCCATGTGATGGAATTGTTAGACCGTGATATGTAATTGTGTTGAAATTCTTTAGTTGAGCAGAGGCATTAGAATTATTGGCTTTATATCAAACAGGCGTTTATACAGGGTGCAAATTGACTTATAAAATGGAATGCTGACCCTTTTAAAGAAAGGCAGCAGGGGTATTTCTCATAACGAGACTTCTTAACATTTGTGTTTCATAAATGTTATTCATTTTGTGTCAGTGTTCGATATGTTGGTCAAAATTTACTTTGACAATACTGTCAAAATGGGTTATCTGTCCAAAATTATTGAGATATTAGATTGTTGTACTTGTATACTTGTGTAAATCGAAAAATATGGTTCATGTCTAGAGGAAAACATATACTTAGAGATGCTTGATCAGCTTCCCTGCCTTTGAGCCTCTTAATGGGCAATGTGAGTCTTACCTTTAGTAAATCCAGCTCAGCGGTTTTTGCCTGCCTGTGACTGTATAGAATATTAATTAATATTAACATATTGACAAAGTATAAATGTATAATAAAGCAATTGAACATTTTAAAACGATCTGTAAATATGGAGGAAGTTGAAATTGAAGACTCAAAATAAAGTTGGTATCTGCACTGTACGTCAAACTGAATCTAGTGCCTGTGATTGGAGGTGCATTATGAAACAACTGTATGCACCGAAAAAATGGAGCATGCATTAGGAGCAAAGTAGACAATATGCTACTTTTAAAAATAACATATTTGAAAAGCTTAAACCTGCTCATTAAAATAAAAAGAAAGCTTTTTGTATATGTATTTTTTTTAGTTCATAATTTTGTTGCTGTATACTTGGTTCTTTATTTTTCTGTAACGTTTTCAGGGTCAAATTTTTTTAATAGCTTGGACGGTGGTCCCCAGCTTCCAGTAGAGATTTAGTGGGGGTCCACAGAAGTCAAAAGGCTAAGATCCGCTGGTTTAGCTCGTTCCTCGACCTTGAGGAAAGCTTGTGCAGTTTGTAATGCCCAGCATAAGTCAGCATTCTAGTGCTGAGCCTGTAACTACTCTGAACACCCACCCACCACTGATGTCACTGGTCAGGTGACACAGCTTGAATAAAAGAGGCCGAGCCCACGTGCTCTGGGCCAGTTGCACCATGCATCCAGTGTGTCCGTGTCGCAGTCTTTATTAGCATGAGGGCCTTAGGCCCTCAAGACTTTACAATGGCGATGAGGGTACGCTAGCCCAGCGTGCCAGCTAAAAGAAAACTTAAAGGGGAAGAGATGCTGCCCGCCTGAGGGCACCCCCTAGGAAGAATAGAGCCGGCCGCCGAGAAACCCGTGGGGCGTGTGTCGAGCCCCGGGCCTGGAGAAGAATGAGAAGGTGACTGGGAGCTCACCCCGCACCTCTCAAGCCTGCTGTATGCCACCCTGCCGTGGCGGTGCCCGAAGCAAACGCGTACCGGCCAGAGCCCACCTGTACCGGCCGCCACTGACCCCGCTACGAGGAAGACCATCGCGGTGCCCACCTGCATGGTCGAAAAGGCCCGTCGGCCGAAGGTGATCACGGACTGTAAAGCACCAAAAGCGGAGCCCACCCGCTATAAGTTATAGACACTGACTGCCCCCTGAAGTGAGAGCGGCGCCAGTTATGCCCAATTAATAATGCAAGGCCAGCGGAGCCCACCCGCGGCCTGCCTGCAGCGATGCGGCGTCGGCCGCTATTGCCCCTGTTATTGAAGCAAGACTCGCGGAGCCCACCCGCGGCCTGCCTGCCGCGACGCAGCATCGGCCGCTATTGCCCCCGTTATTGAATCAAGACTCGCGGAGCCCACCCGCGGCCTATCCGCAGCCACCCCTGCCCCGCCGCACAGCGGCTGACCAAAGCTACTGCGGCGTAGGGGAATGGGCCCGCAGCGTGTGGGGAGCTGCTGGGCCCTGGAAAAATAAAGCGGAGCCTACCCGCTATAGGAGGAACTTTGCCCCATCGAGGAGCGAGCACGGCCACAGCCCCCACTTCCTTTGCGGGTGCAGCCGAGTGAGCCCGCCGCGGTGAAGGAGGGTTAAGTAAAAGAGAGACCAGCAGGTTCGGGCAGCAGCGACGACCCTTCTCCCCGCCCCGCGCAGCGTGTGACCTGAGGGGCTGCTGCGGGCGGGGAGTGCAAGATTGAGACAGCGCAATGCCCGCAGTGAAGAGCAGAAAGCGCCTGGAAACAAACAGAGCAACTCACCTTAGTGAAGGGGAGCCTTCCGGCGAGCCATCCAGCAGTGACTGTTTCAGGCCGCACTCCGGGTCCTCTACTCCAATGACCCCAGCGAGAGCCGAGCCTGGAAAAACGAACTCAGCAGCCTATAGAGAACACTTCCGAGGCTGAAACCAGTGAAAGCATCACGGCCATCTAGTGGCCTTTTGGGGACACTGCAGTGAAGGGGAAAAGACAGCTTCCAGATAAGCCTGCACAAAGGCGAGTGATCACTGCAGCTTTGCCCTAGCAGCCCCAAGTGTGCCACAGGACAGCAGACTCCCCACGTAGGACACTAGCAGCCAAGTTAAATACCACAAGGTGAGACAAGACTAGGACAATCAAAGTGAACACAACGGCAGCACTGAACAGCAGGCGCAAGAGTGGGTGCAGAACACTGCCACACCGGAACCCCACCAAACAAACACACAGCCAAAACCACGTGACCCCCAAAAGCGATGCCTAGAGATTGAGAGAGAACCACCTGCGGGCAGGTGGCTACTCCCAAGAAGAGAGGAACGTGCCACAAAGCACAAGGAAGGTTTGCAGCAAAAGACTACGAAGGGCAGCAACCTGCCCGCCGTCACGTCCAAAGATGTATACAAGCCATCACACTGCCGAAGAAGAGAAAAGGTAATGGCGCAAGAGCGCGCCAGAAGCATAAAAGAGCGCGAAGACAACCCCAAGAACGCGCCAGAAACCCCAGAAGCGCATCAGGAGTGCAGCAACTCCACGCAGGACACTACAAAGGATCGCAACCACCAACGCAAAGGAGAAGCAAGACCAGAAGAAGGTCCATGGAGTGGTGACGCAACCCTCCAGAAGCAAACACCCAAGAAGCATCTACGCCACGCCAGAAGAGAAGACATCGATGCCTGGTGGCCACAGGCCATCGCTGCAGCAGAATGGCGAAAGTAGGAATACCACCACACGAACCGACGATGGTTCTGGAACCCAGCACCAGGAAGTGCGAAAGCGCATGACGCAAATGCGCAGCAGTGCGGACAGCAATAGCCCAAAGCAGCAAGTCACAAGGTAGCACCCAAAGAGCGCACCCAGATGCGCGCCAAAGCAGCCGAACTGCGACTCAAAGAAAAATGGTTGCGCAGACAACCCCAGCAGTGATGACTCAACACAAAAGCAACCTGACCACTCAGCCTGGTCACAAACCACGAATCCTACCTGCCGAACATCAGCAGAAGGGACCAGCACGAGGTCCAAGAAGCTCAGCACCACGAATCCTACCTGCCGGACATTGGCAGAAGGGACCAGCCCTAGGTCCAAGAAGCTCAGCATCACGAAGCCTACCTGCCAGACCTTGGCAGAAGGGACCAGCACAAAGGTCCAAGAAGTTCAGCCAAGGCGCGGTCCATGGACATGGATCAACAAACTTCACCTAAAGTTCAGCCAAGGCGCGGTCCGCCAACATGGACCAACGAACTTCAACTTCACAAATAATAGAAGCGACTGAAAGAAGAGGTGAAGGTCGCGACCCTAACCCTGGGAGTTAAGTGACAAGAAGACAGTGTCCTAGGACTAGGACAGGACCAGGCAGACCTGTGTGGAGTGCGCGCGCTGCATAGGGAAGCGTGGCCAGAGAAGATGAAGAAGAAGGGACCAGGGTACGTCGCGAGAAGAGGAGAAGAAGAAAGATCGGAGTGGCACGCCGCCACCGAAGAAAGGAAGAAAGGAGAAGTCAGAGTGGCACGCAGTCACTTCAAGAAGAAAGGAGAAAGAACAGAGTGGCCACCGCCACTAAGAAGAAAAGAAGGAAGAAGTAATCAGAGTGGCACGACTGTCAGGTTAAGAAGAAGGAAGAAAGAACAGAGTGGCCACCGCCACTAAGAAAAGAAGAAAGGAGAAGTCGGAATGGCACGCTGCCACTGAAAGAAGAAGCCACCCCTGCGGAAAGAAGCAAGATGACAGGCACTGGAACACCTGAGTGCAATGGAAGACAAGCCTGGCAAGAGCACCGGCAGCGCAGACCAAAGACAACCACCTACGAGCCATCCATCCACATGGCGAACGCAGAAGAGAGCAAGATAGACTGTTGGCGACATCTACCTCTGTGGTTATGCGGCAGATTGGATGGCGAGAGTGCTCACACATCCGGCTGATGAACTGACCACTCCACACCGACCCGTGGCAACCAAGAAGGCAGAGGCCTCAAGGGACTCTGGTGGCAGCGAGTCCCTCACGGGAGACATATCCACAGATGCACGTCTGCAGGACCCAAGGGGATGAAAGCCTCGCGAGCAATGAGAAGAGTCGACAACTCAACCTTCAGGTGGAACTAGGACACGACGGTGAGGCTCGTGGAGGCCCTGCTCACGGCCCGAAGGCCATGGTGGAGCAACACGACCGAAAACACCAGTCCAGTGGAAACCTGGCACAGAGGTCCTCCCGGACATCTGGTGAGAGAGGAATACCGGCGAGAGGGGCATCCTAGTGAGAGGGATGTTTGCACCTACTCTATTCACCAGCCAAGAGTCAACACTAAAGCCTGCCCGGAAACATCACGAAGCCAGAAGAGAGAACAAAACCAGAAAACTGTTGACACCTGTGTCATCCATCTAACTCTCATCACCAACGGAGCGAAGCAAAGGCAGGGCTGAGAACAGCGGACAGACAGCACAGACAAAGAATGAACCCGCGGAACAACTGCGAACCGTGCCACCGAGAACTGTTAGTCCTGAATGCAAGAACTATACTGCCTGCGGCTTGCAAGCAGCCAAAGAGACTCGTTTGAAAGCGCAAGTCCAATGGTACATTTCAATGTTTTCTTTCCCCCACAGGTTTTTGGACTTTTTCCGTTTGGGTTCAACTTTAACCAATTTGGGGAGGGATGCAATGCCCAGCATAAGTCAGCATTTTAGTGCTGAGCCTGTAACTACTCTGAACACCCACCCACCACTGATGTCACTGGTCAGGTGACACAGCTTGAATAAAAGAGGCCGAGCCCACGTGCTCTGGGCCAGTTGCACCATGCATCCAGTGTGTCCATGTCGCAGTCTTTATTAGCATGAGGGCCTAAGGCCCTCAAGACTTTACACAGTTGTTGCTTTACTCTTATGACACAATCATACCAGACCACACAGCTGGTAGCTTACGGGTGGCTTACCCTATCTAATTCTATTTCACTCCATCGTTTGTAGTGAAAATAAAGTAACTACTTTTGGACATATGGAAATCCTTATGAGTGACATTTAGGGGACATTAGAATTGAAACTTTGACCACATGTAATTTTCTAGGCATCACAGACAACAAGGATAACCATGAGCTTCTTCAGTGTAACTTGAAATCAAAGGGTCCTATTCAAAAATTGCATTTTCTAGTATGTTAGTAGTTCTACAATATTATTACTAACACACCACAAAATGCTATTTACAAAACTTCATGCAGAGGTCAGCAGCGACTGCTGCCAAAATAAAATGGTGGGCAACGAATAATAAAAAAGCGAATAATAAAAAAGACGCACTTACCTGCTTCTCCCACTGCCACTGTGTCTGCGGGACACCTCCGTGCTCCTCTTCTGGAAGTCCTGGGCACAGGCCCCCAGACTCCCCACCTAATCCAGATGCTGCTCTCATGTTGTGAAAGCAGCGCCTGGATTGGTCTGAGTGGCCTGGTTAGGGTAACCATGTGCCATTTCTCCACCCAGCAGTACAATACAGTTCTAGTGTGCCTGCCTGTTTGGCCAGCCTAAGATGGCCAACCAAGCAGACATGCTCACTTACAAGTGCCCTCCGCTCCTCCTCCCAGTCCGTCACTAGTGTTGAAAGTATTGCCTGGCCCCGCCCTACACTCTGCAGTATCTGCTGCTAGTAAAATATAAATGAACAGTAAAATTGTTTTATTGACATTTTATTTTTCATTCTCAGTGGGGCAATGCTCCTCCACTCCTTTTATGTACAGAGATCTTAGCCCCAACTGCGGAGATATCTGCACATTGATGTGTTCCATTTACTATGGATTGTTTTCAACTACTTGTTTTAACAACACAATTGTAACATTGCATATTTGTTTACAAAAATAACTTTGCATGTTTTATAAATGAATATGTGATTTAAAAAAAGGTTTATAAAAGCAAGTTATTGCAAATGGTCCCTCCACATATTAGCATCTTGTTGCATTTTAGGCATATTTTCAAATTATAATCCGATTCCCAGTTGCATTCTATTTAAAATGATTATTGGCCACGAGAAGGAGCTTGGTTAGCCTTGCATGAGCTTTTCAAAAGGCAAAAAGCTGAGCCGCAGAACTTAATCCTGAGTGGAATTTTAACTCGCCTCTGCTTCAGAAGAAAAAGATGTTCCTGGACAGGCTAGTAAAATCCTACGAGTCTGTAGACAAAGCTTGGAACTAAAGCTCACAGAAATAAAGAAGGAAATGCTGTGTTATTCTGAATGAATAAAATCAAATTCGAGTAGACCATGGCTCTGTCACTGTCTCAGCCTGCCAATATGCCACCATGAAGCATGGAATTGAATGTAGTATAACTTCAATTAAAAAAAACATTAAATAATGCTTTGATGTTAAAGTTTGCATTGAAAAAGTTCTTTTCAATAAAGTATATTGAATTGTGATTAGGGCTCCCGGTTTTATGTTTTTTATTTTTTCAGCATTTCCGTCTGTATTAATCCATATTTCTTTTTTGATCTTTTTTTTTTATTTATCCATTTTTATTTTGTGTTTTCTGCATAAATGAAGCTACAATGGGTATTTTCCACATTTATTTTACTGATAAATGTATACTCGCATTTGAATGTCCAAAAGGTTTTAGCAGTATACAGCGGAACAGCCTTATCTAAAAACACTTGCATTGTAGTATAGCATAAATAACTGTAGATCTGCACTTAATTAAGCTTAATTAGGAAATCTATTGTCTTTTTTAATCTCTCCTACCTCTCAATCTGTACACCTACTGACATGGCACTCATGATTTACAGTAGAAAAAAATCATTCAAAGAAGGCCTATTTTCCATATTTTTCTGTATTTCAAAATAAATACAGACAGGAAAATAAATGTTTTTCTGTCTGTATTTATCTGTAACAATCAGTAAAAACGGAAAATTGGGAGCCTTAATTGTGATGTAACAGTTTGTGTCATAAAGAACGCAATGCGTTTAGTTTGTTTTCACTGTAACATCTGATATCCCTGCACACATAGGTGTATGTTTTAGTAGTAAATGTGGGTGGATCAGGGGAATGGATGGGTAATATTTAAGACTAAAGAGGAGGAGTTTTGAGAGAGTAAGGAGGGGTTAAGGGTAGGCTCGGGAGGGGTTTAGAGAGTGACATGCACCCACCCAAAAAGGAGTAAGCTCCATCCTATTCTCAAACTGCACTTCTAAAGTTACTACAGCAAAAAAGGACACTAAGCATAAATGTACTCCAGCTCAGAGCTGGCGTGTGTCCAGCACCACCCATGGTCACTCACAGGTACTGCAACCTCATCCAGCAGAACACATAAGGAAGGGTGGTACTTCAAATACCACCCTTATGATATAAAGTTAAAATAAATTAATTAATTTTAATTTCTAAAATATATATGTAAAAGTATTTTAATATTGGAAAAATATACATTATAAATACATATTTTATTTTAAAATAATGTAAGGATCTTTTTTCAATGTAAAAACAATGCAACTTAATTTATAAGAGTTAAGTAAATGTAAATATATTTATTTTGTACATGCCCTTTAGTAACTTCGAATACATATGATAAACATTTTGCTTGAGGTGAGTTAATTTTTTTAATAAATCTTTGGAAAAATCATGTAAATGAATATACTTAAATGTATTTTCAAAATGTACGTTTATTTAATAGTGCAGTAAATTCTTTCTAAAAATATTCTACCTTGAAAATACATATATAAAATGATTTAACATGAAAACTTAACAAAGACATTTTTTCACTTATTTTATTTCAACTTCATTTCCGCACATTTTACACTTCCCAATTGAGAGTTCTAGGCCATGTGTATGGTGTCAAATATGGTCATAAAGTCACTACTAGTAATAATTTTACAGTTGTATGTGATGTTTTTACTGACTACACCCCTATTTCACTTTTGAGTAATTTTATACTCGTAAATGGTAAATAGCTAAAAGTAGTAAACTTACTCAAACGTGTACGAATACATTTACACATATAGATTTACTCACATGTAAGTTTACATTTGTGAATACCCCTTTAAACAGCTGCTTTATTCTACACCTTGAATAAAATGTGCACAAAGTTTATGTCTCCATTATCCACTTCCATGATTTCCAAGGTAAAAGTTATGGGCTGCATTTATGAAGCCTTAGCGTTGACCTTGTGTCATGCAAGATGACGCAAGGACAACACAAACACTTCAGTAGTATTTACAAAGCCAAGCAAGGCCTGATTTTCGTATCTTGCGTGACTTTGTACAGAAATGTAACACAAGTCAGTTGCTTGCCCTGTGTTACAATATATATTTCTATTTGTGAGGCAGTCCGTAGGTGGAGCATGGGCATTTTCATGAATTCACCCATGGACTTTGGCACATTCCGATATTTACCAAGACTTTTAAACCTAGAAATGACTCAAAATGCTACACCTTCCCAAGGTAGGCGCTCCTTGTTCCTCTTTCCACGTGTGCTGCATTGTAACACTCACATAAAAAGAGAAAAATGCTTCTAAGGATTATTTTTGTGCAAGAATGTGTCCCTTCCTGCACAAAAAATAATCCTGCTTGTGACACAGGCACCCCTGCACAATGGTGAAAGGGTGCCTGTGTTGGCACTCACGTGCACACTGTGCACCAGCACAAGGAGAGAGCAGAAATGTTCCATATCTTTGTAAATATGGAGCAATTCTGCTTTCTCTTTTTCACACAATGCTGCACAGAATCTTTGCTTGCTGCCCTGTGTTGCGTCAAAGTTTAGTAAATGTGCCTCAAAGTTTCTTCCTGCACTTGCCTAAGGACTCTTTCCATTTTGTGATAAACTCAGCTGGGGTATATTTACAAAGACTTAACGCCGCCGTATTGTCAATTTTCTGACATTACGGCAGCTTTTTTTTTATCACCGTATTTACAAGTTACCACGCACTGCAGTTAGCTGCACTTTTCTGATGTAAATGTGAATTGTTAAGATCCTCACTTGTGTTACTGGGAGTTAACGAAAAAGAGATGCAAGGTGGGCGTTACTGTGCAATAATTACTAAGAAATTCCCATCCGGCGAAAAACCACAAAAACAGCTGCTAAGTCCAATAGCTGGTCTAAAAAATGGTGCAAACACCCCTGTACATAAGGGAGACAACCCCTGAGACACACTGCCACACATCACCCTGATAGACCTCCAACCAGAGGACATGCTAGCCCACTAGAGGCTAAAAAGGACCTCCATACTGCGCATTTTCACACAGATAGCGCCAAGTCTGCAGGCACAATCACTGCGCTGCAAGAACATTCCTAAACAGACAAAGCTACTTGTCGTGCTGCACATATTGGCCTCAGGCACCTTCCAACCAACCACTGTCAGAGTGGGAGGAATGTCCCAGGCGTCCATCTCAAGGATCCTCCCTACTGTCTTGAATGCCATCATCAGCCTGACTCCGCAGCACCTACACTTCCCCAACACGGCGCAAGAGGAACTTTCAAGCAAGCAAGGCTTCTATGCCATTGCTGACTTTCCACATGTGCTGAGTGCAATTGACTGAACCCATGTGCAACTTGTGCTTCCTGCAAACACTTTTCATATATACAGGAACAGGAAGCGCACACACTCAATGAATGTGCAGGCAATTGTGGACCACCTGGGCCTGTTCATCAATGTTGTAGCCAAGTTCCCAGGGAGTGTGCATGACTTCAACATCTTCCGCCAATCGGTCATCAACCAGCGGTTTGAGAATGGCACATATGTAATCGGCTGCTCATAGGTAAGTACAAACTGAACACACCACACACCTCAAGTCATCAATTATGCTGCTCAACAATGTGAGAATGCACATATAGCAAATTGAATATGCATACATTCTGACTGGGCCTACTACTATACACAAATACTAAATGCCAATGAACCACACAAATGTTAGTAGGCCCAATAAGGGATTAAGCCAGAAACACTGCCACAAACTACTATGTCGCTCTCAGAATATAGATCTTCCTGAAATCATCAGATAAAAAGTGAACAGAAGAAATGCAGCACGCAACGCAAGACATGTTTGTGCTGGGGTGCATCCATTCTGAAACAAACACATTTGCCATGTGTGCAACACGCTGTCAGATCAACCTGCTTTCCCCTGCCCTGGTGTACAAATAGCTGATATGCACCAACACAGGCGCCCATGCACCATGCTGCAACGGTGCCTGCATCATGGGTAGGAAAGTATTTCATAACTGCACACAAACAATCACAAAAGTAGAATTTCCCTTACTATGGGTTGTGTCAGAATGTTGCATGCATAGAAAGACCATACAAATAAGATAAATGCACATCTCACTACATGTTGCACATCCCGACGCCTTCCATCGAGAGGTGTTCCAATCAGATGTACAAATTCACGAAAACAAAGTGCATACATGGGGAACACACACATCAATATCCATGGGCATGACCTCAACATGCATAGGAGGAGAGTAAAACTTACCACATGGACATGCGCATCAAAACACATGTCCATTGTCTAAACATGTCTTAGAAAGCCAAGTGACACATGTAGCTGTGCTACTGTCACTCCAACAGTGACCCACCTTGGGGGCAAGGGAGGATGTAAAGAACCCACAATGAGTACAACGTTTAGCATCCAAGTTCAACAAGTTTCAGGTATACCTAGCACAATAACTCACAATGATGGATCTAGATGATGGTCAAATAAAGTAATATGCCAAATGTCTAGGGGACTGCTTCGCCATGCCCATGTGCCACTGGTGCATCATTTACAATATGTGCCCAAGTGGCGTACTAGTGTCACAATGGCCCTTGAAATAAGCCCAAAGGTGTTGTGAGTGTCCCAGACATCTTGTTAGTCAATTTATAGAGGTAATACACAGGACCAGGCCAATGGCATCATGGTGATGTGTAGGCTATCAAGGACAGGCAAGTTAATTATAGTGGTGCATGTGAGACATGACTAAGAACAAAGTACAACGATGCGCAATGTACACAAAATAAAAAACACTCTGCTAACACAGCAGGCACAAATACTAATGGTCACATCTCTCCATTATCTGTTTCAGGTGATCAAGGCTATACACTGTCACCATGGCTGATGACTCACCTCAAAGTGACCCACACACAGGTACTGAGAGACTATAATGTTGCACTGGGGCACACAAGGACCTTTGGTTCTGGTGCCCTGATATTTGTTTTGGGTGGCGGGGGGACTCCTATACAGGCCTGAACTGGCCTGTAAGATCATACTAGCATGTTGCATTTTGCACAACATCTGTGTACGGACAAACACACCATTGCCAGAAGACCAGGAGGAGCAGGACAATCCGGAGCATGGCCAGGACGACGAAGATGATGCAAGACACACCATATCTTCTGCAGCTGGAACAGCAAGGAAGGATGTCATCATCCATAATTTATCTTCATAATCATCATCCAAAAATGTCCTGTCACAACCCTTACAAAAAGAAAAGAACAGAGATTGTCAAATTCATAAACAAAATACCGGTACAACCATGTCTCATCTTTTCTTTGTTTTTTAATTCACAACGTGATCATTCAGGTAAAGTTATGTTAACAAAACAACAGTGCCACGCCAATCTCTCACCTACCAGGGGATATGACAACAATTAAAGGAGGATTGGGAATGGGACAATGTATTGAGCATCTGAACGTATCACGGGGCATGGTACCTCATTGAGAATCAATTACTGTGTGTTGTCACTTCACATGAGCACCATCAGGTCTGTTAACCCACAAAAGCATAGTGCAACATACAATGTGTGTCTGGCGCAACATTGTAGCTGGTGACATATAGCTATAAACCATCACATTAGTTGAAACACAACATATCTGTGAATTCCATTCCAGAGTGAAAATGTTAACTGACAACAGTCACAAACATACATGACTAATGTAGACTGGATCCACTTGTGAGTGTGGAGGAGGAAGTCACAGAGGATATTACAGGTCAAATTACAGATGTTCCAATACACTGCAGTGAATTCTTCACACACCAAGCAGACACATTCACCCAACATTTAAAAGTGACGCGTGTCACTGGAATGACCAATAAGCACATGTCATGCTTCACTGACACTGTGCATGAATCTTCCAGCAGCACTGCCCTAATCTTACAATGCTATATTTCCATAGGCACAATCAATGACACCTAGGTCTGCCATGGGACAACTGGCAAGGCATCAACACTCCTCAATGTGTATGCAGGACTATGGACATGGCAATCCATTGGCAAGAATGTGTAGAAGTGACATGCACTACAACATTGGTGTGGCATGGCAATGAAGGTTGAGAATGTACTACATCCTCATCAAACAACACTTACATGGTGCTGACACCCCCAAGACAGAGGACAGATACATGTGAGTGAAGTGCAACAAGAAAACCAATATGTACAGCCAAAATTTGCCAGCAACATACTAACAATTACATCATGAATGGACAATGTATTGGGTGAGACGGACATGACTAGAAATAGTAGCATCATGACATTGGCACAACATTTTGGAGATGGTCACTACATATGATATATGTAAATTAGTAATTTAACATAACTACACAAATATACATACAGTCACCCCTGCCGTTATTGTTGAACACATAGGCAAACATGCAACTTAAAAAATGTTGCAATGTCACATTTCGTTGTATCTCTCAAGGAAGATACAACATACTCTGTAGAATACATTGTTGTGCAAGATGGCCAGAAAACATATATGGCATGTGTTGCAGCCCTGTGTGGCCAATCAGTACCTCAACTCCAGTCAAGTGTATGCTACCTCAAAACCTATCTCCGACAGAACCAAGGGAAATCCACCATACAGACAAGAGAATCATTACTAGAGCTCCCGGTTTTACGGTGCTTATTCTTTTGACATTTCCGTCTGTATTTATCCATATTTATTTTTCTGCCATTTTATCTGTATTTATACATCTTTATTTTGTGCTTAGTGTAAAAAATGTAGCTCTAATGGGCATATTTCCACATCTATTTAACCAACAAATATTTACTTCGGTTTGATTGTCCAATGGGATTTTAGCCATTTACAACACAATACAGTAATCTGAAACCACTTGCATCAAAGAAACCAGCTGTTGCAGTTATTTAAGCTTTTGATTAGGTTTGTAACTTTTTTTTACCACCCCTCTCTGCCAATCTTCACAGCTATTGACCTAACACTCATGACTGATAGTAGGAAATATCGTCCAAAATAAAACATATTTTCCGTATCTATCCATATTTACAAATAACTACAGACAAGAAAATAGATGGTTTTCTGTCTATATTGATCTGTAAAAATCTATGAAAACTGGAAGCCTTAATCATAACATGTGATGATGAAAAGCAGATCCACATGGTTGTCTCCTGAATGACAACTTAAGAAAGCAAATGACATGTGAGACATATCCCATGTAAGTAAGGGTTGTACAAGCAGTGTGAACATGTTTTTGGTGAAGAAAACATTGCTGTGTCTCATCTGCTTCTAATGAAACCATCTCACAGCCATGGACAATGACACAAGGCCTCTAAACACAACACATTTTCATAATCAGTGACTCACCAAGCTCAATCCTTGATCAGCGTTGAGTACGCAAGCATGGGTACAGCTCGGCACTCTGAGTATGCCGGGTAAACCACAGGTGCTGGATATGCAAATGCCTCTCTAAACTACCCAGTCACAGGTTCTCTGACATACAAGATTTCTCAAGGTCAGATGCCTCACCTTCAACAGTTAATTCTCTGCACAAAAACAGCATGCATGATGATGTAAAAAGGGGCAGGACAAAATAACATGTCTCCCCTGTTAACCCACTATTGTGTTGGTGTGTGCCATGCAGTACAGAGTACCCTTTGTGCATGATCATGTGTGCCTTGCTTGTTCACCCCTACAAGATGCACCATTTGTGCTTCTTCTTCCCGCAATGGCATGGCAGAGTTTGCCAACAGCTAAGTGTCATTGATGCTGCATCAATGTCCACTGCTAGTGTCCACAGGCTTGTGGCTGAAGCAGGCCTAGCCTTCCAAAGACATTTTACAGAAACACTGCAGTACCTGTGCCTGACACTATGGGTCACATACAAAAAAACCAGTGTTGGGTCAATTCAATGGGGAATGTATGTGCTTACTGCCATTATAGGTCATGCTGTTGTAAGTAGTGCACTATGTAAAGTGCTGCTTTGTTGCGCCCAGCCAACAAGATCCTGTCCTACTTGGACTCCGGCTCTGCAACATGTTTCCACATGGCTTTGTGTGCTTTGTTGACCTCTGCATATTTTGCACCAGGCTGCCACATTCTACATTCTGCATTCTGGTGCATAGATTTCTGCAAATAACATCAGCTGTGCTACTACAAGCTCATGTCACCTACAGAGGCTGAAACATGATGTACTGCATACTCACATACAATGGTCGGTGTTTCACCTGTCCAGCCATCATAATGTTATCCACCTAGCTTCAAGCTGTGTAGCGCTTTCACACTAGACTGATGTGAGATTGTGCCGGACCCAAACTGTTCAGTGTGACGTAACAATGTATTGTACCTATGTTGCAGACATGTAAAATCAAATGCCAGATCTTCACAGTTTGCTAACATCATTAGATTATGTAAATCCCCATCACGTCCCACTACCACCTTGATTCATGCACATGACTGACTTTGCAGTTGCGCATAGAAATTGTGCACATCTGCAATTCTAGGGGAAGAATAACCAAATACGAATCTGTGGTTAAGCCTTCACATTGTTTGCAGCATCTGAAATATGTTTTACAAATGCTGGATGCCTGATGGTCATTTACATGTGTGTTGCAAGCCTGTCAAACAGTTGCAGACATCACAGCAATGTGTAATGTGACAGTCACAGATGTTGTCCCACATAGAAACTCTGTCAAACATAATGACTACGACTGATGCATGCATGTCTTATCACACATCAATTAATGTGGATAGGCTGCAATGTTTGGTCCAAGGTCATGTTGACAGCTATGTATAACTGTAATCTTGACATATCAAAATGACTGAACTCACATACACAACACAGATCACATCACAATGACAAATGGTGTCAGCAGTCATGCTATTTCATTTAATCTTGTACGCCTGATGATCAACTTGCACTTCGCGTTAAACATTTTGCCGATTACACACGAATGCAATCATTTTCTCATAACCACCATTGAAAATAATTGTAATATGCATGTTACAACACTGAAAATTACAGCAAAAGCCAATGGCGTGCAAAATATTATTGCAGAGACAAAAAATGGGCCGCCAACACACAGGAGGTGATGTCAGCATGCATCCTGTGTAATGGAGGACTACAGAACACTTCGCCTTTCTTTTAAGCACACTGTCAGTGTCTGTGGAGAGTGTGGAAGGTGGATTGAGTTGTGTGCTGGTTTGTTCGGAGTAGAGAGTTGCATTTTGTCCTGTGAACTGTCCCTAGTGTCTCTGTGAAGTCTTGTGTACTTGTCTTTACGTGTATTTTGCGTTTTGTAGTAAATCTTGTTGGTGTCTGTCCAAGGATACTTTTATCATAATAACTGCTGCAGGGTGATATTTTCGGGCTTTTCTTTTTAAATATGGGTGTTTTGGGAGATGTCGGGTGTGGGTAGGGAGGACAGGATGTCAGAGGGGTATGGGGGGGCTTCCTCTGGCTTGTGAAATTCGACCTGCCATTGAAAGGATATGCTGTACGTGTACGTAAGGTGGGTGGGAGCATGTCCGCAGCCAAAGGATGAGGATCTTTGGTGTGGACAGGACGGTTCTCCAATGGAAGCACCGATGCCAGGATTGCATGGGCCGTGAGGGTGACGTGTTGGACCACCTGGGAATCAACGTTGGCAGGCAAGGTGGTAAGTACAACTCTAATGTTCATCAATCAACTTTTTCTTTCAAACTTCAAAAATGTAGTCTGGAACACAATGTAATAAACGCAATAGGATAATGTAATTCCTTTTTAAAGTCAAGCTGTCACCTCAAACACAATCACACTTGCACCAACATGCAAGTATGACAGTGTTTATGATGAAGTATGACCATGTGCAGGAATGTGTACACACCTGCACACAATACAATAAGTGCTGTGTCATGTTTCAATGTGCGCTGCGCAGTGCATCCTATTATGTTATGTTATGTTAATTTATTTTTATAATGTGCACAGCTACCCAAGAAGGGTTTCCCAGTGCAGACCCAGAAAGAAACTCTGAAAACCTTGATTAGAATCATTGATTGAATAGCCAAGTTTTTAGTTGTTTACGAAAAGTAGAGTACAGTGTTTTGTTTACGCATCAAATCGGGAAGAGATTTCCACAAGATAGGACCAAGATAGGAGAAGGAGCGTCCACCCATTCTCACAAATTTGATCCTAGGAATTTCACATTTTTGTTCAGTAGAAGAACGTAACAGACGAGAGGGTTGATAGGGGCATACCAAGTCTTGTAAGTATTTGGGTGCAGTGCCGTTCTTGATTCTAAACATATAGCTCAGGGCTTTGAATTTTGTTCGATTTTCCACCCTGAGCCAATGCAACTCTCTCAGGGCATTAGAAACGGAGGACATTCTTGGAATTCTACAAAGCAATCTTGCTGCAGAATTCTGCACCACCTGGAGCTTGCACAGCACATCCCTGTTTGCACCCAAGAAAAGGATGTTTCCATAATCCAGGCGAGATGTTACAAGTGCCTGGACTACCGTCCTTTGGGTAGCAACATGGAGCATCCAAATGATTTTCTTTAACCATTTGAGGATGGTAAAACAAGTGGCTGCAGTTTGTACTGCATGTTGTTTCATTGACAATTTATTGTCAATGATAAAACCTAGATTGCGGACCTGAGAGGAGGGTAGAGGTAAAGGCCCCATTTCATCGGGCCAATGTTGAGGGCCCCAGAGATCTGTATTTTTCCCAAGAATGAGGACTTCCGTTTTTTCCCCATTGAGCTTGAGCAAGTTAGACTGCATCCAAGATGCAATATTACGCAAGCCCAATTGCAGGGTGGAAGGACCAGATTTCTTGTCCGCCGATAAGGAAAAGATGATGTGAGTGCCATCGGCACTGGGGGGGGGCTTCCTCTGGCTTGTGAAATTCGACCTGCCATTGATGGTTGAAAGTGGGGGAATGATATGCTGTACGTGTATGTAAGGTGGGTGGGAGCATGTCCGCAGCCAAAGGATGAGGATCTTTGGTGTGGACAGGACGGTTCTCCAATGGAAGCACCGATGCCAGGATTGCATGGGCCGTGAGGGTGATGTGTTGGACCACCTGGGAATCAACGTTGGCAGGCAAGGTGGTAAGTACAACTCCAAAGTTCATCAATCAACTTTTTCTTTCAAACTTCAAAAATGTAGTCTGGTACACAATGTAATAAAAGCAATAGGATAATGTAATGCCTTTTTAAAGTCAAGCTGTCACCTCAAACACAATCACACTTGCACCAACATGCAAGTATGACAGTGTTTATGATGAAGTATGACCATATGCAGGAATGTGTACACACCTGCACACAAAAATTAAGTGCTGTGTCATGTTTCAATGTGCGCTGCGCAGTGCATCCTATTATGTTATGTTATGTTCATTTATTTTTATAATGCGCACAGCTACCCAAGAAGGGTTTTCCAGTGCAGACCCAGAAAGAAACTCTGAAAACCTTGATTAGAATCATTGATTGAATAGCCAAGTTTTTAGTTGTTTACGAAAATTAGAGTACAGTGTTTCTTTACGCATCAAATCGGGAATAGAGTTCCACAAGATAGGACCAAGGTAGGAGAAGGAGCGTCCGCCCATTCTCACAAATTTGAATCTAGGAATTTCACATTTTTGTTCAGTAGAAGAACGTAACAGACGAGAGGGTTGATAGGGGCATACCAAGTCTTGTAAGTATTTGGGTGCAGTGCTGTTCTTGATTCTAAACATATAGCTCAGGGCTTTGATTTGTGTTACATTTTCCACCCTGAGCCAATGCAACTCTCTCAGGGCATTAGAAACGGAGGACATTCTTGGAATTCTACAAAGCAATCTTGCTGCAGGATTCTGCACCACCTGGAGCTTGCACAGCACATCCCTGTTTGCACCCAAGAAAAGGATGTTTCCATAATCCAGGCGAGATGTTACAAGTGCCTGGACTACCGTCCTTTGGGTAGCAACGGGGAGCATCCAAATGATTTTCTTTAACCATTTGAGGATGGTAAAACAGGTGGCTGCAGTTTGTACTGCATGTTGTTTCATTGACAATTTATTGTCAATGATAAAACCTAGATTGCGGACCTGAGAGGAGGGCAGAGGTAAAGGCCCCATTTCATCGGGCCAATGTTGAGGGCCCCAGAGATCTGTATTTTTCCCAAGAATGAGGACTTCAGTTTTTTCCCCATTGAGCTTGAGCAAGTTAGACTGCATCCAAGATGCAATATTACGCAAGCCCAATTGCAGGGTGGAAGGACCAGATTTCTTGTCCACCGATAAGGAAAAGATGATGTGAGTGCCATCGGCACTGGGGGGGGCTTCTTCTGGCTTGTGAAATTCGACCTGCCATTGATGGTTGAAAGTGGGGGAAGGATATGCTGTACGTGTACGTAAGGTGGGTGGGAGCATGTCCGCAGCCAAAGGATGAGGATCTTTGGTGTGGACAGGACGGTTCTCCAATGGAAGCACCGATGGCAGGATTGCATGGGCTGTGAGGGTGACGTGTTGGACCACCTGGGAATCAACGTTGGCAGGCAAGGTGGTAAGTACAACTCCAAAGTTCATCAATCAACTTTTTCTTTCAAACTTCAAAAATGTAGTCTGGAACACAATGTAATAAACGCATAGGATAATGTAATGCCTTTTTAAAGTAAAACTGTCACCTCAAACACAATCACACTTGCACCAACATGCAAGTATGACAGTGTTTATGATGAAGTATGACCATGTGCAGGAATGTGTACACACCTGCACACAAAAATTAAGTGCAGTGTCATGTTTCAATGTGAGCTGGGCAGTGCATCCTATTATGTTATGTTATGTTAATTTATTTTTATAATGCGCACAGTTACCCAAGAAGGGTTTCCCAGTGCAGACCCAGAAAGAAACTCTGGAAACCTTGATTAGAATCATTGATTGAATAGCCAAGTTTTTAGTTGTTTACAAAAATTAGAGTTCAGTGTTTCTTTACGCATCAAATCGGGAATAGAGTTCCACAAGATAGGACCAAGGTAGGAGAAGGAGCGTCCGCCCATTCTCACAAATTTGAATCTAGGAATTTCAAATTTTTGTTCAGTAGAAGAACGTAACAGACGAGAGGGTTGATAGGGGCATACCAAGTCTTGTAAGTATTTGGGTGCAGTGCCGTTCTTGATTCTAAACATATAGCTCAGGGCTTTGAATTGTGTTACATTTTCCACCCTGAGCCAATGCAACTCTCTCAGGGCATTAGAAACGGAGGACATTCTTGGAATTCTACAAAGCAATATTGCTGCAGGATTCTGCACCACCTGGAGCTTGCACAGCACATCCCTGTTTGCACCCAAGAAAAGGATGTTTCCATAATCCAGGCGAGATGTTACAAGTGCCTGGACTACCGTCCTTTGGGTAGCAACAGGGAGCATTCAAATGATTTTCTTTAACCATTTGAGGATGGTAAAACAGGTGGCTGCAGTTTGTACTGCATGTTGTTTCATTGACAATTTATTGTCAATGATAAAACCTAGATTGCGGACCTGAGAGGAGGGCAGCGGTAAAGGCCCCATTTCATCGGGCCAATGTTGAGGGCCCCAGAGATCTGTATTTTTCCCAAGAATGAGGACTTCAGTTTTTTCCCAATTGAGTTTGAGCAAGTTAGACTGCATCCAAGATGCAATATTACGCAAGCCCAATTGCAGGGTGGAATGACCAGATTTCTTGTCCGCCGATAAGGAAAAGATGATGTGAGTGCTATCGTCATACAAGAAGAGCTCCAGCCCTGCTTCTTCAGCAATCACTGCCAAAGGTCGTACATAGATGTTGAAGAAAAGAGGACTTAAAATTGATCCCTGGGGCACCCCATACGTGGAAGAGTAAGCCTTTGAGGCGGGCCTAGGAGGAAAAACTTGGAATGTCCGTTCAGATAGAAAAGAGGACAACCAACCAAGTGCCGATCCAGAAATGCCCAGAGAGCGTAGAGACTTAATTAATACGGTGTGAGAAACCGTATCAAATGCGGCGCTTAGGTCAAGTAGTATAAAGGCCACTGTGTTACCTGCATCCAAGCGCTGGCATAACATTTTGGTGACGCTCAGCAGGGTTGTCTCAGTTGAGAACCCTGCTCTGAAGCCCGACTGAGAAGAATTCAGAAAATTAGAGGATTCAACAAGCATAGACAGTTGTGAATTCACGTGTTTTTCCAAAACTTTGGAACACACCGTAAGTAAGGAAATAGGCCTAAAATTAGTCGACTGAGCAGGATCCGCATTTGCCTTTTTCAGCAAATGCAGGACCATAGCATGTTTCCAAACAGGTGGCATCACTGCCTTGCTAAGCGAGGCATTAAGTAACTCCATAACAACTCTTAAAGAGGGATGTTCAATTTGCAGGAGCACAAAAGCCGGAAGAGGGTCACAAGGAGAGCTGATTTGATGCTAGCTAGAAGTTTTTTTAAAAGAGCTAATATCAAGAGGCACCCACTTCTCTAGATTAGTAGAAGGTTCAGCAGCCACAGTGGTTTCTGAGAAAGGAATGGGCTGAAAAGGGGTCAGTTCACTGGTTCCCCCTAATGTCAGATACATTTGTTCTATTTTATTCATAAAGAAGTTAGCGAGAGTATTGCATTGCAATTCATCTTAAACAGGCGAGCTAGGCTGTGTGCCTGAGCCTGCTAACTTCTTAACCATAGAGAACAGAGTACCAGGGCAGTTCTGGGTCCCCAGAATAGTAGAAGAGACATACTCCGCTCGAGCTATTTTACATAAGGCTTGATATTTGTTCAGCGTAGCTTTATAAATACATTTGGATTCAGAGGAGTAGTTCTTTCTCCAGCCTCTTTCTATAACCTTGCACTTACTTTTTTCAATTTCTAATTGCTCTTTATACCAGGGAGCAGGGGGACGATGGTTATTCAATTTTTTCACAGAAGGTGGAAAACAGGCATTAGTTGCAGCAGCAATCGAATTGTAAATACTTTTCAAAGAAGAAAGTGATATAGACTTAAGACTAGGGGCATTGCTTAACAATATTTGGTTGAATTTTTTCATGTCCAATTTTCCCCAGTTCCTGGACCGGGCATGTATACCAGGTAACGGTAGAACCAGGTTCAATGGAATTGTGTGTTGAAACTTAACAGCGAAGTGATCAGACCAACATTAAGGAAGGGCAGGTGGGCAATTAATATGGGACAAATTGGAAAAGATCGGGTCCAATAAATGACCAGCTATATGTGTAGGGCCTTTATTGCAGAGAGGTAAATTCATTGCAGAAAAATCTGCAATCAATGCCCTGCTTGCAGTACATTCATTAATTTCGAAATGAAGATTTAAATCCCCTAAAACTGTAAAATTAGCCATTTTTAGTAGCCAAGGAGCTATCAAATCTGGGAGTAAGGACACCCAAGAACCAGCCGGTCCTGGGGGACCGTAGATCAGTGCCCCTGATAGGGTGAACTGAAGAGTAAGGGTGAGTTTAAAAAAGGCAGCCTCTCAGTCGACCAGAGGAAAATCCTCAAATTTGCATCAATAGCCTCTTTTAAAAATTATCACAATTCCTCCTCCTTTCCTAAGGATTCTATCCCTCCTAACTATGGTATAATTATCAGGAAGGGCAGTTGCCACATCCGGACCTGAGCTAGTATTTAACTATGTTCCAGGCAAGAAAATAGCATCAGGTTCTTCGCTGTTCAACAAGTTAAAAATGTCCTCCTTATGTTTAGGGAGGGAACGACAAGTGATGTTCCAAAAATTATACGTTTTATTTTTACTTGGGGGGTATTCAGGAATTCCCTGGCTGCTAGAACCATCTGTAATGGAACTATTATACATATTTAAAATATGAATGTTAAAACAGTAGTTTCAACCACTACATAAGGAATTAGCCTCTAAGGGACAGAGTAAATTGCAAACAGTGCCCATCTTACCAAGCAAACTGAGTAGTTGGTCTGGAGAATATTGGGTTATGAGCGTAAGGGGTGTGACTTTTTGGGCATAAATCATGGCCCCTGGTCCCGGTCGGTCTCGGACGGTCGCAGACGGTCTTGCCTTTGTCCTGCCTTCGGCGCGACATTGGTGCGCCCGCTGCGCATCAGGACCATGACTCTTAAATGCAGGCAGTGAACGGGCGGCATGCAATGAGTGTAGCGCTGACCTCCGTCAGCGCGTGGAAAGTAAAAAATGGCCGTCAGGGACGGAACGCGTCCCGAACAAAAGTTATGTTTAGGCAAGTTGACACACCCCAAACACAGTGCAACTCAGAATAGCAACACGAAAATCTCCCCCATGGGATAAAAAGTATTTAATTTAAAAAGAATTCCCAACACTTCTCAGAATTAAAAGTTCTCCTAAAAACAAATTTAGCAGCGAATTGACGAGATTCCCCCAAATAGTTCAGTATTTCCCCATTTCACTTGAATTAGCAGCAGTTCTACACAAAGAAATCAGAGCCTCTTACAAGCGCTGGGCGGCCAGCCCAAGCCCCTTAAATGCAGGCAGTGAACGGGTGGCGTGCAACGAGTGGAGCGCTGACCTCCGTCAGCGCGTGGAAAGTAAAAAATGGCCGCCAGGGACGGAACGCGTCCAGAACAAAAGTTATGTTTTGACACACCCCAAACACAGTACAACTCAGAATAGCAACATGAAAATCTCCCCCATAGGATAAAAAGTATTTAATTTAAAAAAAATTCCCAACACTGTTCAAAATTAAAAGTTCTCCAAAAAACAAATATAGCAGCGAATGGACGAGATTCCCCCAAATAGTTCAGTATTTCGCCAATTTCACTACAATTAGCAGCAGTTCTACACAAAGAAATCAGAACCTCTTACAAGCGCTGCGCGACCTGCCCAATCCCCTTAAATGCAGGCAGTGAACGGGCGGCGTGCAACGAGTCGAGCGCTGACCTCTGTCAGCGCGTGGAAAGTAAAAAATGGCCACCAGGGACTGAACGCGTCCCGAACAAAAGCTATGTTAAGGCAAGTTGACACATCCCAAACACTCAGAATAGCAACACAAAAATCTCCCCCATAGGATAAAAAGTATTTAATTTAAAAAAATGTCCCAACACTGTTCAGAATTAAAAGTTCTCCTAAAAACAAATATAGCAGCGAATGGACGAGATTCCCCCAAATAGTTCAGTATTTCCCCATTTGCACTTCAATTAGCAGCAGTTCTACACAAAGAAATCAGACTCTCTTACAAGCGCTGCGCGACCAGCCCAAGTCCCCTAAATGCAGGCAGTGAACGGGCGGCGTGCAACGAGTGGAGCGCTGACCTCTGTCAGCGCGTGGAAAGTAAAAATGGCCCCAGGGAAGGAACGCGTCTCGAACAAAAGTTATGTTATGGCAAGTTGACACATCCCAAACACAGTGCAACTCAGAATAGCAACACGAAAATCTCCCCCATAGGATAAAAAGTATTTATTTTTAAAAAATGTCCCAACACTGTTCGGAATTAAAAGTTCTCCTAAAAACAAATATAGCAGCGAATGGACGAGATTCCCCCAAATAGTTCAGAGCCTCTTACAAGCCATTAAGATTGTGTATGAGGAGATTTGTATGTGTAGACCCTCAATGTGAATGAAGTGTCCATGTGGACTGCACAATACAGGATACATGACAAAACACACTGCCTGATGGACAAACATGTCTAGGGTCTAGTCACATGCTAACACTTCACAATGTATGTGAAGGACCACGTGTCTGTCACACTGTTTTTAAATCACATTTGGTCAATGACATGGCTGATTTTGTGCAAGGAACAATGAGATAAAAAAAATTGCATTGGGACTCTTATGCTTTTTTCAGAGCGTCAATCTGCCACGTACACAATGTAGGATCAGACCACATCAATCAACTCAACACACCTTTGTGAGATCTGCAGAGCGAATATTCTCTACAGACCATGGAGAAAATTTTGTTGTGGCTGGAAACGTGGCATTGGGAATGTGTCGCACACGTAGTGTGTGCAAAATGAGCACATTTGGTAGCAGGATTGTCTTGTGTTGCACAAGGCTGCATTGGTCATGTTTTGTGGGTATGACAGGCAAAGCAGATCCAATCATGTATGCAACATGTACAGAGACAGGACTGTTACAGGGCATTGATTTGGATGTAGATGAAAGATGTAGATGAATCTGATGATGAAAATGACACATGTGGAAACTCACTTCTAATCCTAACACACATTTCTTTTAATGTCTCACAGCTGGAAGCCCACTGATTACTCAGGGGGATATCGATGCCTTCATGGACCCACACGCCACTGGTGAGTGCCTTCATGATATAGTTGCATTATGAGAAGGGAAGAATGTTTTGCAAAAGTCCTGTATGTAGTTGAACACAGTCTGGGTGTGTATCACACATACCTCTCATCCAGTGTGATAATGGATCATAAAAGTGTGATGTATGCACAAATTTATGAAGTTGAGATTGAGCACAGCATTTGTCTTCCTGACGTAACTTTGCACATGACCAGTTAGTGAAAGTCATCATCACACTGTATCAGCAAATATCCTGCTTATCGCTGGCTCTTGACCCTCCTTGGATCAATTATCATGGCATGCCAAACATGTAGGCACCCTACCACAAATTTGTAAGGGGGGCTGTTCTGGTGGTAGCCACTGCAAATGGACACTGTTTTGTATGCAAATAATTTCTGCCATTTTGTAGTGTGGCGTTTAGAGCTCAGAGTGAATTTTCCATATGCATGCCCTTATATAGGTACAATTCACATTGCCCTTATATAGGCATAGAAATCAATCCTTTATTTAGACATAGCCCATGCAGACCAAATACAGGCATGGCTACTTCCACCTGTACCAAACGTCACAACGATTTCTTGGAAAATCGGCTTAAGCAGTTAGGGGACTTCCCCTTGCTTGAATATTGATTATTCCAAGAACTCATGTACTTTGCAAAGAACAACTATTCCCTAGGGGTTCTTTCCTGACGTTATTATGCCTGACTTTACGTCAATCTATGGCATTCCTAAACACCTTCAAGGTATAAATATACCTTTACTTGCTATAGCAAACTACGGTGGTTCGGAGCAGTTCGACTATCTACTTGCCCGACGCAGCATGCTACAGCAAGTGCCGAAGGAAGCCGACCCTCCAGCTGACGCACTGATCAAGAGGCTGCCTTTCTCTGGTAGATTCTTGGCAAAAACAACTAAACCTATGCTACACAATACTTACCTCTTCCCGCATACTAGACTTAGGTTAGGTACATTGGGGTAGGCGTATTTAGAAGCACCAGTTGAGTATTTTTAGTCAATGTTATTTATGTATGTATTTGTATATGGCTTAGAAACCATACAATACTTTTACAGTATTATTTTACCACCCTTAAACACATCTTCGCCCCATTCTGGACAAAAATGAACAACACCTCTCTCTCCACGGGCTGTGTCCCCACCTCCCTTCAACTTGGGCAAATCTCGCCCATAATTAAACATCCTACAGCTGACCCAAATGAACTAAACAATCTCCGCCCTATCACCAACCTCCCGCTTCTTTCAAAAGTCCTTGAAAAATGTGTCCTACTACAACTTGACAAACACATCGAAAACTTCAACCTACTCGACCCCCTTCTGTCTGGCTTTAGGAAAGGCTGCAGCACCAAAACGGCAATGCTCAATGTCACTGATGGCATCCATCAAGCACTTGACAATGGCGAGACCTACCTTCTTATCCTCCTTGATCTCTCCGTAGCGTTCGATACACTCAACCATTCAGCCTTACTCAATGTTCTTAGGACCCGTTTCGGCCTTAACGACACCGCCCTCAAATGGGTTCACCTCATACCTTCAACACCGAACTCAGCAAATAAAAATTCTAAATTGTCTCTCTAACCCCTCTCCTGTCTCCCTCGGAGTCCCCCAAGGATCTATTCTTTCCCCTTCCCTCTTTAGCCTCTTTATGGAGCCCCTCACTCTCATTCTTAAACAAGCAGGCATCAACTACCACCTATACGCTGATGACACCCAAATCTATTACAAGATAAAAACTCACACTGACATCTTACACCTGAACAACTCCCTTCACAAGATTCAATCCTGGTTCCAGTCAGATCATCTCAAACTAAACCCAAATAAAACTGAAATCATCCTCTTCTCCCCTAAAAAGATCTGTCTCCCCATTCAATCATGGATTTCAGACCTTAACGCACTCAACTGCTCACTCACACTGTCAAACTCCGTCAAATCTATTGGCATTACTATCAACAAGACCCTCACCCTTACCATTCACATCAAAAACTCTGCCAAAGGAGCCCTCTTCGCTCTCCGTCACCTCAAGAAAATCAAACCATTCTTACCCATCAATGATTTTAAACTGGCAGTTCAATCACTGGTTCTTTCACGTATTGACTATGGCAACGCCATCCTCAACGGAATCCCCAAGGTCCACATTGCTCCAATTAAAGCTGTGCTCAACCTTGCAGCCAGGCTCATCACAGACTGCAAACGCTTCTCCCCAGTTCTCAAATCTCTTAAATGGCTCCCTATCAAAGGGAGATCAACTTACAAAACGGCCTGCATTACACATAAAGCCCTCCACCAAAACACTCCGCAGTACATATCCAAGAAACTCCTCCTCGCTGGTACCACTCGTCCTCTGAGAAGCACCAACGCCCTCCCCCTAAACTAACTTCTGCATAAAAAGAAAACCACACAATCTCGCTCCTTCTCTGGCAGTGCCCCTACTATCTGGAATACCCTCCCAAAAAACCTGCACTGTAACCCCTCTTACGCCAGCTTCAAAAAAGACCTCAAAACCCACCTCCTTAACTACTACTGGGAACCCTAACCTGTGCCCGACTACTGATCTCTTTTCACTATACCATAATTGTCTCAGTAATCTATGGCCCTCTTCATGTACTCCACTCTACCTATATTACCTGTATTGTATTGCTCCAACTCTTGTTTCATTCCTCCTTGATTTTGTAATTCATGTTGTTTTTAGGTCTCGCACCTGCGAATGGATCGCGAAGCGATCGTCGTTGCGAGGCCCTATAGCAATCAGTTCTGCTTACAAGGAGCCAAGGGAGACAGGAGACAAGACATGTGCACGCGCGTAAATGGATCAGGTCGCGCGCGCGTTCACCATCTCCTGTCTCCCATGGCTCCTTGTAGGCAGACACACACGCACGCACACACACACATAGAGAACCCCCCGCCCGCCGCACACACACACACACACACACACACACGCACACACACATACATAGAGAACCCCCCGCCCCTGCCGCGTGCGTCCACACACACACATCCCCTCCCTCAACCCCCCCCCACTCCCCCCTCACTCCCCCACTCCCCCTTCACTCACCGGGCTCTACTCGCATGTCCCTCTCCCTCCGCAGCGGGTCACTTTCGGCGGCAGCAGGCTCGGCGTGTCTTCTCCGTCATCCACAGCTTGCGCAGGGACAGCCGACGTGCACGCGCACGGCGACGGCATCTCGTGCGCTTTCACCGCGGTTTCGGTTTCGCGGCCAGCTGCTTGTATTTTTGGGATCCATTTCACGGCGAAACATCTTGTTGTATTATGTATTAATAACGTGGAGTCAACACACCAGCCTGCAGAGCCGCTTTCCTCGAGTACCCCGTTGCACATTTGATGGACAGCACTGTTTGGCCTGCTGGGGTCCCTCCACCACCAGCGCGAGGGCACCGGAGGATGCTGGAAGGTTCTGTGTGGTAGAGGCGGCCGGGAGATGCCCTGTGAGGAGGCCATGCTCTGCTGACTCGGCCCGTGAGAGCCTCCTCTCCCTCGGGTCCTGGCACCAGTCCTCTGCCCCCCTCTGCCCTGGAATGCAGACTGCCCAGGAGGTGGGAGCCTCGGATAGCCCCTCTCCCCGCTCAGCGCCGAGAAGCCTTGAGTGTTTAGAGTGAGTGCTTCACTGCTCGCGCATTTTGTTTGGAACGAAAATAGTGGCTGTACAAAGCTCTACTGATGACGCGCATTATTTATATCGGGAAATACGTATCTCAAAGAAATAGAGAAGATTATGTTTCTTAAATAACCCAGGTACAAACCAAATAGCTCCTCAGCTCTGAGGTAATGGTAAACAAATGCACCTCAGTAGCCATGAACGTTAACTATATAAAAGCAATAATGGACGCTATGGGTGGTGATCCAGCGCTCTCACCAAAATATTGCACAAATGACACTATCTACTACCACAAAACTTACACTACAACACTAGGCCCATAACAACAATAGAGCGCTTGAATCATGAGGCGATAAGATCTAAATATAGTTGTTTAAACCATCTGCAATAATCAAGACCAGCTTGTCATTTTAGAAAGTTTATTTTAACACATCTAGAAAAACTTAGGTTTTGGTATTTTATTAAACAAGCATTAGAAAATGTCATAAAGAAAGATTTATTCAGTATTAATAAAAAGAGCATAAATCAAGAATTATTATTCATTAGCAGGAATAAGTAAAATTAAGCATTTCCAAAATCCTAACTATCTCTCTGTCTCTACCCTCATCTCCTAGTAATAAAGTAATTAATAAAAATTTCTTTCCTCACGTGTAAAGTCCATCAGCATAACATCGTCCTCCGGATTTCTCGAGCGTAAGCCAACTATGTGTTCTCTGAACCTATTCTTATACTCTAATTTTAGCTGAGCTAACTATTTTTCACATTTCAGCAGACGAATTCTAGTTCTCCATTGGCTGAGCCACCTCGTACCACAGTAAACTGTGACACCTCCTTCTTACATGCCCGGGCAAATTCACTAGTCCATTGTTCATGTAGAAGTCTTGGCAGCTTCTCCTTAGGCTGCTACATTTTGTAGCGACAGCTTCCTTTTAACCTTGAGCTAGTCAGCTCTGAACTCCCGTGGCACGTTTAGCAAACGTTAGCAAATTTCTCCAAAAAGTCATCTTTTTAGCAGTTCAATCCAAAACCTTTCAAAATAAAAGCTCAGAGGCCTTTTCCATCCTTTCAGAATTATTTTCACTTGAGCCATTTTCATCATTAGGCCTCTTTTCAAAGAGCGTCAATTTTCTGCGCCACCTTCCCTGCGTCACTTTTAAAAGGGTACTATTTTTCTGCAGCCATCTCTAAGCTTCACTTGTAAAACTATTATATAAACAAACACAAAGAATAATTAATGAAAGAAATACAGTTTGTTCTGTTGCCTCCCATCATTGCTAATAATTAACCCATTAGTCTAAATTACCTAGCAGTAAAGCACAAATAAAGCAGCATTTTATATCTACCAGTCTTCATGAATCCAGCAGGGTTCTTTATGCACCTATAAAGAATATAGTGACACCACATAGACAAGGGAAGCAAAATAAGCACATGCCATTATTTCAAAAACAGCTGCTATTAGTTATGACATGACGATAGACAAGATTAATTTATTATTTTCCACATACATAAGAATGCAACATAATGCACATTTATGAGCACACATGTTAGTTTCCCACGTGTTCTGTAATGTAATGTAACTTTAAACTAGGTTGAATTATTATACACACAGCACAAATTGTTAGCATTATTAATTTATTTATGGAAGTGTGACTTCACGGGTTTAAACAGAATTCTGTTTTCTATCCCGCTCCATCAACTCCCTCATCTGGTGATTAACAAATCACCACACCACCACCCAATATTTTAGCAAAGATTTTATCTAAGATGAACATGATTCAATTTCACCTGTGTTAGTATTTCTAAAGACTTATCTCATCAGTTTATCTACAATTCTCATATTGAGTTTTAAGAAACCCCTCTAGTTCTATTTCATTCTCTTGTATAACATGCAACTGAACTTCAATAAAAGTGTTGTAAAAACTATAACTAATAAAATGTCAGTATCTTGCTTGTCATATTAACCTAAAACTTCTCCTTGTAAATTTCAAAAAGAACAATAACCTAATTTAACCAAAGCAGAATTATTAGGAGCATATATATCAGAGACATCTTGCAACATCCCTTAAAGATTGAGCATCTTGAACTTGTTGAATGTATTTTCATTAAGCTTGCAAAGAAAAATAAAACAAAAATTTTAAAAATTTTACCAAAATTTTCTAAAAATTTCTAACACCCCCCTTTTTCAAAATTTTTTTTTTTTTCTTTTTTTATACTCTTTAAACCTTCTAACAGTTTTTCTTCGACCTAATGTCACAAATTAATTTTTCAGCTAACAGAATTTCTTCGACCTTGTGTCACCTAACAAGATTTCTTCAGCCTTATGCCAAAAACAGAAAACCTAAAAATTTAACAATTATGTACTTCAATCATTGTCACTTTTGTTTTCAATCTCTTCCTGACTGTGACTATTTACCTCCATTACAGGTATCACTTCTATTTTCTTTCCTGCCTCACTTTTCTTTTTAGAATCTTTTTGGCTTGATATCTCATCAATCTGTTTCTTTGATCTGTATCTCAATTTGAATTTTAGGCCTTCATTTTCTTCTGGCCAGTTATCACTTTTTCTTAGTAATTTCTTCTTTTGCTTGGTCACATTACATTCTGTTCTCCAAGCTCCTTTTCTTAATTTTCTTATTTGAGAATCTTCATCATTCTCTTCAGTTTTAGTGTCAGAAATTTTCATTCTGGACTCAGGTACTTCTTTACTTGGCAGCTTCACTCCATTAGGAACATCATCTTTGTAGCTGGTACTTGGCAATTCATTTTCTTCTTCGATTACCTTCAACTTCCCAGTTTCAGAATTCCTGTTCCTGCTTTCAGAGCTACTTTCCTGCTTTTCAATACTCTCCTGGTCTTGAATTACAATCTGATCACATTCTTCTTCTGCTTCTTTTTCTGGCAGGTCTCCATCAATTTCTGAGTCTTCAGTCACAACTTTCAAGTCTTCTTCAATCAAGGCTTGTTTTCTTTTCGTGTTCTCCAGATGTCGACCAACTTGTCGATCTTCAAGATCTGGATTCTCTTCAGGCTCTTCTTCACAATCTGAATCATCAATTGTGACACTATTCTCATCAGGATTTTCAGGTGTAGATACACGAAAAGTATGGCCAGTGTCAATCCACCTCTTCAGTCTTTTGCACTTCTCTGCATTTGTTGTGACAAGACTGACTAGCCTCCTTTTCTGCCACCTTGGCACTAGAGAATTTCTTTTTAGACGAACCTTTTTCCTTATTCTTTTTCCTGGTAACAGATCAAATACTTGCTCTTTTTCTCTTGTTTGTACTTCTGTTTCATCTTCATCAAACACAGTAATCATTTCATCTGATAAATTCCTGCAGTTCTCCAAATTGATGCTATCATTGATAGGCATCATTCTTTTCTCTGGTATGGATGTCTGTCTCATGACCTTGTCCATCATAATCTCACGTGTACTTAAATCTGTCTTTTTATCAGTAGTGCTTCTCAGAAACATCAAAACAAGTGGAAGAATATCTGTCCACTTTGTACCTGCAGCTAGGCACATTTTTGCATCTCTGACTTTTATAATAACATTCTCATGCTCCTCAACATTTGAAATTTCTAGTTTATCTGTACAATGGAGTAATCTGTTTTCAACCCATTTTGTAATCAAACAGATAATCACAAAAATGTAGCACAGTTTATCATGCAGTGCCATCTCACAGAAATCTATTTGTAATCTGGTCAATGAACCACTTTCCTGTAATTCTGTTCCCAATTTCACAATTATTCTCTTAATTGTGTTCACTTGCTGATATGTCAGACACCTCTGGTAAAGAAATTCTACGATTTTATGGTACATATTGTCCATATCAGTAATCATGCTATTTAGCAAAACTACTCTACCATCTTTGTGTGACAAAATCTCATCCTCATCTTGCTGTCTAAAATCTGTACTCAACCATGTGTTTCTCAACCATGTGTTTTTCTCCTCATGAGTTGCATCATCTTGTAAGCCTTTGACTACCTGCCATGTTTCAACTGCTGTTAGTATTAGTGAACTCAAAGCATGTTCATCATTCATTTTGTATGCTGCACATATCACGACAGCAAACCTTTCTGCCAATTGAATATCATCAATCAACTTTTTAATTAAATTTGCATTTCTGAAAAGTGAACCTGTAGAAGTCAATGTTTCAATCTGTTGATCAATTGCATCCTTTACTTTGATGTCTTCATTCAAAAAAACATTATTTTCATTCCAACATTCTGGAAGTGCATTTAATCTTTTTGGACTGTTTTCCTGTTCTTTATTTAATCCTGTATCTGTTTTCTCTGTTTGTTCATTTACAAAAATTTGTAATGGCAATGAAGCCATCTTAATCTCTTGAATCATTACCTGTCGCTGTATTTGTAGCTCTTTATTTAGCTCATTCATCTCAGTTTCCTTTTCATTTGACCATAATTTTGACTCATCAGGCTGTATCAATTTAATCAGATCAGTATCAGACTTCTCACTTACCAGAACTGAAGTCATCTCTGTTTCTTGCTGAGTTGCAATCCCTACTAATTCAATCTCGAGTACAATAGAATAAACCTTTTCAGTTAATGGGACCTTTAAAACTGCGGAATTAATTTCATCTTTCCTAAGTACAGGGACTGTCACTGTTTCCATAATTTTCATGGACTCCTTTAAATCATTTGATGAATTCACATAATCAGGAATATTAATTCCAGATGTACTAAGCATTTCATCATGCTTTTCTGTCGCATCAATTTTAGTAAAAGTCTGAGCTGGCACTTTATCAATCTGATCTGACACTTTTAGCGTTGCATTAATTTGCTCTAGGAGTCTTCGTGAATTTCTGTTCTGATCCATATTTACAACATCAATTGTACACTGATCAATATTTTCTACTCTGACACTTTTATTATTTATTTTCGCTAAATTTGGAATCTTTAATTTGCTCTCGCATTTGGCTACAACCTTTTTCATTTTCTTGTATAAGGAAGACATTTTCTTTAATTAATTTGGTAAATGTACTCTAAATTTTCCTTGCAATGTTCGCTGATCAATTAATTAATTAATTATCATCAGGTGTAGAAAATCTTATAATTTGGTAAATTTAATATATCTCCTAATTTACCTGTATTACTAAATTTAATTAACCTGTAAAGAAAAATATCAATTTGCAAAAACAGTAGCAACGCAAAATTTTTATTTATAATAATACCAACATATAATCACATGTGTTTTAAATGTACTTATTTTTCACTTACACACCTTCTGCAACGTATACCTGTGGAAAAAGAAAACCTAACTTGTTTTGCTTTAATTTACATATAATTTCTTGTTGCCACTTTGAACACAGTGCAACTTTCCTAATTACACCAGTAATGACAGTAACTAGCAAAAATGCTTGGAAATATTTATTTATTTAATTATGTTGTACTACTACTTAATATTGTATTAATTAATAATTAATGTCATCACTTTAATCACCTTTGATGTAATTAGCCTAATATATCTGCTATATTTATTCACTAATTAATAGTAAAATGTGTAGTTGTAATTTTCAAAAACAATTAATAGAATGAAGCTTTGGGCATTAATAATGTGAAAAACTAAATCTTTAGTAAAAAGTAAACAATATCAATCATCACGAGTGTTTTGACTAATCAGCATGTGACTGTACAGCGCTCAGCCAACCAGAATGCCCACCAAGTCTTGACCAATCCAGTCGCGGTCTCTCTATGACACTGCGTCGTCAGAGCCAATCATAATACTGTTCTTTTCTAACAACAGCAAACAGACCTCCCTCAACCAAGCCTCCCAATGGAAAAATTAATATTTAGGAAGCATAGCACAATCTTACTATCGCTTTAGGGCCAGCGCCCATCACAATAGCCAGCGCACAACAAAACACGAAGCTCAGGGCAATCAGGAATAATTCTAGACCTCGCCCAGACTTGGAACCACACACGGAGCTTCGCCCAATCAGAGCGCAGCTCCCCTGACAAGGACTAAAAGCGAAGCCTCGCCCAATAGCTCACGAGCCTCTTCAACCAATAAGGTCGCGGCCCCTGTATGACGCTGCGCGTCAACAGCCAATGGGTGCGCGGCCTTTCTATGACGCGCCGGAACTTCCACAAATCACAGCGCTGTCCCTTCGTGAATATTTCAAAGTCTGCACAAGTATTTCAAAGCCTGGCAAAGTCACAGAAAAGGTGTTACGTTTTATTTTATCTATCATGTATTCACTCGCCCACTTCAGTCATAACACCCCTCTCTACTGAAAACAGCAGTACCTTTACATCAATGGAAACCAAAGCGGACACTTTTTCTTTTTATTACCCGAGGACATTTGCAAACTTTACAGGCAGTATTAAGTATTAATTAACCCGAGCGCAGCCACTTCAGACACAGTAACGCTCACCAACTAATCATAGCGCTGCTCTTCAGTGATACTACGATATTTCAACCAACCAGATCGCGGCCTTGTTATGACACTACGGCCTCTTAACCAATGGGAACACAGCTCTTTTATGACGAGTCGGGATCAGAGCCAATAGAGAGGCGGCTCCTTCGTTCCCAACTCCCTTTTATTTCAATCTTTTTCTCTCGCGTTTAGCTATTATAGCGAGGAAAACAAAAGCGGCGGCTTAAATTTATGTTCGTGTGCTCTTGTTATATATTGGGGATCAGTCCATACTGACAGCAAATCCACTAAGACCTACCCTTTAATATGAAATTTAACTTTTAGGGACACTTGCTATATAATCACGGTAAAGCTTTGCTCTGATGCCATTATATGTCAACCAATCAGGGAGCTATTCTATGATGACAAGCCCAATCAGAGCGCGGCGGCTTTTACACACACGGCGCTGCTTCTACAGGTCTCTCCTTTCGCGCGCTCACTCGCAAACAGCCCCTCCCTTACGAAATGCTTTATAAACAATATTCACCAGTCGTTCTCACACTTCTGGTGTGAAGTAAAGAATCAAATTGGGCACACTTATAATTTAGAGAGAATTCATTTAGCAGTGACACACGCATTATTTATTTGCATCATTGCTTGCAAAAGAAATTTTAAAACGGGGACACTTGAATTTATAAGCAACTTGGATAATTGTGGTGATACACATCAACTAAATACCCGACCACCTAAATTAATATAATACTCTCACTGCTTTGTTGTGAGGCTTTTTGGCTTTTAACCAATCAGAGCCTAGCTTTTCTATGACGCTCCGGACGCCTTACCCAATCAGAGCGCGGCCACTCTGACGTAGGGAGCTGCTGCAGTTTCAGTCTCTCCCCACACGGTTTCACTCGCAATACCAGCCCCTCCCTTACAATTTTCGATCGGGGCACATTTTAATGGTTTTAAACTAAGGAGAACAATTTATTATTATTTTTAAAGCGTGGAATGTTTATAAAATGAATACTAATCGCTTTTTACTTATTTAAAAAATGTTTAACAACGTGGAATACCTTAATTATAGCCTAATTAACACAGAACATTCTAAAATGTTCCTGAATGTTTTAAAATAGCACAGTTCACCTTTTTATAAATTTCAACTATGCTGAACACTTTTGAATTGAATTTTATTAACGTGCAGAGCTTTTAAATGTATTTAAACACTGCACATCATCATAAAAAGTCTTAGAATGGTACAGACTTTATCCTGAACTTTCCTAAGTACCTTAAAATTACTTTTGGTACATTTTAGTGAATACATAAAACGAAACTCATCTGTCTGCTTCTCTAATTAGGATAGTTTACATACATTCAAGTATCCACACTTCGGAATAGACGGCGCTATTCACACTAAGGATAATTTACATTTGCCAGTAGAGCAACTCTTACCCTACCCTTCTAACACGTAAGAATATGAACTCATTTTCCTCTGAACGCACCGCGAAGTGACAGTATCTAAGAGTTCCACTTGAACATACCTTACAAAACAATCACGCACTTTCACACTGAAAATTCCCTAACTTCAGTCACACATGAAACCCGTACAGGACTCTCACCTGTTTATAGAAATCATGCACCGTTAGCAAAATAACACCGTTATCCGTACAGGGCTCTCACCTGTTTATAGATATAAAACATGTACCCGTACAGGACTCTAACCTGTTTATAGATAATCATGCACCGACATTACTCTGCCCTTCACTCAAGCTTGAATATAACTAATACTCTTATCACAGTGAGTTTTATGGAAGGCACTTTGTCCCTATTCTCATGCTGCTCTAATTTCTTAGAAAACCCTCACTATTACAAGATTCACACCTAGCCCTAAAACTGTGTTGCACGGCGACAACACTGTATTGCACGGCGACAATACTTCTGGTACACGGCGATACCAACAGTGATACTCGGCGATATCACAGAAACAGATCAGATATTCTGCATGACTACCTTCTCATCACACAGTTTTTGTACCGGTACACACATAGCACAAATTAAACAAACTCAACATGTGTTAAAACTTAATCCTATGATTTTACCAACATATATGTATCATGCATGTAACATGTATGTCAAAAACAACATATATAAACCGTCCGATGGCTACCAGAAATTGATCCAGCGCTCTCACCAAAATATTGCACAAATGACACTATCTACTACCACAAAACTTACACTACAACACTAGGCCCATAACAACAATAGAGCGCTTGAATCATGAGGCGATAAGATCTAAATATAGTTGTTTAAACCATCTGCAATAATCAAGACCAGCTTGTCATTTTAGAAAGTTTATTTTAACACATCTAGAAAAACTTAGGTTTTGGTATTTTATTAAACAAGCATTAGAAAATGTCATAAAGAAAGATTTATTCAGTATTAATAAAAAGAGCATAAATCAAGAATTATTATTCATTAGCAGGAATAAGTAAAATTAAGCATTTCCAAAATCCTAACTATCTCTCTGTCTCTACCCTCATCTCCTAGTAATAAAGTAATTAATAAAAATGTCTTTCCTCACATGTAAAGTCCATCAGCATAACATCGTCCTCCGGATTTCTCGAGCGTAAGCCAACTATGTGTTCTCTGAACCTATTCTTATACTCTAATTTTAGCTGAGCTAACTATTTTTCACATTTCAGCAGACGAATTCTAGTTCTCCATTGGCTGAGCCACCTCGTACCACAGTAAACTGTGACACCTCCTTCTTACATGCCCGGGCAAATTCACTAGTCCATTGTTCATGTAGAAGTCTTGGCAGCTTCTCCTTAGGCTGCTACATTTTGTAGCGACAGCTTCCTTTTAACCTTGAGCTAGTCAGCTCTGAACTCCCGTGGCACGTTTAGCAAACGTTAGCAAATTTCTCCAAAAAGTCATCTTTTTAGCAGTTCAATCCAAAACCTTTCAAAATAAAAGCTCAGAGGCCTTTTCCATCCTTTCAGAATTATTTTCACTTGAGCCATTTTCATCATTAGGCCTCTTTTCAAAGAGCGTCAATTTTCTGCGCCACCTTCCCTGCGTCACTTTTAAAAGGGTACTATTTTTCTGCAGCCATCTCTAAGCTTCACTTGTAAAACTATTATATAAACAAACACAAAGAATAATTAATGAAAGAAATACAGTTTGTTCTGTTGCCTCCCATCATTGCTAATAATTAACCCATTAGTCTAAATTACCTAGCAGTAAAGCACAAATAAAGCAGCATTTTATATCTACCAGTCTTCATGAATCCAGCAGGGTTCTTTATGCACCTATAAAGAATATAGTGACACCACATAGACAAGGGAAGCAAAATAAGCACATGCCATTATTTCAAAAACAGCTGCTATTAGTTATGACATGACGATAGACAAGATTAATTTATTATTTTCCACATACATAAGAATGCAACATAATGCACATTTATGAGCACACATGTTAGTTTCCCACGTGTTCTGTAATGTAATGTAACTTTAAACTAGGTTGAATTATTATACACACAGCACAAATTGTTAGCATTATTAATTTATTTATGGAAGTGTGACTTCACGGGTTTAAACAGAATTCTGTTTTCTATCCCGCTCCATCAGTGGGAGCCTGAAGTATTCCTCTGAGGTTTAGCGGGGCATGCATACTTGCCCAACCCCCTCCCAGCGCTCGTGGCACATGCAGTCTTTTGTGTCAAATTTGCTGCTCAGAAAGCCAACCAACTCAGTTGCTTTTTGGAAATCGAACGATATTTAGAAGGGGTGTTGAAAGTATTTTTTTTTAAATATTGTATATGACTCATTGGAAAAAGTTAAATTCTGTTTGTTTATTACCTTCAACCTCCTTTCAGTCCAACATCACTTCTTTTCTGTATACTATCGCTTTAAAGTCTCCCTTTTCATTCTCTTTTAATTACCTTCACTCCCTCACTCCTTATCTTTCACCAGCTTCACCTCTTTTACTCCACCTATCCACTTATCCATTCTCTTCCACCTTTTACCTGCGAGCACCAACTCGCTGAACTCTCTCCGCATTTTACGGCCTTCCTTTTCTCACCATTACATCTTTTTTTGCATTCACAGCTTTCCACTTTCCGGCCTTGTCCATCTTGCTAAAAACACCTACTCCCCTCTTCCTCTCTCTCTGCTGTCTCCGCTCACTCGGGCTGCACCCCGACCTTCCCTGCCCTCTCACCCCGCCCGCACCCTCTGCATTCCACTTGCCTCCCCACCTGTCCTCATTGCAGGGCTCTGTATAGCATCATTTCTCCATGCTCCCCCTCTGCCCACACTAATCAGAGGCCATGTAATCAATCCCTCGTGGCCAGGGATCATACTGTACAGAGAGACGCTTTCCGGGGTCGGCGTTGATTACATGGTCCCAGAGCTCTGCAAGGTATGTCATCCTTGATTTTTTTCATGTACACAATTGTGCATGCGAGCCTCCATCCACAACTCTCGCATAACAAGAGTTTAAAATACTGCATCGGCTGTCAGGGGCACAATTAGACACAAACTTTAGTGGGGGGACTAATAATTTGAACGGGGTGGGCTTTCTTCAGAACCCATGGACAGTTAGTTTTGTGGTCCTTTCACTCTTGTCTAAGGATACGTTGGTGTTTTTCTGCAGGCATGAGTCAGTTTGCCTCCTGTGCAACCATTCAATTCAACAACAACTGGTTCAAATATGTTCTCTCAATGTTTCAAGCTTTATTACAAATGTCACCAAAGAAGTGTTAATATTTCACTTCTGTTCTTGGATTTTCGTCACAATAAAATACAATGAACATAATCTTCCCAAAAGTTATTTACAAAAGTTTAAGCTATTGCCATTATATATTAAAATAACTTTTATTTAAGTATTAATTATTTAAAAAAAATATAAGCCATTGTTATTTGTAATATCAATACATCTAAGTCATGTAAATACAACACATATTGCATTACAAATGCTATAGATGTCACATTTGCGAAAGTTAAAACTATTGGCATTGTAAATGACAAAGCTATTAATTTAGCTATTTTCAAAACCAACACATAAATAAAAAAATTGTCATTTACAATACCAATAGCTCAAACTTTCCTAATGCGAGACCTATTGCATTGCAAATGCTTGTTTACTTTGTTATTATGCTTTTTATTCCATGTTTGCCTTATACAATCCTGATCATGCAAAGCGCTCTGATACCTCTGGGTCTAGCCAGTGGTATATAAAAACTTCTTCTTCAAGTCCCCCGCTACCGTAAAGCTCGCATCGGCGGCACCCGTTTCTCGGTGCTGGCCCCTCAGTATTGGAACAGTCTTCCATTCTCTATTCGATCAATTCCCACCTACCCGGCTTTCCGAAAAGCACTAAAAACCTTTCTTTTTCTTCAGGCCTTCCCTGGTTAGTCCCACTGTCTGCAGTGCCGAACCCGTTTTTTTTCCCCTTCCCTTCCCTTCCCTTTCCCCCCACCCCCTCCCTCCTCTCCCCCTTACCCCCCAGCGCCAGGAAGCCGCTTGGCCACAGTGCGCTTAATTAAGTTCTTTTTTCATTTCATTTCATTTCAATAAACATATCTTGTATGAGAAAGAAGACTGTTCAATAAACCTTTTTATTGAAAATGCCTGTCTATCTATTTCTCTACAAACTCTGTTGAAACGAAGCATGCACGACTGACTGAGTGAAATACTTATCTATTGGTTCTGCGACTCTAGAGATATATTTCTTATTCTTGGGAAACAAAGTTGTCATGTTTATGCAGTTGTCAGAAACTAATCCCTTCTTGTGAATTCGAGAAAGTTTCTAGTGACCTCTGAGCCAGTGGCACTCACATTAAGTTTAGTATATTCGATAGAGACCTTGTCGACCTCGGTCCTATGTCTAATCTATAGGATGTATTATTCCAATGCACAGTGCCTATTGGGAATATACAGCCTGATTCATCATACTCCCGTTTTGCGAGCCCCTAATAGCGATTCATAAGGAATCGCTATTAAGGACTTGCAAAACGGGATTCATGTAGAAATTGCATAAAGAAATGCGATTCCTACACATTCCTTATTTGCGATTAGCAAATTGCTAATCGCAAATAAGGAATAACTCCCCATGCATTCCTATGGGCCTACAGGCCCATAGGAATGCATGGGGAGTTATTCCTTATTTGCGATTAGCAATTAGCTAATCGCAAATAAGGATGCGATTTCAAGGGTGCAGGGGTGTCCAAAGGACACCCTGTAGCACCCCTGAAATGTAATCTACATTGGTGTTGCGCACACACATGTCCAAAGGACATGTGTGTGTGTAACATGCAACTTAGAAAAATGCATTTAAATGCATTTTTCTAAGTTTTTGCTATTTACCGAGAGGTCTGACCTCTCGGTAAATAGCGGCCCAAAATTGCATTTTCGCAATTTTAAAATGCTTCATGAATTGCATTTAAGGAATCTCAAATAGAGATTCCTTAAATACAATTCTTCGCAAACGTGCGAATTCTTAAATAGCGAATTTTGCATTTGGGATGATGAATCCCAAATGCAAAAATTGCACTCGCAAAAGGCAAGATTCTGAGAATCTTGCCCTTTGCGAGTGCAATTTAGCTTGATGAATCAGGCTGATAGAAACTACACTACAATTTTACCATGGCACCTTGTTTGCCAACATGCATTAGCAACTTGTCAGACCCCTATTTCTTAAATGTTTTTTTTTTTGGTCCTCATTTACCACCATGGTTTCAAGTGTAGCCGTAGGTGAGAATACCACATGCTGTCACAGTATATAAACTGGCAGGGATTATTTTACATGGAATACTAACATCCCTCAGCAGTGACGCTTCCTTGAGTGAGTCCCTTGCTCTCTTTGCCACTGGATTCAAGCAAGCCGGGCTGAAGATGGCTGAAATGCCAGAAACCAGTCCTCGGAAGCTTGTTTACGGTCCAGGGAAGGCATGGCTTGCAGTTCGGGCTGGACTGTTCCCATGAGGCACAGGGTCAGACTGATTTGCATATGGCCATGTCTGAACTGGGGTGGCAGAGTGGGCTAAAAAACGGTGATAGATTAAACCCAGATCTGTTGACTGGGTGTGAGTGTTTGATTTGTTCAGATGCTCCGTCCATCACCACCCCATTTGTACCACTTTGTTTGCCATAAGTTGGCAGGTATGCTCAGACGTGAGTCCCTTGCTCACTTTGCCACTGGATTCAAGCAAGTCGGGCTGAAGATGGCTGAAATGCCCAAAAAACGGTCCTCGGACGTTTGTTTCCGGTCCAGGGAAGGCATGGCTTGGCAGTTCGGGCTGGACTGTTCCCATGAGGCACAGGGTCAGAGTGATTTGCATATGGCCATGTCTGAACTGGGGTGGCAGAGTGGGCTAAAAAACGGTGATGGATTAAACCCAGATCTGTTGACTGGGTGTGAGTGTTTGATTGGTTCAGATGCTCCGTCCATCACCACCCCATTTGTACCACTTCCTTCCAGAGGCAAACACCAATGAAACCGAAAAAAAAGTATGAAACAAGGTGACTATTACTGCCATTAGGTACTGGGATTCCAACCGGACAAAGGCATTGCAGGAAGATTGAACCACAGCTGCATAATCATCGGACCAGGGGAAAATAAAAAGTAAGAAAAAACCCTTGCCAACTTAGTGCTCCCAGTCCAACAAATGCCAGAATGCTCTCTTATCTTGGTTCCCAGCCCTAGCCAGATCTAGTCTAGACAGCTGCAAGACTGAAGCGTACCATTCATTGAGAGAAGGTGGTGCAGGGTCTTTCCATTTTTTACAGATTTCCCTTCTGGCAAGTAAGATGGAATAAAACAGCAGGCTTTTGGCCGGGCTCTGGACCCCATCCATGACCCCAAAGATCACAAGAGGGGGCTCTACCACCACTTGAAAGCCCAACGATGCGGTAAGTGTGTTACTTATAGCGTCTCAAAATGGAGCCAAGCGGGGACATTCAAAAAACATGTGGGCATTCGAGGCAGCTACCAAGCCACACTTGGCACAAGCCACTGGGTTCCCTTGAGAAAATTTTGACAGTCTATGTGGGGAATAATATGCTCTATGAAAAGTAAAAAGATGGTTCCTACATAACCATGCAGGCTTAACGATGTCCCACAAAACTTTACACGATGTAATCCACAGATCTTGCACATTGCGACCGGCAAATAAGGGACCCCACAGCAACTCTGGTAGTCGAAAATCGCCATCCACGTCTTCCTGGATCAGATTGTACCATAGGGAGATCTCCTTTTTGGCAGGAGGTTTGTCTACTAGTAGGGATACTAACTGACTGTGTCCGCCAAGTGGGAATCTGTTCCCACGGGAGGGCCGGGAGTTGTAAGAATGGGCCCAACTAGCAATTTGCATGTATTTAAACCTTGAAAGATTTGGACCGATTTTATTCTTTAAACATTCCCATGGGAGCAAGCACCCTTCCATAAATAGATCACCCCAAACCTCCAACCCTGCTTCCTTTAACGGAACAACTAAACTGTCTCCCAGCCACCCAGGGCTCTCAGGAAGACTACTACAGAAGTACCACAACTTTATTGACATCGTCAGTTTAGCCCATGTTTTTGCCATCCCCTGCAAGACATTCAGTTTGATCTTCTTAAAGAACTTTGGGGTCGCCAAATTTAAACAGGAAGCCTGACTGACCAACTCCTTCCCCTTTAAGCAGAGCTGAAAACAAGGTCCCAACTCCAAAGTCTATAGGCATCTTTAACAGCATTCGGCATGGGAAAGCTGGAACGCCCATGCATACATTTGCAGATCCGGAGGTGCCAACCCGCCTTTCTCCCTGCGTCGCCTAAGTTTCTTCCAAGCAATCCTTGGGAGATGCTTATCCCAAATAAAGGAAGTAATTTCCCCCTGTAGTTTTACTAATAAAGATGGATCAAAATAAAGAGGAATGGTATTAAATAAAAAGGAAACTTTAGGTAAGATGGTCATTTTGATCAAATTGACTCTACCTAATAGAGATAGTGGAAGTTGTGCCCATAATCGCATACGTTTGCGACAAACCTTTGCAACAGCTGCAAAATTAGTTACAGCAATTTGATTGATGTCTTTCACAATATTGAGACCTAGATAACGCATACTAGAACCAGGCTGTATACTAGTATCACAGTCATCATCATTCCAGACCATCATCTCGTTTTTTGAGGCATTAACCTCATACCCAGAGATTTCCCCAAATTCCAGAGCCGCCTTGAGTACTGCGGGAAGTGCAGTGCGTGCCTCTGATGAAAAGATAAGAACATCGTCCACGTACAGGGCCACTTTCCTCTCCCATCCCCTATAGATAAAGGGTTTGATGTTTATATCCTCCCTCAACCGTTGAGCGAAGGGTTCAATATATAGATCGAATAGGAGAGAGGAGAGTGGGCAGCCCTGCCGCATCCCCCTTGTGATGTTAAAGGGGTCCGATAAATCTCCATTGACCAAAACACGAGCTGTAGGGCTCTGATACAGAAGACTGACAACCCGGCGGAAACCCTCACCGATGTTAAACTTGGCCAACGGCCCGACAGGTACAACCAATTTGCCCTGTCGAAGGCCTTGGTGGCATCCAGCGTGAGAGCCACCAGGGGTAGGGCCTCGGCTGTTGCCATGTCGATAGCCCCTATCAGGTCATATATCAGCTCATATAGTTGACGGCCCTTAACAAACCCCTTCTGATCGTGATGTAAAATATCAGGGGCCACCAACGCCAGCCTCTTTGTGAGAACCGTAGCAAAGATTTTATAATCTACGTTTAGTATTGAAATTGGCTTGTAAGATCCACAACACAAAGCTGGCTTCCCTGGTTTCAGGATCAGGGTGATTGAAGCGCTATACCAGGATGCAGGGGGTCGAAGGCCATCCTGTAAGATTTGATTAAATAAGATGGTGAGAAGGGATACTGTTAGATTTGGGGGTCTCTGGTTGGCGCAAGTATGCACTTGTGACAAGCAGGGACCCTCTCCTCTAAGTCAGGGCGAAGGATGACCCCTTAGAATTACCCTTGCTCACCTTCTAGGTGTGTGGCGTGAGCAGCCAAGGCTATTCTTCAGGCGTTATTTCGTTAAGCATTTGTGATCACACACACAGTAAAATGCACCAATCCCCCCACAAATGGACACCGGGCTTTGGATATATAAAAATATGTTCTCTTTATGTAAAAATATACCTTCAGGTATGACTTATCACAAGACCAATAATAACGTTTGAATTTGGGCCACAAGATTGTAATTAGGCAAGCGTTTTTCAGTTACAGTTCAAATGTTTCTTCTTCAGTTCAATTCGCTTAGAGACAGTTCTTATCTTATAATCCTTAGGGGCCTCTTGCCCCGTTTCGGGTTGATATGGGACTCCCAAGCGCCTTTGTGCGCTTCGCTATAAACCAAAACGAGCACCACTATTGCCACACTACTTATACTTTGGATCATGGATGATCGCTCGAATTACTGAACCAAACAGTAACTCTCAGGAGATATTTTTATCCGGAGTTAATCCAACAAATTTTATTAATTTTGCATCAACAATATCATATAAATGAACAATTTTTCTTGTTTAAATACAAACAACACATATTTGGCTCCACATCACTTGTAAAAGGACAATTATTTACAGACAAGGAGACAATTTTAAACAAACTACCAGCTTTCATTCAAACACTCATACATAACGACACATTGATATATACACACAAATAGAAATCACAATTACACAACAATATTTACAATTTCCTGAATTAGAAAAAATAGCATTGGAAAAGAGCAAATGAAAAGTTTTGAAATGCTTGATAAATCAATAGAATATTCCTAATGCTGGGTAGAGGGGGTCTACGCGTTTCGATAACCCCTTGTTGTGGGGAAATCTCATCAGGACCATGTGCCTGTAAATGGAGAACAAGAATGAATCAACCAGGGGGTAGAAAAACCATGCCTCTGACACTACAGTGGGGGGCGGGGAAACTAATCCTACCTCTTAGTTGCTCGGTTTTCTCTTGCTTGGAGAAACTGAAACAAAAATGGGGCCTCTTTAGTCTCTAATTGGGGGAGGGCTATTACACTCTCTTCATACACACACTCATACGTGAATACTCACATATTTAAACGCTTGCCGCGATTTAGTCGAAATCCAAGTTTTTCAGGATTGGAGGAAGTGGAGATCTAAAAGAATAGAGGGGCTTGTCAGAGCACGGTGACATTTGCGCTCGCTCCTACCGTTGCTGAGGGTGGAGGGGGGACGACTTACTTATTTACAGCATGTGCGTCGGTCGGGTTGTAGTTCCCGGGGCTGACGGAGAATCTTCTCGTTTCAGTGTTCTAAAACAAAGGGTAGACTTAGATCAGGTCTCTGCCTGTTGGGCTCTTCGCCTCGCGGTTTCGGTCTCTCACTGCGCTTAAAGTTTGAAGTTTACCTGAATGGTTCTCTTGTGCTGAATCTATCAGGGGGTCCACGCTCTTCGGTCTCTGACAGCTAATGCAGGGGCCGGTGCCATCCAATCGGTATTGCTACTCTCGCGTCTCTTCGTTTTCTTTACTTCCTGATTCCGGGGATTGTGGGGAATGTAGTTTAGTTGTCGGTCGTCATGGAGACGGTGTTTGGTTTGGGGTCTAGTTGAATCAAACCAATGTGCAGCCGACCTCGCAGTCCACAGCGGAGGCAGCGGACCACTTTGGACTATATTCATATTCATTAGAGTGTCGGCAGTATTCCATCTGGGGTATTTACAAGCGATAAATCTCAGAGAGTTCATTCAGACCGCTTGTCGCTGTGTTAAACTTGACAATTAACATGGCTTCGTTGCGTGATAACTTATCCTCAATATCACCACCTCTGAAGTCTTTTTCAATTTTAGCGATCACCGTCCATTTCAGGTCCTCTAGCGTATGCTCATGATTCTTCCAGTGATTCACTAGAGGGGCAGTTGTGACATTCTTTTTTATTCGCGATTTGTGTTGGGTAATTCGGCATCTCACCTCCTGGCTTGTTTTGCCGATGTACAACATGTCGCAAGGGCATCTTATGCCATATATCACATATCTTGACTTGCAATTTGTAAATTTTACGTGTTTCCAGAATTGTTGCTTATGTTGAAACAAGCTCCCTTCTTCGGTACTAGAACAACAAATGCAGGATCCGCATTTATGGTGTCCTTGGATTGGTGGTAATCCTAGCATCGTGCCAATTGTCGGTGTAGTCTTCTTCATTGCTGCACGCACCAAATGGTTGGCAATGCTTTGATCTTTCTTGAAGGCAAACAATGGCTTCTCTTTCAGTGTCTCGTCAATATTCTCCACCAGATGCCAATTTTGTAAGATGGTTTTTTTTAACATGTTGGAATTGGGGCAAAATGTGGAGACGCATACTATCCTATTGAGTGTTGGTTTTTCCTTTTTCACTAGGAGTGTATCACGAGGAATCCACCAAACTCTCTTCATTGTTCTTCTTAGCAATTTTCTGGGATAGCCTCTTAAAGCTAAATTGTCTGTCAAGTTGGTGGCGTGGAACATATATTCGTCCTTAAAATGGCAATTTCTTTTAATCCGCAAATATTGTCCAAATGGGAGGTTTTCTTTTAAATTCCGCGGATGATTGCTTTTAAAATGTAAAGCCTTGTTTCTGTCTGTCTGTTTTTTATACAATGTGGTCACCAAGCCTCCATCTGTTGGATAAACCTCGACGTCGAGGAACGGCATTTTAACTTTTGAGAAGCTCATGCTGAATTTAATTTCCTCTGTTCTTGAGTTGAGCCACTCGTGAAATTTCTTTAGATCTTCTTCTGTCCCTTTCCATGTCATAAAGACGTCATCGATATATCGACTCCAGCTGGTGATTTGATCTACGAATGGATTTGACTGGTACACAAATCTTTCTTCGTATAAAGCCATAAAGAGCACAGCCAATTCTGGGGCGAAAGGACACCCCATGGCTACTCCGCTTGTCTGATAGAAAAATTCCCCATTGAAGTTAAAATAGTTCTTTTTTAACGCCAATGTCGCTAACTGCATGATAAAGTCCGTTGGTACTCTGATGGGTCTGGGTCTTTGATCCAAGAAAAACTGGATTGCGTCCAGACCGTCACTCTGAGGAATCTGGGTGTACAATGAAGAAACATCCATTGTTACTAAGAAGTCTTCATTTTGTTCAAAGGGAATGGTAGGGAGTTTGTTAATAAAATCAGTTGTATCACGGAGGAATGATTTAACTTCGGACATAAAAGGTTTAAAAAAGAAGTCAACAAACTTGGACACCGGTTCAAATAATGATTCACAGCCGGAGACGATTGGTCTTCCGGGAGGGGCGTTTATGTCCTTATGGATTTTCGGTAAGACATAAAACAATGGTATTCGTGGATTATTACATTTGAGATATTCAAACTCTTTCTTCCCAATAATTCCCTCGATCAAGCCTTTGTCCAGAATTGGGTTCAGTTGTTGTTGCAATTCTGTAGTGGGGTCTTTCGCTATTTTCCTATAGCACCTGGGGTTGTTGAGTTGACTCATCACTTCTACTATGTATTTTTCAGTGTCCCATACTACAATCGAACCTCCTTTGTCCGCCTGTTTAATTGTAACTGACGTATCCTTTTTGAGATTGTCTAGGGCACTTTTTTCCGATTGTGTGATGTTAAATTTTGTCCAATTACGTTTTTCTTCCATTTTAGTTATGGCCGATAGGATTGTTTTTTCAAAGGTGATAATTTCTTTTGCAACTTTATTTCCTGGTGGACAAAATGTTGACTTTTTTCTCAGTCCTGTGACCTCCAATGGTGGGTTGAACGTTGTTAGTGCAAAGAAAGATTTTAATTAAATTTTCCGACAAAATTCGAGTGCCTCCATTTTGAGTTTCACAAAATTGGTATGTCGCATGGGGACAAAGGAGAGACCTTTTTCCAAAATACTAGTTTCTGATGAAGTGAGGACTTTATTTGACAAATTGAAGATCGGGGAGGCTACCAGTTTTTGTAGTTCTGCCTCCGGGTCGACATTTCCCATGGCTGATTGTAACGTGGGCGTGCTCGGTTTTGTGGTTGGCCTCTTCCTAAAAAAGGAGCCGACGATGGTCCTGGTTGTTGTTGGAATGCTCCTCTTTTATTAGCGCCTCTTCTTTGATTGTCACTCTCACCCTCACTACTGCTTGATGCGGACGAAGTGTCTGAAAAGGAAATACATTTATTCGTTGATCGTCCTTGGTATTCTCCCAGATATTTCCTTGAATCGGGTCTAGAATAGAAATCTGTTTGCAGATACGGATATGTTTTCTCAAGATTGAAGTTCTTTTTATCCCGTTGGAACTGATTTTCCTTTTGGTTTATCGTGTAATCCTTGAATTCTAAGATGTCCTTTTCAACTTTTTCCAGTAATGTTTTTGCGTCCGTGATAAGTTGATTTTGTTGTATCTCGCTTTCCAAGGTTTTTATCTCTTCCAGTTGTTGCAATGAGATTCTTTGAGCTGTCTCGACCGTTAGGACCATAAGGTCTCGGCTACACTTGGTCTCGATAAAACTGTATCCCTGTTTATAAATCGGGTCGTCTGTGAATATCACGGGGATATTTTTTATCTGCAATCCTCCTGGTATTGTGCCACCTCTCAAGTGCTGGAGGAGGAAATGACCATGCAGATCTGTGCGAATTTGTTTTTTCTTTAGCCTTAAGAGTTTATCAGTTTCGTTCTGGTTTCTAGCAGATGAACTCAAGGTCACTGAAGTGAACAGGGGGGGGGTTTCCAATAGATTTTTTATGTGCTCTTCACTGTAGGCAAATGTTTGATTTTCAGACATACTGTGCACCACTCACTCACAATCACTCTAATCAATGTACAACACTAACTGCAACACAACACAAATAACTTTATACCACCGTATTTCAACAGCTCCAGTCGGGGCCTGAAAAAACCTCGCAGAAAGCCTTCTGCTAAAGTACCATTACCAAGACAGGGTCTGGGCTCACTGGCAATAAGGACAAGCCTCAAAATCCAATAACTATAAACCAAAACGAGCACCACTATTGCCACACTACTTATACTTTGGATCATGGATGATCGCTCGAATTACTGAACCAAACAGTAACTCTCAGGAGATATTTTTATCCGGAGTTAATCCAACAAATTTTATTAATTTTGCATCAACCATATCATATAAATGAACAATTTTTCTTGTTTAAATACAAACAACACATATTTGGCTCCACATCACTTGTAAAAGGACAATTATTTACAGACAAGGAGACAATTTTAAACAAACTACCAGCTTTCATTCAAACACTCATACATAACGACACATTGATATATATACACAAATAGAAATCACAATTACACAACAATATTTACAATTTCCTGAATTAGAAAAAATAGCATTGGAAAAGAGCAAATGAAAAGTTTTGAAATGCTTGATAAATCAATAGAATATTCCTAATGCTGGGTAGAGGGGGTCTACGCGTTTCGATAACCCCTTGTTGTGGGGAAATCTCATCAGGACCATGTGCCTGTAAATGGAGAACAAGAATGAATCAACCAGGGGGTAGAAAAACCATGCCTCTGACACTACAGTGGGGGGCGGGGAAACTAATCCTACCTCTTGATCCAAAGTATAAGTAGTGTGGCAATAGTGGTGCTCGTTTTGGTTTATAGTTATTGGATTTTGAGGCTTGTCCTTATTGCAAGTGAGCCCAGACCCTGTCTTGGTAATGGTACTTTAGCAGAAGGCTTTCTGCGAGGTTTTTTCAGGCCCCGACTGGAGCTGTTGAAATACGGTGGTATAAAGTTATTTGTGTTGTGTTGCAGTTAGTGTTGTACATTGATTAGAGTGATTGTGAGTGAGTGGTGCACAGTATGTCTGAAAATCAAACATTTGCCTACAGTGAAGAGCACATAAAAAATCTATTGGAAACCCCCCCCCGTTCACTTCAGTGACCTTGAGTTCATCTGCTAGAAACCAGAACGAAACTGATAAACTCTTAAGGCTAAAGAAAAAACAAATTCGCACAGATCTGCATGGTCATTTCCTCCTCCAGCACTTGAGAGCTGGCACAATACCAGGAGGATTGCAGATAAAAAAATATCCCCGTGATATTCACAGACGACCCGATTCATAAACAGGGATACAGTTTTATCGAGACCAAGTGTAGCCGAGACCTTATGGTCCTAACGGTCGAGACAGCTCAAAGAATCTCATTGCAACAACTGGAAGAGATAAAAAACCTTGGAAAGCGAGATACAACAAAATCAACTTATCACGGACGCAAAAACATTACTGGAAAAAGTTGAAAAGGACATCTTAGAATTCAAGGATTACACGATAAACCAAAAGGAAAATCAGTTCCAACGGGATAAAAAGAACTTCAATCTTGAGAAAACATATCCGTATCTGCAAACAGATTTCTATTCTAGACCCGATTCAAGGAAATATCTGGGAGAATACCAAGGACGATCAACGAATAAATTTATTTCCTTTTCAGACACTTCGTCCGCATCAAGCAGTAGTGAGGGTGAGAGTGACAATCAAAGAAGAGGCGCTAATAAAAGAGGAGCATTCCAACAACAACCAGGACCATCGTCGGCTCCTTTTTTAGGAAGAGGCCAACCACAAAACCGAGCACGCCCACGTTACAATCAGCCATGGGAAATGTCGACCCGGAGGCAGAACTACAAAAACTGGTAGCCTCCCCGATCTTCAATTTGTCAAATAAAGTCCTCACTTCATCAGAAACTAGTATTTTGGAAAAAGGTCTCTCCTTTGTCCCCATGCGACATACCAATTTTGTGAAACTCAAAATGGAGGCACTCGAATTTTGTCGGAAAATTAAAATAAAATCTTTCTTTGCACTAACAACGTTCAACCCACCATTGGAGGTCACAGGACTGAGAAAAAAGTCAACATTTTGTCCACCAGGAAATAAAGTTGCAAAAGAAATTATCACCTTTGAAAAAACAATCCTATCGGCCATAACTAAAATGGAAGAAAAACGTAATTGGACAAAATTTAACATCACACAATCGGAAAAAAGTGCCCTAGAGAATCTCAAAAAGGATACGTCAGTTACAATTAAACAGGCGGACAAAGGAGGTTCGATTGTAGTATGGGACACTGAAAAATACATAGTAGAAGTGATGAGTCAACTCAACAACCCCAGGTGCTATAGGAAAATAGCGAAAGACCCCACTACAGAATTGCAACAACAACTGAACCCAATTCTGGACAAAGGCTTGATCGAGGGAATTATTGGGAAGAAAGAGTTTGAATATCTCAAATGTAATAATCCACGAATACCATTGTTTTATGTCTTACCGAAAATCCATAAGGACATAAACGCCCCTCCCCGAAGACCAATCGTCTCCGGCTGTGAGTCATTATTTCAACCGGTGTCCAAGTTTGTTGACTTCTTTTTGAAACCTTTTATGTCCGAAGTTAAATCATTCCTCCGTGATACAACTGATTTTATTAACAAACTCCCTACCATTCCCTTTGAACAAAATGAAGACTTCTTAGTAACAATGGATGTTTCTTCATTGTACACCCAGATTCCTCAGCGTGACGGTCTGGACGCAATCCAGTTTTTCTTGGATCAAAGACCCAGACCCATCAGAGTACCAACGGACTTTATCATGCAGTTAGCGACATTGGCGTTAAAAAAGAACTATTTTAGCTTCAATGGGGAATTTTTCTATCAGACAAGCGGAGTAGCCATGGGGTGTCCTTTCGCCCCAGAATTGGCTGTGCTCTTTATGGCTTTATACGAAGAAAGATTTGTGTACCAGTCAAATCCATTCGTAGATCAAATCACCAGCTGGAGTCGATATATCGATGACGTCTTTATGACATGGAAAGGGACAGAAGAAGATCTAAAGAAATTTCACGAGTGGCTCAACTCAAGAACAGAGGAAATTAAATTCAGCATGAGCTTCTCAAAAGTTAAAATGCCGTTCCTCGACGTCGAGGTTTATCCAACAGATGGAGGCTTGGTGACCACATTGTATAAAAAACAGACAGACAGAAACAAGGCTTTACATTTTAAAAGCAATCATCCGCGGAATTTAAAAGAAAACCTCCCATTTGGACAATATTTGCGGATTAAAAGAAATTGCCATTTTAAGGACGAATATATGTTCCACGCCACCAACTTGACAGACAATTTAGCTTTAAGAGGCTATCCCAGAAAATTGCTAAGAAGAACAATGAAGAGAGTTTGGTGGATTCCTCGTGATACACTCCTAGTGAAAAAGGAAAAACCAACACTCAATAGGATAGTATGCGTCTCCACATTTTGCCCCAATTCCAACATGTTCAAAAGAACCATCTTACAAAATTGGCATCTGGTGGAGAATATTGACGAGACACTGAAAGAGAAGCCATTGTTTGCCTTCAAGAAAGATCAAAGCATTGCCAACCATTTGGTGCGTGCAGCAATGAAGAAGACTACACCGACAATTGGCACGATGCTAGGATTACCACCAACCCAAGGACACCATAAATGCGGATCCTGCATTTGTTGTTCTAGTACCGAAGAAGGGAGCTTGTTTCAACATAAGCAACAATTCTGGAAACACGTAAAATTTACAAATTGCAAGTCAAGATATGTGATATATGGCATAAGATGCCCTTGCGACATGTTGTACATCGGCAAAACAAGCCAGGAGGTGAGATGCCGAATTACCCAACACAAATCGCGAATAAAAAAGAATGTCACAACTGCCCCTCTAGTGAATCACTGGAAGAATCATGAGCATACGCTAGAGGACCTGAAATGGACGGTGATCGCTAAAATTGAAAAAGACTTCAGAGGTGGTGATATTGAGGATAAATTATCACGCAACGAAGCCATGTTAATTGTCAAGTTTAACACAGCGACAAGCGGTCTGAATGAACTCTCTGAGATTTATCGCTTGTAAATACCCCAGATGGAATACTGCCGACACTCTAATGAATATGAATATAGTCCAAAGTGGTCCGCTGCCTCCGCTGTGGACTGCGAGGTCGGCTGCACATTGGTTTGATTCAACTAGACCCCAAACCAAACACCGTCTCCATGACGACCGACAACTAAACTACAATCCCCACAATCCCCGGAATCAGGAAGTAAAGAAAACTAAGAGACGCGAGAGTAGCAATACCGATTGGATGGCACCGGCCCCTGCATTAGCTGTCAGAGACCGAAGAGCATGGACCCCCTGATAGATTCAGCACAAGAGAACCATTCAGGTAAACTTCAAACTTTAAGCGCAGTGAGAGACCGAAACCGCGAGGCGAAGAGCCCAACAGGCAGAGACCTGATCTAAGTCTACCCTTTGTTTTAGAACACTGAAACGAGAAGATTCTCCGTCAGCCCCGGGAACTACAACCCGACCGACGCACACGCTGTAAATAAGTAAGTCGTCCCCCCTCCACCCTCAGCAACGGTAGGAGCGAGCGCAAATGTCACCGTGCTCTGACAAGCCCCTCTATTCTTTTAGATCTCCACTTCCTCCAATCCTAAAAAACTTGGATTTCGACTAAATCGCGGCAAGCGTTTAAATATGTGAGTATTCACGTATGAGTGTGTGTATGAAGAGAGTGTAATAGCCCTCCCCCAATTAGAGACTAAAGAGGCTCCATTTTTGTTTCAGTTTCTCCAAGCAAGAGAAAACCGAGCACCTAAGAGGTAGGATTAGTTTCCCCGCCCCCCACTGTAGTGTCAGAGGCATGGTTTTTCTACCCCCTGGTTGATTCATTCTTGTTCTCCATTTACAGGCACATGGTCCTGATGAGATTTCCCCACAACAAGGGGTTATCGAAACGCGTAGACCCCCTCTACCCAGCATTAGGAATATTCTATTGATTTATCAAGCATTTCAAAACTTTTCATTTGCTCTTTTCCAATGCTATTTTTTCTAATTCAGGAAATTGTAAATATTGTTGTGTAATTGTGATTTCTATTTGTGTGTATATATCAATGTGTCGTTATGTATGAGTGTTTGAATGAAAGCTGGTAGTTTGTTTAAAATTGTCTCCTTGTCTGTAAATAATTGTCCTTTTACAAGTGATGTGGAGCCAAATATGTGTTGTTTGTATTTAAACAAGAAAAATTGTTCATTTATATGATATTGTTGATGCAAAATTAATAAAATTTGTTGGATTAACTCCGGATAAAAATATCTCCTGAGAGTTACTGTTTGGTTCAGTAATTCGAGCGATCATCCATGATCCAAAGTATAAGTAGTGTGGCAATAGTGGTGCTCGTTTTGGTTTATAGTTATTGGATTTTGAGGCTTGTCCTTATTGCCAGTGAGCCCAGACCCTGTCTTGGTAATTTGTGCGCTTCGCAGCGCTCCTCCAGGCACCGCACGGAAAGGAAACCCCGGGCCCTACCAAGGCTCACGCTTTAGGCGTGAGCGGACCAACGCGGCGTACGCTTCTCGGCAGAGGGACGAAGCGTACTCGTTGGGGAGGGAGAGGCAGGCGCACCAGGTCTCCCGACGGGGAAAGGTGAGACGTACTTGGCAGGAGCCCCTCAGATTACGGCTCTAATTGCACTCACCGGTGGTTGTGGAATACTACGCTGTGGGCGTATCCTGCGATCGCACGTTGCACCCAGAGGTCAGGAAGGGATGCGCAGGCTGCAGGCACAATCCGGGTTGAGCCGTTGGGGAAAACGGAACGGTGCGGACCCCAAGTCCGTGAAGAGATCTTTAGCAAGTGTTCCGCAGGTTCCAGGGAGGTCAGAACCACACGCACTCCTTCAGTGCGTGGCGAGGGGAGCCTTCGGGTTCTCAGTGGCGGCGGCTTTCGAGAGGCAGGTGCGGCCCAGCTCCTCTGGTACGGTCCATACTGGGGGCGCTTCAGGGGGGCGGCACGGCCTCTTTCCGGGCCAGAGAGTGAAGCTGGGCGGCTGGGTACGCTGGAGACGTACGGCGGCGGCCCGGGGCATAAATTGCGCTCGTCAGGGAAATTCCAGCGGGAGGGGCGAGCGAGGGCACACAGCACACTCCGTTAACAGTCGGCAACAGGGGAGCAGGCGGCCTGGTCCACGGGGAAGAGAGCGACTCTGCACGAGCGGGGCTCTCACAGGACACGGGCGGCCAGGCTCCTGGGTGTCACGGCCCTAGGAGGGGGCGAAGGGGGCACAAGGTCTCAGCTCCAGCAGGAGAATGCTCACGGAGAGATGAGAGCGAGCGAAGGCACCAAGAACCCACTAGTCCTGGGGTTCAGTTCAGGGGGCAAGCTCAAACAAGCCCTTGGAGAATGTTTCAAAGCACAAGTCTACAAAGTCTTTTCAAAGTCTTTTCCTCTCCTTCCTCAGCAAGGCAATCAGCAGGCCAGTCCTTCCAGCGTCTTCTTCTCCTTCTAGTTGGGCAGAGGTTCTTTGTGGGAAACACGATTCTGATTTACAAGGAGCAGGGCTCCTACTTTTATACAGATTTTTCTTTGTTCTCACAGGCCAGGGGGCCCTTTACATAACTTCATTCAGTCTCTGAGCACTTGTTGGGTGTACTCTGGCTTCTGCTTTCAGTGTGAGGGACAGGCCCATCAGACGCTCCACAGGAGGTGGAGCCAGCATTGTGGGGACAGGGGCAGCCAGGAGTACCTTGATGACAGTGCTTCGCCCTTCCTGGGCCAGGTGCTGGCTGAGTCATCAGTCGCTCCCCAGGGGGCGGAGCCAGCATTGTGGTGGCAGAGCACAGCCCTATTCAGAGTCCAGGGGCACTCCCACCTCCCACTAAAGTGTAATCCTTGCATTCACCACCTGTCATCCCCCAGCCCTGTCACTCACATAACCCAGACAGTCAGATACACATCCAAGCAGGGGCGGGCTGAAATGGTTAGGCAAGCAAATGCTAACTTTCTAAAAGTAGCATTTGCAAACCCAGGATATTAAAATAAACTTTACTAAAAGAAGTATTTTATTATTCTAAGCTCAGGCATACTAAACTTTATTTTCTACCATGTTCCCTGAGCCTGCTGGGATTATAGAGTGTAATAATTCCAGCAGCCCATCTGGCCTAAAGAGAACAGGTAGCTTTACAATAGTGAAAAACGAATTTGGCAGTAATTCACTATTAGGACATGCCACACTCATCAGAGCATGTCCTACGTTACACTTACAATGCACCCTGCGCTTGGGCCTACCATAGGGGTGACTAATATGAAGTTAAGGGAAGGTTTAGAGGCTGGCAAGTGTGTGCACTTGCCCAGCCAGCATGACAGTACCAGACTGCACGCAGGTTCTGCAAAGGCAGACCCTAGACACATTTTTAAAAGGCTGCTTCTGTGGGTGGCGCAACCAGCGCTGCAGGCCCACTAGCAGTATTGGCATTCACAAGCCCTGGCACTCCTGGTGCACTTTACTGGGGACTGATAGTAAATCCAATGAACCAATCATGGAAATCAATTACATATACATTTTGCACAGGGAGAGCATATGCACTTTAGCACTGGGTAGCAGTGGTAAAGTGCCCAGAGCCATTAAACCAACAAAAACAGGTCAGAGAGAGTATTGGAGGAAGGCAAAAAGTTTAGGGATGACCCTGCCAAGAGGGCCAGGTCCAACAGATACTATTTCTTGTTCCAATGCCCAGTAGATTTCGGCTGGGAGTACCAATTGCCACGGTTTTAATGATATGTTTTTAAGTTGAATTTCTGTGTTTTTGTTGTTTAGTACAACATATCTTTTTAATTGAATTGTATAACTGCAAGATGTGTCATTAAATTGTATGATTTATGAGTGTAATATGAATATGTATTAAAATACAAAATAAGGTTTTATTAGAGTGTCCTCGCTTGTCTTATCTTACACCCTTTCTTCCCCTGCCCCTTTGTATTACAGCCTTCATCCCTTATTATTGTTATAATTGCCTAGGATTGTTAATTACAAACCGATTTCGGCTGGGAGCCCATTGTGTCCTGCAGCCTTCCCCTTCTTACCACTTTGGATGGCTATCCTGACCTCTTCTTCCGTAATAGTACTATCAAGGAATGTTCGCTGTTCCACAGAGAGTACCGGGAGAGAGATTCCACTCAACCAACTCTCAATAAGCTCTGGATCGATCTTATTATCCTCGTGATAGATGGTCTGAAAAAATTCTCTAAAAACTGATCTGATATCTTCATCTGAGGAGTATATAACATTACTAACGGTAATAGACTCAATATTGTTACGGACCTGGTCTGTTTTGGACTTCCAGGCCAATAATTTCCCCGCACCTTCACCATACTAAAAATTAGCTATTTTACTAGCCTCCCATTTCTGCAAAATTCTCTGGTTTAAAACTGAGCCCAAATGGCACTTCAGAGAAAGTAATTTATTATGTAGCGGCGTTAAAACAGTGTCGGGGGGAAGCAGCATTGACATCTATATCAGCTTGAGTTTTAGCTATATCCATTTCAATGGAAGCAACTTCCTCTTTATACTGCTTCCTTCGTTCCCCAGCTGAGGCAGCTCAAGATCTGATGGACTCCATTTCCAGTGCTGTGGACAAACTTGCCCCCTCTTCTCTACGTTATGTAGCCCGGCGGAAGCCTACTGCACCTTGGTTCTCCGACCAGCTGAGACTCTTGAGGCAGGGATGTAGGAGCACTGAGAGAAGTTGGAGGAAATCATGGGACTCCAGAGATCGAGAGGCTCATAAGTCTGCATTGCGGGAGTATAAACAGAGAGTGGTAATGGAGAAGCAGGAATACTTTTCCAATCTTACCAGCTCTCTTACATCTTCTAGGGAGCTGTTTAAAATTGCCGATTCACTATGCTCCCTCCAACTCCCAGATCCTGTAGTTAGCTCGCAGGAATTATGCAATAAGATCTCTGACTTTTTCCATAAGAAGATCTTTGATATCCATGTTTCTTTGGAAGCCGAGTGCCATTCATTGGATCAGAATATTCTTCCTGCCATATCCAATCTTGATTCCTCATGTAAAGATCCTCCTAAATCATTCTTAACGGAGTTTCCCCCTTTGTCTCTGGAGGGATTGAATCTTTTACTGGACAGGACTAAATCCGCTTCCCCCATGGATCCTCTACCTCTAAAAAAATTTAAAGAGTGTAGAAGTAGTCTTCTTCCTCCCATGCTCATGGCTATGAATAAATCTATTGCCCAGGGCTCTTTTCCAACAGTATGGAAGAAGGCTATTGTGAAGCCTCTCCTCAAAAAACCGTCCCTTGACCCTGGCCTTCTTAAAAACTTCAGGCCTATTTCCCTTCTCCCTGCTCCTGCAAAAATGTTGGAGGCACATCTTAACCTCCACCTGTCCTCCTTTCTCGATGAGTCGGAATACCTAGACAACACACAACACGGATTCCGAAAACATCACAGCACAGAGTCCGCCCTTACCCTTGTGGCCGACAACATCCGGCGCAAAGTGGACTCTGGCCAAACTACGGTTTTGGTCCTGCTTGATCTCTCGGCTGCATTCGATACCCTGTCTCCCGCCATTTTAACATCTCGGCTTAGGGAGGCAGGGTTTTTTTTTTTTTATTGGTTTTTTTTAATCCTCATTTGCCGACTCGCCACCCAGTTGACTAACTGTTCCACCTGCTGGGTTTTTTGTATCTCATGCGCTAGTATATCGAGGAAGAGACATCCGGCTCATCTCTACCGAGTCTGGCCAGCGTGTTTTCCAAGCCCTTAATGCCATTTGCCCCGTCCGATATGGCCATTTAATCCATTCCTAAAGCCTGAGTGTCAACCCAGATACTAGCGAGATAGGCGTGGGGCTTAATCATAGGATTGATGTTGCTTTGTTCAATAAACACTTCAAATTCTTTTTTTCCCCAGCGTGCCAGTCACCCACAATATAGAAGAAACGGTGCCCAAAATGCTACTTTCTTTTTGCTGGTGTGATTCAACCTATCTAATTTTGCTGTATACCTCATTGACTTTATCCAGTCCAAAACCTTTGGAGAGAGGGGAGAGACCCACAACTTACAAAGTTCTCTGCGTGCCAGTAGTATAGCATAAAAAATCAATTTCACATTATCATTGATTCTATCTTCCTCTAGGTCATTCCTCCCAGTAATTATAAGTTCAGGGCTTACCTCTACTTGTAGATTCAGAGCTTGAGATAGACAATTACTCACATCTTGCCAGAAACTTCTTATTTCCGAGCAAAAAACAAACATGTGAAGGTCATCAGCGTTGGGGGTCTTACATTTTGCGCACTCCACCACTCCGCTTAATTTAAGTTTCGTCAATCTGCGTGGAGTCCAGTAGGCTCTGTGGATTGTGAACAGAAGGTTTCTTCTTAAATTTGCAGGTTTAACTACTCTGTATAGTATAGCCATAGATACTTGCTATTGGTTCTCTGTTGCAATCTTTGGCAAGCTCTGCTTCCACAGGACCTCCGGAAGTAAGAAGGGGCCATCTTCCATCTCCAACATTGACCAATACCACAAGGCCACTTCCTTCTTAAAAGACCCATCCATTGCCAGTTTTGCCTCGAAGTCATTCAGTGTCCCAATTCGGATGTCGGCACCTTTCGCCCAGCTCTGAATCTGTAGGTATTTATACCTTGAAATGACTTGCCCCCACCTTTGTTGACATTCACTCCATGCCAACAGATTGCCTTCCTGAAACAGGTCATTCCATCTCCATACTGAACCCTCTCTCTTCAATGAAATTGCCAATACGTCCTTTGTCCAGGGCGGAGAACCTGGTGAGTCCCATATTGGAGCCATACAACTAAAATAAGGTATCTTTAGGAACTTCCTAATCTTATACCACATCTCCGCCAAATCATATAGAACTTTCAGCCTGATCTTTTTAAAAAACTTAGGATCTGAGAACTTATACAAAAAGCCAAAATCTGTGCGTTTAAAGGTTCTTAGAGATATGGCATATGTGTGGGCCAGAGTTAGAAAAAAGCTGAACATTCCTTATTACGCCGATTTGGCACCGATCTGGGACTCTCCTGGCTCTCCAGAATGGACTAAAGATTTATTATCCCTATCTCTCCGGAGCGCAAATATCAGATCATGGGGCCAGTTGATGCCTGAAGGTAATCTTTTGAGTTGGGAAGACATTTCAGCTCTCACAGATAAAAATCTATCCAAATTCAAGTACTTGCAAATAAAAAGCTGGGACCAGGCTGTTACAGAGGACAAAGGTGCCAAATCTATTTTGGACAAACTATTAATAAAGAAAGCAATTTTACTTAAAACATCAACTCTTTACTGGTCAATACTCGAAGCAGAGGATGGAGACTTTATCCTTCCAGAACATCTATGGAGTGAACAAATATCGGGTGTCGATTTGCAGAATTTATGGCAAGTATCCTTTGATCTTTTACACCGTACGGTCTCACCTGCCAATTTAAAGCGGAACCACCTGTTTTCTCTCCATAGGGTTTACTGGTCTCCGGCCAGGATTGCTAAAATTTCAAAGGGGCCCACGCCCTGCTGCCCAAAGTGCCATCTGGAAAAAGCAGACGATCTCCATATGTTTATGAATTGCCCCGCACTATCACAATTTTGGTTTGAAGTACAAGAAGGTATGAAAGCCTTTTTGGGCATGAAATACAGGTTAGTACACAACAAGTATTTTTTGGACTTCCCTCTAATTATGAGGTAATATCTCAAGATAGTAATAAGTTATTTTTGTACTTAATTATTCTAGCCCGTAGCGAAATATGTAAATTGTGGGTGAATACCAACGCACCAATATATGTAGACTGGGTCAGGGCAATTAGGCACACTCTTAGTTTAGATAAAGTGGTATGGAAGAGAAGGAAGCATTTTTGGACCCCATGTATCAAATGGCTTGCAGGGCTATAAACCAACTATGTCCAATGATTATGCCTTTTTGCGGAATGAATCACCCAAAGATCAGTCCAAGGGTCTGGAAAAGTGTAAGACTGAGCTGACTATTGACATTATGGTATCGTAAGTCGTATATTGGGTGTCTGCAAAAAGAGCTTCCATAAAGATTTGCTGTATAATCAATACCGAAAATATCTTTACTGGCGTATGAGGACAAAAAAAAAAAAAGAAAAAAAGCCAAAATCTGTATAACCATCATTCTTTAACATCACACCAAATAAATCCCCTATTGGTGACTGAAAGCGGGTACCCAACAGCATCCTACAGTTTTTCAACCCAAAAGCCCATGCATAAATTTGCAAGTCCGGGGCAGCCAATCCTCCTTTACAAAGCCTCCTTCTTATTTTCTTCCACGATAGTCGTGACCCCTTTGATGCCCAAATGAAAGAAGCTATCTCACTCTGGAGCTTGACTAACCACTCCTTTCGAAATCCAAGCGGAATAACCTCAAATAAAAAAGTTATCTTTGGCAGGATCATCATCTTCACTAAATTGGATCTGCCATATAACGACAAAGGTAAATTCATCCAACCTTTAAGTAAGGCTGAAACTTCAGGGGTTGCTGGATCAGCCCTGAGTCTTTTGAATTCTTTTCTTCTGGAAAGGGAGCAGAGAGTGATGCTTGGGAACTACCTCTCCCCTGCCAAGTCTTTGCAATGTGGGGTGCCACAAGGGTCGGCCTTGAGCCCGACCCTGTTTAACATCTATGTGGCCCCCCTTGCTAGACTAGTAAGATCGCAGGGGATGGAGGTAGTGTCCTACGCTGATGACACCCAGATTATGGTGTCTCTGGCGCATTCCTCTGTCATGGCATCCGCCTCCAGCTTTAGGGTATGCATGCAGTATGTGGCAGACTGGATGACTATTAATTCCCTTAAGCTCAACGGCGACAAGACAGAGGTACTGGTCTTTGGAAAGAACCAGGATGTTTGGTCGCCCTCCTCTCTTGGCACCTGCCCCACTCCATCCCAATCAGCCAGAAATCTTGGTGTGATATTTGACACCTTACTCTCCATGTCCCTACAAGTTAACAGGACCGTGGCCACTTACTGGGGTGTGATTAGGACTCTTAATAGAATCTGCGGATATCTTTCTCCCCAGGCGCGCAAACAAGTTGCAGTCGCTCTTGTTGGCTCCAGGTTAGACTATTGTAACTCTCTGTATATGGAGTCTAACAGGAGCCACATACATCGACTGCAAATTGTGCAGAATGCGGCTGCACGTTTTGTTTTGGCCCTTCCTAAGTCATCATCTGTCACCAAGGCCAGGAAAGACCTTCATTGGCTTCCGGTGCAGCATAGAATTTCTTTTAAAATCCTATGTATGGCTTACAGAGCACCGGCGGAGGGATCAACGAGTGCGATTAGTTCCTTACTCACTCGTTATGTTCCAACTAGAGGCCTTCGGTCCGCCGGACTTTTCCAACTTGTTGTGCCTCGTGTTAGGCTGACTAGATGGGGAGCTAGGGCCTTTTCAGTTGTTGCCCCTCAGCTTTGGAACTCCATTCCAATTGAGATAAAAAGGCTGCCCTCAATTGATTTGTTTAAAAAGGAACTTAAAACCTGGTTCTTTAGGAGGGCCTACCTATGATTGAATGCTCCACGGGGTGACAAGCTGTTATTTTGATGTAGGCGCCTTGACGCCCATTGGGCAAAGTTTGCGCATAATAAGAATATTTTCATTCATTCATTCATATGACACCTTGCTAGTGATAAGACCCCTCAAAAAGGCCTTAAAGGAGTCCCAGACAACTCCAGATGCCGCCGACCCAATATTAATATTCATAAAGTTTTGGGCTTCAGTTTTAAGAAACAAGATATCGTCTGGCTGTGAGAGTAGAGAACGGTCAAATGACCAACTTCTAGGGGGAGCTTTAGGGAACCCCACAAGTTCCATAAAGACCGCTGAGTGGTCTGATAGATGTGAAGGAAGGTAACTGATGCTCTTAACGGAATCCACCATTCTCTGACTAATTAATACAAAGTCTATTCTAGACTGATGATGATACTTATAATTGCGAAAAGAGATACCCTGTTGCTGTCCTGACTTAACTCTCCAGATGTCTACATACCCATATTGTTTCATAGAGTTAAGCAAGAAGGTCCTAGTTTTAGAAAGGGCTAGGGGGCGACTATTAGGAGTTTTATCCAAAAGCGGATCCAATACTATGTTAAAGTCCCCCGCCAAGATGGTTGGTTCCGGGAAGGACAATAGATGTGAAAAAATAGATTCTAAAGTTGAAGGGTCATCTTGATTGGGCCCATAGTAGCCCAAGATAGTAATTTGCGCCCCAGCAATGATTACCGTGGTAATGACCCATCTGCCACCTGGGTCAACCAACTGAGAGACTAACCTTGCTTTTAATTGTTTCTTAAAGATGACAGTCACACCTCTATTGTTCATAGCTTGTGATGTGGAAACCGAAAAGTGAATCCACCTATTCTTCTTAACTAAAGCGAGCATTTCGGTCTGAATCAAATGGGTCTGCTGGAGTATAATGACCTGCGCATCCGAATCACATAGGTACTGCATAATTGTATCTGCTCTTGGTCTGGTACGGAGGCCATTAACATTCCAGGAGTTAAATTTTAAGCTACCCATACAAGCTAACCCATTCTCCACCAAACCACACATTTAGAAGGAAGTTCACAACAACCTGCCCTAACTGTGAGAATAATGAATTAGACATTACCTGCTTAATACCAAACCCAACAAAACTCAACTGGAAAATGAGGACATTTTTAAGTTTTTCCCACAACCCTACCCCCCTCTTGCCCCTGTGCCCCCCTTCCCCCCCACCCTCCCCTCGGAAAACCCTTGCTTTATCTAACTGGAACAAGTCCAGTAGATAGCGCCCCTCCCCGAGCTCCCACTAGGCCACTCTGTCACAAACTCTACTTATTACAGATTGTGACATATATAATGAGGGAATGCTGGGACCACCCCTCATCGTTTTATCTTTATTGGCAAATCACACCATCCTACTAATCCCATTATATCTAGTGAAATAGTTGTACAGAGTTTTTTTTATTATTTTATTATTTCCTTCCCTTTTTCCTTTCCCATCGTTAGTTGAAATTTTTTCCACTTCATTTCCCTTTTTTTTTCTTCTTTTTTTTCATGCTGCCTTCCAAGTTAAATACCACAACAGAAAAAAAGTAACTGCAGGAAGTTAGTAGCACATATTGGCCTAATCAGAAGGCCCCTTATTGCCCAAAACTAGCAGTAACTCATCTCATCTGCTGCCTGCACTGATCTGATATTAAACATCCTATTATTGTGCATTATTTTTAATGCTGCAGGAAACATGAGTTGTGCAGTTGCACCTAATTTCCTAAATGCGTCTAACCGCCTCCCAAACTCCCACTGCTTTTCTAAGGTGACCCTAGAGAGGTCAGACCTTATTTGAAAAGTGAACCCTTTCCCAGCCAAGGATTTCTGTTTTAAAGCCAAATTAAGGATATGTTCCTTAAGTGAATAGGTGTGGAAATTTACGAGAATCCTACGGGGTTTAGACCTTTGAGGGCTTCTTCTAAAGGGGTCCCTGTGAACCCGCTGGATGTCAGTAGCCAGTTCTTCAGTTGATTGATCTTCGCATAGTGACTCCTTCAAAAGTAGGGTTATGAACTGTTTAAGATCAGACCCCCTCCGACCCCTCAGGAATATTAAGGATACGAATTTTACTACGGCTGGCGTTATTTTCCAGCGTTTCCAACCTATCGGACAAGGCCAGATCCTCCCTTCTAAGCTTACAATATCCTCTTTAGCCTGATCCAGGTGAATCGATATTACAGCTACTGTCTCCTCCAATTTCCCTGTTCTCGCAGTGAGACCATCGATCTTATTGTCAAGGGATTCGCAATAATTTCTGATCTCAATATGATTAGACGATGACTCATCAAAACCCTTCTTTATATCCAAAGATAGAGAGGAAAATAATAATTGTAGAGAGGCGGCAGTAATGCCAGTATTAAAACCCTCTGAAACAGTACTGCAGGGAGTGATAGGACCGCCTTGTTGAGAGCCCCCTTGGACGCTCCGTAGTTCCTCTACACCTGCATCTGCTCCCATGTCACCTGTAGGAGCTACATTACTAATGGAGGTTTCGCCGTCTAACCTTCTGAGTGATTCCTCCGCCCCCAAAGGTGGCTACGGATCTGGCAATGACTGGGACATTTCTGGTGTCAGGCTCACATGTATTGTGCCCACCTCAGCAGTGACTGCTTCACCAACACAGGGTATTTCCAAAAGGATACCCAAAGGTAGGCTAGATGGCGGCAACAAGGATGGCTCAAAATCGGCTGGAAAAGAGGTTGGCATAGAAGCAGCAGCAGAGGCAGAATTTAAAGGGTCAGACATAACCCGATCCTCTGAAAGATCTAATACCTGCGAAACTGCTTTGAAATAAGAACGTAGCAATGGGATAATTTTGGATCCCAAACTCAGCACTGTTTTAAGGTTTTTTGTGGCTTTAGAAGACCTTGTCCGTTTTGATTTCACCTCTGTACATAGGTATGAAGAGGGCTTCTTCTTTGCTGAACAGACAACAGGGCTCACAACGGAACCCAAACCCAAGGGGTCAGCCTTGGAAAGCGCTTCTTTCTTTTTCCGCCCGTTTATTTTTATGGTGAGATAACTGAGGTGACACAGTCAAAGCTGAAGAAAATACAGAAACACTACCCTTACCGCTCTCCTCTAAACAATCCACCTCTGTCCCCTCCACCGTCACGGCAGAAGCCGGCTGCGCCTCCTCACCCGCCACTTCGCACGTCTGAGATCTGGCAGAGCTACTGCAGGCGGCGTGAAGAAGACTTCGAATCTTTCTGCCCCTCCTGAGCTCCAGGGCAGCCAAGGTCCAGAGCCGCAGACCCAGCGGGGCTGTAGGCAAGGTGGAAAATTCCGACTCCGCTCCTGAAGGACGGCTTGGTAGAGGTGCTCTGACGAGAGCACAGCAGACCGGAGCAAACATGAAGAGGGAAGACAGACTCTCTTCGAGGTAAGGGGGAGAAACGATGTAGATCGACACGGCTCCGCGTTTCCCCCAAAAGACTTAATCGCCGTTTTTTTCACATCCCAGGGACCCTCCGCATTCAGCCTCAAACTGTCATATTCGTACTATTCCAAAAGTTAGACAGGGCAACCTCTAGCAGGAGCTCGGTCACGGAGCACCGCGGCAGCTCAGCAGGCTGCCACCATGTTTCCCTAACATGAGCCCTTCCACCCCTATTTCTTAGATGTTGTAATGTCAATACAATACAACATACATTTCCAAGGTTGACAATCTGAGATTTGTCACATCGGATGTGTGTTGCAATGGAATTCATTGTGCCCAAATTACCACCATTCTTTGCATGCTGTGGCTGTTCATGTATAGATAAATGCTGTACGCAACTGTCACACAATGTGATAGAAGCAATGCATTGCACCCTGATCTCAGGTGTTAATACATGTCTAAATCACAAAGTGTACATGCCTTCTAGGCGTTGCATTATGTGTACGTGGCAGCTTAGGCTTACGTTTCATGTTGACAGCTAAATGAAATGTAACTTGGTCAGTCTGTACAGAGTGATTCAGTCAATGAAACCTGTTAAGTTACACTGACACCTTCACTTAGCCCAGAAATACCAAAGGGCTATGTCAATCCAGCCGATGCACATGGATTACACAGCGTACAGACAGGATCGGAGACATATGAGTGATGTTGGAAATGCCTATGACCAGACATGGAATGTGTGTACAGCCTTGACTGAGATAGCTGTCAATGGCACCAGTTGCCAGTTACAGGTATCAGTACAAAGAGTTAGTCACATACACAATATGATAGCTGGTGTACGGGATTAAAGAGTTAGTGGTGCAGGATTCAGAGTCACACCTCCTTTGGATGTGTCAACATCACTGTAATGGATAGTTATGTGCCAACATTGGATTTCTGCGAATGGTCAGTGTCTTTCATCAGATGTAGTATATCATTGAAATTTTGGTGCATATTACAAGGATACCATTTACTCCACATCTTTACATGGTACAACATTGTGGTAGCAAGAGTGCCTTAGCCTGAGTCATGAAGCAGCATAAAGCCGGCTGCCTCAGAATGATGCCCAATAGTGCTTTATACCACCTTTTCACATTATATCTTGTGTGCTAATGGTGGGAAATGTATACATGCACAACCAACATTTTGAATGTCTGGCCCCTATCTCCAAGGCCAGCTTGAATATGTTTGAGTGAGTAATCGTTGATACCCTGGCCAAACTGTATATTAATATGCACTGTGGTGAGAATGGTTTAAATAGTTTCCTTCCCTGCTGTTCCAATGTGTGCTGCGTTGTGCGGCATACATGGAAACAGCAAGACACCATTGATTGTTCTTACGCAGGAAGGTGCGCCTTACAGCACATGGCCAACCTGTGATGAAAATGTCATCTGGTGACTTCAATATGTGCTGCATTAAGCAGCACACCTAAAAGTGACAGTACATCATTTCAAGAATGGTCATGTGCAGGAAGGGGCACCCTCTAGCGCATGATCAATCTCCACATCAACGCAGACACTCTTGCACCATGGTGCAAATGGCCTGCGTTGGCGCAAGGAGGCAAACGTTTTCCTGCAGCGCAGGGGCAGACACAGGGCTGCACCGTACAGTTGTAGGTATGGTGCAAACCTGCATTCCTGGAGTGGCAGGGCATGGCGTCAAGCCAAGGAGACCAATGGAATGCTCCGCCACTACCTTGCCAAGATGGACCTATGCCATTCTTTGGCATGGCTCCACAATGGTCCTGTTAAGCTGTCTCCTTGGGTCCATTCCCCTGGTACACTCAGTCTGAGTATGTGACAGCACCATCATTTAACTCTGCAAATCTGAAAATGTTGTGACTCTACTCTGCCTTTGACATGTACCATGCCATACATTGTCAGGTCAGTAATACCATCAGGTTACAATTGATCCTTAGTTTCACATTGCATTGTTCAGGTCACTTTTGAAGTTCAAAATCTTTGGTGAGAGTGTAGAGTCCATGTGTTCATGCACTTGTGTCTCAAAGTTAAATGGATAACTTTGGCATTAATATCAGGACTTACATATTGTCATTTGTCTTATTTTTCAGACAACATGTCGCCAAAGGAGGTACAGGTGTTCCAAATATGTACGGCAAGATACATGCATATATGCCAGGTGGCCATGGGCTATCATACAATTGCGAAGAGGCATAGAGAGGACCGAGCAGCTGGGAGATGGAAATCTCTGCCTGAATTTGCACAGAAAAGCTTGAGAAGGGACACACAGGCCATACCAGGCCCTTCTAATGTCAGACATGGGTCCAGACATCCTCCCCGATCTGCCCCTCAAGGTCAGACACCACCTAGCCAACCTGCTGCAACTGGATCAGGCACGCAAACAAGTGCCCCCTCACGTCTACGCACACAAGGGACTGCCTCACTGCCATCTGCAGCACGGACACATGGTGTAGGTTTCACAAACAGAGACCTGCGGTGCTTGCTGGACTTAAATGTCTGACTGGCACAAGTTGAAAGGGATGTGTCAGACATGAACAACCACCTCCAGGACATCAAGGGTGCCCTGGGGCTCCCATTTTGAGCAGCCCAGGCTGTGAGCCTTCCCCCTTTTCTACAGTCCTCCGATTCCTTTTATACAACTGTTTTGATATTAGTGTAAGTTTTTAAGTGTTATTTAGCATAGTTGTAGGGGGGTGTGGTTGATGGCTCATATATGTTGTTGAGTGTTAAGTATTAGATGAGGTAGTTAGGAGTAACATTTAGGGGCCTATTAGCAAGAAATAGCGATATTTATCGCTAAACGCGGTTAGCGATTTTTTTTATGGCTGGCTATCACTGGATATTTTAGCGGAGAAAACATGATATTAGCAACGTTTTTCTCCATTGTGCTAAAATATACAGCGATAGCGGCGAAATGCGAGAATATCGCTGGAAATCCAGCGATATTCTTGCATTAACGCCACTGGGGGCTTAATCTGATAACCCACCGCCCATTGACTATACAGGTAAGTCAACTTTTTAGCAGGCGTTAGTTTATAGCGATAATCGCGCTTAGCGCGATTTTTTTTATCGCTTCGCCTGCCTTGCTAATAGGCGATAGCTGTGTTAGCGACTGTTTTCAGTCGCTAACGGTTTGGGTACGCCCACTTTGCATGTCATTAGCAATAAATATCGCTGACATGCACAGCGGGCCCCAAACCTGTAGCTATCGCCTAAAAGCTGGCGCTAACTGCTGTTAGCGACAGCTTGCTAATAGGGCGATAAAAATATTGCCGCTTTAGTGGGAAAAAGTCCAGCTAAAGCGGCGATATTGCCCTTGCTAATATGCCCCTTAGTTAGTACCAGTTAGTTCAGATTAGGTTAGTTGTAGTGATTAGTGTTAGTTTAAGGTAGGTAATTTTGTAGTATTTTAATGAAAGGTTAGTGTTTTGGATTGGTGGTTGCACTTATGTTTGAAGTGATTTGATGGAGTGGTGCTTTGGACGTTGTATACAACATATTCAGTCACACAGCAATCATTAGAATGTCTAAGAGTGGTCATGACATAATATTTTTGGAACTGACTACTGTCATGATACTGTAGTTATTGTGTTCAGGAAACATGCATGAATTTCGGAATGACAAATATGAGTTATGCCCTTGGATAGGGATACTCTGTTGATATGTTTAGCATCTTATGAGTAACTCACAGAGTTGTACACCACATTCGGGCACATTTACAACACAATGGAGAAGCATGGGGTTAAGCAAACAATGAAATTGCAACGCGTACCCATTCAGAAAATGCAGGTATGTGCCGTGTTCAAAAGAATGCTGCACACCCCTGCATTTCCCCTAAGCCTGGCGCAGAGTCCAGCTGCCAAGCACCAATGCAGACACCCTTGATACATAGTGCAAGGGTGTCTGCATTGCTGAAATTGGATGTTTATGTGCAGGAAGGCTCACCTTCCTGAACATGGACAAGCTAATCAGTTTGCTGGACCGATATGTGGTGCACAAGGCAGAACACAATGAAACAGCAAGCACAAGGGGAAATGGTGCATTTCTCCCTGTAATGCCAGTGCAATACCCGCTTTTCTCAGGTATTACTTTTGGTACTGCCTCCTATTCATGCCACCCTTGAAAATGTGGGACAGCATCTGAATCTATGTTAGTTGCAGTGCACTACACACCGGAAACCACATTGTCCTCCACTTTTACGCTGAGCACAGCATGAAAGGGTTCCTTATTTATAAGTCATTGTTAAGCCATGCTAAGTGGCTGAATGCTGCCTTGTACATTAGGAGAAGACCCTATTGCCACCACAACATCACTGAAAGTGGCATTTTGGTTTCAATGGAGGCTTGTTAATACAGGCCATTATGCTTCCTCGTCTTTTTAAATATGTTGTGGGCTCTATCTTGAGATGTAACATGCCATAGCACCCATCACAACAAGCTTTGTCCACACCGTTGAGTATGAGTAGATCTGCAAGTAAACTTGTTAGCAATGCTAAGAGAAGACACTTCTTGTGGCATGCAAAACTGAGTAAGAGGCAGAGTTCAGTCAGCAGACTGCTTGCAGTGTCATTGGGAACAATGGCAAAATTGGCAGTCCTTGTTAGAGTCCAAGGTGAGTGTAGCAGAGTCATTCAGAGGACAGTGGAAGCTGATGTTCTGAGGCATGATGGTAAGCACAGGTACAATCAGAAACTGCCCATTCGGCCCAGATGAATGCTACTGCTGACTTTTTCACATGAACATTGATTCATCCACAGCTTCATCCTCTGATGTGTCATGTGCCTCCTGTGTGCCTGATGGTGTATTGGCTGGAGCAGTGTGCAGCTGTGACACATCACAGGGGTAAGAGGTGGATGTGAAAGGTGCAGCAGCATTCATCAGTGCAAAATGATGAGGCACCACTGCAGTGATGATAAGCTGCAAGGCTTGCAAGACACCAGCAACATCTCTGTGATATGCAGCCATGGCTGCCAGGTGTGAAGCCTGCATCCCCTCCATGTTCTCCATGATCTTTCTCATTTCACGCAACTCCTTGGTGACATCGCTGAAGCCACTTTGACTCAACAGCTGTTCTTGTCTCTAAGTACTCCAGCGATGTCAGCAATGGAATGCTGGAGAGCATGGAGCGAACTATGGGGCCTCTGATGGAATCTAGATGGTCCCTAATGGGACTGAGACACCCATGGACCCAATCTAGTTGGGCCGCCTGGCTGTCAAACCCCATCCATGCCTGACCAGCCATCTTCCGCTGGACTTCTAACGCAAGGTGTTGAAATGTTGGAAGTGGGTCCTCAAAGTCCTGGGAGACGACTGTGGTGGTAGGTGCTTGCTGCTGGGTGTTTGTGCAGAAGGTGGAGCTTCCACGACGCTGCTGGATGTCCCTGCTTCCGTGATGAACTGCCAATGGAGTTGTGCAGCTCTTGGAGGGTGTCCTGGTGGATGGTTGAGATGTTTTCCTCTTCATCATTGAAGAGTTGGACAGGCAGCTGCATAGGAGGTGATGTTTCTCCCTCTGCAATGTAAAGGGGAGATGCTGTTGTATGTGTGTCTCAAGTATGGTCATGCATTTGAGCAGTTTACAAGAAGACTGCATAACAATGTCCAATCTCTATTTTGAAAAAGAAACACCTACTACATGCAAGATAGTAAATTATCATACAACATCACTGATGTGACATTTGAGTCTTAAATCCTTTTTTACAGTTTCCCTGTATGTCAAATGTGAGGGGCCAATTTCTACACACATGCTGCACCAGTTGTAACCTCTGTTCAGTAGTGACAGTGGTGCAGATTTTATCACATTCTTGTCAATGCGGATTTGCTCTGATTTATGTGTCTGTACACTGCATTGTGGCTGAATAACCCCTACTCATTCAAGTTTGCATGTTTTTTAATTATTTCGTTTTAGAGGTGTAGATTGCATGGCACCACAACTTGCTGTTGGCAATGCCACATGATTGTTATTTTGGCATGAGTAGGGCAATCATGCAGTTGAGATCAGGCTTGATGTGATGTACCCCATGATATGACAGGTAGATGTGCTTGATTTGCCATGCTCCAACCAGTGTATATCTATTTTAAGGTGGCAAAATCACATTGACAAATGACATTCTCATTGATGTATGTTGATATGCAGGGATGGTACTGCTTCTGGTTTATTGCCCCTTATTCCTTTCACCCAGTAGTCACCCTTGCACTTTTGTGCATTTTCAATTGTGATATGTTGCAAGCCAGAGGACATATGGCTCTTAGACTTCAGAAATGTGTGCATTGTTGAACTGCAGACGTTTTTCTTGCATCAGGGGGGGCATAGATACAATGAAGTGACAGAGTGAGGCCTTCTCCTTACAGGTTTGACTCACACACACATCCACTTCAGTAACACAGGCCAGCATCACAGTTACAAGGTTATGGTGTAGGCATGCCTTTCATCCTGCAGTGGCACTAAACTTGTCAGCGTGGCGCAAAGAGAGTCACCTTATCATGAAAGTGCAAGTGTGTCTGGTTCCAGGGTAAGAATGTTTATGTGCAGGGAGGGACCCATTCAGGCATATTATCAACGGTTGACAAATAGCTGTTTCTATGTGTACTGCACAATGCAGTACACATGGAAACTGCAAAGGCGTTGACAAAAGAAGATTTTCTATATAATTGCATGTTAGAAATCATGTTTTTCCTTGCCTAAATTTCGTACTCGCTTCCTATTGGCTTTACCCTTGTGAGTATAGGGCAGCAATTTTTTTCTATGGGCGTTGCAGGGGGGACACCCAATACAACACCCATTACCCTCACCTCTCACGCCAATTGAAGTGTGTAAGCGGGCTTCGACTACATGGCAGCAGTTTACACTGGCTTGTAAGTGGTGCTAAGGCCCTATCACCACCCCAACTTCCCATTGGCGTGGGGATGGGTGCTTATAAATATGCACCTCAGATGGACGCCTGATATATGCTGTTTCTCTCAAGGTGATTGGGTGACTTTGTTTGTGTAAGGATGTTTACTGACATGACTGCCTATGCATTTGTACACTGCCACTGTTGACTTTCCCCAAGGACTGGTTTCCAGGCATGTCAATGTGTCATGGTCATCTCATATCAGGACTGTGATAAGTATACAATACTGTTAACTGTATGACACATGTAGATACTTTGATATGTGTTAGACCTGACATCATTGGCGTGAGTCTCCATTCCATTTTTGACGGATTGCCTCCTCTGTTTTGATCTATTTTTGCTGGTTGTATGTTTTGGGCCCTGTGCCACTGCTAATCAGTGCCACAGTGCAAGTGCTCCCTATGTTAAATTGATATACTGATTGGATTCCATGATTGGCTTATTTGATCTACTGTCAGCCCCTAGTACAGTGCACCATGTGTGCCCAGGGCTTGTAGAGAAAATGCTGCTGGTGGGCTTGCAGCACTGGTTGTGCCACCCACAAAAGCAGCTTGTAAAGTGTGTCTCAGGCCTGCCATGGCAAGGCCTGTGTGTAGTCTGTGACTACTATGTCGACTTGGCCAAGTGCACCCACTTGCCAGTCCCTAAACCTTCCCTTTGCTTCCTATTAGACACCCCTATGGTAGGCACAAGGGCAGGGTGCATTGTAAGTATAAGGTAGGACATGTTCTGATGTGTGTAGCATGTTCTAGTAGTGAATTACAGCCATTTTCGTTTTTCACTATTGAAGGCTACCTGTTCTCATAGACTAGAATGGGCAGGGAAGATTGTTACATCCCTACAATCCTAACTGACTCAGGGAACATGGTAGAAATTTGAGTTTAGTATGCCTGAACTCAGAATAATAAGATACATCTTTTAGTAAAGTTTATTTTAATATTCTGTGTTTGCAAATACCACTTTTAGAAAGTAGGTATTTGCTTGCCTAACCCTTTGAGACCCCCTCTGCTGACTTGTGTATTCCTTGTCTGGGTTTGTGTGTGACAGGGCTGGGGAAATTCCAGGAGACAGTCTGGGTTAGCCCAGTGGTGAATAGGGAGATTTATCTCCAGATGGGAGGGGGAGAGTGTAGTGTAGCTCCTATTTTCCCAATAGGCTCTGCGCATTGGAATAATACCTACAGCAGTAAAGGCCTAGACCAGACGTTAACTAGGTCTACTACTGTCGATACTAGACTTAATTTTTGGGTTTGCCAGCGTAGCTCAGAGTTCGCTAGAAACTTTCTCGAATGTTCAAGGAGGAATTAACTTCCCTGATTAGACAAGAAGGGATTTAGTTTCTGACAACCATAGAACATGACAACTTTGCTCTCCCCTAATCAAGAGTCAATCTCGAGAGTCGTGTGAGCACAAGGCAATTATTTTACTCAGTCAGTACGTGCATTCTTAGTCTCATCAGAATGTAGAGAAAAGGAAGAGACGGGCGTGTTCAATAAAAGATGTTATTTATTGATCAGTCTCTTTTCTCGTACAAGAGAAATGGATCGATATTATTGCAATACTTATAGTTAAGTAAAGTGCATACATTAAAAGCAATAGTATAAAATAATATTGTAAAAACATTGATATGGTTTCTGAGCCATATGATGTTTAAAATGATTAAAATATATTTACATACACATATACATTTGACTAAACGTACTCAACTGGTGTTTCTAAATGCGCCTACCCCGTGTACCTGACCTAAGTCTAATGCGTGGGCGGGAATAGAAAGTTACAGTTTAAGTTAAGTTTGTTTTTGCCAAGTGAATAACTAAAGAATTCTCTGTGAGGGGTTATTCAGTTCTGTACCTGGAATTTAGGATGAATGAGGAATGGTATCTCTTTCTCTGCTCTCGATATTCCAGGCTGCCTGCGAGGGCTGCCCAGAAGCGCCGGTGCTCGGTCTCTCGGCTTGAGATAGCAGCGCGTCTCTCAGCGCGTCAGGAAGGCGGGGCTGCGCCAGCGGGGTCTGCTTCTGCTCTCGGCTTCGGCAAGTATGGCTGCTCCGTCTTGTCACCACGCGTGTGTTTGCATAGGGCAAGATCGGCAATATTTATACCTTAAAGGTGCCGAGATTGACGTAAAGATGGACATAGATACGTCAATAAAGATGTCATACGACTTGCTCGTTAGCACATTCTTTTACTGAAGTTCTCTGTGAAATCAAAACAATGGCCGCACGGATTTTCCAGGTTGTCATAGGTTTGATTTGTTATGAGAACGTCGTATGCCTTATCAGGGGCTGGAGGAATGTCGCTTGTCTAATTAGATCTCAAGCGTTATGACCTAATCAGATAACACGTTCCTGTGCCATAGTGTGACAGCGTCAGATAACGGTATCTGCATCATGGGGGCTTTTCTTGCCTCATGGGCTGACTGTTAGTTAACTTGATAGTTAGTTTAACCAGAATAGGGTCAGGAATAGGGGGATCGATTCAGAACCTATAGGAATACATGACACCCACTCCACGCTAACTATGGTCATATTTACTAATCTATGCATAGTATAACATAATACAACATACTATAGAGAATAGTGTATACCTTACCACCCCAAAATACATAAATGCATTTTGAAATTTTCAAATATACTGAAAAATTGCAGTCATATATATTGTATGCACTTAAGCTATGCTACGCATTTGTAGACATTATTGCTTATTTGGTATATGAGAAATACACATGAAATGGCTCTTAATATGGCTATACAGAAAGAAAGTTCGAGACCATCTCATCACATAATAAAATATTTGTGAACATCCCAGCGGGCAACTAAAGTTTATAAAGTATCTAAAAATAGAAATCTTAGTTCTCTAGGAATAGTTTCTTACTTTAAGCAGAAGATAAGTGTCCCGAAAAATTTGTGAAAAATAATTTGGGGCTGCTAAAAAAAATTGTTGTCCGTGAACTGGTGGGAAGAATTGTTCATGTGACTTTATTTTTAAAGTTGAAGGCCGAATTCAGGGAACGCCGTGTGCGAGCTTGCTCAAAAGTCTCTATTTCTGTTCTGGAGAGAACATCATATCATTCAGGCTTTCGAAAAAACTGTCAACAGCTTCATGGGAAAGTTCCACTAAGTCGGAAATAGGGGTAACCATGCATTCGTGCGCATGATTATCTGCATTGACATTCTGATTCGCATTGCTGACAGAAGGTCGTACCTGTTCGATGCTGCTTTCATCTTGAACTTCACTACTCTTCAATCGCAGTGGTGAAGATTCCAGGAATGCCGTCATCAGGATTGGCAGCCTTTGAGGGCAGCACAAAGCGTGAACCTTGGTAGGAACCAACAGTGTATCTGCATCCACTGGCGCATCCGATTGTAGCGTCAGACAGGTGTCTAACACGCATTCTTCTCCGCATAGCAGACACCTTAGTACAGGTAAAACACACCTTTGCCACATTGGTCGAAATGATAGAAACCAAGTCATGTTTAGGTCTCTAAGCCGGGAGAGTCCCAGGATTTTTGATATCCGGTCCCGGTATCCAATGGCTAGGATCGTATCTTCCATTGTCGCGAGAGTTTGATCTGTGACATGGGTTGCCATAACGAAAAATAAGGACTAAGAATAGGATTCCTGCAATTAGTCCCAGGATCAGGGGAAGTCCGCCAAAAATCGAATGGACGAAATCTGGAAAAATACCCAGTATGGCTTTGAATGGTGTTAATGCCATCGAAAATACTGTCTTAAATACCCCTGAGATCCCATTGGTATCAGAAATATTTAAGATTTCGCTCAGGATTTCCGCGAAATGTACGGGGGAATTAGTTGATAATAATGTATGTATCTCTGCAGTCGTCCTTGCGACTTGTAGATCATACGTTTCTTTTGATGACGTGAGCCTTGTAGGCGTCTGAAGAAGCACTGTTTTCATTCTGCTTAAAGTATCTATTCGAATAGAAGTAATTTTCAAACTGGGCCATGCCCTTGCCTCCCTGTCTGGAAAGGAGCTGGGGAATAAAGAACGTCCACAGCACTTGACCTTCGCCGTCGTAGTGACTAGATAAGGAGTCCCGGGCATAAGACTACAACATCTGCGGTCTACAATAAGAATGTAACTCCCATTATAGAGTCTTTGAAAGAATGGTTCTATTTCAGTTGCAGGTGCGCCTTGCTGGTGACATGAAAGGTTGTACGAATTCCCTTCACAGGCTCCGTGCAAACTAATACCGTTACACAGAAGCGTGCCGCTTAGTGACATAGCACAATTGTTGCCACTAAGAAACACTTTCTGTCCTTTATTACTGACACATGCATGTGAATAGGGCAGGTTCCAAGTTGTTTTAAGGTACCCCTTTCCCAATTTCTCGTACATGCCAGCCTGTATATATTTTTGGCAGTATTGAAACCTGAAGGTTGAGATTGGAATATTTATGATTCCGTGGATTATCCATTCACTGACAGGTCGTTCTGACATTGTCATTGGTAATCTTTCTAGTTTTTCAATGCTCAAGATTGTATAATCAGCACCCTTCTGCGCCATACCGATTTGTCTATCAGTAAGGTTAAAGATTTGGAATAGTGACGTTGTGTTGATTAAACGCCAAGGCACGTAGCCTGAACGCAGATTTTGTAACGTCCAGCCAAGCTGTACAATGGAACGCAATTGTGACTGACCATGTTGTAATAACAGTAAGTCTTGCGATAATATATCGATTGCTGAAGACACAATGCTGTCCAATGAAAAAATTCTGGAGGACAGAGTCATTAACCCATTGTCCACTACAGATAGTGATTTTTCCAAATTAATACGGTCAATTTCCCGTATTCTTTCTGCTGTTTCAATTTGAGTAACCTTCCAGGCCTCATTGTATGCTGCATATACAGAGGCTGCTATGAAACGCTTTTGACGCTGTTTGCGTGGTCCCATTATGAAATCACGCAAGTCAGCACCATCAGTAAGTAAAGTTAGGTGTTGCTTAATTTCAGGCAGTGTGGAAGTTTGCAGCCATTGAAGGCATAATTTGCCCACACTGTAGGTTGTTATTATCCCTGGGTGATGTCTTTGGGGATATCTAGGGTCTGGCCTGGTCATTTTGAAACCCTGTGTTTTATTCAGGAATCTATCTTGACAGTTATTTGTATCTGTGGGCCAGATCAACCATTGTTTCCAATCAGGATGTGTTCTGTTTTGGTTTAATATATGGTTTACGTCTATCTCTTCATCTGTATCAGAGTTATTGCTAAACATTATTGGCTTTGGAATAGACGGTTTATTTAAATCTTTGATTTTGGCTAAGCCAAGACAGGTGGTTTGTTGAACAGTGTCATTTAAAAATATCATTTGTTCTGGGATCATGCAGGCTCTCAACAAAGCTTCTAAACCTTGTACTTGCCAATCTTTTGTACCCCAAACACTTTTCAAATCAACATTTTTGTCCCAATAATCAAATCCAAAGGTATTCATTTTTTCGAAGAATGAATCTGAATATATCAATTTTGTGTTGGTTATCATGGTTTTCATCCCTGTCTTGTTTGACATTTTAAAATAAAATGTTTCAGCATTACTTGTGTTAAAACCTGAAAAATATGAATATTTGTCATAAACGGTTCTTGAGCTCCCTTTTGGAGGTGTTGCACAATGTTCCCATTGATTATAATTTAAAACATTTCTAGGTTGTGCAGATTTATGCAAAAAATGATTACCATAGTGGTTATAGCAATACATACTATCATAATTTGTAGAACCTTGCAAATAATCATGTTTTGTAAATTTAGCAGACATTACTAAGTCAGACATCATGTTGTTAATACTTTCGAAGTCCCAATCATCAGCAAATGAGTTTGGTTTTGCAAAGTCACTCAAGGAGATCTTGATTTGGTGTGGATATTTCAGGATCTCGACCGGACCATAAATTTCATAGTCAGTGTTGTCCCAGGCTACCCCACCAGGGATAGGATTGGCTGTGAAGTTGGCTGAAGAAAGTTCTCTTTTCTCGACGTGTGAAGATGTGTGTGGTTTGAGGACCAAGTTGATGTTCTGACTTGCTGTGTCCATTTTAGCATATTTTCCCTCAATGAAGCGTCCCAAAGTAAATACCATGATGAGCCAAAGTATGAGGATAAATGCACCAAAACCCACCCAAAATTCAATCCATGGAGAAACCAGATATGTTTCTTTCAGTTGTTTCAAAAGTTCCTTCGCTTTGTCTTTAAAGGATTTTGATGATGGCTGTGTCTTTGATTCACTGAAGCCGTCAGAGGAATCATCGAAGTTGATGAAGTAACCGGATGCAGTTCTGTCAATTGTTCCAATTGGTTCATGATTTCTGTTTTTTGCATTTTCACTTGGTACTTCAGTATAGATTGGTGTGTCTCTGCTAAATGTCTTTATTTGGGTTTTCAGAGGTCTGAGTTCTATTGCATTGTTGCATAGTCCTTCTTGTTCTTTTTTAGGCGTTTCGAATGTGATGAGCCTTTTTGTTAGGACCTCTGTGCTGGTAGCAAACCTTGGTGTTCTGCTACTTATTGGGAGTCCACTTGGCCTACTGTTTGTTATCGGCCACATGTTGTGGTTTTACCAGGTCGATGGATACAACTCGGTTCTCCTTTTTACCAGCAAGTGGCGGTAGTACAACTGATCTTGTCCCGTTGACAGACAAGACAGGAACTGCTTTTCTGTAGGAAGGCCCAAATTCCTTCTTTACCGCGATCTTTTCCCTGACTAGATCCCCGACTTTTGGAATCCAGACAGGTCTTGCTGGGACAGGTGGTGATTCTTCAGTGGTCGTTGGCTGGTGTTTCAACTGTATGTTGCTCAGGTCTTTTCTTGTTTTGTTTAAGTCCTGCAAAATAGCCAAACGGTCTTTGACATCAAAGGTTTTTTCTTTCACCACTGAAGTCTGACTATCAAGGTCAGAGATCAACATCCTAGTTCCAAATAATAATTCGTACGGACTGAATCCCTTCAGAGAATTTCTTGGCAAGTTATTTAGACTACGTTGGACACTTATTAGATGTTTGACCCACCCAGCTCCCGAACCTAATACCTTTGCCGTTATAGATTGCTTTATGTCACGGTTTTTTCTTTCAATAATTCCGTTCCCCTCAGGGTGAAATGGACAAGAGTACCGCAATTGCACGCCCATGCTGACCATGGCCTCCTTATAAGCCCGAGAGCTAAAAGCAGGACCATTGTCCGAATGCAGCATGCCAATTGCGTATGTGCCGATAAAGACTCACAAATCTTTTATAACAGTTCTGGCGTCAGCCGTTCGCTGGGGCCACATCCATATGAATCTCGTGCATGAGTCCACTGCGACCAAGATATATTTATAGTTACCATCCATTTGTAAGGGACCGCAGTGGTCTAGATAAACACAGGCTAATGGTTTATCCGCGATTAGAAGGGGCGTCTGCGCTGGACGTCTCACCGTTGATACTTTCATTTTTTGACATATTTCACATGCTAGAACATAGTTCCTCATTTGTCTTCTCATTTGTGGCCACCAGTATCTCTGTTTTAATAATGATACTGTGGCTGAGACGCCAGCATGGATAGAAGCAAGCCCTTCGTGTGCCGCTATTATTAGTCCTAACCTATGTTCCATGTTTGGAATTGCCCTATCCCCCACTCCAGGGATTTGAGCAAAAGGAACATTGTTTGCATCAGTTATGTATGAGTATTTTACTGGAAAGCCTTTAGGGAGTGGTTCTATCGAATCCTTTTCTGAAGCGCTGACAGCTTGTAATATTTCGCTGTCTATTTTTGTTTTAGACCTGGTGACGGCAGCTACGGAAGCCGTTTGCACAGCTGCCTTCGCGGCCTCATCAGCCAATGAATTCCCTGCAACGTGAACGCCATCACGTTGATGACTCAGTGTATGTATCACGTGAGTCTTTGGTAGTTCTTTTTGTAAAAGAGCTACTTGTTCCCAGAGCATTTTATGCTTGATTGTGCCACCTTTCGCATCCTTGAAACCGTTCTGAAGCCAGATCTGCAAGTATTCATTATAAGATTGAACGCAATAATACGAATCGCACACTATGAGTGTGGGGAATTCTCGATCGGTATTTTCAAGCGCCATCTTGAATGCTAGTAGTTCAGCTCGCTGAGCTGTACAATCTCCTAGGGATTGTGTTTTAGTGAGGGTTGGTTTAAATTTCCCTTCGTGCCAACGACCTTTAACAATCGCGCACGCAGCACTGTAAGCTTGTTTACCCCCTACTGCGGGTTGTGCTGATCCGTCTGTATATATTATACAGCCGTAGTCATCTAGAGGCAGAATTTCGGTTGGCGGAGGACATTCAAATTCATATTGGAGAAATTCTTGTGTTTTTAAGTAAGGATCAAATTCGTACGCCACGTCTGTTGCAGCAAGAGAATTAGCCCATTGTATCCATCTTGGATGGAGTGCTTTAGCATTTGGAATGCTTGCCTTTGTTACCGCCTCTAAGGCTGGTATTGGTGTCACGATTATTATTCGTTTACCTTGTGCCAGGGCTCGTTCTTTTGCTATAGCTGTCTGTGTTGCTGTAAGAATTTTTTCCGTTGGCTAAATTTCATTTCAGCCTTAGTGTACAAGTGTGATTTGAATGCAATTGGTACCTTTTCTCCTTCATTAGAAGTCAGGTATGTGAATCCGCATCTCCCTGGGATGACTCGAATCACAAGATTGCGTGTGTTATCACGTGTTTCTAATTTTGTTTTAATTAGCATGTTGTTTGTAAGGATCTCAAAATTTCTGTGTGTGTTTGAGTCCAACTGGATCTTTTAAAGTCTGGTTTAATTAGATCATAAAGGGGTTTGACCCTTTCTGCGTAATTTGCAATGTATGTTCTTCCGAAATTTAGGAAACCTAGAATCGACTGTAGGTTTTTTAGTGTTTTAGGAGCTTGGATTACGGCACATTTCTCTAGGAAATTGTCAGCCAGGCTTTTGCCTTCACTTGATAACTCATATCCTAAGAATAGGACCGTCAGATGGGCAATTCTGGACTTTTTAAAATTGAATTTGTAACCCTCTGCAGCGAATCCAAGTATTATGGTGTTCACCCTTTTCAAGTGAGTCTCCAAGTCATCATCTGTTAAGTAAATGTCATCGACATAAGATAATGCTTCATCATCATATAGTTGTAGTAATTCTGTTACTCTCGCTGAGAATACCCCCGGGCTGTTCTTGTACCCCTGGGCTAACCGACAGAATTGTTTTTGAGTGCCATTTACTGAGAATGCAGTTAAATATCTGCTCTCTGGTGCTATGTTTTGACAAAAGAATCCATTGGAGATGTCCAAGGTTGTTTTGTATTTTTTGCGCACTATGTTATTCATTAGTGCAGCACTGTGTGAGTTTTGCACTGCAAAAGTTTTGCAACATGTGTTAAGGTGTCGGTAATCCAAAACTAGACGATATGAATTGTCTGGTTTGGAGACCGGAAACAAAGGATTGTTCATTTGTGAGGTGCAAGTTTCAATCACCCCCTGGTATTCTAGCTGATCTAGTATTTCATTTACCTGTTTTTTAGCTTCTTGCTTAATTGGGTACTGCCTTTGTGCAGTAGGTTGTGATTTTAACTGGATTTTGTGAGGAGGGGAGTCCTCATCCCATCCTACATGATTTTTATATAAAGCAGGTGCTAAGGCCACTGCCCACTTTCTAGCAAGTGTGTATTTTTTATGAATCGGGATTTGATTCGAGAAGGCAGGCATAATTACTTCTTCGCCATGAGGGCACTCCCTGACAAACTCTGGTGGCCAGTCTTTTTCAGCTAGAAGGATGTCATAACCCTTTGAGAGGTTATCCCAAAATAGTCCCCTTATTTTCCTAGTCTTATCTCCCTCTATACGTAATGTTATCTCGTATATCTTGTGGGGCTTGCTAACTCTGGTGTCTGCAGTTTCCACTTGAAGGTATTCATTCGTGTCCACTGTCTCCAGATGATTCATAAGGACTTTGCGAGCTATGCTCACCTCTGCTGCGCTGTCTAGCATTGTCTGAGCCCACTCTCCGTTTTTCAGTTGTGTCCTCAGTATTCTCGGCATTTTTAACTACCTTGATACTGGCTACCTTCTTTTTTGGAAATTGTAATTTCTTTTTTAGCTGAGCAGGTTCCTTGTCTTTGGACTTGGCGTGCTCTTCTGATCGTCCTCTTCTTTCCGATTTCTGCGAGGAAGTCTGAAAAGATTGAGAGGGACGTGTATCAATGTCTTGATATCTATCAGGTTTTTTAATATTATCCCTATTTCTAAGGTTATATCTATTCCCAGAGGGGTCGCTCTGTGGTGACCTTTGTCTTTGGTTTGGAGATTTCTCTCTTCGCCTGGGAGACCTCCCTCGGGACTGGAATTTCTTTTCTTTAGGATTGGATTGTTTGTTTCTATCCCAGTTCTTTTTTGGTGAATTATTATTAAAAAATATTTTTTCTGGACTTGTAGTCAGTTGCGGTTTTACTGGTATTCCACCTAGACTATCTCTGCCTAGTTCTTCATAGGATTTTTCTATGATTCTGGCAATTTCAGCTGGTTGGTCTGCTATATCTGTCTCTTTTAACCTCTGGCGGATCACCACGTTTGCTGCCTCACCTTTTATGTTGGCTAATAATATAGCCGAGACCTGCTTGAAGTCTTTTAGTAATTTCATACCAAGAGTTAAAGCAGGTTCTGGACCGTATTCATCTTGAATTTGTTTTAGCACATCTGGTATTACCGAAATGGATGGAACACCGTGCGTTTTTGTGTAGGTGGAAGCAAAGACTGTACCCCAAGTGTCACAGTCCTCAATGTGTGGTGCGATTCCCATTGGGAGACATATAGTCAGAATCCTGTGTTTTTCTAATGGGGTGGTGTCAGGAAACACCGCCTCTATTTGGGTAATTTTCTGTGCCAACCAGAATGGTATCTGTTCCCGTTTAGCTGGAACTTTACCTAGGCAGGATTGGATGTTCTGTGGTGTAATTTTATTTGTGTTCCCCTGGTGAGGGGTCAGCTGTGGAAGTTTAATCGCTGGCTGAATTGTTGAAGTCCGCATTACATACTGGACTAATTGTCTATGAATTTTTAGTAATTGTTTTAGCTGTATTAACAGCTCAGCTGCAGGCATCCTATCGATGTCTGGATGTGGGTACACAGACAAAATATCGAAAATAAAATATCGGAAAGACAAAATATCGAAGTTTAAATATCGAGATACAAAAATATCGAAGGTAAGTAATATCGACAGTCTAAATATCGATATTGGCATGATATCAGTAATATCGAAGTTGTAAATATCGATGTTAATAATATCGAAATTAATAACTTTGATGTTACTAATATCAAGTTTTAAATAAATTTAGTGTATATTATATTGTATTTATTATGTTTTATTATTTATTTTTAATGTTATTTTATTAAATATTGTCTTTTACTACTGTAGCGGGTTGTGGGTTTATAGGGGAATAGGGTGGGAAGTAATTTAATTATGTTAAATTAATTATTAATTAGTAGGAATTATTAATTAATTAATTGAGAATTAATTTTTAATTATTTTTAATTAATTTATTAATAGATAAATATGTTCTGTAGCGGGTTATGGGTTTATAGGGGAATAGGGTGGGAAGTAATTTAATAATAATTAATTAATTGATATATGTTTGTACATATTTTAATTAATAATTAATTGGTCATTAATTTCTATTAATTAGTTAATTAATTATTATAATTTTTACATATTTATAATTATTAATTAGTTGGTAATTAATTATTATTAATTATTTAATTACATTAATTATAGTAATTTTTTATATATAATTTATTGTTATTCTTAATTAATTAATTGTGCAAAATAATATTAATTATTAAATTAAATTAATTACAGCAAATGTGCTAATATATTTACTTTATTGTTATTGTTAATTAATAATTAATTGGTAATTAAATAATATTAATTAATTTTGGGTACAGGGGTATTTTTAGGGTTCAGGGTCAGTTTTCAGTTCATGGGTACAGGGGTATTTTTAGGGTTCAGGGTCAGTTTTCAGTTCATGGGTAAAGGGGTATTTTTAGGGTTCAGGGTCAGTTTTCAGTTCATGGGTAAAGGGGTATTTTTAGGGTTCAGGGTCAGTTTTCAGTTTTTGGGTAAAGGGGTATTTTTAGGGTTCTGGGTCAGTTTTCAGTTCATGGGTAAAGGGGTATTTTTAGGGTTCAGGGTCAGTTTTCAGTTCATGGGTAAAGGGGTATTTTTAGGGTTCAGGGTCAGTTTTCAGTTTTTGGGTAAAGGGGTATTTTTAGGGTTCTGGGTCAGTTTTCAGTTCATGGGTAAAGGGGTATTTTTAGGGTTCAGGGTCAGTTTTCAGTTCATGGGTGAAGGGGTATTTTTAGGGTTCAGGGTCAGTTTTGGGTTTTTGGGTAAAGGGGTATTTTTAGGGTTCAGGGTCAGTTTTGGGTTTTTGGGGTACAGTCGTACAGGGTAAAAATAAAATTAATTTAAATTAAATCAATTAAATGAAATTAAAAAATATAAAATTACATTACATTATTAAGTTTTTAATTTATTTTAAATGTATATGTATTAGTTTTAAATTTTTAATTATGTTTTAATATTTTTATTTAATATTTGTAACATTATATGTATTTTATAATTATTTTTACATTATTATTAATACATTTAAAAAAACGATATTTTTAAATACGATATTTTTGTACTACGATATTATTTTTTCGATATTTTTGTACTTACCTTGTTAGGGATAGGATTCCTATATTTTTGACTTCGATATTTTTGTCCCGATATTTTTGTATTTCGATATTTTTGATTTCGATATTTTGTCAGACATTCCTGGATGTGGTGTGTATCCGGCTAAGACCGGCCACGTTGCTCCTGGTCTACCTAAAGGACCGAGCCTTGTAATGTGATTGTTATGTTTTAGGGCGCCATCAAATAAGAGCAAATGCTCTTGGAATTTGAGTGGTACTTCCACCTCCTCGAAAGGAGTGTACGTTTCAGGAGGTTCCTCTACTTTGTAATAGTGGAAGTACTTTGTTACAGCATTTGCTGCTGGAAAATGTATCCATGAATAGTATACCTCTGTCTGCCGATATTCGTGTGCCTCGATTACGAATATGACTGTGCCACCTCTAGGTGTCAGTCCATTTTCTATAAGTTTTAAGGTTATAGATCTCCTTTTAATGACCGGAATGAGTGTTATATTCGGGTCTGCTGCTTGCATGGTAGCATCAGCATCTGCGAGTTCAGTTGCTAATCTAACTGCCTCTCTTTCATCATCACTCTCTGCCATTTTACAGACAGGATGGTATTATGTTTGTTTGCAGATCAGGTTTCTTTATGGAAACAGAGATTAGATGCACAATATTTTGGGAATGTTTTTATCCTTCAACGTTGACTATACCAAGAACCATACATAGGAGTTCCCTCCTGCGAGGTTTTGGAGGATATTACCTTTCACCCACTCCAGACGTCTTTGGAGTATAATGGAAAAAAGGGGTCTGAGTGAGAAAGCACGACTGAGTTACTCTAAATGTCTTACGTTAGTTTTATCGCCCTTTCCAAACGCGTTGGGCGCCATGTAGTGTAGCTCCTATTTTCCCAATAGGCTCTGCGCATTGGAATAATACCTACAGCAGTAAAGGCCTAGACCAGACGTTAACTAGGTCTACTACTGTCGATACTAGACTTAATTTTTGGGTTTGCCAGCGTAGCTCAGAGTTCGCTAGAAACTTTCTCGAATGTTCAAGGAGGAATTAACTTCCCTGATTAGACAAGAAGGGATTTAGTTTCTGACAACCATAGAACATGACAACTTTGCTCTCCCCTAATCAAGAGTCAATCTCGAGAGTCGTGTGAGCACAAGGCAATTATTTTACTCAGTCAGTACGTGCATTCTTAGTCTCATCAGAATGTAGAGAAAAGGAAGAGACGGGCGTGTTCAATAAAAGATGTTATTTATTGATCAGTCTCTTTTCTCGTACAAGAGAAATGGATCGATATTATTGCAATACTTATAGTTAAGTAAAGTGCATACATTAAAAGCAATAGTATAAAATAATATTGTAAAAACATTGATATGGTTTCTGAGCCATATGATGTTTAAAATGATTAAAATATATTTACATACACATATACATTTGACTAAACGTACTCAACTGGTGTTTCTAAATACGCCTACCCCGTGTACCTGACCTAAGTCTAATGCGTGGGCGGGAATAGAAAGTTACAGTTTAAGTTAAGTTTGTTTTTGCCAAGTGAATAACTAAAGAATTCTCTGTGAGGGGTTATTCAGTTCTGTACCTGGAATTTAGGATGAATGAGGAATGGTATCTCTTTCTCTGCTCTCGATATTCCAGGCTGCCTGCGAGGGCTGCCCAGAAGCGCCGGTGCTGGGTCTCTCGGCTTGAGATAGCAGCGCGTCTCTCAGCGCGTCAGGAAGGCGGGGCTATGCCAGCGGGGTCTGCTTCTGCTCTCGGCTTCGGCAAGTATGGCTGCTCCGTCTTGTCACCACGCGTGTGTTTGCATAGGGCAAGATCGGCAATATTTATACCTTAAAGGTGCCGAGATTGACATAAAGATGGACATAGATACGTCAATAAAGATGTCATACGACTTGCTCGTTAGCACATTCTTTTACTGAAGTTCTCTGTGAAATCAAAACAATGGCCGCACGGATTTTCCAGGTTGTCATAGGTTTGATTTGTTATGAGAACGTCGTATGCCTTATCAGGGGCTGGAGGAATGTCGCTTGTCTAATTAGATCTCAAGCGTTATGACCTAATCAGATAACACGTTCCTGTGCCGTAGTGTGACTGCGTCAGATAACGGTATCTGCATCATGGGGGCTTTTCTTGCCTCATGGGCTGACTGTTAGTTAACTTGATAGTTAGTTTAACCAGAATAGGGTTAGGAATAGGGGGATCGATTCAGAACCTATAGGAATACATGACAAGAGTGTACCTGGGACCTGAATAGGGCTAGAGCCTCCACAATGCTGGCTCCACCCCCTGTGGCTTGTCTGATGTCTCTGCCCTGCACAGTGAAATGAGAAGGGGAATCCTGTCAACAGAGTGCTCCAGAGCTGCATCTTCCCTCCCCTGTGCTGGCTCCACCTCCTGTGGGGCCTCTGATGTTTCTGCCCTGCACAGTGAAAGGAAGAGAAGAGTCATGTAAACACAGTGCTCAGGAACTGGTTTGAACTAGGCAGAGGACTCTCTGCCTTCAGAGAACAAAGGGTTTTGGGGTATAAATATTGGGACCCAGTCCCACAGACTTTAGATCACTTCTGGAACAAGAAACCTTTCTGCCGAGGAGAAGAACCAAGGAAGCTGCAGGAGTTTGGACTGCCCCTCTGCCAGTGGGCTGTTTGCTGGGTTGGCCTGCAGTGGTTACTTCATTGCCAAGAGAAAGGAGAAGGAACTTTGTAAGGACTTTCATCTACAGAATATTCTCCAAGGGCTTGAACTGTGCTTGCCTCCTGCTGAAGTCTCAGTGCCAAAAGACTTCACCTCCAGCTCCCTCCTGAATTTCCTTGCTGGGAATTCTGACTCCAGTCACTTGCGTGCCGCTGGGAGCTGGCAAAAACAACAAGTGATGGACTGAATGTGGATCAATGTCACACACTCCCCCAGTCAAAAGATCTGGGCCCAAATCCATCGTTTTTTTGCACTCCACACCACCCTGGGTTAGACAATGGCGATATGCAAATCAGCTCTGACCCTGTTGACCCATGGGAACAGTCCAGTCCGAACTACAAAAGCCATGTCCTTCCCAGAACGGAATCAAGCATCCGAGGACCGGACCGGTTTCGAGGTAACACCTCTCTTCAGCCCGGCTAGCTTGACTCCAAGTGGTGTGGAGTGCCTGGGACCCACGTCTGGGCATCCCCAGCGCACTTAGGGCGGCAATTGCAAAAACAACAAGTGATGGACTGAATGTGGATCAATGTCACACACTCCCCCAGTCAAAAGATCTGGGCCCAAATCCATCGTTTTTTTGCACTCCACACCACCCTGGGTTAGACAATGGCGATATGCAAATCAGCTCTGACCCTGTTGACCCATGGGAACAGTCCAGTCCGAACTACAAAAGCCATGTCCTTCCCAGAACGGAATCAAGCATCCGAGGACCGGACCGGTTTCGAGGTAACACCTCTCTTCAGCCCGGCTAGCTTGACTCCAAGTGGTGTGGAGTGCCTGGGACCCACGTCTGGGCATCCCCAGCGCACTTAGGGCGGCAATTGCAAAAACAACAAGTGATGGACTGAATGTGGATCAATGTCACACACTCCCCCAGTCAAAAGATCTGGGCCCAAATCCATCGTTTTTTTGCACTCCACACCACCCTGGGTTAGACAATGGCGATATGCAAATCAGCTCTGACCCTGTTGACCCATGGGAACAGTCCAGTCCGAACTACAAAAGCCATGTCCTTCCCAGAACGGAATCAAGCATCCGAGGACCGGACCGGTTTCGAGGTAACACCTCTCTTCAGCCCGGCTAGCTTGACTCCAAGTGGTGTGGAGTGCCTGGGACCCACGTCTGGGCATCCCCAGCGCACTTAGGGCGGCAATTGCAAAAACAACAAGTGATGGACTGAATGTGGATCAATGTCACACACTCCCCCAGTCAAAAGATCTGGGCCCAAATCCATCGTTTTTTTGCACTCCACACCACCCTGGGTTAGACAATGGCGATATGCAAATCAGCTCTGACCCTGTTGACCCATGGGAACAGTCCAGTCCGAACTACAAAAGCCATGTCCTTCCCAGAACGGAATCAAGCATCCGAGGACCGGACCGGTTTCGAGGTAACACCTCTCTTCAGCCCGGCTAGCTTGACTCCAAGTGGTGTGGAGTGCCTGGGACCCACGTCTGGGCATCCCCAGCGCACTTAGGGCGGCAATTGCAAAAACAACAAGTGATGGACTGAATGTGGATCATTGGGCCCAGATCTTTTGACTGGGGGAGTGTGTGACATTGATCCACATTCAGTCCATCACTTGTTCTTTTTTGCTGGGAGCTGGCAGCGCGACGCATCGAGAAGAAGCGTGTCGCCGCCGCAGCTGAAATCATCGCAACGCCGGAGAAGCGAGAGTTTGTCGCATCTCCCTGGAAGCGTGTGTTCATCAAAGCTGTCTGTTGTCGCAACGCCGGAGAAACGCGACGCATCGAGAGAGCTATCATTGCATCGCCGGAGAAGCGCATCGCAGGGCCTGTCTCGGCTCCAAAGTACAGAGTCGTCACAAGGCTGCCCGGGCGTCATCGCATCATCATCGCATCGCCGCATCAAGGGTGCCATCTTCTCGCATCGCAACTGGATCATCGCATCGGCATCGCATCGCATCAAGGCGCCATCTTGCGCACCGCAACAGGTCGAGAATCTACGCATCACCTCTGCACCGGTAAGGCTCACGACGAGTCCCCTACTCTGCGCAAGCATTGAGGAAGGACGCAACCGTTGCCCCGGGTCACGGAACCGATGCATCTCCCCTTCTGCGAGCCTTTTGTTTACTTTGCATGCCGCATCCCAGAACTTTGTTGAGAACTTTGTCGCATTTACCAACAACTTGAACTAAGAGACTTTTATCATCCTTTAAGTAACCTTTAGTATAGTATTGTGGATTTTTGTTGTTTGTGGTCTTGTGTTTAAGTCTATATAAAGAATACTTATTTTTATAAAACCTGTGTTGTGTCCATCTGTAGTGCCATCACTGTATTACTGTGTATATTCACAAATGCTTAACACACTGCCTCTGAGATAAGCCTGTCTGCTCGTGCCAAGCTACCACGGGGGTGAGCAGGGGTTATTAAGGAGAGTAATCCCCTTGTCCTGACATAGAATTAAGGGTCCCTATTTGGACAAAGGTGATAACCATTGCCAACTAGAGACCCCCAGATCTAACATTGGTGGTCAGCGGTGAGGATTTGGACTTTGCATTTGTGTTTCATATACAGTAATTGGTGTACACTACTAGTGAGTGCAGACCAAACGCGACCACATACTTTTTTTTATAGAATCCTTTTTCCTTGGAACTGTTATTTTTTTCTAAAGACTCACAATTCTTACTACCATGCGTAAACCAGCATCTGTTGCATCTATGGATCTTGATTTTGAGGAAGAGAGGTTGGAAACCTACACTGTGAAACAGCTCAAGTATCTCTGCAGGAAAATGATAGTTGCTACACCAGGCATTTCTAAAAAGGAAGACTACCAGAAGATGCTGAGGGCCTGGGTAGAAGCCAGAAATTCCCCTGATCTTGTTGTGGAGCCTGTTGGGGATGCAGATGGGCAAATTGATGGGCAAGAATTTCCAGCCAGGGGAGGGGTGCCGTCCCCTCCTGGCAGCAGCATCTCTTCCAAAGACCTGTCCCCAAGACAACTGGAAGACAGGGAGAGAAATAGAGCACTGAAGCTGGAGTTGGCTAAGCTTAAGATGGAGGGTCAGAGGGAAGCAGAGAATAACAGGTTGTCTTTGGAAAGAGAGAGAATGAGAATTGAGCATGAGAGAATGTTGAGGGAGTTAGAGATCAAGGCCATTGGCTTAGAGATCAATTCCTCTGGTGGCAGCGCACCATCTGTGCCTTCAGAAGGCAGGGCACATATTCCCAAGGATTTCATCAAAGATTTTCACAAAGGTGAAGATATTGGTCAGTGGTTTGCAGCCTATGATATAGCAATGTTGGCCCACCGGGTCCCTGAGAAAGATTGGGGAGCGGGGTTGTGGGGCCGCTTTGCCACTGAAGGTAGGGACACCTTGTTAGACCTGCCCAAGGAGCATAGGATGTCTTATAACCACAGGAAGGAAGCACTGATGACAAGGTATGGGTTAACTCCAGAGCTCTATAGACAGAGGTTCAGGAATTGTAAGAAACTGGAGGGAACCACTTGGGTAGAATAAGTGTCTTTCTTTTGCAGAGCCATAGATGGTTGGGTGAGGGGTAGCAATGTTGATAATTTTTCAGCTCTTTATGATTTGATTGCCAGGGAGCACTTATCTGCTAACTGTTTTCCAGAGCTACGCCAGCACCTTGTTGATAGCAAGTTGACTAATCCTAGAAAGCTTGCTGAGGAGGCGGACCGCTGGGTCAGTACCAGGGTCCACAAAGGTCTTGTGGGAGACTCCGCCAAAGGTGGGCAGGGTCCCCAGCAGAAGAGTGGGGGGACATGGGTAAACAGAGGGAGTTCCAAAAAGGTCCCCAAAGTGATTCCCAAGGGAACCAGGGTAAGGGTTCCCAGCCTCCCCCTGAAAAGAAGTCAGGACCCCCAACAGGTAAACCTGTTCATAGGGGGCCTGTTACCTGCTATGAGTGTAAGCAGGTGGGACACCGTTGGTATGATCCCCAGTGTCCTCAGAAAGGACAGTATGTGCCAGCCCGTGCACCACCCCATCAGATGGCCAGTGTAGCCCTGGGTGGGGAGGAGATGGGTGCCCAAGGTGGGTGGGATCCCGCAGAAATGTCCCTTGTCTCGTTAGGAGATTTTGAGATGGTCCCTAAAACTCAGCTGCCTGATAACACTAAAAAATACAGGCAGTGGGTGACCATCAATGGCCATAGAGTGGAGGCTCTCAGAGACACAGGAGCAAGTGTGACAGCTGTCAAGTGTCACTTGGTCCCTGAGGAGCAGGTAGTCCCTCATGCATTCTTCTCAGTTGTGGCCGCTGAAAACACCGAGAGCCATTGCAAGGTGGCTCAATTTCCCTTTGAGTGGGGGGGTCTCTGGTACTCTTCAAGTAGCTTTGAGGCCATCCATGCCTGTTGATTGTCTGTTAGGCAATGATTTAGAAAGCTCCCTTGTGCTAAGGTGGAGAGTAAGGCACATTTGGAGATGTTGGGTCTGACTGAGTGGGCATGTGTGACCACTCGGTCTATGGCAGCTAAGGGTGTTCAAGAGACCATGGAGCCTGAAAGTATGGCCCAGGGATCTGCCTTAAAGAGAAGAGGTCAGGGGCGTGGGAAACCAGCCCCTATTGTTCCCACGGTCCAGGAGGAGGCAGACCCTGAGGGGGATGCCCTGGAACCCACTGGTGAGCAAGTTTCTGAACTGGGGAACCTACCTGAGCTGACCCATTGGCAGCAAGAAGGGGGTCCCTGCAGGGAGGAATTTTGTGAAGAGCAAAAGAAGTGCCCTTCTCTTGTGGGTTTGAGGCAACAGGCCACAAACCAGGCAGCAGGTGATCAGTCTGGATCACATTGGATCTACTGGGAGAATGGTCTCCTGTATAGCGAGCCTAAGGTTGCTGAGCCTGGGTCAGCCCGTGTGCTGGTGGTACCCCAGCGCTTCAGAGCCTTCCTACTGGGTTTGGCTCATGATGTTCCATTAGCTGGTCATCTGGGGCAGAACAAGACCTTTGAAAGGCTTGTCTCCCACTTTTATTGGCCCCAGATGAGAAAGAGTTCAGATACTCATTGTAGGACTTGTCAAACTTGCCAGGCAAGTGGAAAAAGTGGAAGGAGGCACAGGGCCCCTCTCCAACCTTTTGCCGTAGTCAGTACCCCCTTTGAACGGGTGGGCATTGACATTGTGGGGCCACTGGAACCCAAGACGGCCATGGGCAACAGGTTTATCCTGGTCTTGGTGGACCATACTACCCGGTACCCGGAAGCCATTCCATTCAGGACAGTGACGGCCCCCGTGGTGGGACGTGCACTGATGGGGATTTTCTCCCATGTGGGGTTCCCGGATCACTGAAATATTATCGACGGTCACATTATCGACTTCTAAAATATCGTTGAATAATTATCGACTACAAAAATATCGACTTTCTATACTTATTACAACAACTACAAAAATATTGAGTCAAAAATATCGAGTATTTAGAATATCGAGTACTTAAATATCGCCTTAATAAATATCGACTACAAATATATCGTTGTTCATGAAATTACCCCTAACACTACAAAAATATCGACTACTAAAATATAGAGTGCTAAAATATCGATTCAAAACAAATATCGAGTTCTTTTTTGTACCCTTTCATGTCTAAAATACCATATTAATAGTCTATAAAAGTCATTGTTCTATACAAAAAACATGTTACATATAATACCTGTTACTTTTATAACGTTCCTATTTATCTACATTTACTATACATTCTATTAAATGCGTTATATCATTAGAAAAATAATCTTTACATGTAAATAACATTTAAAAAATGTTTTTGCACTTACACATCTATTTTATTTAACAACTAACCTGCTTTAATGCGGAAATCACCACATACCACCATTCTCACATCAACAAACACACCAATTAACTTTAAAAAAATTCAAACTAGCCTATACAATCATTTCTTTCATCCTGCAACCAATCAAATCAAAGCACACAAAATACACATACTATAAAAGGGATACATGCATTATACCATTTGCTGCTGCTAACTCTATAGAAAGAAGATGCCAACACTCTGAAGAATTTGTTCCTGAACAAACATCTTTAAAGATCCAGTTTACTAGCCAATTATTCAAGTAAGTTACAATGCATTATTTAGAAATCTAAATTAGTCGTGTACTATTTTACTTATATCTCCTAACTCTTGCACTTATTTAATTTTTATCTCCTCCTACTTTTCTGATAGAAACTACTACAAATAAATTCCTAATACATGCTCCTATTTCTTCACCTAGAAAATCAGATAGTAAGTATATATTAATGCTCTGTTATACACCAACTGCTGTTTTTAAGCACTATTTCACAAGATTCATACTTTATTTTAAACATTTTTTTGACAGATAATCAGCGATTTTCCTATTTCAACACGACAAATGTATAAAACTACACTAATTAAACATGTAAGTATATATGTTTTTGTGAGTAAACACCCAATATTAAAAATGCTATTTTCTAAACAACATATCTTGCATATTACATCTTCCCTACAGATCCAATAAAATCATCCAACATCAACTATACCAAAAGACAAGACTACCCTTGTAAAAAATGTAAGTATACTTCTAATTTGTCTTTTTACTTCCGAAAAAAACGAGAACTATGTTCTTAACACCATGTTATGTATTTTGTATTTCCTCTACAGATATTGTGAAAACATCATACATCTATTTTACCTACAGCAAACAAAACTACTTATTTAGAAGTTAGTATACTTTTAAAGATTTCCACTTTCCCAACGGTTCCAAATTTTTTTAATATTATTTAACATTTATTTATTCTATCTTCTCTACAGATCAGAACTTTACTACCTTGATGTACTCCACCAAATACTACAACGCAACTGTTTAAACAAGTAAGTATATGTAATGTTCACATCAAATGTACTACTAAGCTAAATTAAAAAGTGCTTTTTCCTTTGAAAAACGTTTGTTATGTGTAAACATTAACTTAGCATTTCTATATTTTCATACCAACAGTCAATAAAGAAATACATACAAGACAATCCTTCAAAATACAGTTCTGCATTTGTGATTACTACTTCTAGTAACTGTAAGTATAAATACAACATTAATTATGTTTGCACCACCAAGTGAAATATATGTTTTTTGATGTTGTTTCTTTCTACTTTTGCCTAGAACAAGTAAAACAAAATGACAGAAGGTGCAGAATTTGTTATGTCACAGAAAAATAAATTACTGTTATGTTATATGGGTTATGTTTATAATCAGGAAAGACAAAGTGGTAGAAAAGTTTTCTGGAAATGTACCAAATATTACTCAAACAAATGTTATGGAAGGGCTACAACTGGGGAAACTAATGTGTTATTTACCAGGGAACACAATCATCCCCACAATGTCACAGAAATTGAAATAAGAGATACTTTAGAAAGTATTAAAACTGCTAGCACACAAAGTGATAAACCAACAACACAAATCCTTAAAGAGGAACTGTTAAAAGTCCCAGCACATGCTTCAGGTCAACTACCCTCTATTGACTCCCTAAAACGCACAATTGCATACACTAAAAGACGCACTTCCACAACCCCACCCAACCCTACTACTTTTGAGGAAATTATTATTTCACCAGAAATGTCCATCACACACAATAAAGACAAATTTATCCTTTTTGACAATGAAAGCAGTACAAACAGAATCATAATGTTTGCAACTGCAAGTAATTTAAGAAAAATCCAACAGTGTCCCCAATGGATGATGGATGGAACATTTAAACCATGCCCAAAACCTTTTTATCAACTATATTCCATCCACGGGTTATACCATAACTATAACATCCCTTTCATTTACTGCTTGCTACCAAACAAACAGCAAAACACTTACACAGAAATATTAAATGTTCTCAAAAATGAAATGAATAATTATTTTCCAGAAAAAATAATTATTGATTTCGAATTAGCTATGATTAATAGCATTTTGAAAACATTTCCCCACACAGCAATCCAGGGTTGCTACTATCATTTCAATCAGAGCATATGGAGACATCTCCAGAAATCAACTTTAAGTATTTTGTACTCAACAGATAGCACCTTTGCCTATCAAATAAAAAAATTGATAGCACTGGCCTACGTTCCTGTTACCGATGTAGCGGAACACTATAATTTATTAATTGACAGCACATATTACAAGAGGAATGAAGATAAACTAACACCATTACTGGACTATTTTGAAGATACTTGGGTGGGAAGGTTGCACAGATCTGGACATCAACGCCAACCCAAATTCCAAATACCTTGGTGGAATGTCTACCTTAGTACTTTAAACCAAGAGGCTAAAACAAACAACAGTGTAGAAGGCTGGCATAATGCTTTCCAAGCTACCACAAGTAGAACCAGACCCACATTCCATAACCTACTAGATGCTTTGATAAAAGAACAAAGCTATCAAGAACTAAGAATGGAACAATCTGTGACCCAAATTGTTCCAAAACTAAGTAAACAAACTAAACAAATGTTCCGACTACTGCAAAGTCAAGTCACACTATATCCTACAACTAGAGGATTAGAATACCTGTCATTAATAGCTAAAACCCTACTATAAAAATGTCTCCAAAATATACTAATATCTGCTTACAATAATGGTACATATAAAAAGCAAAAACATTTGTAAACAATTATAAGTAATACATATTTGTGTAACAAAGTTATCATAATTTTTGACATTATTTCTGAACAAATATGCAATATTTATAATTACATCACACATACACATTACATAAAGATCGACATTTCCCACCCAATAAAAAAAGTATTTTAAATACTTACAATTTTTGTAGATGAAAAAGACGTAATGAAGCAAAATACAATCCATACAATCCATTACAATGTAGGACAATTCCAATATGGGAAACCATCAAAAACACGAAAAATATGTAAAAATAAAATAAACGCTCCAGGAAATCCCGAAAACAGTAGTGTGGACACTTTAGTATTTAAAGTGATATACACACAACTTTAAAAAAACGGTCACGCAAATCAATGTATCAATCCAATACCAAACCCTCCAAAAACCCGAAAAAAGGTAAAAAAAATTAAAATCCGCTCCTGGCAAACACGAAAAATAGGAGATACACGTCAAAATATAACCATAATAAGTCATACATTAGTATCTCCGAAAAAAAACACGCTTCCTTCCATGTCGTTTTCATGCGAGGAACCGGAACCTGTAAAAAAACATAGATAACGAAACCCACCCACAAATAACCCATAACATATTTAAATACACTCACAATTAACATTAACCATGTAAAAAGACATTTCCCAACACTTAAAATAACACTAGAACTAAAACATACACGACGCATCTATAACGATGACATTACACCTAAACTCTACATAAACAATTCATATATACACACAAAAACACTACACAGTTCGAATATACCCTCAAACATTAGCATTGAGTTATAAATTGTATGTAAAATTAACCTTACCTCTCTCCACACGAAGCAACTCCCAACCGCGAGCTTCTCCAGTCCTGAATGGAGCGCAATAACCTTACGTGGTAAAAAAGTAGTCCCCTTAACCCAATTTTGAAAAGGTATCATAGAGAATACAATGTTATAGTATAAAAATATAATACATACACATTGTTATTGTAACAAATTAATACACTAGACTCATAATAATTTAAACTGTTTAAAAAATATAAATTTCTTTAATATTAATTAATATATAGTAATTAATATATATTAATAATATTAAAAAAAGTATGTAACACTTGAAATAATATATGTAAATATTTTCTTATTGTGTACATTTATAGGAATGTTTTTGTGTTTGTTTATAACTATACATTATTATTGTTTATGTAATTAATTAATAATAATAAATAATATAACTTATTTATTGTTATTAATAAAAAATTATAACCATTTACTATATAAATAATGCCCTTAAATAATGTATTTTTATTTCTCTGAATGTATGTATTTCTGAAAAGAAAAGATAAATGTTTACGTTTATTAATTAATAATAATAATAATAAATATATTTGTTATTATTTTTATTAATTATTTAAAAATGTTTTTTAATAATTTCTAAGTATTATAAAAGTATATATTTCATAAATAATCTTTTACCAATACCAGATATTATTATTAAACATATTATTCCCCTTTACAGTTATAAAGTTAACAACATAATATATTCATATGTTTAATTTAAAAAAACATTGTCAGAAATATGTGCCAAAAATTGTCTTAATTTGTATTTCCATAGCTTGAGCAAATATAATAATTGTCATGTTACTTTATAAAAATGTAAATTAAAAAAGTAAATATTTAATAATATTAATATATAATATTAACATTATTAAATATAAATGTAAGAAACAGAAAAGTAACTGTTATTTTATTTATTTCAATATAAATACTTGTTACTCAAAGTTGATGATAATAAATATTGTTATTGATAGAAAAAATGTTGTGAAATAATTTTTTTGACAAATTACAACATGTACATAAATGTTAATGTGTTATTCTGCAAATACTACATTTCCAAAAATGTTCATGTATTTTTTGATTGTGATTGTATTGTAGTACACATTAAAAAAATAAAAAATTGTAATAAAGTTTTGTGAAAACATCCATTTTGCATTATTTTTTAATATAATTACACGCTAATGTACAATTATATGCAAATATTTTGGACACTGACCAATTAAAAATTGCTATTCCTACTCAAGTGAAACTAATATCTGGAAAGGTGCTGGACACTGACCATGGATAAATTAAAATAGCTACTTTAGTATAATGTTATTGTATAAAATATTGTCAAATAATTATATATATTTTAATAATATTATGTACATATATTTAGAGTATATTTTTTGCTGAGTAGTACCAAAAAATTTTATTAGCCTAAAAATTAGCAACTTTTAGTCACTAAAATGTTTTCAATATATTGTAATATTTTTATATTTTTGTAGCACACTTTATATACACAAAACTGACCCTGAACCCTAAAAATACCCCTTTACCCAAAAACTGAAAACTGTCCCTGAACTCAAACATATACCCCTTTAGCCAAGAACTGAAAACTGACCCTGAACCCTAAACATACCCCTTTATCCAAGAACTTAAAACTGACCCTGAACTATAAAAAATACCCCTTTATCCAAAAACCCAAAACTGACCCTGAACCCTAAAAATACCCCTTTACCCAAAAACTGAAAACTGACCCTGAATCCAAATAATACCCCTTTACCCAAGAACTGAAAACTGACCCTGAACCCAAATAATACCCCTTTATCCAAAACCCCAAAACTGACCCTGAACCCTAAAAATACCCCTTTATCCAAAAACTGAAAACTGACCCTGAATCCAAATAATACCCCTTTACCCAAGAACTGAAAACTGACCCTGAACCCAAATAATACACCTTTGCCCAAGAACTGAAAACTGACCCTAAACCCTAATAAACTCCTTAACCCAAGAACAGAAAACTGACCCTGAACCTTAAAAAAACACCTTTACCCAAAAACTTGAAACTGACCCTGAACCCTATAAATACCCCTTTACCCAAAAACACAAAACTGACCCTAAACTCTACAAATACCCCTTTATCCAAAAACAGAAAATTGACCCTGAACCCAAATAGTACCCCTTTACCCAAGAACTGAAAACTGACCCTGAACCCAAATAATACACCTTTGCCCAAGAACTGAAAACTGACCCTGAAAGCAAAAAAACTCCTTAACCCAAGAACTGAAAACTGACCCTGAACCCAAATAATACACCTTTGGCCAAGAACTAAAAACTGACCCTGAACCCAAAAAAACTCCTTAACCCAAGAACTGAAAACTGACCCTGAACCTTAAAATAAACCCATTACCCAAAAACTGAAAACTGACCCTGAACCCTATAAATACCCCTTTAACCAAAAACACAAAACTGACCCTGAACCCTACAAATACTCCTTGACCCAAATATATTTAATATTCTTTAATTACCAATTAATTATTAATTAACATTAACAAAGAAGTTAATATATGATCACATTAGCTGTAATTAATTTAATGTAATAATTAATAATATATTTTCAATATTAATTAATTAACAATAACTAAAAATAAATAAAGAAAAATGTCTCTAAATAATATAATAACCAAACATATATAAAATAATTAACAATTAATTACTAATAAAAAATAAGTAATAACTATATTAAATAATTAATTAACTGATATTAATTATAAATTTAATTAACTAATTAATAATAATGAATTACCAATTAATTAATAATTATTAATATTTATATACATATATTAATTAATTACTTATTTTAAATTACTCCCCACCCTTATCCCCTATTAACCCAACATCCCACTCCTAAACATTAATTACAATTTATAACAATACCTAAAATATTTATATAGTAGCACAATACCTGTAAATAATTTAATTAATTAATTATTATGATTTGTTCCAAATTAATTACGTAACAATAAAAATATATACTATATATAAAAATTAACTCAAAATAATTTAATTAACTTATTAATATTAATTAATTGTCAATTAATTTAAAAAAAATTACAAATTATATAAATTAATTAACTACATTATATTAATTAGTTAATTAATTAACTAATTAATATTAATTAGTTACCAATTAATTATTAATTTACAATATGTACAATGTTATGTTATGTTATGTTATAGGGGGGTTTTATATAGCGCTCAGCTACTCCAAAGGAGTGTCCCGGCGCTTTCAGACCAAAAGGTCAGCAGCTAACACATAACACAACAGGAAATAGGACCGGCAAAAAATAAAAGAAAACAGAAATAATTAATTAACTAATTAATATTAATTAGTAAATTTATTAAATAATTAATAATTATTATTTACCAAATAATTAATAATTTAAAATATGTACAATAATTATAATAATTAATTAACTAATTAATATTAATTAGTAAATTTATGAAGTAATTAATAATAATTATTTACCAATTAATTAATGTTAAAAAAATTTACAAACATATAGTAATTAATTTATTTTAAATTACTCCCCACCCTTATCCCCTATTAACCCAACATCCCGCTCCTAAACATTAACTACTATTTATATTACTATTACTAAAAAATAACATTTATTACCTTTTTTCTACATATTATCGATATTTTATACTTTGACTATATATCGATATTTTGTCTTGACGATGTTTTTGAGTCGATATTTTTGTACTCGATATTTTGTTAACATTATTTCATTCGATATTTTTATCAACGATATTTTTTTTTTCGATATTTTATTATTACCGATATTTTTTACTCGATATTTTATCCATTCGATATTGTGGAGTCGATATTATGTCTAGTTACCGGGGTTCCCCAGAGAGGTTGTGTCTGACCGAGGTACAAACTTCATTTCCAATTATATGAAGTCTCTGTGAAAGGAGTGTGGTGTTACCTACAAGTTCACCACTCCTTACCACCCACAAGGTAATGGGCTGGTTGAAAGATTTAACCGGGCCCTTAAGGGCATGATCATGGGTCTTGAAGAACCAATGAGGCGTAACTGGGGCATCCTCTTGCCATGCCTTCTGTTTGCCTACCGAGATGTGCCGCAGAAGTCCCTAGGGTTCAGCCCCTTTGAGCTTTTGTATGGTCACCCGGTAAGAGGACCTTTGAGTTTGGTAAAGGAAGGCTGGGAGCAATCTCCCAGTAAACCTCCCAGGATGTATATAGCTACATGCTGGCCTTCAGAAACCAAACCAGGCGTTTCAGGGATCTCGCTCAGGCGAATCTGGAAGCCAGCCAGGAAGAGATGAAGCGGTGATACGATCAGAATGCCACTCTGATTGAGCTTCAGCCTGGACAGAAAGTTTGGGTCATGGACCCTGTGGAGCCTTGTGCACTCCAAGACAGGTGGACTGGTCCATATGAGGTGGTGGAGCACAAGAGGGATGTCACCTATCTGGTGAACTTGCGGTCTCCAAGGAACCCTTTGAGAGGTCCTTCATGTTAACCGCCTGAAGCCCCACTTAGAAAGGTCAGAAGTGGGCATGCTCCTAGCGACAGATGATGAAATGGAGGAGGAGACCGAGCCTCTTCCTGACCTCCTGTCTGCAACAGAGCAAGATGGGTCAGTGGATGGTGTCAGCCTCTCTGCCACACTGACCCCTGATCAGCAGCAAAATTGTCGCCAACTGTTGGGGCAATTCTCTGATCTATTTCCCTTGGTTCCTGGTGTCACAGATTGGTGCGTCCATGATGTGGACACTGGTGACAGTCTTCCTGTGAAGCACAAGGCTTACAGAGTGACTGACAAGGTTAGGGCTTACATTAAGGAGGAAATCTCCAAGATGTTTGCTTTAGGGGTCATTAAGTCCTCCAATAGTCCTTGGGCCAGCCCAGTGGTCTTGGTCCCAAAGGCTGCCTCGCCAGGTGCCACACCTGAACTCCGGTTCTGTGTGGACTACAGAGGGCTCAATTCAGTCACCAGGACTGACGCACACCCCATCCCCAGAGCTGATGAGCTCATTGATCGGCTAGGGGCTGCATGGTACCTCAGCACGTTTGATTTGACGTCTGGGTACTGGCAGATCACCTTGACCGATGGGGCTAAGGAGAGGTCTGCATTCCCCACACCAGATGGGCACTACCAATTTCGGGTTATGCCCTTTGGGATGAAGAATGCCCCTGCCACCTTTAAGAGGTGGGTTAACCAGGTGTTAGCTGGACTGGAGGATTTCAGTGCTGCCTACGTGGATGACATTGCAGTGTTCAGTGCCAGTTGGGAGGAACACTTGCAGCACCTCTGGGAAGTGTTGATGGCACTGCGCAAGGCAGGCCTCATGATCAAGGCAAGTAAGTGTCAGATCGGGCAGGGCTCTGTTGTGTACTTGGGTCACCAGGTAGGAAGCGGCCAGGTGGCGCCCCTACAACCCAAGATTGACACCATCCTGGCATGGGAACCCCCGAAGACTCAGACACAGGTGAGAGCCTTTTTAGGGCTCACGGGGTACTACAGGAGGTTTGTCAAAGGGTATGGCAACATTGTTGCACCGTTGACTGAGCTAACTTCCAGGAAGCAGCCCAAGAAAGTGAACTGGACTGTCAGAAAGCTTTTGATGTCCTGAAGGCTGCCATGTGCACAGCACCCGTGCTTCAGGCACCCAACTTCTCAAAATAATTCATTGTACAGACAGACGCTTCAGAGCATGGTGTGGGAGCTGTTCTATCACAGATTACTGAAGAGGGCTTTGACCAACCTGTAGCCTTCATCAATAGGAGGTTACTTTCACGGGAACAGAGGTGGAGTGCAATTGAGCGTGAGGCATTTGCTGAGGTTTAGGCCCTGAAGAAGGTGAGACCATACCTGTTTGGGACTCACTTACGGGTTCAGACCGACCACAGGCCCCTTAGATGGCTGATGCAGATGAGGGGTGAGAACCCAAAGTTGTTGAGGTGGTCCATCTCCCTACAGGGTATGGACTTTACGGTGGAACATCGCCCTGGTACAGAACACGCCAACGCTGATGGTCTGTCCAGATTTTTCCGCCTTAGTGAAGAGAACACCCAAGGGGAAGGGTAGTTCTCCCCACAGTTCAGCTGGAGGGGACACGTGTTAGACCTGACATCATTGACGTGAGTCTCCCTTCCATTTTAGACGGATTGCCTTCTCTGTTTTGACCTATTTTTGCTCGTTGTATTTTTTGGGCCCTGTGCGACTGCTAATCAGTGCCACAGTGCAAGTGCTCCCTATGTTAAATTGATATACTGATTGGATTCCATAATTGGCTTATTTGATCTACTGTCAGCCCCTAGCACAGTGCACCATGTGTGCCCAGGGCTTGTAGAGCAAATGCTGCTGGTGGGCTTGCAGCACTGGTTGTGCCACCCACAGAAGCAGCTTGTAAAGTGTGTCTCAGGCCTGCCATTGCAAGGCCTGTGTTTAGTCTGTGACTACCATGTCGACTTGGCCAAGTGCACCCACTTGCCAGTCCCTAAACCTTCCCTTTTTTTTTCTTTTTTTTTTTGCAGAGTTTTATATAGCGCGAACTAGAACAGAACCGAATCAGTTATCAGAGCGCTTTACATAGCACCAGTTACGTTACATGAGGACACACTTTCATTTTTTTTTTTTAGGCACGGGGCGATTAAGTGATTTGCCCAGAATCACAGGGGTTTTTTTGGCGTCGTTACCGAGACTCGAACCAAGTTCCCCAGGTCCGAGGTCAAGCGCCTTAGCCGTTAGGCCAACCCCTCTCCCTATTAGACACCCCTATGGTAGGCCCAAGGGCAGGGTGCATTGTAAGTATAAGGTAGGACATGTTCTGATGTGTGTAGCATGTTCTAGTAGTGAATTACAGCCATTTTCGTTTTTCACTATTGAAGGCTACCTGTTCTCATAGACTAGAATCGGCAGGGAAGATTGTTACATCCCTACAATCCTAACTGACTCAGGGAACACGGTAGAAATTCGAGTTTAGTATGCCTGAACTCAGAATAATAAAATACATCTTTTAGTAAAGTTTATTTTAATTTTCTGTGTTTGCAAATACCACTTTTAGAAAGTAGGTATTTGCTTGCCTAACCCTTTGAGCCCGCCTCTGCTGACTTGTGTATTCCTTGTCTGGGTTTGTATGTTTAACAACAAGGGGTGGTGATGGACAGAGTTTCTGAATTAAGCAGAATACTCTCACCCAGTCAAGAGATCAGGGCTACATCCAACACCGTTTTTTAGCTCACTGCACCATCCCAGTTCAGAACCTGGCTATATGCAAATTAGTCTGTTCCTGTCCCAGTGCATGATGGGAACAGGGCAAACCAAACTACCAAGCCAATTCTTACACTGGGAAGGAAACAAGCTTCCGGGGACCGGTTTCTGCCATTTCAGGCGTCGTCGGCCCGGCTTGCTTGAATCCTGATGGTGCAATGAGCAAGGGACTCACATCTGAGTATACCCTTCCACGCTTAGGGTGGACAAAATATTTAACAACAAGGGGTGGTGATGGACAGAGTTTCTGAATTAAGCAGAATACTCTCACCCAGTCAAGAGATCAGGGCTACATCCAACACCGTTTTTTAGCTCACTGCACCATCCCAGTTCAGAACCTGGCTATATGCAAATTAGTCTGTTCCTGTCCCAGTGCATGATGGGAACAGGGCAAACCAAACTACCAAGCCAATTCTTACACTGGGAAGGAAACAAGCTTCCGGGGACCGGTTTCTGCCATTTCAGGCGTCGTCGGCCCGGCTTGCTTGAATCCTGATGGTGCAATGAGCAAGGGACTCACATCTGAGTATACCCTTCCACGCTTAGGGTGGACAAAATATTTAACAACAAGGGGTGGTGATGGACAGAGTTTCTGAATTAAGCAGAATACTCTCACCCAGTCAAGAGATCAGGGCTACATCCAACACCGTTTTTTAGCTCACTGCACCATCCCAGTTCAGAACCTGGCTATATGCAAATTAGTCTGTTCCTGTCCCAGTGCATGATGGGAACAGGGCAAACCAAACTACCAAGCCAATTCTTACACTGGGAAGGAAACAAGCTTCCGGGGACCGGTTTCTGCCATTTCAGGCGTCGTCGGCCCGGCTTGCTTGAATCCTGATGGTGCAATGAGCAAGGGACTCACATCTGAGTATACCCTTCCACGCTTAGGGTGGACAAAATATTTAACAACAAGGGGTGGTGATGGACAGAGTTTCTGAATTAAGCAGAATACTCTCACCCAGTCAAGAGATCAGGGCTACATCCAACACCGTTTTTTAGCTCACTGCACCATCCCAGTTCAGAACCTGGCTATATGCAAATTAGTCTGTTCCTGTCCCAGTGCATGATGGGAACAGGGCAAACCAAACTACCAAGCCAATTCTTACACTGGGAAGGAAACAAGCTTCCGGGGACCGGTTTCTGCCATTTCAGGCGTCGTCGGCCCGGCTTGCTTGAATCCTGATGGTGCAATGAGCAAGGGACTCACATCTGAGTATACCCTTCCACGCTTAGGGTGGACAAAATATTTAACAACAAGGGGTGGTGATGGACAGAGTTTCTGAATTAAGCAGAATACTCTCACCCAGTCAAGAGATCAGGGCTACATCCAACACCGTTTTTTAGCTCACTGCACCATCCCAGTTCAGAACCTGGCTATATGCAAATTAGTCTGTTCCTGTCCCAGTGCATGATGGGAACAGGGCAAACCAAACTACCAAGCCAATTCTTACACTGGGAAGGAAACAAGCTTCCGGGGACCGGTTTCTGCCATTTCAGGCGTCGTCGGCCCGGCTTGCTTGAATCCTGATGGTGCAATGAGCAAGGGACTCACATCTGAGTATACCCTTCCACGCTTAGGGTGGACAAAATATTTAACAACAAGGGGTGGTGATGGACAGAGTTTCTGAATTAAGCAGAATACTCTCACCCAGTCAAGAGATCAGGGCTACATCCAACACCGTTTTTTAGCTCACTGCACCATCCCAGTTCAGAACCTGGCTATATGCAAATTAGTCTGTTCCTGTCCCAGTGCATGATGGGAACAGGGCAAACCAAACTACCAAGCCAATTCTTACACTGGGAAGGAAACAAGCTTCCGGGGACCGGTTTCTGCCATTTCAGGCGTCGTCGGCCCGGCTTGCTTGAATCCTGATGGTGCAATGAGCAAGGGACTCACATCTGAGTACACTTGCAGCACCTCTGGGAAGTGTTGATGGCACTGCGCAAGGCAGGCCTCATGATCAAGGCAAGTAAGTGTCAGATCGGGCAGGGCTCTGTTGTGTACTTGGGTCACCAGGTAGGAAGCGGCCAGGTGGCGCCCCTACAACCCAAGATTGACACCATCCTGGCATGGGAACCCCCGAAGACTCAGACACAGGTGAGAGCCTTTTTAGGGCTCACGGGGTACTACAGGAGGTTTGTCAAAGGGTATGGCAACATTGTTGCACCGTTGACTGAGCTAACTTCCAGGAAGCAGCCCAAGAAAGTGAACTGGACTGTCAGAAAGCTTTTGATGTCCTGAAGGCTGCCATGTGCACAGCACCCGTGCTTCAGGCACCCAACTTCTCAAAATAATTCATTGTACAGACAGACGCTTCAGAGCATGGTGTGGGAGCTGTTCTATCACAGATTACTGAAGAGGGCTTTGACCAACCTGTAGCCTTCATCAATAGGAGGTTACTTTCAGAGGTGGAGTGCAATTGAGCGTGAGGCATTTGCTGAGGTTTAGGCCCTGAAGAAGGTGAGACCATACCTGTTTGGGACTCACTTACGGGTTCAGACCGACCACAGGCCCCTTAGATGGCTGATGCAGATGAGGGGTGAGAACCCAAAGTTGTTGAGGTGGTCCATCTCCCTACAGGGTATGGACTTTACGGTGGAACATCGCCCTGGTACAGAACACGCCAACGCTGATGGTCTGTCCAGATTTTTCCGCCTTAGTGAAGAGAACACCCAAGGGGAAGGGTAGTTCTCCCCACAGTTCAGCTGGAGGGGACACGTGTTAGACCTGACATCATTGACGTGAGTCTCCCTTCCATTTTAGACGGATTGCCTTCTCTGTTTTGACCTATTTTTGCTCGTTGTATTTTTTGGGCCCTGTGCGACTGCTAATCAGTGCCACAGTGCAAGTGCTCCCTATGTTAAATTGATATACTGATTGGATTCCATAATTGGCTTATTTGATCTACTGTCAGCCCCTAGCACAGTGCACCATGTGTGCCCAGGGCTTGTAGAGCAAATGCTGCTGGTGGGCTTGCAGCACTGGTTGTGCCACCCACAGAAGCAGCTTGTAAAGTGTGTCTCAGGCCTGCCATTGCAAGGCCTGTGTTTAGTCTGTGACTACCATGTCGACTTGGCCAAGTGCACCCACTTGCCAGTCCCTAAACCTTCCCTTTTTTTTTCTTTTTTTTTTTGCAGAGTTTTATATAGCGCGAACTAGAACAGAACCGAATCAGTTATCAGAGCGCTTTACATAGCACCAGTTACGTTACATGAGGACACACTTTCATTTTTTTTTTTTAGGCACGGGGCGATTAAGTGATTTGCCCAGAATCACAGGGGTTTTTTTGGCGTCGTTACCGAGACTCGAACCAAGTTCCCCAGGTCCGAGGTCAAGCGCCTTAGCCGTTAGGCCAACCCCTCTCCCTATTAGACACCCCTATGGTAGGCCCAAGGGCAGGGTGCATTGTAAGTATAAGGTAGGACATGTTCTGATGTGTGTAGCATGTTCTAGTAGTGAATTACAGCCATTTTCGTTTTTCACTATTGAAGGCTACCTGTTCTCATAGACTAGAATCGGCAGGGAAGATTGTTACATCCCTACAATCCTAACTGACTCAGGGAACACGGTAGAAATTCGAGTTTAGTATGCCTGAACTCAGAATAATAAAATACATCTTTTAGTAAAGTTTATTTTAATTTTCTGTGTTTGCAAATACCACTTTTAGAAAGTAGGTATTTGCTTGCCTAACCCTTTGAGCCCGCCTCTGCTGACTTGTGTATTCCTTGTCTGGGTTTGTATGTGACAGGGCTGGGGAAATTCCAGGAGACAGTCTGGGACAGCCCAGTGGTGAATAGGGAGATTTACCTCCAGATGGGAGGGGAGCGTGCACCTGGGACCTGAATAGGGCTGGGCCTTCCCTCCACAATGCTGGCTCCACCCCCTGTGGCTTGTCTGATGTCTCTGCCCTGCACAGTGAAAGGAGAAGGGGAATCATGTCAACAGAGTGCTCCAGAGCTGCATCTTCCCTCCCTTGTGCTGGCTCCACCTCCTGTGGGCGTCTGATGTTTCTGCCCTGCACAGTGAAAGGAAGAGAAGAGTCATGTAAACACAGTGTTCAGGAACTGGTTTGAACTAGGCAGAGGACTCTCTGCCTTCAGAGAACAAAGGATTTTGGGGTATAAATATTGGGACTCAGTCCCACAGACTTTAGATCACTTCTGGAACAAGAAACCTTTCTGCCAAGGAGAAGAACCAAGGAAGCTGCAGGAGTTTGGACTGCCCCTCTGCCAGTGTGCTGTTTGCTGGGTTGGCCTGCAGTGGTTACTTCATTGCCAAGGGAAAGGAGAAGGAACTTTGTAAGGACTTTCATCTACAGAATATTCTCCAAGGGCTTGAACTGTGCTTGTCTCCTGCTGAAGTCTCGGGGCCAAAAAAGTTCACCTCCAGCTCCCTCCTGAATTTCCTTTCTGGGAATTCTGACTCCAGTCACTTGCGTGCCGCTGGGAGCAGGAAGCGCGACGGATCGAGATGAAGCGTGTCGCCGCCGCAGCTGAAATTATCGCAACGCTGGAGAAGCGAGAGTTTGTCGCATCTCCCTGGAAGCGTGTGTTCATCGAAGCTGTCTGCTGTCACATCGCCGGAGAAGCGCGACGCATCGAGAGAGCTGTCATCGCATCGCCGGAGATGCGCATCGCAGGGCCTGTTGCGGCTCCAAAGTACAGAGTCGTCGCAAGGCTGCCCGGGTGTCATCGCATCATCATCGCATCGCCGCATCAAGGGCGCCATTCTCGCATCGCAACTGGATCATCGCATCAGCATCACATCACATCAAGGCGCCATCTTGCGCACCGCAACAGGTCGAGAAACTACGCATCACCTCTGCACCGGTAAGGCTCACGACGAGTCCCCTACTCTATGCAAGCATTGAGGAAGGACGCAACTGTTCCCCCAGGACACGGAACCGACGCATCTCCCCTTCTGCGAGCCTTTTGTTTACTTGCGTGCCGCATCCCAGAACTTTGTTGAGAACTTTGTCACATTTACCAACAACTTGAACTAAGAGACTTTTATCATCCTTTAAGTAACCTTTAGTATAGTATTGTGGATTTTTGTGGTTTGTGGTCTTGTGTTTAAGTCTATATAAAGAATACTTATTTTTATAAAACCAGTGTTGTGTCTATCTGTGGTGCCATCACTGTATTACTGTGTATATTCACAAATGCTTAACACACTGCCTATGAGATAAGCATGTCTGCTCGTGCCAAGCTACCACGGGGGTGAGCAGGGGTTATTAAGGAGAGTAATCCCCTTGTCCTGACTTAGAAGTAAGGGTCCCTATTAGGACAAAGGTGATAACCATTGCCAACTAGAGACCCCCAGATCTAACAATATGGATGAGTGCATTTTGATGTGTTGGGTGAAGGTGACATGTAGCAAGATGACATGCATTGGTGCAACATTGTAATTCATGCGCGGTGTCATACTTCACTTGACATGCACCATGACATGCACCCAGACGAAACACGTTGTCATTTTTATGGGGCACATTCCTGATATACAGAGTCCTTGCACTGTACTTATGGATGCATATCCCTTCTGCTATTAGTTGAACATCACATTTGCTCTCCAGTATGCTCATTTTAGACAATATGGAATGTGCACCTTTTAGACACAGGGTGCATATTTACAATGGAGTGGTGATGCATGTGCTTATGCCACAAAGACGCACAACATGCTTTGTCACTTTGGGAACACAGGGCTGCATCTCATGAACAGACAAAGGGGCACCACTGAGGCAGACACACTGGCACCATTCTGCAATGGGGCCTGAGTCGAGTTGAATATTGTGCATGAAGAGGGACTTTACTGCACATACACATTATTCCACACAAAACAGGCACCTCTGCACAATGGTGCATGTGTGCCTGCATCGGTGGTGGCCTGCTAACTTTTGACCCAGAGCTGGGTGGTTCACGGGGCTGCATCATATTGTTGTCAATGAGATGCAGCCCTGTGTTGCCAATTTGGCTGAGTGTGGTCTTGAGGAGTACAAAAAAAGTCCCAGTAAACAATGCCTATATGTTGGACAGGCCCCACGAAGGGCTCGCTCCCTCCCCGCATGACAGGGCCCAGACATCGGCTCTCCGGGGGCTACCCGCAGAAGCAACCCGCAACCCGTCCCCCTCCGGGACGCCTGCCCCCGGACATCTCTGTGCCACGGGCCCAGGCCCCCGTCAACCCCATTGCCCGGCCCAGCCGCCATCTTGGACACTGCACCACGCGGCCGCGTGGCCTCGGCTCGACCCCAACCCTGGGCCTGGCCGGGCCCCGACATCCCGGCACCACCATCCACCCAGGAGGTGAACGGACCACTTGGCAGGTTAATGGGAGAAAGAAGTGTCGATGGCTCTCCCCCCACCAGGGGCCGATCGCCCCCAGCCTCCCCGGGTGCTGGCTCCACCCCCCTGCTGGGTGTCTGGACTCCCTCATCCCGGACCTCCCGACCTCCCAGTGCGAGGGTCCAGACATCAAAGGGCGCCAGACCTATAACTGAGGCAGCCCCAGAGCAGGAAGGCAGTTGTATCCTGGAGTCGAGAGACACCGAGAAGAACTCATCCTTGACGGACTGCTGGCGCTGCCGCATCCCTGCCTTGTGAACTATTGTCCTGCCTGCTGGCGCTGCCGCGGCCTTCTGCAACCTTCATCCTCGTGGGACCTGCTGGCGCTGCCGCGGCCCGTTGTAACCGTCATCCTCGTTGGGACCTGCTGGCGCTGCCGCGGCCCGTTGCCACCTACGACCTCTTCGGGACCTGCTGGCGCTGCCGCGGTCTGACCCGTCCGAACGCCGAGCTCGAGGATTGTGAGCTACCACCGTTTCACCTCAGTACCTGTAGGTACCAAGATTGTCCCGCTACCCCCTTTCCCTAATAGAGACTAGAATTGAGAGGATCATCGTGTCCTAATCTCCTTGTATCGTACCACCTTACTCAAAGAATTGCCTATAAAAGGTGTTAAGCTGATCTTCGTGTGGCGTCCATCTGTGGGGGGGAAGTTACTCGTCTGTACGATCGCTGGAGACGGCCCTCACCGGAGGCCTCTCCCCTTGTGCTCGGCCGACCCTCCAGGTCCCCGTCTAACATTGGTGGCCAGCGGCGCGATCCGAACCAACGCGTAACCGTACAGAGAGTAACTCACCCTACGACTAATCCACAATGACGACCAGAGAGAGCGGATCTGCAGAGAAATTCCAGATGGAAAAACTGGAAGAGTACAACCACCGAGAGCTAAAACAATTTTGCATAGAACTAGGCATTGCTACCACCGGTCTGAGCACGAAAGAGGACTTCAAACACGCCCTAGAATCCTGGGCAGAGACGAATACCGCCGAAGCCCCGGAACCAAACACCACTCTGACAGAAGAAAGGAGAACGGATCTCTCCCGGGAGGAGATCCGAGAATGAGAGGAAAATAGACTTCACGAGTTAGAGCTGGCACGGCTCAAATTAGACGGAGAATTGAAACTGGCAGAACAAAAAATGAACTTAGAACACTTACGGCTCCAAGAAGAGCGAGAGGAGAAGCAGAGACAGAGAGAACTCGAAGAAAAAAGACTGGCATACGAACACGAGTGCAAGCTAGCGGAGATAGAGATGCGCAAACAGAACAAAGACCTAGGGGTGCCCGAACAACCGCGCCCCCCAGGTACTACCGAACAGAAGGTCCACATCCCCAAAGATGTGGTCCGGGAATATTTTCGGAACGACGACATACAGCAGTGGTTCAAGGCCTACGAGATCGCCATGACTGCCCACCGGATCGCTCGAAGTGACTGGGGAGCCGGTCTATGGGGGAGATTCGTCAATGAAGGCCGTGATGCCCTGCTGCAGCTTCCGGACCATCAAATGACATCCTATGACCACATGAAGGCCGCCCTCCTCAGTCGATATGGGCTGACGTCCGAGATGTACCGCCAGAGGTTCCGCAACTGCACCCGCATCCCGGGTACAACCTGGATAGAATATGTGAACTATTTCAGCCGAGCCTTCGAGGGATGGATCAAGGGTAGCAACGTAACAACCTACGAACAGCTCTTCAACCTCATTGTGTGGGAGCACCTCTCCAACAACTGCTTCGTCGAGCTCAGGCAGCACCTCCTCGACAGTAAGTTGACTGACCCCCGGCAGCTCGCCGCCGAGGCTGACCGATGGGAGAGCACCCGAGTGGCCCGAAGTGGGCCCAACGAGCAGAACAGAACCAACCAAGGTCATCATCGTCCCCGAGGAGGAGGAGGAGGCCCGGGCCGGGGGAGAGACGCCGTCCCAGCCGCTCCCGCAAACTACACCCCGCCCCCGGCCGGCCGGGGCAACCCCCCGATGCGCCCGGGGTTCCGAGCCAACGTTACGTGTCATCGATGCCAGCGAGTCGGCCACTATGCCAGTGACCCGACCTGCCCAAAGAACCAGACCCCCGGGCCCCGCCAGGTGGCTGCCGCCGCCCTAGGAGAAGAGCAAGTCTCCAAAGGACCTGAAGAGTACGAGCAGGAGCAGCCCGAGTGGGAACCTGCCGCCATGACCCTGGCCTGCCTAGGGGGGAGAGACCTGATCCCGCGGGCTCCCCTACCAGCCAACACCAGGAAGTACAGCCAGTGGGTGAACATAAATGGGCGTAAGGCCGAAGCCCTGCGTGACACAGGGGCCAGTGTGACGGCCGTCCGTTGTCACCTGGTGACCCCAGAACAAATCCTGCCAAATGTTCTTTGCCCCGTCCGATCGGCCGACAATTCGGAGAGCCTGTGTCGGATGGCCTGCGTCCCCTTCGAATGGGGAGGAGTGTCCGGGATGCTAAAAGTGACTGTCCGCGACGATGCCCCCGTGGACTGCCTCCTGGGGAACGATCTCGAGAGTTCCCCGTGGGCAGCCGTTGAAAGAAGAGAGCACCTGGGGATGTTAGGCCTCCCGGGCTGGGCGTGCGTAACAACCCGGTCCATGGCCGCCGACACCATCCCTAGATCTGAAGAACCCGCATGGCCAGCACCTCCTCCCCCGATCGCTCCGGAGGGAGACTCCATCCCTACCGACAACCCGGAACAATCCCAAGAAGAGCCCGCTCAGCCCCAAGACCTTCCGGACCTGGCTCAGTGGCGTCAGGAAGGGGGGCCCACCCAAGAACAATTCCGGCAAGAGCAAAAGACATGTCCCTCCCTCGAGGTACTGCGACAGCAAGGGCTGGCCCAGAGCGCAGGAGACACCGCAGGGGCCCACTGGATCTATTGGGACAATGACCTACTGTACAGCGAACAAAGAGTAGCGGAGCTGGGGACCAGTCGAGTGCTGGTGGTGCCCCTCCGCTTCAGAGACTTCCTTTTGAACCTGGCCCATGATGTCCCCCTGGCTGGACACTTGGGGCAAGACAAAACATACAACCGCCTGGTGACTCACTTTTACTGGCCGAGAATGAGAAATGACGTCTCCAACCACTACCGGTCCTGCCCGACCTGCCAGGCCAGCGGGAAGAGCGGCCGCAAACTCAAGGCACCCCTGCAACCATTCCCCGTTGTGACCACCCCGTTCGAAAGGGTGGGAATAGACATTGTGGGGCCCCTGGACCCCCGAACAGCACAAGGGCATCGCTTCATCCTGGTCCTGGTGGACCACGCCACCCGCTATCCTGAGGCGGTTCCCCTTCGAACTGTAACAGCCCCCGTGGTAGGGCGAGCCTTAATGGGGATCTTCTCTCGAGTGGGCTTCCCCAGGGAGGTCGTCAGTGACAGGGGCACGAACTTTATTTCAAAATATATGAAATCCCTATGGCAACAGTGCGGAGTCACCTACCGATTCACAACCCCCTATCACCCGCAAGGAAACGGACTGGTCGAGCGATTCAACCGCACTCTCAAGGGGATGATCATGGGGCTGGAAGAACCCCTACGCCGCCAGTGGGACGTGCTACTACCGTGCCTCCTCTTCGCCTACCGAGAAGTCCCCCAGAAGTCCCTCGGCTTCAGCCCCTTCGAACTCCTGTACGGACACCCTGTTCGCGGGCCTCTCAGCCTAGTTAAGGAGGAGTGGGAAATGGCCCCCCTGAACACCCCTCCAGACGTCTACAAGTACCTCCTGACCCTCCGCAATCAGACCCGGCGATTCAGAGAGCTCGCCAAAGCCAATCTTGAGGCCAGTCAGGAGGACATGAAGAAGTGGTACGATCAACATGCCTCCTCCATCGAATTCGAGCCTGGCCAGCAGGTGTGGGTGATGTCCCCCATCGAACCCTGTGCCTTACAGGACAGGTGGACGGGGCCCTTCAAGGTGATCGAGCGTAAGAGCCCCGTCACCTACCTCATCGACATGGAATCCCCCCGGAACCCCCTCCGGGTCCTCCACGCCAACAGACTCAAACCCCACTTCGTGCGCTCGGAGCTCAGCCTGCTGATGGCCACAGACAGTGGAGCTGAAGAGGACTCCGAGCCCCTCCCTGACCTGCTGGGGACCGGGGAAAAAGATGGTTCAGTGGACGGGGTCCAACTCTCCGAGGCCCTGACCCCGGAGCAGCGCCAAGACTGTCGGGCCCTCCTGCTGCTATTTGCACGCCTATTCTCCCTCACACCCGGGGTCACCCCCTGGTGCCTGCACGACGTGGACACGGGGGACAGTCCTCCTATCCGACACCGGCCGTACCGAGTACCAGATCGGGTACGCACCTGCATCCAAGAAGAAGTCTCCAAGATGCTCACCCTCGGAGTCATCGAACCCTCGGACAGCCCCTGGGCCAGCCCGGTTGTACTGGTCCCCAAAGCTGCGGCCCCGGGCACCACACCCGAGCTCCGGTTCTGCGTCGACTATCGGGGTCTGAATGCTGTCACCCGAACCGACGCTCACTCCATCCCCCGAGCCGACGAACTAGTTGACCGCATGGGGGCGGCCCGCTACCTCAGCATCTTCGACCTGACGGCGGGCTACTGGCAGATCGGCCTCACCCCCAGGGCACAAGAACGATCCGCTTTCTCCACCCCGGATGGACACTACCATTTCAGAGTGATGCCCTTCGGCATGAAAAACGCTCCAGCCACGTTTCAACGACTTGTGAACCAGGTATTGGCGGGTCTCGAAGAGTTCAGCGCCGCATACCTGGACGACATCGCGGTGTATAGCCGCCACTGGTCTGACCACCTCCGCCACCTCCGAGGGGTCCTGCAGGCCCTCCAACAGGCCGGCCTCACAATCAAGGCCAGCAAGTGCCAAATAGGCCAGGGGTCCGTGACCTACCTCGGACACCAAGTGGGGAGCGGTCTGGTGGCCCCCCTCCAGCTCAAGATCGCTGCCATCCAGTCCTGGCGGCCCCCCGTAACTCAAACCGAGGTCCGAGCCTTCCTGGGGCTCACCGGATACTATCGGCGGTTCGTGAAGGACTATGGCAGCATTGTTCGGCCCCTCACGGAACTCACATCCAAGACCAACCCAAAAACCGTCAACTGGACCCCCGACTGTCAAGCGGCCTTCGAGAGGCTGAAAGCCGCCATGTGCACCGCCCCTGTGCTCCAGGCCCCCGACTACAGCCGTGAGTTCATCGTCCAGACTGATGCCTCAGACCATGGCATCGGGGCCGTCCTCTCCCAACTGAACCCCGAGGGAGTCGACCAACCAGTGGCCTTCCTCAGCAGACGCCTCCTGCCCCGAGAACAGCGCTGGAGTACCATTGAGCGAGAGGCCTTCGCAGTAGTATGGGCCCTCAAGAAGCTCCGGCCTTACCTCTTCGGAACCCACTTCCGGGTACAAACAGATCATCGGCCCCTGCAATGGCTAATGCAAATGCGGGGAGAGAACCCCAAACTATTGCGATGGTCCATCTCCCTGCAGGGGATGGACTTCACTGTGGAGCATCGCCCTGGCCAAGACCACGCCAACGCGGATGGCCTGTCCCGCTTTTTCCGCCTCAACGAGGAGAGTCCCCAAGAGGATGGGTGACTCTCCCCGCCTTCAGCTGGGGGGGGCGCATGTTGGACAGGCCCCACGAAGGGCTCGCTCCCTCCCCGCATGACAGGGCCCAGACATCGGCTCTCCGGGGGCTACCCGCAGAAGCAACCCGCAACCTGTCCCCCTCCGGGACGCCTGCCCCCGGACATCTCCGTGCCACGGGCCCAGGCCCCCGTCAACCCCATTGCCCGGCCCAGCCGCCATCTTGGACACTGCACCACGCGGCCGCGTGGCCTCGGCTTGACCCCAACCCTGGGCCTGGCCGGGCCCCGACATCCCGGCACCACCATCCACCCAGGAGGTGAACGGACCACTTGGCAGGTTAATGGGAGAAAGAAGTGTTGATGGCTCTCCCCCCACCAGGGGCCGATCGCCCCCAGCCTCCCCGGGTGCTGGCTCCACCCCCCTGCTGGGTATCTGGACTCCCTCATCCCGGACCTCCCGACCTCCCAGTGCGAGGGTCCGGACATCAAAGGGTGCCAGACCTATAACTGAGGCAGCCCCAGAGCAGGAAGGCAGTTGTATCCTGGAGTCGAGAGACACCGAGAAGAACTCATCCTTGACGGACTGCTGGCGCTGCCGCAGCCCTGCCTTGTGAACTATTGTCCTGCCTGCTGGCGCTGCCGCGGCCTTCTGCAACCTTCATCCTCGTGGGACCTGCTGGCGCTGCCGCGGCCCGTTGTAACCGTCATCCTCGTTGGGACCTGCTGGCGCTGCCGCGGCCCGTTGCCACCTACGACCTCTTCGGGACCTGCTGGCGCTGCCGCGGTCTGACCCGTCCGAACGCCGAGCTCGAGGATTGTGAGCTACCACCGTTTCACCTCAGTACCTGTAGGTACCAAGACTGTCCCGCTACCCCCTTTCCCTAATAGAGACTAGAATTGAGAGGATCATCGTGACCTAATCTCCTTGTATCGTACCACCTTACTCAAAGAATTGCCTATAAAAGGTGTTAAGCTGATCTTCGTGTGGCGTCCATCTGTGGGGGGGAAGTTACTCGTCTGTACGATCGCTGGAGACGGCCCTCACCGGAGGCCTCTCCCCTTGTGCTCGGCCGACCCTCCAGGTCCCCGTCTAACACTATACATCAGCTAAACTTATAATCCGGTTATCTGACAATATCTATTGTCACGCAGTAATTTTTCACACAAAACACAGTATATCTAAGGCTGACACGCCTTAGATATACTGTGTTTTGTGTGAAAAATTACTGTGTGACAATAGATATTGTCAGATAACCGGATTATAAGTTTAGCTGATGTACAGGCATCGTTTAGTGGGGCTTTTTTTGTACTTCTAGAATTAACCCTGTCCCTATCTGATATAGTAGGGTACCTCCCTTGTTTTGTGATATTTGAGTGTGGTCTTGAGCCAAGGACACCAATGAAACACTCTGCCACCTCTCCAGTCAATATGCCCCTTTGCTTGTTCATGTTCCCCTATTTTGTAGACTAATGTATGTTAATTTTGCTCTATACTAGAATATTTTTATGTGCTGAATTCAAAGTCAATGACATCACCATTATGTGTCTTCATATGTATTCAACAGTTAAGGTGACATGTGTCTATACCCCAAGGGACCTATGTATCTGGAACTAGGTCTGCAGAGGTGTGGGTGTGCACTGAGGGATATTTAGTTGTACATGAGAAACATTAGTCCCCAGCCCCCACTCACCTCAGTCCCTGGTTATTACTGTTGCTGATGTAGCTGGTCATGTTCAGCACTATCTGTCCTTGGAACCTAACCACCGACTCTTTTACAGATGACCGCGGACACCTGTTCTTCCGCAGTATCCAGCTCCTCCTGCGGCGCTGGACCCCTACCTACGGTCTGCAGTGCTGCAGGCCGATTGTTGGTCAGTTTCTGCTTGGTCTTGTGCTCAGTAACATTCCAACGCTTCTTGCAGTCAGTCATTGTCCTCTTGACTGCTGCTACCGCATTCACCTTGGCTAGAATGGACTGCCATTTTGCATTTTGGTACCCAATGACACTGTGGAGCTGACAATATCTGTTGTTGTTTCTCTGTCACCGCCCCAATCAGGATCTCTTTTTCCTGCTGGCTGAGCCTGGTTTTCCTCTTCCTCTTGCCCAGGGTCTCTGCCTGGTCCTCCTGGCTTAGGGGTTAGGAGGGTTGTTGTCTCCTGCATTACTGAGTCCAGCTTGCTCCATGTTTCTTCTGGGCTTTTGAAACATTTTATTCATTTTTTTTAGCTTTGCAAGCTTTTTGTAGTTTATTTTGCCTGCGAAACATGAAAAAAGTGGGGTCATGCTGATTAATGTGCATTTTCTGCAAGCTAACAGGCCGTCCGTCACTTTTGACACGTTAGCGGCAAGATTTTTATCACCGTTACGCTGGTCTTAACGTTGACAATTCCCGCTGCGGTGATAAATTATCGCCATGTTGCGACATATTTATACGCCGGTAACATGGCAAATGTTTTTAGTGGTACCCAGCGGTTAGAAAATTGCTGCTAACTAACGTTAGCTTTAGTTAGCTGCCATTCTTGTAAATATACCCCATACTGCTTTGTCCAGTTGGTTGCTCTGTTTTTTCAACTTGGCAAGAGCCGACCCTAAGCCCGGCTTGGCATGTGAGATTGGCTTCAGTCATTCTGCATTCGAATTGTTCACTAGGGACATTAAAAAGATGTTTAGTAATTAAATGTGCATGTAGTCTGTTTGCCAGGTGTGCACAATTTGACTACAGGCACTCTAAAGTGTTAGATTTGGCATGAAATGAATAGAGGTTGCCCATTGGGAGTTGGTCGGTGGAATAACTGCCTATTAAACTCTTTAAGCAACTTGTTTATTTCCAATTTTGGCCACCTGATATAAATGTTTTTTACGCTTGAAAAAAGGGTAGAGTAAGCTTTCTTCGTTTTCTAACTCCCTTTTTAATTGACACAAAACAGCTTTCCTGGCCACGGGCAGCGAGATGAGTTGATCTTCTCCACGCAGTGAAGGTGATGCGTCGGTCCCGAAGATGGGTGCTGGAAAGTCGAGAGACATTGAGCGATGCACCTGGTTTCTGCCATGCAGTCTAGGGGATGAATTGATCTCACCAAGCTGCAGCAGCAGGGACACACTGTCCGTTGCATTGATCTCTGGAGGTAAAGCACTGGTTCTGATGCGAAGGGCCAATTTTACTCCCGCAACCGGGTCAATGTGTCGAAATCTGTGTTTCAAGTATCTGGGCCACTTTCAGTGAGCCAGGCACAGGAGCAGGGGTAGAGGGTTTGGCATCCCTGAATCTCAAGAAACAAGAGGCAAGCCAACAAGCCCTTGGAGATCACTTGGAGGGAAAGCAGAGTCTAGCTCTCCTTCAGCAGAGTCAGAGTGCAGCAGGCAGTAGATCAAATCAAGAGAAAAGCAGGCCTTCCAAGTCTGCAGTCCAAAGATGAGACCTTTAAGCAGCACCGCAGTCCTTCTGACAGAAGTTCAGGTCAAGATCCAGAATGGTTTGATTTGAGGGAGTCAGAGATCCATTACATATAACCAATGGTGCCTTTGATGTGGGGGTGGGGTGACTTCAAAGCAGCTCTTGAAGTGCTCCATTCAGTCCTGTCTGCCAGTCTATATGTGGAGGGGGTAATCAGTCTTTTGTGTGGGGACAGGACACAGCATATTCAAGTGAAGTGTTAGCCCCTCTCGCACATCCTGCGCAGGCAAGGCCATCAGAATGCAGATCTTTGTAGATGGGTACTCGACACGCCTATCATTCCTGTGTTGTGACTGTCGAGAGTGAATGCTCAAAGTGTAGCTGTCATCCACCCCAGACGTATATTGGGAGCAGGCTGTCAGGCACATGGAACAGTAAGTGCAGAGACATGTCCACTTTCTAAAAGTGCCATTTTTAAAACAATAATGTTACATCCAACTTAACCAGTATGGATGATTTGCCCTTACCATTCCAAACATATGAAACAATAAAAAGCTGCTCCTCTGTGATCAAGAATTACAGCTTAAAAGTGTATTAGGAATTCCCTATGCTGGCCTATGAGAGAAGTAGGCCTCACAGTAGTGAAAAACAAAATAGGCTGTTTGTCCTAAAGGTACATGTCATACCTTGTACTTACAAAGCACCCCGCATTGAGGACTACTTAGGACCTACCTTAGGGGTGACTTATAGGTAATAAATGGGAAGTTTGAGGCTTGACAAGTAGTTTTAAATGCCAAGTCGAAGTGGCAGTAAAGTGCACTCACAGTCACTGCAATGGCAGGCCTGAAACAGGTTTGACAGGCTACTTATATGGGGTGGCACAAGTAATGCTGCAGGCCCACAAGTAGCATTTGAAGACCAGGTTCTTGGTATGTGGTATGCACCGTTACAAGGGACTTGGCAGTACATCAACTATTCCAATAAACTATACACCAATGTCATCATGTTGAGGGAAGATGCACATGCACTTTAGTAGTGGTTAGCAGTGGTAAAGTGCTTAGAGTCCTAAGGCCAACAAAAAGAATCTGCAAAAACAAGAGGTAAAGGGCAATAAGTCGAGGGGAGACAACCCTAAGGTCTAACTGTGTAAATAGCTACTAACATATAAAGAAGTCAAAATAATAATGAAATAATAATGACAATTTTCAAGGTAAGAAGTAGTTCCATTAAAAATGTACCTTGTTAAAGTGTTAACTTTGGTAATGGTTTGCCGATTGGTAATCCAGTGAAAGTTTAATAGTTTACATGTTCATTCCCTTGAATGAGTACTATTTGTTTAGAAATCTGATTTGTTGTTTCTTTGCTGATTTCTTGACTGTGGAACGACTCTCATCAGGTCAGTACCTGACTATCGTGTCTGTGAATTGACACAAGTCAGTCACAATGATGAGAGGCAATTGCTCTGAAGAAAGATTCCACTTCTGTGCTGTAGAACATAAGTACTGCACAGTCAGTAAGTTGTTTTTCAAGCAAATACAATCCTTAACAGCAACTGAGCTTGGTACCTAATCCGCTGATATCATTGTCTGATGAACACAATTGTAAAGGCAATTTACCTAAAATTTTACCAATTGATACCTGTTAATTATATCCCAACAGGCGACAATCTTATTAAGTTACGTATTTCATAGACCTACCTTTCACAGGTCCTTCTTGCAGCAAATGTCAAAGGATGTTTAAATCCATAATGGTGCAGTTTTTCAGTTTTTTGTTTCTCTTTTCCTTTCAAAGTTTCAGCAAAACTATTCATGTAGGTTGGCGAGATGTTCCCGTTCAGGACCACCTGACTACTATCACTTTTCAGGGGTTGGTGCAGGTAAAACTTGCCCCTGCCTAAAAAAGTTAAGTTGTGTTACCTTATGAAGCAATTCATTCACAGGTGGAAACATACAGGGGGTATTGGATTTAGAACCCAACACATACAGCAAGGCAAGTCGACTGCTACTTACCCAACTCTTCCAGTCTGCACTACCCACATTTTCATTGACCTTATACAGTTCTATGTCATGAAGATAACCAGGAATTCCAAATTCCCCAAAAATGTGCTTTTGTCTTACATTGATCCCCAATGGACACCACTGTCCCACTTACTGCCATTGACTGACACAGGATTTCATTATGCCCTTCTCCACCGTAGGATGACATTGTACCCTTGACTAGCATTTCCCATAAAATAACATTATACACCTGACTAAACATTCATCCATCTATCCAACACAATTCTTGTTGTGCCCCTCCCCATAATCCCAAACAGATCTTCACCTGACAAAGGGGCATATTTACAAAGCCCTATCGCTACCACAAGGTCACTTTCAGTGACGTTGTGATGGCGATAGGGGCTTTGCCTCATTTGCATGGCAGCGTTAAGCCACTTATTGTGGCTTTACGCTACCTTGTAAATAAGGCACCCTTTCTCGCTGTAATTAGCGTGAAAGGGGAGGGCAATGGGTGTTGCGGTGGGCGTTCCGCCGCAACATCCATTGATTTGATGCTGCCCCCTATTTACAAGATTGGCGTAAATTGGAGGCAGCGCCAAAATTAAGACAACGGAAAACCTGGTCTTAAACAGGCAAAACGAGGAGAAATGCTTTATTTCTCCTCGTTTTTGCTGTTTCCATGTGTGCTGCGTTGTGCAGCACAGATAGAAACAGCAGATTGCCATTGATTGTTTATGTGCAGAAAGATTCTTCCTTCCTGCACATAAACAATCAAATAAAAGAAATTACATTTTGAAACTTCTGTGTGTGCTGCATTAAGCAGCACACATAAAAAGTTACAAAACATAATTTAAAGATTGTTTATGCGCAGGAAGGGAAACTTTTCTGTACATAAACAATCCTCCCCTGAACGCAGAGGTGCCTGCATTGGCGTTAGGTTGCTAAGTGCCAGCACAGGGGGAAACACAGGGCTGTACCATATTTTTGTAAATATGTTGCACCTTTGCATTTCTGAAGTGGCGGAGTAAGGCGTTACGCTTCTCTGTAAAATATGCCCCAGTTCCTTCCCATGCCTCTGCCAGCCTCTCCTCTAGTTTGTCCTCAAGACCCATTTCCACAACAATTACACACACTCAATCCTACTCACTTCTAGGACACCGTTGTGAGTAGACAGCGCCTTATTACAGTGGTGTGCCAAAATATCGGGTTGATCATGCTGGTGTTAAAGTTAAAAGTCTATCAGCTAGATTCATTATAGTCCCGTTTTGCGAGTCCTTAATAGCGATTATTAAGGAATCGCTATTAAGGACTTGCAAAATGGGATTCATGTAGGAATGGCACAAAATATTGCGATTCCTACATCATCCTTATTTGCTATTAGCAAATTGCTAATCGCAAATAAGGAATAACTTCCCATTCATTCCTATGGGCCTACAGGCCCATAGGAATGAATGGGGAGTTATTCCTTATTTGCGATTAGCAATTTGCTAATCGCAAATAAAGATGCGATTTCAAGGGTGCCAGGGGTGTCCAAAGGACACCCTGTAGCGCCCCTGAAATGGAAATGTTGCCTGATGTTGCACACACACATGTCCAAAGGACTTGTGTGTGTGTAACATACCACTTAGAAAAATGCACTAAAGTGCATTTTTCTAAGTTTTCGCTATTTACCACGAAGTCAGACTTCATGGTAAATAGCGGCAGGAAATTGCGAATTCGCATATTTTAAAAGTTTCATGAATTGCATTTAAGGAATCTCAAATAGAGATTCCTTAAATGCAATTCCTCGCAAATATGCGATTTCGCAAATAGCGAATTTTGCATTTGGGATGATGAATCCCAAATGCAAAAATTACGCTCGCAAAGGGCCAGATTCTGAGAATCTGGCCCTTTGCGAGCCGATTTTTCGTTCATGAATCTAGCTGAATGTGTGCGTAGGGATAAGACTCAAAACATCACTTCAAAATACAGTAAATAAGAAAAGACTCTCCAAAAATTAGTCTGAGGTTAGAATTTTAACTTTTAATTCAAACTGCAATACCGAAAATAGTATATTAGAAATGCAGCAATAATCTAATTGAGTAGCTTGAAAGTAATTTGTCATATAAACTATCAAATGCGAAATACTGAGCAAACATCAGAGACACTGCTAAGTCTCAAATGTGAAGAAAAAATATGTAAAACTTCAGTCAGACAGCATCCCTAGGCTTAGGAAATGTCTCAAAAAGAGTTCTGGCTAACCCCCAAATCCAGGGGTTTATATGGAGTTTTCTTGCATAGGAAAGTACAAAAACTGTAAAGAAAGGATGGTGTGGTCATTGCTCGAATTGGATCACATTTCTAAAACGTCATGTAATCTGTTCACCTTAGCACTAACCCTTTGCATGAATATTGATTTGCCTCTTCTGACCTAATGTCGTCCATAAGTGTTAGAACAAACCAACCCGGAGACCAACCCACCCAACCCTCTGCCGTACCCTCACCCCTCTTGAACATCCTTAATGACTGGAACCCAATCTCCACTGAGGACACCATCCGCCTGATGAACTCCATTCACTCAGGATCCCCTACAGACCCATGCCCCCACCATATTTTCAACAAAGCAGTCTCCATCATAGCACCACACCTCCGAGACGTCATCAACTGCTCCCTCAACTCCGCCACCTTCCCGGAAAGCTGGAAGCACGCCGAACTCAGCGCCCTTCTGAAAAAACCCACAGCTGACCCCACCGAACTCAAAAACTACCGCCCCATCTCGCTCCTACCATTCCCGGCCAAAGTCATCGAGAAAGCTGTCAACAACCAGCTCGCCGCCTTCCTCGAAACCAACAAATCCCTCGACTCCTCACAGTCCGGCTTCCGAGCCAAACACAGCACTGAGACCGCACTTATCGCAGCAACAGACGATATTCGAACTCTACTGGACAATGGAGATACAGTCGCACTCATCCTCCTTGACCTCTCCGCAGCCTTTGACACAGTCTGTCATAGCACCCTCCTACAATGCCTCAGAAACATTGGAATCCAAGGAAAAGCACTGGAATGGATCACCTCCTTCCTTTCCGGAAGAACTCAGAGAGTCCGCCTTCCACCATTCAAGTCAGAGACCACTGAAGTCATTTGCGGCGTGCCACAAGGATCTTCACTCAGCCCCACCCTCTTCAACGTATACATGAGCCCCCTCGCGACCATCGCACGCCAACACAACCTCAACATCATCTCCTACGCTGATGACACTCAACTGATCCTCTCACTCACCAAAGACCCGAACACCGCCAAAACCAACCTACATGAAGGAATGAAAGAAGTAGCCGAGTGGATGAAGCACAGCCGTCTGAAACTGAACTCTGACAAAACAGAAGTCCTTATCTTAGGTACCTGCCCCTCCGCCTGGGATGACTCTTGGTGGCCAGAGGCCCTTGGAAAAGCACCCATCCCGACGGACCACGCACGGAACCTGGGCATCATCCTGGACTCCTCACTCTCGATGACCAGACAAGTCAACGCCGTTTCATCATCTTGCTTCAACATTCTTCGCATGCTCAAAAAAACATTTCGCTGGCTCCCCACCGAAACTAGAGCCGCCTGGACTACGGGAACACCCTTTACGCCGGTACCACCGCAAAACTTCAGAAAAAACTCCAACGCATCCAGAACGCATCAGCCAGACTCATACTAGACATCCCGCGTAAAGACCACATTTCTAGTCACCTGAAAAACCTCCACTGGCTCCCCGTCAATAAGAGGATAACATTCCACCTCCTAACCCACGCACACAAAGCACTCTACGAACTTGGACCCGAATGCCTCAACACACGACTTTCCTTCTACACCCCCTCCCGTCAACTACGCTCCTCCAACCAAGCCCTTGCTGCCGTACCTCGCATCAACAAAACCACCATGGGAGGAAGATCCTTCTCCTACCTGGCAGCTAAAACCTGGAATTCACTTCCCACTCACCTTCGCCTCACTCAGAACCACCTAGCATTCAGAAAACAACTTAAAACTTGGATATTCGACAAGTAATTCCCCACCCTTCCTCAAGCGCCTTGAGACCCTCTGGGTATGTAGCGCGCTATATACATTTTTCTGACTTGACTTGACTTGAGTTACATTTGCAATAGAAAATCATTGTGAATGAAAGCAATACAGTTTGCAAGTGGAAATGCCTTCAATATTGTAACAAAAGGCTTCCTCTAGTATGCCCTTTGAGAACAACGTCAAGCAGAAATCAACAAATCAACATCTTGCTGCACATTGTGTCAGTTGAGAATGAACATTAAGATGCAGCATCCATTTTGAACCAGATGGTGGAGATCTAACTGAGGCCTAGTTAGACAACACTAAAAAACACATACTTTAACACATCAAAGAAAATGTGTTTCAATTGCGATAGCTTTATGCCAGTATACACTTTACATTTGTGATGCAAAGTGACTAATATCAATGCACAATTTAGTTCAAACGCATAAAAGCTCCCTCGCCCTGCCCAAGGTCGTTTTCTGTTGCTCTTCTATGGGTCTTGAAAAACATTGCACTTCTCCCTTATCACAATGTATGTGGGTAAGCTCTATTCTTATCTCTTAAGGTGCCTCTTAGACAAGGATGCAGTTGCAACTGACCCAGTGCTTGGATAATATTGGACTTTTTGGAGAAGCATGGACATGAGGTAAGTAAGGTATGTGTCCCTGTATCCCTGCATACTAGTGTGTTGTGGCATTAGCATTTGAGCCCGCCAACATGTGCTACTGAGATCTGCATTTCTGAACAAATCCTGACTTTAAACTGGCCGAGTCCTGCCATTTGCATATTTTATTGCACCCCCAACGCATGTACAACCCCGTTGTAGGCCTACACACGACACTGACCTATTTCGCCAGACCTAGACACAATTTAAGCCCTTACTCTAGGATTACACAGGTGACCGATCCACAGGAAGCAGCTCACCCTGATATACACTAGGAGAGGGACATAGTGTACCCGGGTTTTATGATTCAATAGTTTTGTGTATTTTTACATCACATATCAAAATGTGTCTTTGCATGCTAGCTGCCAGAAGCTGCTCCTAGACGACCCGCTACCATTGACAGGAGAGCAGAGGTCGGTTTTTCATGCCTATCAATGTCTGCCAGATCCAGTCATGGTTTTCATGAATAAAATAAAACTATGAAAATCAGAGGTATTTCCCTTCAATCAACTGATTAAACTCATTATTATCAAGAGGGGATGGAAGGAAACTCAAATCAATAACAATACACGAAGAAGTACTCTAGGGCCTAACTAGCGTAAAGGCAATTTATGTGTCTGGTCTGTCCCTAATATATAGAACATGAGAGACAACATGTAGCTGTGTTTTACAGGTAGAAAGTCCTCTCGCAGCCAAGGGACGGCTTGCTTCGTCAAAGCGTTCCTCCTGCTCAGGAGGTGTACCAACGCGGGCTTCTACCCTACTTGAGGGGCAGCTCTTAATGTTCCTATGTGTTTGTTCTATTGTTGAGGTGTCCTACAGAGGGGAAATGAGGGGGGAGCTAGTGGTTAAAACTAGCCACTAGTAGACCTACTGCGGATGTATGATGATACAACGCGTACCATCACGGTTTTGACAACGCAAGTTGTTACATCGACTTGCGCTGGAGGGCGCTGGACTTAGGAATAGTGTGAATTACTATTCCACCTCCAGTCTACGTACAGTAAGGAAGGTGTTGGAATAGTAATTCACACTATTCCTTAGTCTAGAGCGCCCTCCAGTGCAAGTCGATGTAACAACTTGCATTGTTAAAACCATGATGTAACTATACCGCGTTGTAATGGTTTCGTAGTAAAGGATGTTTCCCACCTACGGCAGCACCAGCTGACCAAAAGCTAGGCTGTGCACCAATATCACCCAGACCATGAGTCCACAGAGCTCGCTTTGCATGGTCTTTCTTTGTATACATTTACAATATCGGTTTTCTTCTTTTTTTACCAACTTCTCACCCGAAAAAAATATAGTTTTAAAAAGTCTGAGGATCCATGCATGGTCTGCAGATCCACATCCATGAATTCAACAACAACAAAGGGGCTTTATTTAACTTTGAGATGCACTGCCTGCTCCGCTGAGACCCCCACAACCTCATTGAGGTCTGGGGATATTTCTGCTGCCCCTCCCAGCCCCCAACCTTTTACTTTACTTTCTGTAATGGTCAAAGCAAGAAAAATGATCAGATGTGGTCAGCCAATTAGTTTGCCCAGATATAAGGCTATTCTGAGGATCCACAAATCTGCATTGGAGACAGGGAAAAAGAATTGCCTCATCCAATCAGATTCCTTTCTTTTTCAATTTTTAGTAAACATAAAAAATCCAAAATACATTTTTACGACCTCAATTGACTTATAGTTTTTGTACTTTCTTCAGAAACTAGAGGCCAAACCAAAAGTGTCAAGGTGAATCGAGTGGCTTCATCTCAACCAATTTTGGTGCAAATGTATTCATCAGCTTTTGCTGTAGCTGTTACAGAAATTTCCATTAAGGAAATTAGCATTTACTTTAGCATGTTTGGGACCCTCCCCCACCCCCTGCAACGTTTGACCCTCCTGACAGAGCTTCACAAAACTCTCTAGGATTGAGTCAATGTGGATGCAGCAAACTTTAGAAAAGTGCTGTGCGGTTTCGTTAAACGACACTCAATTTTTGAAAGATTCAATAAATGTCATTGCCATGGGGAGAGCAAATTATTTTAGTCCTAATTCAATTTTGAGCGTTAAAAAAATGAAATGCAGGGGAATAATTTGACCTTTCTTTGTGAGGTTGACATGTTTCTGTCCAGAAAGAACAGTCGCTAACCAGGTCGTATGTCTTTTATCAGGATGCTAAACCAATGCTTGTGATCTATAATTTTCTTTAAAGAATACTACTATACCAAATTAGTCCAATGGTGGGAAAGAACCCACCTTCCAAGGTAAATTGTAGGAAAGTAAAAACAAAATTTTAATGCAAATATAGTTCCAGAAAAGTAATATGACAGTAATCACTGGCAGTGGTCTCTCATAGGATTATTCACAAAGGTAATTTACACCTTCCAGTTGAACATGTAAGTTTAATCTTTGACCTTTGTGTAACTTTACTACTTTTGGCGATTCACAAGTGTAAAGTTACCCAAAAGTGTGGATGTACCCCCTAAAACAGAGGGTCGAGCAAAATATTTGAGTGTAAGTTACTACTGAGAAAATGCACCAGCAGTAAGTCCAGCACCACTCTCGGCCAACTACACCATTAGACAGATAGATGTGGCAGCAGCCAAGTTAAGACGCGCTATCTTAGGACTCAGGAACTTACAGCCTGATTCATGAAGCAAAATTGCACTCGCAAAGGGCAAGATTCTCAGAATCTTGCCTTTTGCGAGTGCAATTTTGGCATTTGGGATTCACAATCCCAAATGCAAAAATCGCTAATGAGGAATTAGCAAATATGCGAGGATTAGCATTTAAGGAATCTCTATTAGAGATTCCTTAAATGCTATTCATGACACTTGCAAAAATTGCGATTTAGCAAAATTGGGCCGCTATTTACCGAGAGGTCAGACCTCTCGGTAAATAGCAAAAACATAGAAAAATGCTTTTAAAAGCATTTTTCTAAGTTGCATGTTGCACACACACATGTCCTTTGGACATGTGTGTGCGCAACACCTGTTCAAATGTGCATTTTAGGGGTGCTACAGGGTGTCCTTTGGACACCCCTGGCACCCTTAAAATCGCTATCTGATTTGCGAGTAGCAAATTGCTACTCGCAAATAAGGGATACTCCCCATTCATTCCTATGGGCCTTTTGGCCCATAGGAATGAATGGGGAGTTATTCCTTTTTTTGCGAGTAGCAAATTGCTACTCGCAAATAGAGAACATGTAGGAATCGCTATTGATTTAGCAATTCCTACATGAATGCCGTTTTGCGTGTCCTCAATAGCGAGTCGCTATGATTCGCTATTAGGGCCACGCAAAACGGCCCGTACATGAATCAGGCTGATAGTCCCCTGTCTTGCGAAAATGGAAACAAAACATAGTCAGCAGGGTAGGGATACCCTGCCCCCTGGATCTGTTGCGGGGGTCTAGAAGGATCACCCTTAGTGCCAAAAACATACTTTCCCAAAGAAATTGCTGTAAATTTGCGGAGGATCCACTTCAGTGGAAAAAAGACCCGGGATGCAGCCTTGGGGTTGAGGGGCAGCAACATTATTTAATAGGGGAGAAGGGCATGTGGCCCCCCACCCCAAGCCTCAAAGAAGCTCCCGGGACCTCTTCCCTTGGGGTCAGAATTATAATTATGGAGAGAAAAAGGTGGCCCCTCAGGGACCCATCCCATGGGGTTGGTATTTTAGTAATGAGAAGGGGGAGGGCGCACTTCCTCTCCAAGCAAGCCTCAAACAGGCCATGGGGACTCCATTCACTGGGCCGGTATTTAGAAATTGGGAGGTGAAGGTGAAGGGCGGCCTCCTAGCCCAAGCCTGATGATGGCCCTGAGGAACCCATCCCCCCGGGGCCAGCTCCAATTTAAGTGTGGGAGGGCGTGTGGTCCCCCTCCCTAAGCCAAACTGTGCCCCGGAGACTCCATCCTGTGGGGCCGGCTCACTGACGGTACCGGTGACCCCACCCCTGGGACACCGTGGTTTCCCTGCCCGCAAGAGTACTGGCAGGGAACTGTTATGTGCTTCTACCAGGCGGGATGAGAAAGGGGCTCCTCTGGGTGGGAGCACATAAGTTTCTTCCTGCCCGCTATTTTTCGGGCCGGGAGACACAAAACTGCTCCGGCCCAGCAAAAGAAAATTTGCTCCAGTGGGGATAAACCAATGCCGGCTCCTGCTAGCCCCCAGGATGCCTGCTGGCAGAAGAGTAGGCGAGGGTACGTGGGCCATGGGCCTCAACCCACAGCCCCTAACATGGCAAATGCTTTGTGGTTCCCGGGTGGGCACCAAGGAACCTCACTAAAAATAAAGATGCCGATCCCTGCAGTAGCTGGGAGGCTGAGAAGCCAATGGGCCCTGGTGACGCGCCTACAGCCTCCAGCGTAAAATAAAATTCTGTGGTATCCCAGGTGGGCACCGACCGCCCCCCCACCCCCAGATATTTAAAATAAATAAATAAATAGTGTGGCCAGCTCCTGCACAGCCCCATGGAATGGGGCCACTTGCAGGGAGCCTTTGGGGCCTCACAGCTCCTATGTGGCCTCCCAAAAAAATTAAACATGTGGGTATGCCGGTTGGGCACCTGGAGGCCCAAAAAATCAATATAACAAATGAATAATAAATGAGCAGCAGAAGTCACTTATTTCTCATTCTCTGGTCCTAGTAAAAATGCTCCAGAATGCTCCACAATGCCCTATGAGAGTTTTATGAATGTTTTGTTTTTTAGCCTGGTGGTTTCATGGGCCTTTTTTATGTTGTGAGAAGCTGCAGGGAGGCCAACAGCCCCTAACAACATTAACAAAACAGTAACTCTCCTAGGTCATTAAATTAATGGTCCCAGGAGAGCTTACCAAATTTTTAGAGCACTCCAAGCTGGAGTTTTATGCTCTTAAACTGGCGTGCAGAGCCACCTTCAGGTTGGTTCTATGGCTGCAATTTGAAGCTTCAAAACTGTTAAAAAAGATTCGAAGACGTTGATTTTTTAAAATAACTTATTAAATGCTGCACTGTATGAATTAATAAAATACAGATTTAATCGTAATTATTGGTGATTTTTTTTACAAAGATAATAGTTGTGCTTCATATATATTGATGTGCTGACTCCTTCATAACTCCAATGAATAGGCTCACTTTTTATAATTTGGCGTTCTGACACTTTGACAAAGTTACTAGGTCTGCATTACTTAAAAAAAACACCCTTTACATTGTAACATCTCATAGCTAGCCATGAGCACCAATGGGGATTTGCACTTGCGCCCAACCTCCCACAAACAGGGTGTTGGGGGCAGGTCTTTGCCACAGGACACTTCCTGCTGTCAACGCCACACCGTGCACGGCCAAAGGCCATGTTTGGCATAGGGTTGGCTGCCCATCTGTAGTTGGCTGCCCACAAGGGTTGGATGCAGGACCTGATACGATAATAAAGTTTACTTTACTTTTAAATAATTCCTAGAAATTCATTGTAGAAACCAAAGGTTAAAGTGATATTATATCTAGGTGTGGAAATAATATCTTAGTTTGCATTAAAAAGTAGACTTTCACAGCAAAAAAAAAAAAAAAACATAGGTTATAAGGACGTTATAGTTAGGTGAAAATATCAGTTAAAACGTAACAATTTAAAAAACCACTGAAATGCACTGGTTATATTTTATCAAGTAACTATAACTTGCACACCCACCATGCACCACTTATCGCCTCACACATTACATCAGTCAATCAATCAGCGTTTATATAGCGCAGCACTGTCATCCTTAGAGGTATCTGGGCGCAGAGGGTGCCTTGTCTCTGTCGAAAATCCAGGTCTTGAGTTTATTTCTGAAGTCCTTAAGGGTGGATGTTGTTTGGAGTTAACGGGCAGGTTATTCCGGTGATTGAGGAGGAGACCCCAGCTGCGACTGTGACGGATGCTGGGGCACTGTGCGAGGGCAAGAGAGGAGGAGCTCAGGTGTCTTGTGGGCAGATGGAAGTTCAGTCGATGGTTGGTGTGGGACAGTCCATCATGACATGTTTAATAACATCATTGATAACATCACTGATGACATTTGAAATTACATGATTGATGACGACAATGAGTGTGGTTGGTCACCAAGTTATCATTGCTACAGTAAACTATAGCTGGTAAATTTCAGTTTAAAATGTTACATTTTAAGTGGCATTTTCACCTAATTATGAAGTCACCTTAACTTATGCTTTTTTCAGTGAAACAAAATCAGGGGTGGTTGTAACTCACGTAATTCCGTGTAACGTATTCACACAGAATTGCCTGAGAATTCTGCAAGATTACCTGCAATTACTCAAGAAGAGTAATTCTGTGTTTAGTGCTATTTCTTAGCCCAAAATACCCCCTCCCATCCATTTTGGATAAGAGGAGTCATTTCATTTTTACTCTAAGAAATAGCACTAAATGCCACAGAACACAAATAGCGAGCGCTCGCGAAGTGTTCTCTGGGGTAGGATGTCTCCCCAACTTACTCCCAGCAGTTAGAGCCTTTTTCTTAGAGCACAATGCACCCTTGCTTCCAAGATGAGCATGAGGATGTATTTTTGTGCAAAAAAATATTGCTAAATGCAGCAGAACATGAATAGAGAGTAGGATTTCTTTCCCACCAATTTATGTGAGACGGAGTAATTGTGTAATTATCAAATTACTTTAGTTCGGCAAAAATGCCTTCAAAAGTGTAACATATAACAACTAGATAAAATCATTCGTATTAAGAACACATTCGTAAAGGTAAAACTTCATGTGTAATTATCATTAATTCTGCTTCAAAGAGTAATATGGAATTACCGATATTACTCAGATTACTCCAGCTAATTGAAATTCTGCCCAGGCCTAAACAAAACCACAACTGTAACAAAGGCGCACTACCCCTCCAGCACCACGCACCTGCTGAAACCTCTCATTCTTACCCAGTGAAGATTGGTCCCAGAGCATACTCAAGTGCAACTTGTGGCTCCTGCCATAACACATGGGGTAGTACACTTTACCACATTTCCTCTTGTGGCAGGATAGAGCTCTTCCTCGCTTTCGCACACCACACAGTAAGTACTCTCCCCATTCAACCTCGTGCATCAGGACACTACTCTTGCCTTCTTTGCACACCACAGGGAATCCGCCATGCTTCCCCATGGACAGGGTAGATTTCCACATCATCACACACAAGTGCACTACACTTTTGTCTCTTCTGCCTTTTGCTTAAAGGGCAACCCTCACTCATCTTATTACAGCAAGGCCTCTTGTGAATCATTTGCAGAACTACTCACCTGCAATCATAGAATTCATATATCCGCACACCATGCCATTTGGCGCGGGGACAGCCCAGAACAAAAAAATCTGACTCCTGGCCCTATCGCCTGCAGTAACACTATTTTGCAATTTAGGAAATACAATCGTAACTACCTTAACCACACCATGAATGCAGTTTCTTTAAAATGCAATCAAAATAAATAAATCATGCATTAAAAATATATTTTGTGAATTACTATTAGATGAAATAAGATTCACATTTTCTTGTATATTAATGTTCAACCATCACACAAATTAAATAACGTTTCATTTCTATAAGACTAATATTTCTCAGTGTGTATCCTCAAAAACAGGCCTCACACATTTCCTTAACATCTCGCAGAACATATTCAGCACGAGCATACCAGCAGCAGCCTCTCTACAACAAAGGTTGCTGCCATGTAACTTGCCAACATGAGCTCAGTGTCTGGAAATGTCAGCCCCTTCAGAGTGAATAACCACTTAAAGGACAAGTCTCAGCTTTGCTTTAAAAAAGTGATCACAGAGCCCTGGAAAATGAAGGGTCGCCCCAAGTTCCACCCAAATCTGTACAATATCCGCTGAATATATCGTCCTTGTCAAGTGCACTCCTCCCGGTTTCTTACTCACTAAAACGCCTTTCCTAAAACTGCAGGGCTATTTGAAGCCTGAATGAGGCTTGTGGAACAAGATGTCCGTCTTGTCTTTTGCTTGTCGCTGAACAAGTCCAAGGCAACAAAGGACCCATTTCTCTTGCTATTAACAGTGTAGATCTGTGATCTAAAACCTACAATGGTTACAAAATAAGTGCAAGGGCCCTCGTCAGGAGTCCATCTCAGCTAGCACCAGGCCCATTGGGCTCAAAGGGCTTAAGCCCCCTCCCCCCCTCACTGCAATTTATGAACCCACTTCAAACACCTTCCCTCCGAGTTCTACACTGGTGCTTGCTCTCAGAACACGCCCTCCCGCACCACACACACATTCATTGATAAGTATGGCTCTCTCTGCTACTGCTTGAGCACTTGCTGCACTATGGCACTTTAAAACATGACAGCAGTGGGTTCACGTTATTGATCTGTTATGTATTACCTGAAAAAGTACTTGTCCAAGATCACACTGTTGACGCTGACCTGTACCTTCAACGCACTATGCAATCAGAGTGCAACCATTTCACCAAAAAGAGTTGCTTTTCCAAAGCACAGTGTCTAACTCGCACCTATGTTGACCAGTTGCAGCATCAAATGCTGTTTGTCTTCAGCTGAGCTTTCCAAACTTAGCTGTCTTCTTCACTCCCTCACCACTCCACTGTAAGCATAAACTTGCTGAAGTACATGCCAGCAGCACCTTCATTCTGCTTCAGTGCTTTTTTGTGAGGACAGATTAACATGTTCCTTTCTTACTGAGGCTCAGTGTTCACTCCGCTCAGCTGGCATCTTGTCCGTGCCCACCCTCATCAATGGGCTCCTACTGCCCAGCAGTCATACTGACACCACGTGCTGGTGGATTTGAGGGTGGGAGACTCAGACTGGTCACCGGACCTGGATTCAACTCTAGACAGGCCTCCTAGTCTGGTAGGACAATCTTCCAACTTCCACCAGAGTCATGATGTATCTCTAGGCAACTTCTTTTGAGATTTCATCACCAAAACGTTGTAGTTGGTGTGCAGGTCTCACACAAGACTCTGAAGCCTTTCTGGTACGAGGTACTTTTTTTTTAATTTCATGCTAGGCCCTTATGTTACAGCTTCTGCTAGGACTCCATCCACCCTGTAGCTGTAATCACAACCCCAGGCTTCACCAGCATACAGACACCAACATTCTGTGCGTCATCATATTCTCACATCATCCACGCTCAATATGTCTACTCTGCCCATGCATACACGTGTCACTGTATCATCCCTTTCTCTGTGGTACCTCAAGTAATCCACACCATCATTACCTAACCTAAACTTTTCTTCAATTATCATCAGGCCACTTTATTTGAATATTCTAGAATTTCCCTAAAATGTGATTGTGCTCATCCAAATTCTTCCAAAAGGCCGAAATATTATCCTGATAGTAGGTGATGTCACTTGTGTATTGCACTCTGGAAAACTGCAGATGCTGATGCAAGACAAAGGGACCTACTTCATCCCTCCAAGATGACAAAAGGGGTAAACTCTCCTTCAGCGCAATCTTGTGATATGCTGAGGAGAGAAGCAAAATGGTTGCGCCCCTCCAAAGTTCTCAACATCCAGTTAACGTTGGACAATGGGAGTCGAGCCACTCAAATGTTTTGGTTAAGTTCCTTCAAATCGATTCACATTCTCAAGTTGCCTTTTCCCTTTAACACCAGAATGATAGGGGCCAACCATTGTCAGGTCTCTGTTAGTTCTATAATGCCTTCTTTGCGTAACATATCTAGTTCATTTTCAGTTGAGATCTCAATGCTAATGGCGCCGACCTCACTTTGTACATCTTCGCCACAGCTCTGTGACATATAGTTATTCTGTGTTTGAAACCTGTCAATTAAACTAGCTTCTTACTATATCCCTCTGGATAGTTCTCATTCCATAAGACAAATACGGGTGCTCCACTTTTCTCACTCAGCCCCTGGTTGGGATCAGTGATCACACGGTAATCTTAGATCATGTTGTATGGGCCACCCGAGAAGTCATCCACTTCTTTTATTACTACACCCCGGAGTGAAATCTACTTCCTTTCAATTCAATAGTAGTGTATTAGCATCCCACCACTGCGGTTATCTATTTGCCACAAACCATCAGTCTGACAGCAGAAGCCATTTATTTTTACTTTGATGCTGTAAAAAGGAGCATCTGGCATCTTACCTCAGACTACCACCCTAAATACATGCAAAATAAGCTGTTCTTCTTCAACTTGTCTTCCTCATTCATCTTCTCCTGCTTCCACTGAGTTTCTACCAGATTTACCTCTTGCTTGTTTAGTCAGCAGCAGGACATGATGGGACCTCAGTGCTACTCCAGAAACATATACTTTCCTTCACAGCCACTTCTGGATCCTTATCACTCTCACTCCCCTTGAACTCCCTCCACTAGCTCCTGGCTTGAACCTTGTTTTCTTTAGATCTTACAAATGCACACTAGCCATGCCCCTTCCCACAGATCACACATAGGATTCAAAACAATCTTTCCACTTTTCCTGAGAGAGTGAGAGTGTGAGAGAGTGAGAGAGTGAGGGAATGAGTAAGTGTGTGTGTGAGTGAGTCTGAGTGTGTGTTTGTATGTGTATACCTTTATAAGCCCAATAATGTTCATTAATGCAATGCTGGCGGAGGGTCATATTGACCTGATCCCTAGGTGTGCTTCACTATGGTTCTGCCCTTGCTCACATGTATTCCTTGTCTATACATTTGCTGTGAGTGTAAATTCCTCTAAGGTGCTGCTGTATGTGCTGCTTCTTGTTTGCCTCCATGTGACTTGTTCCAGCATGACCTGTGCTGTGGCTTGATGTGCGAGTGGCTGCTGTTCCTGTGCACTGTAGGGCATACAGTGTGTTTGAGCGTCATGAGGTACAATGATTGTTCTCACCTCACCCACTGCCTCATGGTGTGGTTCTCCCACATGCTAAAATGTAGGATGTCTCTCTGTACTCACTACACACAACTTTGCGATTGGTTCTCTTTCACTACTTGTGCTTGCCGCACCCTTTGGTTTCTTGCTTAGCCTTACACCATGCTGGCTTATGCCGGGACGTACAGCGCATACAAATGTACAAGTTCAACATCTATGGGTATTGCTTTCTCGTATTTCCTAGTCTATCTTTAACAATCACCACCAACTATCCATCTGCTCTACCGTGGAAAGCATGGCCCACACTTCCTTGATGCGTTGCTTTTATCAGTGCTCAGGCCTGGTCCTCCACTGGGTTCAGTCTCCAGCTCCTCTCTACTGAATTGGTCCTCAAGCTCCTGTTGCTGTAAGGAAGGTTTATTGAAGGCATATAAACCAGTGCACACATTGAGACCTCCCCGATAGTCTCTTCAACTGTCCTGCTAAACCCCTGCAGTACTTTCCTTGTTGCATGCAATTCAATACAGAAGAACAACACTACATCTATTTTTCTAGCATAGTGTTTCTGGAGGGAAGCTGATATATAGGTTATAGAGGCAGAGGTAAAATGCAGGACTTCTACCTTAGTTTAATTCATCATGAGAACATTTCTGGCCATTCAATACCAAACGGTAGTAGGAGAGTCAAACATTTGTGGTTCAATCAATCAATCAATCAATTAATCAATCAGTTGTCTTGTAAAGCACGACTACTAACCCGTAAGGGTCTAAAGGTGCTGGGGGGCAGTTGAGGGGAACGCTGATCCGTCGAAAGCACTTTGGTTCAGTCAAAGAGCCAGGTCTTTCCTGAATTGGGGCAGTGACAGTGATTGTCTGAAGTGGTGAGGCAGGGTGTTCCAGGTCTTTCCTGCAAGGTTGGAGAAGGATCTTCCTCCGGCCGAGGTCTTGCATATAAATGGGATGGTGGCCTAGGCCCGTTGTATAGAGCAGAGGTCTCTGGTGGGTGCATGGAATGCGAGGCGGTGGTTGAAGTATGCAAGTCCTGCATTGCGTAGGGTTTTGTAGATGGGTGTGAGGAACTTTAAGGTGATTCGTTTGTTGACTGGGAGCCATTGAAGGTCTCTCAGGTGGCCGGTGATTTGGCTGCGGCAGGGGGTGTTGAAGATGAGTCTGGCGGAGGCGTTCTGAATGTTCTGCAGTTTCTTGAGGAGTTTCTGGGTGATGCCAGCGTAGAGTGAGTTGCCGTGCTTGAGTCCACTGCTGATGAGTGCATGGGTGACCGTCTTTCTGGACTCGGTGGGGATCCACTTGAAGATCTTTCGGAGCAGGCTTAGCCTGTGGAAGCAAGATGATGAGGCTGCATTGATCTGGCGGTTCATGGTGAGTGAGGAGTCCAGGATGATGCTAAGGTTTTGTGTGTGGTTTGTGGGTGTGTGGAGGTTCCAAGTACTGTGTGAGTCATCCCAGGTGGATGGGATGGAGCCCAGGATGAGGACTTCGGTCTTCTCTGAGTTGAGCTTGAGGCAGCTGTTCTTCATTCAGGTGGCGACAGCCTCCATCCGATAATGAAAGTTGTTCTTGGCGACTGTGGGATTGTTGGTGAGGGAGAGAATAAGCTGGATGTCGTCTGTGTAGGACACAATGTTGAGCCTGTGGTTTCTGACGATGGCTGTGAGCGGAGCCATGTAGATATTGACGAGAGTGCAGCTCAGGGAGGAGCCCTAAAGGCACTCAGCAGCTGATCTCTGTGGGTTCAGAGTGGAATGGTGGTATTCTGACTGTCTGCCAGTGAGGAAGGAGTGGAACCATTCCAGGGCTTTGTCACAAATGCTGGCGTTGTGGACTCTTGTGCTTAGTGTGCGGTAGGAGATGGTATCGAAGGTGGTCAAGAGGTGGTCAAGAGGTGCAGGAGAATGAGGGCTGCAATTTTGCCTTGGTCAAGGAGGGTGCGGATGTCGTCTGTGGCAGCAAGGAAGGTGGTCTTGGTGCTGCAGTTTCTTTGAAAGCCGGATTGAGAGAGGTCCAGGATGTGCTTTGTTTTGTTTAACTTGGAAAGTTGGGCATTAATGGCCTACTCCATTACGTTGGCTTGGTTGGGTAGCCTCATGTCCACGCATATCCTTACTTCACCTGGCTGTTTGGGCTTCCGCACCAACACAATGAGGGACACCCACTGAGTCGGACCATTGACTCATTCAATGATGCCGCCTGGTCCAATTTACTCAATTCTTCCTCCACCTTCGGCCTCAGATGAAAAGCCACCCATCCATGTTTTAAGGCTACAGGTCGAATAGAGCGGTCAACATGAAGATGGATCATGCGGTCTTTGAGGCATCCTATCCCTTCAAAAAGAGGTCCATATTCGGCTACCAGGCCCTCCATGCTCTCCAGGTAGACAGTTACGGTGAATGCAACCAGTTGTAGGCGCTTAACAGTCCGGCAGTAGGGGAGGAGCCAAGATGGCGATCGGAACGGTCGCATAACCGCCTCGCTCCTTGATCTCTTCCACCCCGCCACCTATCCTGTATTTCATCCTGTTCGGGGTGTTCCGAATTTGGTCACTGAGGAAGAGCCGTCACTTACCATCCTTTTCCGGGGCTCTGGCGTGCAGTGATTCCGGCGTTCTGCCCTGGTCACTTTGTTGGCCTTCCCGGCCCTGACACCGGGGCCTCGAGTGTTGTGCCTGCCAGGAGATGATCGGAGTGCCGGCGGTCCGGAACCGGTGGAGAGACCCGATGGTGGGAGCCTGAGAGCCGCGGGCCGGGACCCCCGGGGCAGACCCGCCCCCCGCTGGTGGGCCACCCCGCATGTCCGTTCGCCTACCGGCCCGAAGAAGAGAAGCCGCGCTGTCCGGCACCCCTCAAGTGAGAAACCCACTCCTGTTGTTAGTCCCGCCGGGATCCGGTGCTGGGCTCCCCCCGAGTGCTGTGGGGAGCACGCCCGTTCTTCTGGTGACTCTCCTTTCTCCGCCGAGCGCCATCCGCCGCGGTTTGGCGGTGAGCCCTGGGGCCGCCGGTGCTCCTGATGGACTTGGAAGAACCTGCGGCGATGGCGGAGGGTGCTGTACTTAAGATGGCGGATGGCCCCTCGGGGTGTCTTTCTCCTGGAGACAGGGAGGTTGCCGCATTTGCCTTCTCCAGCCCTCGTTTGGTTTGGGCGGCCCCTACTCGGAGTGCTATCTGGTTTGCCCTGTCTGCTCTGCGGATCGACCTGTCCTTGAAATGTCGAGCCTTGGAGTTGCGGATAGCTGCCATGGTGGCTCCGCCATTTTGTGACGAAGTGTCGTCTCCCCGAATTGTACTGCCAGAAACTTCGCCGGCGGCTGTGCTGGGATCTCCGGCTGGGTGCTCGATTCTATGGGATCTAGCGGACCCGGTGCCGATGCTGCAGTGCTTTCTACATCCTGTTTTCTTTGCTTCGTGCTGGACGGCCCAGATACTGTGCTTGACCACGTGGATCTTTGAGGAACTTTTGCATTCTGACTGTTGCCGAGTGCTCCTGGTTGCTTCTAGTTTGCCGGGACGTTGTTTTGCGGAGATCCCGCCGGCTTTTCCTGACTGGTATGGACCCACTGTGTTCTGCTGTTTTTTGGCTGTGGCGGGGTTGGGAAGCTCGACTCTTCATAAAAGTGGACAGGGGTGATCGTGCCCGGATGCCTGTGGGACCCTTTTTACATGGCATCTCCGGGCCTCGTTATTCTGGATGGTTCCTGTCTACATCCTGGTGTAGGCTTTTCTTGACTCTCCTTTTCGACCTCGATTAGTGCATTATTGTTGCGGGGGGGTAGTGTTTTATGTCTCGGTCGCTGGCTCCTCTCCTCTCTCTTTCTTCCTTTTCCTCTCCTTCCTTTTCTTATTCCCCTCTCTTTCTTCGTTATAATTCCCTTTCTCTTTTTCTATATTTCGGGTGACTCTGGGCGACAGGCACGCTGTTTAGTGGGGTAGGCCGTAGCCATTACAGTGATGTAGGGTGGGGGGGGTGTTTGTTATTTTAGTTTGTTTTATTCTATGGTCCCTTTTTTGCCTTTTCCAGGGGGTGGGCTATGTCCCTTGGTGTTTACTCCTCTGTTTCGGTAGCGTCTGCACTTTCTCCTTTTTCGGGGCGGGTGGGCTGTACGTGTGGCGTCCACTTTATTTGTTTGCTGGTATTCTTCCTCTATTCTGCACCTGGTATGGGCGTGTGAGGTCTTTGGGCTTTGCCCTACTGTGGTCGTCTGCTTGCGTGGGGGGCTATTTCCCTCCCGCCCCCCCCCCCCCCTTCTTTTCTGTATATGTTGCATGACGCGCTGGTGGATATGGTTGCTGCCTCCTTTATATAATGTAAAATGAAACCTCTTTTATCCTGGCGCTGGCGATGTAACGACTTTATTTGCATTCATCCTGTATTCACCCTATCGTATACATTGCTTTGTTATTTTGATTCTCCTGACTTTGCGGCCGGCCCCTGTGGTTGTAGGCCAGCGCTTGTACTTATACGTGTCTTTCAATAAAGGTTTTTAAAAAAAAAAAAAAAAAAAAAAAAAAACCAGTCCGGCAGCTCGGTAGCATTCCCGACCCGCCCTGGGTAACATATACCTTGGCTAGAGTGGACCGGGAATCATGGGTTATATCGGTGGTAAATACTCCTGCCAATGAAAGAGGCACAGTGGAACCATACACGAATACTTGCATCGAAGTGGGGCGCAGGGCAGTTGCGTGTTAAGTGCCTGCATCACTGAGAAAGCCATGATGTTTATCAACGCCCCGGTGTCGATCAGCATCTGGACCGGGTGTCCAGCCACCAGCACACTGCACCTTGGGATCCGTCTTCGGGGACATCTGTCTGGCTTCATGGCATGAATTACGTGGACGGCTCCCTCTATACTGTTGTCATCCATGTCCACCATGGTTCGGGAGTCGCACAGGGTGTTGATGTTCTTGTTCTGCTGATCCTTCCGTGCGGTGAAGCGACACATCTTGGGAAAGTGATTCAGTTTATTGCATGCAGAGCACTTCTTCCCCTGGGCAGGTCATGGTTCCTGGTGTGAAAAGGACCCACCACATCGTAGCATGCCCTGGCCCTGGGTTGTGACTTGCTGCACATTCTCCTCTTCTCAAGATTTCCAGTCGAAAGGGTGTTAACCAGCTTATTCTTTACTTGGTGTTGCATGTGCGCCGCCCACACTTCAACATTTCCTTGTACTGACCCATCGTGAGCATGTCCGTCATGGAGAGATGCACACTCTTGAATAAATTGTGCCCGTATTTCATCATTCTTGTCTGGCAGCGTGCATGTGCTTGCCAGATCGTTGCGGCGAGCGAAGCAACTTTGCACTGACACTTCTGGGAGTTGCTGTGCCTGACACAGCAGAAAACGTTTGTAGTCAGGGTTGGCCAGAGACTTGAAGTGTGCAGTGATAGCCTCTTTCAGTGTGTTGTTCGTGTTCGTAGGACCTGCCTTTACAAAAGACCTTCCCAGCTTGTGCAGGGCCGCACCTCCCTGGTGCAGGAGCATGAGATGTTGACAGCAAGCAGTGGACACCCCCGCCCCATCCCAGCAGAGGGGCCAGGACAAGCACAGTGCCGCAGGGGGAATAATACAATGCTGCGTCAAATCGGTGGGGGGGCAGAGGCATCAGCAGCCTCACCTCTGGTAAATGGGACATAGCAGGCTCCTCAACGGCGGTAGCAACAACAGGCCCAACATGCAGCAGGCTGCGGGAGCAAAGAATCGCCGGCAGACAGGTGGGAGAGCAAGCATGCACAGGGCTATCCCACCTTCGTCGCCAGTTGTTAGCTTGTTGGGGGGGGTGTTTATCAGGCCTAATGGAGCACAGGCTGATAAAAACAAAAACAACACCAACTTGATAGAGTGGTTATTACCTAAAGACCATGAGGCCTCCCCCTCGGGTCCCCTTTATTACTTATAACCCCTCCCCTTCCTGGCGTCGACCAAACCCCTGTCATCTTGAGGGTGCAGATAGTGAAACCCCCTCAGACTATGCCATAGGTGGAACAGTCCACCAACATACCAGGAGTGAGAAGGTGCGACATCCACTGTTACCTCAACTGATCCAGGAGTTTCTGTGGGGAAGTGGGAGGTGGATCGTAAGTGCCTGCTTGGTTGGTGGAAGGTCATGCATTTGTTTATGTATGCTGGTCCTTCGTTGTGCAAGGCTTTGTATGCATGGGTCAACATCTTGAACTGGCATCTCTTCTGGATCGGAAGCCACTGTAGCTTCTTGATATGGGGAGTGATGTTTCTTCATCTGGGGAGGTTGAGAATGAGTCTGGCCACTGAGTTTTGTATTGTCCGTAGTCCCTTCAGGAGGCGTGCTGTAATTCCTACATAGACTGTGTTCCTGTAGTCAAGCCTGCTGGTGACGAGGGCCTCCGTGATGGTCTTTCTGGGAGCCACCTAAACATCTTGCGGAACATGCGTAGGGTGTGGAAGTATGCAAAAGAGACTGCGCTTAACTATTTCTTCCTACACAGCTTGCTGTTCAAGATGATGCTGAGATTGCAGACATTGTCTTTCGGGGCAGGCCCCTTTATCCCTCATATCATAAAATAGACTTTTACACTTCAAGATACAACTCTTCCTCACCTTCTTCAACCACTCACTCTTATCTGGTGTCTATCACTCTTGCTTTATAACTGATGTGGTTCTAATCTTACTAGAAAAACACCAGCAGACCATACCCCCCGGATTTCTCTCATTATTTCAACTTTCCTTCTTATCCAAAACACTTCACTTAAATAGCTCTCACACTTGTAACACTTACCATTACCTCCGCTCACCACAAATACCTCTTGTCTATCCTAACACTTCCTGCTCTACATGAAGATTTACTTTGCAGGATCTACTTAAAATTGTTTTTGCTTAAACCTCTTTGATTGGTCCTTGACTTTCAACTAGACATCCAACATGTCACCTCCTCCGACACTACCCATGGGCATCCCTTAAGGCTCTGTCCTGGGTCTTCTCCCATTCTCACTCTACATCACTTGATGACATCATCTCCCCCTTTGGATACTTTTACAATCTATATGAGGACAACACCCAAATACTCTCTGTTTTCCCTCCCTTTTTATCTCTTACACAACCATTCTCACTGGCATTGTCAGTGAGTATCCTGCCTCACCGCACAGCTCCGCTTGGTAGCTGTTGCTCATGACCCTTCCAGGTCCTGAGTTTGAGTCCCTCCTCTACCCGCAGGTACCTGCCTGCAAATCATCCCTGGCGGTCCAGTGGGGAGAATCTTTGCTCTTCACTCTGTCTCTGCCTTTTTCTGTATCTGCCTTTTTCTCCTCTGCTTTTCCTGAAATTCATATTTTCTGCTTATCTATTAACTTGCTTGCAATTTTGTGCCTTTTTCCTTGCATTGTCCTGAAGTACTGGGTTTTTCAGAACCAGTACTGAACCGGTAACCCAGCGGTGCCAGGGACACACCCTATGACTTCGGGTCCTTCCTGTTTCAGACTACAGAAACTCAGAGTCTTCTAGGTGAAGTCAAAGATCGAGTTTATTGGCTGCAACCAAGTAACAGGCGTCCTAGAAGTACAACACGGTGTATATTCTCAGGAGACTGCTCAAACTTACAAAGCCAGCCTTCTCTTTTTACACAAAATATTACGCTTTAGGCAAACATTCTCTGTTTTACAGTTGATCATTCACATATTTTCACTACAAAGAAAAAGCAGAGTCATGATGACAAGCCCATATTTCAGTTTGTTCAGCCCACAATCAATTACCCGGCAAGGCCCAGTATTTTCATCAGATATCGACGAAACCCCAATAAAAACGGGCACCTCCTCCTAGTAAAGCAAGTCATAAAGAAAGAAACAGAGGAAGGTGTGTGTAAGATTAGGAAGGGTTTGTGTGCGATGAAAGGTTTATGGCATGTTGTGCCTTGATACTATCTCGCCCGGCCACTGGGAGAGGAACCGACCGAACAGGTTTTGGCCTTGGGCAGTGGAGCCAGCTTGCCCAGGTCGTGCAGGAGTCAGCGAAGGTGTACGTGTCCTTTTGGCCTTAGTCACCGGCCTATGTGAGGGCAATCACAAAATGGCTGCCGTTCACAAAATGGAACCCAAGGGTTCAGGACGAAAATGACGATTTCAGGGTGAAATCGTCACTCGAATATGACGAAAAATGCTTGTGCATAGTATACTGGCCATTTTCGGTCTGCTGATATCAAAATCGTCATGATACTACGATGTTTATAACACAGGTCCAGAATTTTAAGTACTACAGACCCTCCTTTTGCCCTTACATAGGCAATAACCTATACTCATGCTAATCTGAGTCCAGGTCTATATTCGTAAAGTCATTGAGATGTTGCAGTAGCATCATCCTATTACTTAGCTCGTCCCTCGATACAGGCTTCCTTACACACGATGTAGCACAGAGGCCACATATAGCAGGAGCACACTGTACGCACAGACAGAAAAGAAAAAGGATGGCTAAGACCATCCCAATGACCATCAGAATTTTCCATCCCCAGCCGGATACTAATTCCCAGAACCATCCCATTAACGACCAATCTCCTTTGTCTACATGAATAGATTCGGAAATCTTATGCAGTTTGGAGATGGCCTGGTACACTGTTGGAGCGTTATCTGGAATGAAAACACAGCAACTCGATTGGATTACCTTACATACCCCACCTCGGTCTGCAAGGATGACGTCTAACGCGACCCTGTTCTGAAGGGTCATAAGACGATCCGACTGGAGCTCAGCAGTCAAGTTACTAAGGGCACCGGCAGTTTCAACCACGGTGGATTCAACCACCCTTGTCAATTGTCTTATGTTCCTGCTGTTAACCATGGGTCCCCAGAACGGCAGAAAACCCTTCATGAAGTCTCCAAATTCTTGTCCTGCAGTGTCTTCTTCACTGAAGACACCTCTAACTATCCTTGTCTTATGGTAATCTGCCGCAGCTGTGTAGGTGGGAGGCAACAGGAACGAAACAAAGCATGTGCCCGAAAAGTCAGGGGGCAACCATGTATAGGCTCTATCATGGTAGATGAAATAGGTACCCTTAGCTGCTAAGAACGAAGGGGAAGTCTGGGACGCAAAAACATATGTTTCAGTGCAGATACTCTCCCCTAACTGAGCTCTGGGATTCTTGCCATTACCTTGCAGACATAGGTGACCCTGATGGGGTACAATCCAAATCGGGGAAGATCTCTTAGCTTGCTGTTTCTCACTCGGAGTAACTTCATATCCGGTCACGTTCCATCCTATATAAACTAGTGTCTCATCTCTCGGGATAGTCTCATAGGATATATCTTCTTTAATCATATCTACTATACCCTTGACTAGAGCACTATTCTTAGGATTGTCTGTCACAGAACGTAGGGGGTAGGTCTCATGTGCGTAGATGAACATTGTTCTGTATGCCCACACAGAACCATTATGGCTGAAAGGCAGAACCAGATAAGGGATACCTTTATCCGTTGTGTGAGGCGTAAGACCACACACCCAACAGTTAGTCGTGTTCATTACTAGTTGGTGTTGGTGCAAAAGCTGAACAAAGGAGTTATTAATAAACTCTAATCTCCTAGCGGATTCATGTTCAGGAAGAGGTTGAAAAGAATGTGAGGAAACAGTAGTAGGAGGAGGTATGGGCGATGAAGTGGGTGCAAATGTCACTCGAAAAGAGAATAAAACATATCCTATAAAAAACATCATTACACTGAACAATATGAAAATACATAATATCAAAAAACGTTTCTTGGTCATCATTCTGCAAATTGTAGTCTTAAAGTTCATTTGTTTGGCAGGTCTCTCCATCTCGAAAAACTCCATCCTCTCTAAAATGCTGCTCACGATGGTAGGGTGTTCTATGCTAAGGGATGCTTCTGTCAGTCCAGGGCAACTCCCTTAGACCAACCAGAACCGTCGACCTAACGTCTTCGGCTGCACCCCAAAGACTTGGGCAACCGCGACCCTACAGCTGAACCCGGATGTTGGTTCGAAAAACAAAAATAAAAAAGTTTCTCAGATGAGAGAGCTGCACTTTCAAAATTTAGCAAAGAAAAGGAAAATTGTATTTGTCCATGGTTCTCGGCCTCAGATTATAGCGTTTCTTCCCAGGTACTGTCTGGTCTTGAAACAGGAGTTCAGGCTCTGTAGTGTCCAATCGATTTGATGGTGGCACAGCTTCTTGCAAGAGATTGTCACTTTCTTTTTCAGAAATTGTTCCTTTTACACGTGCATCACTGAAAGGCAGAAATCGAGGCACAGTTTCAGTCTCTGAGTCAGCGACACCCTCCTGGACCCACCGGTCGTACGGCAGAGGCAACGGTACCCTCTTGCAGTGTACACCGTGGATCCAGTGCTTCTTCCCTTCCACTCGAACGGCTGATCTCGTTGAGAGAAGGACTAGGTGAGGGCCGGTCCACCGGGGCTGGTCATTCTTTGTCCGCTGGAAATTTTTCAGCAGAATCCACGAACCAGGATTGATGGTGTGACCTGGATCTTCAGAGACCTGAGGCAGAGAATCGTGAACCTGTTGGTGTAAAACACGCAATTTAGCCGTCAATTCATACAAATAGTCAAGCAGTACAGGGTGTTCGATCTCACTGAATTTTTTCGGCCTTGGCACTCCCCATATGTTGGCCGGACGGCCGAACACAATCTCATAGGGACTAAGCCCCACTCGCGAATGCACAGTCATTCTGGTTGATAGGAGTGCCAAAGGCAGAGCGTCAGGCTATTTAAGACCAGAGCTTGCTTGAATTTTGGCCAATTTCAGTTTTAACGTGCCATTGTAGCACTCTACTAGTCCAGCTGATTGGGGGTGATTTGCAGCGTGAAATTTTTGTTGGATACCTAGCCCTTCACATGCTTTCTTCATCACTAGACCCACAAATTCACTCCCATTGTCACTCCAGACCATTCTCGGCATTCCAAACCTAGGGAAGAATTCTTTGACAAGGGCTTTAGCTGTGGACAAGGCAGTGATGTCCTTCAGGGGATATGCTTCTACCCATCTCGAAAAGGCACAAACAACAACGAGTACGTATTTCAAATTGTTGCACCTTTCCATGTGGATGAAATCTAGCTGCAAAACCTCGAACGGATACGTTGGAGGCGCAAAATGACCAGCTGGAGTTGGGGTTCCCCTACCAGGATTGTATTTCAGACACACCATACAATTCTTGACCACATTCTCTGCACACTTGGGAATTCCAGCATTTTGCCATACTGGAGCCAACAACTTACAAATCCCTTTCACACTGATGTGAGCCATTCCATGAGCCATTGTAACAACTGCAGGCACATACGCATCGGGTAACAACCATCTCTGATGTTCTGACAATTCAACCCAACAACCATTCACATCCAATTTCCCCTTACTCTCTCTCCATGTACTCAACTCTTTCTCTGTAGCTTCAGCTTGAATAGACTTTACACTCTCTATCGTGTCTTCACACATTCCAACATCACAAATCCATCTTGCAGGGCCTGCAACATACATTCGACTCATCACATCCCTTGCTGTTTCTTTTGCGACTTCGTCAGCAAATGCATTTCCACGACCAACATCATCAGTCACCTTCTTGTGTGCACTGCATTTTACAATCGCGACTTGCAACGGCAGAGTAAGTGATTCAAGGAGCACATTCACCAATTGACCATGCTGAATCTTAGTTCCATGCGAAGTCAGGAACCCACGTTCTTTCCACAATCGTCCAAAACTGTGAGCCACACCGAATGCATACTGGCTGTCAGTATATATAGTCACTTTCATTCCTTTCGACAACACACACGCTCTTGTAAGTGCAATCAACTCTGCTGCTTGAGCTGAACTATGTGGGATACGTGCAGCTTCAACAATCGTATGCAAAGTCGTAACAGCATATGGCGCAGTCGTATCTCCATTCTTATCTTATCTTATCTTAGGTGCCATTTATAGAGCTCACTGACGCCGAGGCTTCCTGGCGCTGATTGACAGAATGAGTGAGGGGGAGACAAGTAGCAGGGTTTTTTAACAAAGGGAAGGAAAGAGGTGGGTTTTAAGTACTTTCCTGAAGTTCAAAAGAGAGGAAGAGGATTTGATGGAGAGAGGGAGGGGGTTCCAAAGTGCAGGGGCTAGGTGAGAGAAACTGCGACCGCCGAATTTCTTAGTTTTGATTTTGGGAGTGGTAAGTAGGTGACGGTGGGCCGAGCGGAGGTCACGCTGAGGGCAGTAGGGGTGGATGAGAGATGTTACAAATGCAGGGCCAGAGCCATGAAGGGTCTTGAAGGTAAGGCATGCCACCTTAAAGGCTGCCCTTTGGGCAATAGGGAGCCAATGAAGGCTATGGAGCAGGGGTTTGGCAGATTGCCATCTGGGGATGTTGAGGATTAAGCCGGCCGCTTGGTTTTGGACAACCTGGAGGCGGTGGGTCAGGGATGATGGGAGGCCATGGTAGATTGAGTTAGAAAAGTCTAGGCGGGAGAGCACAAGTGAGATCACAACTTGGGTAAGTGCAGCGGGGGGAAGTAGGTGGCGGACTTTGCGGATCTTCCGGAGCTGGTACATGCAGGAGGATATTACTGCTCCCACCTGTGATCTGAGAGAGAGCTCCGCATCGATGATCACACCCATGCTCTTTACAGTTTTCGCCGGGATTGGGGGAGGGCCTAGCTCCGACGGCCAGAACTGCGGGCCCCAGTGAGCGTGACTGAGTCCCGGGAGGAGGAGCTCAGTCTTCCCGGGGTTTAGTTTCAGCTGGTTCTGGTTCATACAACCTTGGATGTGAATCATAACTGCGTGAAAGGTGTTAATGGCATGAGGTGAGTCGAGCGGGAGGATGATCTGCAGGTCGTCAGCGTAATTGAAGGTGACAATATCCCATTTTTGAAGGGATTTGATCAGGGGCCGGAGGTATAAATTGAACAGGAGCGGCGAAAGGGAGGAGCCCTGGGGGACTCCACAGTGCGTGGGTGCCTTGGTGGCGGTGTAGGGCCCCAGGCGGACCGCCTGTGCTCTCCTGGTGAGGAATGACTTGACCCAGTCTAGCGCGGCGCCCCGGATGCCGGCCTGCTCGACACGGTGGAAGCTTGAAGCATGAACCATCCACCCATAAGGTACCATCACACTTTGCAAGAGGATTGTCACTAAGATCTATTCTCCCTTTCGTTTCTTCTTCTGTTCTGAGAAAACAATCATACTGTTCAGAAGCATCTAACTCTGCTACAATCGGCAACAACTTAGCTGGGTTAAGCGTGTTGCATCTTTTTATGTGCACATGGCTCACTAACAGTGTCAACTCGTAACCTGACAACCGAGCGCTAGTTAAGTGCTGTGTCTTGGTTCTGTTTAACAACGTGTCCACTGCATGTGGAACCATCACAATTAATGTATTATTCATCACTAAACCAGCAGACTGTTGAATGGAAACAGCTGCTGCCGCTGTGGCTCTTAAGCAACTTGGCAACGCTTTAGCTACCGGATCTAAGGTCGATGAAAAATATGCGCATGGACGCTGCCTGTTACCAAACAACTGTGTCAACACTGACAATGCACAACCTTCTTTCTCATGGACATACAATGTAAAGGGCTTATTGTAGTCGGGGGTACCCAACACAGGAGCCGAACATAATGCATTGCGCAATTAGGAAAAACTTTTCTGACACTCTTCAGACCATGGGAGGGGATGCGGTGTATCTTTACAAGTTAATGCTACCAAAGGTTTGGCCAACAAAGAAAAAATCGGTATCCATTGTCTGCAATATGATGTAATACCCAAGAAAGCACGCACTTCTCTCTGTGTCTTTGGCACACTCAGTTTTGCAATTGCCTGAATTCTTTCTGGGGTCAGTTTCCTTCCCTCCTTCGATAAGAGATGACCTAAGTAGTTCACTTCTTGTCGACAATATTGCAATTTCGAAAGGGACACTTTGTGATGCAAATCAGACAAATGATGCAACAATGACAATGTTGCTTCTCTACATATTTCCTCAGAATCTGCAGCGACGAGCAAATCATCAACGTACTGAATAAGGGTAGCACCATCAGGTAAAACAATTGTGTCAAGCTGTGCTTTTAAAGCTTGACTATATATCGATGGACTTTCACAGTAGCCCTGGGGAGCGCGTTTGAAGCGGAAGCTTCGACCTCCTAAACTGAAGCCGAAAATATCCCTACTCTCTTCGGCAATCGGGATGCTGAAGAACGCATTCTTCAAGTCAATCACCGAGAACCATCTCGCAGAAGCTGGAATCATAGTCAATAGGGCAGTGATATCAGGAACAACTGGAAATTGTGGCACAACAATTTTATTCACCTCTCTAAGATCAATCACAAATCTGTAAACAGGTGGCTGAGAAGGATCAGTACGCTTTAAAACAGGCAGAACAGGACTATTGCAAACAATGCTTCTTGTCTCTTCAATTACATCTTTTCCAATCAAATCGTAAATGATCGCTAGCAACGCTTTTTCACCTTCACTAGATATTTTATATTGGGGAATTCGTGGCATTTTAACATTGGCTTTCAATGTCACAACATATGGCGATATTTCCAAAAGACCCACATCATTAGGACCAGGAGCCCAAAGAATATCCGGAAGAAGCGACAATTCTGTCGGAAGTTCATCCTTTGACAAATACATTGGGGAGACCACTTTCTTACCTAGTGTAAGTTGTACTCCCGAAGGAGAACAGTACAAAGTCGCATACAATCTTTTTAAAAGATCCAATCCTAACAAGTTTTCACCACAACCTGTCGTTAGAATAAGGGGTGCTTCTAATTCACAAGGTCCAACAGAAAGGGACATAGGACTAGAAATCAGGTTCCTAACCGGGGCGCCAGAAAAACCTACTGAAACATTAATTTCGCCAGACAAAGGTGCACCAGGGAGTTTAGAGTGCATAATGGAACTCTTTGTAGCACCAGTATCCAACAGAAAAGGCTCTGACACATCTGATGTAATCACCTCAACGTAAGGTCCACTCTGATCTACTGGAACTGAAACAACTCCCTCTCTTTGTCTATGGCTGTCCTAGCAATCATTACCTTCCATATTCTCATCTTCTGCATAGTAGTCATCAGCATAGTACTGAGGCGTCCTACCAGACGCGTTATTCTGCTGATCAAAACTATTCATTGAGTTCTGTGGCGGAAAAGATCGCCCGTTCTGTGGGAAATTTCCACGTCCTCTACCTCTAGGCGCTTCGGGAGTACCTCGACCTCTTGCGCTAGAAACACCATTCATACGCTGTAGCAGAGCAGGGCAACTACTTTTAAAATGGCCCTCCTCTTTACAATATGCACACTGATTAGGGCCTACAGGAAAGCGTTGTTGAGGATATTCAGTCCTTGCATGTTTCTCTGAAACTGCTGAGGCTGCTGATAGTTACTCTGACGACCACGAGGCGGGTACGCCTGCTGTAAGAGGACCTTTGTTTTTAACTCTTTCGTTTTCTTGTCTGCTCTATCTTTCTCATCTTTATCTCGATTTTCGTAATACTGGGCAGCAGCCAATATCTGTGCTGAAGAGGAAACAGCCCACGAACTCTCTGAATCTTTTAACTTTTTACATAACTCAGGAAGCAAATTATGCACAAACTTGTCAACGAACAACCGTTGACCACCTTCTGTACTCATATCTTGACCACTGTGGTCGATAAACGTTTCTTCGAACCTAGTGAAGAAATCAGACACTGTTTCATCTTTCTTCTGCTTACACGCAGACAACTTGTCCCAATTCACCCTCATAGCAGGCATCAAAGTCTTCATGTAAGTAATTATCCTACCAGGGAGGTCTGCCACTAAAGGTTCGGTTTTAGCACCACCAAGCTGTCTACCATCGGCAGCAGCAATATTAACCCATGTATCACCCAACTCCTGATCATGATCAACATGACGAATCTTTCCCCATAAAGGCTGTGGAACAACATTTCCAAACAACATGTCTATATCCGCTAAATTCATAATACAAGAGCCTGCAGTCTGAGACAATTCCTTGTAATACCCTGCAGGATTTTTACCGGGATCAGGCAATGTCTGTTTAAGGGCCAAAACTTCAGCTCGCTTCCATGGAACATGTACCCAGACACGCTGAAAATGTGGCGGAACGGCTGGATTAGCATTTGGGTCCCCTTCTCTCCATTGTGGGGGAACTTCTCTCATGGGATATTGTCTCACCTTTTTTCTAACAGACAAATCAGGCTCGAACAACTGCTGGGAAATAGCTTCGCTCCTAAACGATAACAAGGTCGCAACCGCTTTCTCAACATCAGAACCCACAATCGTACCCTTCGCAAAATTGAACCGTACACGGCACAACTCAGGCGGATTGGATTCCAAATCATTATCCTCCAATTCCTCACAAAGAAAAGCACACATTTTCTCAAAAACATATCTCTGCTTCGGTGCTTCCCATTGTCGGGAGACATCCATAACAGATTCTAACTCATATCTTGTCGGATCGGTAACCCATTTATGCGCCATACGGTCAAACATTTCTCTTTCTCGAGAATCAGGCAGCTGACTACGCAACTGTTTACGCTCCGAATCAGGGGTCACGCCAGATGACCCAAAGAGAGGAAATATAAGACTATCAACGGTGTCAGTCATTCTCTGTCGAACAGAAGGAGAAGTCGACAGGACGGGAGATAAAGCAGATTGAGAAAAGGTCAACGTAGGAACAGTAGCAGAGGTAGTAAGAACAGGTGGAGAAGTTACAGAAGGTGAAGGCGGAGCAGGTAGCGGAGCAGGTAGCGAAGTCAGTGGCCCTTGAGAAGGCTGGGCCATAGGAGTAGGGGCCAGCTGAAGAGGTGCTGGCGGTTGTGGAGGAGCAGGAGGCACAACAACCGGGTGTTGCACAACTAAAGGTTGCGGAGGTGCAGTAGCACTCTGCGCATAAGGGGTGGCGAACTCAATAAATGAGCCATTAAAGGATCTTTCTCAAGTTCCTTCGCTGCATCTTGCTGGAGAAGCGGCAAGGCAGGGTAACATTTATCGATCACCATTTTACGTTGCCTGTGCAACTGCTCACTCGCTTGTTCTTCCTCGTCATCTTTATATTGCATAGCAGCTTGCATTATCGAAATACCCTTTTCTCTTTTATTCTTTTTAGCTAATTTAATTTCTTTCTGTTTGTCTTCCTTTCGCCATAGGCGGAAAGAGTCAAACATCGCCGGCCGGGCTTTCTTCTTAAAAAGTCTAACCTCTAGATTATCTAATATCTCTGTGTCAAAACTACCATATTGGGGCCATTTTAAAACACCATCCTTTCTGGTGTATTTGATCCATACTTCATTATACGGGATGGGGCCCACGCTGTGTTTCACGTAGAGCTCATAGGTTGGAGTTCCAATCGGAGGAACCGGACACGAGTCCTCCAATCGGGAATCCCTATTACAACCAAGACAAAACAAATTTCCAAGTCTGCTAAGACCAGGCAACTTCGCTCACTAGTCTAGCTTCAAACTTCAAAGGATTATCGAATACGATAGTCTCGTGAATACACGAGTCCCTCGACTTTGGTACTTGCAAGTTCCAAATCAAAGATCCCAAGGGGATACCCAAACTAAGAACTGGGAGATGCTCCACTTATACTTAACTGAGGTATCGATGACGTCACCAGAAGACTCGTCTATCGTTTCGCTCTACCAATCATCAAGGGTCCAAAACAGGGCGATAGTCAGGGCAGCAGTCCTTCGTAGCCGTCGGGAAGCGGGGAACCTCGCAGCAAAGACTTTCGGACCACGTCGACATGCAGGGGTCGATGAAGTGGCAGCCTTCCTCCAGAATTTTCACACGAAGCTCCTCACGAACCTCTGGCTTGGACCGGTACCGCTGATATCGCCCCACGTTGGGCGCCAACTGAAGTACTGGGTTTTTCAGAACCGGTACTGAACCGGTAACCCAGCGGTGCCAGGGACACACCCTATGACTTCGGGTCCTTCCTGTTTCAGACTACAGAAACTCAGAGTCTTCTAGGTGAAGTCAAAGATCGAGTTTATTGGCTGCAACCAAGTAACAGGCATCCTAGAAGTACAACACGGTGTATATTCTCAGGAGACTGCTCAAACTTACAAAGCCAGCCTTCTCTTTTTATACAAAATATTACGCTTTAGGCAAACATTCTTTGTTTTACAGTTGATCATTCACATATTTTCACTACAAAGAAAAAGCAGAGTCATGATGACAAGCCCATATTTCAGTTTGTTCAGCCCACAATCAATTACCCGGCAAGGCCCAGTATTTTCATCAGATATCGACGAAACCCCAATAAAGACGGGCACCTCCTCCTAGTAAAGCAAGTCATAAAGAAAGAAACAGAGGCAGGTATGTGTAAGATTAGGAAGGGTTTGTGTGCGATGAAAGGTTTATGGCATGTTGTGCCTTGATACTATCTCGCCCGGCCACTGGGAGAGGAACTGACCGAACAGGTTTTGGCCTTGGGCAGTGGAGCCAGCTTGCCCAGGTCGTGCAGGAGTCAGCGAAAGTGTACGTGTCCTTTTGGCCTTAGTCACCGGCCTATGTGAGGTCAATCACAAAATGGCTGCCGTTCACAAAATGGAACCCAAGGGTTCAGGACGAAAATGACGATTTCAGGGTGAAATCGTCACTCGAATATGACGAAAAATGCTTGTGCATAGTATACTGGCCATTTTCGGTCTGCTGATATCAAAATCGTCATGATACGACGATGTTTATAACACAGGTCAAGAATTTTAAGTACTACAGTCCCCCCGCTGCTCCACCCACCCTCCAGCGCTGCTTTTCCACCTTCCAGCTGTCCAGCCCTCCCCCTCATGCTACTTAGTGGCAGCTATGATGTGGTAAAGGAGCCATCTCATTAAATTGTCAGTGAGTAGCCTCCTTCATCCGCAGAGCTCCACCTGGTAGCTGTCGTCCCCAGACCCTTCCAGGTCCTGAGTTCAAAGCCCTCCTCCACCCGCAGGCACCTGCCTGCGCCTCATACCTGGTGGTCCAGGGGGATCACCTCTGCTCTGCTCTGCCCTCTATCTCTCTACCTCTGTCTTTTTGTGTTTCAGCCTTTTCTCATTTGACCTCCGTTTTTCCTCAAATTAATCTTTTCATCTCTTCTGCTTTTCTGTTCACTTTCTATACCTTTTGCACACTTTGTGTCCTTTACCTCGCTGCATGTCCCCCGCAGCCCCCCTCCAGCACCGCTTTCCCACTTCCCTCTTTCCCGCCTCCCAGCTGTCCAGCCCTCCACTTCACGCTACTTAATGGCGGCACACCAAATGCAAACCCATCTCTGCCCATCTGTGCCTGGACCGCACCCACTGCCACGGAGCCTGATCCTCGGACCTGCCACCGCTACAATGCCAACACGCTTCATGACCTCAACACTAGATGCCACACCGTCTGCTGATGGGCATCACCGAATGACACTCAGGGCCCTTTTTCCTGCTGAAACTGCAGCTGCGCCTTCATCTGGTAGGCTGATGTAAGGCACTCCTGAGGCAGAAGCCGGGAGCAACAAAGGCTTGCTTTTTTAACAATTACCTGTAAAACTGTGTTTTTATTTGTTTTAAACCTACTGCTGCACTTTATTCCTTGTCCTCTATTCCTCTCGAGGCACCGACATCCCTGGTCCTTCTCCCCGCGCAGCCGAGCAAGGCGCTGTTGCGGGTCGCAGGAGGATCCCAGTCATCCCCGGAGCCTAGGCCACGCCCACAAACTTAGGCCACGCCCCCTTCCCATACCCATATAACGATGTGCTTTCCGCGGACGCGCAGCGGACGGGCGCAGCGGGCGCGCCGCGAGCGCGCCAAAGGCAAGCCCGTCTGCGCCCGTCCGCGACCGCCCGGGACCACGGGCCATGCACTCTGCCCCTGCTCTAACCTATACCTCAGCCCAGCTACTTTCATATGACAAATCGCAGCCCATTGCTCCCCCCCTTCTCCAGTATATTACCTCCCAGGGCATCTCTGTCCCTTCACCTCTCATGTCCAGTTCTACACTGCTCACCTTCCCTCTTGCAGGCCTCTACGGCCTCTGCTTATCTGCTAAACACGAGATCGGCCGGCAAGCACCAGCTGGAACTCTTCAACCTATTGGACACCGAGACCCCCGACTTTCTGTTCCTCGCAGAAACTTGGTTCTCGGGCGACTCCCTCCACGACCTATTGTCCGCCCTACCTGACTCCTACTACGCTCTTCGGGCGGACCGCCCAGCAGGCAAATCCGGCGGGGGAGTGGCGATGATAACTCGCTCCACCTTTCAATTCTTGCTTCTCCCCTCCCATACCTGGCGTCGAGTTTCTAGTCGGCCGCTCAGTTAATCTTCCGGCCCCCCTAGGTCTTATGTACCGACCCCCACAGACTATGCCTTCCTTTGTACCTGCTTTACAAGAAATCTTGGCTACGCTCGTGGTCAACAACTCATCCGTGATCCTGTTAGGAGATTTCAATTATTGGCCGGGCGATCCCAGGGAAGACCAGTTCTCCAAAGACTTCTCGGCCACCCTTCAGTGTCTTAATTTCTTTCCTCACGTTCACTCCCCCACCCATGTCCAGGGCACATACTGGATCAAATCTGGTCGGCTGGATGTACCATACCCTCCCCCACTGTTCTCCCTTGTATATGGTCCGACCACTTTCTGATTTCCTTCTCCATCGAGCTTGAATCTCCAGAGAAACCCCCCATACCCAAGAACATCTCGGCCCGCAATTGGAATCGGGTTGATCTTAGCTCTCTTGGAGCCTCTCTCGCCCTCTTCCCTCCTGATCTCGCGAATCTTTGCCTTGATTCTCAAGTAGGTGCCTTGAATAATTGGTTATCTTCTTCCTGTGACTTGGTGGCCCCCCTTAAGAAAGTCAAGGCTTGCCGCCCTCATGATGCCCAAAAGTGGTTCACGGACGAACTCAAAACCCTCAAACTGGACCTTCGGCGCTCTGAACACCACTCGAGGCGCAATTACTGCCCTCTTCTACGTGCAAAATACAAGTCCCTATTAGTCAACTACAAGAAGGCCATCCTCTCTGCCAAAACGACCTATTACTCGGAGATAATTACCTCCTCAGCCAACAAGCCTAAGGAGATTTTCTCCACTATTCATAATTTAGCTGCCTCTGACAGGGCCAACCCCAACCTTACCCCTACTCAAGCTCTCTGCGCTTCCCTAAATAATTTTTTCCTAGAGAAAATTGAAAAAATCAAATCCAACATCCCTCCAACCTCTATGCCACTCCCTCCTCTTGCTCCTCCCTTACCTTCCGCTTTTCTTCATCAATTTCCTCACATCTCTGAGGACTCCTTTCTCGAGCTTCTTCAGAAAGTCAAGTCGGGCTCCCCGACAGACTGCGTCCCAGCTCGTATTCTGAGAGAGCTTTTCACTCACTGTCCCGCTCCCCCTCTTTCTCTTCTCAACGCCTCTATTTCCTCCGGTCTAGTACTAAAATCCTTCAAATCTGCTATAGTCCTCCCTATCCTAAAAAAACCTGGCCTGGACCCCTCTCTCCCATCCAACTTCAGACCCATCTCCCTCCTTCCATACCTCGGGAAGATCCTAGAGAGCCATACCACCACATGTCTCTCCACCTTCATCGAGGGGAACCATTTTCTGGCCTCACACCAAGCGCGATTCCGACCAGCTCATTCCACTGAATCAGTGGTCTTGTCCGTTCTAGATGAACTCAAGAGCAAGGCCGACTCCAACCTTCCCCAAGCCTTGGTACTCCTCGATCTGTCCGCTGCGTTTGACACGGTTGACCACTCCATTCTTCTTGACCGTGTCTGCGCAGCGGGCGTTCGAGGCACTGCCCTCTCCTGGCTCACCTCTTTTCTTACTGAACGGACGCAGGCGGTCCACCTTTCCGGTTTTTCTGCCCCCTCCCGCTTGGTCCCTTGTGGCGTCCCCCAAGGCTCTTCCCTGTCCCCCCTCCTCTTTAACCTTTACATTCATCCCCTTATCCTTTCTCTCCTCGAAATGGGGGTCTCCATATATAACTATGCGGATGACCTCCAGCTGGTATTCGATCTCTCTTCCCCTTCTGACTCCTTACCTAAATTTCATTCCACCCTAGCCTTCATATCTGGGTGGATGAACTCCAATCAACTCAAACTTAATCTGGACAAGACGGAGTTGGTCCTGACTGGCCATTCCATCTCCCCTTGGTCTGCAGCTTTTTGGCCCTTCACCTTTGGCCCCCCGCCCACGCCAGCGGCCTCTGCTAAGACCCTGGGTATCAAAGTCAGTCGGGACCTCTCCATGCACGCCCAGATTAGTTCAGTTGTATCTTCTTGTTTCCTCTCCCTCCGGATCATCCGGAAAGTGTCCCGCTTTTCCTCCTTTGATGCCCTCAAACTGATTATTTCGGCTCTGATTCTGTCCCGTCTCGATTACGGGAACAGCCTCTTCGTAGGCATTCCAGCCTACGAACTTTGTCGTCTTCAGGCTATTCAGAATCAGGCCGCCCGTCTTATTTTTCACCGCCCCAAGTCCCTCCACATCACTCCTGTGCTGAAATCTCTCCATTGGCTTCCCATCCGCCAGAGAGCTCTTTTCAAAATTGGCTGTCTGGCCTTCATGGCCCGTGCCCGCACTGCCCCGGTCTTCATCAATTCTCTCATCAGCCCCTACACCCCCAACCGTACCCCCCGCTCTTCTAGCCAAGCCCTCCTCAGTATTCCGCGCTTCCGCAGATCCAAGACTGGAGGCACTCGCTTCTCCGTACTAGCCCCCTGTTTCTGGAACAGCCTTCCACTGTCCATTAGGTTAATCCCAGTCTACCTCCAGTTCCGTAAGGCCCTCAAGACCTTTCTATTTTCTCAAGCGTACTCCTGCTGACCTCCTCAGTAGAATATCTTCCCTCTCAGCATTCTACTTTAGCGCCAGGAAGCCGCTTGGTCGCAGTGCGCTCTATTAAGTATTTTCAACTTCAACTTCAACTTCATCTGCAGCTGCAGACCAGACCTACCCACTGCATGACCAACAAATGACAGACCTGACCGCCTCAGCTGTATTCAGCTCAACACACGCTTCCTCCAGAAAACACGCAGTTGAGATCTGGGACCTACTTGACTCCATCTATCCTGACATTGCCTTCCTCACGAAAACCTGGGTGAACTCTACCTTTGCCCCGAACATCGCCATCCCCGACGGCTGCAAGGCCCTTCACAGGGACTGCAACAAACCGGGTGGAGGCATCGCCATTGTACACAAAAACACTCTCTGCCTCACCACCCACTCGAACAACCACTCAACCAACATGGAGCACCTCCACTACCAGGTTCAGACCAACCTGAACACCGTCTTCCACAGCACCCTCATCTACAGACCCCTCAGACCCCGTCCACCATTCAGCAACTCCATCATTGACTTCATTGCACCCCATGCTCTTGACTTCACAAACTACATCCTCCTCGGCAACCTCAACTTTCAACTGGACAACTCCAATGAGAAGAACACCTTGTCCCTGCTGAAGAACCTCGCCACTGTCAGACTCACACAAATGGTCACCTTCCCAACCCGCTCAGCAGGACACACACTTGATCCCATCTTCTCCACCAGTGACAACATCACCTTCAGCCACACCTCCGAGCTCCTTTGGACTGGCCACCACTGAGTCCACTTCTCCTTCACCAAGCCCACCATACACCACCACGCCCACCACTACCCTCGCAGAAGTTGGAACAAGGTCACCGAAGAGCAACTCACCACCTCTCTCAGCAAAACCCCTCCGTCGACATCCATGGGCGCTCAGCATGCAGCCTTCACCGATGGATCTCCAACTGCGCTAACACCCTGGCTCCCTTAAAGAAAGCCCCAAGCAAGTGACACTCCAAGAAGGCCAGCTGATTCTCCCCCGCCCTTCATGAATCCAGATGCACCTGTAGACGGCTCGAGAAGAGATGGAGGAGCAGCAAAACCCCAGAAGACCACTCAGCCTTTAAAACTGCTGTCACTGCACACCCCAACCTCATTATAATAACAAATAAAGCGTCCCTACAAGAAAGGATCAACGCCAATGCACTCAATAGCAAGCACTTTTCGCTGTGGTCAAACAATTCACCAAACCCAGTGCACAGACGGCAGACATCCCACTCTCCAAAGACCTCTGCAACAACCTCTGCAACATCTTCCACAGCAAGATTAAGGAGATATACGACAGCTTTGATAGCCTCGATACCTAAGACCCTCTCACCCCACCTGCAACCACAACACGCAACAACACTGGACCCCAGCAGACCCTGCTCAACTGGACCCCCTCACCACTGACACCCTCAAGATCATGAAGAGCATCCACTCCGGAGCACCCTCGGACCCCAGTCCACACCAGATATTCAACAGAGCTGGCACCTCTGTTGCCCCCGAACTCTGCTGCACCATCAACTGCTCCATCAACTCCACCACCTTCCCAGAAGACTGAAAACATGTAGAGATCAATGTCATCTGACTCCCACCATAGATGACATTGTAGCTGAGGTAAGTGGCTCTCGATGGTTTTCCAAGATGGATTTGCAAGCTGGGTATCATCAATTACTGCTGAATCTGGAGTCAAGAGCTATCACCACTTTCTCAACGCACATGGGACTCCAAAGATCTAAACGTCTCAGCTTCGAAGTGTTAAGTGCAGCTGAAGTCTTCCAGGACACCATAATGACGGGGTACTGACTGGCCCAAAAGGCATCCTCAATGTCAGCGATGACATTCGGGTGTATGCCCCCACCATGGAAGAACATCTGGATCGCCTAAGAGACACTTTTCAGCATCTGCGAGACCATGGCCTTACCCTCCATAGAGAGAAATGTGCTTTTTTCCAGAAAGAGATATCCTTCTTTGGGTACCGTTTCTCTCAAAAAGGTGTGTCACCTGATCCGGCCAAGGTGAACGACATTCAGTGAGCCTCAGCTCCCACTACCATCCTGGGGGAGCTTCTTGGGCATGGTCACATACTGCGGTTGTTTCATTAAAAACCTGAAGGACCTCACTGCCCCTCTGAGGAAACTGACGAAGAGTAACACCATTTGGAAGTGGAGGCCCGATCAAGAGAGAGCCTTTCAAGACACCAAGCAAGCCTTATCCGCGGATACCAGTTTGGTATACTTCGACCCAACTTAAGACTCTGAAATACTGGTGGACACGAGTACCATCGGCCTGGGAGTAGTGCTGTCACAGAGGAAAAATAATGTGGACTGGGCACCGGTGGCCTATGCGAGTCGTGCCCTGACGGAAACCGAACAGCGCTACTCGCACTTTGAAAAAGAGGCCATTGCAGTTTATTGGGCCTGTCGCCACTTTCACCTCTACCTCTATTTCCAACCATTTGTAGTCCACACGTATCACAGGCCTCTGATGCCACTGTTCATGGGTTCTCATCAAAGTCTCCACCGAGAATTGAGAAATGGATCTTGCAGTTACAGGAGTATCAATTTATTGTGGTCTATCGCCCAGGGGCGCAAACCCCCACTGATTTTCTATCTTGGCATGCACGGTCTGCTACGGAAGAAGAAGAATCCAATGCAGATGAAGTAGAAGAATATGTTACGCTGGTGGTAGAGTGGCCACGTCCCTTGCCCATCTCCTTGGAGGAGATTGTGAGAGCCACGACAGAAGATGAGTGTCTTCAGGTGGCTATTTCTGCAGTGACCTCGGGGAGGTGGCATGACTTAAACAGCAAAATGCCCTGCAGGACCACGGAGGCATGAGTGACATTGGATTCCTTGCATCACCTGCGCCAAAAACTGACTGTGTCTCCAGAAGGTGGTCTCATGCGGGGAACCTGTTTAGTAATTCCTAGGGAACTATAACAAGTGGTTGATCTGGCTCACCTAGTTCATCAAGGGATTGGAAGACCTGCAATGTAAGGTCTGGTTTCCAAATCTGGCTGGTGTTGTGGAACAAACAGTTCGCCACTGCCCGCTGTGTCAAGCCTAGTTGATCCTCCACCGCAATAATCACCGAAGACATACCATCCTGTCCCTGGCACAGAGCGAGTGCCAACTTTGGAAGTCTCCCGGACGGGAGACACATGTTAGTTGTCATTGACAATTTTTCAAAGTACTTCCGTAAGTTGAGGTCATGGACTCAACAATAGCAAATGACACTATTCCATGTTTGGAGACGATAATGGCCAATCATGGGCTTTTCAGGGAGCGGTGCACCGACAATGGCCCTCTGTTCTCCAGCCATGAATTCTCGGATTAATTGCGGTCTAGGAGCATTCGGCATTGAAAGGTCGACCAGCGCTGGCCGCAAGACAATGGAAGAGCTGACTGCTTCATGCCTACTTTGAGTAAGGTCATACGGTTTGCGTTGGCCAATGGACAGAACATGGAGTGTGCACTAATCGCTTTTCTGAGGGAGTACCGACTCACGCCCCATTCAACAACTCAAGTCAGCCCTGGGTCATTATGAATCAATCGAACAGTGGAGGACGTCATTCTTTATGTGGATCAGTTGTCAGGCCTCCAGGCGCATGCCGAAAGAAAATTGAGACAACATCAATCCAAGAATGATCATATCTCCCAAACTCGTAGAGCCAAGCCTAAGGTTTTCGCAGTTTGTGATTTGGTTGTGGTAAAGAATCAAAATTCAAGAAGCAAATTCATGCTCCCATTTGAGGTTGAGCCTTGGCGAATTCAGGTGGTAAAAGGCACTATGATCACAGCCCAGAATGCCGGAGAGACTATCACACAGAATGTATCCTGTTTCAAATGATACCTAACTCCTGGAAGCCCTGTTGTGAGTACCTCTTTGGGCACCGAGGATGGTGAAGCTGGACATGTGTGGTATCCTCATGTGGGCTCGAGACTACTGCTCGCTCCTGGAACTCGGAACGCTCTGTGTAGTGGATTCCGAGTACTCCAGTGCGGCGGTTGGCGTGGGCTCCTAAATCCCGCTTTTCCCAGCCCAGCAAAAGGTCAAACCCTCGGTCAAGGAAACCTCCCTCATGGCTCAAAGACTTCAAAGTGGGAAAGTAATTTGTTTTGCCATTATGTATAATTTATTACGTTCTTTGCTGTTTCTGCTTTATTTATATATTGGTTAAAGTAGTTCATATAATACACCTGTATTTGTTTATTTTATTTCCTATTTCTTTTTATGTTTATTCATTTCAAGGAAGGAGGATGTGTGGTATCCTCATGTGGGCTCGAGACTACTGCTCGCTCCTGGAACTCGGAACGCTCTGTGTAGTGGATTCCGAGTACTCCAGTGCGGCGGTTGGCGTGGGCTCCTAATGATGTGATCTAGTCTATCTGAATAAATAAGTTATATTTATTCATGTTCCTGCCTGCCTCATTACTTTAATATTGGGATTCTTCACTGGCGACGATGGAGAAACGCATCCACGCGATTTGGGAGCCTGCAGCCCCGGTATAACCGGACCAAGATTACCGTTACGAAGGTCTTCTGCTATATCCTCATCAAGAATCATTCGGACGCTCCGTTGTTGGTTGCTGTATATATTCTTGAAAATCCCGCTTTTCCCAGCCCAGCAAAAGGTCAAACCCTCGGTCAAGGAAACCTCCTTCATGGCTCAAAGACTTCAAAGTGGGAAAGTAATTTGTTTTGCCATTATGTATAATTTATTACATTCTTTGCTGTTTCTGCTTTATTTATATATTGGTTAAAGTAGTTCATATAATACACCTGTATTTGTTTATTTTCTTTCCTATTTCTTTTTATGTTTATTCATTTCAAGGAAGGAGGATATGTGGTATCCTCATGTGGGCTCGAGACTACTGCTCGCTCCTGGAACTCGGAACGCTCTGTGTAGTGGATTCCGAGTACTCCAGTGCGGCGGTTGGCGTGGGCTCCTATTGATGTGATCTAGTCTATCTGAATAAATAAGTTATATTTATTCATGTTCCTGCCTGCCTCATTACTTTAATATTGGGATTCTTCAACATGGTAGTGGCTGAGTTCCCCAGGACTTCTTTAGGGGTGGAGGCCTTTCACCTGCTCCAGGTGTGCCAGAACATGCTGAAGCTGCAGAGACTGCCATTTGTCCTCCACTGGAACTAGGTCCCCAAGATGTTCCTGTTGCCTTTCCGTGTCGACCAGCAGGTGAAGGTGGTGCTGTTCCGGTAGATGGTGGTCACCATGGCAATGGGAGGTACCCTCTGTGACCATGCCCCGTGAAGTCTTCTCGCCTGAGGGACTATGAACTGGTCTGAAGTAACGTAAAGTGAAATGTTCTTTTCTTTCTCTTTATCTCTCTCTCCGCACCGTTTTCCTTATTCTTTTCGTTTCTGGTTTGCTTTTCGTTTTTTTTTTGTTCAGATGGGGGTGGCTCCTGCTTCTGTTTTTGACACTGGGGTTTTATGAGTTTTGCTGTGTTGCAGCCACGGCCCGTGGAGGGAGTTACGGTGGGGCAGGGAGGCGGGGAGGGGGAGGGTCAGGGTGGAGAGTGCTGAAAACCGGCATATGGATAATTGCAGGTAAGTAAACAATTTAATTAATAAAACAAATTTAGTAGTGAGCCTTGCATCGCAAAATGTGAATCAGTGCGCGCTACGAAATTCATTTTATTAATTAAATTGTTTACTTACCTGCAATTATCCATATGCTGGTTTTTAGCACCCTCCACCCCGCCCTCCCCCTCCCCGCCTCACCTATTTTAACTCCCTCCACGGGCCGCGGCTGCTGTGTTGTTTTTGCTGAGGGTAGAGGAGGAATGTGATGTTGGTTGACTGTTCCACCTATGGCATAGTCTGAGGGGTTTCACTGTGTGGACCCTCGAGACAACAGGGGTTTGGTTGATGCCAGAAATGGGAGGGGTTATAAGTAATGAAGGGGACTCAAGAGGGAGGCCCCGTGGTCTTTAGGTAATAACCACACTCCAGAGTCAGTGTTGTTTTTGTTTTTACCAGCCTGTGCTCCATTAGGCCTGACAACCCCCCCCCCACAAGCTAACAACTCCTAGCATCCAAAGCTTGGAACGACCTTCCCCTGCACCTTAGGACCGCCCCATCCCTCCAGCAATTCAGGAAAGGACTCAAAACCTGGCTGTTCGAATGAAAAGATCACCACGAGGTAGTTAGCAACTCTAGCACCTTGAGACCCTCTCAGGTGATTTGCTGCACTTTACAAATAACTGATTGATTGATTGATTGATTGATTGATTGATTGATTGATTGATTGATTGACAGGGCACAAGACAGCTTAGAAAATGTGAGTATCAGGATAAGCTGTGTTGGTCATGTAGCGGCAAAGTCAGCAAGTGGCAGAGTACGTTTGTGGAGTCGAAAATGTAACTAGAGAGGGGAATTAGCAGTGTATTCATGATTTTTTCTGATCGTGTTTATATTTGAACAGAAATTGGCTACAAAGTCTGTTGCAGCTAGAGAGTATAGAGAGATAATTGTCTAAGGCGAAGCAACAACATTTGTTTTAATTGTGCATTCCAGTTAATGTGGGCGTTCTCTTTGTCTCTGCCAAAGACAGGCTGAGTCTCACAAACCTCTAGTCATGCTAGATTTTGTTTTCTGAATGAAGAATGAAATGAATAAGAATACAATAATACTGTGACTGAATCAAGAGCCAGCTTGCAGCTTTATCTCCTTTTGATTAAAAAAAAGTTACGGGGCGTGGTCAAGGCGGCGATGTAAACGGGCGCACCTCAAGTGAGCTCCGCTGCCCTGCTGCCTTCATAAGCTTTCTGGAGTGATATTCGGGGGGCTACTTGGGGGACCCCGTCTCCTACCTGAGCCCTAGACGGGGGGCGTCCCTCGGAGCAGCCGCCTTGGTGAGGGGGACACAGCTGAGGACGTCCGAGGCCTTGGCGCTCAGCAGCCGGCGCACCGCCGCCATTTCTTCGCCGCGTCTGGCGGCCGGGGCCTTGATCTCGCTCCCCCTGCAGGCGGCCCGCAGCGCAGAGAGGGTGACCGGAGCCTTCAGCGGACCTGTGGTGGTGCCTCCCTGCGCGCGGACTGCGCGCGACGTGACCGGCGGTGAGGGAGGACGGAGCTGCCGGCGTCGGGGAGACCCCCGGGCGGGGATGTGGAGGACACTCGGCTGCCGGCCCTACGAGAGGCCCTTTTGAGGAGGCGCAGGGCCGCGCTCGCCGAGGGACAACTGCTGACAGCCTCACGGCCTGGGGACCCAGCCATAAGGATCACAGGCTGCTGCGGGGGCTCCCTGGCGGCCTGTTCCCTCCACAGCCCCCTTCTATCTGCTGCCTAATGCCCCGGCGACACCTTGGGCTACTTCACCACGGCTGGGCTCGCCGCAAGCGCTGTCCGCCATTTCGTGCCCCCGGACGGCGTCACGGCCGCCGTCTTCCCTGCTTCCACCGGCACCGCTGGCCCAGGTGCCCGACTCAGCTGCCCGTTGGGGCACCCGGTGGGTGCGACGGAGCCCTGCTTTGAGGGGTGCTCGCTGGCCACTGCCCGGCCCTGCTGCCCTTGCCTGGGCACCCACGCCGGACCGGATTTACAGCCCTCCCGCCTCTGAGAGGACCTTGGAGAAGTCGACGCTGCCTGGGTGGCTGAGGGGACAGCCCGCGCGCCTCTCCCCCTACCGAGGGGCCCCCTGCCTGGGGAGAACTCTGCTCTCGGCGGACTGGACGAGCTGCTCCCTCCACAGGTGCCCGCACCCCCGCAGCCTGACCCGGGAAGAACTGACTGCAGCCGTGTGAGTACCCCCCTATTTACGCTGGGGCCCTGGGGTGAACTGAATGCTGTCTCTTTGCCCCCCCGGGGGGTGTGAAAGTGGTGGGGGAGCGGAGCGCACCTCGGCTGTCCCCGTGGGAGACCGCCATGTGCCGCGGCGGTGAGGAGTGACGCGCCCTTGGCTCGAGGGGGGTGCTGGCCCCCTTGGCGACCCACTCACGCGTAGGAGCTGCTGTGTGGCCCTCTGGGGTCACGGGCCCCGACCTATCCCCAGGGTGAAGCGGGCCTGCATTTGAGTAGGAGCAAGAGAGGGGAGGAGACTGCTGGTGGCCTACGCGACCGTCCCCAAGCTACTGCGGCGCCATTGAGGACTTGCGCCCATTGAGACGGGCGACACTCCGGGTGGCTGGACCCTGCGCTCCGGACTGATCATGACGCGCGGCAGAGGGGGCAAGGCGGACTCGGCGGCGGCGGCGTCCAAGGACACATCGGTGGTTGCTATGTGGGGCAAAGCGGGAGCATCAGCGCCGACGGAGGAGACGCCGCCACCTCTTACCTCCTCCCCCCCGGTGACCCAGGCCTTCATGTCATCCTTCATGGCGGACCTAAAATCGGAGATAGGGTCCCTGAGGTCGGAGGTGCACTCGTGCGTCAAGGAGCTGCGCAAGGAAGTGACCGAGCTGGGAGACAGGGTTGACGGGCTCGAGAAAACCGTCGATACGCGCACGGAAGATATGGAGCAGCTGTGGCAGAGAGTCGCAGCCCTGGAGGAGCAAAACATCGAGCTCCAGATCAAGCAAGAGGACCTAGAGAATAGGGGGCGCCGCAACAACCTCCGTATCCGGGGCGTGCCACTCGGGGAAGAAGGGACGGACAGTATGGCCTATGTGGCCCTACTTCTACACGAGGTGTGGGGAAACGAAGACGCCCCCCCGCCACTCCTGGACCGTGCCCATCGGATCTTCGGTGCGGGAGGTCGGTCGGGCCTCCTCCCGGACATTATAACCCGAGTGCATTACTTCACGGAGAAAGAGGCCATACTGAAAGCGGCGAGAGACAAGCAGGACCTACGCTATGGAGGACACAAGATCCAAATCTTTCAAGACTTGGCCCCCAACACGCTGCACAGAAGGAAGGATCGTGAAGATCGGTCCCGGTGGACCCGCAGTCCGGGAGTGCTCTCCTCGCCGTTGGGACCTGGCGCCTCAGAGCCGATCGATGTGATACGACTACCTTTGCACTCATTTTGTGGTAGCGACCCCCCGATTCCGCCCTGGGCAGCGGGGCAGACGGGCCTCGGGGCAACCGAGACCCACCCTTCTAGCAGAACACCCCCCTTACTGTCCCTTAGGAAGTGACATTCCTGAGTCCATCCAAACCCTCGGGTAGAGGATGCCCGGAACCTGGGACACTATTCTACGGCCACGTTGGCCTGTTGTGGTTATGTACCCTCTATGTACTTTTTCTTCTCCTACTTGTACTATTTTTCCTACTTCTCGTCTGAGCCTTTTCGGTACTAGACCTCTTCTCTCCTGGTTCAGAGTGGTGATTCGGAGACTTTCAGGGATGCCTGTGCAACTGCGGTGGGATGGGAGGGTTGAATCCCTCCGCTCCACGGGGTGGGAAATGCTGGGTGACGGGGCGGCTCTAACCCCCTTAGTGCCATGGCGGTGAACGTTCCTAAACCCCTACAAGTCCTGACGCTTAATGTCAGAGGCCTTAATTCCCCCAACAAGCGTAATCAGGTATGGCGCTACATTCTCCATCACTCCCCTGACATTGTCTTCCTCCAAGAGACGCATCTTTTGCGGGGGGACACTAGACGCATGGCGCATCCCAGGTACCCCACACAATTCTGGGCCTCGGCTGACACTAAAACAGCGGGGGTGGCGATACTGTGCAGGGCTGGCTTTAGGCAGGGATCCACCAAACCCTACAAGAGTGGCGACGGACGCTTCCTTCGGGCCACGGTACAGGTGGGAGGGATGCAGTTCACGCTAGGCAATGTATATGCACCCAACCAGTCGCAAGATAAATATCTCCAGTCGCTCCTGCGGGAACATTTTCGGACCAGCGAACCGCGCACAATACTAGGCAGTGATTTTAATCTAGTATGGGACCCGGACATAGACCGCGGGGACAATGCGTTTAGCGGCACGGGCACGATGTCAGCCACGCTAAGGGAGCAGATTACGGACCTAGGACTCGTCGATGCGTGGAGATATCACAACCCCGGGATACGCGACTATACCTTCTACTCGCACTCCCACCGCACCTACTAGCGCATCGACTACTTTTTTATCTCTCTAGACCTGATGCGGGACACGCTGAAGGTTGCTGTATCGGATATCTCGCTGTCGGACCATGCACACGTCGAACTGACTCTCCAAGACCCACTGGCGCAAACCCCCCGGGAGCGCAGGTGGACCCTCCCACCGAGCGTCCTTCGAGACCCGGAGGATGTTAACAACATCCGAGAAGCCATAGACTCGTACTTCGCTATCAACGATATCTCGGAAACACCGTTTCCGGTAGTGTGGGATGCCTTTAAACCCACCATACGGGGTCACATTACCTCCCTGGCGATAGCGAGAGGCAGGGCGGCCTATAAGCTGGAGGCTGACCTATCGGGCGAGATCAAGCGGGCGGAGGCGCTGGACAAGGACCGACCTTCCCTGGCGTCCAGACGGAAGTTGGCGAACCTTAGGGGACAACTTCACCTCCTGCGCACCAACAAGGCGGAACACTCCCTATTGGCACTCAAACAAAAATACTATGAGGGGGGAGACAAGGTGGGACGTCTGCTGGCGGGACGACTGAGGGCGAGAACGGCCAGAGCCCATTTTGCTACTATACGACGCCAGGATGGTACTAGTGCCGTCACTGAAAGAGCCAAACAGGATGCCTTTGTAGCTTACTACACCTCCCTGTACGCGAACGACTCCACGTCGGTGGAGGCGCGAGCGGCTGTCCTCGCTGAATACGAGGTGACTCCGTTGTCACCGGTATGCGCAATGGAGCTGGAGGAGCCCATCCTGGAGGACGAGGTCTCAGCGGCTCTTAAAGATCTCCCCGCCGGGAAAACCCCGGGGCCAGATGGCTTGCCACTGACCTTCTACCGAATCTTCCAGGCTCAACTTCGCCCTCATTTGCTGAGGCTGTTCCACTCTTTCTCGGACACATCTGGTCCGTCCCCTGATATGGGAATGGCGGAGATTGCATTGATACCGAAGCCGGGGAAGGACCCTGCGCTCTGTCCCTCCTACCGCCCCATCGCCCTCCTAAACACCAACCTGAAGATCTATACCAAGATACTGGCCAAGCGACTTGACCCTTACATGCCGGGACTGGTGAACCCGGACCAGGTGGGGTTCATCCGGGACCGGCATGGGGCCGATAATGTACGCAGACTGGCACACTTGGTGGGCAAGGTGCGGCACTGGGACATTCCGGCCTGCCTTCTCTCGCTTGACGCGGAGAAGGCCTTTGACCGGGTGGACTGGGCCTTCCTGAGAGAGGTCCTCCAGAAACTGGGTCTAGGCCCCAAAATGATAGCGAGTATCATGGCCCCATACCTAGGGCCACAGGCCAGAATCAGGGTGAATGGTCAATTAACGTCACAGCTGACGATACACAGAGGCACGAGGCAGGGATGCCCACTCTCGCCGCTCCTGTTCGCCCTCGCAGTAGAACCCCTTGCGGCACTGATAAGACGGGACCCTAGAATACATGGAATCGCCCATGGGGGGAGGGACAACAAGGTGGCGCTATTCGCGGACGACCTGATCCTCACCCTCACACACCCTCATGAATCCCTCCCAGCGGTCCACGAGGTGCTTCGCATATTTGAACAGGCGTCGGGCCTTAAAATAAATCACACTAAATCTTGGGCGCTCAACCTCACCGTACCTGCGGCGGATATCCCACCCCTGAAGGAGGCTGTGCCCTATCAATGGGCGGAAAGCCATATCAGATATTTGGGCCTTACTTCCACCCCCCACCTAGACTCCTGGTCCTCGGTGAACTGGACGGAGTGTCGCAAAGCGGTGTTAGAGGGCCTTCGGAAGTGGAAGCCCCTGATGATTTCATGGCTGGGACGCCTAAATGCGGTCAAGATGTCGATCCTCCCTAGAATTTTATACCTGTTCCAATGCCTACCCACTCCTATCCCGCTCCACTGCATTCGGAGCCTTCAACGCTAGCTCACGTCCTTTATCTGGGGCAGAAAGCGCCCCCGATTCTCGCAGAAGGTTCTCATGGAACCGAGGGACAGAGGCGGCCTGGCATGTCCCAACTTGGTGCACTATTACTGGGCCGCACATCTCCGCTTCGTGGTAGAGTGGGGCGCACGTGAAAGCGACAAGCACTGGTTCCACATGGACCGAGCGGTCACAGGACGTACCATATGGGATCTGCCCTGGCTCCCGCGGGCGGCACGCTCCAGAAGTGCATACCTCGCGGTCCCCACAAGAACGGGTCTAGACATCTGGGATAGCATAGCCGTGTCTAGAGGTCTCACCACGTTCCCATCCCCACACACCCCGATAGCGGGGAACCTGCAGTTTCCCCCGGCCCATCAATCTCGGGCGTTTGACAAATGGACACAAGGGGACTGCAGAGTAGTTGGAGACATTTTTCGTGGGGGCTCGCCCAAGACTTGGAAGGACTGCAGGGAGGAATTTAGGGTGCCTAAGACGGCTAGCTTACAGCATGCCCAGCTGCGCCACTGGACCGCGAGCGACGACATGTATCAAGCGGCCACCCGGGCATTTACGCCCTTTGAGAAGTTGGCACGCTCCCTTGGGGGGCTGAGGAGGCTAATTTCGCAAATATACTACATACTGCAGCACCCTACGTTGGCGCCTGCGCATCCCTATCAGAGACAATGGCAATTGGCGACGGGAACCGACATCGACCTCCCCCAATGGAACAGACTTTGGAGGGATATACCCAAGGTGTACCGCAGCATCCCGCAGAGGGAAAACGCCTATAAACTGCTCACGCAATGGTACTACACCCCTCTGCGCCTTAGCAAAATGTTTCCCACCGCTTCGCCGACGTGCTGGAGATGTGACTCTGCGACTGGTGACTTTGTGCATATATGGTGGACATGTCCGACCCTGACTGTTTTCTGGAAGGAGGTGCTTAGCCACATCAAAGGGGTGCTGGGGTTTCCCCTGCCTGAGGAAGTGAGCACGGTCCTCCTCGGCATCTATCCTACCGCGCTCAAGGCACTTACCCGCAGCAATTGGATCCTTAAGCTCCAAATGCTGGGTGCAGCTAAACAACTCATCGCCCTATACTGGAAGCGAGCAGAGGCGCCACCCATAGCTTCCTGGTTTGTGCACCTTTGGCAGGTCCTGGCGATGGAGCTACTCACAGCAAGGTTGCAGGCGCGGGATACGCGATTCAAGGCGGTTTGGGAACCCTTAGTGCGTCACCTCTGCTCTATAGAATACGCGCGACATATGCCCCCTAGGCTCCGCGCGCTACACCTCTTCGAGGATGCCATTGTTCCTGCGGACCCGGCCAGGCTGTGTCCTTGATTACCATGCACACTATAGATGATGCTAATGCTACCACACACGGCTCCCTACACTTCACTCATCACCAGGCTGCGCGTATCCATCACCCTCTCTCTCTTTCTCCGCCTACCCTCAGGCTCCTTCGTCCCTCCTACTTCCTTCTCTCCCACTTGCCGCTCTGGCCCTTGTCTCTCTACGAGACAGTTGTGCCCTGTTGGGCAGTCTACGACAGCTGGGCTAGTTTCACGCCCCACGCCTTCCTCGCAAAAGCGGATATACTCTCACGTGTGACAACTTTCTGTGCCATGCCCCCTTAAGCCACGCGGCCGGCCCTCCTTGGAGGGTTGTAGGCAAGGCGCTGTGTCGAAACCCCTTCCCCGTTCACGCTGGCACTACAACACGAGAGTTATCATCTACGCGGCTGGCCTCGGCATGAGGTTGTAGGCTTAACGCTGTGTTAAAAAATAAAACAGATTTGAATTAAAAAAAAGTTACGAAGTCCAAGTTGTACAACAGATGTGGACTGTGGAAACTATACCAGATTAGCAAGTGCTGCTCACAGTCACAGACAGTAAAAGGCATACAAGACAATGCACATTCAATGTTAATAATTGCCGGCACAGGGCGCATAGTTGAATTTCCAAAGTGCTGGTGTTGACCAAGTAGACACTCTATTTAGACCACAACTGCAGAGTAATCCCAACCTCAAACACCACACTGCATCTACTAAACTGGGCATGATTGGTCCATGAACCATCCGTGGGCAAATCCACAAGCACATACATCCGTAATAAAATGTGCTAAGAAACCAAAATATTGGAAATTTGTTGTTATATAAAAAAAACTCACAAATAAACATATTACAAGTACTACGTTCACACCTAATTCAAAACCTGCAGCTGAGATTTTGAATCAAACTACATCAAACTCAGCCAACTGACTGCAAGTATTAAAACAACAGGAAACATAACCTTCCCTCCTGATTGTATCAGTCAATCTGAGTCAATTTTCCAGCATGTGTACCCCACAAGTCCCTTCCCTCGGCCCACTCTATCACTTTCCTCGCTCCTCACCTTCACATGGCCTCTCTAGAAACCAATGTATCCTTATTACCCCAACCATAGAAACATTTATTAAACCTGAAAGCCCTCCACTGCCCAACAGGTTTACTACCAGCAAGATAACGTTTCTTTGCTTCATATCAATAATGCTTTCATCCTCCTTAACTACCTCTTCCCTAGAGTCTGTCATCTCACACAAACTCACCAGATGGAATAAAAGAACATTGAAAGAGGCAAAGATGATGATACCCAATAATTTCATCGAGTCCCTCTTGCTTACCCCAACTCACCAACGCAGTGTCATGAATATCACACCTCCTCTCCTCACTTCTCACATGTGGAGCAGCGTAATTTTAGCTCTACCCTAACACGTCACAAATACACTATATACAAGTGTACTTAGAACATGTACTTTGTGTGCCGTAACGAGATTAATGTAAAGTGTAGCATTTGACATCACTATTAGAGTGCATTCACTGTAGGGTTAGAGACTTGTGTATACACTGGCTGCCTTAATTCATTAAATGGTATTTACTGTTTAGGTGATTGAATAAACCATCCTTAACTTTGAAAATGAATTTAATTTGGAAATGAAAAGGATTTATGTAATGCGCTCACTAAGGTTTCATATTTGATTTAACATGTTATTTTTAGTCATAGTTATATTTACGTACTGAAGATTTCATCTGTATGAAACATGTAACGTGACTCTAAAGTACTGACATTTCCCATTTATTGTAAGTTGAATTTGCACACGCATACTAAATGTGCACCATTCATTTGGTACACTAACTTGACCTTGCTAAACCCGTATTTCTTTTTTCATGAAATGCTGTTTTCCATTTTATGCTTGCATGTCTTTTCCTTACAGGTGCCATTCACATGATTTGTTAGTTTGAGAATAGATACAACACTGTACTAGTGATAGAGAGAGAAACTGAGAAGATTTTGAGAAAGAACATGGAGGGCCAGAGTTTCAACTGGAAATGTCCATTCAGCAGTGTTGCAAACAATCACAGGTAAAAAAGAACAGTACTGTCTGGCCTGTGAGAAATTGTTTATGATTTAGCTCATGACGTGAGAATGGAAAGGACAATGGAGCCCCTCATATTGCAAACAGAGGGGTGTTGCTTTGGAGATTCTGGTGGAAATAACTAGTTCATCCTGTCTGAGGTTACACCACTTTCCTTTGGACTTTGACAGGTTTAGACCCCTATACGTGTGCCCTTTGATTACTTGCTGAGTGTACCTTAGGCTAAACATTCACTTCCCTTGCCCAAGACTCTTGACTTAGCTTCTGAAATGCTGACACATTCCCAACCTTCCCTGCAGTTCCCTATTTTTCTGCATTTCCCTGATTATTTAGATCCTTTTAGGTTTTTAAACCATCCTCCTTAGTTTGGAATCTAATTTCAATGATTTCAGACTTCACTCATGTATAGAAGAGAGACTAAGAAACTCTTCTCTGAGCATCAAATTCTGTTATTGATCTTTTGTATTACTGTGACTAAACGTCTTGTCTGCCTATTACTGGTATGCCTGAACTTCTTTTGGAGGTTGGGTTACCTGGTTATTATTCTGTATCTTTACAGCATGATGCTAAGATTTATCTTAACCTAACTGCTAACTTTTAATAAAACCTTGTAAACTATCATCACTGATTCCTGGTCCTTATTGTGCAGCCAAATGGGTTGCACTGTTAATTAAATTGATTGATTTAATGCTTGCTCCCATTACCTCTTAGTTGACGAGGAAAGGTCCACCGGATAACAATAGTAAGAGGGTTGAGCCAGCGCTGCAACACATGTACAACCCACAATGACTTGTCACTTGTATCACACCGGATCGCAGCTATCTCCTCTGCTTTTTAACACCAGCTGTTCACGCTGAGCTGTTCTCTACATACATAGGTACGGCTACATGAGAACTCTGGCCATATCCTTTGTCAGCACCGCGTGCAATTCGAAAGGTTCATACATGATATTCAACTCCATCTCTGCTAGGCAACCATACAGACCACCGAATAAATATCACTTCATGACTCAAATACATCCACTTGTCAGAGAAGGGGAGCTACTTTTGTCTAAATATCATGAAGAGCAATTTCTTTGCACCTGGGGACACCTCAGTACGTAGTTCACCATTCAAATGGGCAGAGTGAATAGAAATCACTTCTACCCCAGCTCTAGCAGTAAAACATCTTGTGATATGGTGCAGCACAGAGGGCCTAAATATGATGTTGTGCTGACTTGCGTCCACCTGACACCATATCGTTCTGAAACCGCCTGACCTTAGGGCAGCGGTTCTGACTGCGGGATTGATATGTGACCGCCCAAACATGCATTTTATAATGGAAGCTTGTGCGGGGGCGGAAAGGGCTGCATTTGTAAAGCGCACGATTACCCGTAGGTGTCCTGGCGCTGAATAACAGATGTTTATTGTTACCCAACTCAATGGTACTCATTTTATCGTCCTCAGATGGATGAAAGGCTGAGTGGACCCGCTGGGATTTGAACCTGTGACAATGAGGTCGAACACAGGCCCCTGCAGTGGCTGCTTTAGTCCACTGAGCCACCAGATCCGGCTGCACCCCTTATGGTGCCTGCCACACGGTGCAGGGATGTTTAATGACCCCCAGGCCCTATAGCAGAGGATCAGGCTCCTGCTAGGGGCCAACAAAGTTACTTTCCGACTGCCTATTCATGGCAGGCGGACCTCCATGAAAAGGCAGGCGCAAAGTGCCATCATAAGCCTGACGGCGGAGCCAAGCCTGGCTCCTTCGTCATTAGGGATTATGGTGCCTTGAGACGCACTGACAGCCTCCTTGAGCCCGTCGGAAGTGCAGCGGATGGTCCCTCCACCCGATGCCTCCGCTCACCACATTGTAATGCGGTGGATGGACTGCAAGGACATATGTCGATAGGACCGACACCAATGTGCAGTCGGTGCCGGTCCAACTGACATAATCGGCCCCAGAGTTTTCTATTGTATTCGAATCATAACAGCTGTCTAAAAATATCAACTGCCAAAATATGACACAGAGAATAGATCTTTGTCTCTTCATTTGAACTTTGTAAGACTTTGCTGCTGTTTCAAATGGATTGTTGTAGCATAGGCTAACCACAGCTCCCTATAGAACCAAAAATTACACTAAATGCAAACAAATAGCCAGACTATGACACAAATTGTTTAGGTTTTTTCTCAGACCACTGAGAGCTTTGCTGGCCCATGGGATTCCAAAGAAGTTCAAATGACACTGACTACAGTCCCAACCACAACCTACATGAAGAAAAACAAATCTGATTGTGGGGAAGGGACAATCACATCCATAATTTTGCAATCGTGCAACCTGCCCTGAGTTATTCAACTGCGCATATCCATGGAATTTCTGATTTTTATGCCAAGCATGTGAAACAATTATGCACGCGTGCTGAGGCCTTGTATGGTGAAAAGGTACTGCAGAGCAAGCTTCTGTAATATACACTTTTGCAACTGACTGCTGTCCATGTACTGGTTCACAGATGTTTAGTGGTGGCAGCATGCCATTTTCTTTATCTCAGTTGCCAAACTGACATTTTTCCTGTCCCTGGTACTGAGCACGAGGCCTACCAACCTCACTCTTCAAACTCCTGCTGAGATGCCGCCATACCTGGCCCTTGGCTGACATCCTGAGTGCACTTTAGTAAGCAAGGGGCATCAGGTGACCAGTATCAAGCTGCTGGTGCTTCTGTTTTGGTGGCCTCTTCTGGGTTTCTGTGGTCAGTTGGTCCTGTCAAGCCTCATGGATTCGGCAGCCTTGGGCTTGTGATTCCGGTGAATCTTGGTCAGTAACACTGGAGCCTGGCCGCATGAAGACAGCTGGAAGTTCTCTTTTCCAGGTGCAGAGCAGCAGCATAGAAGACCCACCTCCAGGCCAAAAGACAACTGCCTCTCTGCTTCAGAGTAGGGTTCCCTCACTGGCACCGCCTAGGCAATGTTGGGTTCTCTGCTCACTAGACGCCACCCCAGGCCAGCACCTCTCTGTCACTCTCTTTAAATCTTTTGGATGGTTGGGGCCTCATGGTCCGGGATCATTTGTGCCACATTTACCCCATTCAGAGGTCACATGCACATGGCAGGTACCAAATTCAGGGGTCGAACGGGGGCGTCTTTCGGGCTGGCCAATCAAGCACACTCTGCTCAAATGCCTTGGCACAATGATGGGGAGAACACAAGGAACCTCACCGCACATTTCGGCAATGTGCTAATCAGCAGACCTTTGTATCTCAAAGGACCTAATCAAATTTCTAAGGGAGGTCTGTCTCCTCTTTCCCTACTTCACTGCTTGGGTTTCCCTCCTTCCAGTCTCAGGAATGTCAACAATGCACTTCCACTATCTAGAAAAAGTACCTCAACTCAGCCTTGGGCACATGAACAGGCCATGGGACTCAAACAGGATTCACCAGGTCTGTATCACCCGCTTCACTTAGGCACTCATGTACTGCATACCAGCTTCTCTTGCATACATGCAAATGTCAAGTACACAGGATTTCAGAGATAGGATTCCAGGTTCATTATGTACAAGAGGACTTTCGGTGAAAAGGCCTGTATGCTTCAGTTGATATGACACACCTAAAAAGGTTGTGTGAGACTATAAACACTGCAACAAAGGTATACCACCATGACTGTGTTACACATGGGATACGCTGTGTTCTTGCTGTTAATATGGAGGATCACCTGTTGTCCCCTACTGGTTCAGCCCAAGTCCACATTCTGTTGTAAGTGAATTTCAGGTCTGGGCCTTCCTACACACACTGGATTAGTGTGAGGCTAGAGCCAACCTTTAAAAAAAAACAGGATACCATATACTTGTGCTATCAACAGGGGAAATTACTTTCGACCATGCAGGGGACATTCCTCCCCAACCTGTCAGCCATTTCAGATCTCCATTCCGACTACCCTAAACCTTACTGTACCATTGAAACATCTGGTCATCTTAGCAGCAAAACCAGTGAGAAAGCGCAGCTGCAATCCCATGGTTTTACCCAGCCTTATGCTCTACAGTGAAATCTAAACCCTACAGTGAGATTGACTACCACGGCATTTTGGGATTTTCACCATTTATTGCCATCAACCACTCAATTGGTTTATGAATTGTCTTTACTACAAGCTTAGTACCGAGCAGATATGGTTAGAATCTTCTCAAAGCCATCACTGTAGCAAACCCTTTTCTCAATTGCTGCCAGTTCGGATCTCTGGGTAGTAATCTACTGCTACTGAAAGCCATTGGATGGCATCTTCCTTTATTGCCAAGTTGAGCCAGTACCACCCCAACTCCTTTATCTGAGGCATCCGCCTGTACCATGACGTGTTAACTGTAGGCATCTTCAAGGCAGGAGCACTGCAGAGTACTCTCTTTACTTCCTCAAGCACCTTTTTATACTTCACAGTTCACATCACGTTCATGGGCCAATTGTAGGATCTTCATGCTGTCAAAGTGGCAGCTATGGTCCCTTTGTTAGCGACAAAGTTCCCATAGTATCCAGTGCATTTTAAAAGGCTCTCACTTTAGTCTAAGCAGTAGTCACTCACTACCCACTCTAACACAGGCTGTATCTTTGCATCCAATGGGAAAATCTTACTGTTTCCTAACTGCTGCCCAAGGTAGACTACAGGGGACAGCCTCACCTGGCACTTGTTTACATTGATAGTCAGTTTCGCCCACTGCATCCTGGCCAATACCTCTTCTAAAAGCCGAAAAGGGTCCTCAGATGAATTGATAAACTGCAAGATCATCCAGGGTGGCCGCATAACACTCTTTTAGTCTTATAAGAACCTGGTTCACCAGGTGCGAAAAAGTGGCTAGAACATTTTTCAAACGAAAGAGAATTGCTCAAATAACCTCTCTGGCATAGAAAACGCGGGCTTCTCCTTGGCATTTTGTGCTAACGCTATTAACCAGTAGCTGATAGTCAGATTAAAGATGCTCAAATACATTGCAGCATCCAAGCTGTCCACGAGTACATCAATTCTGGAGATTGGATGTGCTGCCATTTTGCTGACTTCCTTCAGGTTGCAGTAGTCCACACAAAACATCAAGTCCAAGGAACCCAGATTAGGCACCAACATTACTGGACTAGCCCAGGAGTTCTGCAAATGCTCAGTTACCCCCAAGTCCAACATCTTGGCCACCTCCGCCTTGATGCACCCCTGGACTTGGTCAGACATGTAATAATTCATATGCTTAATTGGAGAACTATCTTCTGTGTCAATCTAATGGGCACAGACATATGTCAACCAAGGAGTCAGTAAGAATTGGTGGGAAAACCGCCCCAAAACCATCCTACATTCTTTCTTCTGTTCGTATGTGACCTCGGTGGGAAATTATAACAGATCCATCTCTCATGTCACAGGTCTCATGTCAACAAGTCTCACTGTCTTCCTCAAGTTCTTCCGCCATAGCAATGATGTTCACTTTGTAACCTCCCCAGAGATAAGGCTTAAGATGGTTCACATGAAACCCTTGTGGCACCTGTGTCCACCAAGTAGTTTACATTGGACACCTTCTGCACTACCTTGTATGGCCCACACCACTTATCCTGCAAAGCTCTAGCATGAATGTGCTACAGCCCGAATACCTCTAGACCTCACTTTCTGGTCATACCACTTCTTCATCAGCTCACGACTAGCCTGAAGGTTCTGCTTGGCCTGCCTTATGTGCATTGCACCACCAACTCGCTGATGCCAATCACATACTCCACCGCAACTTTCTGAGGTGGCTCAGTCATTCCATCCCATCTCTCTTTAATGAAAGTGAGTGTTCTCCTATAGGGTGTCTAAACAGACATTCAAATGGTCTGTACCCAATTCCTTCCTGTGGAATCCTCTTGTAAGGAAATAAGAGACATGACAGGAGAAGATCTCATTTCCTCGCGAGGTCCTCTGGTTGAGTTCTTATCATGCTCTTAAGGATCTTGTTAAACCTTGCCATTAACCCATTGGGTTCTGGATGTTTTGCTGTGGAGAAGTGGTAAGTCACACCAGCTTGCGCCCACATCCCTCTCATATAAGAGGGTATATTATTAGTTCCCCTATCAGAAATCACTTTTTTAGGAAATTCAACACTAGAAACGATCACTAGGATAAATTAGCTCCCACCTTTGCAGTTGTGCTCCTCGGGGGCACTGCCTCTGGATACCTGGTGGCATGATCCATCACAACCAAGATATATTTATTGCCTGATGTTGAGGGCTTTGTCAAATAGATCTACAATGCCTAGTCCCACCCGCTCAAATGGGACAGCTTCAATTGGTAGACGAGGGGCACTAACGATGCTTTTGTCTTACCTCCAGATTTACCACTCAACTATCAGGTAGGATAAGTCTCACAGAATCTCTTTGTGTCTCTCCACATCCCTGGTCAGTTGAACAGAGGATCTGACCTATCCTTGGTATGTCTAATGCCGGAGTGTCCTGCCAGGTGCACTTTGTGGGCAGTGGCAACAGGACATTCCTGTGCACTAGTGGAACCACAAGCCTCTTGCTTGCACATGGCTCGCGATTAACAAATTCACTATACAGCAGGCCATCCATCCAGCCAACTCACAGCCTAATTTATATTTTTGAGGTCAGGCTGTCCTCCGTGAGGACGATAGGGTGAATTACTCTGTTGCCCTGGCGGAGGTCCCAAAGACCAAATGTATCAATCTATAAATGTCCACTGGGCCACATAACACATGAAAACATAACTTTCAATACATTTCTATCAGATTATTTTATCAGAATTCTTTGAATTTAGATCATAAAAAATCTTTTGTAATTTTGAAATAAACATTACATGTAATTCAATTATTAATACTGTCAAAATTATAACAAACAATGCTAAAACAATGTCATTCCATCAAAGAATAAACACAAAATATAAAGCTTTGAAGAGGTATGGCGGTCATTGATTCCGGTGAGTTCTACCAGCTCTATGGGCCAGGGTTTTTTTGGTTATTTTGACCAGGGAAACTGAGACACTTTATTGTGTCATTGCAGAAGAGCGGTCTTCCTGGCATAAATACGTTTGCATTTAGGGTAAGCTTTATTTTTGTGATGTTTTATCTAAAGCTCACTGTTTGGTATTATGTTGCGTTTTTGTTTATGATTATTGGGATGAGTGTCCGTTTTTTATTTCTCTAGTCAGGAGCTGTTTTATCGTTTTGGGATTTTAAGGTGTTATTTCTCAGGTCAGGAAGAGGACAGATGTATTACACCTCACGGGATTCTGTTCAGAGGTACGAGCGTACTTAGAGAGACACCATAGAGTATTTATAAACCTTGTGCGCATTCAACGATAGTGTGTTTACTCTTGCAGCTGGAGTCAGTAATGTGGGTGGATTTGGGGAACATCCTTTACAACGCGGATGTAACCCCGCAGTACTGTTACGACGCGTCTTTTACAACACAAGTCATAACCACGACTTGCGCTGGAGGGCGCTCAAGGACGAGGAATAGTAGATTTACTATTCCAACACCTTCCCTACTGTACGTAGGCTGGTGTTGGAATAGTACATTTAACTATTCTAAGTCCAGCACCCCTACAGCGCAAGTCGTGGTAACGACTTGCGTTGTAAAAAACGCGTTGTAACGGTACGCGTGGTAATACCACGCGTTGTACAGTCGTACATCCGTGGATTTTGACCCATAATCAAGAAATTTCAATGAACGGTCATTCCAAGTGAGTACGTTGTTTTTGAGTTGAGTAGTATTAATTCAGGCGAATGATGAGATCCCTATCTTTTTTTCTGTTCTCTTCATTTTATTTTCACTTGGTTGTTCCTTTGCTCCATATGTATACACAGCAATGGGCCATGTTGTAGAAGTAGCCTCTCTAGTAGGGGATGTATGACGGTACGACGCATGGTTTTACCACGCGTACCATTACAACGCGGTTTTTACAACGCAAGTCGTTACCACGACTTGCGTTGTAGGGGTGCGGACTTCGGAATGTTTTAATTTACTATTCCAACACCAGCCTACGTACAGTAGGGAAGGTGTTGGATAGTAAATTAAATTATTCCTTGTCCTGTTGCGCCCTCCAGTGCAAGTCGTGGTTACGACTTGCGTTCTAAAAACCGCATTGTAACGGTATGCGGAGTAAAATCCGCGTGGTAAAGGCTGTTCTCCCTAGTAGGGAGTCACCAAGGGTAAGGGTTATTGTTGCGTCATATGTGTGAAAGATGTGGTTATTGATCCTCCTAATGTACACTATATAATAATGCAGAGTTCACTTTTGTTTTACAGAGAACGCCCCTGAAGAAGGGACACCAGTCCCCAAATGCATTGGGCTTTTGTTTTGTATTTTGTGTTTATTCTTTGATGGAGTGACATTGTTTGTTATAATTTTGACTGCATGAATTCAAGAATTAAATTACATGTAATGTTTATTTCCAAATTACAAAAGATTTTTTATGATCTAAATTAAAAGAATTCTGTTTAAATAATCTTGAGAGAAATGTATTGAAAGTTATGTTTTCAAGTGTTATGTGATGTATTTAATTTTTGGTTGTGCGCACTTGTGAGCAGCAGGCAGTTTGGCTGCAGGCCCTCTTTTTGTTTGAATAGGGGCGGGAGGTATGCACAGTCAGGTGCAGCACATAGATCAATAAAAATGTGTGATCCCTAGAATACATTTTTAAGGGAAGGTGTGCATAGTCTACACTAGGCTTTCGGCCCTTTTGGCTTAGAGCCATGGTGCTTCAGCCCTTTGTGACTGTTGAGACGGGAATCTACTCTGCGTGTTTAAAATACTTTAAACAAAACATAGATGCTTTAATTCCATTGTACCATTGCTGAGTAGCAAGGGCCTAGATAATCCTTCAGAGTGAGTCGCCGCGCTATATATGAGGCAGTAACATAATAATAACATATTACGATGTCCCCTGACCTGTATGTTCGAACTGTATCTACTATGCTAATTCCGAATGAGGTCGCACACTGCTCGTCCCATCAGCGTGTGACCCCGGAGCATGATGGTCGATGTAGTAGGTATCAGCGGGTGCGCTTCTACCCGAGTCTTGAGTCTTGAGGGTATTCACTTGGTGTGCTTGCCATCCCTGGACACGTGTTTCGCGGTTATTACCGCTCGTCAGCAGGGATTAGGCGTGTGCACGGGGTTGCTGCGTGGGCTGCCGAAAATATTCATAGGTCCAGATACCTTTTAGTGGCGGGCAGGTGCGTAATCTCGAGGTCGTCACCCCCACTGGCTCAAGGGAACCTGTATAAATAGTAATTCCGAATGAGGTCGCACACTGCTCGTCCCATCAGCGTGTGACCCCGGAGCATGATGGTCGATGTAGTAGGTATCAGCGGGTGCGCTTCTACCCGAGTCTTGAGTCTTGAGGGTATTCACTTGGTGTGCTTGCCATCCCTGGACACGTGTTTCGCGGTTATTACCGCTCGTCAGCAGGGATTAGGCGTGTGCACGGGGTTGTTGCGCGGGCTGCCGAAAATATTCATAGGTCCAGATACCTTTTAGTGGCGCGCAGGTGAGTAATCTCGAGGTCGTCACCCCCACTGGCTCAAGGGAGCCTGTATAAATAGTAATTCCGAATGAGGTCGCACACTGCTCGTCCCATCAGCGTGTGACCCCGGAGCATGATGGTCGATGTAGTAGGTATCAGCGGGTGCGCTTCTACCCGAGTCTTGAGTCTTGAGCGTATTCACTTGGTGTGCTTACCATCCCTGGACACGTGTTTCGCGGTTATTACCGCTCGTCAGCAGGGATTAGGCGTGTGCACGGGGTTGCTGCGTGGGCTGCCGAAAATATTCATAGGCCCAGATACCTTTTAGTGGCGGGCAGGTGCGTAATCTCGAGGTCGTCACCCCCACTGGCTCAAGGGAGCCTGTATAAATAGTAATTCCGAATGAGGTCGCACACTGCTCGTCCCATCAGCGTGTGACCCCGGAGCATGATGGTCGATGTAGTAGGTATCAGCGGGTGCGCTTCTACCCGAGTCTTGAGTCTTGAGGGTATTCACTTGGTGTGCTTGCCATCCCTGGACACGTGTTTCGCGGTTATTACCGCTCGTCAGCAGGGATTAGGCGTGTGCACGGGGTTGTTGCGCGGGCTGCCGAAAATATTCATAGGTCCAGATACCTTTTAGTGGCGCGCAGGTGAGTAATCTCGAGGTCGTCACCCCCACTGGCTCAAGGGAGCCTGTATAAATAGTAATTCCGAATGAGGTCGCACACTGCTCGTCCCATCAGCGTGTGACCCCGGAGCATGATGGTCGATGTAGTAGGTATCAGCGGGTGCGCTTCTACCCGAGTCTTGAGTCTTGAGGGTATTCACTTGGTGTGCTTGCCATCCCTGGACACGTGTTTCGCGGTTATTACCGCTCGTCAGCAGGGATTAGGCGTGTGCACGGGGTTGCTGCGTGGGCTGCCGAAAATATTCATAGGTCCAGATACCTTTTAGTGGCCCGCAGGTGCGTAATCTCGAGGTCGTCACCCCCACTGGCTCAAGGGAGCCTGTATAAATAGTCATTCCGAATGAGGTCGCACACTGCTCGTCCCATCAGCGTGTGACCCCGGAGCATGATGGTCGATGTAGTAGGTATCAGCGGGTGCGCTTCTACCCGAGTCTTGAGTCTTGAGGGTATTCACTTGGTGTGCTTGCCATCCCTGGACACGTGTTTTGCGGTTATTACCGCTCGTCAGCAGGGATTAGGCGTGTGCACTGGGTTGCTGCGTGGGCTGCCGAAAATATTCATAGGTCCAGATAACTTTTAGTGGCGCGCAGTTGCGTAATCTCGAGGTCGACACCCCCACTGGCTCAAGGGAGCCTGTATAAATAGTAATTCCGAATGAGGTCGCACACTGCTCGTCCCATCAGCGTGTGACCCCGGAGCATGATGGTCGATGTAGTAGATATCAGCGGGTGCGCTTCTACCCGAGTCTTGAGTCTTGAGGGTATTCACTTGGTGTGCTTGCCATCCCTGGACACGTGTTTCGCGGTTATTACCGCTCGTCAGCAGGGATTAGGCGTGTGCACGGGGTTGCTGCGTGGGCTGCCGAAAATATTCATAGGTCCAGATACCTTTTAGTGGCGCGCAGGTGGGTAATCTCGAGGTTGTCACCCCCACTGGCTCAAGGGAGCCTGTATAAATAGTAATTCCGAATGAGGTCGCACACTGCTCGTCCCATCAGCGTGTGACCCCGGAGCATGATGGTCGATGTAGTAGGTATCAGCGGGTGCGCTTCTACCCGAGTCTTGAGTCTTGAGGGTATTCACTTGGTGTGCTTGCCATCCCTGGACACGTGTTTCGCGGTTATTACCGCTCGTCAGCAGGGATTAGGCGTGAGCACGGGGTTGCTGCGTGGGCTGTCGAAAATATTCATAGGTCCAGATACCTTTTAGTGGAGCGCAGGTGCGTAATCTCGAGGTCGTCACCCCCACTGGCTCAAGGGAGCCTGTATAAATAGTAATTCCGAATGAGGTCGCACACTGCTCGTCCCATCAGCGTGTGACCCCGGAGCATGATGGTCGATGTAGTAGGTATCAGCGGGTGCGCTTCTACCTGAGTCTTGAGTCTTGAGGGTATTCACTTGGTGTGCTTGCCATCCCTGGACACGTGTTTCGCGGTTATTACCGCTCGTCAGCAGGGATTAGGCGTGTGCACGGGGTTGCTGCGTGGGCTGCCGAAAATATTCATAGGTCCAGATACCCTTTAGTGGCGCGCAGGTGCGTAATCTCGAGGTCGTCACCCCCACTGGCTCAAGGGAGCCTGTATAAATAGTAATTCCGAATGAGGTCACACACTGCTCGTCCCATCAGCGTGTGACCCCGGAGCATGATGGTCGATGTAGTAGGTATCAGCGGGTGCGCTTCTACCCGAGTCTTGAGTCTTGAGGGTATTCACTTGGTGTGCTTGCCATCCCTGGACACGTGTTTCGCGGTTATTACCGCTCGTCAGCAGGGATTAGGCGTGTGCTCGGGGTTGCTGCGTGGGCTGCCGAAAATATTCATAGGTCCAGATACCTTTAAGTGGCGCGCAGGTGCGTAATCTCGAGGTCGTCACCCCCACTGGCTCAAGGGAGCCTGAATAAATAGTAATTCCGAATGAGGTCGCACACTGCTCGTCCCATCAGCGTGTGACCCCGGAGCATGATGGTCGATGTAGTAGGTATCAGCGGGTGCGCTTCTACCCGAGTCTTGAGTCTTGAGGGTATTCACTTGGTGTGCTTGCCATCCCTGGACACGCGTTTCGCGGTTATTACCGCTCGTCAGCAGGGATTAGGCGTGTGCACGGGGTTGCTGCGTGGGCTGCCGAAAATATTCATAGGTCCAGATACCTTTTAGTGGCCCGCAGGTGCGTAATCTCGAGGTCGTCACCCCCACTGGCTCAAGGGTGCCTGTATATATAGTCATTCCGAATGAGGTCGCACACTGCTCGTCCCATCAGCGTGTGACCCCGGAGCATGATGGTCGATGTAGTAGGTATCAGCGGGTGCGCTTCTACCCAAGTCTTGAGTCTTGAGGGTATTCACTTGGTGTGCTTGCCATCCCTGGACACGTGTTTCGCGGTTATTACCGCTCGTCAGCAGGGATTAGGCGTGTGCACGGGGTTGCTGCGTGGGCTGCCGAAAATATTCATAGGTCCAGATAACTTTTAGTGGCGCGCAGTTGCGTAATCTCGAGGTCGACACCCCCACTGGCTCAAGGGAGCTTGTATAAATAGTAATTCCGAATGAGGTCGCACACTGCTCGTCCCATCAGCGTGTGACCCCGGAGCATGATGGTCGATGTAGTAGATATCAGCGGGTGCGCTTCTACCCGAGTCTTGAGTCTTGAGGGTATTCACTTGGTGTGCTTGCCATCCCTGGACACGTGTTTCGCGGTTATTACCGCTCGTCAGCAGGGATTAGGCGTGTGCACGGGGTTGCTGCGTGGGCTGCCGAAAATATTCATAGGTCCAGATACCTTTTAGTGGCGCGCAGGTGCGTAATCTCGAGGTTGTCACCCCCACTGGCTCAAGGGAGCCTGTATAAATAGTAATTCCGAATGAGGTCGCACACTGCTCGTCCCATCAGCGTGTGACCCCGGAGCATGATGGTCGATGTAGTAGATATCAGCGGGTGCGCTTCTACCCGAGTCTTGAGTCTTGAGGGTATTCACTTGGTGTGCTTGCCATCCCTGGACACGTGTTTCGCGGTTATTACCGCCCGTCAGCAGGGATTAGGCGTGAGCACGGGGTTGCTGCGTGGGCTGCCGAAAATACTCATAGGTCCAGATACCTTTTAGTGGCGCGCAGGTGCGTAATCTCGAGGTCGTCACCCCCACTGGCTCAAGGGAGCCTGTATAAAGAGTAATTCCGAATGAGGTCGCACACTGCTCGTCCCATCAGCGTGTGACCCCGGAGCATGATGGTCGATGCAGTAGGTATCAGCGGGTGCGCTTCTACCCGAGTCTTGAGTCTTGAGGGTATTCACTTGGTGTGCTTGCCATCCCTGGACACGTGTTTTGCGGTTATTACCGCTCGTCAGCAGGGATTAGGCGTGTGCACAGGGTTGCTGCGTGGGCTGCCGAAAATCTTCATAGGTCCAGATACCTTTTAGTGGCGCGCAGGTGCGTAATCTCGAGGTCGTCCCCCCCACTGGCTCAAGGGAGCCTGTGTAAATAGTAATTCCGAATGAGGTCGCACACTGCTCGTCCCATCAGCGTGTGACCCCGGAGCATGATGGTCGATGTAGTAGGTATCAGCGGGTACGCTTCTACCCGAGTCTTGAGTCTTGAGGGTATTCACTTGGTGTGCTTGCCATCCCTGGACACGTGTTTCGCGGTTATTACCGCTCGTCAGCAGGGATTAGGCGTGTGCACGGGGTTGCTGCGTGGGCTGTCGAAAATATTCATAGGTCCAGATACCTTTTAGTGGCGCGCAGGTGCGTAATCTCGAGGTCGTCACCCCCACTGGCTCAAGGGAGCCTGTATAAATAGTAATTCCGAATGAGGTCGCACACTGCTTGTCCCATCAGCGTGTGACCCCGGAGCATGATGGTCGATGTAGTAGGTATCAGCGGGTGCGCTTCTACCCGAGTCTTGAGTCTTGAGGGTATTCACTTGGTGTGCTTGCCATCCCTGGACACGTGTTTCGCGGTTATTACCGCTCGACAGCAGGGATTAGGCGTGTGCACGGGGTTGCTGCGTGGGCTGCCGAAAATATTCATAGGTCCAGATACCCTTTAGTGGCGCGCAGGTGCGTAATCTCGAGGTCGTCACCCCTACTGGCTCAAGGGAGCCTGTATAAATAGTAATTCCGAATGAGGTCACACACTGCTCGTCCCATCAGCGTGTGACCCCGGAGCATGATGGTCGATGTAGTAGGTATCAGCGGGTGCGCTTCTACCCGAGTCTTGAGTCTTGAGGGTATTCACTTGGTGTGCTTGCCATCCCTGGACACGTGTTTCGCGGTTATTACCGCTCGTCAGCAGGGATTAGGCGTGTGCACGGGGTTGCTGCGTGGGCTGCCGAAAATATTCATAGGTCCAGATACCTTTTAGTGGCGCGCAGGTGCGTAATCTCGAGGTCGTCACCCCCACTGGCTCAAGGGAGCCTGTATAAATAGTAATTCCGAATGAGGTCGCACACTGCTCGTCCCATCAGCGTGTGACCCCGGAGCATGATGGTCGATGTAGTAGGTATCAGCGGGTGTGCTTCTACCCGAGTCTTGAGTCTTGAGGGTATTCACTTGGTGTGCTTGCCATCCCTGGACACGTGTTTCGCGGTTATTACCGCTCGTCAGCAGGGATTAGGCGTGTGCACGGGGTTGCTGCGTGGGCTGCCGAAAATATTCATAGGTCCAGATACCTTTTAGTGGCGCGCAGGTGCGTAATCTCGAGGTCGTCACCCCCACTGGCTCAAGGGAGCCTGTATAAATAGTAATTCCGAATGAGGTCGCACACTGCTCGTCCCATCAGCATGTGACCCCGGAGCATGATGGTCGATGTAGTAGGTATCAGCGGGTGCGCTTCTACTCGAGTCTTGAGTCTTGAGGGTATTCACTTGGTGTGCTTGCCATCCCTGGACACGTGTTTCGCGGTTATTACCGCTCGTCAGCAGGGATTAGGCGTGAGCACGGGGTTGCTGCGTGGGCTGCCGAAAATATTCATAGGTCCAGATACCTTTTAGTTGCGCGCAGGTGCGTAATCTCGAGGTCGTCACCCCCACTGGCTCAAGGGAGCCTGTATAAATAGTAATTCCGAATGAGGTCGCACACTGCTCGTCCCATCAGCGTGTGACCCCGGAGCATGATGGTCGATGTAGTAGGTATCAGCGGGTGCGCTTCTACCCGAGTCTTGAGTCTTGAGGGTATTCACTTGGTGTGCTTGCCATCCCTGGACACGTGTTTTGCCGTTATTACCGCTCGTCAGCAGGGATTAGGCGTGTGCACAGGGTTGCTGCGTGGGCTGCCGAAAATATTCATAGGTCCAGATACCTTTTAGTGGCGCGCAGGTGCGTAATCTCGAGGTCGTCACCCCCACTGGCTCAAGGGAGCCTGTGTAAATAGTAATTCCGAATGAGGTCGCACACTGCTCGTCCCATCAGCGTGTGACCCCGGAGCATGATGGTCGATGTAGTAGGTATCAGCGGGTACGCTTCTACCCGAGTCTTGAGGGTATTCACTTGGTGTGCTTGCCATCCCTGGACACGTGTTTCGCGGTTATTACCGCTCGTCAGCAGGGATTAGGCGTGTGCACGGGGTTGCTGCGTGGGCTGCCGAAAATATTCATAGGTCCAGATACCTTTTAGTGGCCCGCAGGTGCGTAATCTCGAGGTCGTCACCCCCACTGGCTCAAGGGTGCCTGTATATATAGTCATTCCGAATGAGGTCGCACACTGCTCGTCCCATCAGCGTGTGACCCCGGAGCATGATGGTCGATGTAGTAGGTATCAGCGGGTGCGCTTCTACCCAAGTCTTGAGTCTTGAGGGTATTCACTTGGTGTGCTTGCCATCCCTGGACACGTGTTTCGCGGTTATTACCGCTCGTCAGCAGGGATTAGGCGTGTGCACGGGGTTGCTGCGTGGGCTGCCGAAAATATTCATAGGTCCAGATAACTTTTAGTGGCGCGCAGTTGCGTAATCTCGAGGTCGACACCCCCACTGGCTCAAGGGAGCTTGTATAAATAGTAATTCCGAATGAGGTCGCACACTGCTCGTCCCATCAGCGTGTGACCCCGGAGCATGATGGTCGATGTAGTAGATATCAGCGGGTGCGCTTCTACCCGAGTCTTGAGTCTTGAGGGTATTCACTTGGTGTGCTTGCCATCCCTGGACACGTGTTTCGCGGTTATTACCGCTCGTCAGCAGGGATTAGGCGTGTGCACGGGGTTGCTGCGTGGGCTGCCGAAAATATTCATAGGTCCAGATACCTTTTAGTGGCGCGCAGGTGCGTAATCTCAAGGTTGTCACCCCCACTGGCTCAAGGGAGCCTGTATAAATAGTAATTCCGAATGAGGTCGCACACTGCTCGTCCCATCAGCGTGTGACCCCGGAGCATGATGGTCGATGTAGTAGATATCAGCGGGTGCGCTTCTACCCGAGTCTTGAGTCTTGAGGGTATTCACTTGGTGTGCTTGCCATCCCTGGACACGTGTTTCGCGGTTATTACCGCCCGTCAGCAGGGATTAGGCGTGAGCACGGGGTTGCTGCGTGGGCTGCCGAAAATACTCATAGGTCCAGATACCTTTTAGTGGCGCGCAGGTGCGTAATCTCGAGGTCGTCACCCCCACTGGCTCAAGGGAGCCTGTATAAAGAGTAATTCCGAATGAGGTCGCACACTGCTCGTCCCATCAGCGTGTGACCCCGGAGCATGATGGTCGATGCAGTAGGTATCAGCGGGTGCGCTTCTACCCGAGTCTTGAGTCTTGAGGGTATTCACTTGGTGTGCTTGCCATCCCTGGACACGTGTTTTGCGGTTATTACCGCTCGTCAGCAGGGATTAGGCGTGTGCACAGGGTTGCTGCGTGGGCTGCCGAAAATCTTCATAGGTCCAGATACCTTTTAGTGGCGCGCAGGTGCGTAATCTCGAGGTCGTCCCCCCCACTGGCTCAAGGGAGCCTGTGTAAATAGTAATTCCGAATGAGGTCGCACACTGCTCGTCCCATCAGCGTGTGACCCCGGAGCATGATGGTCGATGTAGTAGGTATCAGCGGGTACGCTTCTACCCGAGTCTTGAGTCTTGAGGGTATTCACTTGGTGTGCTTGCCATCCCTGGACACGTGTTTCGCGGTTATTACCGCTCGTCAGCAGGGATTAGGCGTGTGCACGGGGTTGCTGCGTGGGCTGTCGAAAATATTCATAGGTCCAGATACCTTTTAGTGGCGCGCAGGTGCGTAATCTCGAGGTCGTCACCCCCACTGGCTCAAGGGAGCCTGTATAAATAGTAATTCCGAATGAGGTCGCACACTGCTTGTCCCATCAGCGTGTGACCCCGGAGCATGATGGTCGATGTAGTAGGTATCAGCGGGTGCGCTTCTACCCGAGTCTTGAGTCTTGAGGGTATTCACTTGGTGTGCTTGCCATCCCTGGACACGTGTTTCGCGGTTATTACCGCTCGACAGCAGGGATTAGGCGTGTGCACGGGGTTGCTGCGTGGGCTGCCGAAAATATTCATAGGTCCAGATACCCTTTAGTGGCGCGCAGGTGCGTAATCTCGAGGTCGTCACCCCTACTGGCTCAAGGGAGCCTGTATAAATAGTAATTCCGAATGAGGTCACACACTGCTCGTCCCATCAGCGTGTGACCCCGGAGCATGATGGTCGATGTAGTAGGTATCAGCGGGTGCGCTTCTACCCGAGTCTTGAGTCTTGAGGGTATTCACTTGGTGTGCTTGCCATCCCTGGACACGTGTTTCGCGGTTATTACCGCTCGTCAGCAGGGATTAGGCGTGTGCACGGGGTTGCTGCGTGGGCTGCCGAAAATATTCATAGGTCCAGATACCTTTTAGTGGCGCGCAGGTGCGTAATCTCGAGGTCGTCACCCCCACTGGCTCAAGGGAGCCTGTATAAATAGTAATTCCGAATGAGGTCGCACACTGCTCGTCCCATCAGCGTGTGACCCCGGAGCATGATGGTCGATGTAGTAGGTATCAGCGGGTGTGCTTCTACCCGAGTCTTGAGTCTTGAGGGTATTCACTTGGTGTGCTTGCCATCCCTGGACACGTGTTTCGCGGTTATTACCGCTCGTCAGCAGGGATTAGGCGTGTGCACGGGGTTGCTGCGTGGGCTGCCGAAAATATTCATAGGTCCAGATACCTTTTAGTGGCGCGCAGGTGCGTAATCTCGAGGTCGTCACCCCCACTGGCTCAAGGGAGCCTGTATAAATAGTAATTCCGAATGAGGTCGCACACTGCTCGTCCCATCAGCATGTGACCCCGGAGCATGATGGTCGATGTAGTAGGTATCAGCGGGTGCGCTTCTACTCGAGTCTTGAGTCTTGAGGGTATTCACTTGGTGTGCTTGCCATCCCTGGACACGTGTTTCGCGGTTATTACCGCTCGTCAGCAGGGATTAGGCGTGAGCACGGGGTTGCTGCGTGGGCTGCCGAAAATATTCATAGGTCCAGATACCTTTTAGTTGCGCGCAGGTGCGTAATCTCGAGGTCGTCACCCCCACTGGCTCAAGGGAGCCTGTATAAATAGTAATTCCGAATGAGGTCGCACACTGCTCGTCCCATCAGCGTGTGACCCCGGAGCATGATGGTCGATGTAGTAGGTATCAGCGGGTGCGCTTCTACCCGAGTCTTGAGTCTTGAGGGTATTCACTTGGTGTGCTTGCCATCCCTGGACACGTGTTTTGCCGTTATTACCGCTCGTCAGCAGGGATTAGGCGTGTGCACAGGGTTGCTGCGTGGGCTGCCGAAAATATTCATAGGTCCAGATACCTTTTAGTGGCGCGCAGGTGCGTAATCTCGAGGTCGTCACCCCCACTGGCTCAAGGGAGCCTGTGTAAATAGTAATTCCGAATGAGGTCGCACACTGCTCGTCCCATCAGCGTGTGACCCCGGAGCATGATGGTCGATGTAGTAGGTATCAGCGGGTACGCTTCTACCCGAGTCTTGAGGGTATTCACTTGGTGTGCTTGCCATCCCTGGACACGTGTTTCGCGGTTATTACCGCTCGTCAGCAGGGATTAGGCGTGTGCACGGGGTTGCTGCGTGGGCTGTCGAAAATATTCATAGGTCCAGATACCTTTTAGTGGCGCGCAGGTGCGTAATCTCGAGGTCGTCACCCCCACTGGCTCAAGGGAGCCTGTATAAATAGTAATTCCGAATGAAGTCGCACACTGCTCGTCCCATCAGCGTGTGTCCCCGGAGCATGATGGTCGATGTAGTAGGTATCAGCGGGTGCGCTTCTACCCGAGTCTTGAGTCTTGAGGGTATTCACTTGGTGTGCTTGCCATCCCTGGACACGTGTTTCTCGGTTATTACCGCTCGTCAGCAGGGATTAGGCGTGTGCACGGGGTTGCTGCGTGGGCTGCCGAAAATATTCATAGGTCCAGATACCCTTTAGTGGCGCGCAGGTGTGTAATGTCGAGGTCGTCACCCCCACTGGCTCAAGGGAGCCTGTATAAATAGTAATTCCGAATGAGGTCGCACACTGCTCGTCCCATCAGCGTGTGACCCCGGAGCATGATGGTCGATGTAGTAGGTATCAGCGGGTGCGCTTCTACCCGAGTCTTGAGTCTTGAGGGTATTCACTTGGTGTGCTTGCCATCCCTGGACACGTGTTTCGCGGTTATTACCGCTCGTCAGCAGGGATTAGGCGTGTGCACGGGGTTGTTGCGCGGGCTGCCGAAAATATTCATAGGTCCAGATACCTTTTAGTGGCGCGCAGGTGAGTAATCTCGAGGTCGTCACCCCCACTGGCTCAAGGGAGCCTGTATAAATAGTAATTCCGAATGAGGTCGCACACTGCTCGTCCCATCAGCGTGTGACCCCGGAGCATGATGGTCGATGTAGTAGGTATCAGCGGGTGCGCTTCTACCCGAGTCTTGAGTCTTGAGCGTATTCACTTGGTGTGCTTACCATCCCTGGACACGTGTTTCGCGGTTATTACCGCTCGTCAGCAGGGATTAGGCGTGTGCACGGGGTTGCTGCGTGGGCTGCCGAAAATATTCATAGGTCCAGATACCTTTTAGTGGCGGGCAGGTGCGTAATCTCGAGGTCGTCACCCCCACTGGCTCAAGGGAGCCTGTATAAATAGTAATTCCGAATGAGGTCGCACACTGCTCGTCCCATCAGCGTGTGACCCCGGAGCATGATGGTCGATGTAGTAGGTATCAGCGGGTGCGCTTCTACCCGAGTCTTGAGTCTTGAGGGTATTCACTTGGTGTGCTTGCCATCCCTGGACACGTGTTTCGCGGTTATTACCGCTCGTCAGCAGGGATTAGGCGTGTGCACGGGGTTGTTGCGCGGGCTGCCGAAAATATTCATAGGTCCAGATACCTTTTAGTGGCGCGCAGGTGAGTAATCTCGAGGTCGTCACCCCCACTGGCTCAAGGGAGCCTGTATAAATAGTAATTCCGAATGAGGTCGCACACTGCTCGTCCCATCAGCGTGTGACCCCGGAGCATGATGGTCGATGTAGTAGGTATCAGCGGGTGCGCTTCTACCCGAGTCTTGAGTCTTGAGGGTATTCACTTGGTGTGCTTGCCATCCCTGGACACGTGTTTCGCGGTTATTACCGCTCGTCAGCAGGGATTAGGCGTGTGCACGGGGTTGCTGCGTGGGCTGCCGAAAATATTCATAGGTCCAGATACCTTTTAGTGGCCCGCAGGTGCGTAATCTCGAGGTCGTCACCCCCACTGGCTCAAGGGAGCCTGTATAAATAGTCATTCCGAATGAGGTCGCACACTGCTCGTCCCATCAGCGTGTGACCCCGGAGCATGATGGTCGATGTAGTAGGTATCAGCGGGTGCGCTTCTACCCGAGTCTTGAGTCTTGAGGGTATTCACTTGGTGTGCTTGCCATCCCTGGACACGTGTTTTGCGGTTATTACCGCTCGTCAGCAGGGATTAGGCGTGTGCACTGGGTTGCTGCGTGGGCTGCCGAAAATATTCATAGGTCCAGATAACTTTTAGTGGCGCGCAGTTGCGTAATCTCGAGGTCGACACCCCCACTGGCTCAAGGGAGCCTGTATAAATAGTAATTCCGAATGAGGTCGCACACTGCTCGTCCCATCAGCGTGTGACCCCGGAGCATGATGGTCGATGTAGTAGATATCAGCGGGTGCGCTTCTACCCGAGTCTTGAGTCTTGAGGGTATTCACTTGGTGTGCTTGCCATCCCTGGACACGTGTTTCGCGGTTATTACCGCTCGTCAGCAGGGATTAGGCGTGTGCACGGGGTTGCTGCGTGGGCTGCCGAAAATATTCATAGGTCCAGATACCTTTTAGTGGCGCGCAGGTGGGTAATCTCGAGGTTGTCACCCCCACTGGCTCAAGGGAGCCTGTATAAATAGTAATTCCGAATGAGGTCGCACACTGCTCGTCCCATCAGCGTGTGACCCCGGAGCATGATGGTCGATGTAGTAGGTATCAGCGGGTGCGCTTCTACCCGAGTCTTGAGTCTTGAGGGTATTCACTTGGTGTGCTTGCCATCCCTGGACACGTGTTTCGCGGTTATTACCGCTCGTCAGCAGGGATTAGGCGTGAGCACGGGGTTGCTGCGTGGGCTGTCGAAAATATTCATAGGTCCAGATACCTTTTAGTGGAGCGCAGGTGCGTAATCTCGAGGTCGTCACCCCCACTGGCTCAAGGGAGCCTGTATAAATAGTAATTCCGAATGAGGTCGCACACTGCTCGTCCCATCAGCGTGTGACCCCGGAGCATGATGGTCGATGTAGTAGGTATCAGCGGGTGCGCTTCTACCTGAGTCTTGAGTCTTGAGGGTATTCACTTGGTGTGCTTGCCATCCCTGGACACGTGTTTCGCGGTTATTACCGCTCGTCAGCAGGGATTAGGCGTGTGCACGGGGTTGCTGCGTGGGCTGCCGAAAATATTCATAGGTCCAGATACCCTTTAGTGGCGCGCAGGTGCGTAATCTCGAGGTCGTCACCCCCACTGGCTCAAGGGAGCCTGTATAAATAGTAATTCCGAATGAGGTCACACACTGCTCGTCCCATCAGCGTGTGACCCCGGAGCATGATGGTCGATGTAGTAGGTATCAGCGGGTGCGCTTCTACCCGAGTCTTGAGTCTTGAGGGTATTCACTTGGTGTGCTTGCCATCCCTGGACACGTGTTTCGCGGTTATTACCGCTCGTCAGCAGGGATTAGGCGTGTGCTCGGGGTTGCTGCGTGGGCTGCCGAAAATATTCATAGGTCCAGATACCTTTAAGTGGCGCGCAGGTGCGTAATCTCGAGGTCGTCACCCCCACTGGCTCAAGGGAGCCTGAATAAATAGTAATTCCGAATGAGGTCGCACACTGCTCGTCCCATCAGCGTGTGACCCCGGAGCATGATGGTCGATGTAGTAGGTATCAGCGGGTGCGCTTCTACCCGAGTCTTGAGTCTTGAGGGTATTCACTTGGTGTGCTTGCCATCCCTGGACACGCGTTTCGCGGTTATTACCGCTCGTCAGCAGGGATTAGGCGTGTGCACGGGGTTGCTGCGTGGGCTGCCAAAAATATTCATAGGTCCAGATACCTTTTAGTGGCCCGCAGGTGCGTAATCTCGAGGTCGTCACCCCCACTGGCTCAAGGGTGCCTGTATATATAGTCATTCCGAATGAGGTCGCACACTGCTCGTCCCATCAGCGTGTGACCCCGGAGCATGATGGTCGATGTAGTAGGTATCAGCGGGTGCGCTTCTACCCAAGTCTTGAGTCTTGAGGGTATTCACTTGGTGTGCTTGCCATCCCTGGACACGTGTTTCGCGGTTATTACCGCTCGTAAGCAGGGATTAGGCGTGTGCACGGGGTTGCTGCGTGGGCTGCCGAAAATATTCATAGGTCCAGATAACTTTTAGTGGCGCGCAGTTGCGTAATCTCGAGGTCGACACCCCCACTGGCTCAAGGGAGCTTGTATAAATAGTAATTCCGAATGAGGTCGCACACTGCTCGTCCCATCAGCGTGTGACCCCGGAGCATGATGGTCGATGTAGTAGATATCAGCGGGTGCGCTTCTACCCGAGTCTTGAGTCTTGAGGGTATTCACTTGGTGTGCTTGCCATCCCTGGACACGTGTTTCGCGGTTATTACCGCTCGTCAGCAGGGATTAGGCGTGTGCACGGGGTTGCTGCGTGGGCTGCCGAAAATATTCATAGGTCCAGATACCTTTTAGTGGCGCGCAGGTGCGTAATCTCGAGGTTGTCACCCCCACTGGCTCAAGGGAGCCTGTATAAATAGTAATTCCGAATGAGGTCGCACACTGCTCGTCCCATCAGCGTGTGACCCCGGAGCATGATGGTCGATGTAGTAGATATCAGCGGGTGCGCTTCTACCCGAGTCTTGAGTCTTGAGGGTATTCACTTGGTGTGCTTGCCATCCCTGGACACGTGTTTCGCGGTTATTACCGCCCGTCAGCAGGGATTAGGCGTGAGCACGGGGTTGCTGCGTGGGCTGCCGAAAATACTCATAGGTCCAGATACCTTTTAGTGGCGCGCAGGTGCGTAATCTCGAGGTCGTCACCCCCACTGGCTCAAGGGAGCCTGTATAAAGAGTAATTCCGAATGAGGTCGCACACTGCTCGTCCCATCAGCGTGTGACCCCGGAGCATGATGGTCGATGCAGTAGGTATCAGCGGGTGCGCTTCTACCCGAGTCTTGAGTCTTGAGGGTATTCACTTGGTGTGCTTGCCATCCCTGGACACGTGTTTTGCGGTTATTACCGCTCGTCAGCAGGGATTAGGCGTGTGCACAGGGTTGCTGCGTGGGCTGCCGAAAATCTTCATAGGTCCAGATACCTTTTAGTGGCGCGCAGGTGCGTAATCTCGAGGTCGTCCCCCCCACTGGCTCAAGGGAGCCTGTGTAAATAGTAATTCCGAATGAGGTCGCACACTGCTCGTCCCATCAGCGTGTGACCCCGGAGCATGATGGTCGATGTAGTAGGTATCAGCGGGTACGCTTCTACCCGAGTCTTGAGTCTTGAGGGTATTCACTTGGTGTGCTTGCCATCCCTGGACACGTGTTTCGCGGTTATTACCGCTCGTCAGCAGGGATTAGGCGTGTGCACGGGGTTGCTGCGTGGGCTGTCGAAAATATTCATAGGTCCAGATACCTTTTAGTGGCGCGCAGGTGCGTAATCTCGAGGTCGTCACCCCCACTGGCTCAAGGGAGCCTGTATAAATAGTAATTCCGAATGAAGTCGCACACTGCTCGTCCCATCAGCGTGTGTCCCCGGAGCATGATGGTCGATGTAGTAGGTATCAGCGGGTGCGCTTCTACCCGAGTCTTGAGTCTTGAGGGTATTCACTTGGTGTGCTTGCCATCCCTGGACACGTGTTTCTCGGTTATTACCGCTCGTCAGCAGGGATTAGGCGTGTGCACGGGGTTGCTGCGTGGGCTGCCGAAAATATTCATAGGTCCAGATACCCTTTAGTGGCGCGCAGGTGTGTAATGTCGAGGTCGTCACCCCCACTGGCTCAAGGGAGCCTGTATAAATAGTAATTCCGAATGAGGTCGCACACTGCTCGTCCCATCAGCGTGTGACCCCGGAGCATGATGGTCGATGTAGTAGGTATCAGCGGGTGCGCTTCTACCCGAGTCTTGAGTCTTGAGGGTATTCACTTGGTGTGCTTGCCATCCCTGGACACGTGTTTCGCGGTTATTACCGCTCGTCAGCAGGGATTAGGCGTGTGCACGGGGTTGTTGCGCGGGCTGCCGAAAATATTCATAGGTCCAGATACCTTTTAGTGGCGCGCAGGTGAGTAATCTCGAGGTCGTCACCCCCACTGGCTCAAGGGAGCCTGTATAAATAGTAATTCCGAATGAGGTCGCACACTGCTCGTCCCATCAGCGTGTGACCCCGGAGCATGATGGTCGATGTAGTAGGTATCAGCGGGTGCGCTTCTACCCGAGTCTTGAGTCTTGAGCGTATTCACTTGGTGTGCTTACCATCCCTGGACACGTGTTTCGCGGTTATTACCGCTCGTCAGCAGGGATTAGGCGTGTGCACGGGGTTGCTGCGTGGGCTGCCGAAAATATTCATAGGTCCAGATACCTTTTAGTGGCGGGCAGGTGCGTAATCTCGAGGTCGTCACCCCCACTGGCTCAAGGGAGCCTGTATAAATAGTAATTCCGAATGAGGTCGCACACTGCTCGTCCCATCAGCGTGTGACCCCGGAGCATGATGGTCGATGTAGTAGGTATCAGCGGGTGCGCTTCTACCCGAGTCTTGAGTCTTGAGGGTATTCACTTGGTGTGCTTGCCATCCCTGGACACGTGTTTCGCGGTTATTACCGCTCGTCAGCAGGGATTAGGCGTGTGCACGGGGTTGTTGCGCGGGCTGCCGAAAATATTCATAGGTCCAGATACCTTTTAGTGGCGCGCAGGTGAGTAATCTCGAGGTCGTCACCCCCACTGGCTCAAGGGAGCCTGTATAAATAGTAATTCCGAATGAGGTCGCACACTGCTCGTCCCATCAGCGTGTGACCCCGGAGCATGATGGTCGATGTAGTAGGTATCAGCGGGTGCGCTTCTACCCGAGTCTTGAGTCTTGAGGGTATTCACTTGGTGTGCTTGCCATCCCTGGACACGTGTTTCGCGGTTATTACCGCTCGTCAGCAGGGATTAGGCGTGTGCACGGGGTTGCTGCGTGGGCTGCCGAAAATATTCATAGGTCCAGATACCTTTTAGTGGCCCGCAGGTGCGTAATCTCGAGGTCGTCACCCCCACTGGCTCAAGGGAGCCTGTATAAATAGTCATTCCGAATGAGGTCGCACACTGCTCGTCCCATCAGCGTGTGACCCCGGAGCATGATGGTCGATGTAGTAGGTATCAGCGGGTGCGCTTCTACCCGAGTCTTGAGTCTTGAGGGTATTCACTTGGTGTGCTTGCCATCCCTGGACACGTGTTTTGCGGTTATTACCGCTCGTCAGCAGGGATTAGGCGTGTGCACTGGGTTGCTGCGTGGGCTGCCGAAAATATTCATAGGTCCAGATAACTTTTAGTGGCGCGCAGTTGCGTAATCTCGAGGTCGACACCCCCACTGGCTCAAGGGAGCCTGTATAAATAGTAATTCCGAATGAGGTCGCACACTGCTCGTCCCATCAGCGTGTGACCCCGGAGCATGATGGTCGATGTAGTAGATATCAGCGGGTGCGCTTCTACCCGAGTCTTGAGTCTTGAGGGTATTCACTTGGTGTGCTTGCCATCCCTGGACACGTGTTTCGCGGTTATTACCGCTCGTCAGCAGGGATTAGGCGTGTGCACGGGGTTGCTGCGTGGGCTGCCGAAAATATTCATAGGTCCAGATACCTTTTAGTGGCGCGCAGGTGGGTAATCTCGAGGTTGTCACCCCCACTGGCTCAAGGGAGCCTGTATAAATAGTAATTCCGAATGAGGTCGCACACTGCTCGTCCCATCAGCGTGTGACCCCGGAGCATGATGGTCGATGTAGTAGGTATCAGCGGGTGCGCTTCTACCCGAGTCTTGAGTCTTGAGGGTATTCACTTGGTGTGCTTGCCATCCCTGGACACGTGTTTCGCGGTTATTACCGCTCGTCAGCAGGGATTAGGTGTGAGCACGGGGTTGCTGCGTGGGCTGTCGAAAATATTCATAGGTCCAGATACCTTTTAGTGGAGCGCAGGTGCGTAATCTCGAGGTCGTCACCCCCACTGGCTCAAGGGAGCCTGTATAAATAGTAATTCCGAATGAGGTCGCACACTGCTCGTCCCATCAGCGTGTGACCCCGGAGCATGATGGTCGATGTAGTAGGTATCAGCGGGTGCGCTTCTACCTGAGTCTTGAGTCTTGAGGGTATTCACTTGGTGTGCTTGCCATCCCTGGACACGTGTTTCGCGGTTATTACCGCTCGTCAGCAGGGATTAGGCGTGTGCACGGGGTTGCTGCGTGGGCTGCCGAAAATATTCATAGGTCCAGATACCCTTTAGTGGCGCGCAGGTGCGTAATCTCGAGGTCGTCACCCCCACTGGCTCAAGGGAGCCTGTATAAATAGTAATTCCGAATGAGGTCACACACTGCTCGTCCCATCAGCGTGTGACCCCGGAGCATGATGGTCGATGTAGTAGGTATCAGCGGGTGCGCTTCTACCCGAGTCTTGAGTCTTGAGGGTATTCACTTGGTGTGCTTGCCATCCCTGGACACGTGTTTCGCGGTTATTACCGCTCGTCAGCAGGGATTAGGCGTGTGCTCGGGGTTGCTGCGTGGGCTGCCGAAAATATTCATAGGTCCAGATACCTTTAAGTGGCGCGCAGGTGCGTAATCTCGAGGTCGTCACCCCCACTGGCTCAAGGGAGCCTGAATAAATAGTAATTCCGAATGAGGTCGCACACTGCTCGTCCCATCAGCGTGTGACCCCGGAGCATGATGGTCGATGTAGTAGGTATCAGCGGGTGCGCTTCTACCCGAGTCTTGAGTCTTGAGGGTATTCACTTGGTGTGCTTGCCATCCCTGGACACGCGTTTCGCGGTTATTACCGCTCGTCAGCAGGGATTAGGCGTGTGCACGGGGTTGCTGCGTGGGCTGCCGAAAATATTCATAGGTCCAGATACCTTTTAGTGGCCCGCAGGTGCGTAATCTCGAGGTCGTCACCCCCACTGGCTCAAGGGTGCCTGTATATATAGTCATTCCGAATGAGGTCGCACACTGCTCGTCCCATCAGCGTGTGACCCCGGAGCATGATGGTCGATGTAGTAGGTATCAGCGGGTGCGCTTCTACCCAAGTCTTGAGTCTTGAGGGTATTCACTTGGTGTGCTTGCCATCCCTGGACACGTGTTTCGCGGTTATTACCGCTCGTCAGCAGGGATTAGGCGTGTGCACGGGGTTGCTGCGTGGGCTGCCGAAAATATTCATAGGTCCAGATAACTTTTAGTGGCGCGCAGTTGCGTAATCTCGAGGTCGACACCCCCACTGGCTCAAGGGAGCTTGTATAAATAGTAATTCCGAATGAGGTCGCACACTGCTCGTCCCATCAGCGTGTGACCCCGGAGCATGATGGTCGATGTAGTAGATATCAGCGGGTGCGCTTCTACCCGAGTCTTGAGTCTTGAGGGTATTCACTTGGTGTGCTTGCCATCCCTGGACACGTGTTTCGCGGTTATTACCGCTCGTCAGCAGGGATTAGGCGTGTGCACGGGGTTGCTGCGTGGGCTGCCGAAAATATTCATAGGTCCAGATACCTTTTAGTGGCGCGCAGGTGCGTAATCTCGAGGTTGTCACCCCCACTGGCTCAAGGGAGCCTGTATAAATAGTAATTCCGAATGAGGTCGCACACTGCTCGTCCCATCAGCGTGTGACCCCGGAGCATGATGGTCGATGTAGTAGATATCAGCGGGTGCGCTTCTACCCGAGTCTTGAGTCTTGAGGGTATTCACTTGGTGTGCTTGCCATCCCTGGACACGTGTTTCGCGGTTATTACCGCCCGTCAGCAGGGATTAGGCGTGAGCACGGGGTTGCTGCGTGGGCTGCCGAAAATACTCATAGGTCCAGATACCTTTTAGTGGCGCGCAGGTGCGTAATCTCGAGGTCGTCACCCCCACTGGCTCAAGGGAGCCTGTATAAAGAGTAATTCCGAATGAGGTCGCACACTGCTCGTCCCATCAGCGTGTGACCCCGGAGCATGATGGTCGATGCAGTAGGTATCAGCGGGTGCGCTTCTACCCGAGTCTTGAGTCTTGAGGGTATTCACTTGGTGTGCTTGCCATCCCTGGACACGTGTTTTGCGGTTATTACCGCTCGTCAGCAGGGATTAGGCGTGTGCACAGGGTTGCTGCGTGGGCTGCCGAAAATCTTCATAGGTCCAGATACCTTTTAGTGGCGCGCAGGTGCGTAATCTCGAGGTCGTCCCCCCCACTGGCTCAAGGGAGCCTGTGTAAATAGTAATTCCGAATGAGGTCGCACACTGCTCGTCCCATCAGCGTGTGACCCCGGAGCATGATGGTCGATGTAGTAGGTATCAGCGGGTACGCTTCTACCCGAGTCTTGAGTCTTGAGGGTATTCACTTGGTGTGCTTGCCATCCCTGGACACGTGTTTCGCGGTTATTACCGCTCGTCAGCAGGGATTAGGCGTGTGCACGGGGTTGCTGCGTGGGCTGTCGAAAATATTCATAGGTCCAGATACCTTTTAGTGGCGCGCAGGTGCGTAATCTCGAGGTCGTCACCCCCACTGGCTCAAGGGAGCCTGTATAAATAGTAATTCCGAATGAGGTCGCACACTGCTTGTCCCATCAGCGTGTGACCCCGGAGCATGATGGTCGATGTAGTAGGTATCAGCGGGTGCGCTTCTACCCGAGTCTTGAGTCTTGAGGGTATTCACTTGGTGTGCTTGCCATCCCTGGACACGTGTTTCGCGGTTATTACCGCTCGACAGCAGGGATTAGGCGTGTGCACGGGGTTGCTGCGTGGGCTGCCGAAAATATTCATAGGTCCAGATACCCTTTAGTGGCGCGCAGGTGCGTAATCTCGAGGTCGTCACCCCTACTGGCTCAAGGGAGCCTGTATAAATAGTAATTCCGAATGAGGTCACACACTGCTCGTCCCATCAGCGTGTGACCCCGGAGCATGATGGTCGATGTAGTAGGTATCAGCGGGTGCGCTTCTACCCGAGTCTTGAGTCTTGAGGGTATTCACTTGGTGTGCTTGCCATCCCTGGACACGTGTTTCGCGGTTATTACCGCTCGTCAGCAGGGATTAGGCGTGTGCACGGGGTTGCTGCGTGGGCTGCCGAAAATATTCATAGGTCCAGATACCTTTTAGTGGCGCGCAGGTGCGTAATCTCGAGGTCGTCACCCCCACTGGCTCAAGGGAGCCTGTATAAATAGTAATTCCGAATGAGGTCGCACACTGCTCGTCCCATCAGCGTGTGACCCCGGAGCATGATGGTCGATGTAGTAGGTATCAGCGGGTGTGCTTCTACCCGAGTCTTGAGTCTTGAGGGTATTCACTTGGTGTGCTTGCCATCCCTGGACACGTGTTTCGCGGTTATTACCGCTCGTCAGCAGGGATTAGGCGTGTGCACGGGGTTGCTGCGTGGGCTGCCGAAAATATTCATAGGTCCAGATACCTTTTAGTGGCGCGCAGGTGCGTAATCTCGAGGTCGTCACCCCCACTGGCTCAAGGGAGCCTGTATAAATAGTAATTCCGAATGAGGTCGCACACTGCTCGTCCCATCAGCATGTGACCCCGGAGCATGATGGTCGATGTAGTAGGTATCAGCGGGTGCGCTTCTACTCGAGTCTTGAGTCTTGAGGGTATTCACTTGGTGTGCTTGCCATCCCTGGACACGTGTTTCGCGGTTATTACCGCTCGTCAGCAGGGATTAGGCGTGAGCACGGGGTTGCTGCGTGGGCTGCCGAAAATATTCATAGGTCCAGATACCTTTTAGTTGCGCGCAGGTGCGTAATCTCGAGGTCGTCACCCCCACTGGCTCAAGGGAGCCTGTATAAATAGTAATTCCGAATGAGGTCGCACACTGCTCGTCCCATCAGCGTGTGACCCCGGAGCATGATGGTCGATGTAGTAGGTATCAGCGGGTGCGCTTCTACCCGAGTCTTGAGTCTTGAGGGTATTCACTTGGTGTGCTTGCCATCCCTGGACACGTGTTTTGCCGTTATTACCGCTCGTCAGCAGGGATTAGGCGTGTGCACAGGGTTGCTGCGTGGGCTGCCGAAAATATTCATAGGTCCAGATACCTTTTAGTGGCGCGCAGGTGCGTAATCTCGAGGTCGTCACCCCCACTGGCTCAAGGGAGCCTGTGTAAATAGTAATTCCGAATGAGGTCGCACACTGCTCGTCCCATCAGCGTGTGACCCCGGAGCATGATGGTCGATGTAGTAGGTATCAGCGGGTACGCTTCTACCCGAGTCTTGAGGGTATTCACTTGGTGTGCTTGCCATCCCTGGACACGTGTTTCGCGGTTATTACCGCTCGTCAGCAGGGATTAGGCGTGTGCACGGGGTTGCTGCGTGGGCTGTCGAAAATATTCATAGGTCCAGATACCTTTTAGTGGCGCGCAGGTGCGTAATCTCGAGGTCGTCACCCTCACTGGCTCAAGGGAGCCTGTATAAATAGTAATTCCGAATGAAGTCGCACACTGCTCGTCCCATCAGCGTGTGTCCCCGGAGCATGATGGTCGATGTAGTAGGTATCAGCGGGTGCGCTTCTACCCGAGTCTTGAGTCTTGAGGGTATTCACTTGGTGTGCTTGCCATCCCTGGACACGTGTTTCTCGGTTATTACCGCTCGTCAGCAGGGATTAGGCGTGTGCACGGGGTTGCTGCGTGGGCTGCCGAAAATATTCATAGGTCCAGATACCCTTTAGTGGCGCGCAGGTGTGTAATGTCGAGGTCGTCACCCCCACTGGCTCAAGGGAGCCTGTATAAATAGTAATTCCGAATGAGGTCGCACACTGCTCGTCCCATCAGCGTGTGACCCCGGAGCATGATGGTCGATGTAGTAGGTATCAGCGGGTGCGCTTCTACCCGAGTCTTGAGTCTTGAGGGTATTCACTTGGTGTGCTTGCCATCCCTGGACACGTGTTTCGCGGTTCTTACCGCTCGTCAGCAGGGATTAGGCGTGTGCACGGGGTTGCTGCGTGGGCTGCCGAAAATATTCATAGGTCCAGATACCTTTTAGTGGCGCGCAGGTGCGTAATCTCGAGGTCGTCAACCCCACTGGCTCAAGGGAGCCTGTATAAATAGTAATTCCGAATGAGGTCGCACACTGCTCGTCCCATCAGCGTGTGACCCCGGAGCATGATGGTCGATGTAGTAGGTATCAGCGGGTGCGCTTCTACCCGAGTCTTGAGTCTTGAGGGTATTCACTTGGTGTGCTTGCCATCCCTGGACACGTGTTTCGCGGTTATTACCGCTCGTCAGCAGGGATTAGGCGTGTGCACGGGGTTGCTGCGTGGGCTGCCGAAAATATTCATAGGTCCAGATACCTTTTAGTGGCGCGCAGGTGCGTAATCTCGAGGTCGTCACCCCCACTGGCTCAAGGGAGCCTGTATAAATAGTAATTCCGAATGAGGTCGCACACTGCTCGTCCCATCAGCGTGTGACCCCGGAGCATGATGGTCGATGTAGTAGGTATCAGCGGGTGCGCTTCTACCGAGTCTTGAGTCTTGAGGGTATTCACTTGGTGTGCTTGCCATCCCTGGACACGTGTTTCGCGGTTATTACCGCTCGTCAGCAGGGATTAGGCGTGTGCACGGGGTTGCTGCGTGGGCTGTCGAAAATATTCATAGGTCCAGATACCTTTTAGTGGCGCGCAGGTGCGTAATCTCGAGGTCGTCACCCCCACTGGCTCAAGGGAGCCTGTATAAATAGTCATTCCGAATGAGGTCGCACACTGCTCGTCCCATCAGCGTGTGACCCCGGAGCATGATGGTCGATGTAGTAGGTATCAGCGGGTGCGCTTCTACCCGAGTCTTGAGTCTTGAGGGTATTCACTTGGTGCGCTTGCCATCCCTGGACATGTGTTTCGCGGTTATTACCGCTCGTCAGCAGGGATTAGGCGTGTGCACGGGGTTGCTGCGTGGGCTGCCGAAAATATTCATAGGTCCAGATACCCTTTAGTGGCGCGCAGGTGCGTAATCTCGAGGTCGTCACCCCCACTGGCTCAAGGGAGCCTGTATAAATAGTAATTCCGAATGAGGTCGCACACTGCTCGTCCCATCAGCGTGTGACCCCGGAGCATGATGGTCGATGTAGTAGGTATCAGCGGGTGCGCTTCTACCCGAGTCTTGAGTCTTGAGGGTATTCACTTGGTGTGCTTGCCATCCCTGGACACGTGTTTCGCGGTTATTACCGCTCGTCAGCAGGGATTAGGCGTGTGCACGGGGTTGCTGCGTGGGCTGCCGAAAATATTCATAGGTCCAGATACCTTTTAGTGGCGCGCAGGTGCGTAATCTCGAGGTCGTCACCCCCACTGGCTCAAGGGAGCCTGTATAAATAGTAATTCCGAATGAGGTCGCACACTGCTCGTCCCATCAGCGTGTGACCCCGGAGCATGATGGTCGATGTAGTAGGTATCAGCGGGTGCGCTTCTACCCGAGTCTTGAGTCTTGAGGGTATTCACTTGGTGTGCTTGCCATCCTTGGACACGTGTTTCCCTGTTATTACCGCTCGTCAGCAGGGATTAGGTGTGTGCACGGGGTTGCTGCGTGGGCTGCCGAAAATATTCATAGGTCCAGATACCTTTTAGTGGCGCGCAGGTGCGTAATCTCGAGGTCGTCACCCCCACTGGCTCAAGGGAGCCTGTATAAATAGTAATTCCGAATGAGGTCGCACACTGCTCGTCCCATCAGCGTGTGACCCCAGAGCATGATGGTCGATGTAGTAGGTATCAGCGGGTGCGCTTCTACCCGAGTCTTGAGTCTTGAGGGTATTCACTTGGTGTGCTTGCCATCCCTGGACACGTGTTTCGCGGTTATTACCGCTCGTCAGCAGGGATTAGGCGTGTGCACGGGGTTGCTGCGTGGGCTGCCAAAAATATTCATAGGTCCAGATACCTTTTAGTGGCGCGCAGGTGCGTAATCTCGAGGTCGTCACCCCCACTGGCTCAAGGGAGCCTGTATAAATAGTAATTCCGAATGAGGTCGCACACTGCTCGTCCCATCAGCGTGTGACCCCGGAGCATGATGGTCGATGTAGTAGGTATCAGCGGGTGCGCTTCTACCCGAGTCTTGAGTCTTGAGGGTATTCACTTGGTGTGCTTGCCATCCCTGGACACGTGTTTCGCGGTTATTACCGCTCGACAGCAGGGATTAGGCGTGTGCACGGGGTTGCTGCGTGGGCTGCCGAAAATATTCATAGGTCCAGATACCCTTTAGTGGCGCGCAGGTGCGTAATCTCGAGGTCGTCACCCCCACTGGCTCAAGGGAGCCTGTATAAATAGTAATTCCGAATGAGGTCACACACTGCTCGTCCCATCAGCGTGTGACCCCGGAGCATGATGGTCGATGTAGCAGGGTATCAGCGGGTGCGCTTCTACCCGAGTCTTGAGTCTTGAGGGTATTCACTTGGTGTGCTTTCCATCCCTGGACACGTGTTTCGCGGTTATTACCGCTCGTCAGCAGGGATTAGGCGTGTGCACGGGGTTGCTGCGTGGGCTGCCGAAAATATTCATAGGTCCAGATACCTTTTAGTGGCGCGCAGGTGTGTAATCTCGAGGTCGTCACCCCCACTGGCTCAAGGGAGCCTGTATAAATAGTAATTCCGAATGAGGTCGCACACTGCTCGTCCCATCAGCGTGTGACCCCGGAGCATGATGGTCGATGTAGTAGGTATCAGCGGGTGTGCTTCTACCCGAGTCTTGAGTCTTGAGGGTATTCACTTGGTGTGCTTGCCATCCCTGGACACGTGTTTCGCGGTTATTACCGCTCGTCAGCAGGGATTAGGCGTGTGCACGGGGTTGCTGCGTGGGCTGCCGAAAATATTCATAGGTCCAGATACCTTTTAGTGGCGCGCAGGTGCGTAATCTCGAGGTCGTCACCCCCACTGGCTCAAGGGAGCCTGTATAAATAGTAATTCCGAATGAGGTCGCACACTGCTCGTCCCATCAGCGTGTGACCCCGGAGCATGATGGTCGATGTAGTAGGTATCAGCGGGTGCGCTTCTACCCGAGTCTTGAGTCTTGAGGGTATTCACTTGGTGTGCTTGCCATCCCTGGACACGTGTTTCGCGGTTATTACCGCTCGTCAGCAGGGATTAGGCGTGAGCACGGGGTTGCTGCGTGGGCTGCCGAAAATATTCATAGGTCCAGATACCTTTTAGTTGCGCGCAGGTGCGTAATCTCGAGGTCGTCACCCCCACTGGCTCAAGGGAGCCTGTGTAAATAGTAATTCCGAATGAGGTCGCACACTGCTCGTCCCATCAGCGTGTGACCCCGGAGCATGATGGTCGATGTAGTAGGTATCAGCGGGTGCGCTTCTACCCGAGTCTTGAGTCTTGAGGGTATTCACTTGGTGTGCTTGCCATCCCTGGACACGTGTTTTGCCGTTATTACCACTCGTCAGCAGGGATTAGGCGTGTGCACAGGGTTGATGCGTGGGCTGCCGAAAATATTCATAGGTCCAGATACCTTTTAGTGGCGCGCAGGTGCGTAATCTCGAGGTCGTCACCCCCACTGGCTCAAGGGAGCCTGTGTAAATAGTAATTCCGAATGAGGTCGCACACTGCTCGTCCCATCAGCGTGTGACCCCGGAGCATGATGGTCGATGTAGTAGGTATCAGCGGGTACGCTTCTACCCGAGTCTTGAGTCTTGAGGGTATTCACTTGGTGTGCTTGCCATCCCTGGACACGTGTTTCGCGGTTATTACCGCTCGTCAGCAGGGATTAGGCGTGTGCACGGGGTTGCTGCGTGGGCTGTCGAAAATATTCATAGGTCCAGATACCTTTTAGTGGCGCGCAGGTGCGTAATCTCGAGGTCGTCACCCCCACTGGCTCAAGGGAGCCTGTATAAATAGTAATTCCGAATGAAGTCGCACACTGCTCGTCCCATCAGCGTGTGACCCCGGAGCATGATGGTCGATGTAGTAGGTATCAGCGGGTGCGCTTCTACCCGAGTCTTGAGTCTTGAGGGTATTCACTTGGTGTGCTTGCCATCCCTGGACACGTGTTTCTCGGTTATTACCGCTCGTCAGCAGGGATTAGGCGTGTGCACGGGGTTGCTGCGTGGGCTGCCGAAAATATTCATAGGTCCAGATACCCTTTAGTGGCGCGCAGGTGCGTAATCTCGAGGTCGTCACCCCCACTGGCTCAAGGGAGCCTGTATAAATAGTCATTCCGAATGAGGTCGCACACTGCTCGTCCCATCAGCGTGTGACCCCGGAGCATGATGGTCGATGTAGTAGGTATCAGCGGGTGCGCTTCTACCCGAGTCTTGAGTCTTGAGGGTATTCACTTGGTGTGCTTGCCATCCCTGGACACGTGTTTCGCGGTTATTACCGCTCGTCAGCAGGGATTAGGCGTGTGCACGGGGTTGCTGCGTGGGCTGCCGAAAATATTCATAGGTCCAGATACCTTTTAGTGGCGCGCAGGTGCGTAATCTCGAGGTCGTCAACCCCACTGGCTCAAGGGAGCCTGTATAAATAGTAATTCCGAATGAGGTTGCACACTGCTCGTCCCATCAGCGTGTGACCCCGGAGCATGATGGTCGATGTAGTAGGTATCAGCGGGTGCGCTTCTACCCGAGTCTTGAGTCTTGAGGGTATTCACTTGGTGTGCTTGCCATCCCTGGACACGTGTTTCGCGGTTATTACCGCTCGTCAGCAGGGATTAGGCGTGTGCACGGGGTTGCTGCGTGGGCTGCCGAAAATATTCATAGGTCCAGATACCTTTTAGTGGCGCGCAGGTGCGTAATCTCGAGGTCGTCACCCCCACTGGCTCAAGGGAGCCTGTATAAATAGTAATTCCGAATGAGGTCGCACACTGCTCGTCCCATCAGCGTGTGACCCCGGAGCATGATGGTCGATGTAGTAGGTATCAGCGGGTGCGCTTCTACCGAGTCTTGAGTCTTGAGGGTATTCACTTGGTGTGCTTGCCATCCCTGGACACGTGTTTCGCGGTTATTACCGCTCGTCAGCAGGGATTAGGCGTGTGCACGGGGTTGCTGCGTGGGCTGTCGAAAATATTCATAGGTCCAGATACCTTTTAGTGGCGCGCAGGTGCGTAATCTCGAGGTCGTCACCCCCACTGGCTCAAGGGAGCCTGTATAAATAGTAATTCCGAATGAGGTCGCACACTGCTCGTCCCATCAGCGTGTGACCCCGGAGCATGATGGTCGATGTAGTAGGTATCAGCGGGTGCGCTTCTACCCGAGTCTTGAGTCTTGAGGGTATTCACTTGGTGTGCTTGTCATCCCTGGACACGTGTTTCGCGGTTATTACCGCTCGTCAGCAGGGATTAGGCGTGTGCACGGGGTTGCTGCGTGGGCTGCCGAAAATATTCATAGGTCCAGATACCCTTTAGTGGCGCGCAGGTGCGTAATCTCGAGGTCGTCACCCCCACTGGCTCAAGGGAGCCTGTATAAATAGTAATTCCGAATGAGGTCGCACACTGCTCGTCCCATCAGCGTGTGACCCCGGAGCATGATGGTCGATGTAGTAGGTATCAGCAGGTGCGCTTCTACCCGAGTCTTGAGTCTTGAGGGTATTCACTTGGTGTGCTTGCCATCCCTGGACACGTGTTTCGCGGTTATTACCGCTCGTCAGCAGGGATTAGGCGTGTGCACGGGGTTGCTGCGTGGGCTGCCGAAAATATTCATAGGTCCAGATACCTTTTAGTGGCGCGCAGGTGCGTAATCTCGAGGTCGTCACCCCCACTGGCTCAAGGGAGCCTGTATAAATAGTAATTCCGAATGAGGTCGCACACTGCTCGTCCCATCAGCGTGTGACTCCGGAGCATGATGGTCGATGTAGTAGGTATCAGCGGGTGCGCTTCTACCCGAGTCTTGAGTCTTGAGGGTATTCACTTGGTGTGCTTGCCATCCTTGGACACGTGTTTCCTGGTTATTACCGCTCGTCAGCAGGGATTAGGTGTTTGCACGGGGTTGCTGCGTGGGCTGCCGAAAATATTCATAGGTCCAGATACCTTTTAGTGGCGCGCAGGTGCGTAATCTCGAGGTCGTCACCCCCACTGGCTCAAGGGAGCCTGTATAAATAGTAATTCCGAATGAGGTCGCACACTGCTCGTCCCATCAGCGTGTGACCCCAGAGCATGATGGTCGATGTAGTAGGTATCAGCGGGTGCGCTTCTACCCGAGTCTTGAGTCTTGAGGGTATTCACTTGGTGTGCTTGCCATCCCTGGACACGTGTTTCGCGGTTATTACCGCTCGTCAGCAGGGATTAGGCGTGTGCACGGGGTTGCTGCGTGGGCTGCCGAAAATATTCATAGGTCCAGATACCTTTTAGTGGCGCGCAGGTGCGTAATCTCGAGGTCGTCACCCCCACTGGCTCAAGGGAGCCTGTATAAATAGTAATTCCGAATGAGGTCGCACACTGCTCGTCCCATCAGCGTGTGACCCCGGAGCATGATGGTCGATGTAGTAGGTATCAGCGGGTGCGCTTCTACCCGAGTCTTGAGTCTTGAGGGTATTCACTTGGTGTGCTTGCCATCCCTGGACACGTGTTTCGCGGTTATTACCGCTCGTCAGCAGGGATTAGGCGTGTGCACGAGGTTGCTGCGTGGGCTGCCGAAAATATTCATAGGTCCAGATACCCTTTAGTGGCGCGCAGGTGCGTAATCTCGAGGTCGTCACCCCCACTGGCTCAAGGGAGCCTGTATAAATAGTAATTCCGAATGAGGTCGCACACTGCTCGTCCCATCAGCGTGTGACCCCGGAGCATGATGGTCGATGTAGTAGGTATCAGCAGGTGCGCTTCTACCCGAGTCTTGAGTCTTGAGGGTATTCACTTGGTGTGCTTGCCATCCCTGGACACGTGTTTCGCGGTTATTACCGCTCGTCAGCAGGGATTAGGCGTGTGCACGGGGTTGCTGCGTGGGCTGCCGAAAATATTCATAGGTCCAGATACCTTTTAGTGGCGCGCAGGTGCGTAATCTCGAGGTCGTCACCCCCACTGGCTCAAGGGAGCCTGTATAAATAGTAATTCCGAATGAGGTCGCACACTGCTCGTCCCATCAGCGTGTGACTCCGGAGCATGATGGTCGATGTAGTAGGTATCAGCGGGTGCGCTTCTACCCGAGTCTTGAGTCTTGAGGGTATTCACTTGGTGTGCTTGCCATCCTTGGACACGTGTTTCCTGGTTATTACCGCTCGTCAGCAGGGATTAGGTGTTTGCACGGGGTTGCTGCGTGGGCTGCCGAAAATATTCATAGGTCCAGATACCTTTTAGTGGCGCGCAGGTGCGTAATCTCGAGGTCGTCACCCCCACTGGCTCAAGGGAGCCTGTATAAATAGTAATTCCGAATGAGGTCGCACACTGCTCGTCCCATCAGCGTGTGACCCCAGAGCATGATGGTCGATGTAGTAGGTATCAGCGGGTGCGCTTCTACCCGAGTCTTGAGTCTTGAGGGTATTCACTTGGTGTGCTTGCCATCCCTGGACACGTGTTTCGCGGTTATTACCGCTCGTCAGCAGGGATTAGGCGTGTGCACGGGGTTGCTGCGTGGGCTGCCGAAAATATTCATAGGTCCAGATACCTTTTAGTGGCGCGCAGGTGCGTAATCTCGAGGTCGTCACCCCCACTGGCTCAAGGGAGCCTGTATAAATAGTAATTCCGAATGAGGTCGCACACTGCTCGTCCCATCAGCGTGTGACCCCGGAGCATGATGGTCGATGTAGTAGGTATCAGTGGGTGCGCTTCTACCCGAGTCTTGAGTCTTGAGGGTATTCACTTGGTGTGCTTGCCATCCCTGGACACGTGTTTCGCGGTTATTACCGCTCGTCAGCAGGGATTAGGCGTGTGCACGAGGTTGCTGCGTGGGCTGCCGAAAATATTCATAGGTCCAGATACCTTTTAGTGGCGCGCAGACTCAAGACTCGGGTAGAAGCGCACCCGCTGATACCGACCACATCGACCATCATGCTCCGGGGTCACACGCTGATGGGACGAGCAGTGTGCGACCTCATTCAGACATACTATTTATACAGGCTCCCTTGAGCCGGTGGAGGTGACGACCTCGAGACAACGCACCTGCGCGCCTTAAAAGGTATCTGGACCTACGAATATTTTCGGCAGCCCACGCAGCAACCCCGTGCACACACCTAATCCCTGCTGATGAGCATTAATGAACGCGAAACACGTGTCCAGGGATGGCAAGCACACCAGTGAACACCCTCAAGACTCAAGACTCGGGTAGAGCCGCACCCGCTGATACCGACCACATCAACCATCATGCTCGGGGTCACACGCTGATGGGACGAGCAGTGTGCGACCTCATTCAGACATACTATTTATGCAGGCTCCCTTGAGCCGGTGGAGGTGACGACCTCGAGACAACGCACCTGCGCGCCTTAAGAGGTATCTGGAATTACGAATATTTTCGGCAGCCCACGCAGCAACCCCGTGCACACGCCTAATCCCTGCTGGTGAGCGTTAATGAACGCGAAACACGTGTCCAGGGATGGCAAGCACACCAGTGAACACCCTCAAGACTCAAGACTCGGGTAGAAGCGCACCCGCTGATACCGACCACATCGACCATCATGCTCCGGGGTCACACGCTGATGGGACGAGCAGTGTGCGACCTCATTCAGACATACTATTTATACAGGCTCCCTTGAGCCGGTGGAGGTGACGACCTCGAAACAACGCACCTGCGCGCCTTAAGAGGTATCTGGACCTATGAAAATTTTCGGCAGCCCACGCAGCAACCCCCTGCACACGCCTAATCCCTGCTGATGAGCGTTAATGAACGCGAAACACGTGTCCAGGGATGGCAAGCACACCAGTGAACACCCTCAAGACTCAAGACTCGGGTAGAAGCGCACCCGCTGATACCGACCACATCGACCATCATGCTCCGGGGTCACACGCTGATGGGACGAGCAGTGTGCGACCTCACTCAGACATGTATCTACTATGCTGGTTTTTAAATTTTAGGCCCCAGCCTCACGCTAATTTAGTGTGCATGAGAAAGCCTTGGCTTGCCCTTGACTTAAAATGGATTCTTGACTTGTCCTGATCCTGTAGGGTGGCACCAAAGTGAAAGAAGGGCGACTGTCTCTATCACAGGTTTTCAACTTTGTAGCATGGTAGCAGCAGCATATCATTTTTATAGTGATTATAGTTTGACCATACTTTTTTACCCCAGTTATGTGAATAGGAGCCTACTGGCCCATTCGGCTAAAGTTCTGCTGCTCACAGTGAACCCACAATCCTGGTGCCGAGATCCTATGCTCTTAATGTGTGTTTATGCTAAAAGAGTTGGCTCGTAGGACACGTGTGACTGAGTGAACTATAGTGACGACAAATGCCTGTGGATTCCATTCCTTAAGCCCCTGGCCTTTTCACGTGCACGAGATGTAGGTGAGGTTACTTTTCAAGAGAGTGGAAGTGTATTTTTGATATTCCTGGGACTGGAGGGAGCTAACGAAGACAGTGAAGGGAGGAAAGAGAAGACAGACTTCCCTTTAGAAATTTGATGAGGTAATTTCCAATGTGAGAATTGCTGATTAGCCTTTTACAGACTACCATTTGGTGGAGGGCAGGTGTTAAAAAACGGAATTGCAGGATCTGCTGTTATGATGTGAAAGGTCCTTAGAAAAGAGTTTTGTTAGAAATGGGGATTCTGGTTGGCTAAACTATACACCCAAGCCAGACAGAACCAATTGCTCTAGTCGGGGTAAGCTAGATGCACTACGGACTAGTGCTCACCCTCTGGTAGCTTGACGCAGTGCAGGCAAGCTTATCATGAGAGGAATGTGTTAAGTATTTGTGCAACCCACACACACAGTAACACATGCATACACCATAAAATACTCCACACAGGTTTATAAAAAAATGGTATTGTATTATCAACAAAATGAGACCAAAACAATATAAATCCGATGAATACATCTAAAGTTATTAAACTCAATTCACAAGGGTATCACAGTGCAAAAATATGCAGTTGCTACTATTACATTCTTAACGGTAGTACAAATGCAGGTTTAAAAGCGTTATCGATCTCTACCGGGGATTGCTCTGTGCACATGGGCACCAGTCGTGCCCAAGTGACACTCATCGAAGGGTCTGCATGGATCCTGCGGGACTGGCGCATGCAGAAAAGCAAGTGGCTTGCAAGTGTGTAGGCGGGTGTACTGGCCTATCGCTCGAGGTCGGAATCCCAGTACCTTTCTAGAGCCACAGGGACTTGTGTTGCTTTGGTTGATGTTGGCAAACAGCCTTCGAGCTTTTCATGGGGGGGAGCGGCACTGACAAGCTGACCGGCATCGTCCAGCAGGGCATACAGCAAAGGCTTCCCTCAGTGCTGAAGCATCAAGGCTAATAGACACTGGAAGCATTACCACAGTGGTGCACTCGATCTTTCAGTCACGCTGGGTCGAAGCAGAGTTGTCGACGCTCGATCCCAGTGGAGTGCTCAGAGTTAAGTTGTGCAGGCTGGTGAACTGGCTCAGGAGAGTTGTAGATGCAGATTAATGCTGGACTCCTCATAGAGTGGCGTCCCACAGCAGGAATTCAAACTCTTTGATGGCCCAGAGACTTCAGGGAGCAGGGTTCAAGCCAACAAGCCCTTGTAGAGCACTTTGGACGGTAGTACAGCAAAAAAGCAGTAGGCAGCAAGCCAGCACAGCAAGGCTAGTCGCCAAGTGGCAAGAACCCTGCAGCCCAACAAGCAGCAGGCGAACACAGGAGAGCAGTTAGCAGAACAGCAGACCCTCCTGTCACCACAGCAAGCAGCAGGTCAACACAGCAGGACAGTTAGCAAAGCAGCAGTCCTTCCTGGCAGCACAGCAGTCCTTCTGGCGAAGTGTAGATGTAGAGCCAGCAATGTCTGGATATAGGTACAAAAATATATGATTAGATGGGGTCAGAGTCCCATTACTTATTCACAAAAGTACGTTTGATGTGGGGGTGATCTCAAAAAACTTTCTCAAGAGCACAGATCCTCTTACAGCCCAGTCCAGTCTTTCAGCCTATGTATGGGGGTTAAATTAGCCCTTTGTGTGGAGACAGGACACTACTTATTCAAGTGAAGTGTTACCTCCTCCTTTCCCTCCTGCCCAGGATGACCCATCAGTATGCAGATGAATGCAGATACAGTTGAGTGTCCTGTGTTAAGGCTGTCTAGGGGGAATGCACAAATGTAGCCGTCAACCAGCCCAGTCCAGACATGTATTGGAGACAGGCAGTCAGGCACACAGGGCAGTAAATGCAGAGAAATGTCCATATTCTAATAGTGGCATTTCTAAAATAGTAAAGTTAAATCCAACCTCACCAGTAAGTAGGATTTATCCATACCTTTCCAAACATGAATATCAAAAATCTACTCCTCTCTGATTAGAAATTACAGCTTAAAAGATTATTAAGGAATTCCCAGTGCTGCTCAATGAGAGGGGTAGGCGTCACAGTAGTGAAAAACTAAATTGGCTGTTTGTCACTACCAGGATATGCAAAACATAAAGGTGCATGTCCAACTTTTTATGTACATAGCACCCTGGCCGTAGGGCAACCTAGAGGTAACTAATATGTACTTGAAGGAGGAGGAGTTTAAGGCTTAGCAAGTAGGTTTTAAATGCCAAGTCAATGTGGCAGTAAACTGAGACAGGTTTAAAAGGCAACTTCTGTGGGTGGCTCAATCAGTGCTGCAAGCCGACTAGTAGCCTTTAACTTACAGTGCCTGGGTATATAGGGGTACTATTTTACAGGGGACTTACAAGTTAATTAAATAGGTCAATCAGGCATATACCAATCACAAGCATATTTAGGGAAGAAGCACTTTCACTGTAGCATTGGTTAGCAGGGGTAAAGTGCTCAAAGTCCTAAGGCTACCAAAACGATACAGCAAAAGTAGCGGTGCTAGTAGGTGTGGTGGCAGCGCTACTGAAGGTCCGTTGAGCGCTAGGGGCAGACTGCGAGCTACCGACACTGCGTGTAGCACTTCTGTCACCCGTTTACCATTTTGCCGTGTTAGTAATTTTTAAAAAAGCCTTGCTGCGCGACCTTTTTAAAATTGTTTATTCCCTCATCTCTCCTACCTGATTTTATTTGGGCCAGACAGCGGGTGATTTGATACTCGTTTCCTCGGTGGGGTGTGCCTCCCTGCCCCGGTCCATTACGGCTGACGTGCCGATTGTTGTGGAGGGCAGGCGCCATCTTAGGTGAGGACCTGGCTCCTGGCTACCGGCGGTGACGCGCGTTGCGGTCTAGCTGGGGGTGGGGTTTAGCTTCAAATTGACCACAGGCGTGGGGCGCTCTGCGGTGCTAGTAGGTGTGGTGGCAGCACTGCTGAAGGTCCGTTGAGCGCTAGGGGCAGACTGCGAGCTACCGACACTGCGTGTAGCTCTTCTGTCACCCGTTTACCATTTCTCCGTGTTAGTAATTTTTAAAACAGCCTTGCTGCGCGACCTTTTTAAAATTGTTTATTCCCTCATCTCTCCTACCTGATTTTATTTGGGCCAGACAGCGGGTGATTTGATACTCGTTTCCTCGGTGGGGTGTGCCTCCCTGCCCCGGTCCATCACGGCTGACGTGCCGATTGTTGTGGAGGGCAGGTGCCATCTTAGGTGAGGACCTGGCTCCTGGCTACCGGCGGTGACGCGCGTTGCGGTCTAGCCGAGGGTGGGGTTTAGCTTCAAATTGACCACAGGCGTGGGGCGCTCTGCGGTGCTCGTAGGTGTGGTGGCAGCACTACTGAAGGTCCGTTGAGCGCTAGGGGCAGACTGCGAGCTACCGACACTGCGTGTAGCTCTTCTGTCACCCATTTACCATTTCGCCGTGTTAGTAATTTTTAAAACAGCCTTGCTGCGCGACCTTTTTAAAATTGTTTATTCCCTCATCTCTCCTACCTGATTTTATTTGGGCCAAACAGCGGGTGATTTGATACTCGTTTCCTCGGTGGGGTGTGCCTCCCTGCCCCGGTCCATCACGGCTGACGTGCCGATTGTTGTCGAGGGCAGGCGCCATCTTAGGTGAGGACCTGGCTCCTGGCTACCAGCGGTGACGCGCGTTGCGGTCTAGCTGGGGGTGGGGTTTAGCTTCAAATTGCAATGGCCCCCCGGAAGCGCAGCGGACGAGCGCAGCGGGTGCGACGATGGCGCGCCGAAGGTGCGCCTAAGATAAGCCCGTCTGCGCCCGTCCGCGGCCGGCCGGGGCAAGGGGCAAGTTCCCCTGTCCGTTGCTCTGAATACTCTCCCTCTTACCTTACTCACTTACATGCTCATTGGCCCCTTGTGCCTATTACTCGGCTTAAACTTGAGTCACTGGGGATATTTTGCGCAAGGGACTTGTTCCCTGAGATCAGCTCGCCTCTAACACAAGTTTCTGTAGCTTCCCCTTCCTTACCCCTTTTTTCAGGTATTAAAACCTCCCTCTCTACCAAAGAGCCCTCATTACCGAAGCTTACAGTGAGCTACCACAACACTCGCTCACTGGTAAGACATCAGTTGGAAATATTTAATTATTTAGACTCTGTGAAACCCGACTTACTGTTGCTGACCGAGACCTGGCTTAACGCTGAGTCTTCTCCAGACATTCTCGCGGCTATCCCCCCTGATTATTATATCCTGCAAGCGGATCGAGCCTCCGGCAGGCCAGGCGGTGGAGTAGCAGCCATTATCACATCTTCTATCAGATTCTCTAGTCTAACTACGGCCCGTATTCCCCTGGTTGATCACCTGGTGTTAAGGTTGGAATCTTCAGCCACACCCCTTATCTGCGTATTAGCAAACCGCCCCCCTCAACCTATGCCCAACTTTTCACCGCAGTTTGGCGATATGCTTTCGCAATTAATTATTAATAACTCAAATTTTTTTATTCTAGAAGATTTTAATTATTGGCCTTCTGATGAGAAGGAGAGTTCTTCTTCCACTATGTTTTCGGATCTTCTATCCGGTTTGAACTGTCGCCAACATATAAATGTTCCGACCCATATTAAGGGTCACATCTTGGACCAGGTATGGACATCTAACGTAGAGATCTCGGTTCCCCTTATTTCCCCTTGCCTATGGTCAGACCATTTTATAATTTCCTTCTCCCTCACTACTACTCCCTGTCCTAATAGAGCCCTGGAGAGTAACTTTCGAGCCCGAAATTGGAACAGGGCTGACCTTGGTAAATTTGTTGACTTACTTAAAACTTCCCCTCCTCTTGCAGCTAATTCCATTGACACCCAAGCCTCAGCTCTTACGCTTTGGCTTGAATCAGCCAGTAATGCTGTTGCCCCATTTAAGTACACTAAGCGTAAGCGTCTTCATGACGCTCAAAAGTGTTTTACTGAAGATCTCAAAACCTCAAAGCTCGAGCTCAGGCAGGCCGAGCGTCGTTGGCGGCGAGGCTATGCCGCGGACACTAAGTTGCGATATATGTCTCTGCTTAAAGAATATAAAACAGCGATTCTATCTGCTGACTGTTTATTTTTCACAAAAAATTGTCAACTCAACCACCAAAACCAAAGACATCTTCTCCATTGTGGAGGAGCTGTCACATCCTGACAGGGTCACTATTAAACCTCTCCCTTCCCAAGCGCTTTGTGACTCCCTTAATCAGTTTTTTGTGGACAAGATTGTTGATATTAAAAAGAGCATCTTTCCTGTTGGCCTGCCTCTCCCCCTTAGGCCCGACCTTTCCTTGTTATCCCCTAATCCGCAGCAACTTACTCAGATCCCTCCAATCTTGGAGGAGGAATTTTCAGGCTTTTTAAGTAAGGTCACCTCTGGGTCCCCTCCTGACTGTTGTCCTCCCTTGATTCTTCGTGCGGCTTTTACAGCTTGTCCGCTTCCCCCCTTGGGACTTCTGAACACGTCCTTGTCCTCCGGTCTGGTCCCCTGTTCTTTCAAAGTTGCTGAGGTTGTGCCCATTTTGAAAAAAACCCACAGCAGGCCCTGCGGTCATGACTAACTTTCGCCCCATTTCCCTTCTCCCATACCTCAGTAAAATTCTTGAGTCTCATGCTACCAACATTTTGAGCTCATTTATTGAACACTCCCAATATCTTGACTCCCAACAGGCCGGTTTTAGGCCTGCCCACTCTACGGAGTCGGTCATATTGTCAGTTATGGAGGAACTGCGGAGAGGGGCGGACTCTAACACCAGCCAGGTTCTGGTGCTCCTGGATTTGTCGGCCGCCTTTGACACGGTCGACCATGTTATTTTGATCGACCGTGTCAGGGAGGCTGGCATCCGGGGCACCGCTCTGGATTGGGTTCGCTCCTTTTTGACTAACCGCCATCAGGCGGTCCGGCTCTCTCAGTTTACTGCTGACAGGGTCAGCTTAACATGTGGCGTCCCGCAGGGTTCCTCCTTATCCCCTCTTCTTTTTAATTTATACTTGACCCCCCTTATCCGGTCCTTGCGAGGCAATCATGTCACCGCGTTTAATTACGCGGATGACATCCAGCTGATTTTTAATATTGATGGCTCGGCGCAGTCCATTCTTGATTTCCAGTCCACCCTTTGTCACATCAGCGACTGGATGGGGGCTAATCACCTCAAGCTCAACCCCGACAAGACAGAATTGGTTCTTGTCGGGGGGGGGGGGGCGGCCAACCCATGGAAATCCACCTTTTGGCCTGTGAGCTTGGGTCTCCCCCCTAACCCAGTTGACTCAGCCAAAAGTCTGGGAGTCATCATCAGCAATGATCTTACGATGAAGCCTCAGATCAATGCTGTAGTTTAGTCTTGTTTCTTTCAGCTCCGTAAAGTCCGGAAAATTTCCCGTTTTTTGACCACTGAGGCCCTCACCCTAGTCCTGTTGGCTCTAGTCATCTCGAGGATTGACTATGCCAATTCTCTTTATGCAGGTATCCCGGACTATTTATTGAAAAGGTTGCAGCTTGTTCAAAACCAGGCTGCACGCCTCATCCACCACCAACCTAGGCACCAACACGTTAGTCCTCTGTTAAAGTCCCTTCACTGGCTCCCTGTGTCCGAGCGGTGCAAATTTAAGTTAGGCTGCACCATTTTTAAGTGTCTCGCCGGTATGAGTCCTTCTTTAATTTCTTTACTATTACACCCTTATGTTCCATCTCGTAACCTTCGTTCCTCCTACCTGGCCCTACTCAAGGTCCCGGCTTTTAAACGCAAGAAACATGGAGGATTAAGATTTTCGTTTCTTGCTCCTTTCTTTTGGAACTCACTCCCTTTAAGTATCAGATCTGTTTCTTACTATGCTCGTTTTAGGTCCCTTCTCAAGACTCACTTGTTCTGTAGTGTTTACCGCTAACGCCTTGTGTCTTGCGAACTGTTCTCTCCCTGCTGCTCGAGCGCCAAGAAACCGTTAGGTGTTAGCTGCGCTTTAAAAGTACTTTTTACATTACATTACATTACAAAACCGTGGAAGTCCAAAGCAAAAAGTTTGTGGGAAGACCACCCTAAGGCTGATAGGTCTAACACACAGCTTTTGTCTCTCTTCCTGATCAATGTCAGAAGTGGCTGTTGATGTCAGGCTGCAGACTACTCACACCTCGATGTGACTCTTTTGTTTGTGCCCTAGCATGGCTACAAGAGATAAAGGTTGTGTCTGAAAGACAGCTAAAGAAGGACATGTGAAAAGGGAAAGGAATGAGAAAATGTGACCCCTGCGCCTTAGTCAGTCCTGCACTTCTGAAGATGCCCCTTTCTGCAACAAAGTTCGTTCACCCATCTGCATAACTCCTTTAAGGAGGTATGCCCAGATGTATATAGACAGATCAACAGGGACTTCTCACCATCGCGATTACAGTGTTTGATATGATTCATTGTGCTGGGTGTTGAGTGTCTTCTTCATTGGATCCTACTGTAGAGGAATCTTTGCCCAGATAACTTGTCTGTGTAGATGAGCCCTGGTATCACCTGTTCTATCACTTCAGATAATGCTTTCGATGTGGGAGCCTGGCCTCTGATGCTCTCTCATTCTGGGTCATCAATGATGCTGCCACTGATCCGGGAAGCAATCACCTTTGCTCCACCCAAGCCATGGTACCACCAATGATCTAGGGAGTGGTCTCCTTTCCTCCACCCAAACACATGCTGATTCAGGGTTCTCAAAGAAAAAGGAATTCAATGAAGTAAAACCTTTAGCTTAGAGTTTAGCAATATATATTCGATTTGCATTGCTCTGAGTACTCTCTATAAAGGATTGCCGCGGATTCTGTACTTTGTTTATATAGTCGAGCAATATAAGGATTTTTGAGGTGTTGTAACAAACTTCATGGTGTTGGTGCGCCATCCAGGAATAGAGTCTCAGTCTGCATAATTGATCACTCTGATGATCATGGGCCTAAAGGGGTGGGGGGCAACTGATGGGTGTTTTGGGGCCAATGCTCTAATGGAGTAGAAGGGGTAAGGAGTGGGGATAATCTCCCGGCCAGCCACAGCACTACACCGCTCACCTTCTCGTAAGCCCCATAGCACTCTCTTCATCACTACAGCCCCAATCAGGATCCAGCTACGCGGCCTATCCTTTGCGCCCAGTCTTGGTACGCCGCCAGCTGCTCCCTCTCTCCACCACTTATAGCACTACTCCGGTTGCTTGGGCAATTGAGGTCAGATTGAAATGCTCTTATGTTCAAATTAATTTTCTTGATGCCCAAATGTCCCACTCGTGGAACCTGATGGGCCGGTGGCATTCTTGTGCACTAGAGGAACCACCATCCCCTTACTGTTTTGTTTTCAGAGTTCATAACCTTGATACTGCAGTCAATCCTCCCAAACCATACTGGGCCTAATTCACAAAGGGAACTTACACTTTTGAATAATTTACACTTTTGAGTTTGTTTACTACTTTCTGACTATCCACAAAATTCTAGTGGATATTGTGTACAAAAGTGTAACTTACATTTCTCCATCAAATGAAAGGCATGAGGTCTATACACTTTTGAGTAATGTAGACATTTGAGTATGTTAACTACTTTTTAGATATGCACAAAATTACACTTTTGGAGTAAATTTACACTCAAGTTTTGAGACATGCTAAAATGTAGTTAACTTCAAAGATGGATGTAGGGGACAGGATTAAAAAGGATTATTCCACGGAGGACACAGGGCTTTTTCAGGTAGTAGTGATGAAGCAAAGCTTCGCATTTGCGACGTGCTTTATTCATGAACCTCGTCTATGTGTAATCCAGTAATAAGTTGTACGTCTTACTAACGTTTATTCTGTGTTTAAACGAGGTTGCCCGATGCTTGCCTATGTGTTTTACTAAAATAATTAACTCGAGTCTTTAAAAATGGCCGCTGCTTGGGAGTAAGTGTCTGCGCATGCGTCAGTCACACTCACGTGTCCTGATGTGTTCGCGGGTTTGGAGGGAAATAGTTGCGCATGCGTAATACATAGCTTTGCCAGTAACGTGGTACTGCTCGTGCCACTGCTCTTGTGTACGTATACATGTAGCTAACATTTAGGTTGCATAAGTATATTTTCTTAATGATAAGTTGAAAGTACAAACCCTGTGATGTGTTTGCATAATGTTATTTCTATGTATTAATTTGTTCTCGCTTACTTTTCATGTACCGCGGGGAATGGGGTCTGACCGAACTGAGAGCCATCTTGGAGGGCCTTTCTGCGCATGCTCCTCCATCTGGGGAACTGACAACCTTGACTGGTGGAACTTGGCCAGCTGGCAGGGATGGGCAAGATGCTCCTGAGAACTGACCTGAAAACCCAGGAAAATGGAGCCATGTGTCCCTACTCTGCAACAATGTAAATTGTCATTGTATTTCCCTGCAGTTTCTCATGGGAACCCCAATCTTGCTAGGCGGTACCCAAAGATGCAAATTAGGCATCCAAATAGTGTGTTATGATTGGTGTGTTACCCAAATCCTACCTTAGGACCAATCCAAATTGAAGGATTCTGACACTTTGCAACATTGGGGGGTGGTACACCGTCCCCAAACTGTATATCTACCCTGGGTTCACCTAGGGAAATTGTCCGACTTGTCTGGTTTAGCTGACCTGTCACTGACCCATCGTACTCAATAGGTGACTGAAGATACAGAGGGCTGCGGAGCACTCTGTCCGAAATTGACCATAGACTAAGGTTCTACTGAACCTTAAAGTGCTGGCGAAGCACTTTGCTGGGAGTTCGCTGATCCAATCGGGGTCTTGATCGATAGCTGCAGAGAGGGTGGAGCGCAGGCGTTGCTTCCAAACTGCGGGTGTGGTCCTGTCCTGAGCGGTCCTGTCCTGAGGGTTTGCTGTCTGTCCTGAGGGTCCTGTCCTGATTCCTAATCTGAGGGTATCCTGTCCTGTCCTGGGTGTCCATTCTGCACCTGCTGTCCTTTGAGGGGTATCCTTCCTTGAGGGTTTCCTGTCCTTAACTGACCCGTGGCCAGGGTTTGGTTTTCACACCAGTCTAGGTAAATATTGCTCTAAAATTCTTTGAACTTGCACCTTTCTATTTTCTGTCTTTGCTTCAATAAAGAGACACCTTTGCACATGTTGATTTTTCCATGCTTTTTGCCGCAACTATTGAAACGTAAAGTCAATTGCATATTTTCTTAAACTTGTTCCTATGTTATCCTACCTTTTAGAAATCATATTTTGCATTGCAGTTTGTCATTTTCTGATATGGTCTAGAACGGCCTTACTTAACTTGTCTAAAGCACTTCTACCCTGAATGCATAGCGTTTCCTGTTGCATCTCATATTAGTATTTCCATGATTACCCTGACTTTATTTTTCTATAGTTATGTACTCTTCATTATTTTGATTATCGATTGTCTCATTCTTGTAAACTTAATGCTCAACGAAAACGAACTTTAGATAAAGCTTTTAAAACTTCCAGTTGTCCGTGGTCATTTTACAACAGTATTGAATGTCATTTTGAGTTGGTATTTTGCTGCCTTTCCCTTTACAGCTAGCTCCCTGATCCGTTGAGGTCATAGGTACCCGTGTCGGTGGATGGTAAGTCGGGTACGCTGAGTAATAACAGTAGGGAAATTCACACAAATTGGTAGCAGCCCCGTGAAGTCACCCTGTCAATGAATAGTGTGAATTGAAAGTATATGGGCCCGAAGCCGGAAACGGCGAAATTATTGGCTGGGTGACCTCGCGCGCTCTATCAGTTTTTCTGGCTAGCAGAGGATGGTTAGGGACTAGTTGAAGGTTAGGCAGGATTAGTTAGGCTAGCTAAGTCGGTAGCTGCTAGTATATTAATGCTGCTATAAGAGCGGCTGTTCCGAGGGACCCGATCACTCTCTTGTGAATACGCTGCTGAAATTCATGAATTGTTTTATTTTTGTTATTCTTGTTCTTATCTTGTTATATGTATTAATCCATGCGTTTGTAAACCGTATCGTTCATTGTTGTCCGAACTCCCCGGGGAATTGAAAAGGCAAGTGGTGAATAGAATCCATTGCCTTGAGGTCGCAGGATTAAGGAAGGTTAGGTGCAGGTTAGGATAACCGGGAAGCACTAACTAGGGTTTTTCTGAATACATGTGTGAATAAATGTCAGTAACGAGGTTCATTGGCAAAATTCCCATAGTGGCGTAACCTAGTAAGGGTCACATCGGAAGAGTAGCAGGTTCCTCGGAGCTTGGGTGAAAGCAGAGGGGTCCGCTGGGAAACCTTAGACTCGGATATATCCCGGAGAAGTGGATGAGTTTAGGGGAATAACAGGTTCACCGATGCTAGATTGAAGGGTAGGCGGAAGAGATCTACCTGCAGCGCGTGAAAAGTAAATGGAAGTAGTTTACTTGCAGTAACAGAAATCTTTCCTGTCTAGACACTTGAGCACTGTGGCGAATGTGTATTCGTTGTTAAATAACCAAGCACTAGCACTTTTAGAAAGAAAGAAAGTTTCCGTTACCTTGTGAAGGGAGGGAGTCAGCCGCGAAGCGTCTCTGACGTCACTCCGTGCCGCGCTGGGATTGGTAGAAACAGCGGGCGGGTAGCGGGGCTGGAATTGTAAAGGAGGGGTGAAGCGCCGAAGAGTGAGAACTGTCTCACGAAGGGGCCGCGCACCCATTGGTCAAAACTATTTGAACGCGTGCACCCCATTGGTCGCACGGAATTGCAAGGCGCGTTCTGATTGGAGGTGACATTGTAAACAGAGTTAAGCGTAGAAATCGTATGTGGCACTCGTATTGTCCAGAGACTAGACCCGATCCAAGAAGCCAAGGGTTTGAAAGGGATCAGTGGAAAGCCAATAGATGCGATATTATGTACGGGGCTAAGAGAAAGATGTCCCTTGTAAATAGGGTAAAGAATTATTTCAAAACGGACAAACCGATTAAATCCAGAGAGGGCGTTATTGTCCCGCCACCGAATACTCCCGCCTCGTTCATGATGTTTGACCGAGGGTACAATACCTGTGTGTGGTTGGAAAATTGGGTGAAGTACACAAAAGATGACGGAATATTGGCTTTTCCGTTAGACGGTACTTTCAATGGCAGGATTTTATTTAATTTAAGAACCCGAATGAATGAATTGCATCCCAGACCGAGACTAACGCAGTATGAGGCATTAGAAGAATGGGAGATTGAGGCTTTCGAAAGAGAGAAACCCCGAATGGACAAAGGTCTGACCAAGTGGTACCCAAGGCTGAAACAAGAGACCAGGGATAAAAAGATGAAACAGTGGAGACAGAGCATGATTGTTGAGGGTCTGTTTCCCATGATGCCAGCAGGTACCCCTTCTGCGGGAGAGAAAAAGACAGAAAGGAGTAAGCATTGGGGAGCGCTTGGAGAGTCAGACGATGAATTGTTAGATGACATCTTTACGAGAAGTCCGCCCCCTTATGATGAGGGAGCCCGACTTTCCAGTACAGGAGGGAATCCCCAGCGCCCATCTATTAAGGAGGAGGACAGATCCCTAAGTAGGGGGGGAGGTGGTCAAGTACTGCCCTATTTTGAGAATCCTGGACCCGCGGAGGTACGAGATATATATCCTAGAGTGCCCGTGAGCCCGGAGGAAAAATATTCCCGTGAAAGAGCATTTTTCCCCGGACCTCTTTATGAAAACGAAGAAAAGCCATTAAGTTCAGGAATGCCCTTTTTGCAGCCTCCATATGGGGAGGAGCGCAGGTCATTTGGCACAGGAACTTTGTTCCCAAAACCAAATTATGGTGGGGTACCAAGTGAAACGCATCCTACTGCCCCGAGTCTTACCCCTCACCTGACCCCACAGATGATACCTGACCGGACATTAGGAAGAGTACTAGATGAAAGGGAGCAAGAGGCCCTAGCTAGACAGAGGACAGAAATAATTCAGAAAATCTCCCAGTTAAATACCAGTCCTGAGGCTTTGACTATTCCGGTAACAATCGGACCTGTGGTTCCGTTGTATGGGAATAATCAAGGAAGTCCAAACCCTCCAGTTATGAACCCAATCATGGCCCCGCCGAGGCAAGAGCCCTTACTGATAGACGATCAGTCCAGTGAGTGCGAGTCCGAAGTTGTGTTTTTGGACCTGCCAAACAAACAGACCGGGAAGGGAGTGCAGAAGAGGCATAATCCTTTTAATACGAAAGAAATTAAATTAGAATCAACGTCAGGTACTAGGAGTGTTTCTTTGGTAACCCCGGAAGAAATTGAAAGTTGGAGTCGTGAATTAGAAAAACAGACTCCGCAAACGAAACCTTTAGACCTCTACAAGCTGAGGGTAGAAATAGAGGAATTAATGGCAGGAAATGTGGGATTAGACAGATTAAACACCTATTCTGAAGAAGAGTTGCTGTTTATGTGTAAAAGCCTTACCAGAAGTACCAGAGTGCTCCACGAAAAGCTGACAGACACTGCAGCTAGTATGGGGGTAGATATTTCCCGATCCAAGCCCTTGCAAAAGCCTTACAGAGCTGAATTCACAGACAAGGATATAGAGAACTTGAATGTGTCAGGGAAGAAGTTGCAGATTAAGGAGCTGCTAGCAATTTTGCAGAAATGGGGAGACGTGGAAAAATGGAAAAGCAGGTGGGCACGAAAGAAAGATGAGGCTCGATCCAGACAAACGACCCCTGAGTTCCCTTTGAGAGAAGTAGACAAGCCCGAAACATTATGCCCCATGCGTGAAGTACCAGGTGGGAGGTATGTGCACGTTCCATGGTCCAGACAGGATATTGTGTCCTTTACTAACGATTTCCCGAAATTACGCGAGAAGCCAGTTGACTGGTACCGGCAAGTGGAAAGGTTCGTAAAGGTGCAAAAATGCCTGTGGAAAGACCTGGATGGATTTTTCGATATTGTGGTCCCGGTAGATCTATGGACCGAGTGTAAAATAGCCATAGGCTGGCCTAGTGAGGAGTACCCGAGGGACTCTAGCACAGGGGAGCCGTCGATTGAATTGATGAAAAAATACGAACAAGTAATGCTGCATTTGAAAAATAAGGTGCCCGCAAAGGAAACAGATTGGACCAGGATAGATAGAACAACGCAGGAAAGAGACGAGACAGTGCACTCCTATTATGAAAGGCTGTTGCAGGTGTTTAAAACATACAGTGGTATAGATAACATCGAGATGAAGGATATGACGCATTTCATTTACAGGTTTGTAAATGGTTTAAGGCCTGAAATTTGTCAGTGGATAAAGGATAACAAAATTTGTTGGCACTCCAAAAAGATAGACGAGGTCCTGCGGTACGCAAAGTACTGCGAGGACGAGATGGCAGAAAAGAAAAAGGCACTCAAGGAAAAGGTCATGTGGGCTCAGGTGAAGCTCGCAGAACAGCAGGAAAAACAGTTGAGTAACATGGTCAAAAACACTCAGAACCAAGGTCCTGGGGGTGGGGGAGGAGGCAAGCCCCGGCCCAAAATGAGCAGGGAAGAGGCTATGAAGAAATTTCCCTGTCACCAGTGCGGAGAAATTGGACACTGGCGTAACGAGTGTCCTTATTTGCCTGACGATAACCCCAAAACACCTGATTTAATTCCACAGACGCAGAAAGAAAGACCAAGAAAGACTCAACCACAGGTAAAAACGGTTCAGGTGCCCCGAGCTCCTAAGCAAGTACATAAGGGAAAAGGAACAGAGGGTGATGAGATAGAAGTCTGGGAAAGCAATGAGAGCAGAAATGCAGCAACTTCGCAGTATCTGTTGAACGATACCTTCCTTTGTGATGACCAGTACTGACGGGGCCTGAGAGGGGAGGACGAGGAGTGCGTACTTGGCGCCTCCTTGCCGGTAGACCAGTCCGGACCATACATTGAAGGAAAGGTTGACGGAAATGATGTCACTTTTCTGTTGGACACTGGCGCTACCCGTTCTACTGTGAGAACAGTGGACGTTCCAAACCTACCCCTCTCGGGAGAAGCCATCCAAGTAGTGGGTGTATCTAATCAATTGATTAGTACTCCTGTTACCAAGCCCATGGAGATCTCAATTGGAAACTTTAAGGAAATGCATAGATTTGTCGTTTGCGACACTAGTCCAGTGAACTTACTGGGACGTGATTTGCTGTGCAAAATGAATTGTACCATCTTTTGCACACCAAAGGGTGTTGAAATTCAGACCCCAGATGAAGACGGCATTTATAAATTAATGTTAATCAGACCTGACTCAGAAATTAAACGAATGACCATGCAGGATTTGCCCAAAGAACTCCAAGAAGCAGTGAAGCCAGAGGTATGGGACTTTACTGGGAAAGATGTAGGGTTAATGAAAAACGTAGACCCCATACAGATAGCAATAAAGGACAATGCGGTATACCCCAATACTAAACCCTACAGAATGAATGCAGAAGTGAGAGCTGGTGTTACCCTGGAAATACAGAAATTGCTGGAAGGAAACATCATACAGGAAGTAATGAGTAGCCCATGCAACTCCCCGATTATGGGCATCAAGAAGCCTAGTGGCAAGTACAGAGTAGTGCAGGACCTACGAAAAGTCAACAAGATAGTGGTCCCCTGCTGCCCTATTGTCCCGAACCCAGCAGTGATTCTGTATCAGATTCCCTGGGATGCTGAGTGGTTCACTGTGATAGACCTGTGTCATGCATTCTTTTCCATTCCCTTGCATCCAGATAGCAAATTTCTTTTCTCATTTGCCTTCAATGGTCACGTGTATGTCTGGAACAGGGTCCCTCAAGGGTACACAGAGAGCCCCTCTATCTTTAATCAGATCTTGAAAAAATGTTTGGAAACTTTGGTCTTACCTGGGAACTCTGTCCTAGTGCAATACATAGACGACCTCTTGGTGGCGTCTAAAAGTCATAGGGATTGTGTGATTGACACCATTGCCCTACTGAATCACCTGAGTGAAAAGGGACATAAAGTGGCCCCTGACAAATTACAGTTTTGTGCAAAATCAGTGAAATATCTGGGGCACCAGATAGAGAAAGGGGTCAGGAAAGTAACATCAGAAAGAGTGAGAATAATTCAAAAGATGCAGTTACCCCGTACTCAGAAAGAGATCAGAATGTTCCTGGGAGTGATAGGATACTGCAGACAGTGGATTCTGGGATTTGCAGTCCTAGCTAGGCCCTTGATAAAAATGACCAAGAGAGGAACACCAGATATTGTAGAATGGGATGATGAAAGCTTAACAGCCTTCACCAAACTGCGAGATTGTCTGTGTACAGCCCCTGCATTAGGAATGCCAGACTATTCCAAAGAGTTTGCCCTATTCTGTGACACTCGCGATAATTGCGCGTTGTCAGTCCTGACACAAGATCATGGCACAACGAGAAGGCCTGTGGCATATTTCTCTGCCACCCTGGATCCAGTGGCTGCTGGATTACCAGGTTGTCTGAAAGCAGTAGCTGCTACCTGCGCAAGTTTAGAGCAGAGTGAGTCCATTGTCATGGGACATCCGGTAACTGTGTATGTCCCACATGGAGTGGTAATTTTACTGACCAGAACAAAGACTCAGTATCTCACCCCTAGTCGGCTGACTAAATACGAGAGGATTCTTGTGGGTGCTGAAAATGTAAACATTGTTAGGTGCAGTATTTTGAACCCTGCCACTCTACTCCCCGACCCAATGGATATGGAAGGTGGGGTGGATGATGAGCATGATTGCATTGATTTAACAGAATTCAATACCAAGCCACGTCCAGACATTAAAGAAACACCATTGCCTGTGCATGACAAGGAATTATTTGTGGATGGTTCATGTCTAAGACATGAACAAGGAGGCCTGAGTGCTGCCTATGCGGTAGTCTCCTTAACAAAAATTGAAGAAGCAGGTTATCTATTTGACATAAAGTCTGCACAAGTAGCCGAATTGATGGCTATGATAAAAGCTTGCAAAATTGGGAAAAACCTACGCATAACAGTGTATACTGACAGTCAGTACTGTTATGGGGTTGTGCATGACTTTGGCCAGTTATGGCTACAGAGGGAGTTCCTGACTTCATCAGGTACCCCTATTAGAAATGGAAAAGTTGTTCAAGACCTTTTAGAGGCAATCCAGTTACCAAAGGAACTGGCAGTGGTGAAGTGTGTTGCTCATAAGAAGAGTATGGACACTGTATCACTGGGAAATGATTTTGCTGATCGAGTGGCCCAATGGTGCGCCAGAGACCGGTATACCGTAAATCCAAAACGAGGGGGGCCAGGAACCAGCTGCCAACTTCAGGTGTTTGAAGAAGTGCCTACATGGGATGAAGTGAAAGAGTGGCAGCAGGCGGCACCTTGGCAAGAGAGAGAGAAGTGGAAGGAAGATGGGTGTAGACCAAGACGTGTGGATGGTGTCATCTTAGGTCCAACTGGTATGCCTGTGTTACCTAGACACTTACTTAGCACAATGGCGAGGTTGATACATGAAGGATCACACATTGGTAGGGATGCCATGATTCTAGTGTTCCAACAGACTTGGTACAGTAAAAAGTTCAGGAAAGTAGCAGAGTCCCTCTGCCAGAGGTGCCTGCCATGTCAAAGGATGAACGCAGGGAAGAAAACTGTGGTGGAACTGGGAAAAATTGGGAGGTCCGGGGGTCCCTTTGTGAGAATACAGGTTGATTTCATCACCATGCCCCGTTGTGAAGGGAAGCGATATGTCCTTGTCATGGTCTGTTTATTTTCAAAGTGGGTGGAAGCCTTCCCTACTCCCCAAAATGACGCAATGACAGTAGCTAAGTGTTTACTGAAGGAACTGATACCTAGGTTCGGGGTTCCAGTCACTATTGAATCAGATAGAGGCCGACATTTTCAGAATGAGGTGATCGACGAACTCTGTAAGGCCTTTGGAATCTCACAAAAGCTTCACTGTGCATACCGTCCAGAGGCTTCTGGAATAGTGGAACAAGTAAATGGAACTATCAAAAACAGACTAGCAAAACTGTGTGATGCAACTAAAATGACCTGGGTGAAGGCCCTGCCCCTGGTCCTGATGGGACTCAGAAGTGTTCCTGACCGCAAGACAGGCCTAAGTCCCCATGAAATCATTATGGGAAGAGTGATGAGACAAGCATGGGTGCCAGGAAGCAAACTGTTGAGTATTACTGATGATTTGGTGCTTGAATACTGCAAGAGATTGGGTGACCAAGTGCGTTCTATCTCTCGCCAGATCGGAGAAGACGCCATCCTCAATCCAACAACTCCCCTCCACAAACTGGTCCCGGGGGACTGGGTGAAGATAAAGAAACATACTCGGAAGAGCTGTCTGGAGCCAAGGTGGGGAGAGAAACGTCAGGTGATCCTGGTAACTACCACAGCAGTAAAGTGTGCAGGGGTTCCACGCTGGGTACACGCCAGCCACACCCAGAAGGTATTACCAGACGAGGAGCCTGAAGAAGAAAGGCGTCCAGCAGAGGACTCTGCAGGAGCCAGACCAGAAGTAGCTGACGACGTACAGCCCAGTACCAGTCGAGCTGCAGAATCAGCAGACGTTGGCCCAAGAATAGTTGAAAACGAACTACCAAGAGTCCAGCCTGCTGAAGGGGTCCAAGAAGCTGAGCCAGAAGTAGCTGAAGACGAGCTGCCGAGCATATGGCCAGAGGAGTGGATACCATTGATTGATCTCACTGAAGACCCCATTCGAACAAGTGAGCGACTTTGGGAAGGTAGAGAGTGGAATAGGGAGGAAAAGCAAGGCACAGGCGAAGAACCTCAGAATCCTGAGATTCACATCAAAACTGAGGAAGGAGAAGGTCAGACAGGGACAGAGCAAGTGAATGATACAGAGCAAGTGCCCGATACTGAACAAGTGATTGATACAGAACAAGTGAATAATACGGAGCAAGTGCTCGAGACTGAACAAGTGAAGGATACAGAACAAGTGATTGATACTCCTCCACTGACTCCTGATGTCGGGAAGGGACAGACTAGACATAGCGTAATAGTTCGAGCAGAAGAAAGTCCAGAGATCGAAGTGCTTGAACAGGATCAGATAGGATTAGAAGAACGTGTTCAGGAAACAGAAACAGAGACATTTGAAAAGCAAAAACAAAATTCTCCTGAACAAGGCCAGATTAGTAACCAGGCGGAAGAAATAGATGCTAGCCCTGGAAACCGTCAGATAGAAGAGGAAGAAACTGAAACAGAATTGCCACAAACTAAGGAGAACAAGAGGGCAAGAGAAGAAAACGAAGTCCAAGTACCAACTAAAAGACTTAAGAAAAGAAAGCACATTGAGCCTGGATACATAAAGAAATTGAGACTGAGAATAAAAACAGTAGAAGAAAAACGTGCAGAAGAAAGAAGAAGTGCTCGCATAGCGGAACAACCAGAAGATACCTCTAAAAGAAGGAGTGATCGAATAAAGAGACAAAACAAAAAGTACAAGTCTCCTGAATGGACGCTCGTTTTGGAGGAATTTGAAGATCTTGACCTAACTGACGAAAGCGACGGAGAACCCGTCCCTGAGTACTCTGCCGAAGAAGAAGACGAGCCACCGTGAATTTGCACAAAGTAAGCTACTGGTGTAAAGACACAAAGAGGGGTCGAGAAACTTCTTCTGAGCCAAAATGTCTGATTCAACCGTGAATGGTAGACCTAGTTGCAGTCGTTGCAAAACATGCTGCAAGGTATGTGTATGTAGTATAGTTATACTGATATTACTCTGGATAGGACTAACAGTTTTCATTCCTTTTGCGGTGAGCAAACATACTAATATTGTCCCTACTGAAATTGTAAATACTGACAGTGAGGAGCTGACAACACAGAGTGTAGCCAGACATGAGAGAGCACTGAGACAAACAAAACAAGACTTAGAAGCATCAGATGAGGGAGGACTACATTATCATGGAGTTAAGAACAGGACACACTTAAATGTTTTCGCAAATTTGTTAATACACTATGTAGAGACTATGGAAATTGAAGATTGCTATGTCTGCATGAAGCTACCTACTTCTGTAGCTGAAGGCGTGACATACCATCACTTGCCGCTGACATATGGAATCTCCTGTAGCATTTTAGCTAGTTTATTTTACAAAGGAGGACCGTTACAGTACTATTACTCTAACAATGACGTGATCTTTTCTGAGCTTCCTATACGTGGGAACTTGAATCCTGTACATACCAAAAGTGACGTAATACGATATATGGGAGACTACTTTCTGACTATTGGTGATATTGACATAGGTGACGCACACAGAGATAACTTGACTTGTTCTTTGCGTGAGCAGGAAAAAATGTTCCTGAACATGGCAGAGAAAAGGAGAATTAAAATACAAAAGAAAGCAAATGATGAAAGTCAGAAAAGACCAAGGTGGGCAGAGAACATGGAAGGCACCTCAAATGGTGGAGCGGGTCCTGCTCTGTTGCTGGATTTTGAAAAGAAAGGCAAGCTATGTCTTCACCGCGAGAAGACTAGCTATTATAATAACATTTTCATTGGTTCCAGTGAATGCGAACATAATTACAAGGTAATTGGAGGTTGGGGTTTCAAAAATGGGTCAGAGCCTGTGTTTCCTGGAATTTATTATATCTGTGGGGACAAGGCTTATTTCAAATTGCCGGATCACTGGTATGGAAGTTGCTATTTTGGCATTGTCTTCCCGAAAATATACCATGTGAATGGAGTTGCTGGAAGCAGTGAAAATACTAATGGCTTAGTGCGTAGTAAAAGAGAAAGTATAGGTGAAATAATGGGTAGTATTTTCAGTGCATTGATACCTGGAGTGGGAGTGGTTCTGAACACTCACAGAATTTGTAAATTGTCCACTATAGTGGATGCATTGTCTACTTTGACAGCTCATGGATTTCTGCTGGTCAATACTGAAATGGTTGCGATCAGATCAATGGTTTTGCAGAATCGACTTGCTCTTGATACCTTATTAGCAAAGGAGGGCGGAGTCTGCCGGATGTTGAAGGCGCAACATTGTTGCACTTATATTCCGGACAAAAGTGTGCAGCTCAAAAGATACATGAAAAACATTACTAATTTGGCAAAGGAACTCAAACCACTCGAGGTTGATAGTGCCTGGAAGAGACTGGTAGATGGTCTCTCAAATGTAGGTCATTGGTTTGCTAGCTTAGGTAAAAGCTTATTGTTTAAGATACTGATGCCAATTGGAATTATAGGTCTTATCCTATTTTTCATATTTGCCTGTTGCAAATGTCGCAAGCACACCGGAAAGCATCAAGTGAATGCCAGAGGAGTGAAACGAAGTGTGGATGAGCTTGAATTAGAGGAGATGAATAATCAGATATACAAAAGGGTGAAGAATTCTCACCCTACTAAAGATGAGAAAGAAAAGTTGAGCAAATTGTTGGAAGAGATAGAGATGTATAAGGTGTGAGAAGTTGGCATCTGGTTCCATTTATTTTTGTGATGATAGTAAATATCATCAAAGAGGGGATTGATGAAGCAAAGCTTCGCATTTGCGACGTGCTTTATTCATGAACCTCGTCTATGTGTAATCCAGTAATAAGTTGTACGTCTTACTAACGTTTATTCTGTGTTTAAACGAGGTTGCCCGACGCTTGCCTATGTGTTTTACTAAAATAATTAACTCGAGTCTTTAAAAATGGCCGCTGCTTGGGAGTAAGTGTCTGCGCATGCGTCAGTCACACTCACGTGTCCTGATGTGTTCGCGGGTTTGGAGGGAAATAGTTGCGCATGCGTAATACATAGCTTTGCCAGTAACGTGGTACTGCTCGTGCCACTGCTCTTGTGTACGTATACATGTAGCTAACATTTAGGTTGCATAAGTATATTTTCTTAATGATAAGTTGAAAGTACAAACCCTGTGATGTATTTGCATAATGTTATTTCTATGTATTAATTTGTTCTCGCTTACTTTTCATGTACCGCGGGGAATGGGGGTCTGACCGAACTGAGAGCCATCTTGGAGGGCCTTTCTGCGCATGCTCCTCCATCTGGGGAACTGACAACCTTGACTGGTGGAACTTGGCCAGCTGGCAGGGATGGGCAAGATGCTCCTGAGAACTGACCTGAAAACCCAGGAAAATGGAGCCATGTGTCCCTACTCTGCAACAATGTAAATTGTCATTGTATTTCCCTGCAGTTTCTCATGGGAACCCCAATCTTGCTAGGCGGTACCCAAAGATGCAAATTAGGCATCCAAATAGTGTGTTATGATTGGTGTGTTACCCAAATCCTACCTTAGGACCAATCCAAATTGAGGGATTCTGACACTTTGCAACATTGGGGGGTGGTACACCGTCCCCAAACTGTATATCTACCCTGGGTTCACCTAGGGAAATTGTCCGACTTGTCTGGTTTAGCTGACCTGTCACTGACCCATCGTACTCAATAGGTGACTGAAGATACAGAGGGCTGCGGAGCACTCTGTCCGAAATTGACCATAGACTAAGGTTCTACTGAACCTTAAAGTGCTGGCGAAGCACTTTGCTGGGAGTTCGCTGATCCAATCGGGGTCTTGATCGATAGCTGCAGAGAGGGTGGAACGCAGGCGTTGCTTCCAAACTGCGGGTGTGGTCCTGTCCTGAGCGGTCCTGTCCTGAGGGTTTGCTGTCTGTCCTGAGGGTCCTGTCCTGATTCCTAATCTGAGGGTATCCTGTCCTGTCCTGGGTGTCCATTCTGCACCTGCTGTCCTTTGAGGGGTATCCTTCCTTGAGGGTTTCCTGTCCTTAACTGACCCGTGGCCAGGGTTTGGTTTTCACACCAGTCTAGGTAAATATTGCTCTAAAATTCTTTGAACTTGCACCTTTCTATTTTCTGTCTTTGCTTCAATAAAGAGACACCTTTGCACATGTTGATTTTTCCATGCTTTTTGCCGCAACTATTGAAACGTAAAGTCAATTGCATATTTTCTTAAACTTGTTCCTATGTTATCCTACCTTTTAGAAATCATATTTTGCATTGCAGTTTGTCATTTTCTGATATGGTCTAGAACGGCCTTACTTAACTTGTCTAAAGCACTTCTACCCTGAATGCATAGCGTTTCCTGTTGCATCTCATATTAGTATTTCCATGATTACCCTGACTTTATTTTTCTATAGTTATGTACTCTTCATTATTTTGATTATCGATTGTCTCATTCTTGTAAACTTAATGCTCAACGAAAACGAACTTTAGATAAAGCTTTTAAAACTTCCAGTTGTCCGTGGTCATTTTACAACAGTATTGAATGTCATTTTGAGTTGGTATTTTGCTGCCTTTCCCTTTACAGCTAGCTCCCTGATCCGTTGAGGTCATAGGTACCCGTGTCGGTGGATGGTAAGTCGGGTACGCTGAGTAATAACAGTAGGGAAATTCACACAAATTGGTAGCAGCCCCGTGAAGTCACCCTGTCAATGAATAGTGTGAATTGAAAGTATATGGGCCCGAAGCCGGAAACGGCGAAATTATTGGCTGGGTGACCTCGCGCGCTCTATCAGTAGCTATCATCTTAATCTGCCAAACCACACCTTCCTCCTATGTGCGAACTGGTATATGTTTAACTAAAATCACCATAAGATTGAATTTGACAAAAATCCCCCTAACTAAAAGCCTGTCTCAAAGGGTTTTTTAGTACTGACTTTTGCTTAGCCGATTTAGTCACACACCACAGCTCTCTTTTTGGGCGTGTTGATGGTGGGTGAAATACCATGCAGTGGTTTTTAGTACAAACATTTGGTTAGCCAATTTATTGCGGCCTCAGACCACAACTTTACTGTAGCATGCATTGAAGGACAAACATTTCAATCTGCCATAACTTTCAAAGTGCACATAAACTTTGATAGGCAGTTTCTTTGTGAATAGGATTATTTCATTTCCAGGGGGGACTCAACAAATAACAAGGCAGGTGAGACAGTGTGTATTATGAACAAACTACACTGCCAGTGAATGGAGTACTCTGGGAAAGGCTGTGCATTCCAGTGAGGCAGGGAGCATTTCTATTAGAGACATGCTCCATGCTTTCTATTGAGGTGGCACAGACTGTTTAAAGTCGGCTGGTATTGTCTGCTAAGGTCAGGAGGCAAAGCCTGCCCATTGCAGATGGATGAAACTGTCTTTATATAAAGAGAAGTGTGCAGTCTCTGTTTTAAGTTGGTGCTTAATGTGTTAAAAAAAATAAGTGCTGGTGCCCGGGACAGGAGTCAACTGCTTTTCTGCTCATCTTTAAATTGCACAAACGGCGGCACTGTGTGGTAGCTGTCATAAGTGCAAGTTCCGGCTCAAGTTAAGACCTTTGGGCCCGATTCACAGAACTAACTTAAGACAAAATCCTGAAATTACTACCATTTGGTATTGAAAGAAGGCACTTACTCATTTTGGTATTCACAGAAGGCACTTACTCATTTCGGTATTAACAGAAGTTAGGAGTCCTAACTTTACTACTCCTAAACTGAGAAAAATCCTAACTCTAAGACTTTTGGTATTCACAGAAGGCATTTAGGAGTCCTAAAGTTAGAACTCCTAACTTCTGTGAATACCGAAATGAGTAAGTGCTTTCTGTGAATACCAAAACGAGTAAGTGCCTTCTGTGAATACCAAAATGGTAGTAAGTTTAGGATTTTGTCTTAAGTTAGTACTGTGAATAGGGCCATGTAGGTGGGGCAGTTTTTGTGAAGGACAAAGAGCACACCATCTGTACAACAGTGGTGCAGCCTGTGTAATAGGGACAGTCAGCCAAATCACTGCACTAAGGGCTACTGGCAGCCAGAGAGTCTGAATGCAGACATTGGGGCGAAGGAAGTGGTAGCTCCAGCTCTTTGAGCTTTCTTTGGGCTCCCTCAGTAGGTTTGCTGCTGTCTCATTTGATATCCAACCACCTGGCAGCCCCAAAGATCTCATGGTGTCTTGTACTGCTCTTCTATCTTTCGATCTCATCATGTCCCCTCTTCGCCCTCATTGAACGCTTCTACCCTTTACTGCAACTCCACTGCCTCTCACCTACTTCCTCATTTCAATCCTTACCACTAGACATAAATAGTAATAATAATGAGATGCATAAACCCACTGCATCTCTCTCCTCCCCCCCACTCCTCCAGCAATGCTTTGCTACTCCCTTTCCCCCCCTGGTAACCCTGTCCATTTCACTCCCTCGGGTCCAACAGTACCACTTCCTTTCCCCAACTTCCCTTTCTCTCAACCCCCCCCCACTCTGCCAGCTGCCCGTTCCCTCACTGCCTCCTCACCTATCTGACATGCCCTTCACAAATACCTCACCTCCTTTCCTCCCAAACCTCCTTCATTCCTATGACTCCACACAGCCCTCCCCTCTCCTTCTTCCCATCCGTTGTGTTCCGCACCCTTCTCTCCCTAAAATGATCCCTAATTCCTCTCCTTCTTGCAACACCAACAAAGGCAACTCTCCCTTAACCTCCGATTTGTTAACTCCCGCTCTCAACCTCCACCCTTCCCCGCGTTTGTACCTTACACCCCTACTCACCTCCTATCCCCCCACCTCCCCCTGCCTTCCACCACCAATTTCACCCCCACCTGTGTCCATCACTCCACCCAACCTTCCGTGCTCTGCATTACTCTCGCTGGAAAATAAACTAGGTTCCCTTATCACTCACATCTCACAACTTACAGATGCAATTTCACTGCTAAGCTCTAAGATTTCCACCTTTCTGTGCACCCCCTCTCCGTCCCAACTTCCTACGAGATGCACCTCGCCCCCTCACCTCAATTTAGCCAAGCTCAAGCAGTCGTCAGCAAACTCTGTTAATTCGCACAAGCCTTTGAACGCAGCCCTTCCTCAACCTGCATACCCTAGCAACCCTACTATCTACACTATTCCAACCATCTCCTCTGTTAGAACCAAGAAACCACCTAAACCTTCCCGAGCACCCCCACATAAACACAACATCCCGATCACCCTTCAGAGCCCAAGTGCCCCCGTCACCAAAACAGTCCTGACAGAGCTGCGCTGTCTGCTCCACAACTGCAGATCTGCAGTAAAACACAAACTTGAAATCTCAGATACCATCACCCACCACAATATTGACATGCTCTTCCTCAAAGAGACCTGGTTCAAAGATACCTCGCATGCTATGTTCGATCTCCTATTACCTACAGGCTATTCTATACTTAAGAATGACAGAACAGAAAACACGGGGGGAGGTGTTGCAGTCATCTTTAGAAACTCCCTTCAACTTAAGGCCTTTCCTATCAGCTCCTTCCTCACCTTTGAATGCCTTTCTTTTGAGTTACAAGTGCATCACCGTTCACCCCTTAGTTTCCATGGCATTTACCGTCCGCCTCGTAGCGGCCCTGCGTTTTTGGAGGAACTCACTGACTTCATCAGTGACCAATACTCGCAAAGTGACAATCAGACTTTCGTAGGTGATTTCAATCTACACTGGGGCTCACCGCAAGACTCTTCCGCAAACTCCCTGGCCACCTTCCTCTCTGATAACGATCTCATCCAACACTGCACAGAATCAACACACTCTAAGGGCTCAATCCTGGACCTTGTTATTTCTAAAGCAGGCATGCTTTCCATCTCTACCCCTATTCACGTAGACTGGTCTGACCACCTCCTCATCCCATTCTCTATTCAACTATCACACGCTATTACACTTGGCCAACCCAAGAGGGCTATCTCCTGGTTCCGTGATGTTAAAAATATTGATGTCGGTCCCCTCTGTGAATCAGCTTTGTTATCACTTCCAAGGCTAGACCCGAACCTAGATGTTGACGAACTCACCTCCCAATGTCTCACAGTTCTTGCAGATGAAATCAACAACGTCGCTCCACTCAAAAGCAAAAGGTTAAGGCCCACCCCCTCAGCACCTTGGTTCAACAAATCCCTCTATGAAGAAAGGAAGCAGCTAAGATTCCTGGAGAAACAATGGAGGCAAGTGCCCTCCACCGATAACTTGTCCACGCTCCGCTCCGCAAGATCCAAGTACCACAAACACATCTTCCTTGGGAAAGCGGCACACTTCAAAACCCTCCTTGACTCAGCCAAAAATAGACCCAAAAAACTATTCGATCTCATCAAGTGTCCTGACCGCTCTCCCCCTTCCTCCAAGTTGGAGGACTCTGCAAAGAGAGCAGCGGATTTCGCTTTATTCTTCGACGAAAAAGTGAAATCTCTTGTGGATCAGGTCGCTCATCCTACCCCTCCAGAGGAGTGCAAGTCCTTAGCCGTTTGGCATAACTTTGACCCCATTTCTGAAGATGCCCTTCTCAAGTGCATCCGCGAAACAAAGCCCTCCAACCATCATCTGGACCCCATCCCCAGTGCCATTGCCATTGACTTTTATACCCTTTCCGTCTCCTACTGGTCCACTCTGGTCAACCTCTCCCTCTATCAAGGCTCCCTTCCTGTCTCCTTCAAAACTGGGAAGGTCACCCCGCTTCTTGAAAAACCAACTGCTGATGCGTCTGACCTCAACAACTTCCGCCCCACCACTAACTTACCCTTTCTTGCGAAGGTTACAGAAAGATGTGTAGCAAAACAACTCTGTCGTCATATCAAGGACAATGATCTTCTTGACAATTTCCAGTCTGGCTTCATTCAAAACTGCAGCACTGAAACCGCCCTACTGCAAGTGGTTGATGACGCTCTGAGGATCCTCGACTCAGGGGGGTCCTGTCTTTTAATTCTCCTTGACCTTTCTGCAGCCTTTGACACTGTCAATCACAACACCCTCCTCAACATTCTTAAACAGAGAATGGGCATGGAGGGCACTGTGCATAAATGGTTCGCTTCCTTCCTCTCTGATCGATCACAAATGATCAAAATAGCGAACAGTCTTTCATCTCCTGTGGCAGTAGGTCAAGGTGTTCTTCAAGGCTCTATACTTGCACCCACTTTGTTCAACCTTTATTTAGAACCACTAGGAAATCTCCTAAGTAAATCCGGGATCCACTATCATCTCTACGCTGGCGATACTCATATCTACCTCAAGGTTGCCTCTACTCACGATCTCTCGATCCTAAGCTCTACTCTTGACACCATTCATAACTGGATGTTTACTCATCAACTGATTCTGAACCCCTCCAAAACCGAATTCCTCCTCTTCTCCTCTTCAATTTCTCCTCCCCCAGTGCAATCTTGGATGGATCAGCTGAATCTACTGAACACTAAACCCATCATTGTCGACAGCGCAAAATCCCTGGGTGTCATCCTCGACAAAAAACTCAATCTAACCCCCCACATCAATTCCATTGCAAAGTCTGCTCGTTACCATCTGCGCCTTCTTTGGGGAATCCGTCGCTTCTTCCCGGAGCAGGACCTTATAACCCTGGTGCAATCGCTGGTCCTCTCCAGACTGGACTACTGCAATTCTCTTCTTACTGGCCTCCCCAAATCCCACCTGTCCCCCCTTAAATCTGTTCTCCATTCAGCAGCTCGTTTCATTTATGGGGCCAAAAGAAGCGACCACATCACACTAATGTTATCCACCCTCCGCTGGCTTCCAATCGAGGCTAGAGACATCTATAAGACTGCTTGTATCACCCACAAAGCCTTGCACTCCTCCTCTCCGCGCTACTTGGCGAATAAACTGAAACTCTCTGGAGGCTCTAGACCTTCACGCAATGCGGAGAATCTACTGCTTGAACCTCCCACTTTCAAGAAGGAAAGAACGATGGCACAATCCTTTTCGGGCAATGCGGTGAGAATCTGGAACTCCCATCCACCGCAGCTCCGGACCACCACCTCCTCCCAGGCCTTCAAAACTGACCTCAAAGCTCTCCTCCTTCAAAGACACTTCCAAATGTAACTCATGCCCTCTCTATTATCCGAAGGAAGCCCTTCCATTATATATAAATCTACTTTACACGACTATGGAAGTGTTTTCCCAGTGTGTTCTTGTGGTCTGAGAGTCTGCCATTTTGTGCAGTACTATCTTTCTACCTGTGTTTGGTACTCATGTGTAACTTGCACCCGTCACTTTCTCTTGTAACACACTGTTTTCTACCTCCTACAATTGTTTACCTGCACAAGTGCCACCATTCCCTTCTTATTTGTTCTTGTGCTTGAGTGCCCTCCATATATTGCAGTATTATAGCTTTATGTTTACCTTGTATGCTTTTGTAACTTGCACACGTCACTTTTTCCTCCTGTAATGCACCGTTTGCTACCTCTTTTATTTTGTTGGTTCACGATTGTCACTTTTGTAATGCACCGTTTGCTACCTCTTGTATTTTGCTGGCTCACGATTGTCATTTTTGCTTCATTTAATGTAACGTTTGCCTTTTTATTTGGTTCACTTGTAATGTTCTCATGTACCAGTTCTGTTCCTATTGTGAAGCGCTCTGACACCTTCGGGTAAAGTCCGCGCTATATAAAAATGCACAAATAAATAAATAAATAAAAATAAAGCGCATAGCTACGTCAGCTGACGTGTCGCAGTGCTAGGGTAGCAGTCCTATAATGCAACATAGGAATATAAGTACCTTAATCTAAGTTAACCTGAAAAACCATGTTTTTAAATTCGTACAGAAAGCTGTTTCAGATTTTTCTTGCCTAAGGCAAAGGGTAAGGGAGTTCCACATCTTGACTGCCAAGCAGTTGAAGGTGCGGCCTCCAATACGGGCTCTTATAATGCTGTGGATGCATGCACGAGAAGCATCAGCTGATTTCAGATTTCTTTTAAGAAAGTAAGGTGTAATCAGATGGTAAAAATATTCAGGGCCTTTATGGTTGAGAATGTTGTGGCAATATCGCATGGCTTTGAAGGATACCCAATGCCTTAACATTGCTAGAGCTGAGACTGATGGCGTGCGTCTAGGCAGGTTTAATAGCAGCTGTGCTGCCATGTTCTGCACCCGCTGTAGTCTTCCTAATTGTTCCCATGACACTCTGAGATACAGGACATTACAGTTATCTTGTCTCAGCGTGAATAAAGGCTTGACCACTGTCTCCCTGGCTGCTTCTAGCTGAAAAACAATCATTTTTTCAAGGTATTTGAGATCCCAACACATTGCCCTGCAAGACTCATAATTTGATTACCAAAGAGAATTCAGAGTCAAACCAGATTCCTAGGTTTTTCACTTTCGGCTTAGGTATAGGTAACTTGCCCAGAGAATCAGGCCACCAGGCCGTTGACCAGATTGTCGGTTGTTTGCCAAGGATGAGGACCTCCGTCTTCCCAGTGTTAAGCTTCAAACAGCTTAGGCTCATCCATTCGACCACCTCTAACATGCAGGAATGGAGCATCCCTGCAGCATTGGAAGCACCTTCAGACTGAGTGATTATCAGCTGTGTATCGTCTGCGTACATGATGGAACAGTTGTGGTGCTCGATGATATCAAACAGGGGGTGAATATACAAGTTGAATAGTGACGGGCTCAGGGAAGAATCTTGAGGCACAACTTGCTGTAGTGGAAAGACCGTCGAGGAGTATGGTTTTTGTGACACCTGAAAGGACCGCTCTTGTAAGAAAGAGGCTTTCCACCAAATCCATAGTTATGCAGCAGTTTAAGATTGATTAACCGATCCCAACCAAGCGCTATCGCTCCTCTGGTAATATATATGTTTTAATGCCTGGGGCATTTATAGCATTCCAGAAATTAAGCTTTTTAGCATTCTACCAACAGCCTAAACATCTGTACTTTGGAGGAGACCCAAGAAAGACACTTTTTATAGTGTGAAAAGGCTGCTTTAATGAAGCAGGTGCACATTACACTTACATACAACCCTGGCACATGCCTGACAGGCTACATTGGTTGACATAAATGTACATCAATGTACAACAGTGCAGACGTTTGCCTCAACCCTAAATGGTCCTACCCTTTCAACAACTTTCACTTTGAACTTCTAACCGACATGGACATCAATGGAAACACTTTTTAACCAAACCTCAGCTTGACTTCATAACTACATCCCAGCTCCCCCTGTCCCCCATCCCCTCTCCCCACCGAGCTGATACTCCTACCACGTATTAGACCAACCATGAATGCATCCTCAATCTGAAATCTCACCATCAGTCAACCACCAAAACCCAGCCGCGACCCAGGCACGTAAGAGCGGTGGGGTGGTGGGCCTGGGTTGGGGGGAGGATTTGACAGACGACCATGAGGGAAAATTAGATAAATAATACATTTTCCCTTGTCGTTGTCTGTCGACATCCCCCCACCCGGCCCCACCACCTCACCGCCACTGGAAAACCCCTTACTTCTTGAAGGAGTTTTTCTGGATCAACCCCCCACCTGTTAAACTTATGCCTTCACTCCTCCACATTTTTCTTTGAATTAATTCTGTCCAAAGAATAGTAGTTCCTGCTCACAAGGCTTTTATCTCCTTCAAATCTCTCTTCATTTATTTCAACAATGCAAACCCCTTCAGCTGCACCAAATCATTCTCACCTAAATGGATGAGCAACTCATCAGAGCTTGCCCTACCCCTGAAAAAATCTGCTAACAAAGGCACTAACTCCCCCAGCACATACCCTTATACTCAATCAATTACTTTTTTTCTGGAATCATCAAATTCCAACGTTCTTGCAAACTGTCTCCTTTCCAATTATTTTGCTGTCCCCTTCACAAAGGAGTGGTTATAAAGCCATACTGAAATAATTTTTTGTTGTTGTCCTCTTTCACCTCTGATAACAGTGTCCACTCCAGCCGCCCGTACCACAGAACCAGAAATCAAGGTAGGGGAAAGAACCCACCTACGGGTAAGCATGCGCATAGAAGGGTACTGTCGCAAATGGGTAAGTCTCTCTCAAGCATAGTCAGGAAAACCAGCAGCTGCATGTAGAGGAGGGACCATCACAGCCTGGAGAGATTTTTATAGGTGTAATCATAGGGCAATCTGTCATAAAACGTTATGCTTCCCATCGATTGGCCCCTGTTCCTTCTCTCATCTTAGTAGGAAGCTCCAAAATGCCTTCTTTCTATCAGATGCTCTCCTCCTTATATCAACCTTAGATGTATAAAGTAGGGAATCTAACCACTCCGAATGTTGAGGAGGGGTTTCACCTAACCACTAATGGCATATTTCCCTTCTTGCTAAATTTATGGCATCAAACAAAATGTATCTGTTTGAGCCTGTAATAGTATCTGTTACTCCAAAAATAATCGACGGGAGGCTTACCTTAAGTTGCAGCCTCAGTATACCTGAGGTGGTTTTACCCACTTCCTCCCAAAACTCGAGAATAGCCGGAAATTGCTGGAACATATGAATATCCAAAGCTTTCCTTAATCCGCATTTCAAACATTTGGCGGGTCCCCCTTTTGCCATTTTTGACAACCTTTTCGGAGTTATGTAGGCCCTATGGAATGAAAAAAGATGGTTTCTTCTTAACCAGACAGGCTTAACAATTAAGAATAAAGTGCTCACTGACACTTGCCAGATATGCTACCACTGCTCCTCCGGCAAACAGTCTCCCCATAGAACTTCTGCCAAAGTAAAATCTCCATCTATGGCCTCGTGGATTGCCCAGTACCACAAAGATATTTCCTTACTGCCAGGAGGTATCCCCACCAGCTGCTCATCCAATTAATTACCGTTGCTAAGCGGGGACCTCTGACTGTGCGCCCAACTTCTCAATTGGATATATTTAAATTTCGAGATTTTTCCCTCCAGGTTCATTCTTGGCTTTGCCCATGATCTAAGATTCCCGTACTGGGCAAGATCTCCCCAGCAACATATTCCTGCTCTTCTATTGGAATGGCTCATTTGTCTTTTCGGCAGCCTGGAGTTCTTGGAGATTCCCATATAGGAGCCAAGTTTGAATAATAGCCTAAATCTATCAGCCGTCTAATGCTGGTCCATGTTGTAGCACTTTGAGTCTAATCTTTTTGAAATATTTTGGGTCCCCAAACTTGAATAGGAAACTATCTGTGTCTAAGTCAGCCCCCTTCATCATGGCGAAGAACATGGGTCCCAGATCGGAGCAGTAAGGAGATTTTAACAGCATTCTAGAGTGCGTCAGCTGGAAGGCTCATGCATAGTATTGGAAATCTGGGAGAGCTAGACCCCCTTTCCCCTTTTGCACCACAACGTCTTCCAAGAGATTAATATGCCCTTATAATCCTAGCTTTATAGGTGGTTGATGGCCTGCTGGAGTTTGTTGATCATTGACTTTCCAAAGTGCAAAGGGATTGAGTTAAATAAAAAGGTGATTTTTGGCAAAATCATAATTTTTACCGAATTCACCCTCCCAAAGATTGACAAAGGGAGATATACCCAGCTCTTCGTTAGCCACGTATATTCTCTTACAACGTTATTCAGGTTTACTTCTGGAATTTTTTTCCAAATCCTGTACAATCTTCAACCCCAAGTATCTCATTTCTTTTTTAATCCAAGCATTTCCCTCTTCTAGATTCCATTTCATCATCTCTGTTTTCTCGGCGTTCACTTCGTACCCTGACACCTTACCGAACTCCAAAGTGCACTGGAATATAACTGGCAAGGGAGCAGAGAGGTCCGAAGTATAAACCATTAAATCATCTGCGTAGAGTGCTACCTTTTTATCCCACCCCTCATATCCAAAGCATGGAATGTTCGCAGCAGCGTTAAGTTTTTGTGCTAAAGGCTCTATATAGAGGGTGAAGAGGAGAGGAGACAAAAGGGCAACCCTGTCTAGTGCCTCTGATTATTTTAAAAGGCTCAGTCAGATTTCCATTTACTAGTAATCTTGCTGATGGATCCTGATATATTAGCTGGATAACTCTATGGAATTTCTTCCCCAGATTATACATTTTTACAAAATAACCGCCAGGTATGCCCAGTTTACTCGATTGAAAGATTTGGTAGCATCTAAGGTCACAACTGCTAAAAGGAGTGAATAAGTGGAGGTCAGATCGATTGCACCTATGAGGCCATATGTAAGTTCATGTAAATCTCTGCCCTTAACAAAACCCTTCTGATCGCTATGCATCATTAGTCCTGCTACTGTACTTAATCTGTCTGCTAAGATTTTTCCAAAAAAATCTTATAGTCTGCATTGAGCTGAGATATTGGCCTATAAGACTTACAGTTAGCGGGGTTTTCCCCTGGTTTTAATATCAATGTGATTATTGCCTCACCCCAGGACATGGGCAGTTGTGAAGCATTATTCAAAATCTCATTGAACATCAGAGTCATGAAAGGGATTAGTACCTCTCCCAAGTTTTAATATAACTCTATTGGTATCCTGTCCAGCCCTGCACCATTTCCCCTTTGCTTGACTTTCTTAACCTCTTCCTGAGTAATTTCCTGATCTAGAAGGTTCTGCTGATTTGTGTCTAGTGATTTAATTATTCACTGAACCACTTAATCCTCAGAGATTGCTCTCTTCTATAAATAATTTCTGAGAATACTCATAGAAGGCTCCCTCTATTTCTAATTCAGTGATTAGTTACGCCTCATTTTGTGTGCCCTCTATTTCTTTTTTCAAATGTCTGTTTTTATCCACTTTTACCTTCCAAGCCAGCAGTTTCCCAGCTCCTTCCCCATATTCGAAATGGGTCAGCCTACTAGCCTCGCCTCGCTTTGTATTCCGAGTCTGCAAGATCGTACCTAGTTGTTCTTTCAGGCTGCGTAACTTTCCCTCATCCATAAGTCTGATCTCATCACCCCGATTGCCAATAATACCTACCTCTAAAATCTTTATTTTAGAGACCGGTATATCGTAAATCACAGCAGTAAAGTGTGCAGGGGTTCCACGCTGGGTACACGCCAGCCACACCCAGAAGGTATTACCAGACGAGGAGCCTGAAGAAGAAGGGCGTCCAGCAGAGGACTCTGCAGGAGCCAGACCAGAAGTAGCTGACGACGTACAGCCCAGTACCAGTCGAGCTGCAGAATCAGCAGACGTTGGCCCAAGAATAGTTGAAAACGAACTACCAAGAGTCCAGCCTGCTGAAGGGGTCCAAGAAGCTGAGCCAGAAGTAGCTGAAGACGAGCTGCCGAGCATATGGCCAGAGGAGTGGATACCATTGATTGATCTCACTGAAGACCCCATTCGAACAAGTGAGCGACTTTGGGAAGGTAGAGAGTGGAATAGGGAGGAAAAGCAAGGCACAGGCGAAGAACCTCAGAATCCTGAGATTCACATCAAAACTGAGGAAGGAGAAGGTCAGACAGGGACAGAGCAAGTGAATGATACAGAGCAAGTGCCCGATACTGAACAAGTGATTGATACAGAACAAGTGAATAATACGGAGCAAGTGCTCGAGACTGAACAAGTGAAGGATACAGAACAAGTGATTGATACTCCTCCACTGACTCCTGATGTCGGGAAGGGACAGACTAGACATAGCGTAATAGTTCGAGCAGAAGAAAGTCCAGAGATCGAAGTGCTTGAACAGGATCAGATAGGATTAGAAGAACGTGTTCAGGAAACAGAAACAGAGACATTTGAAAAGCAAAAACAAAATTCTCCTGAACAAGGCCAGATTAGTAACCAGGCGGAAGAAATAGATGCTAGCCCTGGAAACCGTCAGATAGAAGAGGAAGAAACTGAAACAGAATTGCCACAAACTAAGGAGAACAAGAGGGCAAGAGAAGAAAACGAAGTCCAAGTACCAACTAAAAGACTTAAGAAAAGAAAGCACATTGAGCCTGGATACATAAAGAAATTGAGACTGAGAATAAAAACAGTAGAAGAAAAACGTGCAGAAGAAAGAAGAAGTGCTCGCATAGCGGAACAACCAGAAGATACCTCTAAAAGAAGGAGTGATCGAATAAAGAGACAAAACAAAAAGTACAAGTCTCCTGAATGGACGCTCGTTTTGGAGGAATTTGAAGATCTTGATCTAACTGACGAAAGCGACGGAGAACCCGTCCCTGAGTACTCTGCCGAAGAAGAAGACGAGCCACCGTGAATTTGCACAAAGTAAGCTACTGGTGTAAAGACACAAAGAGGGGTCGAGAAACTTCTTCTGAGCCAAAATGTCTGATTCAACCGTGAATGGTAGACCTAGTTGCAGTCGTTGCAAAACATGCTGCAAGGTATGTGTATGTAGTATAGTTATACTGATATTACTCTGGATAGGACTAACAGTTTTCATTCCTTTTGCGGTGAGCAAACATACTAATATTGTCCCTACTGAAATTGTAAATACTGACAGTGAGGAGCTGACAACACAGAGTGTAGCCTGACATGAGAGAGCACTGAGACAAACAAAACAAGACTTAGAAGCATCAGATGAGGGAGGACTACATTATCATGGAGTTAAGAACAGGACACACTTAAATGTTTTCGCAAATTTGTTAATACACTATGTAGAGACTATGGAAATTGAAGATTGCTATGTCTGCATGAAGCTACCTACTTCTGTAGCTGAAGGCGTGACATACCATCACTTGCCGCTGACATATGGAATCTCCTGTAGCATTTTAGCTAGTTTATTTTACAAAGGAGGACCGTTACAGTACTATTACTCTAACAATGACGTGATCTTTTCTGAGCTTCCTATACGTGGGAACTTGAATCCTGTACATACCAAAAGTGACGTAATACGATATATGGGAGACTACTTTCTGACTATTGGTGATATTGACATAGGTGACGCACACAGAGATAACTTGACTTGTTCTTTGCGTGAGCAGGAAAAAATGTTCCTGAACATGGCAGAGAAAAGGAGAATTAAAATACAAAAGAAAGCAAATGATGAAAGTCAGAAAAGACCAAGGTGGGCAGAGAACATGGAAGGCACCTCAAATGGTGGAGCGGGTCCTGCTCTGTTGCTGGATTTTGAAAAGAAAGGCAAGCTATGTCTTCACCGCGAGAAGACTAGCTATTATAATAACATTTTCATTGGTTCCAGTGAATGCGAACATAATTACAAGGTAATTGGAGGTTGGGGTTTCAAAAATGGGTCAGAGCCTGTGTTTCCTGGAATTTATTATATCTGTGGGGACAAGGCTTATTTCAAATTGCCGGATCACTGGTATGGAAGTTGCTATTTTGGCATTGTCTTCCCGAAAATATACCATGTGAATGGAGTTGCTGGAAGCAGTGAAAATACTAATGGCTTAGTGCGTAGTAAAAGAGAAAGTATAGGTGAAATAATGGGTAGTATTTTCAGTGCATTGATACCTGGAGTGGGAGTGGTTCTGAACACTCACAGAATTTGTAAATTGTCCACTATAGTGGATGCATTGTCTACTTTGACAGCTCATGGATTTCTGCTGGTCAATACTGAAATGGTTGCGATCAGACCAATGGTTTTGCAGAATCGACTTGCTCTTGATACCTTATTAGCAAAGGAGGGCGGAGTCTGCCGGATGTTGAAGGCGCAACATTGTTGCACTTATATTCCGGACAAAAGTGTGCAGCTCAAAAGATACGTGAAAAACATTACTAATTTGGCAAAGGAACTCAAACCACTCGAGGTTGATAGTGCCTGGAAGAGACTGGTAGATGGTCTCACAAATGTAGGTCATTGGTTTGCTAGCTTAGGTAAAAGCTTATTGTTTAAGATACTGATGCCAATTGGAATTATAGGTCTTATCCTATTTTTCATATTTGCCTGTTGCAAATGTCGCAAGCACACCGGAAAGCATCAAGTGAATGCCAGAGGAGTGAAACGAAGTGTGGATGAGCTTGAATTAGAGGAGATGAATAATCAGATATACAAAAGGGTGAAGAATTCTCACCCTACTAAAGATGAGAAAGAAAAGTTGAGCAAATTGTTGGAAGAGATAGAGATGTATAAGGTGTGAGAAGTTGGCATCTGGTTCCATTTATTTTTGTTATGATAGTAAATATCATCAAAGAGGGGATTGATGAAGCAAAGCTTCGCATTTGCGACGTGCTTTATTCATGAACCTCGTCTATGTGTAATCCAGTAATAAGTTGTACGTCTTACTAACGTTTATTCTGTGTTTAAACGAGGTTGCCCGACGCTTGCCTATGTGTTTTACTAAAATAATTAACTCGAGTCTTTAAAAATGGCCGCTGCTTGGGAGTAAGTGTCTGCGCATGCGTCAGTCACACTCATGTGTCCTGATGTGTTCGCGGGTTTGGAGGGAAATAGTTGCGCATGCGTAATACATAGCTTTGCCAGTAACGTGGTACTGCTCGTGCCACTGCTCTTGTGTACGTATACATGTAGCTAACATTTAGGTTGCATAAGTATATTTTCTTAATGATAAGTTGAAAGTACAAACCCTGTGATGTGTTTGCATAATGTTATTTCTATGTATTAATTTGTTCTCGCTTACTTTTCATGTACCGCGGGGAATGGGGGTCTGACCGAACTGAGAGCCATCTTGGAGGGCCTTTCTGCGCATGCTCCTCCATCTGGGGAACTGACAACCTTGACTGGTGGAACTTGGCCAGCTGGCAGGGATGGGCAAGATGCTCCTGAGAACTGACCTGAAAACCCAGGAAAATGGAGCCATGTGTCCCTACTCTGCAACAATGTAAATTGTCATTGTATTTCCCTGCAGTTTCTCATGGGAACCCCAATCTTGCTAGGCGGTACCCAAAGATGCAAATTAGGCATCCAAATAGTGTGTTATGATTGGTGTGTTACCCAAATCCTACCTTAGGACCAATCCAAATTGAGGGATTCTGACACTTTGCAACATTGGGGGGTGGTACACCGTCCCCAAACTGTATATCTACCCTGGGTTCACCTAGGGAAATTGTCCGACTTGTCTGGTTTAGCTGACCTGTCACTGACCCATCGTACTCAATAGGTGACTGAAGATACAGAGGGCTGCGGAGCACTCTGTCCGAAATTGACCATAGACTAAGGTTCTACTGAACCTTAAAGTGCTGGCGAAGCACTTTGCTGGGAGTTCGCTGATCCAATCGGGGTCTTGATCGATAGCTGCAGAGAGGGTGGAGCGCAGGCGTTGCTTCCAAACTGCGGGTGTGGTCCTGTCCTGAGCGGTCCTGTCCTGAGGGTTTGCTGTCTGTCCTGAGGGTCCTGTCCTGTTTCCTAATCTGAGGGTATCCTGTCCTGTCCTGGGTGTCCATTCTGCACCTGCTGTACTTTGAGGGGTATCCTTCCTTGAGGGTTTCCTGTCCTTAACTGACCCGTGGCCAGGGTTTGGTTTTCACACCAGTCTAGGTAAATATTGCTCTAAAATTCTTTGAACTTGCACCTTTCTATTTTCTGTCTTTGCTTCAATAAAGAGACACCTTTGCACATGTTGATTTTTCCATGCTTTTTGCCGCAACTATTGAAACGTAAAGTCAATTGCATATTTTCTTAAACTTGTTCCTATGTTATCCTACCTTTTAGAAATCATATTTTGCATTGCAGTTTGTCATTTTCTGATATGGTCTAGAACGGCCTTACTTAACTTGTCTAAAGCACTTCTACCCTGAATGCATAGCGTTTCCTGTTGCATCTCATATTAGTATTTCCATGATTACCCTGACTTTATTTTTCTATAGTTATGTACTCTTCATTATTTTGATTATCGATTGTCTCATTCTTGTAAACTTAATGCTCAACGAAAACGAACTTTAGATAAAGCTTTTAAAACTTCCAGTTGTCCGTGGTAATTTTACAACAGTATTGAATGTCATTTTGAGTTGGTATTTTGCTGCCTTTCCCTTTACAGCTAGCTCCCTGATCCGTTGAGGTCATAGGTACCCGTGTCGGTGGATGGTAAGTCGGGTACGCTGAGTAATAACAGTAGGGAAATTCACACAAATTGGTAGCAGCCCCGTGAAGTCACCCTGTCAATGAATAGTGTGAATTGAAAGTATATGGGCCCGAAGCCGGAAACGGCGAAATTATTGGCTGGGTGACCTCGCGCGCTCTATCAGTAGCTATCATCTTAATCTGCCAAACCACACCTTCCTCCTATGTGCGAACTGGTATATGTTTAACAAAAATCACCATAAGATTGAATTTGACAAAAATCCCCCTAACTAAAAGCCTGTCTCAAAGGGTTTTTTAGTACTGACTTTTGCTTAGCCGATTTAGTCACACACCACAGCTCTCTTTTTGGGCGTGTTGATGGTGGGTGAAATACCATGCAGTGGTTTTTAGTACAAACATTTGGTTAGCCAATTTATTGCGGCCTCAGACCACAACTTTACTGTAGCATGCATTGAAGGACAAACATTTCAATCTGCCATAACTTTCAAAGTGCACATAAACTTTGATAGGCAGTTTCTTTGTGAATAGGATTATTTCATTTCCAGGGGGGACTCAACAAATAACAAGGCAGGTGAGACAGTGTGTATTATGAACAAACTACACTGCCAGTGAATGGAGTACTCTGGGAAAGGCTGTGCATTCCAGTGAGGCAGGGAGCATTTCTATTAGAGACATGCTCCATGCTTTCTATTGAGGTGGCACAGACTGTTTAAAGTCGGCTGGTATTGTCTGCTAAGGTCAGGAGGCAAAGCCTGCCCATTGCAGATGGATGAAACTGTCTTTATATAAAGAGAAGTGTGCAGTCTCTGTTTTAAGTTGGTGCTTAATGTGTTAAAAAAAATAAGTGCTGGTGCCCGGGACAGGAGTCAACTGCTTTTCTGCTCATCTTTAAATTGCACAAACGGCGGCACTGTGTGGTAGCTGTCATAAGTGCAAGTTCCGGCTCAAGTTAAGACCTTTGGGCCCGATTCACAGAACTAACTTAAGACAAAATCCTGAAATTACTACCATTTGGTATTGAAAGAAGGCACTTACTCATTTTGGTATTCACAGAAGGCACTTACTCATTTCGGTATTAACAGAAGTTAGGAGTCCTAACTTTACTACTCCTAAACTGAGAAAAATCCTAACTCTAAGACTTTTGGTATTCACAGAAGGCATTTAGGAGTCCTAAAGTTAGAACTCCTAACTTCTGTGAATACCGAAATGAGTAAGTGCTTTCTGTGAATACCAAAACGAGTAAGTGCCTTCTGTGAATACCAAAATGGTAGTAAGTTTAGGATTTTGTCTTAAGTTAGTACTGTGAATAGGGCCATGTAGGTGGGGCAGTTTTTGTGAAGGACAAAGAGCACACCATCTGTACAACAGTGGTGCAGCCTGTGTAATAGGGACAGTCAGCCAAATCACTGCACTAAGGGCTACTGGCAGCCAGAGAGTCTGAATGCAGACATTGGGGCGAAGGAAGTGGTAGCTCCAGCTCTTTGAGCTTTCTTTGGGCTCCCTCAGTAGGTTTGCTGCTGTCTCATTTGATATCCAACCACCTGGCAGCCCCAAAGATCTCATGGTGTCTTGTACTGCTCTTCTATCTTTCGATCTCATCATGTCCCCTCTTCGCCCTCATTGAACGCTTCTACCCTTTACTGCAACTCCACTGCCTCTCACCTACTTCCTCATTTCAATCCTTACCACTAGACATAAATAGTAATAATAATGAGATGCATAAACCCACTGCATCTCTCTCCTCCCCCCCACTCCTCCAGCAATGCTTTGCTACTCCCTTTCCCCCCCTGGTAACCCTGTCCATTTCACTCCCTCGGGTCCAACAGTACCACTTCCTTTCCCCAACTTCCCTTTCTCTCAACCCCCCCCACTCTGCCAGCTGCCCGTTCCCTCACTGCCTCCTCGCCTATCTGACATGCCCTTCACAAATACCTCACCTCCTTTCCTCCCAAACCTCCTTCATTCCTATGACTCCACACAGCCCTCCCCTCTCCTTCTTCCCATCCGTTGTGTTCCGCACCCTTCTCCCCCTAAAATGATCCCTAATTCCTCTCCTTCTTGCAACACCAACAAAGGCAACTCTCCCTTAACCTCCGATTTGTTAACTCCCGCTCTCAACCTCCACCCTTCCCCGCGTTTGTACCTTACACCCCTACTCACCTCCTATCCCCCCACCTCTCCCTGCCTTCCACCACCAATTTCACCCCCACCTGTGTCCATCGCTCCACCCAACCTTCCGTGCTCTGCATTACTCTCGCTGGAAAATAAACTAGGTTCCCTTATCACTCACATCTCACAACTTACAGATGCAATTTCACTGCTAAGCTCTAAGATTTCCACCTTTCTGTGCACCCCCTCTCCGTCCCAACTTCCTACGAGATGCACCTCGCCCCCTCACCTCAATTTAGCCAAGCTCAAGCAGTCGTCAGCAAACTCTGTTAATTCGCACAAGCCTTTGAACGCAGCCCTTCCTCAACCTGCATACCCTAGCAACCCTACTATCTACACTATTCCAACCATCTCCTCTGTTAGAACCAAGAAACCACCTAAACCTTCCCGAGCACCCCCACATAAACACAACATCCCGATCACCCTTCAGAGCCCAAGTGCCCCCGTCACCAAAACAGTCCTGACAGAGCTGCGCTGTCTGCTCCACAACTGCAGATGTGCAGTAAAACACAAACTTGAAATCTCAGATACCATCACCCACCACAATATTGACATGCTCTTCCTCAAAGAGACCTGGTTCAAAGATACCTCGCATGCTATGTTCGATCTCCTATTACCTACAGGCTATTCTATACTTAAGAATGACAGAACAGAAAACACGGGGGGAGGTGTTGCAGTCATCTTTAGAAACTCCCTTCAACTTAAGGCCTTTCCTATCAGCTCCTTCCTCACCTTTGAATGCCTTTCTTTTGAGTTACAAGTGCATCACCGTTCACCCCTTAGTTTCCATGTCATTTACCGTCCGCCTCGTAGCGGCCCTGCGTTTTTGGAGGAACTCACTGACTTCATCAGTGACCAATACTCGCAAAGTGACAATCAGACTTTCGTAGGTGATTTCAATCTACACTGGGGCTCACCGCAAGACTCTTCCGCAAACTCCCTGGCCACCTTCCTCTCTGATAACGATCTCATCCAACACTGCACAGAATCAACACACTCTAAGGGCTCAATCCTGGACCTTGTTATTTCTAAAGCAGGCATGCTTTCCATCTCTACCCCTATTCACGTAGACTGGTCTGACCACCTCCTCATCCCATTCTCTATTCAACTATCACACGCTATTACACTTGGCCAACCCAAGAGGGCTATCTCCTGGTTCCATGATGTTAAAAATATTGATGTCGGTCCCCTCTGTGAATCAGCTTTGTTATCACTTCCAAGGCTAGACCCGAACCTAGATGTTGACGATCTCACCTCCCAATGTCTCACAGTTCTTGCAGATGAAATCAACAACGTCGCTCCACTCAAAAGCAAAAGGTTAAGGCCCACCCCCTCAGCACCTTGGTTCAACAAATCCCTCTATGAAGAAAGGAAGCAGCTAAGATTCCTGGAGAAACAATGGAGGCAAGTGCCCTCCACCGATAACTTGTCCACGCTCCGCTCCGCAAGATCCAAGTACCACAAACACATCTTCCTTGGGAAAGCGGCACACTTCAAAACCCTCCTTGACTCAGCCAAAAATAGACCCAAAAAACTATTCGATCTCATCAAGTGTCCTGACCGCTCTCCCCCTTCCTCCAAGTTGGAGGACTCTGCAAAGAGAGCAGCGGATTTCGCTTTATTCTTCGACGAAAAAGTGAAATCTCTTGTCGATCAGGTCGCTCATCCTACCCCTCCAGAGGAGTGCAAGTCCTTAGCCGTTTGGCATAACTTTGACCCCATTTCTGAAGATGCCCTTCTCAAGTGCATCCGCGAAACAAAGCCCTCCAACCATCATCTGGACCCCATCCCCAGTGCCATTGCCATTGACTTTTATACCCTTTCCGTCTCCTACTGGTCCACTCTGGTCAACCTCTCCCTCTATCAAGGCTCCCTTCCTGTCTCCTTCAAAACTGGGCAGGTCACCCCGCTTCTTGAAAAACCAACTGCTGATGCGTCTGACCTCAACAACTTCCGCCCCATCACTAACTTACCCTTTCTTGCGAAGGTTACAGAAAGATGTGTAGCAAAACAACTCTGTCGTCATAACAAGGACAATGATCTTCTTGACAATTTCCAGTCTGGCTTCATTCAAAACTGCAGCACTGAAACCGCCCTACTGCAAGTGGTTGATGACGCTCTGAGGATCCTCGACTCAGGGGGGTCCTGTCTTTTAATTCTCCTTGACCTTTCTGCAGCCTTTGACACTGTCAATCACAACACCCTCCTCAACATTCTTAAACAGAGAATGGGCATGGAGGGCACTGTGCATAAATGGTTTGCTTCCTTCCTCTCTGATAGATCACAAATGATCAAAATAGCGAACAGTCTTTCATCTCCTGTGGCAGTAGGTCAAGGTGTTCCTCAAGGCTCTATACTTGCACCCACTTTGTTCAACCTTTATTTAGAACCACTAGGAAATCTCCCAAGTAAATCCGGGATCCACTATCATCTCTACGCTGGCGATACTCAAATCTACCTCAAGGTTGCCTCTACTCACGATCTCTTGATCCTAAGCTCTACTCTTGACACCATTCATAACTGGATGTTTACTCATCAACTGATTCTGAACCCCTCCAAAACCGAATTCCTCCTATTCTCCTCTTCAATTTCTCCTCCCCCAGTGCAATCTTGGATGGATCAGCTGAATCTACTGAACACTAAACCCATCATTGTCGACAGCGCAAAATCCCTGGGTGTCATCCTCGACAAAAAACTCAATCTAACCCCCCCACATCAATTCCATTGCAAAGTCTGCTCGTTACCATCTGCGCCTTCTTTGGGGAATCCGTCGCTTCTTCCCGGAGCAGGACCTTATAACCCTGGTGCAATCGCTGGTCCTCTCCAGACTGGACTACTGCAATTCTCTTCTTACTGGCCTCCCCAAATCCCACCTGTCCCCCCTTAAATCTGTTCTCCATTCAGCAGCTTGTTTCATTTATGGGGCCAAAAGAAGCGACCACATCACACTAATGTTATCCACCCTCCGCTGGCTTCCAATCGAGGCTAGAGCCATCTATAAGACTGCTTGTATCACCCACAAAGCCTTGCACTCCTCCTCTCAGCGCTACCTGGCGAATAAACTGAAACTCTCTGGAGGCTCTAGACCTTCACGCAATGCGGAGAATCTACTGCTTGAACCTCCCACTTTCAAGAAGGAAAGAACGATGGCACAATCCTTTTCGGGCAATGCGGTGAGAATCTGGAACTCCCTTCCACCGCAGCTCCGGACCACCACCTCCTCCCAGGCCTTCAAAACTGACCTCAAAGCTCTCCTCCTTCAAAGACACTTCCAAATGTAACTCATGCCCTCTCTATTATCCGAAGGAAGCCCTTCCATTATATATAAATCTACTTTACACGACTATGGAAGTGTTTTCCCAGTGTGTTCTTGTGGTCTGAGAGTCTGCCATTTTGTGCAGTACTATCTTTCTACCTGTGTTTGGTACTCATGTGTAACTTGCACCCGTCACTTTCTCTTGTAACACACTGTTTTCTACCTCCTACAATTGTTTACCTGCACAAGTGCCACCATTCCCTTCTTATTTGTTCTTGTGCTTGAGTGCCCTCCATATATTGCAGTATTATAGCTTTATGTTTACCTTGTATGCTTTTGTAACTTGCACACGTCACTTTTTCCTCCTGTAATGCACCGTTTGCTACCGCTTTTATTTTGTTGGTTCACGATTGTCACTTTTGTAATGCACCGTTTGCTACCTCTTGTATTTTGCTGGCTCACGATTGTCATTTTTGCTTCATTTAATGTAACGTTTGCCTTTTTATTTGGTTCACTTGTAATGTTCTCATGTACCAGTTCTGTTCCTATTGTGAAGCGCTCTGACACCTTCGGGTAAAGTCCGCGCTATATAAAAATGCACAAATAAATAAATAAATAAAAATAAAGCGCATAGCTACGTCAGCTGACGTGTCGCAGTGCTAGGGTAGCAGTCCTATAACGCAACATAGGAATATAAGTACCTTAATCTAAGTTAACCTGAAAAACCATGTTTTTAAATTCATACAGAAAGCTGTTTCAGATTTTTCTTGCCTAAGGCAAAGGGTAAGGGAGTTCCACATCTTGACTGCCAAGCAGTTGAAGGTGCGGCCTCCAATACGGGCTCTTATAATGCTGTGGATGCATGCACGAGAAGCATCAGCTGATTTCAGATTTCTTTTAAGAAAGTAAGGTGTAATCAGATGGTAAAAATATTCAGGGCCTTTATGGTTGAGAATGTTGTGGCAATATCGCATGGCTTTGAAGGATACCCAATGCCTTAACATTGCTAGAGCTGAGACTGATGGCGTGCGTCTAGGCAGGTTTAATAGCAGCTGTGCTGCCATGTTCTGCACCCGCTGTAGTCTTCCTAATTGTTCCCATGACACTCCGAGATACAGGACATTACAGTCATCTTGTCTCAGCGTGAATAAAGGCTTGACCACTGTCTCCCTGGCTGCTTCTAGCTGAAAAACAATCATTTTTTCAAGGTATTTGAGATCCCAACACATTGCCCTGCAAGACTCATAATTTGATTACCAAAGAGAATTCAGAGTCAAACTAGATTCCTAGGTTTTTCACTTTCGGCTTAGGTATAGGTAACTTGCCCAGAGAATCAGGCCACCAGGCCGTTGACCAGATTGTCGGTTGTTTGCCAAGGATGAGGACCTCCGTCTTCCCAGTGTTAAGCTTCAAACAGCTTAGGCTCATCCATTCGACCACCTCTAACATGCAGGAATGGAGCATCCCTGCAGCATTGGAAGCACCTTCAGACTGAGTGATTATCAGCTGTGTATCGTCTGCGTACATGATGGAACAGTTGTGGTGCTCGATGATATCAAACAGGGGGTGAATATACAAGTTGAATAGTGACGGGCTCAGGGAAGAACCTTGAGGCACAACTTGCTGTAGTGGAAAGACCGTCGAGGAGTATGGTTTTTGTGACACCTGAAAGGACCGCTCTTGTAAGAAAGAGGCTTTCCACCAAATCCATAGTTATGCAGCAGTTTAAGATTGATTAACCAATCCCAACCAAGCGCTATCGCTCCTCTGGTAATATATATGTTTTAATGCCTGGGGCATTTATAGCATTCCAGAAATTAAGCTTTTTAGCATTCTACCAACAGCCTAAACATCTGTACTTTGGAGGAGACCCAAGAAAGACACTTTTTATAGTGTGAAAAGGCTGCTTTAATGAAGCAGGTGCACATTACACTTACATACAACCCTGGCACATGCCTGACAGGCTACATTGGTTGACATAAATGTACATCAATGTACAACAGTGCAGACGTTTGCCTCAACCCTAAATGGTCCTACCCTTTCAACAACTTTCACTTTGAACTTCTAACCGACATGGACATCAATGGAAACACTTTTTAACCAAACCTCAGCTTGACTTCATAACTACATCCCAGCTCCCCCTGTCCCCCATCCCCTCTCCCCACCGAGCTGATACTCCTACCACGTATTAGACCAACCATGAATGCATCCTCAATCTGAAATCTCACCATCAGTCAACCACCAAAACCCAGCCGCGACCCAGGCACGTAAGAGCGGTGGGGTGGTGGGCCTGGGTTGGGGGGAGGATTTGACAGACGACCATGAGGGAAAATTAGATAAATAATACATTTTCCCTTGTCGTTGTCTGTCGATATCCCCCCACCCGGCCCCACCACCTCACCGCCACTGGAAAACCCCTTACTTCTTGAAGGAGTTTTTCTGGATCAACCCCCCACCTGTTAAACTTATGCCTTCACTCCTCCACATTTTTCTTTGAATTAATTCTGTCCAAAGAATAGTAGTTCCTGCTCACAAGGCTTTTATCTCCTTCAAATCTCTCTTCATTTATTTCAACAATGCAAACCCCTTCAGCTGCACCAAATCATTCTCACCTAAATGGATGAGCAACTCATCAGAGCTTGCCCTACCCCTGAAAAAATCTGCTAACAAAGGCACTAACTCCCCCAGCACATACCCTTATACTCAATCAATTACTTTTTTTCTGGAATCATCAAATTCCAACGTTCTTGCAAACTGTCTCCTTTCCAATTATTTTGCTGTCCCCTTCACAAAGGAGTGGTTATAAAGCCATACTGAAATAATTTTTTTGTTGTTGTCCTCTTTCACCTCTGATAACAGTGTCCACTCCAGCCGCCCGTACCACAGAACCAGAAATCAAGGTAGGGGAAAGAACCCACCTACGGGTAAGCATGCGCATAGAAGGGTACTGTCGCAAATGGGTAAGTCTCTCTCAAGCATAGTCAGGAAAACCAGCAGCTGCATGTAGAGGAGGGACCATCACAGCCTGGAGAGATTTTTATAGGTGTAATCATAGGGCAATCTGTCATAAAACGTTATGCTTCCCATCGATTGGCCCCTGTTCCTTCTCTCATCTTAGTAGGAAGCTCCAAAATGCCTTCTTTCTATCAGATGCTCTCCTCCTTATATCAACCTTAGATGTATAAAGTAGGGAATCTAACCACTCCGAATGTTGAGGAGGGGTTTCACCTAACCACTAATGGCATATTTCCCTTCTTGCTAAATTTATGGCATCAAACAAAATGTATCTGTTTGAGCCTGTAATAGTATCTGTTACTCCAAAAATAATCGACGGGAGGCTTACCTTAAGTTGCAGCCTCAGTATACCTGAGGTGGTTTTACCCACTTCCTCCCAAAACTCGAGAATAGCCGGAAATTGCTGGAACATATGAATATCCAAAGCTTTCCTTATTCCGCATTTCAAACATTTGGTGGGTCCCCCTTTTGCCATTTTTGACAACCTTTTCGGAGTTATGTAGGCCCTATGGAGTGAAAAAAGATGGTTTCTTCTTAACCAGACAGGCTTAACAATTAAGAATAAAGTGCTCACCGACACTTGCCAGATATGCTACCACTGCTCCTCCGGCAAACAGTCTCCCCATAGAACTTCTGCCAAAGTAAAATCTCCATCTATGGCCTCGTGGATTGCCCAGTACCACAAAGATATTTCCTTACTGCCAGGAGGTATCCCCACCAGCTGCTCATCCAATTAATTACCGTTGCTAAGCGGGGACCTCTGACTGTGCGCCCAACTTCTCAATTGGATACATTTAAATTTCGAGATTTTTCCCTCCAGGTTCATTCTTGGCTTTGCCCATGATCTAAGATTCCCGTACTGGGCAAGATCTCCCCAGCAACATATTCCTGCTCTTCTATTGGAATGGCTCATTTGTCTTTTAGGCAGCCTGGAGTTCTTGGAGATTCCCATATAGGAGCCAAGTTTGAATAATAGCCTAAATCTATCAGCCGTCTAATGCTGGTCCATGTTGTAGCACTTTGAGTCTAATCTTTTTGAAATATTTTGGGTCCCCAAACTTGAATAGGAAACTATCTGTGTCTAAGTCAGCCCCCTTCATCATGGCGAAGAACATAGGTCCCAGATCGGAGCAGTCAGGAGATTTTAACAGCATTCTAGAGTGCGTCAGCTGGAAGGCTCATGCATAGTATTGGAAATCTGGGAGAGCTAGACCCCCTTTCTCCCTTTTGCACCACAACGTCTTCCAAGAGATTAATATGCCCTTATAAGCCTAGCTTTATAGGTGGTTGATGGTCTGCTGGAGTTTGTTGATCAGTGACTTTCCAAAGTGCAAAGGGATTGTGTTAAATAAAAGGTGATTTTTGGCAAAATCATAATTTTTACCAAATTCACCCTCTCAAAGATTGACAAAGGGAGATATACCCAGCTCTTCGTTAGCCACGTATATTCTCTTACAACGTTATTCAGGTTTACTTCTGGAATTTTTTTCCAAATCCTGTACAATCTTCAACCCCAAGTATCTCATTTCTTTTTTAATTCAAGCATTTCCCTCTTCTAGATTCCATTTCATCATCTCTGTTTTCTCGGCGTTCACTTCGTACCCTGACACCTTACCGAACTCCAAAGTGCACTGGAATATAACTGGCAAGGGAGCAGAGAGGTCCGAAGTATAAACCATTAAATCATCTGCGTAGAGTGCTACCTTTTTATCCCACCCCTCATATCCAAAGCATGGAATGTTCGCAGCAGCGTTAAGTTTTTGTGCTAAAGGCTCTATATAGAGGGTGAAGAGGAGAGGAGACACAAGGGCAACCCTGTCTAGTGCCTCTGATTATTTTAAAAGGCTCAGTCAGATTTCCATTTACTAGTAATCTTGCTGATGGATCCTGATATATTAGCTGGATAACTCTATGGAATTTCTTCCCCAGATTATACATTTTTACAAAATAACCGCCAGGTATGCCCAGTTTACTCGATTGAAAGATTTGGTAGCATCTAAGGTCACAACTGCTAAAAGGAGTGAATAAGTGGAGGTCAGATCGATTGCACCTATGAGGCCATATGTAAGTTCATGTAAATCTCTGCCCTTAACAAAACCCTTCTGATCGCTATGCATCATTAGTCCTGCTACTGTACTTAATCTGTCTGCTAAGATTTTTCCAAAAAATCTTATAGTCTGCATTGAGCTGAGATATTGGCCTATAAGACTTACAGTTAGCGGGGTTTTCCCCTGGTTTTAATATCAATGTGATTATTGCCTCGCCCCAGGACATGGGCAGTTGTGAAGCATTATTCAAAATCTCATTGAACATCAGAGTCATGAAAGGGATTAGTACCTCTCCCAAGTTTCAATATAACTCTATTGGTATCCTGTCCAGCCCTGCACCATTTCCCCTTTGATTGACTTTCTTAACCTCTTCCTGAGTAATTTCCTGATCTAGAAGGTTCTGCTGATTTGTGTCTAGGGATTTAATTATTCACTGAACCACTTCCTCCTCAGAGATTGCTCTCTTCTATAAATAATTTCTGAGAATACTCATAGAAGGCTCTCTCTATTTCTAATTCAGTGATTAGTTACGCCTCATTTTGTGTGCCCTCTATTTCTTTTTTCAAATGTCTGTTTTTATCCACTTTTACCTTCCAAGCCAGCAGTTTCCCAGCTCCTTCCCCATATTCGAAATGGGTCAGCCTACTAGCCTCGCCTCGCTTTGTATTCCGAGTCTGCAAGATCGTACCTAGTTGTTCTTTCAGGCTGCGTAACTTTCCCTCATCCATAAGTTTGATCTCATCACCCCGATTGCCAATAATACCTACCTCTAAAATCTTTATTTTAGTTTCTAACTGTCTGACCTCCTCTTTATACCTCCTATTTCTGAAACAGAGCCTACTCGTGATTCTACCCCTTAGTTAATCCTTAAACGTATCCCAGATTATTATCATGGAGGTGAACCCAATATTATTTCTTAGGAATTCTTCTGTCTCTGCGCAAATAATTATTTTTTTCCGCATCAGAAAGAATGGTACGATCTAATGTCCATTTCTTCCCTGAAGATCTACTTTTTAACTCCATTTTCAAAGTAGCCCCTGAATGATCTGACTGGTGAGCAGTCAGATAACAAATTTCTTGGATAACGTCTCTCTGGCTTAGGCTAACCAAAAAGTCCTCAATTCTAGATCTCAGTGCGTACTTTTTATTATAATAAGAAGTGTCTAGCGAACGGCCCGACCTATCCTTCCAGACATCACAGGTGTGGCAGCACACCTAAAAGAAACAACAACATTCTGTTACTCGTCTGTTACTGAGTAAAATGCTGGTACTCATCTGTTATTAATAAGGCCCCACAGATTGCCTTTACATTTCTGATCCCCACCTATCCAATCTACTAATGGCCTCCCCATAGCCACCCTTTAAACTGGCTTCTGTCACCTTCCCGACGCAAAAGGAGTGTGTACTAAGTTCCTTTACTGGCAGTCGTAATTCTGCCAAGGCCATCCACAAATCCTTCAGCACTTGAAAACTCACTACAGGAGAACCCTCAACATGCTCAGACACTCTCCTTTTCTCTCCCAAACCAGCCCACAAAAAATCCTGGCAAACTGCTATTGCTCAAATCTACCTCACTGGGAGATTGCTCATCTTAACCTCTTTACCATATCCTCTCTGGTCCATCTTAGCCTTCTTCAGCCACATAACAACATTGTTCCTGTTGGCCCACACATCTCACCTCAACAGACCTTTGCCCCCTTTATCTCCAACAAATTCTGCCAATCTAAAAGCCTCAAAGAACAGCAAGTTATTGCCAATGAAGATAAAACTCTTCCTTTATCATTAAAAGACACCACGAGCAAAACCTCCAGCATCTCCTTAGCAATGACACTGTAATGGGGTGCTTAATGTTGCTACCCTGTGCTGCCTTCCTTGCCCAAGACTCCAAGATGTACCTGCTCATGTCCGTAACTGGTGGGCTATAGCCCCATAGTAGTTTACTGTAAAAGCGAACCTCTCCCACTAATCCCAATAATCAATTCCCACTCATGTCCATTATGAAATTCACAAATTGTAACAGAAGGGGGGAGAGAGAGAGTCAGTGGATTCAGTCTCCCTATACGTATAAATAAACAAAGTGGAATCCACTCAAGGTGATGGTGATCCCTAAAGTGATGGGGAGACACACAGTGTTGTTTAAATGCCCCTCACACACCAACAGGCCCCTTGGTGTCATGCTTCATCATCGGGGCCTTCGCACCCCTCTACGGGATGCGGCGTGCTACGACTCGCGGGTACGCAGGAGCACTTTGAAGTGAACTATGTGTGGGGGTGTGTGTGTATATAACCAAGGTGTGAGTGAGGTGAGGTGAAAAAAGTGAAGAGTTAAAAAATACCTGGCACGTGGGAGAAAACAGGATTTTATTAATCCCCGGCTGGTATTGTTAAAAAGAAGTGCAGAGCGTGGTTAAGTAGATACGAGTTAAGGTATCGAAAACCACTGGGAAAGTGTCAACATGTTTCGGAGGTCACAGCCTCCTTCTTCAGGACAAGGGTTATGCACTTACCCTCCCCTTACTCACATGCAGAATGTAAAAGTGTTTCATTAAAAAAATGCTAAATTACCACAATGTGTAATATTCCTAACAATGTTATTTAGTGTTAGTGAATGTCGTTGCGCCCAGTTGGCGAGAGAACCTGCAAAAAGAAATGCATACATAAATACATGCCAGCAGATTCATGGAGAAGAAGAAAACCTTCTCTAATTATCACAAGGTCAAACCAAAAATGCTGGGACCTTTGTGATAAAAAACAAAAAAACACACAAATGGACATCACTATACTGACACATACAAATACAAAACACAGAATTTACTCTCTGCTCTGATGGAAAGAGAGCACATAATCATAAAGAGAAAGTCTTACTTAGAGTTCTAAAATGTAAAACCTCATGAGCCTAAGCGTATATTGGGGATCCCTCCTTCCTGCTCAGAAAGACCTAAAACAACATTAATGATCGTGGTTCAGTTGGAAAAAAGGCAAGGTATTGAGTCTACCATACTTGTGGAAAAAGCTCGTCTGCTATCACCCATAAACTCACGGTTACTGCACTGGCCATTCGCCTGCCTTCCCTCAACGCGGCTCCGATGAAGTGAGCCTGTCTAGCGTTAGGGCCTTTAAATACACTGCCCCTCGTGATAATTAGTGATGGCTAATTAGTTGATGAGAGTCGGTATATGCCCAAATACGGAGAACGCCATCACCGAAGATCCGGTTATACGCTCCCGTGGAACACTGCCGGCACGCATGCGCAGGGCCGCCTGTCTAATGCGCATGCGCGGTCTAACAACCTGATCGCGCATGCTCCGAGCGGGAGCGCTTACCGCTTGGACCGCGGAGAAATAATACCTCCGACTGGATTGTAAAACAAGTAGTACTCCTAGGCTAAACTCGAAAAAAGTGGGCAATGATTATGATTCCCAAATCGAGGAGACAGCGACTTAACTCAATATTAGTTATTGCGCAATACTATGAATTAAAAGTGCAATAGTGCTCAAAATGAATTTCACAAGAGGGGGGGGGGGCTTACATTATCCCTTAGATTTTAAACCTGGAATGAATTAGCGTGCAAATGAGTTTCAGCTATAAGGCACCGATGAGTCTGGGGTGCCAAGCGGGGTGGTCATGTGTACACATACAGGGGATGGCATTCTGTCCTACTAGACCGAAGGATAGGAAGCCAAGGTGATGTTTTTAAAGACATTTTACGGACAAAAGAGGCCAAAGTGATGTTTTTGAGACAATTATTATCTCAAGAGGTTCCACGGGATGGAGTCATTCAGCCCCGTAGCGTCAGTTCCCAACCTGAACACCCACCGTTGTTCTTTTTCCAAAAGACCCACCTCTGAAGGTAATTGTTCAATAACCGTCCACTGCAGTTCATTCACACAGTGTTGGTATTCAATAAAGTGGGTTGACATTTTGGTGGTGAGTTTTTTGCATCTGATGTTGCTTTTGTGTTCGTTGATTCTTATTTTGACAGGTCTTGTTGTCATACCAACGTATTCTTTACCACAGGGGCACGTGATCAAATATACAACGTTCTTGCTGTTGCAATTTGTGAACATACGTTGCTCCCACTGTGTCCCATTAGAGAAAGTCAAATTCAGGCTTTTTTTAGTGAGGTGGCAATTGTTACAGTTTCCACATGGATAGTGACCGTGTATGCCCTGAAGTCTTGTTTGATCCTTTTTTGTGGGGGGCGGTCTTGTATGGACAAGCATGTCTCTCAAGTTCCTGCCCCTTCTGTGGGCAAACAAAGGTTTCTCCAAAGATAGACCACTGCTCGTTAGAGTGCGCCAGTGTTTATTCACCAACTTGGTCACTTGGTTGGTTACCGGACTGTATGTGGTAACACATACTGTTCTTTTTTCTGCTTTCTCCCTACGAGGATTATCCTCTAGGAGGGCCTCACGGTTATTGTTCCTGGCCCTTTTTGATGCTTTTCTGATTACAGGTTCCGGGTATTTCCTCTGTCTTAGTTTTATACTAAGATCCTTAGCCTGAGATTTATACTTAGCAATATCGCTGCAGTTCCGCCGTAGGCGCAGGAACTGTCCATAGGGAAGGTTCTCCCTCAGATGACGTGGATGGAAGCTGTCAAATCTGAGGAGGCAGTTCCTGGCCGTTGATTTGAAATGTGTTTCAGTTTTTAGGGTTCCTGCTTCATAATAAATGTTTAAATCCAGGAATACCATGCTTTGGTTGGACACCTGATGGGTAAATTTCAGGAAAGCATTCTGGTTGTTAAGCCAAACGGGAAAGTCAGTTACCGTGGTCATGTCTCCTTCCCAGATAACCAAGATGTCATCTATATATCTCCGCCAGGTACGTATCCTCGTCCTGTATGGGTTATCTGGGTGTAGAATTTTTGGAGACTCAAGGTGATGGACATATAGTCCGGCCAAGCTCGGGGCAAAAGTACTGCCCATACTGGTCCCATGTTTCTGCCAGAAGAGGGTGCCTTCGTACTCAAAAAAATTTTTGGTGAGGGCCAATGAGATACATTCAAGCACAACATTTCGTGGGGTGTGGTATTCCCAGTTTTTTGAGTGTAGTACCTCCTCAATGATTTGTAAGGTCTCCTCGTGTGGGAGGCTCGTATAGAGACTCTCCACATCAAGACTGAGGAGCATCTGTGAGCTAGGGTCGAATGTCTGGTTCTTCAGCAGTTGGAGTACCGCCTTAGTATCCTTCAGATATGTGTCAGTGGCCTGCACAATTGGTCTAAGAAAGGCATCCGCAAATTTGGACAGAGGTTCCAGAATAGATGAGATGCCTGAAACGATGGGGCGACCGGGAGGATTGTCAAGGTTTTTATGCACCTTGGGTATAGTGTAAAAATAAGGAGTTCGTGGGTTCTTTTGTGTCAGAAACTCCGACTCCTTCTTGGTAATCCAGTCATGGGCAAGTGCCTCTTCCACCATGCCTCCTATCTGAACTCTCAGTGATTCAGTTGGATCTTCAGTGAGGATCTGATAGTTTCTATTGTCAGAAAGAAGCCTCCTGCATTCTTTATCATAGGCTAAGGTGGTTTGGATAACTATTGCCCCACCCTTATCCGCGGGTTTTATGATCAGGTCTTTATTCATCCTCAACTCCTTAATGGCCTCATTTTCCATCCTTGACATGTTCTGAAAAATCTTCTGTTTATTTTCTAGACATTTTAATTCTTGCATTATGGCTTTTTCGAAAGCCAGCACCTCTACCGGAAGTTGATTATCTAATGGTGTAAAAGTTGATCTCGGTTTTAAGCCGGTGTCTGAGGTCTCTGTGGGTGGCTCCTTGTCTTTGAAAAAAGCCCGCAGTTTTATGGTTCTGATGAACTCCTGCATTTCTTTATGCAATAAGAAAATGTCTGGTTTATTCGTAGGGACATATCCTAGACCTTTATTTAGTACCTCCCTCTGTAAATCAGTGAGGGGCCAGGGAGTTATGTTAATAACTAGGTCCCCCTGTTGCTCGATGACGCCTGATTCGCCGTCATGCTCCTCGTCACTACCCGTGGGTCTGCCTCCTCTGCGGGTTGCCAATTGACGTTGTTGCCCTTCTTGTTCCGCCCTCTGCGCGATCCTTGGCCCCAAGATAAAAAAGGCTGTTGGTTCTGGGGAGCATTGGTTTGATCCGGAACCCATTGTGGGTACATTTGTCCCATTTGTGGTGGTACAAACTGATACTGTGGGAATTGGAAAGGCGGTTGGTAAGGATTAAATTGAGGTCCTTGAAAACCTCGCCAGCCACGCTGGCGTGGAAATTGGGCCCTTTGTTGACGGAAACCTCCCCTTTGTTTTCTTTGTTGAAAACCACCTGACTTATTACTTGAGTTACTGCTATCAGAGTTGACGCTGTCAGTGTCACTTGGGTTGTCTTTCAAAACGTAGTCAGCTCGGGTATAGGGGTAGGCTCTCTCAGGGGTAAAGCGATCTTTGTCTTTTTTGAATTTGTTAAACTTGCTTTGTTTCAAGGTTGCCTCAAAATCCTTCATTTGTTGATTTAGCTCTTCAAGGCCTTTTTTCAAGTCTGCGGGGGAAATGAAAGCTTTGAGCTGTACTTCTAGTCTTTGTATCTCGACTTTTAATTCTACTGACTTTCTTGCGGCAGTTTGAACTATAAGTACCAGCCAATCCCTGGTACAATGCCACGAGATGAGTGACCACGCCTTTTTAAAAACGAGATCGTCTTGGAAAATAAACGGTTCTGTTTTGATTAGTAAGCCTTGAGGAGCCATCTTGCTTCGTAAATACTCTCTCATTAGTAAGCCATGGAGGGCTGTCCTAATTTGGGTTTTCCGGATATTCATTAATTCATCCCAATCTGCTACAGCTGGGCCAGGGTCACTGTTACTAAGGCCTTCAAAGGGTTCGTCATCAGCCAGAATGCGGTCGATATCATCTTCGCTAAAGGTCAATCCATGTTCATCCTCCATGTTATTAGATGGGAAGAGCAGGAGGGTTATGAGACTAAAGTGTTTTGTATGTGTGTCTGTGTATGTCCAAAAGTGGAAAACAAAGATGGGAAGGGGCTCCCACAGCTGTGCGCTGTCAATACACAAATTGTAACAGAAGGGGGGAGAGAGAGAGTCAGTGGATTCAGTCTCCCTATACGTATAAATAAACAAAGTGGAATCCACTCAAGGTGATGGTGATCCCTAAAGTGATGGGGAGACACACAGTGTTGTTTAAATGCCCCTCACACACCAACAGGCCCCTTGGTGTCATGCTTCATCATCGGGGCCTTCGCACCCCTCTACGGGATGCGGCGTGCTACGACTCGCGGGTACGCAGGAGCACTTTGAAGTGAACTATGTGTGGGGGTGTGTGTGTATATAACCAAGGTGTGAGTGAGGTGAGGTGAAAAAAGTGAAGAGTTAAAAAATACCTGGCACGTGGGAGAAAACAGGATTTTATTAATCCCCGGCTGGTATTGTTAAAAAGAAGTGCAGAGCGTGGTTGTGACCTCCGAAACATGTTGACACTTTCACAGTGGTTTTCGATACCTTAACTCGTATCTACTTAACCACGCTCTGCACTTCTTTTGCACTTCAAAGTGCTCCTGCGTACCCGCGAGTCGTAGCACGCCGCATCCCGTAGAGGGGTGCGAAGGCCCCGATGATGAAGCATGACACCAAGGGGCCTGTTGGTGTGTGAGGGGCATTTAAACAACACTGTGTGTCTCCCCATCACTTTAGGGATCACCATCACCTTGAGTGGATTCCACTTTGTTTATTTATACGTATAGGGAGACTGAATCCACTGACTCTCTCTCTCCCCCCTTCTGTTACAATTTGTGTATTGACAGCGCACAGCTGTGGGAGCCCCTTCCCATCTTTGTTTTCCACTTTTGGACATACACAGACACACATACAAAACACTTTAGTCTCATAACCCTCCTGCTCTCCCCATCTAATAACGTGGAGGATGAACATGGATTGACCTTTAGCGAAGATGATATCGACCGCATTCTGGCTGATGACGAACCCTTTGAAGGCCTTAGTAACAGTGACCCTGGCCCAGCTGTAGCAGATTGGGATGAATTAATGAATATCCGGAAAACCCAAATTAGGACAGCCCTCCATGGCTTACTAATGAGAGAGTATTTACGAAGCAAGATGGCTCCTCAAGGCTTACTAATCAAAACAGAACCGTTTATTTTCCAAGACGATCTCGTTTTTAAAAAGGCGTGGTCACTCATCTCGTGGCATTGTACCAGGGATTGGCTGGTACTTATAGTTCAAACTGCCGCAAGAAAGTCAGTAGAATTAAAAGTCGAGATACAAAGACTAGAAGTACAGCTCAAAGCTTTCATTTCCCCCGCAGACTTGAAAAAAGGCCTTGAAGAGCTAAATCAACAAATGAAGGATTTTGAGGCAACCTTGAAACAAAGCAAGTTTAACAAATTCAAAAAAGACAAAGATCGCTTTACCCCTGAGAGAGCCTACCCCTATACCCGAGCTGACTACGTTTTGAAAGACAACCCAAGTGACACTGACAGCGTCAACTCTGATAGCAGTAACTCAAGTAATAAGTCAGGTGGTTTTCAACAAAGAAAACAAAGGGGAGGTTTCCGTCAACAAAGGGCCCAATTTCCACGCCAGCGTGGCTGGCGAGGTTTTCAAGGACCTCAATTTAATCCTTACCAACCGCCTTTCCAATTCCCACAGTATCAGTTTGTACCACCACAAATGGGACAAATGTACCCACAATGGGTTCCGGATCAAACCAATGCTCCCCAGAACCAACAGCCTTTTTTATCTTGGGGCCAAGGATCGCGCAGAGGGCGGAACAAGAAGGGCAACAACGTCAATTGGCAACCCGCAGAGGAGGCAGACCCACGGGTAGTGACGAGGAGCATGACGGCGAATCAGGCGTCATCGAGCAACAGGGGGACCTAGTTATTAACATAACTCCCTGGCCCCTCACTGATTTACAGAGGGAGGTACTAAATAAAGGTCTAGGATATGTCCCTACGAATAAACCAGACATTTTCTTATTGCATAAAGAAATGCAGGAGTTCATCAGAACCATAAAACTGCGGGCTTTTTTCAAAGACAAGGAGCCACCCACAGAGACCTCAGACACCGGCTTAAAACCGAGATCAACTTTTACACCATTAGATAATCAACTTCCGGTAGAGGTGCTGGCTTTCGAAAAAGCCATAATGCAAGAATTAAAATGTCTAGAAAATAAACAGAAGATTTTTCAGAACATGTCAAGGATGGAAAATGAGGCCATTAAGGAGTTGAGGATGAATAAAGACCTGATCATAAAACCCGCGGATAAGGGTGGGGCAATAGTTATCCAAACCACCTTAGCCTATGATAAAGAATGCAGGAGGCTTCTTTCTGACAATAGAAACTATCAGATCCTCACTGAAGATCCAACTGAATCACTGAGAGTTCAGATAGGAGGCATGGTGGAAGAGGCACTTGCCCATGACTGGATTACCAAGAAGGAGTCGGAGTTTCTGACACAAAAGAACCCACGAACTCCTTATTTTTACACTATACCCAAGGTGCATAAAAACCTTGACAATCCTCCCGGTCGCCCCATCGTTTCAGGCATCTCATCTATTCTGGAACCTCTGTCCAAATTTGCGGATGCCTTTCTTAGACCAATTGTGCAGGCCACTGACACATATCTGAAGGATACTAAGGCGGTACTCCAACTGCTGAAGAACCAGACATTCGACCCTAGCTCCCAGATGCTCCTCAGTCTTGATGTGGAGAGTCTCTATACGAGCCTCCCACACGAGGAGACCTTACAAATCATTGAGGAGGTACTACACTCAAAAAACTGGGAATACCACACCCCACGAAATGTTGTGCTTGAATGTATCTCATTGGCCCTCACCAAAAAATGTTTTGAGTACGAAGGCACCCTCTTCTGGCAGAAACATGGGACCAGTATGGGCAGTACTTTTGCCCCGAGCTTGGCCGGACTATATGTCCATCACCTTGAGTCTACAAAAATTCTACACCCAGATAACCCATACAGGACGAGGATACGTACCTGGCGGAGATATATAGATGACATCTTGGTTATCTGGGAAGGAGACATGACCACGGTAACTGACTTTACCGTTTGGCTTAACAACCAGAATGCTTTCCTGAAATTTACCCATCAGGTGTTCAACCAAAGCATGGTATTCCTGGATTTAAACATTTATTATGAAGCAGGAACCCTAAAAACTGAAACACATTTCAAATCAACGGCCAGGAACTGCCTCCTCAGATTTGACAGCTTCCATCCACGTCATCTGAGGGAGAACCTTCCCTATGGACAGTTCCTGCGCCTACGGCGGAACTGCAGCGATATTGCTAAGTATAAATCTCAGGCTAAGGATCTTAGTATAAAACTAAGACAGAGGAAATACCCGGAACCTGTAATCAGAAAAGCATCAAAAAGGGCCAGGAACAATAACCGTGAGGCCCTCCTAGAGGATAATCCTCGTAGGGAGAAAGCAGAAAAAAGAACAGTATGTGTTACCACATACAGTCCGGTAACCAACCAAGTGACCAAGTTGGTGAATAAACACTGGCGCACTCTAACGAGCAGTGGTCTATCTTTGGAGAAACCTTTGTTTGCCCACAGAAGGGGCAGGAACTTGAGAGACATGCTTGTCCATACAAGACCGCCCCCCACAAAAAAGGATCAAACAAGACTTCAGGGCATACACGGTCACTATCCATGTGGAAACTGTAACAATTGCCACCTCACTAAAAAAAGCCTGAATTTGACTTTCTCTAATGGGACACAGTGGGAGCAACGTATGTTCACAAATTGCAACAGCAAGAACGTTGTATATTTGATCACGTGCCCCTGTGGTAAAGAATACGTTGGTATGACAACAAGACCTGTCAAAATAAGAATCAACGAACACAAAAGCAACATCAGATGCAAAAAACTCACCACCAAAATGTCAACCCACTTTATTGAATACCAACACTGTGTGAATGAACTGCAGTGGACGGTTATTGAACAATTACCTTCAGAGGTGGGTCTTTTGGAAAAAGAACAACGGTGGGTGTTCAGGTTGGGAACTGACGCTACGGGGCTGAATGACTCCATCCCGTGGAACCTCTTGAGATAATAATTGTCTCAAAAACATCACTTTGGCCTCTTTTGTCCGTAAAATGTCTTTAAAAACATCACCTTGGCTTCCTATCCTTCGGTCTAGTAGGACAGAATGCCATCCCCTGTATGTGTACACATGACCACCCCGCTTGGCACCCCAGACTCATCGGTGCCCTATAGCTGAAACTCATTTGCACGCTAATTCATTCCAGGTTTAAAATCTAAGGGATAATGTAAGCCCCCCCCCCTCTTGTGAAATTCATTTTGAGCACTATTGCACTTTTAATTCATAGTATTGCGCAATAACTAATATTGAGTTAAGTCGCTGTCTCCTCGATTTGGGAATCATAATCATTGCCCACTTTTTTCGAGTTTAGCCTAGGAGTACTACTTGTTTTACAATCCAGTCGGAGGTATTATTTCTCCGCGGTCCAAGCGGTAAGCGCTCCCGCTCGGAGCATGCGCGATCAGGTTGTTAGACCGCGCATGCGCATTAGACAGGCGGCCCTGCGCATGCGTGCCGGCAGTGTTCCACGGGAGCGCATAACCGGATCTTCGGTGATGGCGTTCTCCGTATTTGGGCATATACCGACTCTCATCAACTAATTAGCCATCACTAATTATCACGAGGGGCAGTGTATTTAAAGGCCCTAACGCTAGACAGGCTCACTTCATCGGAGCCGCGTTGAGGGAAGGCAGGCGAATGGCCAGTGCAGTAACCGTGAGTTTATGGGTGATAGCAGACGAGCTTTTTCCACAAGTATGGTAGACTCAATACCTTGCCTTTTTTCCAACTGAACCACGATCATTAATGTTGTTTTAGGTCTTTCTGAGCAGGAAGGAGGGATCCCCAATATACGCTTAGGCTCATGAGGTTTTACATTTTAGAACTCTAAGTAAGACTTTCTCTTTATGATTATGTGCTCTCTTTCCATCAGAGCAGAGAGTAAATTCTGTGTTTTGTATTTGTATGTGTCAGTATAGTGATGTCCATTTGTGTGTTTTTTTGTTTTTTATCACAAAGGTCCCAACATTTTTGGTTTGACCTTGTGATAATTAGAGAAGGTTTTCTTCTTCTCCATGAATCTGCTGGCATGTATTTATGTATGCATTTCTTTTTGCAGGTTCTCTCGCCAACTGGGCGCAACGACATTCACTAACACTAAATAACATTGTTAGGAATATTACACATTGTGGTAATTTAGCATTTTTTTAATGAAACACTTTTACATTCTGCATGTGAGTAAGGGGAGGGTAAGTGCATAACCCTTGTCCTGAAGAAGAAGGCTGTGACCTCCGAAACATGTTGACACTTTCACAGTGGTTTTCGATACCTTAACTCGTATCTACTTAACCACGCTCTGCACTTCTTTTTAACAATACCAGCCGGGGATTAATAAAATCCTGTTTTCTCCCACGTGCCAGGTATTTTTTAACTCTTCACTTTTTTCACCTCACCTCACTCACACCTTGGTTATATACACACACACCCCCACACATAGTTCACTTCAAAGTGCTCCTGCGTACCCGCGAGTCGTAGCACGCCGCATCCCGTAGAGGGGTGCGAAGGCCCCGATGATGAAGCATGACACCAAGGGGCCTGTTGGTGTGTGAGGGGCATTTAAACAACACTGTGTGTCTCCCCATCACTTTAGGGATCACCATCACCTTGAGTGGATTCCACTTCATTATGAAATTCACAACATCTCCCCCATGTTTAGCCTTATAACCATATGCCATTTTTGTATTCATGGCAGCACAAACTCCACCCATGCTTGTCAGTATGCCTTCCATGACGGCCTTGCCAATAACGAGTCGACACTTTCAGTGATCTAACGCTCACAAGTCATTCGGCATCTTGGTCCCACGCCGGTCCGCTTCCAGCTCAAGACCACAGAATTTCGACCACTGAAAACAAGACAGTGCAAGCCAGGGACATGCTGCACCCTAAAAACAATGTTGTAGTGCAAACATGCCAAAGCAAACATCCTCTGCAAATGTTACACCCATAAATCCAAAACTGACTATCTGTTCACTACATGTAAACTGAAATATTGTCTACATTGAAAGTAACCTTCTTATTTTCAAACTACCTTCCCTACAAAATCAGAGCTACCACAAAAGGTAGGTGTCTAAAAAGGAGATGTTCCTGCCTTCCACCGATGAATGCACACCACTGCCAGAACCAGCTCCACCTCCTGCATCGGAAAATATCTCTACACTCTATCTTCATCACTCAAATTTGACTACTGTATTCCATTGAAGTGTTTCAAGAAACCCGACCAAACTGTCAGATCTACGCTCGCTCTTGCTGATAACTAAATTCTGTGATCTGGGATTCCATGATCCGATAAACCCAAAGCTAGGTGCCTGCAAAATGTTCTACCTACCCTCACAACTCTGCAGGCAAAGTCAAAGTGCCCGAGCAATACATGAACTCTTCCCACCTCAAGCCTTTTCCTTACCAAAACGCTCTCCACAAGCACTATCATGTTTTTACTTCTCCTCTGGTAGCCTAGCCTCCATAGCTACGGAATATATTCCAGGAAGTGCCTACCTTATAACTAGCCCCAGTGTCTTCTCAAGCTAAAGGGACTCTAATATTCATGATAAAATCCTGTAAAATCTACAAGGTGTCTTGGCGCAGATCTTTATCCGATGCCCTTACGAAGAAAAAATCATCCAGGTAATGTATGGCCAATTCCCAACCTACAAAAAGAACAACTGATGGACAGAATGCAGAACAATGTCATACATTCACCCCAGTACAAAGATCTGGGCCTAAATCCATCGTTTTTTTGCTCACCATGCCATTCCAGTTTGGACCTGGCCATATGCAAATCAGTCTTGACCCTGCGCCCAATGGGAACAGTCCAGCCCGAACTGCCAGGACAGGTCCTCCCTGGACTGGAAACAAGCATCCTAGGACTGATTTCGGGCTTTCAGCCCTCGTCAGCCAGGATAGCTTGACTCCAGTGGCATGGAGAGCACAGGACCCACGTCTAGGCATACCCGTCCCACTCGGGGTGGCAAATGCAAAAAGAACAATTGATGGACAGAATGCAAAGCAATTTCATACATTCACCCCAGTACAAAGATCTGGGTCTCAATCCATCGCTTTTTGCTCCCCATGCCATTCCACTTTTGACCCAGCCATATGGGAACAGTCCAGCCCGAACTGCCAGGACAGGTCCTCCCTGGATTAGAAACAAGCATCCTTGGATCAGTTTCGGCCTTTCAGCCCTAGTCAGCGAGAATAGCTTGACTCCAGTGGCATGGAGAGCACGGGACGCACGTCTAGGCATACCCGTCCCACTTAGGGTGACAAATGCAAAAAGAACAATTGATGGACAGAATGCAGAACAATGTCATACATTCACCCCAGTACAAAGATTCTGGCCTAAATCCACAGTTTTTTTGCTCACCATTCCAGTTCGGACAAAGCCATATGCAAATCAGTCTTGACCCTGCGCCCAATGGGAACAGTCCAGTCCGAACTGCCAGGACAGGTCCTCCCTGGACTGGAAAGATGCATCCTAAGACCGGTTTCGGGCTTTCAGCCAGGATAGCTTGACTCCAGTGGCATGGAGAGCACGGGACCCACGTCTAGGCATACCCGTCCCACTCAGGGTGACAAATACAAAAAGAACAATTGGACTGTTCCCATGAGGCACAGGGTCAGACTGATTTGCATTTGGCCATCTCTGAACTGGGGTGGTGGAGTGAGCTAAATAATAGTGATGGATTAAACCTAGATCATTTGACTGGGGGTGAGTGTTTGATGTGCTCAAACGCTCCATCCATCATCCCCTTTGGTATCGCTCAATTCATAACCTGACACGTATATGAACAGCTAATGCAAAAATGTGCTAAACTTCTGAAATAAGGAGCAAAACACAGAGCAGCAGAGGCAGCGTCTTGTCAACATAAAACTGCCACTCAAACGGAATAACAAACAGCTCAAAATTAGCAGGAAACACAGGGAAAAGATTAAATGCACAACTTAATATCGCACTGAGCTATGTAAACTCCTGCGCCCGTTGTTCTCTCCATCTCAAGTTCGTTGTCCACTGATGCTTAATGTACAATAATGAACTCTTCAGCAATTAAAGCATTCACTGAGGCCCCTTATGCCCAATAATAAATGTTGAATTGAGTGAAACTGGCCTTTTTTCAGTGGGAACCACAACAACAGCAATGGGTGATGCAATCAGATGCCCCAAAGACCAGTCTGGAAACGGCACCTCAATCTTCCCTTCACTTGCCATTTTGTTAAATTTGCAATGTACCATGCCAGTGTGATATCATGCAGATCAGACATTTTCTGCCTATTTCCAAACCCTAGGGCCTTCATAACCTAACCTAAAACGTTTGTGAAACCTTCCTTCAGCTATTTTACAAGTTGCTCTTAGACACAAGTCGCTCATGCACCGTGCTTGTGTATAATGTACTTTAACATTCCATGCTAAAGTGATTGCTGGTAAATCTGAAGCTCCCAGTCTTAGTGAACAAGCTACACCCCTACAGGCAGAAAGCGACAGGAACAAAAGTCGTGGAAAAAGAGAAACACAGGGACACACAAAATTACAGAGAAAGCCAGGAAGAGAGAAAATGCAGCCCATTTTCCTTTAAGGAAAACGGGATACATTTAAAAAATAAAAATGAAACTTTTCGGTTTCATTTTTTACGGGCAGGCAGTGGTCCCTGGGACCACTGTCTTCTCTTAAAAAAGGTTTGTGCATGCATTCCCAAAGGGAAAGGGCTCCCCTGGGGACCCATTCCCGTTTACGAGTGCCTTACCACCCTTCTGAGAAGGGTGGTAAACTTCGAGTGCTTTGCGACCACAATCACGGTCACAAAACATTTATACATGGGTTCTGGACTTGCTATTAGGAGGGATGCCCTAGGTACGCCCCTTCCTAATAGCGAGCCGCTAAACCTATTTTGCGAGTTGCTAATTGATTACCGACTAACAAAATAGGATAGGTACATTGGCCACATGTTTTATGTGGTCGCCAATGAGCCTAAAAGCCCTTTGCGACTGCAAAAAATGGTTGTACATCTGGCCCTATGTCTAGTAGGCCATCTCAGGTGCACCATGTTGGCAGTGAAACATGTCTAGGATATGCAAAGTCCTTATTAGCGAATGTAGTCTAGTGTAGATTCTGATTACTGACCATAGTTTGTTGTGTCTCTTGCTGGCCTACATTTCCCCACTTGGGTAGTTTTTCTATGCAAACTAGTAGCATTTCCTTCTGAAGGCCAATATTTTCTGGAAAATGCAATTTGGGACTGGAATTGCATGTTCCTTTCTCTTGTAAGTTACCTTTGTCACTACTTTACTTTGAAATTTATGGTCGATTCTTGGTGTGGGCATTCTGGTGGTACTGATTCCAGGGTAAGCTGTCAGGTTGCGCTGGTAAATGTGAGGTTGGTTTAGATATAGTAATGCCAACAATAAGGACATGAGATGTCTGCTGTTAAATATGCAGCTGACATTTTGGGGGGGCAGTGTGTAAATTGTAAAAAAATAAATGCAGAGCCCCAATCGTTTTCAAAGGCGTTGTATGATAGAAGCACGCATGGCTAATCCACACGTGCCTCCACCACACAGCCTGAACCACAAATGCGTCTTTACCACATATTCCTTTACCACACATTGCTTTACCATGCATGCCTTTACCACAAAATTACAAGGTAAAGGCATTAATGGCACAGGGATATGCGTGGCTCAGGTCGCCCCTACTCTGACCCCCTCCGTAAGCCACAAACCTTCTAACTCCCCCCCCCCTGTTATTAGGCCCAAAACCTGAAAACTATCCATTCCTTCCGCCTGCCCTGAGGCCTAAACTCATGCTCCATAACATACACTACCCCAACCTCCCCACCCGGCGCTGTCCCTAACCTATAACATACACTACCCATCCCCCTCCCTCCCCTCACACTGTCCCTAAAACAACTCCAAACCCTGCTGCTGCCCTTAGGGCTAAAACCCTAACCCATAATTTTTAAAACTACCAGAGCCCTAAAAACGACCCCGTCCTCCCCTAAGCCCTAATACCTACCCCAACTACCATTCCACTCCCTCTACCCTGAGGCCTAAAACCCTGCCCCCTAACATACACTATCCCTACCCCCTCCTACCCCTGCGCTGTCCCTAACCCTGAACATACACTACCCCGAACGGATCACTGACATAATATCGACCTCACAAAAATCGAGATACAAAAATATCGAGTCAAAAATATCGAGAGACAAAATATCGACTCCCTATCTTCAAACAGGTAAGTACCAAAATATCGACTCCAAAATATCGACTTACAAAAATATAGACAGTCAAAATATCGATTTTTTTAAATGTTTTAAAATTAAGTTAAAACTAATATAGTAATAAATATATTTAATATAAACTTAGAAATAATTATTAAATAAATGTAGTATTAATAAATAATTAATATAACTAAAAAAAGTATATCACCAAAAAGAAAACATATATATATATATATATATATAAAAACATATTATTAAATAAACATATATAACATTTTTAGCGTATACCTTTACAACGCATACCATTACAACGTAAGTATTGGTAAGTATATAATAATTTTTTTAATATAAATTAATGAAAATTATTATAATATAATTTAATTTTATTTAATTTTATTTAATTAATTTAATTTAAATGTAATTTTACTTTATTTTACTTTATTTTTACAAAGTACCCCTGTACCCCAAAAACCCAAAACTGACCCTGAACCCTAAAAATACCCCTTTACCCAAAAACTGAAAACTGACCCTGAACCCTAAAAATACCCCATTACCCAAAAACTGAAAACTGACCCTGAACCCTAAAAATACCCATTTACCCCAAAAACTGAAAACTGACCCTGAACCCTAAAAATACCCCTTTACCCAAAAACTGAAAACTGACCCTGAACCCTAAAAATACCCCTTTACTCAAAAACTGAAAACTGACCTTGAACCCTAAAAATACCCCTTTACCCCAAAAACTGAAAACTGACCCTGAACCCTAAAAATACCCCTTTACCCAAAAACTGAAAACTGACCCTGAACCCTAAAAATACCCCTTTACCCAAAAACTGAAAACTGACCCTGAACCCTAAAAATACCCCTTTACCCCAAAAACTGAAAACTGACCCTGAACCCTAAAAATACCCCTTTACCCAAAAACTGAAAACTGACCCTGAACCCTAAAAATACCCCTTTACTCAAAAACTGAAAACTGACCCTGAACCCTAAAAATACCCCTTTACCCCAAAAACTGAAAACTGACCCTGAACCCTAAAAATACCCCTCTACCCAAAAACCCAAAACTGACCCTGAACCCTAAAAAAATACCCCTTTACCCAAAAACCCAAAACTTAAATTTAATTTCCAAAACCAATTACTTTTATTTACAAAGTAAATTTTATTTAATGGTCAATTATTAATCAATTAACACATTTAATTAATTAACATATTTAATTAGTTATTATTAAATTACTCCCCACCCTATCCCCCTATAAACTCACAACCCACTACAGAAATTAATTTACTAATTATTATTTATTTATTCTTTAAATATTTATAATTACCAATTATATTTTAATTATTTACCAAATAATAATTAATTAACAATTATTATTAATTTACATATTTAATTAATTAAATTTAAATTACTTCCCACCCTATTCCCCTATAAACCCACAACCCGCTACAGAAAATATTTTACGAAAATGTAATTATTGATCAATTAATCAATTATTATTAATTACCAATTATATTTTAATTAATTAACAATTAATAATTAAATAACAATTACTATTATATTACAGATTTAATTAATTATATTGAAATTACTTCCCACCCTATTCCCCTATAAACCCACAACCCGCTACAGAAAATATTTTACGAAAATGTAATTATTGATCAATTAATCAATTATTATTAATTACCAATTATATTTTAATTAATTAACAATTAATAATTAATTAACAATTACTATTATATTACAGATTTAATTAATTATATTTAAATTACTTCCCACCCTATTCCCCTATAAACCCACAACCCGCTACAGATTTATATTACACAATTATTACAAATTATAAAACACTTACCTTATTTTCGATATTTTTGTTGTCTATATTCTATCTAGTCGATATTATGTCTAGTCTATATTTTTGATTCGATATTTTGGCTATTAATATCGATAGTAATCGATATTTTTGTAGTCTATATTATGTCTGGTCGATATTTTGTCTAGTCTATATTTTTACCTCGATATTATGTCCAGTCGATATTTTTGAGGTCGATATTATGTCTGTTCACCACCCCGACCAACTCTCACCCCGTGCCGTCCCTAAAAGAACCCCAACCCCTTCCATTGCCCTTAGGATTAAAACCCTATCCCCTAATTTAAAAAACTACCCGATACCCTCTGAGCCCTAAAAACTACCCTGACCCCCCAGCCCTGAAAACTACTCCTCTAACCCTGCCCCACTACCTCACCGTGTCCTCTGGCTCTCTTCCTGGTGAGGTCTTTCTACTTCCAACCAGCAACAGCCAGCAGCAGGACGCGCTTTGCCTATATGCGTGGTTAAGTCAAGCGTGGTTACTGGTGCGATGTTGGAGCACCTGTGGCTGAGGCTGTGGTGTTCCAACTGTTTCCCATTCTCAGGGTCCTATTGCTGAATGCCAAGGTTGCCATAACCTTTTCTTTCATTATCCTACAATTTGATTATTCTTGCCGGGGTATTTTATCTCCTTTTCTGCCATCATCATTGTTTTCTTATCTGTCTTTCTTTTTAATTCTCTTTCCATCTTTCTATCTTGCTTTGGGTCATGATCTGTTGGCGAAAAATGTGCCCCAATATCCTAAAATGGGTGCAGGTGGGTAAGGCTGCGTAAGAATACATTGCATAGGAGAGCAACATCACCTCTGGAGAGCGTAGGCAGCTAAACCAATCAAATCTACATGGAAATGTGCTTCAAATGTAATATTATGACTGGTTGAGTAGGCTGGTGGTGGAGTTAGTTTGTTTAATCCTTGAGTAAAGGAAGCTTTACGCTGGCAAAAAGCAAAAGTGTTTTATTTGTAGCTTACAATGGTGTGACTCTTCTGCCGAAATCAGGAGGGTTTGCATGTATACTTGTAATGCGCTCAAATGTACTCATGATAGACCTGCTAAAAATACATGTGAGGTCTTACTATCTGATGTCACTTCTTGTGACACCACTTCCTGTACAGTCATGGCTTGTGATGCCACTTCCTCTTATGTCATTTCCTGAGATGCCAAGTCGATGTCACATGCCCTGATGTCACTTTCATACTTCATAACTAGGTTAGTCTCCCCACTTATTTTTTTAGAACTTGTGCCCTGGTGCCACTGCACTCGAGACCACTCCACTCACCGCCACTGTACTCTGTGCTGCACCATTCCATTCTACGCCACTCTACTCTCCGTCACTCTACCCTACTTGAGTGCACTCTACTTTAAACCAATGGGCTCGAGATCACACTACTGTACGCCAATCTATACTGCACCACTCCCACTATACTCTACACCATTGCATTCTATGTCGCTGCACTCTTCACCACTCTATTCTACTCTGCACTATTGTGCTTTATGCCAGTGCACTATGCGCCACTGCACTCTATGCCACTGCACCCTATTCTGCACCACTCTATTGCACTCTACGCCAAGGTACTTTAGGCCACTCTACTCTGCATCACTCCACTCTATGCCACTGCACTCTGTGCAGCACTCCAGTCTACGCCACTGCACTCTACTTTCAGCACACTACTCTGCACCACTACACTCAGTGCCACTCTACTGTGCACCACTCTACTCTAAACCACTGCACTCTACACCACTGCACTCTACACCACCGCACTCTACTCTACAGTACTCTAAGCCACTGCACTCAATGCCATTCCACTCTACCAGGCACCACTGCACTCTAAGTCACTAGGCTGTACGCCAATGTATTCTAGGACACTCTATTCTACTCTACATCACTCAAATCTATGCCACAGCATTCTATGATGCTTTATTGGATGCTTCTGCATTAGCTGCTGCTGCATTGGACGCGACTGCACTGGACACCACTGCACTGGATGCCACTGCACCCTACGCCACTCGACTCCACTGTACACCACTCTATCCCAGTCCAATACACAACATTCTATGTCACACCACTCTACTCTATCCCACTCCACTCTACAACACTTCACTCAACGCCACTACACTCTACAACGGTCCACTCTATGGCACTCTACTCAACGCTATACCACTCCACTGTACAACACTCTACTCCACTCTATGCCACTCCCTCTATGCCACTTTACTCCATTCTACGCCACTCCACTCCACTCTATGACACACTATTACACTTTACTCCACGCTACTTTACTGCTCTACGACACTCCACTCTACGACATTCTACTCCACTCTATGCCACTCTATGCAACTCCACGCTACAACACTCTACTCCACTCTATGCCATTCACTCTGTGCCACTACACTCCACTCTACTCTACAACACACTACATCACTCTGCTCCAGTCAACACCACTCCACTATATGCCACTATATGCTACTACACTCTACTTTATGATACTCAACTCTACGAAACTCCTCTCAACAGCAGAAAACTCCACTCCACTATATGACACTCTACAAATTACAATTTCTTTAAATTACTCCACTCTTCGTCACTCCACTCTACAACACTCCACTCCATGCCACTTTCCTCTATGCCACTAACATTTAGCCGTGCTGATCAGCAGCCACACTGATGTACACCATGGCTAAAACACATTAGCAAAGCCAATAGCTCTTGCATAGACAAGCCCTGTTGGCTTTGCCAATGCTTGTTCTCTCTCTCTCTGATTCTTTCCATATTTATTTAATTCTCATCTTCCCGTCTGCATCTCTTCCTCTGAATCTCTCTCTTTCTCAGTCTTGTTCTCTATGTCTTCAGGGTCTTTCTCTTAGTCTCTTGTTCGCTTACTCCATCTCTTTCGGCCTTTTCGCGCCTCCCCCACTTTGTTTCTCTCTCTCAGCAACGTATCTTTCTCTCTCTTTACCTCTCTCTTTCTCCCTCGCTCTGTTCTAGCTCGTTCTCTTTTCCTTGGCATCTCTCTCTCACTCCCCCTCCTCTTTACAACTTTTGCCCGAGACTACCTCTCTCTCTCTTTCGCTCTCTATATTTCTCTCATCTTCTCCTCTTCTCTCCCATCTACTTCGCTCTTCTCCTGTCTCTCTCTCTCTCTCGCTGTCCCCCCTCTCTCTTTTTAGTTGTTCTCTTAATCGCTCTCTCAGTCTCCTCCAGGCTTTTTCAGCCTCTCTCTGCCCCTTTCTTCCTCTTCGATCCTATCTCTCTCTCTCTCTCTCTTTCTTTCGATGGGTGAGTCTGTGTTTCGCTGGCTGTTTTCCATGCTTGCGGCTAGAATATTCCTGACACCATCAGATTTTCCCCCCCACTTTGTAGTGTTTCTTGGCTCATTTACTTTGCATTCGTCAGAGCGCCGCTGTTTTCGAGCAGACATTCCCATCAGGTCAGAAGAAACATCCGGGCAGAAGGAGAAGGAGCGACAAGCAGGAATCCTTCAGATCACAGTGAGTGGCGGAGCAGGGGGTGAGAGGTTTGGGGGGTGGGGCCCAAGACAGGTGGGTCGTTCACCTAACTGAAGTCTTAGGATTCAAAATCCCAGGCATTGCCCTATTTTTGTCTGTAGACAACAGGTTTTTTAAAACTCCTCGCCACTTCAAACGCCGCCCCCTCTGCCTTGCCTAACCTAAAATAACACAAAAGAAACTCAGGGAAGTTCACGAGTGACAGAGTGGAGAGACAGCGGGAGACAGAGAAAGAGAGCTGGGGGCAGAGATAGAACGAGACGAGAGAGTAAAACACAGGCTGAGCTGAGTGAGAGGGCGAGAGAGAACAAGACAGACTGGAAGTGAGAGAGAGCGTACGTTGCTGGCAAGTTTTCAGATTGCTTGTGTGTGGTATTGCCATGGTTTCATCGCACTTATGACTTATGAGTGACATTCAACTGCCAAATGTGACACTTAGAGTGACACTTTCTCTCCAGTGAAATGAAGTGCATGGAAAAAGATGAATATTGGATTGAACTCACACCCTTTTGCGCAATGAGAAGCTCAAACAATATTTCGAAACTGCTGCAATACTTGTTTATAAACAACATCAAATCTCTCCACATTTTTCAGCAGCCTATCTTTTACTGTGAATAATATGGTTTTGAAATAATGACACGCACACCCCCCTGCGCACACAGACACAAACACACACACACACACACACACACTGCAGCAGTGATTTCATTAACCAATTAGGTTTAATAAATAAAACGAAGGACAGTTCATTTGATTTAAACTATGTGGTTATTTTATATTTAGGTACCTGAAGACGAAAGACCAACAAAATAGTATAGACTAATTTGTTCTTTGCCATGTTGACTTGACCCCCACATTCTTACAGACACCTCACCCCACACTACAAAAACTCATGAGTGAGGGAACTTAAGTGCTCTGCTGGACCATTACAACGCATAATACCTTTACAACGCATACCATTACAACGCATAACATTACATTGCATGTTTGGTAAGTATTGGATAGTGAGGGATAAAAATTACTATTCTAACTCCAGGGGGTGCAACAGTAGGGTACGTGTTGGATAGTGTAGGGGTAAAAATTACTATTCTAACTCCAGGGGGTGCAACAGTAGGGTAAGTGTTGGATAGTGTAGGGGTAAAAATTACTATTCTAACTCCAGGGGGTGCAACAGTAGGGTAAGTGTTGGATAGTGTAGGGGTAAAAATGACTATTCTAACTCCAGGGGGTGCAACAGTAGGGTAAGTGTTGGATGGTAATGTTATGCGTTGTAATGGTATGCGTTTTAATGACTGAGTTGTAATGACATGCGTTGTAGTGGTGTGCGTTGTAGTGTCATGCGTTGTAATGGTTGCGTTGTAATTGCATGCATTGTAATGGATGTTGCGTTGTAAAAGTTTTGTTGTAATGGTAGTGCGTTGTAAAAGTTGCGTTGTAAAGGTTGTTTCCCTTCTGTTTTTACGACTCTCAAATGAGTATGTCATTGGCATTGCATGGATGCTACTTGGTTTGGGGATTTGAAGTTGAATGACTTCAAACACCGCAGAGCAAAGTTCTGTGTGCAAAGGGGGGGCAACGCTGAAGGGGTGTTTGCGAGATGTGGCATCTGGGGCTGTGCTGAAGGGGGATATGCGAGATAAGTCCGTGAGATGTCCCCAGCTGCAATGGCCAAAGGAAGGGGACCTAAATGAAGAGGTTTCCAGGGTCCAATGGTGAATTTGGGTCAGACGCCCCTGCAGCCGCACTTAGGGCCTCCGTGCCCTTCAGGTTGGGAGTATGCAGACGGCTCTCTTCTTTGTAGGAGTGGCACCTTATCTATGGTGTCTGTGTGCGAAGGGGGGAGTCCTGAAGGGGGGTTGGCGAGATGCGGATGTGAGATGCCCAAGCTGGGATCGCCTTCTGTGTCCGTGAGGATGGGAGTATGCGGGTGTGTCTAATTGTTGCAGGGGAAGCACCTAATTTATATATGCGGGCGGCCATAATCTTTGCAGGGAAGCACCTCATCCATGGTGTGCTGAGCCCAACTGATGAGCCTTCTGATGTAGGTAAACGCTGCGTTTGTGCTCAGAGGGTGGCGTGGGGTCATGAGGAAGCAGAACGGGGAAGCAAAATGTGCGTGCAAAGCAACAATTAAAACAAGCTGCAATGACAGAAAGCAATATTTAAAAAAAGAGTTCTCCAAACAGCTGTTAAAAAAGGTATGCGCAATGAAACTGTACTTAGGGTCCTGAGACTTAAATGGAAGTAACGTTTCAGCTGCATGAACACGTTAGGAGGCTGCAAAGAAGACCGACGCGGGAGTGAACCTATGATAAATAGCAGGCAGGAACACAGTCCTTTTATTGATTACAGCAGGTCTTGCAGTTAGCGCGTGCAGGCTGCCTAGGTTCGACCTAAAAAAACTAACGACTTTGAAAAGGTCTCTGCTCGAAAACATGTGCCAGTCTTTGGATTTTAGAGAAATAAGAGAACTGTTTGTGAAGAAATAAGCCAAGTGATCTTTGCACTGACACGCTCTGTCCAGTTTGCACTTGATTGCGTCATGACCTCGACTCTTCAGTCGGAGAGGTAGGTTTCCTCAGAGATTTAGACACTCCCTTTGCACCTTTTGTGAAGTGGTGATGGGTGTTTACAACATGTTGCTGTATACAGCCCCACGATTGCTGTACACTAACTGCCGGGATAGGGAGAGCTCTGAACGATTACAGTAAACTGGACACTCCATAGGAATTGGTTACCGTCTGGTAAATTTTTGGACATTGGGTCTGTGATCTAGGATCTAGCATTTTCCTTGTTGGTGTAAGCATGCAAATGAAGGAAAACTGGTGACAGGGTTAATGCTAGAATACATGGTGCTGGGTTCTGGAATATAGGGCATGCTGTTCTTGCATTCATCATACTGTCATAGAGGGAGCTGTTGCTGGCGCAGAGGGAACTATGTGATGAAATACAGGGTACTGGCATAGATGTAGCAGGCACTGGCATACAGAGAGCTATATGCTGGACTGGCCACCAGATGCAAACTTTAGTAGGTTCAATAAACATACTATCTATTGCCATCTTTTGAGCTTTCACACTTTGGGCCTTGAGAACTGTACCATATGTCAGTTTGCACCAAGAAGGTGTGTTACTGTGCCTAAGTAGTATCAACATTGGGTGTTTGAAGCTGCCAAGACATGGTTTATAGAAAATGTTGCAACTTGCAAAGTTTCCACTTTGACGCATTTTCCAGACACTCGTGAAGGTAAAAACATGCTCACATTTTAAAACTAGTTGCAAAAACACTTCTCTATAGAAATCCGCCACAGTTCCTCCAGATTGTTGATTTCCTCCACCATGTCGGCTGCCTCCGGCCCAACTGAAATTCTCCCCGGGGTTAGTGCCACCACTATAGCCAATTGGCAGGCTGCAGATACAGGCAACAGAGAGAAAGGACTACAGCTGTTCTTGTTCACGAAAGGACGGGAACGCAAGCTCAGACTCCGCCCTTGATGGGAACATAACTAGGCCTGGGCGTAAAAGTTGGTGAACGCAAGCAAGGAAAATCTTAAACCAGACCATCTCCTGGTGAGATTTCTCAATAAGGGCAGTCACGTATGGATCCGACTACTCGCGTTGAGAAACCTTCCGTTCACATTGAGGAAGCTGCCACTCGAATAGAATATTTTCTCAAGCGGCAGAAAGAAGGAATCCCCTCTTGCACTGCGCATGGTGGTGTTCATTCTGATTATCCAGTGCTGGACAAATACCTGGGGCTAAAAATCAGCATGAACGGCGCAACCATACACAGTCCGTCTCTTGCAGAACTCCTCGTAGCATGCCAAAGTTTTGTGGTCACTTCGCGGAGTTCCACGTGAATTCCGCCCAGGCCTAAACATGATGCACCAACACCACAACATGTTAATTCAAGGGTGTGGCAAGCGTAAGGGGTGGGGTGCATCATCTGCAGCAGCAGGGGAAGTGTTGAGACAGCAAGGGCATACTGGGTACATCAATTGCATCAGGCATTACTACCAGCCAGACACAAAGTATGACAAATAATACGCACGCAAGCAGCTTTTTTCAGAGGTGGGCTCTCCGGCGGGTTTGCTCATGTTACAGCCACAAATCAATAACCAGTATAAACAAGGGGAGTGAGATCAGCAGTGCTGCGTGGGCTGTGTGGCAGGGGAGAAAAAAGCCCAGCATGCAGAGGGAGGCAGCAGCTGCAGCCCGAGGAGGGGGGGGGGGGCCTTCGCATATGTGAAGAGCTGGGCCAAATAAGAAATAAAGTGCGCACACAGTCATAAATAACAGCAAGAGTAACAGCACATGTAACAGGGCCAGTCCTCATGGGAGGTTCCAAAAGTCCAAAAGGAGGGACTACTAAGCCAATTCATCAATCAAAAGCCAGCATTTACAAAGGACTATAAGGAGAGCAAATTGAAAAGATATATTGAGATTTATAAGTTTTGTAAAATGCGCGAATGGCAATGACATTTTGGTGCTAATCTGAGCTGCTGACTAAATTATCTATTGCTGACCAGCCTTACATCTCGGTATTAAGAATCAGAAAACAGCCAGGTTTTGAAGACATTTTCTGAAGGTTAGAAACTTAGATTGACTTCTCTGATGTTCTGGTAATCTGTTCCAGTGATGTGCTGTGGTGTAAATAAAGCTTCGACCCCCCCAGTTGGACCTCCTGATTTGCTGAATGCTAATTGTTCTAGAATTGTCCGATCTTAATCATCTGCTAGGCTTCTACCATGTAAGATTCTTCCTTAGATAATCAGGTGCAACGCCACAGAGGGCCTTATGGGCGAGATAGAGGCCTTAAATCCAACCCTCTTCTTCACTGGTAGCCAATTAAGTTCTTGTGGCATTCCAGACACTGATTGGAACTTGGGAATTTTCTTCAGCAGTCATGCTGCAGCGTTCTGGAGATATTGCAGTTTTTACAAGGACCGCTGCTGAATAGCAGCGTATAATGCGTTGCAATAGTCCAGTCTAGATAACACAAGTGCTGCTACAACTTATTTTTGTAGTTCACATTGTATATACCGGAAGATCTTCATAATCTTTCGTAAAAGGAAGAAACATCAAGAGGTGAGCTTATTTATTTGTGCGTTAAAAGACAGGTTGGAATAAATATTTATTCCCAAATGTTTTACCATAGGTACTGTTGTGGGGGGAGGGCCTAAGGGTTGTGGCCACCAAGAGTAGTCCCTTGATGGCATATTCTTCCCAAAGAGAAGGATCTCAGTTTTAAATGGGCGGTGCTTGAAGCCCATATTCTAGGAACAGCATGTCTTGGCGATCCAGCGAATGAGCGTCCTAGGCGAGATCTAAAAAAAACTATCTCTGAGCTGACACTCTGGACTAGTCATATGGCGTACACCTGAAGAGAAAAATACAGAAGGCACCGGATCCACTTGAGGTTGGGTCTGGCGCCTGCTGTATGTTTATATTCTTAGTCAGTGACTGCAGGCTGGATCAAGAGTCCAAACCTGGCAGCTTATGATTTTATTTTCAAAGGAAACTGCGCTGTGCCCATAGAAAACGAAAAATAATTAACTACAAAGTTTCAGTCTGAACCACACTGACTGTATCTGGGTGTAACCACAGCAACGAGAACTCTGGGGAAGGCAGCACAGCAGCTGAGAAACAGACTGGCTGGTTTTGTTTAATTATAGCGCCCTATAGCTCATTGAAATACAGTGGAGCTGTAAGTATGCATGACTAATACATTTTAGTGTAGTGATGCGCTACCACCATTAAAATGCATTAGTCTAACCCCTGATGCATGGTACTTGGCAGTGCTGGAAAGAGGTTGAGGCAAACTCATATTCCAAAACCAGGACAGGGAAAGAGAGAGGATAAGTGTGAGAAAGAGAAAGATGGTGAATAGTGGGAGTGTGAAAGAGAGGTTGACGGGAGAGTTAGGGGTAGAGGTGGGGTATAAAAAAGGAAATCCGAGGAAGAAAGAGACAAGGTGCAGAGATGTATATAAAGAGAGCGAGCCATAGCGAAATATTTGGTTCATAGAAATAGAAAACAAACAAGCATTGGCAAACCCAATAGGTCTCACCTAAGCAAGAGTTATTGGCTTTGCCAATGTGTATAAGCTATGTTAGACACTAACGTGGCTGCTTTTTAACATGGCCAAAAGTTAGTGGCGCAGAGGAGAGTGGCATGGAGTATCATAGAATGGGGTGCGGAATAATGTAGTAGAGTGACGTAGAGTGGATTGACATAATGTAGCATGTATTAAAGTGGCATAGAGTGGAGTCACATAGAGTGGCATTCAGTTGAGTGCTGTAGGGTAGAAGGGACTAGTGTAGGTGCACTGGTGTAGGGTGTTGCAGAGTATAGTGACATAGAGCAAAGTGGTGCAGAGTAGAGGTGAGTAGAGTGGAGAGGTGTAGAGTGAAGTGGGTAGAGTGCAGTGGCATAGAGTGGAGTGGTGCATAGTAGAGTAGAGTGCAGTGGTGCACAGTGCAGTGGCGTGGAGTGATGTAAAGTGGAGTGGTGCAGAGTAGAGTGCAGTGGTGTAGAGTGGTGCATGCATGGTGTGGTTGCACACTGCCATTACAAACAACACATTTTTAGTTGAAATAACCAATACATTTGCACAAACATATATTTTTACTAATAAAACTACACAGCACGCAAATCATAACGTGTGTCAATAGTGTATTGATTTGTTTTGCTCATATTTAAGTATTTGTTTCCAACACACTTCAGAATAAACAACATTTTCTTCAGCTGTACTTCCATCATCCTGATATATTCTGAAATGCTTGCAGAGTTCGTTTAAATGTTGTTGTGTGCTAGAGAAAAATCCCTTTCCTACCTCAAGTTTACAGCAAGATTGTCAAATAAACCTTCTTACTTTGAAGTCACAGAAAGAAAAGTAAACACCAAGCTCCCTCGGAAGGCAGAGCCTGAGATTTGATCTCTGTCTTTAAATGCACAGCAAATGAGACAGAAGACCAAGATTTACGGGCCTGTTTCCAGGCAGGAGCCCTCATGGAAGAATACAAGGAGAAGTAGTATGAAAAGACTTTGCTCCTTGGGAGGGATGAACTGAAGCTGGACAACCTAAAACAAAAAGCTAGCAAATAGAAAGCAGGAAGATGTGAGTTACCAACCCCAAAGTAACGGTAAGCAAAAGGCAGAATGCATTCCCAGGGAACCTTTCTGAATGTCCCCAAGATGTCTTTAGCAAACCAGACAGCACAGCTGTGACCTAAAAAGAGATATAAAGACAAAGAGAGTGAAAGTAAGAGAGTATGCGAGAGGCAACAGGGAGTAGACAGAGTCTGACACCACTGAACAGTGTAGGAGGAAAGTGTTGCCCATGGGTAGCAAGAAAAGCAGATGGAAGGTACACTTGGAGATGATTAAGAAAGTCCAAATATCCTGCTTTTTTAACAGTCTACCTAAAGTTTATCTCAACTTTGATACTCCCTGAAAAGGATATTTCATTTTTCATTTCATAGAGCTTTATTCGGAACATAAAAAACATGTCCTTAAAAGCACAAACAGTTACATAAGCAAACATTTCATTAATTAAAAGATACAAAGAAGAATACATATATGACAATAATTATCCAGTGCGGGATGGAATAAATATATTAAACAGAGTCTTAAAAACACATGCTTTTCCTAACACTAATAGCTTTGAGTAGGAAAGTAGCCGTAATAAAACAAATGTCCGGATGATGCATATTAAAAAGCAATTTCATAGATTCTGTGATAGTTCTTACTCCAAATCTATTCAGGATGGGCTTTAAATAAATTTTCCGTAGTTCACTATACAAAGTGCAAGAAAAAAGAAAGTGGATAGTACTCTGTTCTGTCTTGTGATCACAAGGACAGGGTCCCTCAGGGCGTGTTTTTATATTAGGGCACGCAACCAGATAGTGTACAATTCCCATCCTCATTCTAGTGAGTACAAACTGGTGTGAGACTCTAGTCACCTGTGTCAGATAAGGGTGAAATCCACTAAACTCATTCAAGCCATTGTACAATTTACAAGTAGTGAGTTTTGAATCTTCCAAGGCACGCCTCTCTATACAGAAATTCAAAAACATAATTTTCATATTTGATTTGGATTTGTCAGATACACAAAACCGATCATTGATCACATTATATCCAAAGACATTTTGAAAATTTTCAATATTATATTTAATCCAGGGGATCTTCATGTGCTGGTCCAAGGTGAGGCAATCCTCAATGATAGCTCGGTTTAGTGAGGTGCCTTCATTTAACCAAACAGATCGCCACAATAATAGAGGTCTTAGCATGATTAAATCATTCAAAAAGTGGGACCCCGTTTCCTTATGAACCAGGATGTTGGAAGTAGATTTGGGTAGACACAGGAGCCTTTTCAGGAAGTTGTTCTCCTCTATCTGTAGGCACCCGGCAGATGTCACACCCCAAACTCCTGCCCCATAAAGAGCCGCAGATAGGCATTTAGATTGGTAGATTTTTAACATATCTGCTATACGTCTATTTCCCAGTTTCTTTGCGAAAACGAAAACCCCATTGGCACTTCTAATCATCTTAGTTTTAACCGCTTTGTGTTCGATGTCCCAGCTACCATTTTTTGAGAAATTAATCCCCAAATAGCAGAAATTGTCTACTTTTAAAACCTGTTCACCTTCTATAAAATAATGGGAGTTGATTTTCGTTTTTGACTTAGCTCGGCCAGAACACTCCATCACATAGGTTTTAGACCTATTGATCACCAGTTTCCTATTTTTGATGAACAGAACAAACCTGTCCATCAACCGTTGAAGACCCAGGGGTGTCCTAGACAACAGCACAGCGTCGTCCGCATAGAGAAGCACAGGGATGTTAAGGCTATTAACTCTTGGGGCGTCAGCCGTAACTGTTTGCAGGACAGCATCCACCTCATTGATGAAGAGAGTAAACAGTAGGGGTGCTAAAACACACCCCTGCCTGATTCCTCTCCCTATCCTAAACTTACCCGTGCATTCCCCATTAGGCCCATATCGGACGCTAGTACTAAGTTTTTCATACAGGCGAGCTAGAAAGTACACTATACTGTCTGGGGCTCCCATGTCAATCAATTTAGCCCACAGTAGGGCGTGGTCTACCATATCAAAGGCACTGCTTAGGTCGGAGAAACATAAATACAATGACCCTTTTTTGGCCTGGGTATATTTCCCGACCAAAAGTTCTAAATTTAAGCACTGCTCTATAGTTCCACGGCCTTTTCTGAAACCAAACTGGCTATTGGTTAAAATCTCATTCGACTCTGCCCATTCCTCTAGTCTGGCTAATAGAACACGACTCATGACTTTTACTGATGAGTCCAGTAGGGATATTGGTCGGTAATTTTTAGCTTCGCCCCGGTCTCCCTTCTTATAGATAGGGATTATGATTGATTCTGCCCAAGTAGGTGGTATTTTTGAGCAGACTGCTGCATTAAAAATCTTAGCCAATAGGGGGCCCCAAATCTCCGGGGCGGTCTTATAAACATCTATAGGTACCCCATCGGGTCCTTGGGCCTTCCCTCCTTTACTAAATCTGATACTAGCCATAACTTCCTCTACTGTAATATCTAGTGCAAATATAGGCCATCCGTTTCCTAGGGGGTCTATACTATTGCCTGAATCAAATATGGTCGAAAAATGTTGGATCCATGAGTCTATGCTCACATTAGATGTGAGCACTGGAGCCTTCTCATCTTTGAATAAAGGGCTTTTTACAGTAGACCAGAACAAATTACAGTTCCTTTGTTCTGCTGCTTGGCTTAGATTGTCCCACGCTTCCTGCTGCAACTCAGTCTTTCTGCGTTTAAGAACCAGTTTAAAATCCTGCCTAAGTTGGGTCACTAAACACTTGTCTCTAGGTTTAGCTGCTAAAGCTTCTTTAAGATCTCTCCGGGCAACGGAACAGACATGGTCAAACCATCCCCTATTATGTCTATTTACGTGCCCCACCTCTTTAGTAAACTTCTTACTAATGATGGCATTGATTCTGTCGAAGTGGTCGATACTGGCAACGTCTGTCTCCCCCTGTTCGAGAATTGCAGAAATTTCCGTCATACAACTGTTAATGATGGAATCAGATGTTTCTTCGGCTTTCTCTCCCTTCCACCTCAACCTAACTCCGTTATTTCTATGTGGTTCAATATTAACAATTGTACCCGCGTTGGGAGTCGTGGTAGAATTCCAGAACTTAACTTCAGCGGTTAGACAGTTATGATCGCTCAGCATTACATCAACCACCTTGACTTCAGAGCACGTGTGAGTTAGGTTGGTAGACATGCATATAAAATCAATTACTGTATTGGCCCCCCTCCCTTTGAAAGTTGGAACACTTTCTCCCAGATCATTCTTTACATTTTCCATGATTACCATGTCATAATCTATCAAAAAGTTATTCAGGGTTTCCCCATACAGATGGTGAGGGAAATGAACTTCAGCATCCCCTGAATGATTATAGACACCACATAGATTCTGGGATGATAAGGGGCAGATTGAAACATTAAAATCCCCCACAAAAATATATTCATAAACACCATTAAAATTCTCTACAAAATTACACACTGCTTTGTGTAAATCATTTATAACTGTGTGCCTAGTACCATCAAATATATTATTGTAGAAATTAATCAACAGAACATTTCTACAATCATCTTGTACAAGTTAAAGGATTTGGGAATGAACCTCCACTTTTACATACTTTTTTACTAATACAGGCAACTTCACTGAAATCAGAACTAGCAGACCTCCTCTAGATCTCCCATGAGGTGACGCCAATGCGGGAAGCTCATAGGAAACAAAGCCATCACTCCCTCTGTATTCTCTACACCATGTTTCCTGTAGACAAATAATGTCAAATAAGCCAATAAAATCTTTCCATCCCAACATGTCTTCTTTGGCCATCAAACCAGCAATGTTCCAGCTAGCAATTTGACACGTTGCCTTAACCCTCTCTAGGCTGACATTGGGCATATCATCTATAAGTACGGACACGTTATTATTTACATTAAAATGCTCTATGTTAAACTCTGAAAGCTCCTCTTCGCCCCCATTAAACATACAATCCATATTCACAATATTAGTCTTTTCAGTTAAGGACATTTTTAACTCTCCAGCGTCCACTCTCCCCTGGACTTGATTACTCTTATGTCAATCGTTTTGGTCCAGGAAACTCAGTGACTGAAACCTGTTCTGAGTTGGGACTTGGTATAACATCCCATTGAGAGGTGACATTACACAATCGCTTACTGGTGGGAAATTAGGCGCATGTGTTATGAATCTATTCCCACCATGGACCGGGTTCGTCATATGCATTGGTGTAACAAAAGGGCCATCCTGGGGGGCAAAACAGAGGGTATGTGGCCCTGGTCTATTTCCAATTGAATGAAAGTTATTATTATTCGAAGATCCCTCCCAACTGTTTACTGAGTGCAACCTGTTTAGGTGGTTGTAAAAATATCCCAATGGCCTGGCAATGACATCTGTCTCTGACTGCGTGATTGAGGCCGCTCTTAGGAGGACCGTCGCAACATGTTGCGGATGTTTAAAATTGATAATCACGCAGTCACCCCCACAAGTTTTTCTGGTATTACCTATCCAGTTGACTCTTCTGATAGAGATTATCTGATCTGAATAGCCAACTGGATAACCACAGTGTCGACCAAGCCAAGAGATAGCTTTATTTTTAAGTGAATCTGCCGATTCTAGGGTGTAAGGGGTCTGTGTGATAGGTGGGACATTCGTTAAAACTACGACATATGGTACGCATTCAGGTGGGAGGTCCACAGGGCGCTTACTAGCTCTAACTGGGACCCTACTTGTTCCCCCTGTGGCAGCCGCTGGTACTTTTATAGCTGACACAGCTGGCACATGACCAGACTGCTCCCCATTTAAAGATAATGTTGGTCTAACATCCTGGTTTGGGGTAACCTGTCCTATACTTGATGATCCCGCTCTCTGCTGCTGAGACGGTCTACCCTTGTCCTGTACAACAGAAGTTGTCGAAACAGGTCGATCTTTAGATAGTTGTTTCCCATTGGTAACTATAACAGGAGGGCTATTTAAATTTCCTGGTTGGGCCCTTTCCTGAGCAGATACCAAGGTTGATTATGTTATATCTTTAAACGTTAATACCGTTTTATCCAGGGTAACAGAATGATGGTCAACCACATCCCTTAGTCTTAGAACTTCACCACACAAGCCCTCTATTTTGGCAAGCAATGGATCGATAATCGTTTTAAGTTTCTTATCGATAGAGCCCATCAGCAAATTTATTTGGTCAGGATCAATGGAGACACAACTCTCTTTAATTAGTGTCCCTATATCCTCTGAGTTATCCTTATGAGTTAAATCCTTTTTATATTTTCTGCCTGAGTGATAATTTCCCCTTTTAGGTACAGTTTTCCTACAAGCTCTCATTAATCTTGTGGCCCTCATTGACTGAGGGGTACCCAGATCATCTTCCGCTATAGTCACATTATTAGGAACCTCATTAATATCTACAGCGGTACTGTTCTTATCCACCTCAATTAATGTAGCATGTTCACTGGGTGTATTAGTGTCCACATCATTGAGGTCCGGAGACTCAATCAAAGGGGGGATATCCGAAGTGCTTTTCCCAAGAGATTTTCTCCTATCCGTATTTATTCTGTTAACTACCTTCAACAGATAGTTATCAGGTAGCGTGGATTGTATAGACATGGTAAATGGGAAATCAGGGGACAGTCAGCGATAGCTATATGAAATCAAACAAATCAAATGTCACGATGTACCACTTGGAAGTACTCACAAGTAGAAATAAGGGGGGGTGGCCCGTCCCGTCACTGGTCGTCCCCGGACGGCCACAGACGGCCCGCCCTCTGCCCGGGCTCAGCACGGCGACGCCCGCGCGCGTCCCGCGACGCGGAGGGAGCGTCCTGGTTAAATAGCGCCTCCGGGCGCGCAGCGGCAGGAAGTGGCCGGAAGTGGTCGCACGGCCCTCTGGGAGCTGTAGTCTCCAGCCGCCACCAGCCAGGATATAAAGACACTAGTCCTGTTTGATAACTAAGAAGGCCAACCTTTCTTCAACAGCACCTCACATCTCAACCCAAGACTAATACTTATCTAATAGCTCTGCTACAGATGGTGAGAGAGGCTATCTAGACTAATCAGCTAAGTCTATATGCTCGCCCCTGTGTGGCTTCCACCATCGACCACATACACTGCCACACACACCACCACCTGCTTACTCAACAGTATGTAAAGTCTTTGGAGACTTAAAAGAAATAAGGCGGTGCAAAAATTGTTCCTTGTCTAGAGCTCTGGATATTTTGAGATGGCCATTGAGAGGGCCACTCTCTTCTGCTCACCATCTCTAAGTTTTTGTCTTTTGTTATTTTAAGGATATTTCCCCAACCTGGTTTCCCTAAGGTCAGGTCAGTCCACACTTGGGCCCATAGCAGCTGAATACTGGAGGAATATGAGAAAAATTAAAGGACATAAGTGAGCCAAAGTCACATTTTGACATTCCCACCCACACAAGATAAAGAACAATTGTATAAGGAAGGCTTCCTTTAGGCAAAGGAGATTTCTGTATGATAAAATAGTCCTGCAAGTGATTTATCATTTTTTTTAAACAAAGTCAAGACATGAGGGAAAAGTTTTCCTCATATACAGAGTTTTTTTTTCATCAGTGTGATGCGCCATTATGTGCAGACTGGTTTCACTTTTATTGATGCCCATGGTCATTACTCTTCCCCCCAAGTTCTAATCAAGAAGGAAAAGGTACCACTGTAAAGGGGACAGTGGAATACTTTTGGGCGAGTTGGCTCCCCAGGGCAAGGGTGTGTTCCCGCTCCCAAAAAGTGAACAGTTTTTCTGCCCCCAGTAGAAGTGTGGGAAAAGTTTGTGAAGCCCCACAGATTTCAGACTCTTCCCTCACAGAAGCTTAAGTTAACTGTATGATTTTAGCCAAATGTATAGGTTTGCAAGACCGAATTCTGGATAAGAAAGCATACTGGGTTCAACATGAGTCGGCCCTGGACTTCCCTGGCTGTCTAATTTTCAGAAATGTCTGTGTGAGGAAAGTGTTGTATTATATGGTGGGGTTGCATAGGCTCATTTCTTAGTTCAATGCTGGATAGCTTCAGCTGACCAAATCTAGCAGGAAGGAGGCCAAAGGGGCATGTGTGGAATTGTAGGACAGTTACCTTGTTACCAAAGCAGTCTCCCGTCCAGTTCCCAGCTCTATAGACTAGCAGCCATGAACTTCAATTAAGTTGTCCTGATGCAAGGGAACAGGATGCTGAAGGTGCTGTAGGGTGCTGAGAATGCCGTGCAGTTAACTAGAGAATTCCTGGGGCTGCTCCTCTGTCCACAGTCTTGGTGGGATGACTTTGGCCACAGTAGTTGATATCCCTTGAAGTCCTGGTAGGTCCAGCAAAACTCTGTTTGCTACTGGACCACTGGTTTCCGGTCACAACAAAACCAGTGGTTCCATTTGATGAGGGTTAGTATCCTCCTTGGGTGACCAAACTGCACCTTGATGACACTCTAAGCTAAAACAGACTCAGGTGCAACTTTTGGGAGTAGGGACTTAGTCTAGCAGGCTGCATGTCAGTGGTTGCTGACTTGCCTGGGTGGGATTCTTCAGCTTTTGTGGCCTGGTACTGTAGCAAGAAGTCAGCCAACTGACTCTAAGAGTTCACTTCTATTGTCTGGTGCTCAGGAGTGACGTTTCCTTGAGCCAGGCTCCACGGACCCAAGGATCAGCGGGTGCAGTTCAGTCTTTGGTGCAGCCTCTCTTGACCGGTCCATGGAACTGCAGGGCAGTGCTCCTTCAGTCCTTTCTCCAGTCCAGGCTTGATCTGAGGTCTGGGTGCCATATTTATGCCTAGAAAGTGTCCTCTGGGAATTCTGCAGTTACTAGTCAATTGGTTACCAGGTCCCCTCCTGTCTGATGATGACTTCCTGTGATGTGTTGCATCTAGTATCACAGAATGCAATATTCTGTCCACTCCCAAGATGGCCAAACCCTCTCTTGATGTGTGGACCTTGCAAGTCCAACTCTAGCGGTGTAGCTACCTAAGGGCTACACGGCCATGCAAAAAACGGTTTGGCAACAGTTTTCTCTTCTCTGTCCCAGATGCCAACCTATCTACCAGGACAAAAGAGTAGCACCTCTTGTGTGTTCATCATTTACCCTTCACAGGTGGCTTCCCCTTTGAAGCTCGCCTTTTGGGCTCACACCTGAGTCGTTTCCTGGCAGGGAGAGGTAAAACCTCTTCCAATGGCAGGCCTCTATTGTTTGCTTTCCTGGGAGTCATTCTCACCTCTCCCCAGGAGAACAGAAGGCTGTCTTCGTGGCCAGCATCTTCCAATGGACACTCGAATACTTGGGCAACAGATGGCAAATTTCTAAGGTTGCCTTTCACTTAAAAGTTCAATTAAATTTGACTAGGGCATCAAATCGGGTTTGATGCATTCAGAAGTCAGCACAGCTGAGTTGTCAGCGTGTAAACCCTGTACCTATCAATGGGGCCACTAGCCTATCCAAAACAAAAATGAAAATTGATGTTTTTTTGCTGTTAGGACATTTAAAAATACATGTCATACTTTTTAATATACAGCACATTGTTTTAGATTTCAATAGACGTATTACAGTGGTGACATATATATTAAAAAGGGAGGTCTGGACGTTGTTAATTTTTTGTTTGTTCATTTGTTATTAATTTAAATGGAAAAGTCGAGTTAGCAGTTTAGAACTGCCCTACCAGTGTGCAGTGCCAGTCTGGGGTCATGCTTTACTTTGTTACACTCAGGGTGGCACAATAAGTGCTTTAGCCCCTGAGGAGACATTTTAGTTTACAGGCCCTGGGTACGGTACCCCTGATACCATACACTATGGACTTATATATAAGTTAACCTATGCCAATTGGTTATATGCCAATCCAACATATATTTTTAGGGGTTAGAGCACTGGCATAGAGGTCTGGTTAGCAGGACCCAGTGCACTCTCAGAGCTGAAAACCCAGCAGCATCAGTCCAAAACTTTGGTGGTGATCATGCAAAAAAGGGCATTTCCTTACAGTTTGGTTTTAGTAGATTTCCATGGGCGGGAGATGAGCCCAGGTCCAAATAGTGCTCCTACTCTCATCACCAAATGGGTCATTTTTAATGACAAAAATTTGATATTTAAACATTGCATTTCTGGGTCTTCCCTGTCGCAAGCGATAGGCTCACCCATACAAGAGCGGTTCTGCATTTTATTGGGAGAAATGTGGACACGCAGAATAGTATAACATGTTATTATTATTGAATTTTTCTCCATTTTTGTCTTCTAAATGTATGCCAGTGTGCAAGAAGGAACCCATTTACAAAATGCCCTTTGAATCACAAGATAGTGTTGGTAACTCCCAATTTAGAGTTGCACAAATAACCATTATACCTAAAATCAGTATCTTGGTCACCTTTAAAAATGGATAGGTTTCTTTCATACCCACTTTAGATTTATTAGATGGTATCACATGGAAGCATAGACAAGATACAACGAACAATCACTATAAGCTGTTGCTCTTTTTTTGTTCTGCGTATCACGTTTTTAAACAACCAACAAACACTTGCAGCCACAAGGTTTTGATAGACATAATGGTGTTTTACTTCTCTAAATCAGCAATTAAGGAAAAGAATACAAATAAAAAATGTGTCACCTATTTCCAAATTTTCTGACTTATTTTCATGATTTTTTTATTTCAATGATTAGTTTCTTTGGGAAAACCATGAGCTATCTACACAAATGACCATTTTCTGAATTCGGAATTTTGCCTAAATTTAAGAAATATGTAGATTTCTGGGTCCACCCATAGGTTTCACACTTGTTTCCACTAAACACAAGTACGTAGGAACCACAAAAAATAGGAAAAATGGACTACCGTTCATAAAAATGCAAAAAACATGTTAAAGATGTTTTTGTACAACTCTATTTGTACTTGAAAGCTGGGAAGATTGTGAAATCAGTACAGCAAACTTTTTGTTGATGCAATATTTAGAAGTAAACATACACTTTCTCGCAGTGCACTTTTTCCAATCCCCTCCCTCCCCCACACACCCCCAAAACAAACAATTGCTATATTTCAGTTATTTTCTCATCTCTATCCTGTGGCATCCTCGAACTCTAGGTGCCTTTACAATCCTCATAATGCTGGGGTGGGGAAATTGCGAATTTGACCTTTTTTGACTTATGTGTTCCTTTTGACTGTCCTGATGAAGACCCCTTGTTGATGTATTACTGACACTTTCGTTTGGCGGGTAGAAACATCAGTGACATTTCTTGCCTGGATTCTTGTGGCAAGCTGTTGGGTTAATGATTTAGTGATCATAATATCCTATCACAACAATTTTGGACTCTACTGAATTTGGATTCGTGACCAAGCTTTTTGAAATATTTTTGAAGAATCTAGATTGATCTGTTTATCTTGTTGTGTATTATACTTTGATTGACATGTTGCACAAGCACTTTTTGCACTAATCATGGAGCACCCATATCAATGTATTCGTATTTTTTTTTTTGGTCATAAAATCTTTTTCATAAATTATGTGGCGTAATGCGCCTCATTTTGTCATAGCATTATTTCAATATTTTGACATTTTTACAATTGTTAATACTGTCTCGGCATAGGTTCCACCTCATTGGAACCAGTTTAACACCGAAATATAGCAATAACCAGCAAAAAGGTGACCTGTCAACCTATCCAAAGGGCCTTCCCCTGCACAGCAACATGAGTCGCTGAGTTGTTAGTAACTTTTGAACTGTTTGAACTAGAAATAGATTTTTTTTGTTCAGATCTGTAGATAATGCAACAGATGGTGGATTTTGTGGCAAATCCATTACTATGGGGACACAATGCCTCATATGCACTATCACATAATTCCAATAGCCCTGGTTTTAGCATATCCATACACGTCAAATTCACTCTATGTGCATCAACATATACCCCATCTGCACTCCATATTCACAACACTTTCACAGCACCTTTGCATTACCTTCACAACACGTTCAGTCTACCCTCACCAGACATTCATGCATACCATACACTATATTTAAGACACTACAACACCCCATTCATTCAATTCGCATTCTCCATTCACTCTGTCTGCACACCACATTCAATCCATCTGTTCACAACACTTTCTCTGCATCCAGCCCCACATACATTCTGCTTGCATGTGGCTTACATTCTACCTGCACACTATGGAACTCGAGGCCCTTTATTACATAACAAGTCCAGGTGTATATATAATATCTTGTGAGCCTCATGCTAACCTCTGACCTTTCTCCTCCCCAGACCAGCTGGTGCAAGAATGAATCTGCTCACCATTCTCCTCGTGGTGGAGTTGGCCCCGTGCAGCCTGATGATAGAAGACAATAATATCTCTGGTCCCTGCTCTGGTCAGCCAGGTTTCCCAGGAATCCCAGGTTCTCATGGCAGTCTGGGGCTCCCAGGAAGGGATGGACGAGATGGGCGTGATGCCCCACCTGGACTCCAAGGGTCTAAGGGCGATGTCGGGGAGCCAGGTAAGTACCAGTCTCCACTTTTGTCAGTGTCAGGAAATGTTCATCATAAAGATGGAGAAGGTGTATTACAAATCGAAAGTGGCAGATCATGCCATGAGTGGAGAGATCCCATGTGCGAGTGTGAACCATGGTTGGTGGGTACTATCCCATGAACCAGCTGTCAACCCAGGTTTAACATCTGGATATGCCATGCAACTACCAGCATGTCCTCACCTTTGTGGCATCACATTCTCTCTGTCCTGGCCCTACCACGTCATAGAGCTAGGGATGCCTTTTGGTGTAAGATAGAGGTGTCAAACAGGTCCAGGAGAGCTGGATTGAATCCATATTTTCAGGATATCCACTGAAATTGCACTTGTATTGAAAAAATCTGGATGGTACTCATTTACATATTCAGAGCAAAAACTTCAAATGATAGCATTTATCTGCCCCCGTTGGACCGACATTGGTCACTCCTGATCTAGGCCTCCAGAAGTAGTCTCCTGCTTTAGAGTAGCGTGTGCAATAGGATCCCACTCTGAAAGGAAAGTTGACCCTTTTAGAGGTGTCTTCCCTGGAGCCATCTTTCACACCGTGGGTAAATGCGCATTTTCTAGTCTTTACGCTTTAGCTGCCTCTACTTAATGTTCGCTTGGACTTCCTCTTGCAGTTACTAAGTTATAAAAGAGCTAATGATGCAAGTGACTCTCAGTGAGAAGCTTACATTTTCTTCTTTCTACTAGGGAAACAAAGAGAGCAACTACCAATGCAGAAACCTATCTCATAGACACCAGACGAGCCAGGGGAATAATGGAACACAGCTATATTTATTATAAACATTCAAATGTTTATACTTAAACCAGATATGATGGAAATAAAATATATTTATCAAGAAAGAACAAGCTTAGTTTTAAAGGTCTTCAAAGTTGGTTAAAACAGTAAAATCATGGCAGAATTGTCAAAATGACCAAATCTGGTGATACTTGAGTTCAGGGCACAAGTCGTAAAAAAAGAAGTGGGCGGACGCTGTCACCGGCAGTGACGTCACAACAGGAAGTGGCGTCACGAAAGGTGCCGAACTCCTTGTCCCAGATAGGCCAAAGAGTGAAGTCCAGCTGTTTGGCAGGGAGGACGGCGTCCCCCTGGTAAAATAAGTGGGGGGACGCCTTACACCCGCGTGGTACCCCGACTCGAGCCCTGCTTTTTTTTTTTTAAAGAAGTTTTTATTGCAGATCTAGAAAATAGGACTCAGATCAGGACAGCCAGTACACCAGGCGCATCATTGAACATAAAATCTGGGCAGGATACAGTACATAGCCATTCAGCCCACAACCCGGAGGTAGGGCGGCGTGGTATGTCACACAAATAAGAAAACGCCAATGTGCCCGCCCGGCATAGATGGACAATCACCTACAATGCATAGTTTCCGCTTTTTCAAACCCCCTAACAACAACTCTCCTGTCAACCCATTTACAACTAGAGAATTCCGGAGCCAGTATCAGTACTGGATCTATCATGATGTTCACTTATCATTTGGGCTAATGGCGATCAGCTTGTAGGAGAAAGTTCGTGCGCCTCTCTGTCTCCTAAGGACGGTCGTCGAAGACCCTTATGCTACAATCTCCTACTAGATCCCAGTACCCAGATACTCCTTGGCCCGTGTGGTGTGCCTATCTATCTCTATATGAGTGTCCCTTACCCTCCCCCCTTACATTACTCAACTGCTGCTAGTGCGAGTATAACTAAAGGGCAGTAGAACCAGATCACGACACCACTCAGGAAGATCTACTGTATAATAATGCTCCATGGAGTCCTTGCCAGTTATCACTCACCATCATCCGCCTCATCCCCTACCATATAGTCGCGCAGCGCTTGCACTATCGCTTCCCACGCTCTCGCCATGTCCATGCATTTATCATTGTCATTCTTGGTAGCCTGCCGCATTCTAACAATACTTTCACAGCCCGCCCATTTCAACAGCTCAGCCTTCCACCGCCCCACTGACGGCCCTTCCTTAGATTTCCAGTGCCAGGTAATCTCCCTCTGGGCCAGCATCAGGCCCAGGTCAATAAATTTGCTGGTGATTTTCGTCCTCTTTGTGTGAGGGAACCATAGCAGCAAGCATGCAGCCATATCGAAGTCCACCTCTCTGTCTGTAACTGTGTTTAGGAGGTCTCCCACCTCATGCCAGTACGACCCTAGTCTTGGGCACCCCCACAGCAAATGATCCAAGTCCGCTTCAGGTGCCAAGCATCTCGGGCACCTGGCATCCTGGACCCGAAAATATCCCACTATCCTCTCCGGGGTCAAGTAAGCTCTATGAATAACGAAGAAATGTACCTGCTGGAATCGGGCGTTCCTAGTTCCCTTCCAGGTTCGCTCTAAAACATGGCCCCAGACCACATCCGGAATGGGCTTACCTATGCTATCTTCCCATCTTGCTTTAAGTGCCAGCAGCGGTGCCAATCCCTCGCGCTGCAGTCTATTATGGAGGCAGGTCACCGCCTTGGTAGTGCCCGCGGCCATAACTGCGTACTGACACGTCATAGTTGTCTCCGGTTCCACCAGCCCCCCCTTCCAGTGTCTCTGCATCACTGCAATCACTGCCGCATGCAGCAGGAAATCCCCGTCTGGCAGGCCAAATCGGTCCTGCACCTCCCGGAAGGGGGCTAGTGTCCCTTCAATGTACAGATCTCCAACCATCTGCAGCCCCAGTTCCTCCCAGTCCGATAGCGGGGACCAATCGCCCCCATGTGGCAGCGCGGTCAGCATCCCTAGCGGGATCTCAGGTGCGTATGCTCGGGAGATATTCGCTCTTTTCAGACTCCTGTTCCAGCAGAGTCTGAGCGTCCTCTCTTCCAACGTTAGGTCCCTCACCTCCAGTTTCTGTTGCATGACTATGTATGATAAAACATGCCGTTGGATACCCAGCCCCCTATCGACGCCCGGACCTCTGAATTCTCTGGCCACATGCTGCGTCAGTACTTGCAGTTGAGCTGCCAGATAGTACAATTCAAAATCAGGGACCGCCATCCCCCCCTCCAGCTTAGGCCTAGTCAGGGTCGTCAACGCCACTCTGCGCCGTTTCTGGCCCCACAGAAAACCGGACACCAACATCTGTAGGTCCTTAAACACGCGCCGCGGTATCCACACCGGTAAGGTCCTGAAGTAATAAAGTAGCCTAGGAAGTGCCACCATTTTCAAAAGCGCCACACGGCCCAGCACAGATAAGGGGAGAGAGGCCCAGAAGTTTACACAGCCCCGCAGCGCGCGCACGCATCGCCCCACGTTTCCTTCCAATAGGTTCGTGGCCTCATGGTATATACGGACACCCAGATAAGTGAAGCTGGAAGGTTCCCAGATCACTGCCAACTCAAGAGGGGGGCAGCGTGTGCCCTCCCGTAGTGGAAAGACACAGGTCTTGGTCCAGTTCACTTTAAGGCCCGACACTTCGCCAAATCTCGATAGCATGGCTACAGCTCCCTCCAGCGCCTGTCCGGGATCGGCCAAATACAGCAGTAGATCGTCCGCGTACAGTGATATATAGTGCGACTTCGCCCTTTGTGTCACACCTTGAAACATCACGCCCGTTCGTGCCAGTGCTGCCAAAGGTTCCATTGAAAGCGCAAACAGCAGAGGAGAGAGCGAGCATCCCTGCCTCGTCCCCCTGCACCGGGTAAGCTGAAGAAATTGAAGGCCCCAGTCGCACCCTTGCCATGGCTGACGAGTACAGCACCCTCGTCCACCGCCGGAATCCCTCACCTAAGCCGAATTTCGCCAGCACCTCATCCAGGAACCGCCACTCAAGGCTATCGAAAGCCTTTTCAATGTCAACAGATAACACCACTGGACCATGAGGCGAGCACTTAGCATCGTCCAATATCTGCAGCAGGCGGCGTACATTCATGGATGTATTCCTGGTAGGGATAAACCGCCCCACTGACGGCCCTTCCTTAGATTTCCAGTGCCAGGTAATCTCCCTCTGGGCCAGCATCAGGCCCAGGTCAATAAATTTGCTGGTGATTTTCGTCCTCTTTGTGTGAGGGAACCATAGCAGCAAGCATGCAGCCATATCGAAGTCCACCTCTCTGTCTGTAACTGTGTTTAGGAGGTCTCCCACCTCATGCCAGTACGACCCTAGTCTTGGGCACCCCCACAGCAAATGATCCAAGTCCGCTTCAGGTGCCAAGCATCTCGGGCACCTGGCATCCTGGACCCGAAAATATCCCGCTATCCTCTCCGGGGTCAAGTAAGCTCTATGAATAACGAAGAAATGTACCTGCTGGAATCGGGCGTTCCTAGTTCCCTTCCAGGTTCGCTCTAAAACATGGCCCCAGACCACATCCGGAATGGGCTTACCTATGCTATCTTCCCATCTTGCTTTAAGTGCCAGCAGCGGTGCCAATCCCTCGCGCTGCAGTCTATTATGGAGGCAGGTCACCGCCTTGGTAGTGCCCGCGGCCATAACTGCGTACTGACACGTCATAGTTGTCTCCGGTTCCACCAGCCCCCCCTTCCAGTGTCTCTGCATCACTGCAATCACTGCCGCATGCAGCAGGAAATCCCCGTCCGGCAGGCCAAATCGGTCCTGCACCTCCCGGAAGGGGGCTAGTGTCCCTTCAATGTACAGATCTCCAACCATCTGCAGCCCCAGTTCCTCCCAGTCCGATAGCGGGGACCAATCGCCCCCATGTGGCAGCACGGTCAGCATCCCTAGCGGGATCTCAGGTGCGTATGCTCAGGAGATATTCGCTCTTTTCAGACTCCTGTTCCAGCAGAGTCTGAGCGTCCTCTCTTCCAACGTTAGGTCCCTCACCTCCAGTTTCTGTTGCATGACTATGTATGATAAAACATGCCGTTGGATACCCAGCCCCCTATCGACGCCCGGACCTCTGAATTCTCTGGCCACATGCTGCGTCAGTACTTGCAGTTGAGCTGCCAGATAGTACAATTCAAAATCAGGGACCGCCATCCCCCCCTCCAGCTTAGGCCTAGTCAGGGTCGTCAACGCCACTCTGCGCCGTTTCTGGCCCCACAGAAAACCGGACACCAACATCTGTAGGTCCTTAAACACGCGCCGCGGTATCCACACCGGTAAGGTCCTGAAGTAATAAAGTAGCCTAGGAAGTGCCACCATTTTCAAAAGCGCCACACGGCCCAGCACAGATAAGGGGAGAGAGGCCCAGAAGTTTACACAGCCCCGCAGCGCGCGCACGCATCGCCCCACGTTTCCTTCCAATAGGTTCGTGGCCTCATGGTATATACGGACACCCAGATAAGTGAAGCTGGAAGGTTCCCAGATCACTGCCAACTCAAGAGGGGGGCAGCGTGTGCCCTCCCGTAGTGGAAAGACACAGGTCTTGGTCCAGTTCACTTTAAGGCCCGACACTTCGCCAAATCTCGATAGCATGGCTACAGCTCCCTCCAGCGCCTGTCCGGGATCGGCCAAATACAGCAGTAGATCGTCCGCGTACAGTGATATATAGTGCGACTTCGCCCTTTGCGTCACACCTTGAAACATCACGCCCGTTCTTGCCAGTGCTGCCAAAGGTTCCATTGACAGCGCAATCAGCAGAGGAGAGAGCGAGCATCCCTGCCTCGTCCCCCTACGCACCGGGTAAGCTGAAGAAATTGAAGGCCCCAGTCGCACCCTTGCCGTGGCTGACGAGTACAGCACCCTCGTCCACCGCCGGAATCCCTCACCTAAGCCGAATTTCGCCAGCACCTCATCCAGGAACCGCCACTCAAGGCTATCGAAAGCCTTTTCAATGTCAACAGATAACACCACTGGACCATGAGGCGAGCACTTAGCATCGTCCAATAGCTGCAGCAGGCGGCGTACATTCATGGATGTATTCCTGGTAGGGATAAACCCTGCCTGGTCGGCATGAACCAACCTGGTCATGAGCGGTAGAAGTCTGGCAGCCAAGATACGACTTAGGATCTTGTAGTCCACCGTCAGCATGGACAGGGGTCGATAGGACGTTACATCCAGCGCCTCCCTGCCAGGTTTCAGCAACGGAACCACCAGCGCCTCCCTCATCGTGTCGGGTAGATGTCCCTTCTGTCCCGCTTCCGAGTACACTACCAACAGCCTAGGCGCCAATATATCAATAAACTTCACATAAAATTCTATGGGCAACCCGTCGACGCCCGGCGTTTTGTTTTTGGCCATCCGTTTAATGGCCAGTTTAATCTCCGCCAGCGTTATGGGTCCCCCTATATCCTCCGCATCCTCGGCATCTAGTACCGGTAAAGTGATAGATTCCAGATACGCACGTATTTCAGGCGTGTTCACTGTTAGCTGGCACTCATAGAGATCAGTGTAATATGACACGAAGCGTGATAGGACCACCGACTGCGAATAAGCTATGTCTCCCATCTCCGTTCTTATGCTCATTATCGGGCATCCCCTAGGCTCCGGATTAGCGAGCCTGGCCAGGAGCGTACCCACCTTGTCCCTTTCCGCATGCACCTTGACAATATATAGCTTATAATCGTAGCACCGCAGCCGCTCGGTTTCCCTCGCCACTAATTCCTTGGCCTCAAGCAATTGCGCCTGTAATTCCGGTCGTTCAGGTCTACGCTGCTCCAGTCCCCTTAGCACATTCTCAGCCTTCACCAGGTCAGTCAAAAGCGATGTCCGTACATTAGCAAACCTGCCCATGCACACTCCTCTCACCACCACTTTCATCGCATCCCACTCCACCAGTCTTGTAGCCGCAGTGCCCTCATTCTCCCTGAAATAGTGTTCTATGCCCTGTTGGACAGCTTCGCTAAACACCGGATCCTCCAGTGTGGTGGGCTGTAACCTCCACGTGGGAATCACCGATCTCACCTGCTGCCACTGCACTGATATCAGTAAGGGATTATGATCTGAGATTGTTCTAACTAAATATTCCGTGTGTCTAACCATGGCGGCCAGGCGATCACTACAGAGTACCAAGTCTATCCTCACATGTAATGCGTGTAATGCTGAGAAAAAGGAATAGTCTCTCATTGCAGGATGTTGCTCTCTCCACACATCTAACAATCCCCAACTTTCTTGCCACTCCTTCCTCTGAGTAGCTAACCTGCGTACCGTTGAATCGGTCAGTGGTGGATGGGATCGATCCAGGTCTACATTAGTTATTGAATTAAAGTCCCCTCCCAAAATGATGGGGCCCGCCAGGTAATGCGCTAGCGAGCTCGTTAGTTTGTCAAAAAATAAGGCCTGGTCTGTATTAGGGGCGTACACACTACATAGCGTCACTTCCCGACCATACAACCTTCCCTCCACCACCACGTATCTACCCTCCGGATCCACCCGCCTGGACACGACCTGGAACGGTATCCCAGCACTTACCCAAATCAACACACCTTTGGCAAACGCCGAATACGTGGTCACAAACACTTGCCCCCGCCACCTTCTCTGCAGTGCAGTGCATTCTTTTTCAGTCAAGTGGGTTTCCTGGAGCATTGCAATCTGAACGCCACGCCGCACTAAGTGGGCATGCACCTTGTGACGTCTCACCATCGTCCTGAGACCACGGACATTCCATGAAATGCACTTTAACTCAGGTAACGTCCCCATAGTAGTCATTTCTGAACAAAATCAGCACTAGCTCAACGCCCCACACCCAGCAGCAGTTGGATCCCCTAACACCAACTCTCAACAAAATTCCCCAAACCCCTCTCCCCAGGACAGGACTTAATAACCCAGCTTCAGCCCCGTTCCAAACTTGTAACACAACACACATCACACTACTCTGCGGACTCTACCACAGAAGGCCTTATGGGCCACTAGAGGGTGGATCAGCACCCGACCCAGAAACAGCGGAGCCCCCACCCCACACCCTTAGTCCCACATTGTGGCCTCAGTCCCACCTCTGAGTGTTCACATAGCGATCAGAGAGGCCACGGCCGCGTAAAAGTCATAGTTGGGCCGTGCCCTGGTGCCTCACTCGTTAAACAGTCCCTCTGACGTCTGTGGAGTGACCTCTGGACCCCTCGTGCTCTCCACGTCCGACTCATCACCTCCCGTTTTCAATCCTTCTTCTTCGGAGTCAGTTCCTTCCGACGTCTTCTCCTGTTGCGACCCCGTGATGATCGCAGTTGCCGCTAGTGCGCCCCTCCTGTCCGCCTCCATTTGGGCCTTCTGCATCGCAATCTTAAGTTTATTCCGTTTCCGGATACGCTGAGATTTTCTGATCCGGAGGGGTTGCTGCGCGGTCCTTTCGCTTTTGCCAGCGCGGTCAGTCTCAGCACGATAAAGCTCAAGCCATGACCAAGCCTCGTCCGGGGTTAGAAAGAAGTGAGTCGTACCATCCAGGATTACTCTCAGCTTGGCCGGGAAGAGCAACGAGTACAGGATCCCCTCATCTCTCAATTCCTTCTTCACAGGCAGGAAGGACGCTCTACTCCTCTGGACTTCCTGAGTGTAGTCCGGGAAGATCGTAACCTTGCTGTTTTCCACCTGAAACGGGCCCTGCGAGCGCGCTCTCTGTATCAGGAGGTCCCGATCCTTATAGTGTAACAACTTTATCACCATTGGTCTGGGAGGTCTACCCAGCTGAGGCGGCCGAGCCGGGACCCTGTGCGCTCGCTCAAGGGAAAAGAAGGGAGAAAGGCCCTCCGGCGCCACCACCGTGGTAAACCAGTTCTCCATATAAGCCACAGCATCATCCCCCTCAATTTTCTCCGGAAGGCCTACAACCCGTACATTATTCCTCCGATTGCGACTTTCAGCATCTTCCGCCCGTCTTTCCAGGGTCTCCAAGCGGCTCAGTATACCAACCAGTTTGTGTTCCGCAGTGACCACTGCTGGTTTCAATTCCTGCAGTAGTTGTTTGTTGTCTTTCACTTTGTCAGCGAGCTTCGCATGATCTGCTTTGAGGAGTCCCAGCCCCGTGGCAACCTGCGCAATGTCCTGATGCAGGGATTCTTTTGTTGCAGCGATCGCGTCCAATATACTATCTAGCCGTTTATGCAACCGCAGTTCCTGAGTCATTGCGTCCAAGGGAGCAGGTGCCCCGCCATCTTGAAGTTGGGCAAGCACTTCGGGCGTTCCACCAGTAGCGGCCATCTCGGCTCCCACAGCTCCACTCCGGAGTCGCTACAAAAATCGATCGCCCTCCCCTGTCGTACGGCTAGCCGGTCACCAGTGTCGCCCAGCCCCTGAGACCAAAGTTCCTTAGGGGCCCACAAATCCAAGGCACCACTAGCACACTCGGCAGGGTGCTTTCCACAGTTCCGGGCCTCAACAGAAGAACGCCAGCTGCCAGTGGGACGTGCAAGGCAAACGCGGGCTGGTAGCACAGGGGCCCAAATACACACAGGCGGCGAGTTGCCCCAGGCCGGGTCTCCCTCCTCTCATATGCACCGTAATTCGTAAACGCATCCGGCACTATCCCACAGCAGGCAGCTCAGCAACGCTGTAAGGATGCTCCCCTGGTCTCAGTACTCCCAGGCCAGCGCCTGCGTCACTCAGTGGGCCACTGCCGCCCCTCCGCCTCCTCAGTAACCATCAATGTCCCGGGGAGAGCGGGAGACCGGCCCCCCCGCAATACAGCACCGCGCCCGCCGTCGGGCCGCAGGTTCGCCTCCTCCACTCACCCGGCAAGGGGGATCGCCGTAGGGCCCCGGGGACGGGTCCCAGCTGCGGCCACCACCACCTCCGTTTATCCCTCCGGGCTCCAGGGACACCGCATCTCGCCCGGCCAGCAGTGCAGGAAGGCGGGGGAATGGGCGCCACGCCCGCTCGGCCCCCGGACAGCAGCGGCCGCCTGCCCGTCTTAACCAACGCCGGAGCAGTCCGCTGGAGGGCCCCCGCTCTGTCCCTCGCCCCACACTCCGCACTTCAGCCCGCCTCCGGCCGGAGCCTTCTGCCGTCCGAGCCGAGCCTCTTCAGACTCCCGGCGCCGCCATCTTTCTTTGTCGGAGCACGGCTCCGCCGGGACCCGGGATCCGTCGGGAATGCAGCGTCCGGTCACCCACAGGGCCGCAATCGAGCCCCCTTGGTCCCGCCTCGCCTGGAGCCGCCAAAAATACCACTCAGGGGGTAAGATCCGTGGTGATTCCAGGATTAATTGTGGGACCTGGTGCGGAGCCGATCGCTCACGCCGCCATCTCGGTCAGCGTCCAAGCCACGCCCTCCCTCGAGCCCTGCTTGAGTTGGTAAATGGACAGATTATCTGAAACAGAAATATCGTAGACTAAAATATTGTGTTAAGAATATCAAGCACACAAATATCCTGAAGATAACTTTCATAGTTAACCCGTTGCATGCTGATGACGGAACCGCTCCGTCATCAGCTGCGGGTGCGCTGTGCTGATGACGGAGCGGTTCCGTCATGGCCCGCTCGCCGCTCATGCGCGGCGCGAATTCCGCGCCTGGGCTGAGCGTTCTATTGAGCGGGGCGGGCCATGACGGAACCGCTCCGTCACAAGCACAGCGCAACCGACGCTGGTGACGGAGCGGTTCCGTCACCAGCATGCGCCCGCCGCATTTCCGCCCCACCCCCTTAGCACTGCGGCGGAATAGCCGCCGCAGTGAAGGGGTTAAGCAAAGTTTTACAATATATAACTCTACATATATGTACCGTGACAATATATCTTCAAGGTACGTAGATGTTGAGTTAAGAATAGTAAATCTATGTATACCTATTTGCACTTACTTTCTCGATATTATGGTCAACTATATTTTGACACAATATTTTGTCCAGGCGATATTTCTGCATACGATATTCTGTCAGTGATCCAGTGTCTACTGGTGATCCAACCCTTCCTTCTGAAGTGGGAAGTTTGGAGTCTGTCATAATATGCACAAACCTTCCACAGCTCCACTTGTCGCCTCAACCTAGATAAGATCTCGCCTCTAGTACTCATCAGTTTCCTCCTGGGCAATCGGTAAGGTAATGTATGGCCCATTGGTGGAGTGCGTCAAACTGATCAAAAGGCGACCCCAGTGTGACGGAAATCACACGGTCTAATGACACTGACACCTGTCAACGTGCTGAAAAAGGCATTTCTACTCAGTAGAGGTGCAAAAAGAGTTTTTCAGGATTTCAACATTTTCAGCCAAGAGTCAATAATAGATCTCATCACTTGTGTCCTTTATACTGTGGGTGCAACCTTTCAAAAGAATGTCTGTGCATGCCCAGCACAGAGGCGATGTTTTATACTGTAAGACTGACAGCATAAGTCTTTTCCATTCAATGCTCTCTGGCGGATTAAGTGCCATATGTCCGAGAGACATGAACGTAGGAGAGGAAGGTGTTCATGCCCATGATGTGGACCCTAAGAGCAAATTCAAAATAACTTGATTCTTTATTCAATTGATTTTCTTGTCTCAGCTTGTCCATCTTGTGTTTGTCCCTCCCCTGAAACATAGCATCTTTCTAATCATCTAATTTGCATGTTGTTATTCTTCCACTGCTCACTTTTAGGGAACAATATTTTTTTCTTTTTTTTTACATAAGCACTCCTTGATTGCATATCTTTCACAGCACTCTCCCATGAGTGTTTCTCCCCTGCCAAATACCCGTGCCACGTGATCTGTGTTGCTGCCTCCCTTGTAGTTACAAGCTCTGTCTTGTTTGTTTCTCCCCATGCTAAACCCCCACCCTCCCTTCACTTGATGTTGCTTTCTAACATAAGTGTTTCTTCACCCCCAACACTTTGTTGCATTCTCTTGTGTACTCCATATGGACTTTTTTTTATTTAATTTTTTTTCTTGGGGTGGACAATGCAGCAAATTGCTGCTCGCCCCTCGGTCTAAATAAAGAAGTGCTTTTGGGCTACTTTGTTTTCATATTTTCTTTATTTACCGATTCGAGGTGGCACCTGCATCATTTATAGATGCACATGCAAAATGATGCATGCACCTACAAATTGGCTTCATCATGCCCTTTTTTCTTTTTTACTTTTGGCAATGCTGAACAGCATCACGTAAAGACATTAGCAAAGCCAAAGGGTCCCAAAGGCCTATTGGTTTTACCATTGCTGGCTTATATTGTATTCTTCATGATCCATAACAAAGCCCCATTCTGTAGAAGACATTGTCTGCTGTAAAAGCGCCAACATATGTTCAGGCTGTGGGACACATCATGTGATGTAGGAGAACCTGATGTGTTCAGACTATTAAAGAGCTCATAGTATATTAATCAATTTGTAAAGTGCTGCTGCTCACCCGTGAGGGTCTCACAGCACTGAGGGGGCTGCTGATCCATCTGGGCGCTGGGGGTCAGTCGAAGAGCCAGGTCTTGACATCCTTCCTGAATGGAGTCAGCAACGGAGATTGCCTGAGGTGGAGAGGCAGGGTTTTCCAGGTTTTGGCAGCCAGGTGGGAGAAGGATCTTTCTCTGGCTCTAGCTTTGTGGATCTTGAGGATTGTGTTCTTGTGGATATTGCAACACAGCATTCAATCATTTCAATAATGAAGTGACCCAAGCATGTAATGCACACCATACTCCATCTGACTTATACCCAGTCCCTAACCAACAGAGACAGAGATATTTATATGCATTTATAATTTCAAAACCAAAATAGGAGTAGTCCTTCATAAATTGTACAAAAACAAAATCAGGGTCAACTTCAAGGATTACAAAAACTTCTTGATCACACTGTCTGATGCCCTCCACAATGTGAAGCCTTTCTACTTTAAGGGCCAGATGTAGGTACTTTGGATTTGCTAAAACTTGTTAGAAATTGCGAACCAACTTACAATAAAATCTGAATAAGCTCCCTCGTGACCTATATTTATTTTGTCAAACTGCAATTGAATTAATTTGAGATGTCATCAGTGATGTCATGAGTGATGTCACTGACCATGTCATGAGTGATGTAATATGTGACGTCATCAGCAGTGCATTGCGGGCGCACAAGTTATAGTTAGCTGAACTAACTATTACGGGGGAATTTCAATGGTTTTGTACAAGTGAAATGTCCAACTAACTATAACGCCCCTGAAACCTATGGTTTTTTCAGTAAATTATATATATAAATACATGTATGTTTCACACATTTGCCCAAAGGACGAAGTCTGCACTCACATCGAGGTCCTGGGCAAAGTGCAAGCAGATTAAATGGACCAGGCATCATGCCTAACGCGTTTTGGATGTGAAACATGGTTGTTGACAGGCTGCCAATCCCCAAGTGCAACACAAGCTCTCGAAACCACCAAATTTATGCAGATTGAATTTATTCACGTCATGTGACCAAGTGGCGCTTAGAATCATGGGGCATGTAGTTTGAGACAAAAATAAATTCCCTTGTGGTTGTTGCACTTACGAATTTAGTAAAAACATGTCCATTGCTCCAGTGGGCTACAAGCCTGACACCCAGTTCCTATGGCAATTCACTGGTGTTCTTTTACCCGGACTTCATTCCCATGGTCCAAGAGGCACACCACTCTTTCCTCGAAGCGAACAAGCAGTGCATAAAAGGGCAGTCAAATTGTATGTTTTACCTAGCTAGACTGAGGGTGGAAGTTGGTGGTAAGGTACATTTCTTTACGCAGCCTGAAGCGGTCATGGACTTCCTGGAGACCTAGTGTCCACCTGATGCACTCACAGACGTAGTGCCATGCAGTGCCATTGACCTGGGGGGGGGAGGGCGGACCTTCACCCGATGCACTACGGTGCCACTCCAGTGATAAACTACCAGATTATATAGGCCATACCACTGTTTACTTCTTTTAAAATGCTTGGCATAACTGCTCTCTATTGGGTTTTGCTGAAGGAGGGCGGCCAGTGAGTGATTACTGAATACTCCTTCCATGATATTATGCTGATGCCATTCCTTTTTCTCTCTATTGGATCCAATTCAATGTTTATGATTGTTGTTCCTATGTGGGAGGGGTAATGGGTGGGGTGAATGGGATGGAGTTCATCACCAAGTGCCTAGTTTGACACTGCCACTGTTTTCATGGAGGAAGGACCTCCATGAAATCAGTGACAGTGAGGAAAGTCGTCATATGCTTGGCGATACTGCAGCGTTCCTGCCAAGACTATTACTGCCTCAAGCCCGCCACACCACTGCCAGGGAACGGCAGTACCCTGGCGGGGTCGGGGGTCCCAGGGCAGCACGTCCGCCGAGATCGGAATTCGGCAGTCAGAACATCGCCACTGCCACCCCACCATGAGTCTGGCAGTCCGAGGACTGGCAGACTCATACTTAGGCCCTATGTGTATTAATCGTATGTTAACAGATCTATTTCCAATAACCTGCGGCTCGAGGCAGGAATGCCCATTAGCCCCACTGATCTTTGCATGACCCATCAAGTCGATGGCGTGCTGATTACGAAAATTCCACCATCATAGAGGGATATGGATGGGAGCAGGCCCGGTCTTACTTTCCCTGTATGCGGATAGCATTATCTTGTTTTTACAGCATGCAGAAGAAAACATAGACCCGATTATTAGAGCAATAATACGATATGGAGGATACTCTGGTCTTCAAATTAATTGGGATAAATCAGAAATACTATCACTGACAAAATGTACCCCTTGCTGGTCGGGGAATTTCCCTCTGCGCTGAATGGAAGATGGAGTGAGGTACATGGGTGTTCATGTCACAAAAGAAATGGGAGTGTTGGCTAGGCGAAACTTCAGGGTGCACTAATCTTGCCCAAAGCCCAGGCGGATAGCTGGATGAAATTACCTCCATCCTTGCTAGGAAGAATCTCCATAATCAAAACGATTTTTTTACCAAGGTTTTTAAATTTGTTAGTCAATGTCCCAGTGGTCTTACCTAAAGTTTTCTTTAGTCAGCTACAAGTACTCACTAGACTGATAAGGGGGAAAACAACTGCGCATTTGCTGGGCAGTCCTGACGCAAACCTTGGACAAAGCCGGTCTGACGGTTTCTGACCTCTTCCTTTATTATTATCTAGTGGCACAGGCTCACCCGTACAACATTGGTATCATAACACTAAAAATCCCACCCATGTAAAAGTTGAAAGAACCCTGGTTTGGCCAGAGACGTTAACCATGATGGTAGCCTGTAAACCCCACTGCAAACAAAATGAGCTGGATGGTATTGCCACCACGGTCCATACGTGGTGGACCATCACAAATCATTTGGGTATGGATATGGTGTTCTCCCCACTTTTGCCAGCTGAGTGACAACAACCTCCTTTTCTCACGATTACTCATGCAATCCTCGGTGGCCCTCTTGAAATTATTGGGTGTGGAAGTGCTGGGAGATTTTTTTCCCTGATGGGGAATTTTTAACACTCCAGGAGTTTTAGGAGCGAGGGGATCTAGTCCTCTGACTACACTGCTGTACAACAGATTGCGGCAAGCAGCCAGGTCATTATTTTCCACATTTCCAGGGGCCCCTGCTGAGCTAACAGTGCTTACTAAACTGATTCAAAGGTCATACATGACTAAACCATGTTGTATGTATCCATAGAATGGTACCAGGTGCAATTGATCCATTGTTGTACCGGGCAAAGAGAAAGGGGGAACAAGACTTGGGGAGGCCAATCCCTGACAAAGCCTGGCAATATTGTTGTGCTTAAATGAAGGATGTCCCCTTTCCATACTACCATGAATTACTCCATTTCACATTAAAAATATAAACGTTTTGTAAATTTTAAAAAATCCTCTTTTTTGACAAAGAAATAAATTAAAAAGATTTATTCAAGACAGAATTAGAAGCCTATAGCACGTGTTGTTTGGTCTTTCAATACGGCTGTACAAATTAGGATGTGAATTGAATAACACTATTGGCAGTTGTTTAGTTAAATACAAGATGGGACCAAAGCACCCATGGGAAAGATAGGAATAGGGAGCTCTTGTGGCAGCCTCTGGCTGGGGAGCCGGCAGCATTCACAAGGGCCTTGGGGCTCCCCTTGTGGCTACCAACTGCACATACATTGTGAGTGTCTCTACAAGGACACTGAGAATAAAAAAAAAAATAATGAATGAGCATTAGTCACTGCCCCTCAAGTGTTGATTCACATATTTCTCCCTGGTTATCTGGGAGCCCCAATCTGGCCTTGGGCACAATCAACATGTTACAAAAGAATTGTGGGGGGTTGCAAGGAGCAAAGAAGCTCCATAAAAAACTGTAAGTCTCCTGGGTCATTAAATGCATGCCCCAGTAGAACTTACCATTATTTGTATAGCACTCTGAGCTGAAGCTGTATTCTATGGCTGCATTTTGTGGCCTGTAGAGTCATAACAATAAGACCTGCTTAGAGTTGTTATTAATACAAATGCTGTTTTTGTTTATTTTAAATAAATCATTATTATGCACGTAGTGTGTATTTGTGAGGATTCATTTGGAATAGGACTATTGATAAATTGTTGTGGTGACTTTTTGAAAAAGTCAATAGGTCTGGGTTTATAAGGGGTGATATTAATTGTGGGCGGAGTTCACGGAGTTGTACTCAGCGGAATTCCGCGTGGTAGGAAAAAAACCTCTGTGACATTCTGCAGAGTTCTGCTCCGCTCGCCCCTAATTTAAATTCATCCATGTATGTATTTCACTGCGTGAGTGAGACAGCTGATATATTCTAAACCCAACTCTAAAGGCAAGCATGTCACCCAACTCAAGGGAAAACAACTCCAACAGTGCAACAGTTGGGCCCTGGAGCGCGACAACAATAGGAGGACAGGGCCCTGGGCTTCTTAGTACTTGCTGGTCGCTGCGCTGTAGCGTCATCATCATGTCCACATGGGGGGCTTGGGGGGGGCAGCCGACCGCAGGGAGGTCCCCACCCCCGGGCTGATTGGGAGGGGCTAGTGGGGGGGGGTTTCATCAGGGCACCGGCCTTGGGCTGGTTTTGGGCTGGTTTTGGGCTCCCTCGGTTCCTACTGGGGGAGCCCAGCTATATATCCCTGTAGCCCCTCCTCCCGGCCACCATTTTAGGTTGAATGACCTGGTGGCCGGGAGCTCATTAGTTATTGGAAATTTTCCCTCCCTCCCTCCCTATTCTCAGTTAGGTTTTCTCTTACTTTCCCCGGGTCTTTTATTTATTCATTTATTTATTTATTTTCATTATTTATTTTTTTATCTTCCATAATTTTAGGGTCTTTTGTCGGAACAGGTGGATATGGGGTAACAAAACATGTTGTTCATTGTCGCTTGGAACAGGTGCCGTGCGGAAATTGGGCGTTCTTGGTCAGCAGGGACATGAAGCTTGTTGGGTTTTTGCTAAAGTTGGGCTATGGCTGGAAAAGTTTAAATAGTTGTTTCGCGGGGTGGTTACAAGGTTTTGGGTAATGTAAGTTGTTGGTGGGTAAGTTTTGCAATGTGATGTTTTGCCGTGGGTTGGGATGATATTTAAATGATTATCAGGTTTTGGTATTGTTTGAATTGTAATTATGTTGTGCTGGGTGGGGGCGGGGTTTGTGACGTGGTAGGGGCGGGCCTGACGTTTGGGGTTGTAAGGTAACATCTTATTTAGTGAGGACTAGTTTTGTGAGGCGGTTGCCAGGTTGGTATTTTTGTAAATATGCACCTGTTTCAATAAAAGCGGCCTTTTGCACACTTTCAATTTGTCTGGTGTCTGCTCACCCCCCCCTCACCCCTCCCTCCCAAAGTGTGCAGTATCAAAACCTGCGTTCTCACGAACAGATGGTGTGTATGACATAACGCATTGAAGAGAAAGGCGTACAGCGGACACATATATTAGTTCCAATTACGTACCAACTGCAGAGACAGAATACAAATTTCACATTTTAAAATAAATTGTTTCAAAATTAGTGCAACTGAATTTTCCTGTGTTACAAATGCACCCACCCCCCACGAACACCAAGAAATCATATATTTTACTGTTTTTCAAAAGAACTATGGGCCGGTGATTAAATAGTTCCTACCTTAATGGCCCCATTCCTTAGAGTGGGGTTCGTCTGGAGGCAGCCCTGCCCCGCCCGTGCTTTGGGTAGCGTGCCAGGTTTAGAAACCTGTCCCACTTCCAAGGAGTACGCAACACCCTAAAGCACCACCAAGCACACAGCTGGGACAATCTGCAACGGCGCCATAAGGTGGCAGAGGGCGGCTAGAGTGGCAGTGGAGGCAGAGTAGCTAGCTGCCCGAGGGAACACTGCCCGAGGGAGTTAGTGCAGGAGGTGAGACACACTCAGTCATCATGACGCAAACAATCACGAGCGGTTCTTGGCGATTGATTGCACCATCGAAGCTGCTGCGGACGGAAGTGTCATAGCTAGTCTATATAGTGCTGTTCAGTAGGAGTGGCGCAGGTAAACTCCTCAGGGGCAGTTACCGGAATTTTTCCCAAACTTCACGTTCCAAGCGGAGCACGGAGTAGTAAAAGCTCTGCAAACTCCACCGGCGGAGCGGAGTCTACCGCCCAGAGTTAGTTGATATGCTGACCTCTTGTTAAATCCAATGGACAAGCTTTTTATATTATGGTAGTCTTATTCTTTGACAAAGCCAGTAGTCTGTTTCTCCTAAAATGACAACTCATTCTATTGTTACTTTACAAAAAACAAATATGCATACATTCACTGAAAAAAACAAAGGTTAAGGTGACATCATAGTTAGGCCTGTTAATAATACCTAGGCTTACATTTTTTTTTAACTCAGAAATTCGCCGAAAAACAAAGATTAAAATGACGTTATAGTTAGGTAAAACGTAACCTTTTAAACTAAAGCACTGAAATTCATCATTTATAGTTAACTGAAGTAACAATTACTCGAGTCCTGAAGTAACTATATCTTGCGCCCGCCATGCACAATGTTGTCATAATGTAATTTCAGATGTCATCAGTGATGTTATCAATGCTGTCATTGAACATGTCATGAGTGATGTCTTGTGTGAGAGTAAAAGCTGTGCATGGGGGGCACAAACTATAGTTACTTCAGGGCTCAAGTTCAGGTTGCTTCAGTATTAAGTGAACTTCTGTGGGTTTTTTTAGTTTAAAATGTTGCGCTGCAACTAGCATTGTCATCTAACTATATTAACATTTTTACCTTTGGTTTTTTGTTTCAGTGAATTTTCACGGTCTTTTAAATGCTATAACTATCACTTTAATGTTTAGATTTTTCTGTAAATTTCCAGGGTTTTTTAATGTAAGTCACTGCCAATGTATACAAGACGGAGATATTGGATCTTTCTTTTACACTCCACAGGTTACATAATGCAGCCCCGAGACCACCCACAAGGGGTGCTTGCATTCCGTAGCTAAAGAAGAGCACAAGCTCCAGTTTTGGAAATGCTTAAAAAAATGACCAACTAATCTTGGAGTCATGTTATATAGACCCTAGGAAACATAAGGTTAATTGTATAAGTGTTTCTTGGGGCTGCTGTATTACCCACAGTCACCCATAACACTTACAAAATATGGTGGTGGTGCCCCTGTCTAGATTGAGGCACCACCATGCGTCAAAATATATTTTAATTAGCCCAGGAAGGGCATTATTAGACGCTACCTCCCAAAGCAGTGAATAATACAGGAGCTTCTCAACCGCCCATTTATTATTCTTTTGCTTTTTTTATTATTATTTATGTGAGCGAGACACTTACGGTTATTTTTATTGGTCGGGCCTTGGGGGGTGTCCCAGGGTCCAGCAGCCCACTGCTGGGATCGCACCCATTGTGGGTGCCAGCAGAAGGCAGTCACCTTTTTTGGTGGGTGCCCCCCGGGCACACGTGTATCAAAAAATACATTGGGGGTTGCGGGAGGGAACCCCAGTGCCTCTGCAGCCACTGCCGGCTCTCCAGCCAGCACCCATCCCTTGTGCGGGCGACAGCCGGCTCCATTACCCCCAGGTCCCTCCGTCCTCGACACCTTCATAATAAACAAGTGGAGATGTCCATCTCCCGACAGAAAAAAACAACAAGAGGCATGCTGGGACACTAATACTGCCCCTCCCCCCGGGAGTACATAAGCAGTACTTACCCAGCAGACCTCCTGTTCTTTTTTTCTGTCTGTCGACAGAATGGATGGTGTGCTGGTGCTGCTCCTGCTGGGCTTGAGTGGCTTCTCTTCTTCCCCCCCGCCCTGCTGCCTGGCTGTTTGGGCGCGGGGTTCCCTGGACTGCCTCCTGGCCTGCCGGGCTTGCTGGGAGTCAGTCTGTCTTGGTGCCGGTGTTCTGCTGTGCTCTTCGTGCACCTACCGGTCCTTTGCGGCTGGGGCTGGAGTTCCAGGGAAGTTGCTTCCGGGTCGCGGGCTCGTCTTCCCGAGCTTGGCCGGGGAGACGTGCCTCTCTCGATGGGCTCCTGCTGTTCCTGGCTGTGGAGAAGGTGGGGTGGGGGCCTTGTTCCTGGGGTTGGCCCCCGCTCTGGGTGAGTCCCGCTTGCGGGGTTTTCTTTCCTTCTAGCATGTGGGAGCCTGCTTTGTTTGGACGGCTACCTTTCTCCCTGTGCTTTGCGTTGATGCCGCGCACTGTGCTTGCACTGTGGGGGGCTTGCTGATGGTGGGCATGTGGAGTCCTTTCAGCTGCTCTTGGGGGGGGCGTGTGCTGTGTCACGTTGTTCCCTTCTGCTGCCTGTCCGCATTTCTCCATTCCTCGCACTCGTGTGCTTTCTGCTGCTGCACTGCGAGTTTTAATTTTTGCTTCCTGCCGCTTTCCAGTTTGGGTTCATTCCGGTCGCCGGCCCGGCTCTGTGCCTCTGCGGCCCCCGCACTGCCCCCGGGCTGTCTCGGGTGCGGGGCTGGCGCTGCCCCTCGGCTGTGGCTATTTCTGCTGGGTTCCGGTTTGCCCCTCTGTCTGTGGCGCGCCCGGTGCTTTGGTGGCTTTCTCTTCTGTGTGCTGGGATGTCCCGTTCTTCTGAGGCTGTTTGTTTGGAGTCCGGGCTTCTGTCTCGGTGGCTGTGGGTCTTTTCGGGTTCCTGCGGGTCCTCTCGGCCTCTTCTGCTTCTCGGTTCGTTCTTGTGCTGGTACCGATGCGATGTCTCTTCCGGACGCCCACGTGGTAGTTCTTTCTTCTTCGTGGAGATGTGTGGCTCGCTGGTTGGAGCGGCGGACCCTGTTGCAGAGGTCTAGCCGGGGTTCACTTCCCCTCCTAGGTCGGTCTTGGGCTCATACTTCACCGGACCTGGTCCTTCTCGCCTCGGTGCCTATTTCTTTGATGGTGTCCCTCTCTGCAACTCTGAGCTAGGGCTTGCTTATTCTCCACTACGCTGGGAATGCCTGGCTGGGGTCCCTGTGGGGCTCGTCCGTTTGGCCCTGGCCTTTCCGTGCTTGGCCGGTTGGGTTTCGAGGGTTGGCGTCCCTGGGTTGCTTTCTTTTTGCGTGCTGCTGGATGGCCTTATGGCTGGGGGTCTCGGGCGCTGAGTTGCTTTCCCTGTCCCTCGCCTGTCGGTGTTCGGGGGTCTCTTGGGCTGCTCGTGCTGGGCTTTGGCTTTGCCTGCGCCCTTCTCTGGGTCTGTGATGTTTGACCCTGTGCGGATGCCGGCCTTGTGCTGTTGGCCCCCGCTCTGGCTGACTCGCCCCCTTTTCTTCTTCTGTGAGTCTCGTGGGCTGGTCCTGGAGGTGGTGGCTGGCTATCCTTCTGGGTGTGCCGTATTCTGGCGTCATTGTCTCCTGGAGGTACCGTGGTTTGTACCAGGGCCTCCTGCTTGGGGGGCTTGTGTTTGGCGCTGTGCTTCGTCCCCTCTTCGTTTTTGGGTTGTCATGCTGCTGCCACCGGTGCCCGCGCTGCTTGCTTCCTGTGTGTTCTCAGTGGCTGGTGCTTCTGTGTGCTTGTGATGCTCAGTCGCGCTGGTGTTCTCTGGTGCTCCCCCCCTCCTCCCGCGGTGCTTGGGTGTCTGGTGGGTGCTGGTCGGTCGGGCGCTGTGGTTCCTGTGCTCCTCTTTTTTTGTCTGCGGGGTCACGTTCTGTTCCTGGCCTGCTGACTTGCCACCTGCCCTCCCCGGCTCTGGTCTGTTCTCGGGGGCGGGTGTGTCACGGGGCTTCTCGTTTGGGGGTGCCCCTGCTCTTGACCACTGTGCGCTTGAGGGTTTTTTTCCCTCCGGGGTTGGCGGGGGTTCCTGTCGCCTCTGTGGGGGCTGGTTCCTTTTGCTTGATCTGCCTTTTTTTTGCTTGCTCCTGGGGTTTTCTCTGTTTGTTGGGTGCTCCCTGCTTGCTTGCTTGTGCCTTGCCCTCTGCTGCTCGTCTGTTTTGGTCGCTTCTTCGACATCTGCCTTCTCTGTGGGGGGCTTTGTCTCCTCGGCGGGCTGACTGTGGTGGCCTTGCTCCAGTGGTGCCCTGGTTCTTCGCCTTCCCTTCCTGGCTTCTTTGGGGTTGGTCGGCTTTTGGGCTGCTCCTGGTTCCTGTCCTTGGTTGCTTGCCGGTGTGGTGCCAGGGGCCCTCTGGGGTGCTTTGTCCCCTCTACCTGTGCTTGGTTGGCTTGTGCTGCCTTGGGTTCGGCTGTTCTGTTCTGTTCCGCCTTGCCTACGCCTGTCCTCCTCTGTTCCCTGCAGTTTTGCTGGGTCTGGCCTGGTTGCTGGCTGCTTGGGCGCCCGTCTGGGTCTTCCTGGTGCTCTGGGCTTCCCTTTGCTCCGGCCTGGGGCTTTCGGTGTTTGTCCTGGGGCCTACTGTGTGCCTGGCCTGGTTGCTTCTGCTCTGGCTCTCCCCGTGCTTACCTTTGGTTTGCTTCTGGTGTTTCCTGGCCGCCCCTCCTGTTTCGGACGTTGGTGCCTGCCTGGTTTGTTCCTGGCTGCTGCCGTGTCCTGTCGTGTCACCTGTTCTCCAGTGTGGTGTGCTGTCCCCATGCTCCGCTGTCTGCTCGGTGGGTGTGCCTGGTCGGGCCGGGTTGGTACCTGCATGGCCTCCTGGGGCTGCTGGGTACTGTTGGCTTCTTGGTCCTTCTGCTCGCGGGGGTGTTTGCTCCCTGGATTTTTCTATTCTCGTCTGGTCCCCTTGGTGGGTGCCTGGATGTGGTTTTTTGCTGGGGCGTTCCGCTCCGGCCTGTTGGGCTCCTTTTTGGGCTCTGCCTCCTTGCTGGTCTCCCTTTGGGTCCTGGCGGGGTGTTCTGGGTTGGGGCCGCTTCCTTGGGGTTCCTTCTGGGCCTTCTCCTGCTGTTGGTTCTCTTCCCGGGTTTGTTTTCCCGGTGTTGTGGGCCTGTGTGGGGTTCTGTGGCTCCGGTTCTGCCGGATTCTTGCTGGTTGTGTGTGGCCTCGGGCTGTGCCTCCTGGGTTTCTGGATGTGCTGTCCCTTTTCGGCCTGCTCGGGGGGTTTTTTGCCGCCCTTTTCCGGGTTGTTTCCTGGTTCTGTGGTCCTGGCTCGCTTCTTCCTCCCCTGTTTCACGGGCTTTGTTCCCGGTATGGGTCTGTTTGGGTGCCCCTCCCTCCTTGGTTGGGGTGCGGTTCTGTGGTGCTCGTGCCTCTGCGAGTCCCTCCCTCCTGGCTGCGGGTTGTCTGTGGTTTCCTGCTGCTTGGTCCTCTGCTCTCCTTCGGGGGTTTGCTTGGGCCTGCTGTTCCTCCTGCGTGGTCGGGTGGCTTGACTCTGGTCCTGGCTTCCCGGTTCTGTTGGCGTTTGTTGTCCTCATTTTTTGCGGTTTGCTTGGCTCCTCTCCGGCGTTGCTGGGTTGGGGCCTTGTGGTGTTGGTCTGGGTGCTGTGCTCCCTGGGCTTTCTTTTTCCCGCTGCTCCTGCCCTTGCTGCTGGCCTGGGTGTGGGGTTCCTGGTCGGTCCTTTGTCTTTTGGGCGCCTTCTTTGTGCTGCCCTCTGTGCCTCGTTGGTCGGCTGCTGGGGTTTCCCGGTTGCTCTGTGCTCCCCTCCTGCCTTGTGTTCCATCCCTTTGGGGTTGGGGTTTTCAGGGCTTGTGGTCGGTTTCTCTGTTCCCGACCTGGTTGTGTCTTTGTTGCTGGTTTCCGGTCTTGTTGGCCTCTCCTTGTTTGGTGGGCTTTCGGCTGGGTTCTGGGGTTCCGTCCTGTCCCTGTCTTTTGGGTCGGGTTTTCGGTCCTGTTCGGCTCCTGGGTGCTTGTTGCCTCCTGGGCCTTCTCGGGGGGGGGGTTTCCTCCTCGGTTCTCTTGGGCTCGTGTCCTTTCTTTTGCGAGTTTGGCCGTGTTTCTGGCCTGTGCTTCTCCTTCCTTTTTGGGCTGGGTGCTTGTGCCTGCGCTCTGTTGGCCGTTCCTTCTTTGGCTTCTTCCGGGTTGTCTCGTCTTCCTGGTGGCTCTGCCTGGCCCTGTGTGTCCTTCCTGCTGGTTCTGGCCTGGGCGGTCTTCTCCGGTGGGTTGTTTTGGCTGGTCTTGGTGTCCTGGTCCTGGTCCCGGTACCGGTTGCCTGTTTTTCGGGTTGGCGGCCTCCTTTTCTTTGGAGCCCTGGCCTTGTTTCTTTCTCCCCGGTCCTTGTACCTGCTGTCTTGTTCGGGTTGCGGGCCGGATGTTGCCTGCGGTCTTCCTTTCCTCCTTCTCGGTGCTCCCTTGGGTGACTGCTTTGTTGTGGTTTCCTGGGTGTGCTTCTGCGTGCGGAAGGCCGGGTTTCTGCTTTGGTATTCTCCACTTGTTTATTATGAAGGTGTCGAGGACGGAGGGACCTGGGGGTAATGTCCTATTACTTATGGTAATCTTCATTACTCCGGGTCCCGTAGTCCTCGACACCTTCATACGCCCCTCCCTCCCTCCCGGGCGGCCGGCCTTCCTGTCTGGGCTTGTTAGTACAGGAGGTCTGCTGGGTAAGTACTGCTTATGTACTCCCGGGGGGAGGGGCAGTATTAGTGTCCCAGCATGCCTCTTGTTGTTTTTTTCTGTCGGGAGATGGACATCTCCACTTGTTTATTATGAAGGTGTCGAGGACTACGGGACCCGGAGTAATGAAGATTACCATAAGTAATAGGACATTCCTTTGCTCTCACCTGGGCTGGAGCAGCTTTTTTCTCTGCTCCTGCCAGGAAGGTGCTAAGCTGTGTTCCGTGCACTGGAGAGTGCAGACAGGGATTTAAATTAGTTTTCCCTGCCTGCAGTTTACCGGGTATGGAACAGAAGTTTGTCAGGGGATGAGTTTCCCCGGCATGCTGTTGCTCTCAGGTCCTGGGGGATTTGGATCCCGAGGACATAGAATGGCTCCAGAAGGGATGTTGGATCCCCCTCCCCCTAAAAAGGAAATTGGCCCTGGGAAGGGGTCATGGGAGATTAAAAGTGGCTCAGGATGGGGGGCTGAACACCTTTCTCCCCTTTAAAAAGAGATCTGCGCCAGGGAATAGGGTCCCGGGGCCTAAAATGGCTCAGGGAGGCAGCCCACACACTCCCTTGCCTTAGAAAAGCAATTGACCCAGGCATTCAGGTCCCTGGGGCTTATAAATGACTCTAAATGCCTTTAAAAGCCAATCAGCCCCAGGTGATCGGGTCCCGAGGGCCTAAAAATGGCTACCGAAACCGCGTTGTTTTCCCACCATCCTCATTAAAATCACTTTTTCGCTCAGGAATGGGGTCCTTTGACCTAAAATGGCTTGAGGAGGGGGACCATGTGCCCACCTCCCTTTTAAAACAGTTTTTGACAATGTCCGTGTCCTGGTCCACCCCAGGGTACTTTTTTCTTTTTCCAATGCCAGTAAAAACAAATTATGTTTTTGGCCCTGGACCCATCAGGCTTAGTGGGGGTTGGGTATTCCGACCTTGCCCCTTTATATGCTTTTTTTCTTCTTTTCACAGAACTGGGGACTGAGACCCTGAGTCCTAAAATGGCCGCCTCCACAACTTTGTTAATGTTGTGGCAGCCAATCAGATCATATTTTTTGATCTGTTGAGTCCCTTGGTACTCCGCAGCCTGATTTATACATACTTTTGCAACCTTAATTTCTCAAACTGAACAGTTTTACATTAAATCACAAAAACCACGCTTTGTGGATCTACATCAAGCGTTCTGCCAAATTCGGTGTAATTCCGCTAAGCCTTTCTGGCTGTAGCTGCGTCCAATTTTCATATGAAAACTGCATAGAGAAAATGTATTTTGGGATCCCCCCCTTTTCCTCGGCCCTCACTTCATGGATAATCCTGAAACTTTTCAAGTAGGAGCTGAGTTGGATGATACATGTATATATTCAATGACAAAAATAAAGGGTAAAATAAGCTATAGTTCGGTGTTGAAATTATATAAAAACTAATGCTTAAAAATCTCTAGAAAACCACTGAAATACGACAGTTATAGTTCAGTGAGCTGCTAACAATAACTTGCACCAGATGTGCACTGCTTATTACCTAACATATTACATCACTCATGACATGTTAAATTACATCATTGATTTAACATCACAGATGGCATCGTTCAATGAATGTGACAGTTTGCTACACACTTTTCATACTGGAAATTGTCAGCAGGCCATATACACCATGACCCAATTTTCAACCACCTCTATAGTGCTAATGGGTGTAACCTTTTGCAACATGCAGGATTTAAAGCATATCTGTGAAAACACCCAGATTTATTAGAGATTATGCTTTTTTTTTTACTGGTATTCAGTTGCATAGTAAACAATGTCTGCCATGACATAAGTCCAATCAACAACATATTAAACCTTAAATAACGTTCAAAAGAGTGATTGGTCATGATTTACCTTAATGAAGTGTACCTGTTAAAGACTTAATCTGACATAGAAATGTTATTTTTTTAAATATCTTTCTTGCATTTTTCATTATTTCAACATGGGTACTGCATATACTTTCAAGCAATTTCAGGTGAACCGCGTTTACTTCGCATGCGATACGCATGCCATTACAACGCGGTCATTATAACAACCGCATTGTTAGTTCGCATACCTTTACTACGCAAGTCGGAACAACGACATGCATTAGGGGGGAGAAGGTGTTGGATTTAAAATCCAACACCTTCCCTAGTGTCCGCACAGACTGGAGTTAGAATAGTAAATTATACTATTCCAACATCCAGCGCCCCTAATGCAATTTGTTGTTCCGAAGTGCGTAGTAAAGGTATTCGAACTAACAAAGAGTTGTACTAACGACCGAGTTGTAATGGCATGCGTACTAAACGCATGCTAAGCAACGAGTGCTATTCCAAAGTCATGTTAGCATATTCGTTCAGAGGCATTGGCATGTGCAACATTGATTTTTTTTTTTTTTTTTTTTTTAAACAATTTTTATTGTAGGCATACCTGTACAGGCCAATACACACATATAGGTAGCATCATAAGTTTTAGCAGATATACAACACATCTCGTCAACCAGTACACAGCCGTTCAGCCCACAACCCGGGGGCCGGGCGGCGTTGAAGCCTCTGCTCACCCATGCCTGACGTTCAATACAGAGGAGCGGTTAGTGTTCGGATGAAGTGTATGACTACTTTTATGGCCCTACTAAACTACGCGCTGATCCCCAACTCCCCTTCCCTGCGCCAACCCAAAACTCCCCCCCCCCACCCCATCCCGTACACCATCACCCGCCTAAGGCTACGCTGTTATCATCACTGGGTTGCTGGCTTCAGTCTCCCTACATTCCTGCTGCTCCTAGGGCCTCACCTCGATGTGCAACATTGATACATAAATCAGTATTGTATATTTCTCGAATACCCAGGGTCTCAGTCCCATCCCACACACCCTCGCACCAATGTATCATGTGGCCGGGGTGATTATCTGTGAGTCCTCTACCGTGAGTCCATTGTAATTTATTCATGGACTCCGGATTGTTTTGAACTTTTTTGGAAATCTGCGAGCTATATACGTGGTTTTTTCCCCTGTCATATACTGGTGCATTCCCCTTTTCCATTCATCTACAGTGGGCCTCTGTGCCGTCCCCATTTGCATGCCAAATCTCGCTTGGCGACCACTAGACCCAGTTTGATAAGTATTAACTTTGTCCGGGAGAGATCGGCTTCTGTGTGTATGACTAGCAGCACAAATTTGGGATCCATAGGCACTCTGTCTCCTAATATATCTTCTAGTTCTGCCAATATTGCTCCCCAGTTGTCTTGTATTTTCTGGTACTCCCATGTTATATGAAAATATGCGCCCAACTCATTGTTGCATCTAAGGCAGCTAGGTGTATCGGCCCTCCCCATTCTGTGTAAACGGGATCTGTCATAGTAGGTCCTATGTGAATACTTAAATTGGATGAGTTGAAGTCGTGACTTAATGGCTACCGCTCGTGGGTGCATCAATGCAATCTCCCAATCTAGGTCATCCTAGACTCCCAGGTCTAGTTATCACTTTGCCCTTAGTTTCAGGAGAGTGTCTGGCTTATAATTTATTAAGGTCCAATATGTCCATGAGACTGCTTTCTCATCAATTTCTCATATGAGGAGTCAACCATCTAACGGGGCATATTCAGGTAGTTCTTCCATGTCGATTCGCTGCGCCCCCCCCATGTGTGTGCCAACTGCATATATTTGTAGTATTGCTTCTGAAGTAAGTCATACTCTTTTTGGAGGAAGGAAAAGGTTGCAAGTTCCTTTTGGTCTAGTATGTCTTTGATTTTGGAGATACCCAATAAGTCCCATTTCGTATACCCTTTTAATTTTGCAAATTCTTTGAGTCTCCCTCCCATCCAAAGTGGGGTCTCTCTTGTGACTCCGTTGTTACACTTCATTTGTCTTTCTGCTTTTTTTCCAGCCATTTATCACCACCTGTGTGGCTGCTAATAATATTGTAGTTCCCTTCCCTTTATAGAGGTAGTGTGTGTGCGGGCGTGCCTCAAATTGTGCACGTTCCAATGCCTATGTTCGGTGGTCTCTCCGCACGTGTTCCCAGTCGTTCATGACTATTAAGTGGGCCGCCCAATAGTATGCCCTGATATCTGGCAGTGATATGCCCCTGTTGTACTGGTTGCGTTGTAATGTGGCAAGTGCCACTCTGGGGGGCCTACCCTCCCAGAGGAATGTTCTTACTGCGTCATCAATCTTAACAAAAGCTTCTTCCGGGATTGGGTAGTATGTATTTTGGGGGATATACAGGAATTTTGGTAGTGATATCATTTTGTAGAAAGTCGCTTTACCTAGTAATGTCAGGGCAAATGTTTTCCATCTGTCTATGGCTAAATTCTTTGAGGACTCTATATAGGTTTCGGTTTCGAGCTTCCATTCTTTTTATGGTAACGTATATGCCCAGGTACTTTATTCCGTCATTTTATTTTTTGGATGCTGGATCGTGGATTCGATGAGTCCGGGGCCCTGTTTTGCTGGTTAGAGGCAGGATTTCTCCCAGTTAATTGTATACCAGCATTTGCTCCATAACGCAAACAAATTCTAAAATCCCTGGGTGCGTACCCTAGGATTTATGATGTAAAGAAGGATATCATCTGCATATAGCATATGCGTTCGTCCGAGATCCCATTTTCGTCTCTCCAAAAACCTGACATCTCCTGATGTGCACGAATTATGCAGCCTATTATGCTTTAACCACTGACAATGAAACCAAAAGAGGCTTGGGTCCTATCACTACCTGGACTAGACCACTCTTACTTACTAAACAACAAAGTGGCCTGATAGGTTCTTTTGACAATCTTGTACCACACCTAGCCAAAAAATCCTAAGCAGGCAAAGTTTTCATTTGCTCACTTTTACTTATTTACATGTATTCTTTTCATAACATTTCAATATATCCGAAACAAAACACTACTGTCAAAAATTTACACCATCAATACATAAACATTCACAAAAATCAAAAAGACATAATGCATACAGTCAATGAAAAACATTGGTATAGACACCAAATAAAAAGTGGAATTCCTCCAATTACTTTGTTTATGGGGCACCAGTCCTTATGTGATATATACAAACAAGCGGACAATGAGTGAATTGCACGGGCCTGCTTGTTTACTATGCTGGAAACTATTTTTTACAATGGGTCAAGTTTTCAGGGGGGAATTGCATCCTATACTTTATTCCCTGTTACACTCATTAGGATTCTTGCTCCAGCACAGGGTCAATGCGTTTGGAACCCCAAGTTTACTAAAGGGTTCTCCTCAGGACATGGACTGGAAATGGCCTTCACTGTGAAACGTAAAAAACAATAAAAGAATTGGTGTCAGTGATTCGGGACCTTAATGTTATAATTATACTCTCTCAGACTCCACTAATGCAAGGGAGAAGGTCTACCTTAGCGGATCAAAAAGTGGCCCACAAAGAGTCCAACTTTAATTAACATACAACACGGAACTCACCAAGGGGTAGCAGAGAGGTCACACGGTACACAAAATGTTAAATAAGAAAGTATAAAATCTTTATTTTCTTTTTATCATATTTTATTTGTGAAAACTTTATCCAGAATACTTCGTGTCCAAATACATTAATTGATTAGTTCGTAAAACATACTTCAATAAATACACCATACAATCACCCCACAAAACCTCTCAACAACCACACACATCCTTCTCTTTCGATCACACTCAAACATTCACTAATATACCAAACACAGAATACACATTCCTCAACGTAATCCCCAGAGTGACAACAATGATGATAGGATCCTGCGGGATCTTCATAGCAAATTGCCAGAGAGTCCAAGTTGATGAAACAGGATCCAGGACACACGTAAAGCCAACGCGCGTTTCGGTGCACAGCCTAGATCTACAGGCTCCCTTGCATTAGTGTAATTTTCCCCTGACGTCTGCCCGTATCTCTTACAGGGGGCCCCCTTTTTGTATTAGTAGACTCTCTCAGACTCCACCTTTGCCACCTAATTGTACCTGTTGTCTTTTGTTCCTCCCAACACTGCTTTGTCTTATTCACGATGAGGCAAGGAAGGTCTGTGGGTAAACGGGGAGACGGTGGGCAATCAATATGCCTAGTTTGTACAGCTGTATAGTTTGCTGGTATGTCTCCAATGTAAAAAGCTTCCTACCACAAACTTGGGATAGCGCAGTTTATTGTTCATTTGGTCTCTCTACAGCAATTAGTGCGCTGCGGTGCAGTGTTTCCAGCGCGGTGCTAAAATAAGAAATAGTTTTTTTTGTTATCAGTTCATTATAACTCAGTATTGTGCTGCTAAGAGGCTTGCTTTTAATTGCCGAGATGCTAATCCTTCCTCCATGTTGGTCAAAATTCGGTGAATTACGATGCTGTTTACTTCGGCGTGGCTGCCTTTTGCTCGCGTGTTGTTACTACAATCCCATTATACACTGTGAAATACAAGGCGGCACATGTTTACTATTAGCAATATGTATCCTCACCGGTCGTCAGCTCGGTAGAGCAAGCGCTTCCATTTAAAATGTACTTGCATGAAGCACACCCATCTCCGGATTATGAGTATTCAGCTACTTGTTTCCCATGCCGGCGCTCGTCTTGTATTTCCGTCGTTTGCGTAATTCCACTGATTTAAAGTGACAGTTCGTATTTAGACACGGATTCGGATCTCAAAGGATGATGGTACTTGTAGTTTGATGAGTTAAGTACAGCATGGATTTATGTGTGCAACAAAGACAATTTGGATGGAACCACTATAATGGCCTAGACTTCTTTAAATAGTCATGTAAACTACAGCATGTATAATTCGTTGGTGCACTTCCTGTGTAGTTTTTCCAACATAGATTTTTTGACATGGACACAAAATGGCATAAATTGCATATTGGACTTACAGTTAGTAAATTCTTCATGTCACCAGAATTTGTTACCATCCGTAAAGAGGGAACCTTCAATTGTCGAACTGCAAACTGAGCAAGTTCCACATTTGTGATGCCCCTTCACTGGGCCCAGGCCAAATAACGTACTTTGGGTGTCTTTTTTTATTGCAGGTCGTGTGGAGGTAATCTATTGTCCTATACTCCGGTTTTTTGTGAAACTATTCGGTCTATATTTAATTGGATATGCTGTAGTTTACAAGACTATTGAAAGAAGTCTAGGCCATTATAGTGGTTCCATCCAAATTGTCTTTGTTGCACACATAAATCCATGCTGTTCTTAACTCATCAAACTAAAAGTACCATCATCCTTTGAGAGCAAAATTCCGTGTCTAAATACGAACTGTCTCTTTAAATCAGTGGAATTACGCAAACGGCGGAAATACAAGACGTGCGCCGGCATAGGAAACAAGGAGCTGAATACCCGTAATCCAGAGATGGGTGTACTTCGTGCAAGTAAGTTTTTACTGGAAGTGCTTGCTCTACCGATCTGACGACCGGTGAGGATACATATTGCTAATAGTAAACATGTGCCGCCTTCTATTTCACAGTGTAGAATGGGATTGTAGTACCAACACGCGATCAAAAGGCTGCCACGCCGAAGTAAACAGCATTGTAATTCACCGAATTTTGACCAACATAGAGGTAGGATTAGCATCTCGGCAATTAAAAGCAAGCCTCTGAGCAGCACAATACTGAGTTATAATGAACTGATAACAAAAAAAAACATTTTTTTTATTTTAGCAGCGTGCTGGAAACACTGCACTGCAGCGCACTAATTGCTGTAGAGAGACCGAATGAACAATAAACTTCGCTATCCCAAGTTTGAGGTAGGAAGCTTTTTACATTGGAGACATACCAGCAAACTATACAGCTGTACAAACTAGGTATATTGATTGCCCACCGTCTCCCCGTTTACCCACAGAGCTTCCTTGCATCTCTGTGAATAAGACAAAGCAGTGTTGGGAGGAACAAAAGACAACAGGTACAATTAGGTGACAAAGGTGGAGTCTGGGAGAGTATAATTATAACATTAAGGTCCCGAATCACTGACACCAATTCTTTTATTGTTTTTTACGTTTCACAGTGAAGGCCATTTTCAGTCCACGTCCTGAGGAGATCCCTTTAGTAAACTTGGGGATCGAAACGCATTCACCCTGTGCTGGAGCAAGAATCCTAATGGGTGTGACAGGGAATAAAGTATAGGATGCAATTCCCCCCTGAAAACTTGACCCTTTGTAAAAAATAGTTTCCAGCATAGTAAACAAGCAGGCCCGTGTAATTCACTCATTGTCCGCTTATTTGTTTATATCACATAAGGAGTGGTGCCCCATAAACAAAGTAATTGGAGGCATTCCACTTATTTATTGTCTATATCAATGTTTTTCATTGACTGTATGTATTATGTCTTTTTGATTTTTGTGAATGTTTATGTATTGATAGTGTACATTTTTGACAGTAGTGTTTTGATTCGGATATTTTGAAATGTTATGAAAAGAATACATGTAAAGAAGTCAGAGTGATCAAATGAAAACTTTGCCCACTTAGGATTTTCTGGCTAGGTGTGGTACAAGATTGTCAAAAGAACCTATCAGGCCACTTTGTTGTTTAGTAAGTTAGAGTGGTCTAGGCCAGGTAGTGATAGGACCCAAGCCTCTTTTGGTTTCACTGTTAGTAGAGCGGGCAGCTGCTCGCAAGGCTAGTTTCTTTAAGTAATACTCATTTCTCCCATTAATTGGACCTAGGGCTGTGCTCCATCCTGGGGTATTGAGTATGTCGAAAAGGACACATTGTCATTTAGTGAGGATCATATCCAAAAACTTATCTCAGACTCCACGTTGTTTTCATCAGTCACCTTGAGTAGCACAGCTAAACAACAGAATGTAACAGACAAATTGATTAGATTGCAAAAAAAACATGTGAGAACCGAATTACATGGACATTTCCGACTTGCAAACTTAAAGGCAGGGACTATTCACTGGGGCCTCCAGATACAAAACGTTCCTGTGATTTTTACTGACGATCCGGTATACAAGAAGGGGTTCAGCTGCATTTGTACCAAATGCAGTAGAGATCTGATGGTTCATACCATCAAGACAGTGCAGAGAATTTGTCAAAAGGAGACAGAAGAGATTGAGGAACAGTTGCAAACAATCAAGGACAATCACACAGATTCTGAAGCCAAATTACTCCTTGAGAAAATTGAAAAAGAATTAGCTACATTTAAAGATCATACAATTAACTTCAAGACAAATAAGTTTGAGAAAGACAAGAAGAGTTTTAATCTTGAGACAGTGTATCCCTACTTGAAAGACGACTTTTACACACGACCGGATTCCACCTGGTACTTGAGTTCGTATCAAGGGAGATCCAAGAAAAAGTTCCTCACCTTCTCCGAAACATCTTCCTCTGACTCAACTGGGGACTCAAATCCGGGGGAAGGACCATCAAATAGGAACCAACAAAAGAAGCCTTTTTTAGGACAGGGTCAACAACAATCCCAGAGCAGGTTCAAACCACAACAATGGGAAATGACAACACGCAAACATCATTACAAATCTTAAATAAATCACCCATTATTAATTTATTGAATCGAGTCCTTTCCAAGGCAGACATTGAGGTGCTGGAATTGGGGTTGTCCTTCGTCCCTGGAACAATGATGGATTTCACAAAGGTCAAATTAGAAGTCATGGAATTCCTCAGAAAAATTTGGCTAAGGTGGTTCTTTAGGGACTCACCAAACCAAATACAGACTGAAGCCTCTGGTTTGAGAAACAAGTCATCGTAGTGCCCTCCAAATTACAATACTTCAAAAGATATCATCACATTTGAACATACAGTATTGTCATCATTGAATGTTCTTGAAAAAAAGCGGTCATTGCTTCCATCTAATATATCCCGAACTCAGAAAGAAGCAATTAGGGATCTAAACAATCAGCAGGACGCGGTTATTAGACCAGCAAACAAAGGAGGAGAAGTGGTTCTATGGTCCAATGAATTGTATAGAGTAGAGGGCAGAAGCCATGTGTACAACCAAAAATGGTATCGACGGATCATACAAGATCCCACTATTCAAATAGTGCAAGAGATATCATCAATTGTCTATGAAGCAAAGGAAAATGGAGTGCTTGGCCCGAAAGAAGCGGAGTACTTGGTAAAAAAATACCCCCGGACACCCCATTTGTATTTCCTGCCGAAGGTACATAAGGATGCATCCACACCGCCAGGTCGCCCCATCGTATCCGAATGCGACTCAATTCTAGAACCAGTTTCCAAATTTGTTGACGACTTCCTCAAACCATTTCTTCCTGAAGTACCATCATATCTACGCGATACAATGGAGTTCATCAATAAGGTGGAAGGTTTCCAATTTGATCCCACGACACAAGTCCTTGTGACAATGGATGTTGCGTCGCTATACACGCAAATTCCTCAACAAGATAGACTAGATGCCATAGAAATTTATCTTGAAAAGAGACCTCGTCCTCATAGAGTGCCCACAGAATTGATTATCAGATTCGCATCCCTGGAACTAAGGAGAAACTTCTTCACTTTCGAAGATGAGCTGTTCCTTCAGGCGAAGGGTACAGCTATGGGATGTCCCTTCGCGCCGGAAATGGTGGTGTTGTACATGGCCCAGTATGAGGAGAAATATGTATACAATAATAATCCATACAGTGTACATATCAAACAGTGGCTAAGGTACATTGATGACGTGTGGTGCATCTGGGAGGGATCAACCATGGCTCTTAAGGAATTCCACAGCTGGCTAAACAATCTAAGCCCTGACATCAAGTTCCGCCTGACATATGATTGTAAATCTTTATCATTTCTGGATGTTGAAATGAAATATACACCTGAAGGATTGATGTCCACTCTATACCTCAAGAAGACCGACAAAAATAATGCTTTGAATTTTCAGAGTTATCACCCTAGAAACCTCAAAAATAATCTCCCCTACGGACAATTCCTACGGGTGAGACGTAATTGCTCCAGGTTGGAAGGCTTCGAGATTCATGGTGAAGCTTTATTTCACGAACTACGAGAGAGAGGGTATCCTCGCAAGCTCCTGAAACACTCCATGAAAAGAGCACGATGGACACCAAGAGAACATTTACTCCAAAAGAATCAAAAATCACCCACAGAATGAATCGTGTGTGTTTCCACGTTCGGACCCCATACACATCCAGTACAAAAAATCATTCCCAATCATTGGTACTTGGTTGAAGACGCAATTCCCAATGTTGGACCACCATTGTTTGCCTTTAAAAAAAAACCGGAGTATAGGACAACAGATTACCTCTACACGTCCTGCAATAAAAAAAAGACACCCAAAGTACGTTATTTGGCCTGGGCCCAGTGAAGGGGCATCACAAATGTGGAACTTGCTCAGTTTGCAGTTCGACAATTGAAGGCTCCCTCTTTACTGATGGTAAAAAATTCTGGCGACATGAAGAATTTACTAACTGTAAGTCCAAGTATGCTATTTATGCCATTTTGTGTCCGTGTCAAAAAATCTATGTTGGAAAAACTACACAGGAAGTGCGCCAACTAATTATACAACATCGCTCAAGGATTAAGAACAGAGTCTTGACTGCTCCATTGGTCTCTCACTTCCTACAAATGAACCATACTGCAAACGATTTTAAATGGAAAATTTTGGCAGTTGTGAAAATTTCCTTAAAAGGAGGTGGTGACCCTGACTTGCGGCTGTCTCAAAAAGAAGCCTTTATGATCCTGAAATTCGATACAGCCATGACGGGATTGAACAAACTTTCAGAATTGAACAATCTGTGAAACTATTCGGTCTATATTTAATTGGATATGCTGTAGTTTACATGACTATTAAAAGAAGTCTAGGCCATTATAGTGGTTCCATCCAAATTGTCTTTGTTGCACACATGAATCCATGCTGTACTTAACTCATCAAACTACAAGTACCATCATCCTTTGAGATCCGATTCCGTGTCTAAATACGAACTGTCACTTTAAATCAGCGGAATTACGCAAACGGCTGAAATACAAGATGTGCGCCGGCATAGGAAACAAGGAGCTGAATACTTTTAATCCAGAGATGGGTGTGCTTCGTGCAAGTAAGTTTTAACTAGAAGCGCTTGCTCTACTGAGCTGACGACCGGTGAGGATACATATTGCTAATAGTAAACATGTGCCGCCTTCTATTTCACAGTGTAGAATGGGATTGTAGTAACAACACGCGAGCAAAAGGCAGCCCAGCCGAAGTAAACAGCATCGTAATTCACCGAATTTTGACCAACATGGAGGAAGGATTAGCATCCCGGCAATTAAAAGCAAGCCTCTGGGAGGAGGAGCTACGCTACGATCCAAGATGGCTGCTTAAGCTCCCGGCTCCGTTGACCTCCGCCGGCAGCTCACATATCCTGTCATTTATCCTTTACCTACGCCGGACTCCCGTGTGTATGAAGCTCGCCTGATACCGGTGGTGCAATCCCGGACTCCCTAACATACTGGGTGGCGGAGTTATGTCGTGTTCCATTTTCGGCCTACTCCAGGGCTGAAGCCGGGACCTCGATTTCTAGTCCATCCGGGCTGGAATTGATCAACAGCGGCTGTGGAACCAGTGTTTCGTCCGGTCTTCCGTACTCGGATCTTTTTCTGCATCTCCGATCTGCAATCCAGTTACCAGCTGGCACTGAGGACTCGGTCTCGTGACACAGGGTGTGCATCGTGCGCCGCGGTCGGGGCCGCTCGCCCGGAGACCCTGCTGGGGACGGCGGTGTTGAAGGGGGGGCCCCCGCGGTCGGCGAAGGTGTCGTGATCACCAGCTGAGGGAGCGCCTGCTGTTGCCATCGGCTTCGTGTGTGCCTGGAGCCTCGGAAGTGAGTCTGGGGCTCGAGTCCTGCTTCGTCTCTTTGGGGGGGGGGAGATGGAGAGGACAGATGGCGCACCATCGTTGAGGTCCGTGATTGCCGCCATTGGGGCGCTCCACTCCCAATTCACAGTCACGTATGACCGAATGTCAGAAACGCTGGGAAATATCTGCTTGCGACCGGACGATGATGCTGCGACACACGATCAGCATTCTGTGGTTCCAGTGGAAGATTTGGCCTACTGTTCTGAGGTTCCCGCGCGGCAGCCTGACTCAGCTCACGTCGATGATTTTGGCCTCGTGAATGTTGCACCTAAGACCGTAGTTAGCTTTCCCGGTATGACTCCTGATCGGCGAAACATCGTTGCCGAAGGTTTTGATCGCCAAGAACAGCTCTTTGGTGACCGTCGGAGAGGTCTGCTTATCTCCTTCATCTTTCCCCGTTGGTCCTGTGGATGCCGCCATCTTGTATCCTGTCCTTGGTCCGATTCAGCTGCTTCGAACTGCTATGGACGTTTCGATTACCACATAAATACTGTGGCTTGGGTGGCATGGGTTTTCATAAAGAATCGCACTGGTCAGGGCTGACTTCATCTTGTATCCTGCCCTAGATCCGATGCCACTGCTTTGTATTATCTGGGACGCTTCGCTTCCTGCGAGATTGCTGGCTTTGGCGACGTAGATTATCGTGAAGAACCGAACTGTCATGGTTGTCTTTGACTTTTGGGGTTAGCTACGCTTTGTGATCTATGCCAGGATTATACCGTGCATCTCACTGGGAGTCGGGTGGTTTTGATTGAGGTCCTCCCCATATTGGTGCTTAATACTTGCTTTTAATAATGGACAATATGAACGGGAGTATGTTTGTTCTTCTCCTCCTCCGTTTTTATTTTTTTTATTTCCCTTCTTTGGGGTGTTCCGGGGCGACAGGCACGCTGTTAGTGGGGTAGGCCGTAGCCATTACAGGGGTGCAGGGTGGCGGGTGTTGGGGGGGTTTGTTATTTTAGTTTGTTTTGTTCTATGGTCCCCTTTCTTTTTTTCCTCTTCTTTGGGTAGGGTTTTTCCTTCCTTACAGTAGGGTTGGCTGTCTCTTCTTATCCTTTTTTCTTTCTCTGTTTGGCGTTTATACTTGCCTATACCTTACTGTCTCCGGAGGGTGGGTTTTTGGGAGGGTGTGCTCGCTAATCGCATTTTATTACATTGTCTTTTATTCCTCGTCAGCCTCGGCGGGCATAGTGTGCCCAAGGTTCATATTGCTCATCACCTGGACTTGTTTGCACTGCTGGGTACCTCCCCCCCATCTCTACTTAACTTCATGTTATGGTGTGACGCCCCCGATAGTACAGCCACTTCTGCTTCTTTATAACTTTAAAATTAAACCTTTGATATCCTGCTGCGTTGAGGCATATACAATCACATGCTGTATCTGTATTGTCGACATTATTTGGTCGTATATACGTGCATGACTCCTGATCTGATTCCTGTGTTTGCGGCCGGCCTCTATGGTTGTAGGCCTGCGCTTGTCATACTTTGATTAACTCAATAAAGGTTTAAAAAAAAAAAAAGCAAGCCTCTGAGCAGCACAATACTGAGTTATAATGAACTGATAACAAAAAAAAACTATTTCTTATTTTAGCACCGCGCTGGAAACACTGCACCGCAGCGCACTAATTGCTGTAGAGAGACTGAATGAACAATAAACTGCGCTATCCCAATTGGAGACATACCAGCAAACTATACAGCTGTACAAACTAGGTATTTTGATTGTCCACCGTCTCCCCGTTTACCCACAGAGCCTCCTTGCATCACCGTGAATAAAACAAAGCAGTGTTGGGAGGAACAAAAGACAACAGGTACAATTAGATGGCAAAGGTGGAGTCTGAGAGGATATAATTATAACATTAAGGTCCCGAATCAATGACACCAATTCTTTTATTGTTTTTTACGTTTCACAGTGAAGGCCATTTCCAGTCCACGTCCTGAGGAGAACCCTTTAGTAAACTTGGGGTTGGAAACGCGTTGACCCTGTGCTGGAGCAAGAATCCTAATAGGTGTAACAGCGAATAAAGTATAGGATGTAATTCCCCCCTGACAACTTGACCCTTTGTAAAAAATAGTTTCCAGCATAGTAAACAAGCAGGCCCGTGTAATTCACTCATTGTCCGCTTGTTTGTATATATCACAGAAGGACTGGTGCCCCATAAACGAAGTAATTGGAGGCATTCCACTTTTTATTTGGTGTCTATACCAATGTTTTTCATTGACTGTATGTATTATGTCTTTTTGATTTTTGTGAATGTTTATGTATTGATGGTGTAAATTTTTGACAGTAGTGTTTTGTTTCGGATATATTGAAATGTTATGAAAAGAATACATGTAAATAAGTAAAAGTGATCAAATGAAAACGTTGCCCGCTTAGGATTTTTTGGCTAGGTGTGGTACAAGATTGTCAAAAGAACCTATCTGGCCACTTAACCACTGACAATGGAGGTTTGTATAAATACCTTGCACATTTTCTTGAAATGAGCAGAATGGCATACACCAGTACAACAACGCTTACACTCATTCCGTGTCTTGAACCATTTGCAAGAGAGTCACCCATAGATTATCGATTCTTCAACAATCTGTAATGTCTAAGATTTTTCATTGAGCTTCTGTAAATAAACATCTGCACCTTATAAATCTCCAATTTTGATAAAAATTGTTGACATCGCTACATTCCAACTCTTTAATGTCAGTATGTGCACCCAACTTAGTGGGTGAATGATATCTTGTAAACATAAATACTAGTAAAATCTCTTTATTCAGTTAAATAAATAACAATAAAATATATTAAACAGATAAAATCTCATATAAAATAGAAATCCATTCCCAAGTAGATCAAATACATAATACACAGACCCTAAGCCATAAATAAAATAGAGAATAACACAATTTCTGCATGTATCAGCGACAGTAAAAAATGAATGTGGTTAAATAGTGTAAAAAGACATAGGCCAAGACCCACGGATCTTAACAATGCTACTCAAAAAATGACCCATGTTTATACTGGTATGCATCTCCCCCAACATGAAGAGGAACACCATTGCTGGCCTAACTTGTGAAAACTGAGCCTCTCTCAAAAATGGAAAGCAGGAACTTTTTCCTTGGAAGAGTATGTAGGCTACAGAACATTCCAACATGTATCATGAGCTGAGTTAAAAAGTTTATCACACTCACAAGGACCTACGGAGCCATTAGCAGCCCAGCCTTTGGGAAAAGTAACCCCTCAAAAGTGTTAGGGGCACATTTACTAATATTTCAAGCAACACATCTCAGCAAGAGACCATGGCTGAGGAAGATTGTGTGAATTTACAAAAAGTATGCTGTCAGGTTGGCTTCTGCATCACCTTCCAGAACATATGTGAGAAAATCATGAGAAAAAAATGTTTTCCCTCAAACATAGTTCATCAAATTCCAGTAGCCGATCTGCTTTAGAAAGGGTAAAATCACCGTAGACCTCACCACAATTCATAAAATTAGTATGGTACCACCAAAAATGATTTATATTGTGACTAAAATAGGTTATCAACAAAAATATGAGCTCCTTTTTGTGACTCTAAAAAAAACCTTTTTCCACAATGCATTTAAATATGGAGAGTGTCCCAGAGTCCGGTAATGACTGCAACAACATGTCCATGTATTAAATGGCTAGTCAAGGAAGGGGGCCCCTTTGAGGACCCCCACATACTCTTTGGAGTCAGGGTGTATTCACACTGCCCCCTTATATATGTTTTTAAATCATTTTAATTACACAGGGACCGTGTCCCTGAATCCTGTAATGACTTCCACAAAATATTGTTCAGGTTGTGACCAACAAATCCAGATTGACCAGAGTGACAAATCAGAGCATGTCTGGACAAGTCTCGCCCAACTGTCTCTATTATTCTAACTTTAATTTCCCTAACACTACTGAACAGAATTACATCAAATCACAAAACACGAATGTTCTGCGTAATGATCTAGCATTTTGCCAAATTTGGTATAATTCCGTTTCACTGTTTTTTCTGAATCCCCGTTGAAAAATCCCTAAGGAAATTGCATGGGTTAAATTGCAATTCAGGACCCTCCACCCATTTTCCTCCTCCGCAACTTGACAAATCACACAGAATCTTTCCAGGGTGGAGCTGAGGTAAATGAACTTTTTTGTGTACAAAGTTTTGTAAAGATTTGCCGAAAGGGGCAAAGTTAATAGTGAAACAAAAAACGCTCTTCCTATGGTAACTTTAACCTAAAAGTAACCACATAGTAGTAACCGCTTAACCCAGTGCCCATTACCATTATTCACAGTTTTATCAAAAATCTATTCATAAAAAGTAAACGCAGCCTTAACATTATAATTCCAATCACTGCCCATTGTTAGCTGCACTATGAAGCTAAATCCTCCCAAATAACATGCAATGTAAAAAATATGTAATGGCTAATGTGTAATATTGTCCTATTTTACCAATCTGGGGTAATGATGACATTAACAAACCACTCAGCCTGGTTTATCATATCACCAGAACCACTTGATAACAATACTGGAATATTACCTACTGGCGGTCGCCAGGAGGTAGTTATAGTTAGGACCTAGTTTCCATAGGAAATCCACAACATTCTATTTGGAATAACATTGGCGCTGGTGGACGAATCTTGGTGAATTTCTCCAAGAAAATGGCCGGCTTGGTTCCGCTCCTTCCCTGAAAGTTTGGGAGTGAATCGTCAAGTGGGGTCCGAGAAAAAAGGGGGTCCCAAAACGTGTTTTCCCCATGCAATTTTCCATAGGGACCTTTAGCCAGGGCTACAGCCCGAACGGCTGAACCGAATTACATGAAATTGGGCAGAGAGGTAGAGTTCTGTTCGCAGATTGTGCTTTTTGTTAAATGGTGTAAATCCGTTCAGTAGTTTCTGAGAAAATTACAAGTAAAATCATAGCGATATCTAGAGACGGAGTTCAGCACGCGTACTGAAATCTGTTCAATTATGAGCGCGCGAGCTGCATGCTGATTGGCTGTGAACTGTCTGTCAACACTCGAAACCAGGAAGTGTTGGCGGCCATCTTGTGCCTCGCTAGAACCGAGTCACAAGAAAACAGTAAAACAAAGTTCAGAAATAAGGGAAGGGGGTAGGGTAGAGACATTCTGACCCTCTAGGCTTGCTCAGGGGGTCGTACATGGATGTTTAGGCTCTATTTTTTTTTTTTTACAGAAAAATCGCGGCGTACACGTATGGAAATATGTACAATTACGAGCAGGAGCTGCATGCTGATTGGCTGTCAATACTCCAAACCAGGAAGTGTTGGCAGTCATGTTGTTTGTCGGGAGAGCAGAGTCACAAGAAAACAGTAAAACAAAGTTGAGAAATAAGACAAAATGGGGCTGGGTAGAAACATTCTGAGCCTATAGTCTTGGTCAGGGGGTGGTATATGGCTCTTTAGGCTCAATTTTTATTTTTTTTAAAATAAAAAATGGCAGGGTACTTGTGCAGCACTTGTACGCGGTGGAAAAGGTGAAAAAAAAGTATAAGTCCGTTTAATTCATTTGGTCCCGGGGGGCAAATTACGGGGGCAATTTTTCTGCATAATGGGGGCATGTAAGGTACCCCTAGCACTTGGGAACGGCATTCCTCTGGTTTTATTTTGAAGTATGCGGGGGGGAGGGTTACGGCCCTACTCCCCGCAGCCCCGGTGAGCGGCACCCCTCGGGTCTTTTTAAAAAATATATATATGTTTTGAGCTCTCTCTCTCTCTCTCCCCGTACACGTTGCGGGGAACGCCACATTTCTGTGGCAGTGATATGTAAAAGGACCTTCCAGCTCCGGGTACCTGCATTGTCTGGAGTTTTTTATTAATGTTGGGAGGGTGGACTTGATAATACGTCCTTAAAATTCCCATAGAAGCCTATGTTATGGTGTTAACATGGGCTTCTATGGGAAATATCAAGGCCATATTATGAAGCTCATTATCGCCGTTTTATCACCAGTTTCCTGCCAATAAAACGGCGATAATTTTAACACCGGTCCTTGATAATATGCACCTAAGTTTACTGGAAAAAAAAAAGAGCAATGGGCCATAATATCAACAAAAGGCGATACATTATCGTTGCTTTTATTGGCAGGAAACTGCCGATAAAGCGGCGATATGGGCTTGCTAATATGCCCTTGTGAATAACCATAGCAGCCCAGGTTAACATCAGAACTTGGGCTGCTATGGGAATTTACAAGGGCCTATGTTTTTTTATTAATGTTGGGAGGGTGGGCTTGATAATACGTCCTTATTAATTGCCATAGAAGCCTATGTTCTGGTGTTAACATGGGCTTCTCTGGGAAATAACAGGGCCATATTATCATGGTCATTATCGCCGTTTTATCAGCAGTTTCTTGCCAATAGAACGGCGATAATTGTAACACCGGTCCTTGATAATATGCACCTAAGTTTACTGGTCAAAAAAAGAGCAATGAGCCATATTATCAACAAACCGCGATACATTATCGTCACTTTTATCGGCAGGAAACTGCAGATAAAGCGGCGATAAGGGGCTTGATAATATGCCCTTGTGAATAACCATAGAAGCCCAGGTTAACACCAGAACCTGGGCTGCTATGGGAAGTTACAAGGGCCTATTATCAAGCACATTATCGCCGTTTTATCAGCAGTTTCCTGTCGATAAAAGCGGTGATAATGTATCGCCTTTTGTTGATAATATGCTCCTTCATTTCTATGATAGTAGGTAAAGCTTTCCTTTTTTTTTTTGGGTGTAGCAGTTGTACTCTCTTCGCATGCTTAGCGTTGTTTCGAAGCCCACGTTGTCTTTTTCTTCAAGTTCAACAAGCAAACCTTTCTTTATATCAGTTAGTAAATCTGTCGCTTTCTTTTCCCGGTTTGTGTGTGTCATCCGCTGCTGTACTTTTGTACAGTATTAATAGTGACATTTTTTATATATTTATTTGAAAGGTAGTGCCGAGGCGCCAAACGTTGATTACGTACTCCGTCCACCGCCATTTTAGTAGTTTCTCACCGTTGTTTTTATTATATCTATTAGTTAGAACTCAGTAGTTTTCAATCCTAGTCTTGAATATCTTACTATAGTATTTCAACATTATTTTTATTGTGGGCCGTCAAACCCCTCCACCACAAAATAAAAGAAGTATGTAGTTTTTTATTTAACTTTTAATAAACAATAAATATAAACAAAACTCAATTATAACTATATTAGAACTGAAAAAATTAACTTAAACAATGTTTTAAACAAATTGTGAAATGGATTCCAAAAGGTGTCCGAATGGTAATCTGCAAAAGAAAAAAGAAAATTAGAGTTTAGAATTATGTAGATGTGAGTAAATGAGCTGAAGCATTATGGGGCATATTATCAAGAACGGCGATAAAATTATCGCCGTTTCAGTGGCAGGAAACTGCAGCTAAAGCGGCGATAATGGGCTTGATAATATGCTGTTGTGGATTCCCATAGCAGTCCAGGTTTCTGGTGTTAACCTGGGCTACTATGGGAATTCACAAGGGCATATTATCAAGCCCATTATCGCCGCTTTAGCAGCAGTTTCCTGCCGCTGAAATGGCGATAATTTTATCGCCGTTCTTGATACTATGCCTCTACAAGTTTTGGTATCTCTACGGTTTTACGTGTGCAGTGCGACTCGTACATTCCAGTTCTGTTATAGTGCCGCATTCAAGTGGGGTCTATATGGAAGTGCCTACTGCGTTACTGAAGCCCGTTATGGCGACTTATTTCTAATGCATTCCTATGAAGGCTTTGTAGATCTAGGCCTCTGTGCTTACCGTTGTATAAACCTTGCGGGTAAACATTTCAGGCAGTTGGTGTCACAACTTATTCTGAACAATTCTTCTACACGTCTACACGTCCAAGACAACAGTGTCTAAGTTTAAGAGAGAAAGAGAAATGATGTCACAGAGAGTGAGAGAGAGAGAAAACAACATTAAAACTGTGTCGCAGAGTCTGGAGCTGAGATTTTTTCTTGAAAAGTTAGACGTATATTTACTAGCTCCTTGCATCACTTTACCCATGTTAAAAGTGACTCAAAAGTGGCGTAATAAGGTTGTGGATCCGTTTGTCAGACTGTTGTATGCTATCTGTTGTCACTGCTTGGAGATAATTATAGATTTTACAGAGAAGCTGCTGTACACTATGCACTCTGGGCCATAATATCAAGCCTGGGCGACAAAATTATTGCCACTTTATCGGCAGGAAAGTGTCGTTAAAGTGGCGATAATGGGTTTGATAATATGCTCTATGGAATTCCAATCGAAGCTCATGTTAGATGTCCTTCACATCTAACATGAGCTTCGATTGGAATCCAATAGAGCATATTATCAAACCTATTATGGCCACTTTAGCGGCAGTTTGCTGCCGAAAAAGTGGCAATAATTTTGTCGCCAAGGCTTGATAATATGGCCCTCTCTCGTTTCACAAATTAAGCTAACACTATAGTTTTACGAGTGCAGTGTACCTGGTACATTTTACTTGTTATAGTGCCGCGTTCAAGTGGTGTCTATATGGAAGTGCCTACTGCGTTACTAACGCACGTTATGCCGAATTATTTCTAATGCATACCTATGAAGGATTTGTAGATCTAGGCCTCTGTGCTTACCGTTGTATAAACCTTGCGGCCAAACACATAAGGAAGTAGACTTCACAACTTCACTTCAACAATTCTTCTACACGTCCAAGCAGACAGCAGTGTCTAAGTTTAAAAGAGAAAGAGAATTGATGTCCCAGAGAGTGAGAGAGAGAGAAAGAGAGAGAAAACAACATTAAAACTGTGTCGCAGAGTCTGGAGTTGAGATTTTTTTCTTGAAAAGTTAGACGTATATTTACTAGCTCCTTGCATCACTTTACCCATGTTAAAAGTGACTCAAAAGTGGCGTAATGAGGTTGTGGATCTGTTTGTCACACTGTTGTAAGCTATCTGTTATCACTGCTCGGAGGTAATTATAGATTTTACAGAGAAGCTGCTGTACAGTACGCACTCTGGGCCATAATATCAAGCCCGGGTGACAAAATTATCGCCACTTTATCGGCAGGAAAGTGTCGCTAAAGTAGCGATAATGGGTTTGATAATATGCTCTATGGAATTCCAATCGAAGCTCATGTCTGATGTCCTTCACATCTTACATGAGCTTCGATTGGAATTCCATAGAGCATATTATGAAACCCATTATCGCCACTTTAGCGGCACTTTCCTGCCGATAAAGTGGCAATAATTTTGTCGCCCAGGCTTGATAATATGGCCTTCTCTCGTTTCACAAAGAAAGCTAACACTACAGTTTTACGAGTGCAGTGTACCTGGTATATTTCAGTTGTTATAGTGCCGCGTTCAAGTGTTGTCTATATGGAAGTGCCTACTGCGTTACTGACGTCCGTTATGGCGACTTATTTCTAATGCATTGCTATGAAGGCTTTGTAGATCTAGACACCGGAGTTCACCATTCGACTTGAACTCTGCTTCTATATGTCAAAGTATATTCAATAAGTTGCAGAGAATTCCATTGCTGTTGCTCGATAGGCCGTGGTTGCTTCTGAACGATGTTGGGTGAAGGAAACAAAAGGACATTTTGATTAGTCATCATAAACTGAGTTGCGCAACTACTATCAAAAGTGAATTTTAATGTGGGTTCTTAATATTCCATAGTTAAGACTGTTGCAGCTCCAGCAAACAAAGGAAGATTAATAAGTTAATAGAGGCCTGGGACGGCCTCGTGACGCAGAAAAAAAAATACTATAATGGACGCACAATTAATAATAATAGAGGCCTAAGCATGTGGCGTAGTACAGAAATACGGCACAGAAATTTATGCACGCACAATTTTTAAGATTAGAGGTGTATATGACCTTGTGACTTATAAAGAAATATTTCAATTATGTAAGTACAATTTAAAACCATTGAGGGGTAGGAAATCCATATGAAGGATAAAAAAATAGCATTATGCATATACAATTTACAGTGGAGGCTGATGCTGTGACGTCTTCTCTTACCTTTGCTTCTGTCGTCTTTTGTCGTGTCTTGAAAGGCTGCGGTTTCGCAGGATGCAGGATCATTGCTGTCCTCGACAATAGTTTTTTTTTTCATTCTTTTGTTCCACTTGGAATTTGTCGAGAAAACACAAAAAAAACTACAAAACTAAAAAAACTAAAAAAAACTGTTTTTTTAGAACTACCTTCACTGGTCAAAGAAAGAACTATATTTCTATGTTAGTGTGTGAAAGTTTGTCACAATGAATGTGTGGTTCATAAATGAATGAATGAATATCTTACTAGTGTATGGAGAATATGAAAGTGCAGAACTATAAGGAAGTGCTACAGCGTAAATCTATAAGGTATTTATCTATAGTATACTGTAGTATGCCCGAAGCACTTGAATGTAACATATGTACATAAATATGTTACAAGTCTATGTTTTAATTTGTGCTGCTGGTAAAACTGCCTGGGTGAATTTGTATGTGTTAGGGGCGTATTTACAATCCCCTTGTGCCTCTTTTACACAGCCGTTGCATCACTTTTGTGACACAGCGGTGGTGCAAAGGATGTGCCATGGTGTGTGCTACTAACAATGTGCGCCAGAAGAGGCTTTCTTGTGCAGAAGGGGGTGCAGCAACGCCTCCTAAAAGTGACTGAGTGAAATGTATAACATTTCATTCAGTCACTTTTGAGCTTATGCTGCGTCAAAACCTTGCACATGTTTGAAGGAGGTGTAAGGATTGATACAGCATTGTGAGCATAGGGCCTCAAGAGCATTGGTGGAGCTGTGTTTTACTTGCAATCGACGTCAAGCAATTATTAATCCAAAAATTCCTTTGCAATTTAGTTTTGTTAATATTTTATAATAAGAATATGAAATATAATCTAAAAAATAAAATTAATATAAATATTTATATTAAAAATATAACAAATTAGTATAAAAAGAAAGACAATAATTAATACATTTATAAATTATCATTTACAAAACCTTTGAAATTCACTGAAAAAACCATAGGGTTTACACACGTTATAGTTAGGAATTAGCATTTAAAAAACCTTGCAAATTCATTGAAAAAACCATAGGTTTCACACACGTTATAGTTAGGAATTAGCATTTAAAAAAGCTTAGAAGAGGAGCCAAGATGGCGATGAGGACGGACGTGTAGTCTCTCGGCTCCTCGATCCTTTGTTCCTCGCGACGATATCCTGATCTTTCTCCTGCCATGGCGTGATAGCGGGAGGACGGCGAAAGAGTGCTGCATTGACTGGTGCTCCCCCGATGTCCCTGCCTGCCTCAGAACCCGATGTATTTTTGAGCAATTTGCGGATTTCGTTTCTGCCCCCGTTACCGAGGCCCAGGCTGGGATACAGACATGGCGACTGCCGGAGCTACGAGGGGTTATGGATGCAGAGCGAACCTGGCGCCCTGATTGACGCTGCTGTCTGCTAAGGGTCTCCGCCTGCCTTGAACTGTGTGCCTGCCGACCGGGGGTTCTCGCTGGTGCCTCTGCTGCTGGGGTCTACAGGTGAGGGGCGCTGAGCCTCCCCCATGGTGGCGGACGTCTGAATACCGTAGCTCCCCCACAAGCCTGCTCCTGCTCAGTCTTGATTTGCGTGCGGCTTCTATTACGACCTGAGTCCCTGTTGTTTTGAGGTATTTGCGCCCACGCGCCCCTGTGATTTCCCCGGTGGGGCGGCTAAGATGGCTGGTCCGGCTGCACTGATTACCAACGTTGCCCCGGATAACAACTGGACTGTGCTGCGGGACCCTGGGCACTGTACTGTCTTGGTAGCCGCGCCTGTGATTGTGGAAAAGATGAAACCCCCGGCCGCTCTAACTTGTGGCTCTATTCTCGATGCCATCGATGACTTGCGGGCAGAAATGCGTGAAGGCTTTCTGTCGCTGTGCGAGAGACTTGAGGCTGTTGCGCCCGGGGTGGATCGTACACCACTGGCTTGCCTTTCTCACTGTGACGCTTTGCCTATCCTGACTCGTGACCGGGCTACATTGTTGCCGCATGAGTGCTCTACACTTCATCTCTCCGGCAGTGTTGGCGAACGCGGTTTGATGCCCGCTTTCTTCACCAGCGCTACACTGTTTCCACCTCTATCAGAGCTCATGATCTCTGCCGTGACTATGCTGCCTTCGGGAATGGCGCCGCAGGCGCAGCATCTACTTCACCTGACTGCCCACGCTCAGTTGGCCCCGCTTCTGACTCTTATTATCTTGCAGCATTGGGGGCACCTGTTGGCACTATTCAGTGGGGTTCATGGATCTGGTCGGGAATGGACCCGTCCATTTTGTCTCGGAACAACAACTCCCTGCAGAGAGCGGCCATCTTGTTCCTTTGTTCTGCTGGTGGGGGTTGCCCCACGAGGGTTCTGGCCGGGGAGACGTGTACGGACTGGCCAGGGTTAGCGGATTTCCCTTGGTGGATGGTACATTCCTGGCTGGCGAGGTCTCGGATTGAGGCGCTTCTTTACAGTGTGCTAATGTGACTCTCATTGCTTTGTGTGATGCTCGTAGCTCACGGTTTTTGCTGGTACACATGAGGGGACATGACTACTTGGGTTTGATTGACGGGTGGGGATTCGGGGGGGGACGTCTCTTAAGTTCGTACTGATATGACACTTGTGCTCTCCCTACTTTACTTTGTGCTGTATATTCTCTATTCTTGTTACGGTGTATAGGGTAGGAGAGGTTGTATGGTTGGGGCGTCCGAGAGACTTAGTATCCGGTGGGCTCCTCCCCTCTTTTCTTCTTTACTGGGAGTTATAGATTAGATTGCTCTTTTCTTACTCCCTATATCTTAGAAGTCATCTATATTCTTTCCTTTTCTTCTCTCTTCTTATTCTATATTTCGGGTTTATTGGGCGACAGACACACTGCTGGGGGGGGGGTAGGCCGTAGCCTCTGCATGCGTGTAGGGTGGGGGTTGGGGGATGGGTTTTGAGTTTGGTTTCGGTTTCTATGGTGCCTTGTTTTTGCTTTCTTTCTTTTTGCCTTCGTTTCCCTTTCTTTATTTTTCTCTTGGGTCCGTGTTTGGGATAGTTGGTGGGTGGGTGGTGATGGGCACTGTTTATGACGTTGACTGTTATAATCCTGCTGTACAATTTCAGAGCCGCTCTTCCGCCTGTGTAGATTTACTTCTGGGTTTCATGATTGCATGATAATATTGTGGTTACTATTACGTCATGCCTGCACGGACTCTGCTCTTTTGATTTCTTTGTTTACGCTAAAATGGCGAATGTCGACTTTCCTAACTGCCAGAAAATATAAAACAAACCTTTATTAATCCTGAGACGCAGTAACACCATGATCTACAGTGTAACTTTCGAATATTTGTTTTTCGTGACAAGATGTTACTGTGTCGCCGTGTTGCATGCGTTGGTGCTTCGAATCTATCCGTGGCCGGCCGGTTGGTTATGGGCCCGTATTTGTTCTTTTTTTGATGCACAATAAAGGTTTTAAAAAAAAAAAAAAAAAAAAGCTTAGAAATTCATTGAAAAAACCTTAGGTTTCACACGTTATAGTTAGCTAAACATTTCTCTCATACAAAACCTTTGAAATTCCTCCGTTATAGTTAGCTCAGCTAACTATAACTTGCGCGCCCGCAATGCACTGCTGATGATGTCACATATTACATCATTCATGACATGGTCAGTGACATCACTCATGACATCCCTGATGACTTTTCAAATGTCAATCTCAATTTGCGAATTGCAATTAGCGAATCGCAAATTGAGATTGCGATTTCAAGGGTAAAGGGGTGTCCAAAGGACACCCTGTTGCACCCCTGAAATTGATCTGTGCACATATGTTGCGCACACACATGCCCTTAGGGCATGTGTGTGCGCAACATAAAACTTTGAAAATCGCACTTTTGTGCATTTCTTAAAGTTTTTGCAAATTACCATGAAGTTGTACTTCTTGGTAATTTGCGTGCCCTATTAGCGAATTCGCTATTTTTAAAACTTTCATGCATTGCATTTAAGGAATCTCAATTTGAGATTCCTTAAATGCAAATAATCACAATTTAGCGATTTCTCCATTTGCGATTTTTGCATTTGGGATGATGCATCCCAAATGCAAAAATACCGGTCGCAAAGGAGCAGATTCTGAGAATCTGCCCCTTTGCGAGCGGATTTTTGTTTGATGCATCTAGCTGTTAATGACTAGATTAAGAAGATTAGAGAAGCTGTTGTGTAGCGAACTGAAACAACGATGGGAGAGCAAGTCTCTGCAGAGGTGTGTGAAGGTTGGCAGAATACCTAGAGGGTTTTCCATTTTAATAGAGCCTAGTTTTGAGAATCCTCACCCAAATATACTAAAGGAATGGGGTCAAATTAACACAAGTGCCTCTTTAAGTCTAGTACAGATCTTAATCAATTATGCCGATATTGATAGGCATACAATCATGCAGGAAATTGATACATTTAATTTGGAACTGTCACAAGAGACCGAGCAAGAAAAAGTAAATACATTTTTGGCGGAAATGAAACAAGGCTTGGCAAGCAAGAAGCTAGAGAATAACTTTTTTTAGGTGGATCCCCGTATTTGGATTCGTAATCCTTTCTTTTTTGGTATCTAGAAATTGATATCCCACACTAGACCAAGATGCAGTGTTTTTAATGGCTAAGTGTTCTTTTGAAACTGATTTAATTATGACTGGCCCACAGTGGCTGAACTATTTACCTAATATGATGCACGGCAATAAGACTACATGCTTTTACCTTTTTTTGTTCTCCAAGTGTGAAATATGTATTTGAGGAACAAGAGTGAGTCACCAAGGTAGAATGTGCCCAATGGGTCTCTATTTTTCATTTATATTTGTGTAAGTGTTCACTAGGTTAAGAAATGTTTTTTTACCTTTCTAAAAATGTAAAATTAAGAATTCTCACCCAAGTTTTGAGTATAATTCCTTTACATGTGGCAATATGGAAGCCCACTCAGGCTCCATTTTGCATATCATCATTTTTTTGTTAAAACCATTGTTAATAAATGGCATGAATATCGCAGAGTGGAGTAAATGAGTATTTATGCTCAAGAGCTGTTGAATTAGTGTAGCAGCTCTATTATCATTCCCCGTTTAAGGGAGGCCATGTGCACTATTACACTTTTTTCACACGATGTTCTCTCCAAAGTTTAATGATTTTTTAACAAAAACTATTTCTTTGATTTTGCTCTGCAATTAATTAATGAATTTGTAGCTTTATTTTCGAGAAATATGTAATATTGTGATTACGGAACTTACAATAAGCATGTAAATAGTATTTTAACATGTCAATTGTGCCGTGGGGCATGCAAAGCACATAAATAAGACAATCATGAGGGGACTCCAGTATTGTGATAAAGTCTGTTACGGGCCAAAGCTCATATATATATATATATATATATATATATATATATATATATTTGCTGCAAGTAAGGAGAAGTTGACTTGTATATTTTGCTCTGCCCGTGAGCAAACGAAGGACTCTCTCGAAAGAAGTAGGACACGGATACATGGGCAACTTTTGAATGTAGCCAAGGTATTGGATTAAAGCCGTGACCCGCCTCAAAATCTTACCTGATGCCGGAGGGCTGCTGGAGCACGGCGGACCTGGAGATATGGGTGAGACGCTAAAAAACTTTGGTGTCTCCAGTCTGGTGTGCAGGGAGGATTTGAGGCAAGAGAGTATGGGAATAAAGGCAGAGAAAGCAAGATCATCACAGCGGCTACCCCTAAAATCCGGACTGCATACATGCAGCATTGTGGGACTGGTAGTCCCCGTAATCGGCGCAAGTAGCGGAAACGGAAGCAGGTGGGGCCTCTGAAAGTCATCTAAAGCGGAGCCCATTGAAGACCTTAGAAGCACGCTATTCTGGGAGCATCTGATGAAGGCGAATGCCGAAACCGGTAGTGCTGTACCCTGAATAAAGCAAGCCTCTACAAATCCCGAAGTGTCCTTCGCTTTCTTTTTGCTGCAAGTAAGGAGAAGTTGAGATATATATATATATATATATATATATATATATATATATATGCAAAAAAGAAGCAGAGAACTCTGGGTAGTTCTCAAGCTTAGGTGGAAAGCAGCTCTTGTATAGAGCACTCTCAACACCAGCGACACTCTAGATCTGCTCACCTCAAATGTCTGCTTTTCTATCGAAGTTTTTAAGTATAGGATTCGCACAGTGCCATCCACGCCGAGATAGAAATGAACCAAGTCTTTTACCATTTCTACAGCAAAGTCTTTAAGCATAGGACTAGCACAGTGCTGTCCTTGCCGAGCTGTAAAATGACAAAAGCCATTCACCACTCCAGGCACAGTATTACAGCTTTGAATTGGTAAAATACCAACCAAGAAAACCTGAAATGAATAAAAGCAACCCCTGACACAGTGTTTCGCTCTAATTAGAGCTCTTCAGAGAGGTATAGCTTTGTCCAGACACAAGGGAGCACCCAGTATAAGTAAAAAAAAAACACCCTTTGAGGCATAGAGTGACGAATAAATTATGCACAAAAAGAAGCAGAGAACTCTGGGTAGTTCTCAAGCTTAGGTGGAAAGCAGCTCTTGTATAGAGCACTCTCAACACCAGCGACACTCTAGATCTGCTCACCTCAAATGTCTGCTTTTTTATCAAAGTATTTAAGCATAGGATTAGCACAGTGCAATCCACGCAGAGATAGAAAAGGACAAAGTCTTTTGCCATTTCTACAGCAAAGTCTTTAAGCATAGGACTAGCAAGTGCTGTCCATGCTGATCTGTAAAATGACAAAAGCCATTTACCACTCCAGGCACAGTATTACAGCTTTGAATTGGTAAAATACCAACCAAGCCAACCTGAAATGAGTAAAACCAACCCCGACACAGTGTTTCTCTCTAATTAGAGCTCTTCAGAGAGGTATAGCTTTGTCCAGACAAAAGGGAGCACCCAGTATAAGTCATAACAGCACCATTTCAGGCATAGAGTGACAGATAAATTATGCAAAAAAAGAAGCAGAGAACTCTGGGTAGTTCTCAAGTTCAAATGGGAAGCAGCTCCTGTTGGAGGACTCTCAACATCAGCGACACTCTAGATCTGTTCACCTCAAATGTCTGCTTTTCTATCAAAGTATTTAAGCATAGGATTAGCACAGTGCCATCCACGCCGAGATAGAAAAGAACAAAGTCTTTTACCATTTCAGGTTTTGGGGCTATCCATCAAGCGGGGGCCGTAAAAAAAAGGGGAGATCAAAAAAAGTTTGTTTCCCATGTTAATTCCCATAGACGTTTTTAGTTGCGAAAACAGCCAGAACCACTGAATGGAATTACATCAAAATTGTCAAGAAGGTAGCTTTTGGTCCAGAAAGAACCCTTTTTGTTATTTGGTGTAAATTTGTTCAGTAGTTTTTCAGAAATGAAAAAAACACAATTGTATAAATAAGGACGCGGATCCTCTGAGGATTAACTCTAGGCTGAGTTCGCGGAGTTGCACTACACGGAACTCCGCGAAGTGCAAAAAAAAAACCTGCCGCACTACGCGGAGCTCGGCAAGCAGCAGAGTATGATAGAAAAATGCTGTTTGCGGTGATTGCACAGTGCCGGATGCTTGTGCTCACTGTGCAATCATTGCACATCGCAAGCGGTCCCTGCTTTCCTTTTCTGGCGCTCGAGTAGATTTTTACTTGAGCAGCAGCTTTCTCAACGCGAGCAGGCAGTTTCTCAATGCGAGCAGTCACGAGCATTCAACCAGGAAGTGTTGGCAGTCCCACAAAAAACATTTAAAAAAAGAGGAAGGGGGGCAGGGTAGGAATACCCTGACCCACTAGGCCTCCTGGGGGTGTCCCGCAGGGACCCCGTCTGCGGCAAAAAAGAATATTTTTTTATTCTTTGACAGGAGTCGCACTGGATCTGCGGTTCCCAGCAAAAATATTTTTAAAAATGAAGCGCAGAGCCCCCTCGGGGGCTGCATGAAGCTCTTTGACCACCACCTCACCAGGGCCCAATTTAAATATTTGCAGGGGCCATCTCCCTGGGGCCAACAATATATTTAAAAACTGGGAGGGGGACCGTGCGACTCCCCCTGCCGGGCCATATATGGCCCAGTGGACCACCACCACCCTGGGTCCAGCTTATGCAAAGTAAAGGAGGAGGGCCACACAGCCCCCTCCTAGAGCCAATTGTGATCCTGAAGACCACCACCTCCCAGGGTCAGCTTCTGCTATCTCCTGAGGTGCTCAGACTCAAGATAGCTGTTTGCTTTTGCTGGGCAGGAACTGCGACAGCTCAAGCCAAGCGAGAGCAAACACTAACTACGCTCCCAGCAAGCAGGAGCTGTTAAACCGTTCCCGCTTGCTGTGAGCAAAGTTTTCATCTGTTTCCTTGCCTGCTGCCATGTGGGCAAGGAAACAGATGAAAGATTGCTCCTGCACTCAGGGAGCTGTATATTTATCGGCTCCCTGCATACAGGAGCAATTCTGGCTCCCGCGGAAGGCGGAGAGCCAGCTGGGCTCCCCCCACCATCCCCAACGATACACACTGGGTGCCCTGTGTGGGGCCAGGACACCCAGGTAGACGTGGCTGGGCCCTGGGGTATTGGGTCCCCGGGGCCAAAATTAGCCCAGAAAGGGGTGCTGTACAGCCCCCCTCCCCATTAAATTTTGACCGGACCCTAGAGGATGGCATCCCAAGGGCCAAAATTGGCACAGGAAGAGGGGGCAATGCATCCCCCCTCCCCTTGTATAAAACAGAAAAGATCATAACTTCTTGTGCCTGGGGATGGCAAAGCAAATGTCTTTTCTCTCATAATCCATGTTGAAAAACAATCTGAAATCCTTAATAGAGGCGACTGATAGGTGTGGGCGGAGCTTGCAGAGTTCTACTCCATGGAATTCAGTGGAGTTATCTAAATTCTCCATAAGATTCTGAGGAGTTCTGCATCTGGCTTGGCCTAATTTAGGCACCCTAGCACAGCACCAGAAGTCTTCCTGTCAGGCCAGTGTGTGCCCAGTAACTGGAAACACGAGCAGTCGGAAAGGGCTTCCCTTCCAGGAGCCTGTTCTCCTTCTTTGCAGCATATTGCAGCTTAAACAAAAGCTAGTCTATCGTGTGTGCTGCAGACTCAAAACCGTCTCTAGAGAAATCGTGAGACTTCCAGAAAGGCACGCACTTTTGAAAGAAGGGAATCGCATTTTAGAGGCATCAAACAGCAACAACAGTTCCCGGTTCCCCCATAGACTAGCCTTCAATGTATACAATTTATTTTCTTCTTCAAATTCTCACCGTGGGAAAAAGATAACCTATAGCACTCGCATATACACAATGCGCATCAAGGCGCTACACCAAGAATCATACATGATGGAATTTCGCCTAGGGTTCCCGCTCTTCTTCACTGTGGTTATAACTTATATGGCCCCAGTATACCTCTCTGCACAGGGCATAGCCCTCCCACAATCCCACGGGGCTCTGCTGCCTTTCGGCGAGGTTGGCACTGGCAGTAATAATAACAAATGCAGCTGGGGATCATATCAATGCCATCAATATTTTAATATCCTGCTGAATTATTCACTGATAAGTTACATAAAAGGTGGCTCGTCGAGTGTCTGTGAAATGCGCTGTGGGATACCCGTGGCTGCGAACTGCTGACTCTAGCTAGATTTTCTCATCTACTGTTTTAAATACCGTATTTGCTACTTTGCTTGCACTTTAATGTAAAAGAGAGTGGAGGGTGGAAAAAGCCTTACACAGCTTTTCTAAAAATCTTATCTAAATATTGAATTCTCCGGCCCAGAACTGAGAATATATTGCAGCCAATATGGTGTGTGTTTGATAAAGTGCTCCGCAGTCTAATGCAATTCAAATTGTACTCTCTCCTTCCCTCTGTTCACATCCATCTCATTTCTGGCGACTTTGAGCTCTGTCTCATGTTTTATTCCCCCCCTTTCTCTTGCTTATCTCTCTCTTTCCCTCTCTGAGTCTATATCCCATTTCTCTACTCCCTTCACTCTCCATTTTTCTCTTTCCGCCAGGTTCCCTCTGTTTGCTTTCTGCGTTCTCCTACCTCTCTCTCTCAAACTCTGCTTTCTTCTGCTCTTTATCCACAAAGTACTATGCTCTAACCGAGCAATGAATCAGGGCTGAGGCTAGCAGAGGAGGAGCGAGGTCCGAGAATGACTGATTATATGTGTCAAGAAGCAGGGATGAGTAGAGTGCTCAAGAGAAATGTACGGTGATAAGAGTTTTTCACTCACCTTATTAATTTTGCCCCAGTGTGTAGTGCTGCCTGTTAGCATAGCATAGCAGCTCCATGGTCCATGGCACAGCACAAAGAAAAGTGGCAGCAACGAAGCAGCAGCATCAACACCGGTATCCGATTACTGCTTGCACCAACCAGAGCGATCGCACATGTGTTGTCCAGAAGTTACCTCCACCAGTCAGAAAACAGAGGCTCCAACAAACCTGGATGCTATTGGTCTAGAGTCACAAGGGACGAAGCATTTTTGGATTAATTTGACAGGAAGGTGGTGCTGACGTATTGGGAAAGGCTGATGAATCAGGCAAAAAAGGTCTAGGTGCCGGTAGACTCCGGAACGCTGCGGCTAGGAGAGTTTTTGCCAAACTCTGTACTCCAAGCGGAGCGCAAAGTGGGTAAAACTCCTCAAACTCCGCTGGCGGAGCAGAGTTTGTAGCTCCCCTAGTGACTGCATTGTATTGCTATTGGAGCACAATCTGATCTGGGGTGACTGTAATGAGTGATTTCTTCTCGTCTTCTACTGGTGAGAGCAGAGTCCATGATTCTCCCTTTTAATTACCCTAAGTGCGCAATTGCCAAAATCATCTGCAAGCTCCGCCCATTTGGCCGTGTCCTGTTTTTACTAGTAGCTTGCAAATGTCTACCTGCCTTTTCCAACATTGATGGACAGATAACAAAAGGCCCTCTAGTGCGATTCCCGCCAATTTTGGTAACGTGTTATTGATGTAGAGGACTAAGAGGATATCTCCACCAAACAAAGAAGCCCTTACATCATTTAGTTAATGGAAAGTACCCCTGTTTGGTGGAGATTCACCTCTTTGCATTCTGGTTGTCTTCTCTTGATGAGGATTTACGTTATCACAGATTTTGGGATGAAGAGGATCGAGGAACAATCACATTGCCAAAATGACATGCACACCTTGTGGTCCTTTCTGCAGCTGTAGGATAGAATATGCACAAGACATTTACCCAACAAGTTAGCACTTACTAATTAATCAAATAAAAGTGCTCCAGTTAGGTAGACGTTTTGGGCAAAACTGGGGACTCTTCTTGGAAAAAAATTGTTTGATTCTGGCCCTGGTGCTAATTTCCCAGAAATTAAACCTCAGCAGGAAGCACTTACAAATATAAACATAGCCGGTGCCCCAGTTGAAGCTCCACTTCAATAAAGCACAAACAATCCTAACTTCTTGGCGAAGGCAAAGCCAATGTGTTTCATCTTGCATTCCACGTTGAAAAATTATATGAACTCCTTAATGGAGGTGAATTCATAGTTGATCTATTGGGGCACAATCTGATGTGTAGTGACTGTGATGAGTGGTTTCTTTCTTGTCGCCTCCTGGTGAGACCAGAGTCCATGCTTCTTCCTTTTAAATACCCTAAGTATGCATATGCCCAAAATGCATAGCACTGTTTACACACCCACTCACAGACATACACATGTAATCACACACCCACTCACAGACCCACACAGGCACTCCCAGACCAATTCACAGACACACACAGGCACTCACACACCCACTCAGATACTCATACAGGCACTCAAGACCCACTCATAGACACACACAGTCACTCACAGACACACACAGTTACTCACAGACCCACTCACAGACACACAATCAGGCACTCACACACCCACCCACACTGGTACTCACACATGCACTCATGGACCCACACAGACACTCACACAGGCACTCACATACCCACACAGCCACTCACATGTCCACTCTCGAAGGTGACAGGTTACAATTAGGATTAAAATGTTATAAAAATGTCAAAATTCACTGAAAAGAACAAAGGTTACAGGGACTTTATAGTTAGGAAATGGAATTTAAAAAACCTTAGAAATGTACTGAAAAAAACTAAAGTTACAGGAACCTTATAGTTAGGCTTAGATTTCACTCAGACAAATCCATCCAAATTTAGCACTTGTAGTTAGCTGTGCTAATTATCCCTTATGCCCCAGAATGCACTGCTTTTGACCTCACATACTACATCACTCATGATACGGCCAGTGACATCACTGATGACATCACTGATGATACCCCAAATGACATCACTGATGACATCATCCACAGAACCACTCACACCTCACATACGTCCACTCACAGATCCACACAACCACTCACATACCTCTTCAATGACTCACAGACGCCTGCTCACTCACTCACTCATACAGCCACTAACACAGCCAAATCACCCACCCACACAGCCACATATGTACCCACTCACTTGCCCATACAGCCACTCATCATGTGGCCCCCTCCCCTTTAACAAAAAGAAGGCCCTTGGGCCTAATAAGGCTCGGCAAGGGGAGGGGCAGGCAGTGCTAATGGGGAGCCCAGGAGCAGCACATTAGTGTAATCAAGTTGCGACATAATTAATGCATGAACAATGATTTTTCTGGTGTGGTCTGGCAGGAAGTTGTGTCTTAGGGTTTTCAGGAGGGAGAAACAGACTCTTACGTTGGCATTAACAAAAGGCTTAAAAGTGAAGGCATTGTCTAGCTTGACCCCTAAGTCTTCTGCAGTAGTGAGTTATGCTGGGGAAGTCCTATTTTAGAAGGCACCAGGTGAGAGAGATCTGATATCATAGGGGGACCAAAAATCAAGGTTTCGGATTTCTCCGAATTTAAACAGAGGGGGCTTTCATTCATCTAGCCTTCAACTAGTATGGCTTTAGAAGCCTCACATTAAGTACGAAATAGCTCAGAATAATATGAAGCATCATTAATACCATCAAAGATACAACTCTATTGGTTGTAGCAAGCATGGGTTATGTGCAACATTAACTTACACCATATACTTCACGGGTAGCTTAGTTCACAGTAACAAACAACCACAGATGTATGGGAAATCCTTATTGCCCACGATGTTCAATCTGTATACAAGTGTTCAGAGAGAGCCAAGCCCCTCAAGATTCTCAACATCTCTTCCAATTTGAAAAAAACCTACTACGATCAGCATTGATCTGTATCAAATGTCTCACAGTCACCAAACCTAAATTGGGAAATAAAGTTGATGTGAGGAGTAAAGAAGGATCCTGTAAACAATGTTTACTCTATGGAGAGAGTTTACTGTGTACCACACTGTTTGTAGATAGTGAAACTCCCTTGAGAAATACACTAAAGCATATTAAAAAGTATCTATTAAGAACAGGATACACTCTATGCAACACTTGTCGAAAAAAACACTTTTCACTTAAAATAACCAAGGTCTGAAGGTGCTAAAGATTGTATGACCTGCATCCTTCATACTGTGGTAAAAACTTTAAAGATCGCCTAACTTCTAAACACAAAAGAAGCACATGTACAAAGGTTAGTACATAGTCTCCTATGTTATGTAGAAATTGTCATGCTGAGATGATTCTGGCTAATAACTCAAGGTTGCTTGCAGTACTAAGGGGCCATTTAAACTTTGGCGGTACTGCACCAGCTCTGCGCCAGCTCAGAGCCTCCAACGCTGTGCAGGGACCACCCTCCAGATTACAAGTTGAACTCGTGTCTGGCTGACTTTTCCTGTCTTTTTTTTGCCTTCCCCTAGCCAGGGACGGACTGGGCGTAGCGGGCACCGGGCATTTACCCGGTGGGCCGCCATGGAGGGGGGCGGTTTTGGACCCCAAGGGGGGCTGTTTATTGTAACCGGGGGTCGGCTGTATCAGCCCCCTGTAACAAAATCAACCGTAACCATCCCTAGCAAACAGCTCGGCCGTGCACCCCCCCCCACCCCCTGCCCCTTCGGGGGGTTTCCAAGCAGCCAAGCAGTTTGCAAGGGCTGGTTTTGTTCCCAGTCCTCCCCCATCCACAGCGGCACCCTGAAAATGGGCACTGCAATGAGAATGCAAAAGAAGTTCCAGAACGGCATGGACTGTGAAGTCCATGCCGCCTTGGAACTTGGGGTGCATTAAACAGAAGGGCACATGTTGTGCCCCCCTGAATGCATCCCCATAGCGGCAGGGGCATGTGGGCTCTGTAGGAACCCCTTTGTTTCCCCTCCACCAGCCTTTTCAAGGCAGTGAGGCCACCATGAAATGGCTGACAGAAACTCATAAGATCCTCCGTGGACTGCAGCGGTCTAGCCTTGCATATTATATAGGTCTCTGTGCTGCACCACCACCAGAGAATGGCAGTTCCCTGGCAGAACCGGCGCAGCAGTGGACAGTCCTAAAAGCTGCCTCAAAATAGGGTGGTTGCAGGACTGCCACCACTGCGCCACAGTTTGTTTGGCAGTCAAAGACTGCAAGACTCGAAAACGGGCCTTTAGTATCTACTATGTAGAATCTTTGCCCTGTTGGAAACTTTTTCTGCAGAACCAAAATACGTGTTTGGAAAATATTGGGCACAAGTCGTCAACTGTTACCTGTAAACAGAGTTACTCTAAGTACAAAGATTTATAACATGTTCATTACCTCTACACACCTTTGATGCATTAGCAGCACATGTGTTTTGTAAACACTTACACCCATTAGCTGGACACAGGCAGTAGTACAAAATTAGGAAGAGAAGTAATATGGAAGGGACCCACCATTATGTAAACTATAAAACAAACTAGCACACTCATTGGATGATTTCAACAGTGATATCATCAATGATGTCATTTGAGATGTCATCAGTGATGTAATAAATTATGCGATAGAATATGTAGTATGTGATAGAATAAGCAGTTCATGTTGGGGGCACAAGTTACAGTTAACTCTGCTAACTATAACTAAAGAATTTCTGTGTGTTTTTTGTTCAAAATGTTAATGTTGGCATTGAAATATTTATCTAACTATAAATTTACTTTAACCTTTGTTTTTTCCAGTGGTTTTATATATATCTATATATTTATATATCTAAAGGACTACTTAGAGCTTTTGTACACATGTAATGAGTTCAAGGGACGTGTATTATTGGGCCCCACTTGACAGTTTTTTGAGTATCATCTAGCCCACTTGGGCAGTATTTCTATGAGCAATCCAACCTGAGGTCATAGATTTATATGTATTATCGCTGAGATCTCTGTTCATGAAATGTACCAGTATTTCAAGACGAGTTGCCATCCGTTACTGTTCATGCATTGGTTTCGTTTTGATATATTTTATGAATGATGTATATTAATTGTCAAAGCTTTATAATTACTATTTAGTATTTTTGCTTTACAATGATTTAATTTCGTATGGTGTACATACAATATTGAATGAACTACTCTTGAGCACACACCACTGTAAAATGGCCACAACATTAACATCAATGGAGGATTAACCTCTGTGTGTTTGACTACAAGCGTGATCAAGGCTTAATTGCTGAAACACGTTGTTGTTGCCATTACATTTATTGTATATCTGCAAAGGAAGGTGTCTGAGTAGTCCTTTTGAACTTAAACGACTGCTGAACGTATACCAGGGACTTCCGGTGTCCCAGCTCGGACTGCCCGGGACAGCGTATCGACAACTACTGGAGATCGTGGAGGGGAATATAATTCTATCTATCTATCTATCTATCTATCTATCTATCTATCTATCTATCTATTTATATATATATATATATATATATAAATATATATATATATATATATATATATATATATATATAATACAATAGGGTGCATTGTCTTTTAAATATTATATTTCACATCAATCCAGTTTCAGCCTCAAAGCGGTAAAACTCTGAGAATTACCTGGACACACAAGTCAGGAGGAAAGGATCCTTGCAAGATATAATATATATTTTTTTTAAACGCACGGTCGTGCACAGAGGCCCACCGCAGGCAAGCGGATCTTTTCAAGGCGCCGAGTGAAGCTTTGAATAAACAAGAAGGAAGCGGGCTAGCATCTATGTGGGAAGGTGCGTGCCTTTCAATTTGTCAGCAGTAAAGCGGAGCATGGGACTGCAGCGTTCCGCTTTTAACCCACGAGGGAAGAAACAATATTCTAACATTGGATACGATGAACTAATCCACTTGGAAATAATGAGCAAAGCACTACATCACCCAGAGAGCCAAGTGTTTGGCCACGCCCATGGGGCAGGTGAGAAAGTAAATAGCACGAATGCCGGAATTGGGTTCATCGAAGCCAGAAGAAAAAGCGCCTTTGAGGAAGGGAGAGTGAACTCCTAAAACGCGTCAGGCGAGATAACTAAATAGAAGAGAAATGCTGTGAAGCCCTTTGTTTGCATGCTGGCAATAAAAATAATTGAACTTGAACAGTCTTCCTGTGGCCTTTGTGCAAAGTGTGTTACCTACATTTGAATTGATATATATATATATATATATATATATATATATATATATAAATATATATGTCAAGTCAAAGATACTTTATTTCGTCAAAGCCATAAATATTTTACATCAATACCATAAATGATCAACCTTCCTGATCCAGTCAGTACTAATAAAGCTTACCATGTATTACAATCTAAAACCAGTTCAAATTATATATTTATACACATTAATATACATGATAAAACTTGTATAAAACTAGCATAATTCTTTTTATCAATTAAAGACTTACTTGACAATCACAATTTTGACAAAAATAAACATGATCATTTAATAGCTCGTATTCTTTTAGCCCACATCCCCCCTAAAAAGCAATTACACTAAATTACAGTGCAGAAGAATCCGTTCTTAGTAGAGTCGCAGCAGTATGGTGGCCTAGAATTCGGACTCTACACTGGGGTGGCCGTGGTTTTCAGTACGGAACATCCAAACTTTGGAACTCTCTTCCACCTAAGCTTAGGAACGCTAGTTCCCTAATTGGCTTCAGAAGAAACTTGAAAACCTGGCTGTTCCAGGGCTAGGCGTATAGCTGGTGTATTTTGGTCCACAGCGCCAAGACACCATTAGGTATTTGTGCGCTTTTATAAATTTCATTAACTTTAACATAAAAACAGCACAAGGTCCCCATAAGCTTACACACAGGTGCAAACCACGCTGAGTGAATTTGGACATAAGCCAGGCATGCAAACAACACATAATTGGAAACACCAAGCACTCAATAAGTCAAGACATGTGTTATATGTGTAGTATCCACTGTCCTTTATTCGAACATTCAGGCATTTCACATTGCCGCTTATCAATAAAGCTCCTTGCCATCAATACAGCTTCTTGCCAACACATCTTTCATCAGTTTTTAATTTAAAACAGGACTTCATCAGGGCTGAAACATAAAATAATGGCATCGTAAGGAATGAGGACAGATCATGTAATTTTAATTAGGGAGGGATATAAGGTACATCCCCTCAACAGGGTACTTCACCCAAAAAGTGCCATGAACGTCCCTTTCAAAGTTTAAGGACCAATGTGAGTATTGTAAAAGAAGCTAATCAAAGAAAGTGATATAGACAAAAGAAAAGGAGATCAGGAAAAGTATAGTGTGCAAATTGTTTGAATTCAATCACCTTTAGTACCATTAATTCCCAATTGTGTCATTAATGACTAAAACTCCTGCTACTAAATATTATACGGGCGCATAAAAGGGAGAGCTTACCATCAAAGTAATCTCGATGTACCTTTACGCTGTAAGAGGTACTACATCCTATAAGTCACCAAATTATCTGAAATGTAAAAGGTCATATTCATACACTAATACAAGGGATGTGCCTATCGATCCAATTTATCTTCCATTGATGCCTCACTTAAATTAAAATTTATAATATGTTGTCAGTGCGTCTTCATATCTAAAATAAAGACAGAGGCACTGTTTTAAATACAAACCAATCTAAACCCACGTGTCCCTGACTTTTCCCGTAAAGTTTAAATTAACCATAAGAGAACACAAGTAAGCTAATCCTTCCCCGAGATTAACACGTTCCGAACTATATTATCCTTTTGCTGTCCTTATTCTCAGCTCTTACCGTGGGAAAAGGTTGTTCCTGCCGTGTAACCAGTCTGTGGCATTCAGCATAAGCCCCATGTTGGTTCCCCCTTTTATACTCGTGTGATAAAGTTTCCACATCTTCACCTATCATCTATGGCTGCCATCTTAGCATGTATATGTTATTGTTTAAGTCGATCTTAGAAGTTTACTAGTTTTTGATTTCTCACTATTAAATGTACGAAATGCTAAAATTCCCTATTTACAAAACTACCCATGAGAAGTAGTCAATCCCTTGATGTATTTGGTCCGTGGCATTCCATGTAAGCGCCATATTGGTTCCCCTTTCATTTTATGCGTGGCACATTGTCCATGTTTGAACCGGCGAATGCGGTCATCTTGGTATATGAAGGCAGGTGTTATGGAGCATGGTCAGCGTCTGCGGGGGGAGGGGGAGTACGCCGGGGAGCATTTCACCCTGTGGCGGAGCGCTGACAGGTAACAACAAAGAGGGATGCACAACAATCAAGGTGCAACCATTCGATGGACCCCAGGATGGGGTAGATTCCACGTGTGCAGTGGGTCGGCAGGGAGGAGGGAGGATGAGGTACTGACCTGCCGGTAGTCCTGGACTCTACTAACCCACAACGTATGGACTGAGTAGAATCTTGGGGAGGAGGCCTGTGTTCAGGTACCCCGGTGGGCCGGTGCGGTATGCGGTGCCCTGGATGTCAAGCAGTGCAACTGTTGGCTGTAGCGTGTTGGGGCCTGCCGGCACAATGTGCACAGCAGAGTGGAACAATGGTGGCCGAGACGGCCAAGTTCAAATGTACAGCCAAGTTCTAGTGTACAGCAGAGTTAAAAAGTAAAAGTGTAAAGTTCAAAGGTACAGCCAAGTTGTTCTAGTGTATGTCCGAGTTCAAATTAAAGTATAATGTTGTGCCTAATTCACTTACTGCCGTTGACATGTTGATGCAGCTAAAGTTGGATGCTGTGAATAATTGTTATATATCCAAAAAGGATAAGTTTCTTTGGTAATGTTCTGTGATAAATTATTTGGTTTGAAGTAAATAAAAGGCCACGCCTTAGACAACATACCCTGATTCTGAGAGTTCTTGGGCGTAGCGGGCGGTAAGGTGAAAGAATTTGGGGAGGAGGGAATGTCACGTTGTGCGCATACTAAAAGTTTCCACCTCTTCACCTGTCATCTTTGGCTGCCATCTTAGCATATATTTGTGACTGTTTAAGTCAATCTTAGAAGTCTACTAGTTTTTTATTTCTCACTATTCAATATCTGAAATGCTACAATTTCCTATTTACAAAACTACCTATGAGAAGTAGTCAATCCATTCATGTATTTGGTCTGTGGCATTCCACGAAGCGCCATATTGGTTCCCCTTTAATTTAATGCGTGGCACATTGTCCAAGTTTGAACCGGTAAATGGTGTGGCCATCTTGGTATATGAAGTGTGTAGATATAACAGGACATATTATCGTAACAACTTAAATCCCCATCATATAATGGAATCACACTAAATTCATCATAGTGTCTCATGCTCTTTGTTGTACTATTTTAAATTTCCGGAAGACACAATTATCCTAAGAAAACTATTTTCTTTTTTATATCAAGATAATTCACGAGAGATTGCTGTATATATGCATCACCAGACGCTACCCATAATGCAAATAATGAGTCGCGAAACCCATAACAATAGTTACAGCCATCTTGTAATTGGCTCTTCTGTGAAAATAAAATGTATTCCATAGTATATTAGTCAAAACTACGGACAAAATAGATCTAATGTCCTTACTTTAAATGCTTTAAGTTGCGGCCATTTTGCATGCTATAGGATTATAATACTCATTTTATCAGTGATCCACCCGAGTGATGAGATAGGATCATAATTGGATCAAGAGATAAAGAGAGACAGAAAGATAACACATAGTGATTAGATAATAACAATTCCACTCAATCCTAGATCTAGATGGGCGTACAGGTTACAGTACATTGGAAACAATAGTATGTACGTATAATATCTAGGGAATAACCTCTGTTTGCCATATTTCACAGAGTCGGATGTCAAATCACAATAACAATATTGCATACAGAATGATAACAATATACCAATACCCTTAATTGTCACATGTAATACATGTTCATTATGTTTATGAAGTTGCCTCTAATGACCAATATATAGCCCAATTGTAACCGGGTATACACAGCAAATATACTAATAAAATCATCCAAATCCCTAATCTAAACATTAGGATCCTGCTCACAATGTATGATCATTTACACTGTTCAGAGCACCGACTAAAGTATATGGACATTGAGATATTTAGCAAAATGACTCTGTACCAGTATTGTGTGTGCGCAGATTTTCCCAGCCACCAGCCTATTTTGTATGCAAACAGCACATGTGGCATGGTCTCCTCTTGATCAAAGCAATAGGGGCAGTTACCTGTGTCAGAGCTTGATCCCTTAGCCATATACGACTTCAAAGGGAGCGTCCCTTATCTAAACTGATGATATAGTTTCCTATCTAACGGGATCATGATTATATCACAGTATCTCTCTAACTCATGTGCTACTTTAGAATTTAAAAATTGGCCTATCAGTGGGGGCCTGCCATGATTTGCTCCTTCCATTGTGTTACCACTGCCAAATACTGTTGTTTCAGCGCCCCCTTAGATGGAAAAGAACCCGTAACTGGATGGTACCAAAGATTGCTGTAGCCTGATGAGGTCAGCAATTTCTTGATCAACTACAGCCAAGATATTTTGTGGAATATGTAGCATTGATAAAGATGGGCAGCATCGTAATGGCTCAACTCTGGGGTCACCCATGTATGTATATATGTAGGTAGGAAGATAGACAGACAGACAGACAGACAGACAGACAGACAGACAGACAGACAGACAGACAGATAGATAGATAGATAGATAGATAGATTAATGAAAACATGTTTGAGGCTTCAATTTTAGTCGTGCTTTTTATTATTGTTGTATGAGCGCCACCTTGTGTTCAAACTGTAGTTGACAGCTCATGGTTAAGGATGTGGCAAAAATCGTGCTCGCTTCGGAGATATTTATTATTCTTGATCGCTCTCTAACGATTAACTTTTGTAACTACAATGATAGTAATGATACATTGCAGGCTTACCGCCCCAGTGAATCAATGCTGTAAAAATGTTTTGCAGCAGGCCAAAGAGAAACTTGCAATTGAGGTTGTCAATCAAGCAAATTCAAAGGGGGAAGTCAAACCAGGGTACTGGTTCGGTTCTAAGCGCCAAAGCGTGAGCCGAGCCTTCTAAAGGTTAGACGTGCAAACACCATACGACATACATCATGAAAACATGATAAATGTAAAATGCTTTATACAGCAGTCGAAGTGCATAAAGAAAAGTATGGCAACTTTGATCCTGAGTGCAGTGGGTGCAGGAGCAGGTTCATAGATGTGGCTAAATAAATACATGTTCGGTAATTATTTTGATGGCCTTTCACCTCCGGGTAATTGCATATTAAATATTACACATGCACCTTAAATGAAAAATAAATGCAAGTTAAATGTATCTTTGGCAAATACATTACACTGGTATCAAATCTAGATTGGTTAATAGGATGATTTCAGATATCTGTGAGGAAACCGGAGGGTCACTGATTTGAATCCTGGTCGGGGAACTGTGGAATGGTGATGTGTGTATTTAGAGTGCTACGAGGTCCTAGCCTGAGGCAGAAAGCACTGTAAACATGTAAGTCATTAGTGTAAAAAATGTGTCACACACAATATAAGACAGGCTGTACACTGTATACATATACTTCCTCAAAATGTGCAAAAAGCTAAAGTGTTTAAGTTCATGCATTTCTTTCAATCGTTATGTATGTAGTAACTCGGAGATGGTACCTAGTGCAAATCTTTATATAGGTGTTCATTAAAGAGACAGATTCCAGATTGTGATCTGCTGCTTAACCAATCACACAGATTTAGATGTCTTTCGGGTAGCAGGTGCCAGGGAGAGGAGGCTAGTCACTTCTTTAGCTGCCTGTACCTTCCCGTACTTCACAGTAGAAGAGACCCATTTCTTCCCTTACATCCCAGGGCAGCTCAGCCATTCAGGAATGTTGTTTTTAAATAGAAAATATGACAACTGTTTTGTTAAATAAATAAAAAAAATGCTTGGGAATGTTGTTCCGAGACCCCTTCAACATTTGATATTATATCACTGCACTGCTTTCTGTGTGATGTAATTGTTTTTGAAGATTATTTTTTTTGCTCCGCCAAAACTATGACAACTATTATTCCGCTATTATTTAATGTGTATTTCTCCCCACTTGCAGAGCTTATCTCGGAGCTGGGAATTAAGGCCATTTCATATGCAGACGACATTCAATTGTTGTTTGCTTATGATGACACCCCTACTGCCACTACCTTTGACCCATTAAAAAATTGTCTCCGTAAAGTTGCTCAGTGGATGGATGACAACTTCCTCCGACTCAATGCCGGAAAAACGGAGGTCTTATTTTTTCATCAGCCATCACCTTTGGACTCTAACCTTTGGTGGCCTCTTGACTTGAGCTCTGCCCCTCTCCCGAAGGATTCAGTTAGGAACCTGGGGGTTAGATGGGATACCACTCTTTCCTTTAAGAACCAGGTCCAAACAGTGTCCTCCTCTTGTTTTTCAAAGATCAGGATGATCAAGAAATTAATTAATTTCCTTCCCCCTAACATCAGGAAAACGATTGTCCAGGCCCTTATCACCTCGCATCTAGATTATGCGAATGATCTTTACCTAGGGTTGGCCTCTGGCCTTTTAGACAGGCTCCAGATCGTCCAAAACGCAGCGGTTCGGTTAGTGTGTGGTATCTCTCTGCGAGAGCATATTTGCCCCCACTGACGGGCATTGCACTGGCTACCGATCCAAAGAAGAGACGAATTTAAGGCTCTCACCCTTGCACATCGTTCACTTAGGGGTAAAGGTTGTGCCTATCTGGCCTCCTGCCTCCAACCCTATAGCAATGCAAGGTGTCTCCGCTCCAGTTCTCAACATTTGCTGTCTACTACTAGATACAAAAGAGCTCGCTCAGAGGCAAAACTTTTCAGGTCAGTGCCTCTGCCCTATGGAACAAACTGCCTGTTTCTATTCGTATAATTAATGAAGAACTACCCTTTCGCAGAGATCTAAAAACTCTCCTCTTCTGTTAATTACCCCTCATCTGAGTATGATCATGCACAGCGGCTGAAGCGCCGGGACACCCCGTTGGGGTAGCTGCGCGCTATAGAAAATACACTTAAAATAAATACATTAACCAAGGAATGTCGGTATGTCATGTGCATTGTATATATGGCCAATATTGTTGTACGCGGATCAACACTATTTTCTTGTAAACAATAAATAAGTGCATCCTGAACTCAGCTCTTTCCAGATGTTCTGAGTTTTAACAATCAGAATAAGGCACTCTTTTGTATAAGATCACACAATTTGGTTGCATGAGGAAGCTGGGATTTGTGTGAAGGCCTCCTAGTTGAACATTAGACAAAGGAGCCACTGGGTAATATCTGTTTCCTGATATATTTAAACGCCAAAAGACAATGATTCGGGTTTTTCATGAGGTATGTAGTACACTGAGGGTCATATTATCAAGGACGGGCGATACATTATCGCCGCTTTTATCGGCAGGAAACTGCCGATAAAACAGCGATAATGGGCTTGATAATATGCTCTATAGAATTCCTATTGAAGCCCATGTTAGATGTCTTCACATCTAACATGGGCTTCGATAGGAATTCTATAGAGCATATTATCAAGCCCATTATCGCCGTTTTATCGGCAGTTTCCTGCCGATAAAGGCGGCGATAATGTATCACCCATCCTTGATAAAAAGCCCCTGTGTTCAATAAAGAATGCGTTATTTCAATCTGACATGTTACATGTAAACAGGAGAGGGGTGTGGATCCTGAATATTAAATAGGAAATATCATGGGACCTTATTATCATGGACCAAAATACCAACAGGTAAATAGGTATACATTTTCTATGTACCTGGATGTTATGTTATGTTAATTTAAATTCTTAAGCTCGACGGTTACCCTAGGGTGTCCTGGCGCCGGCCACTGCCTATCAAATTTCTGAGGTGAAAGGAAGCTATATTGTGAAAAGCCATGTTTTCAGACTTTTCCTAAACGAGAGGAGCTCGGTTGAGTTTCTAAGGTGGAATGGTAGTTCGTTCCAGGCCCTTGCGGCACCTGTACTAAAACTCCTACCACTCCTACCACCCCAGTTGATGAGCTATATCTTCAAGGGAGATAGAGGTGAAGTTAAGAATAGTAGATCTATATTTTGTCAATATGCACTTACCTTTCAATATTGCGGTCCTCTATATTTTGGGCACTATATTAAGGTTTACCAACGTTCCTATTCTCGATATTCAATACTACAACCAGGTGACCCTCTTGCTCTTCAGTCATGAGATTTCATTGTATAGCAAAACAAAGAATTCTCTGACTTCCCAGGGAGTATGCTTCCTAATTACAGGTATTCATTCAGTGAGACGCTTGTGAACTCAATCTCAGCTCCGCTGCAAAGGCACACTCCATAAAAGCTCCTTTTCATACTTTGCAAAATCAGCTGCCTCAATGCTTAATTTGTAAAAAAAAAAAAAAGTGCCAAGGCTCTCGTCAGAAGGCCACTGCAGCCTGCACCACAAATTGCCCCTGCCATGCTGCCAGCGACATTAACAACATAATTACCATCCATCACACTCCTACAAGTGTGATAATTCCGACTATCTCAGACCCCCAAATCTATAAGAATGGCTTGGACGACAGGTAAAAATAATTTTATTTTATATTAAATTAATTATTATCTATTGTTGTGGTCATCTCTAAATTAGCCAGGCAGCGCCACCTTGTGGCAGACTGTCACAAGCGCCAGTGATGACAATTAATTGCCGAGAACCGGGAACCACCAGCTCACATTAAGCACTGACTGCCTGCAGCTAATGTCTTTGTCTTCTAAAGCTACAATAGCGAGACTGAGAGGTAGTGACTGGATGCTTGACTCTGCTCTATTTTGGCTTCCCAGTCCCATAGGTCAAGGGCCAAGCCGGAGCCACGCATAGACTCGAGCCCACTTTACAGTGCAGTAATGTACTGCTGCAATCTCAATGACGTTTTGCAATGACATGTTCCGTAATATCTTACTGCGGGCTAGGTGAAGCCGTGCTGTAATATCTCATTGAAGGCACCATGGAGTACTGCAGTAATATGTGACCCAACGTACAGTAGCGTCTTATTCCTGCTATGATTAAGGTGTGTAGTAATATCTTAATGCACATTGGTGCATGTTTTCCTATCTCATTCAAGGGACAGTGGAGCTGTGGAGCAATATTTTTAAGTTCTGACGAAAGTGTGTAGTAATATATCAATCCAGGCCCAGTAGAGATGTGATATGTTTTCAAGCTCCATATAGGTTTTTGTGCTTAGGACAGAGTCTGTGTGATAACTCTTTGGCCAAAGGCCAAATCTGCGCAAGCTAAGAGATAGCTCTGCTGTCTGTCATGAACATAACTGCTGTCTTAGTTCTTGTCTGTTCAACACTATGGGCCTGATTACGATGTTGGTCGGAAACTAAACCTCCGGGCGCGTTGTCAGATTCGGTTCCGACCGACTCTCAGTCGGAGGATACGACTGACCAATTATGATGCTTCCAAACACCATTCGGAAAGTCTCCCATTGACTTCAATGGGAGCCTGTGTTCTGACCAACAACAAGGCTCCCATTGAAACAAGCATTTGCAATGCAATTGGTCTCACAGTTAGAGCTATTGGGGTTGTATATTATATTGTTTTTTTAATAGAGGACTAACAAATAAGAAATTACCACTGGGAAGAGAGACACAGCTGTAGCACTGACTAGAGGACTTAGAATGAGGAAATTCCACAGGGACCATAGAAGCAGCACTGTCTAGAGGAATTAGAATGAAGAATTACCGGTAGGACCAGAGAAGCAGCTATAGTACTGTCTAAAGAACTTAGAATGAGGAATTACCGACGGGACCAGGCATTGGCAGACTCTAGTGCTCCAGGGGTCCTCCATCTGCCACGTTCACTATTTCTGCTGATGGAGCGGAGCTGCTGCAGACAGTACAGGAAACTAACTCCTCCCTGCACAGTGTATGTACTATGCATAGCGAGAGTGCGCGAGGCAAGGACTGTGCTGAGGGTGGTGGAGGGAAGCGGAGATAACAGGTCAAATTAAACCTAAAATTGTTTCATGCATTCTTCCTTTTCCAGCTCCTTTAGTGACAAGTGGGGCGCAGAACACGTCAAAGGATATTCGTGGGTGCATCACAGCACTACATGGGGGACATAGGTGGTTGGGGATGGAACCGAGGTGAGGGCAAAAAATATTAAATGCCTATTAAATACAATACTGCTAGAGGGAGAGGTGTAAATAATAAATATGCTGGGTTGAGGGAGAGTGTAAAACGTGTGCTCCTTTTAATGAAAAGTAAAAAAGAACCAGCGTCAGATGTGCCCAGACAGCCGTAGTAGAAAGAGGGCGGGAAGAAAAAAAATCTTGTTGGTGAAAGGAATTAAAAAGGGACATTCAGTTTGCTAATCAAATTACAGGTGCCAGTAATGTGGAATCGGGTTACCTTGTTGCTTAGAACATTAAAGAAATAATATAGTTATGATCTAGTTGTGCTGGTAATTTTCAGATAATTCCCTCCCCTGATTCTGTAAATTAATTATTCGAATTAGGAGTTTTCAGATATGCTGCCCTGCAATGACACTTTTGTGGAGAGTAATGAACAATGTGACATGCGACTCCATGGTGTCCATAGAATGTAAATGGATGATGGTCTGAAGCGGCCCTGTCAGGGTCGGTACTTCTTGGCACGTGGAGCGGAGCAATCTTTCCATATCTTTCCATATCTGCCACAGAATATACCTAATTTACATGATTGAAACATGTAACCAGCAGCCTGCATGCTGATCTCCACAGCATGCACATTCACCCTCTGAGCTGTCTTACGAGGATTGAAACGTGCCCTTTCGTTTTACACAGAAATCTGTGCAGCAGGTGTTCAACCCACTGTGCTATATGCATCTGTGACAGCCCTGTCTGCATCCTAGGGACTCCGAGTCTTTCCCCGTCACCCTTCTCAGTTCTTACTCCTGGGTTTAGAGCCCGGCGGTGGTGGCGGAGGGGCTAGAGAAAGTGGTTCTCTTTTTCATGTAAGGAGGGGACCAAAGAGATAGAGTGGTTGGATTGAATAAAACATTTTTAGATAATAATTTAAACCAGTGCACACCCATAGAAGATACGTAGAGCCAACAATTGCCATGCATGCCAGCGGCAAACATGTCCCAACGACAGTGGTCGAAGTGGGGGAAAAATAGTAGGGGAACTGTGAGCGGAGAATCAGAGGGCAGGAATAACCCATGGATTGGATCAGTGGGCGGAGCTAGAGGTGTGACCAGAATGAGCAACCATCTCAATTTTCAGTATTTGTTTGGCATTTCACTGCCTAGTTTAATCAACCAATGGATACACATGATTATTTAAGGTCATAATGAGTTATTGACATTAAAATACATTCAGAAAGTGTGATATACTTCTAATCACAGTATGTCCTAAATACGACAAAATGTGGAAGCACAAGCCATTACCTCCTCGTCAGCCCTCCCAGTCCTCACTAATGAGCATAGCTCCTCCCTCCAGAAACTCCCAAGCAACTAAAAACCCATCCCTTCCCTCCAGGCCACGCCCAGACCCGGAGGCATAAAACCCTGCGACACGCCCATCCACATCCTGTTTGTTTTTTCTGCGGAAATCATTCCTGACAACTTTGTCGTGGGGGGGGTGCTGGACCTGTGCGTCCTTTCAGGTGAGTGTGAAACGGTCTGCTAGGCGGCCGTTTGATCCCCTGATGTACCTGTTGTTACATGTGCTTTTGAGTCTCTGCTTTTGGGGTCCAGACTGCCTGGTGTGGGGTGGTGACTCCCTGCTGCGGCCTCCCCTCTTCCGGGTTCATTCCCTGCTCTAGCGGGAACACCCAGGGTGGGAGGGGTGGTGTGTTGGGCGCGGCTGGTTTCTCTGCGCGCCGGGGGCGTGGCGGTTTGGCTCCTCCTCGGAGGTGTTTGTGAGGGGCTCGGTGCTCATCTCATTTCGAGCCTCTGTTTTACTTCAAAATGCTTTTTCTTCTTGGTCTGCGCCTCGTGCTTCATGCTTGGGGCCAGTACTTTGGAATGGCGGGGCGCTGTATACCAAGGCGGTGTAGCCCTGGTTTCATCCGGGCCTCTATACCCTGCCACGGGGCGTTCCCTGTCCGAGCTGTCTGAGATCCTCAGTTGGGGGAGCGTTTGACTGGTGATCTGAATGGTCCCAGGTTCAGAACGTGGGTTTCGGCTCAGTTTGAACTTATGCTTTCATTTTTAATGTGCATCTCGTTTTTTTAGTGCTGTGTGTGCCTGTTCGTAAGTGGGCTGCCTGTGCTTTCGGTTGCACGTTTTAATTTGTCATTACATGGGGGTTGCCCTGGTGCGGAGTTTCCCGGTGGTTTGAGTCAGTTTTCGCTGACGTGTATTTCCTGCATGAAGTGTCTCTGTGGCCTTGTGGTTGAGGTCTCTGACTCGCCTTCAAAGGATATGGATTCATATCCTGGTGTTTCGGTTGTGGTTTCTGTGATTCGATTACTATGTTAGTTTAGGGCCGTGGTTTGCATGGGCTGGTTCCTGTGGCTCGGACTTCTGGGATCCTTCGGGGTCCTTCCTATTGGGGCCTTTTTAGTCATTTTTTTGGTGTTTGTGTCCCTGGTGGGCCAGCCTGCTGTTCTGTTGGGGTTTGGCGTTCCCTGGTTGCACTTATGGTCTTGCATTGCTCGGTCTGGGGAGCTTTATTGGGCACTGGTTTCTCTGTTCTCTTCACATCGTGGACATGAGTGATTTGGGTGTGAGTGAGCTCCGCTGTATGGAGGTGGTGGGGGTCGCTGGGTCTTCCTCTGCTCCTTCACTAGTGTCATGTACAGGATACCTTTGCTGACATGGCTCCGGACATGGTTTCGGATGAGACCTGGGGACAGGCTTTGCAGTGTTCTTCTGCGTGTTCAAGACGGTTTGGGATTCCCTAGGCCCTTGGGAGGTGGGTAGTCTGTATACTTTTTCCCCATTTTCCAGTTGATGGGGCTTGTAGGCCTCCATATTCCTTAAACTATGTGGTAGTATGCTACAGGGGGAGTGGAAGGATGTTGTCAAACATGTTTTTCCCCGGTCTCTGGCGGCGTGGTTTCCTTTATGGTGGTTTGCTGTGGTATCCTGGCTGTGGTGATGGTGGATCCCTGCTGGCTGGTGTGTCATCTTGGTGCCTTGTGGTGTCCGTGGGTGCCGTTCCCTCTTATTCTGTGGTCCTGCTTGTTGCGGGACCTTGGATCTCGCTTTTACGGCCTCTGGTCTTACATTTCAGTCTGTGCCTTGCCCCTGCTTTCAGGTTCAGTCGTTTCTGTATGGCTGTCAGGGTTTTCTGGGCAGTTCTTGCTGGATGTGGATCCCTCTGAATCTTTTTCCGTGTTGGGGCTGCTGTTGCGTTTCCAGGCGGATTTGTCCTTCAGTTTCCTTGGTACGGCAGCGGCTTGGTCCTATGTGGCTGCTCGATGGCGGTTTTGCTTTTAGCCTTGGGAGGCGGTGCTGCTTAAAAGGCTACCATAATGGAACTTTCCTTCGGGGGCTCTATACAGTTTGGGAATCCGTTGGAGACCTTGATTGGTATGACGTCTGAGGAACATTTTTTGTTGGCTCCAGTCTGTTTCTCGGTATGGGAAGTTTGCGGGTTGTGAGTGGGCTTTTGCTCTGTGGTTCATTCGATTTGACAGCCCAGCCCTTTTGTGGTGTAGTACGGGGCCGTTGGGTCCCTTCTTTCCACATGTCATGGGGTTTTCGGGGTGCTTCCTCTTCTTCTAGTCCCTTCTTGTTGGGCTGGGCTACTGGATGTGTATTGCGACTTATATAGCGCACGTATCACCCGAAGGTATCAAGGCGCTTGCTTAGGGAACCCGTCCTGGTATTCCCCTGTGAGATACCCCGGCAGGGTATCCACAAGGTGAAAGCCAGGCATCCCACCGCGAGGGGCCGTAGTGGAGATTAAGCAAGCTATTGCCCGGAGTCGCAGAGTGTGACCCCGTGAGTCGAGTAGGCACCGGAGCGAGAATTGTCGAGTCCGTGGAATTTTGAGCCCGAGACCCGCCGAGGTGGGGAATCGAACCCTGGTCCACGGCCGATCTCAGCTTCCGGGTCTGCCACCTCTAACCACTGAGCCACGTGTGTTCTGCGCTGCCTCTGTTCCTAGTTCTCTGGCGATGTGTCGGGCTTTATTTCACGGTGTTCAGGGCTTAGTTTCTGTTGGGCCTGTGTTGTGGGGGCCTGTGTCTGCTGGGTCGGGGGGGGCTTCCTCGCTTCTCTTTCTGGTCCAGAAGCCATTTGGGGGCCACCGTCCTGTCCTGGTTCTGGTGGTTGTACACCTGTATCTCCCTCATCATTCCTTCATGATGGTGTCTCTTCAGTTGTTTCTTCCCTTCCTGTTGGTGGGGGTTTCCTGGCCTCTCTGGTTCTTTGGGACGCCTGCTTTCATATGCCGGATCCCGAGACTTCATGGTGGTTCCTACGTTCGGTATGGGAGTTATTCATTACCAGTTTTTGGTGCTGCCTTTTGGATGGTCTGCGTCTCCTGGCGAGTTTGCTGACGTTTTAGCTCCCTTGGTGGTTTTGTTGCCTGCTCGGGGGTTCCTGGTGTTCCCTTCCTTGAATGGTTGGTTGATTCTTCCTCTTCTTTCCTTCCAGCTCCGGCCCTTTCACTGGGTGTTTGCTGGCTCCAGCGTCGGTTTGGGTGGATTCTAAACTTGGAGACTTCCATTCTTTGCATCGCTCAGGTGCTACTGTTCGCTGGGTGGTTTCGGCGCCTCGGTTAGAGAGGTTTTCCTGTCGGTGCCCCGCAGACTGGTACTGTTGCGAGGACTACGGTGGTGGTTGGGGGCTCAGTCTTCCTCTACTCCCCGGTGGCTCCATGTTCAGCAGCAGTTGTCTGCTGCTTTGGCGTTTGTTCCTTAGGCCTGTTGACTCTTGTTCCCCCTGGCGTGTCTTGCACTGAGGCTTTGGGTTCTGGCTTCTCTGGGGTGGCATTTGGCCGCGGGTTTGTCCTGATGACTGGTGGTTCGGTCCTCTTGCGGGGCTATCCTTTTGTGTCCCGAGAACGGTTGGTTCTGTGGCGGTCTTGGATTTGTTGGGTGTTAATTTACCTAGGAGCTATTGCTCTATGGGGTGTCTTGTGCCTCTGCTGGCACAGGCTCACACAGGACAAGGGTTCATATCCTGCCTCTGCTTTCGTAGTATCCCATGGTGGTTTTGGGTTCATGTGGTGCTTTCATTTTGACCGGGGTGCTATTGCTAATGTCTTGTACCTCTGGTGGCGCTGGCTCGCACTGGTGTAGGGTTTGAATCCTGCCTATGCTTTCTGTATATCCCATGGTCGGTCCGGTTGGCCTGGCCTGGCCTCTTTCTGCCTTGGGTTCTCCTGAGGTTCGTTATGACCGGGTCGGACTGTGTGATGGTGGTGTGTTATGTCATCCGCCGATGGTGTGCAGGGTTGGCTTCTCTTGACGGATCAGCTGTTCAGCCGGGGGGGGGGGGGGGGGGGATCTTCCTTTTGCTCCCTTAAGACTTAACGTCTGCCGGGGGTTTTGTTCCCCTGGCGGCTCAACTGCATGGGGTGTTTCCCTCCCTGTCCAAGTTGAGCCTCTTGCTGACCTGGTTCGGGGTCCCGTGGTTGGACCTGTTTTTCATCTCCGGGGATTGCCTTGGGTTGAGGTTGTTCTCTGGTTTGGTCAGACGCTGTCTGGGGGGTGGTTGCCCTGTCCTTCTGTTGTATGGGGGCCTGCTGTGTGCTTTCACCCCGATTGCGCTGGATCTGCGGATCCTGCTGCGGGTTGGACTGGGTCGTGCCTCGTTTGTCCTGGTGGCTCCGGTTTAGTCTGGGTGGCCTTGGCTCCCTCTGTTGTGGTTGGCGGTAGGGCCTTGCTGGTGATTGCCGGTGGTCCCTTGTTGTTTCCCCTCTGTCTCAGGGTGTCTGGTCCACTTGTGGGGTGGCTGTGGTGTGTCTGGACCTCCTGGCTTTGGGGTGTTCTCCTTCTGTGGCTGAGTTTTTTTCTCGGTTCGGGAGCCCTTCACCTCTCCTGTCCTATGCCAGTCATGGGGTTTTCTTTCCTGGATTGCTGTCCGACACGGGGTGTGTCTGCATTGGATTCTGGTGAGTGTCTTGGATTTCTTGGTGTTTGTCTACGACTTGGGTCGGGCTGTGTCCTCCCTGCGAGCTCTGTGGGCAGCTGTCTGGGCCTTTCGGGGTTCAGGCGTTGAGCCGGTGAGCCTCTTGGTGTCCAGGTGGTTGCAGAGTTGTTTCCTCCTAGGGCCGTTCTTTCGTTCCTTTGCTCCTTGTTGGAGTTTCTGGTTCTGCCTGTTTTCTGAACTGGCTTCCCCTTGAAGGCAGAATTCATCTCAAACTGGCCTGCATCACTCACAAAGCCTTTTACATGAACTTCCCGGCATATCTCGCTCAGAAACTTGTGTTATCTGGGAGATCCAGAATCTCCAGATCCGTCAGAGACCGTGTGCTCCAGCCACCCTGCTTCCGCAAGGCAAAAACATACAATCGAGCATCTCCGGAGCTGCACCAAGAATCTGGAACTCGCTTCCTTCCTCCATCAGAAGAATACCTTCTCTGGCGCTCTTCAAAACTAAAGCTAAAACCTTCCTAATGAGCAAATTCCTCCAATATCTTGGTGGACATTCGTATGACCTACTATTTGTATCAACTCTCACTCCTTCCAATGCTCCCTGTAGCAGTTTTTGTACATATCTTTTTCGTCCTATTGTTATCAAATCGCCCGCCGATCTTGGAACTGTATTGACACTTGTATATATCCACGGCTTTGCCCTACTTTTGTCATTTCCCCAACCCCCATCCCTGTATTCTGCCCACCCTTCCTGTACTTGGATTTGTACCATTTATTATATATATCTTCTCCTTGTGCCCTATTGTACTCAAGTCATCGCTGATTTTGGAACTGTATTGACTCTTGTATATAGCCACAGCTTTGTCCCACTATTGCCTTTTCCCTATCCCCCATCCCTGTTCTTTGCCCATGCCTTCATGTATGTAATGTGCCTTTCCTTGTAAAGAGCTCTGATACCCTAACTTGTCATGTTCGCGCTACATAAAACTTCAAATAAATAAACAAAATACTAGTAGGCTGTATAGTTTAATAGTGATTGGTCTGGAGAAACACAAACTCATAATTTAAAACGTAATACCATGGTTTTGGGTTCTCTTTAATAATCAGAATTGATTTCTATCCAAAAGAACACTCTTTGCAACATTAGGATAATCGAAGACATGGGGAAAAAACATAACACTCTAATTTATACCTTGCAGTTTGTATGCAGCTCTTAGAAGACAGTTAAAAGCTCACTGTTCTATGTTAGGATTTTAACTTATAAACTGCTAGTAACAAAAGGATCTCTCTGACCAAAGCAGTAGCCCACTAACCTATTTATATTATGTGCACTTTGTGATCTGCATGGTACATGTTCTTTGCAGCAGGCAAACCACCTACCTTTCCATGAGTCAAAACTTCCACTAGACAAAACTCCGATCTCTCTCTAGGAAGAACATTAATCACCAGAGTCATCATGACATTTTTATTGTTGCCCAAAATTTCTGGAGGCCACGAAGGAGGAAGCAAGCGCTTTTAAAACCATAATATACTTGCAGAAATGATGCCTCCACCCAAAGTCAGCACCCGGTGCATTCACACAGCTTGCACCGCCTTAGAGCCGGCCCTTCTCAAGGGTCCTGTGATCTCAGTGACAGAGTCACTGTTGTTCTAGGGTGTGCTTCTTCATAGGCCTGCCGCAAGACTGGAGGTGACCTTCAGTATGGATTGTGGTGGAAAAGCCTTGAAGGTCAACTTAAACTTGTCATGCTAGGGTCCACCTGCTGGTGCTAAGACACCAGGGCTTCTAAGGTCTTGCGAAGCCTTCTAAGGTTTAGCATGGGATTGTGCTCCCTCAGGAGAGTGGTCTGGTTGACTGGTTATTAAGGCTAAACCTGGGTCCCCAGTTCCAAATTCAACAGCTTTGGCCAAAACACATGGATGCGGTTCAATTTAAATTACGCACTAGACAAGAGCAATATGCGGCCTACAAAAAGAAAAGTAACATCATCTTGCAAAAAGCAAACACTCATAGGGAATGCAACATTTAGCAAACCATGTGAAATGTAAGCAGAAACAACATGGTTACCTTAATGCTTTTACACTCACTATTCAGAAATCAGTGAGCGCTTTTGCCTGAAAAGTTTAGGACATAGCAGTATGGTAAAATGACCACATCCCTGAACGCAGAGCTGCAGTACACATTTTGTTTTCCAATCCATGCATTGCAGTACCTCCAGGATTGGTGCACTAGTTCCAAGCCTGGGGAAAACAAAGACAAGAAGAAAACAAACATTGCCATAGCCAATAGGTCTCGCCTTTGGGACCTTATAAGTGTTTAGCCATGCAACAGTTGATGCTGTTGCACCAAGGATATTGTGCAAGTCTGGGGTTTACTTCACATTCGAAAAACAACCCTCCCTCACAATGATTAAATATCACATTGAACAAATGGGAGGTTCGGGATTTTAGAAACTAGATGCACATTTAGTTTATTTTACAAAGTTCCTCTCCTTTTGCTGTCTCAGCATTCACACTTTTCAAAAGCGATATCTCCAATCCGCCTCATATACCTTTGTACCCTGCGCCAACACCACTCCCTGTATTTTATGGCCAAGATCCTACAAAACCTCTTTAATCAGAGAGAAAAGATATGCGCTGGACAAGCCCATAAAACATTATTAAGCTGCCACAAATCATGCTCCCCCGCCAAAGCCTTTTCCCCTGACAGTGTAATTGCTGACAGCGAAGGTGTGAACTCCCCGCCGTGGCGAGCTATGATGTGTGTCTGGAATTTGGGGAGATTCGACCGATCAGCATACCACGCTCGCATTAACCGCTATAGGCTCTTCACGGCTAGCCCCCCCAAAAAACGTATTTAGTTTCCATGTAGCTCACCTGTCAATGGCACAATATTTGATACAAAGTTGTGACTCACAAGGGGAAAACATGACACACTGATAGTGGATGTGTTAGCAAGGAATCTGGATCTGTCTAAAGTTTTAGACTGGGATCCAGACCTGGTTTTATTATGCCCCCCTCAACTTATTATGGGCTTGGTGAACGGTTGACCAATTACCCCTGTGTCACTTGTGACCTTCAGGCAGTCCTGGCTTTTTAGCCAACATCGCTTTGCATGCTGGGGCCTGTAGTCTCTGGAAAACACGAAAATACAGGTATAGTCTGGGTTCAAAGCCAAGGCTGTTGGAAGGTGTCACGCAGGAGTTTGGGCCACTGACAATTATTGTATGAGGGCGCTCAGTGCAATGTTGTGTACTGAGATCATTAAAAATTAGAAAGCGTTCACTTTCTTCTGTAGTCCTTTTGATATGGATGTTGGATATGTATATAGCATTCAGTACAAATTGAAAGTCTAATTGTGCCTAAATAATGCATGCTGTTGATACCAAAATCAATAATTCTCATTTTCAATTGATCAGTTTATTGTAAGCATAAGAATTAGAGTGAAAACTTCTTACAACAATATTTTACACACACACACATGCACGCACACACACACACTCTCTTTTTTATTAATTTTATTTTCGTCCTTTCAAAACCAGAACAAGATGAAATAAAGGTAACCAATTAAAATTTTTAAAAAACTCTTCTACCATACACGCCAAGGTCCCAGGGCAAAAAAAAGGAGGGGAAAGAGGAGGGAGGCTGATCCAGTTTCCCTTGCAGGAGCCAGCAGCAAGGCACCCATAATTGCTATCATATGGCACCACTGCTCGCTCCCGCAAGGGATGCGCCAAACGTGCACGCGTTGCCAATTAAAGCAATGCAATGCATGCACATTTTTGGCAGCAAAAGTGAAGCAATGGCTAAAGGTCTTTTTCCTATGCAACGCTTACGCGCTGTGTAGGCGAGACCTAAAAAATTAGAGCTTCACTATCAAACTTTATAAAAGTGGCACTAAAGTGTTTGGATGTGAATAAAATCGATATGGCCAGTTTGCTACCACTCTGTATTACTTTATTTATTTTTCATATTTTTACCCCTTTATTCCCGAGGCTTACTTTGGAATTAACAGGTCAAAAGAATACCACACTTCCAGCAAAAGTGTTTTTCTTTTTTGGATCAATTTCACAGGGGAGCAAATAAAAGAAAGGAGAGGAAAGAGAGTGAGAGCCCCTTCTTGAAGTCACGGTTTTCAGTAAGAGAGGAACTGCTAGACAGAAAGAGAGGGAAGAATGGAAGAGGGAGAGAGTGAGGGGACAGTTGAAGCCGCAGAGCACAAATGGACACAGTCTTTGTCTTCTCTGGGCAAGAAGGAAAAGACAGAGTCCTGTTACTTCTCTGCCGCCTCGCCCGCCAGGAACGCCCAGCTTTATTTATAGGCGATGGTGATTTCTTGCGTCCTGGGAGGCATTTTCAAAATAAATAAGTAGGGGAACTGAATCTTTGCAATTTAAGAAGTAAGGGCACACTGTGCCCTGCCGATCCCGCCCACTTCGACCACTGCCCAACTATGAAATGAGAAGTGTCAATGCCTACTTCAGACTACCTATAAAATCGTGCTATCTTTTACTAGCCTCCCTCCCTTTGTCCCAAATTCATGGGGTGGGGGCCCCACCCCATGAATTCTCACCTTCAGTTTAACAACTGAATGGGTGATTTAGTGAGGGGTCAATGGGGAAATGTGTGTTTACAGGCCGGTCACTGCACTGTAACAGGACCTGACCTGTGGACACAAAAGGGTCGCCAATTAGGATCAGCTATGGGAAGCTGGTAATGGAGAAGGGGCAGAGGAGGCTGAACACAGGGGGTGCGGGGGGAGGGGGCAAGGGGGACTTGCGCCTAAACTTGGTCTCTGCAGGTAGGTGTGTTGGGATGGGAAATACTTCATGTGGATGTCTTTTATGGCCTCTTTGCTAACGTTATTTGCTTAATACACCAGATACAAATAAAAGGCATCAGGCAGTGAGGGTTTTTGGCCTGAGGTAGCCTCGCCCACTGATCATTATGAGTCAGAGCCACAGACTGCGGATTAGTCACTGCCAAACGGGAATGGAAGGGAATGACTCAGCAATTCAGCCCTACGTTTGTCACTGAGGACAAACGGGCCCTATTTACCTTTTCTCCTTCACCAAAACTGCAATTACCAGAATGCATTGGAGTAGCCAGTTTCACAGTTGGCAGGAGGTGGAAATCGACGAAAGCAGCAAACCTAACAGATTCACACATCCCAAGAGCCTAATATTTTTGCTGGAGTCGTATATGATGTCATCAGTGGCATGGTTGATGGTGTGACGCTTTTAGTGTTGCAATTAATGATTCAATGAGTGTAGAAAGTGGTGATGAAATGTCTGTTGGACTTGGAGGGGGCTCGGGAATGATTACAATATTTCCGGCCGATGGTAATGGGGGCCGAAGTGTTTACTTCATTTACAAAATAAGCGCTTCAGCGCCTCGCTGGATGTACTAAGCCCTATGCAAAGAAATTACAATACAATACTAGTCCCAGCCAGACTCCTACACTAAGCTGAAGAGCCCTTGTATGCAGGGGAGTAGTATCGGTGCCCATACTGGTCTGGTTGTAGTCAGATGAGCAGGAACTCACAGGCTGAGCACAGAAGCCAGAGTTGGGGGCTGAGTCAAGGGGGTGCTGCAAGGGGGGGGGGCACCAGTGCCGCCAACTCAGGGCGTGATCACACACCCACTTCCTTACGCTTTTTAAACAGTAATGAACTACAGCGAAGCATGCATTTTTTACTACCGAAGCCCATGACTTCATGGAAGTGCAAAAAGCTGATGGACATAGGCTGAGTGAAGGAGAAAAAATGGGACAAATGGATGAAGGAAGAGAAGTAACAGAAATTTGGGTGGCTAGGGGAGATGAACACGGACGGGGCACAGGGGCGGGAGGAAAAAAAGAAAGTTAGAGAAACTGAGTAAAGAAAATAGTGCTTCCAGTTTAAATAACACTTACCGTGTAACAACCAAAGAAAGGGGCCAGTCGCCATGGGAGGTGACCAATGAAGAGGAGGCGGTACTAAGGAGGGACCAACAAGCCTATTTACGAATCAGAAGCCAGAATTTAGGATAGATAATGGCACAAGCCAATGACAAATATGAGTAGAGAGTGGGCGTGGCTTCTATTCAGCTACTCAACCACAACAAGTCTCGCAGAGCAGCGCATGCACGCTGGCTTGACCTAAAAAGGGGTGGTTTCGGAAAACCTTGCACCCTGTGGCGGGCACCTCATGGTGCCTATCGCACTGTGCATGGTTCTACAGAGGGGTCCTTGGCTACCCTCACGGCCCCCAACAGGAGGCCTCAGGATGAAGTGGGGCCTGCTAGTGGCCCCCAAAAGTCAGTTTACAGCAGCCTTTTCGTGTCGGACGGTCTGAGTCGGAAAGGCTGTCCGAATCCAACATCATAATACGTCGGTCAGAAACGCGGTCCAAAGAGCTGTACGATTCACCTTCGATCAACTCTGAGTTTCCAAATGCCTGCCAGAACTGATGCGGAATGACCGAACGATTACCTTTCCATCGTAATCGGTCGGTGGGAAATGTTTCCGACCGACCAATTAGGATGGGTTCCGACATGGTTTAGGAAAATCCGAATGCCATTCGGAGTCTTTCCGACAGACATCCTAATCCGGCTTTATGAGTACTGATTGGCATAACACAAGAGAAAAATCTGCTCAGTTTGATCATTTTAACCGTAGAGATACATCTGCTGTGTAAGTATTGATCTGTTTACCAAGAGAGACAGCTCGGCTGTCTAAGTCTTTATTTTGGCAATCTGAGAAATAGATCTGTTGTCTGAGTCCCGATGACTTCTGTGTGTGAAATTATGACTTCTACTGTGCAGTGGAGCAAAGCTTGAATTGTGGCAAAGCTGCTTCCTGGTTACCCTCAAACCCTGGCCTAACATATTCTTCTTTTCTCCAGGGATGACAGGCCCCCGTGGGGACACTGGAAGTTCCGGAGCTGAGGGCAGGAAAGGTGAGAAAGGAACCCCGGGAACGTGCCCTGCGAATCCACGCTCAGCCTTTAGCGCCAAACGAACAGACACTCGCAGCCCTCCCCCGGCGGACCAAGCCATCATCTTCGACCAGGTCCTCATCAACGAGCAGGGCCACTACGACACCAAAACGGGCAAGTTCATGTGCCAGGTCCCCGGAGTCTACTACTTTGCCGTCCACGCCACCGTCTATCGGAGCAGCCTCCAGTTTGACCTCCTGAAGAACGGCAAAGCTCAGGCCTCCTTCTTTCAGTTCTACGGCAACTGGCCCAAACCATCGGCCCTGTCCGGGGGGGTGCTGCTGCGGCTGGAGCCCGAGGACGAAGTGTGGGTGCAGGTGGGCGTAGGGGAGTACAGCGGGCTTTATGCCAGCGTCAAGACGGACAGCACCTTCAGCGGGTTCCTGGTCTATTCTGATTGGCCCAGTTCCCCCGTCTTCTCCAGAGTGGACGGGGACCTCCGTTGATGGGCCACCGTTCCCAGGCGTCTAGACGGGTGCAGGTCGCCAGAACGGCAACAGGGTGCTCATCCTGACCTGTGAGCTTGGCTATGGTTCACTCTCCGAAGGATCAGGCGCAATACAAGGCCCCAGGGTTTCATATATATCATATTTCCACTATTACTTGACTGGCACTTTACTAAGGAAGTGTGCCACGTGCCCTGGGTCTTAGTGCAGACACAACACAGAGCTATGCCTTGCAAAGTGACCAGCATAGGGTGTTCACTATTTCTGTTTTGAGCTGTGCAACAAGACACAAAGGTCTGTGTTGTTGCAAATAATTATAAACGCTTGTCTTTCTGCTTTTCCAAAAAATAAAAAGAATGTAAAGCTGAGAGTTATTCAGAAATAACAGTAAACCTCAACCCATTGTTTATCAATGATGACCTGCATATTAATTGTATAAAAGAATAGCGCTGCCAGTACACTCTAATGCTACCGAAATACAGACACACACAATTTCCTGAGTCTCAGTTACAGAACTTGCCGAGAGGTATAGATGACCAACTGCACAACTATGAGGCCGCCCTGGGAAGATTTTCTAACTCAAAAAAACCCTTTCTGCAAAGTACCAGCACGTCTCTTCAACTTTGGGTTTTCAGAAGTGCTTATTGGAGCGCGATGCTGAATGTTCTATCCAGTGTCTCAAGCTGCCTCCCAGTGAAAGCCTGTAAATAGACACTCTGAGGCTGGTGAATTGAAAGACAGTCTGGGAACTCGCCTACGGTGGCTCCGTTTGGCCAAGTTTTCTTTTCTGATTATTCCCCAATGTCAATCACAGAGGTATTCCCTCTCTGTATATAAAGCATTGAGTGTTAGTTTTTCATTTAACCATTTCTTATTTGACAATGATACTTGGAGGGCGTGAGTCTTGACTTTTACTGCAGAGAGGAAAGAAGGAAAGAAAAGATAAACGCTTAGAACACTAGAAGAGCCCAAGGCAGCATGGGAAGGCTTATGTAGATGCCCACAGATGCAGACACATTACTGAATAGGTGGTGTATTTTCCGGATGTTTAGAGAATAGCATCCCACACAAACAGTGCTTTTGTTGTCGAAATATTGGAGGGAAAGGAATGAATTTTGAAAGACAGAGAGAGAAGTAAAACATGTTATTAAGTACACCCCCCCCAAACAAAAATCACGGAACGAAAAGCTCTAGACTAGAGTATGTCTTTGCACTTTACCCAAGAGCATTGTTAATGATCACTCTAGCACGCACACACACACACACACACACACATTTGAATGTATTAGTGCTTTTCTGAACGCATTAATGTATTTCATAGTTGCTTGTGTACCTCCCCGATGTTTAAGCCATGTAGTAGGGAACAGTATGTTGTCACTGAGGCTGTTCTTTGGTGCATCCTTTTCAAGTGCACATTGTGTAAGGAAGGTTAACGTGTAGTGCGGGTTTTAGGAACTGGTGAGAGGGCTCATCAATTCATGACAAGACTTGATTTTCATGGTTGGTTGGGGGGAGGGCGCTCCGTCATTTACAAAGGGTGCAGCGTTACTCCCTCCAACATGAACAAACAATGTACATTCAGAGGTGAAGAGGGAAATGTTCTCCTGTGGATCATATACACACCGCTCCGCTCTGGGTAAATGTTCAGAGGTGCAGGGGTCTGTCTCAGATGGGCTAGAGATGTGCTGTGTGCCGGGTTAGTGCACGTGATGTGATGTGCTGCGTACTGGTTGGTGCCTGTTATGTGATGTGCTACGAGCTCCCCCCCCCAATCGTAATATGGCGGGTGAGCCCGCACTGTGGCAGTGGTCGGACCGCCACCGCGTGTACGGTTAATGCCTGTGATATGTCACAAACTGGTTAATTCTTTTACACAAAGTTAGGGGTCCCGAGTGGAAACCCTAGGAGGGTAGAGAGGTCCTCAAAGAAGATGATTGAAGGGATACTTCCTCCCAGAAACATACTCAAAGACACAAAAGTATCCCATCTGGGACCAAGATGGCATCGTTTATAAACAGCAAAAGATGGGGAATCGTCTGCACGACAGGTGGCAGCACACCCACTATTTTGGGTGGGCTGGGAAAGAAACAATTTTCTTTATACAACCCTCGTTCACTCTAATAGTGACATGCTTCATCATCGGGTTCACCCAACTCCTAAAGGTTGGGGTGGGCTCAACTGTATTCCAGGGACCACTTATGAAGATTGGGTGTATGGAGGCGTAACTTTAAAGAGAAAATTCCTCACCCACTCCAAAAGTATCTGACCTGAATTTATGAGAACTACTCTTTCCCAGTATCAGCACTCAAATCCCATTTAACTTTAAACCAGTAGTAGCTTCAGGGTTTTCACAAATTGCTTTATGTTGTGTTTCCTCAATCTTCTTTTTCAAAGAGTTTAGAGATTTATTTTCATTTTGAAAGCTTTTGAATTGTGTACGGAAATAAAAAAGATTATTCCTCTTATGACAACATCGTCTTGATCTCATCCTTTCAAAATGTTAAACTAAAGCTGTTTCTTCCAGTTGTCGCTTTTGCTGTTTCCTGCTTCGATACAAGCACAATCCTTGCCATAGGAAATCCAGCGCTTAAAATGATGACATTTGGGGCTGTATGTAAAAATATTAGAGTTTCTGATTTCCTAATTGCGATTCTTTGTGAATCTCGATTCGGAAATCGAAATTCCTAATGTATGAAATCCATTCAGTTTAATTTGTCAATTCCTAATGGGGCCGCAATCGACCTACCTCATGAATATTAATGAGGTAGGTTCCAATGTGCGACCCACTAGGAATCGCGGCCATCACAGGGATTGTGGCCTGCTGGGGTCAGAAGACCACCATCTCTCTGTGATTGATTTTTAATAAACCAAACTGTTTTCTTTTTTAAATGCAACCCACTATCCTTAAAGGAAAACAGGATGCGTTTAAAAAAAGAAAAAATTAAGCTTTGAAGTTTTGTTTTTTAAGAGAAGGCAGCGATCCCTTGGACCACTACCTACCTGCTCTTATAAAATATTTCTTTCAACATTCATGATTATCACCACCCTTGAGGTATCGGTAAAAAATGAATGTTTTGTGACAGTTATGTGGTCGCAAAATATTCACACATACTGTTACGATTCCGTATTAGGTAAGGACACCCTAAGAAGGCTCCTTCCAAATTTCGAATCACTAAACACCAATTGCCATATAGGAACATATTACCGAAAGGCAATTTGTGCTTTGTACATATGGAAAAGCATTTTTGAAGTCAATAATGGCCCAATGCTGAGAATCGGGCCATTTCTGACCACTAAAATGCTTTCGTACATATGACTCTTGATTACTAATGACAAGACAGTGTGTTTAACTTTATTGAAGTTCTCATTCGTGTGTTTTCTTATCCAATTTCTGATATGCTTGAATCTCTAGATGTTTCTTTTCTCCTTACTGACTACTTGTCCATTGTTATCTTGCCTGCTGTAAAACGAAATGCAATATTGTGTTGTTATCTTCACTGTTGTAAAGCAAACTGCAATATTGTGCATAAGTGTTATACTTGCCAGTGCTGTCTTTTGGGTACATGTATAACAGAGTCCACAAGTTTTGAGGGTCTATGTCTATGTCTTCTAGTCCAGGTCTGTTCTTTGGATTATGTAGTAATGTGTATGTTGTTATGTTCCCCTAAGTACTTCCATGTATTTGCATTTATGATCTATGATGTCACCTTTGGAACATCTGTGTTATGAAGATTCCTGTTGGATTCATCTTGAGGTTTTCTTCTGAACCTGGTGGAGCGGTTTTCCCTCTGCTCCACGACCTTGTAGTCTAATAAAAAACTTCTGGTATATGTTTCCTGCTTCCACCTCAATTACTACAAATTGATTGGCAACGAGGATGGGATTCAAACCCATGTGTGGAATGATCCTGAAACCTGGGCGCGAGAACAAGTATTAGTTGTGGAATGTCTTGAGGATCTAAAGCTTGATGATGTCAAACAAAAGTGGGCATCTAAGTTTCCCTCTGTTTTTGAAAATCGTTTAGGGAAAATAACTGGTTTTAAACACAAGATTGTGGTTAAGCATGGTGCGTTACCAGTGAAACACAAACTTAGGGGAGTCCCTTTCAGTGTCAGATCGGATTTAGAGAAGAAGTTAAAAGATGTGTGTGCTAAGGGAGTGGTTGAGCCGGCTGAATCTTCCCTATGGCTTACTCCATTGGTGGTAGCTCGAAAAAAATTGACAACTCAGGGTCTGTGTTGACCTTATATCTCTTAACAAAGAGAATTAGGTCGATTCTCACCCTCTTCCTAAGATTTCCAATTTGTTTGCCGCCACCAAGGGAGCCAAATGTTTCACTAAACTTGATCTTGCCAGCACGTACCATCAGGTTGAGCTCCATTCTGAATCTAAGCATTTAACTTCTTTTGTCTCTCCTATAGGGACTTTTCCCTGAGTACCGCAGAATGTCTTTTGGATTAGCCTCTGCGGCTTCTGTTTTCCAGAGGGTCATGAACAACATTCTCTGTGATTTAGACCCTGTTCTTGTATTTCAAGACGATGTCCTAGTGTTTTGTCCTGATTCTCGTTCACATGACATTATCCTTGAGAAAGTATTATCTTTATTCAGCAAGCAAACATGGTGTTGTTTTAAAAGCTGAGAAGTGTGAATTTAAGTGCGACAAGGTGGAGTATTTAGGACACATCGTGCCTCAAGATGGTATCGGTCCCAGACCAGGTTTATTAGAGGCAATAACAAGTGCTCCTCCACCATCTGACAAAATGGGTGTTAAATCATTGTTAGGTTTCTGTGAGTACTACTCAAAATTTCTTCCTGATTATGCCACTATTGTTCGTCCAATTAGTGCTCTGTTGAAAAAGGGAGTACATTTCAAATGGATTGAAGAGTGCACCTTGGCTTTGGATCGCGTGAGAACATTATTATCTAATAGTAAAACTCTTAAACCATTTGATCCTAATCATGAGTGATGCGTCACTGTTGACGCTAGTCAGGTCGGTCTGGGAGCTATGTTAACTCAAATTGTTGATGGTGTGGAGGAAACTATTTGTTTTGCTTCCAGAGTTTTGAGAGCATCTGAGCAACAATACTCAGTCAACAAAAAGGAGTTACTGGCTTGTTTTTGGGCCATAGAAAAATTCCGCCCATATGTGTGGGGAAAAAGGTTTGTTCTTATTACTGACCATAAACCTTTAGTGAATATTCTGGGTGATAATATGAGCAAATGTTCCACTCCAAGAATCCTCAGAATGGTCACCAGACTTTTACAATATCAGTTTGATATCAAACACATTGCGGGTGGGAGGAATTTCAGGGCAGATTTCCTTTCCAGATTTCCTGTTAGCAGCAATGAACAAGATAACATAAGGTATAATGATCTTGTTTAGAAAGATTCTGAGGATTGTTTTGTAGCCTCCATCGACATTCCAGAACTAAAAGTGGTTTCTGAAGAAGAATGGAAATCTGTTTTTCTAGGTGATTCTGTCCTTTCGGATGTTTGCGAGATGATTAAGAGGGGTTGACCTCATGAAAAGGTTCTTTCTCCCTTACTACAGCCTTTTTGCAAAATTGAGAAAGAATTATCTCTAGAGGATGGCTTACTTATGAGGGGTGAAAAATTGGTTCCTCCTTCTTCTCTCAGGGTTAATATTTTGAGAAAAGCTCATGAAGGACATCTGGGGGCCACTTTAACTAAATAACACATACGAGATTCCTTTTGGTGGCCATCCATGGATAATGATGTTGAGGTTATGATTTGAGAATGTTGTGTTTATGAGTCTTCTAACAAAACTCTGAAAGTATCCATTCCTCCCCTGTCACCTATTGAGTGTCCGGATGGACCTTGGGTAAAGGTAGGTCGATATTCAAGGTCCTTATGATGTTCTATGTGGACAGAATAAATATATTATTGTCCTTATGGATTATGCCTCTAAATGGCCGGAGATAAAACTGGTCAAAGAAGCTAATACCAGTTCTATAATTGATTTTCTATCAGAACTATTTTTGAGGGAAGGTTTTCCAGAAACAATGGTCTCTGGCAATGGAAAACAATTTGTAAGCAAAGATTTTCTACTTTTTCTACAAGCTTCTGGGATCAAACATGTCAAGAGCTCATTGAACCATCCCCAGAGTAATGGATTAGTAGAAAGAATTAATTGTGTTATTGGAGATTGTGTTAAGTGGGCCAGGGCGGGACATCATGATGTTCTCAAAGCTCTTAATGACATGATTTGGTCATACAGGACCACACCACATTCTTCAACTAAGGTCACACCTTTTGTTCTCATGAGGGGAAGAAAGGTCAATACAGTGTGTAGACCTTGTTGGATGTCAAGATTTATTGGATCTGATACTTGTGTTGATAATCTAATGCCGTGTGTCAAAGAAAATGTTTCAGACACTCAGTTTAAACAGAAGAATTGGTTCGACTCCAAGAAAGGGGTTACATTTTCTTACCTTAACGTGAGAGATTTTGTCAAAATTAAGTCTTTCGAATATTCCAAAAAAGGAAACAGCAAGTTTAGTAAACCACTTCAGGTGATTAAAATTTATGAAAATGCAGTTCAAGTTAAAGGTGGGCACTGGTGGAATTTGTCTAAGGTCGCTAAAGTTCTCCAGTGTTCCAGTTCTTCTAATGTTCACATTTCCGATGTGGTATTGGATTCTGGTTCAGTCTCTCAAAGGAAATGTAGCACTCTTGATGAAGTCGTACATCAAGTTCCTGTTACTTCCCAGATTGTGAGGAGTGTTAGACCTCATATGCTGTCTTCTCGTTATCGCTACGTTTTTTTTTAGACCTCATATGCTGCCTTATCGTTAAGTTTCATTTTTTATTTTGTTGTTCATAACAAGGGAATGTATGTAGTAATGTGTATGTTGTTATGTTCCCCTAAGTACTTCCATGTATTTGCACTTATGATCTATGATTACACCTTTGGAACATCTGTGTTATGAAGATTCCTGTTGGATTCATCTTGAGGTTTTCTTCTGAACCTAGTGGAGCGGTTTTCCCTCTGCTCCACGACCTTGTAGTCTAATAAATACTTCTGGTATATGTTTCGTGCTTCCGCCTCAATTACTACAAATTCTTTGCAGTAGCATTATTTTGCCATCTATATACGGGACAACAAATACCAGAATGCTAAGAAAAACCATAGATTAGATGATCTACTCACATGTGGACATAGGAAGCTTCAGAAGTCTTAGCTTATTCTTTGCTCTGCAGTGGGTGGATGAGAAGGAGATGGAGCTAATTTCCGTAATCAGTGGACGAGTGATGGAAGAACTCCTTGCACCCGGAACCTATTTAGGAACACCTAATTGCAGCCTATCTCTTCCTTGCAAGGTCTTGCAACCAGACAGCACAAGCTGTCTGGTTGCGAAAAAACCTTTTGAGGGCTTACTGTGAGTTTACAACCCACCCATTACTTATCAGTGGTTGACTCTATTGTCATTTTCATTTGCTTGATTCATATTTAATACATTCCTCTTCTTGTCTTTGTTTTTCCTCTGGACCATTACTTCTTTACCATCCTTTTGATTGGCTGACTTGTATTCTTCCACTGCCCACTTTATAGTGAGCTACTTTTCTCTTTTTGTTTCCACACCCAATAAAGTGTTGTAGCAATCCAACCGGACTTTCCCCACACTACCTCATTGCCCTGGATACGCACTATGTACATATAATAAAGGGGTGTAGACCTCACATGGTCTTCTGCCAGTACCTTACTTATTGTGTGTGTGTGTAATTTGCCAGCAGTGATTAGGTGACATTGTGTGGGATAGCCCAATGACACTGGGTAGCTCCGCCACACTGGTGACGTGGACCGGTCACATGTGCACCTCTACCCTGTCCGCTCCTGAGGAGTTTCATCTGGTGCACCTCCGCTAGAGGGTGCCATCCCCGTGAGCGGTTTGCCTCTGCGGCTACGCCCCAACTGCTGACGTCTGCCACGTCGAGCACCTGCACTGCAATCCTACAAGTGTGTAACCGCCAACGTTCGTGGTGCTCAGAGACAGCCAGCCTCATCTGAAATGATTTCCAGCATGAGCTGCAATCGCCGCATCTGCCTGTGCCGCTCCTGCCAACTGGGGCCTTAGCCTCTCTCCTGGCAGCCCGCCGCATGCCCCACCTGGCCCATGGCATGTCTCAGCATGGCATCACACCAGCCGAGAGTTGCGCATGCACCATCCCCTTCCCCATCTTATCTTGCTGACCCACTTGAGCTCTACCGGATCCCCAGCATGCCCGGTGCTATGGCAAGAATGCTTTCGACAACCCCTGGGGGCTCTTCGAGTGTAGGCCACGCTGTCAGTGCTGACAGTGGTGTTCTCCTTGCACAGTAAGTGGGAATGAAGTGAGAGGCTTGGTACATGTAAAATTGCACATACTATTTAAAACTGTTTGAAAATGACATGATGTAGGAGAAAATAAAATTATATAAAGACACATAAAAACATTTTGGAAGTGGAACAAAGGAAAGTAGAAGACCTCATATTAATAAGGGAGAAGTCAAAGGAGCACAAAACAACGGTGCACATTCAAGGAGGCACCACGGGCAGTCTTGCTCCCAGCACCTCAATAAAGAGCCTGGGGGTGCACAAGGCAATACAGTGAACATGAGGAGTCATGCTTGCTCCCCAACCCACGATCAAAGGGTGAAGCTGAGGGAGAATCAGACACGCGGCACCACCATTGACAGCATACCAGCAGTCTCTGTGTCCAGCAGTACGCTGCACATGAGAGAGAAAAGTGAGTACAATGCCGTCCAGCCATGGTTGATGGTGCCAATGCTGTGCCACAGCAAGAGCCCCACCCAGAGACTTTCCACCACAACATGCACTGGTAGGGGTGCTGCAACCATTCAGTGAGCTCACTGGTCCAGCCACTGCCTCACCCCACTGGAAAACATGGGTAGGGAGCTGGACTACTATTTCATTGCCACCAGTGAAAATGATGAAGACATTAAGCGCTCCCTTCTTCACCATTATGTTGATGAAGATCTATAAGCTGTTCGAGCACCTCCCTAACACGAGAGCATCAACCGACTAGGATGTAGTGTGAGAGCCCTCAATGCACACTTTGATCCGCAATAAACCTTCCTTTAGCATTTCAAGCTCTGCCAAGCCCACCAATGTGAGCGGGAGTCCATAGATATTTTTTACGCATGCCTGAGTGAGCTAGCCAGCACGTTCACAGCAGGTGACCAACCAAAGGAGAGAAAGGAACAGATCATCCATGGATGCAGAAACAAAACACTCAGAGGTCTCATCTTGAGGCAGCCAAACTTCATCCTAGATGGCATCCTCATCATGGCACGATCCAGTGACCTGTTGGCCATGAAAGCCACCAAAATGGGCATCGCCATTACTTCAAACACTGGAAAAGACCCCCACAGAAAAAGTCAAGAGGGCCGAAGCAGTACACTCCAGAGGAAAAACAAGCAGACCCAGAGCTCCAACTCTTCCTCAAGCCGGAACCCTCTGCAGGTATTGTGGCCACTATGAATACCCCTTAGATAACTGCTAACCTCGGGCGGAGCAGGCGTAGTGCCTCTACGCGGAGTTCCACAGAGTTGGGAAAAAACTCTGTGGAACGCCGCTCTCCCCCCTGCCAAAGTAATTATAAAGTAGGAAAAAAGTCACTTACCTGCTGTGGCTCCTCCACCTCGCTATGGCCACTCTCCTTCATCGTCCTTACCATCCTTCTTCTTTGGTAAACCCTACGTTGTACGTTTTGCGCGTGGAGGGGACGACTATCAATGCCCCGCCACGGAGTCGTATTTTTGCCTAAACTCTACGTTTACAACAGAACGCGGAGTATGCAAAGCTACGTAAACTCCGCTGGCGTAGCGTAGTTACCCGCCCGACCCTAACAACTGCAAGGTCGCACAAGTTCAAACTGTGGAAAGATGAATCACTTCGCCACAGTATGCAAAGGTGGATTTAGGGGAAGAGGGGCCATAGGAAGGTGAACCTCGCCCAAAGCTCTTCAACAACTGTTCCTTTACGAACCTGACCTCCATGGTGCCGCAACGCAGCCACAACGCTATAGACACCAACTAGAACACTCATCACCAGATGATGATGAAGAGCATTCCTCATCTCTTTCACGAGTGTCTTGAAGAAGCACAGGCCGCAACCCACGTGCATGCTAGGGAGTGCTGAGCTGGAAGTAAAGGCCTTCATTGATACTGGTGCTTCCGACCCAGGCCACCATTGTCCCCATCAAAAAACACAATATTTACCTATGGGATCCATTTCCCACTGCTCCTGCATGACAGTGAGTGTGAAATCCGATGACCAAGAAATCACAACGACATTCCACATGGTCGACAAAGAAGCTGATACCCTGTTCGGGAGTCACAAGATAGGAGATCTAGGCCTTGTATCATTTGCGCAGAATGTGAAAGCCTACCAGACTGACAAACTGATGAGCCGATTTCCCTAACTTTTCAGTGGCCAAGGATGTCCGAAAGCCACCCCGATCAAGCTGCACATCGATAAATCTGTCAAACCTGTGGCTCTCCATCACCGATGTGCGCCTTTCCACCTAAGGCCACTGGTCAAAAAGGAACTGGAGAAACTCGAGAGCCAAGGGGTGATTGAAAAATGTGTCCAGCTGGATGCCCTGGGTGTCCGCAACAGTTATAGCAGAGACATCAAAGCAACCAGGGAAAGTGTGCCTAAGCATTGACATGCGGTTCCCCAATCAAGCCATCAAGCCGGAGAGACATATCACACTCACAATGGATGATATCGCCGATCTGAATGGATCAAGGTGGTTCTCTAAACTAGATTTGAAAGCAGTATATCACCAGCTGCTAATCTCAGAAGAGAGCAGGTACATAGCGGCATTCTCTATGCACCTGAGGCTACACCGTTACAAATAGCTGAACTTCGGCATCTCCTCAGTAGTAGAGGTATTTCAAAATGTCGTAAGAGAAACATTGCCAGGACTCCAAGGTGTCATGAATGTGAGCAATGACATTCTGATCTACTCCGCAGCCGCCGAGGAACACCATAAACACCTGCGAGCCACAGTGAAACGCCTGTGGGATCATGGAATCACCCTTCACAGAGAAAAGTTTTCCTTTTTGCAGACTTCCATAGAGTTTTTTGGATATGTGTTCAATCAGGATGGGGTGCAGGTCAACCCCCGAAAATCGGCTATCAAGCACACTCCAGCTCTGAGCACAGTTTCTGAGGTACACAGTTTCCTCAGCATGGCTACTTACTGTGGCAGCTCTATTCCCAACTTTGTAACTATCACCGAACCCTTAAGAGCCCTGACTAAAAACATTAAACGCCTGTCTAGCATTAGGCTGTGCAGCCTTACTGACATAAAGACAGCATTGTATTTCTAATCGAACCGTTTCTCATTTTCCTCCAAATGCAAATCCTTGGTTGAGATAGTCTGAAGGTGGGTAGGGATGTACTTGAACTCATTATCGTTGACATCAAATTCTTTCATTTTGGAATCCAACACCCACCACCGTCTGGAAATGGGGCCCCGGCGAGGAGGAAGCATTCCAAAAAATAAAAGAGGCCCTACTGAGCAAGACGATGATGGCTTACTTCGACTTGAAAAGGCAAACTGTTGATGCAAGCCCTATAGGCCTTGGGTCATGCTCACTTTGGAAGTAGAACCAGGGAGGTGTTCACCACTGGCGTTCCCCAGCAAAGCACTCATGCAGACTGCAGCGTGATATGCCGAAATAGAAAGGGAGGCATTAACCATCAAATGGGCATGCGGACACTTCCACTCGTACCTCTGCAAGAGGCCGTTCAGAGTGGTTACTGACCTTCAGCCACTAGTCCCATTGTTACAAGGTACAGAACCCCAAACACCACCATGTATTGAATGCTGGGCCATTAAGCTACAACACTACCACATGGAGGTGATCTACCAGCAGGGATCGAAGAACTTGGCTGACTTCCTCTTGGTTATCCACCTCACCCTGCAGATGAACACAATGATAATGCACAGGCTACGGAGGAGTATGCCAGCATGGTGCCCCAAGGAGCCTCCCTTCAGGCTCTTAGCCTAAGTGAGATCGAAGAAGCCACAAAAACAAATGGTAGTCGTGAAGGTAATGAATGCCTTCTGAAGTGACTTGTAGCAGAATTTCCTAGGTGACGCCAACAACTGGCATCACCGGGGAAAAAGAGATGCTCCCAAAGATGTGGAAGGTGCACGACTAACTCAGTGCTACCCAGGATGGCCTCATATTGAGAAGCTGACTGCGATTTATACCAGAGAGCCTACAACACCGAGTATTGACGCTGGCCCATGTGGGACACCAAGGCACAGTCAGGATTAAACACGCATGAGAGCAAAGGTATGGTTCCCAGATTTTGAAGCTGCTGTAGAAGAGATGGTGAGGTATTGCCCCTCATGTCAACTCACCAGGCTACCAGAAGTACCCGCACTCGTCATTTCAGAGGACCCCTGCACAACCTCATGGTCCAAAATAAGCTTAAACTTCGAATCTTCCCGATAGGACAGTCACAGTAGTCATGGTGGACAGGTATTTGAAATACTCTATCGTCGATGTGGTTGAATCAACAGCCTTCATCAATGTTGCACCACTGCTAGAAAAAGCCTTTGCACTTTTCGGCCTGCCTGGAGAAATTAAAACGGACAATGGGCCGACCTTTCAGGAGTCGGAGTTCAAAGAACTGCTTGAGCACTTAACAACATCACGGCGTCACGCCACAGTGGCCGCAGGCCAACGGAGAGGCTGAACGCTTCATGCATACACTAAGCAAAGCCCTCAGAATCTCCACAGTGGAAGGAGTAAACACTGAACTCAGTCTCCAGAGGTTCCTGAGGGAATACCAGAGAACACTGCACTGCGCCATGGTAAACAACCTTTACAACGCAACTTTTACATCGCAGAGCCTTTACAACGCAACCATTACAACGCAAACTATTACAACGCATTGCTCTGGGGGGCGCTCTAGGATAGGGAATAGGTTAATTTACTATCCAATAACCTTTCCTAGTGTCCACGGGGACTGGAGTTGGAATAGTAAATGAAACTATTCACTATCCAGCACCCCAAAGGACTATGCGTTGTAATGGACTGCATTGTAATACTTGCGTTGTAAAGGCATGCAATGTAAAAGCATGCGTTGTAATCTCATACATCCATCGACTCCATCTATCTATTCCCCTGTGGGCACTCCAGCCCGGTGCACACAGACCAATGTGTGCACAAGCGTGAAACAATGAGCTACACCCCAAATGATGTCTCTGGGTGACAAAGTGATAATAAAGGACTGAAGACTCGATGGAAGTTCAGGACACTGTTCGAACCAGGGGTATGGACAGTGATTCGAGTAGATGGTACCATGGTCACAGCCCGCTAAAACCAGGAGACTGTCACCAGGAACATCTTGTGGTTCCAGAAGGTAGACCTCCCCGATCGACTGGAGCCTGAACTAGAGGAGAGTGACACAATGAAGGAAACCTGAGAACCCGGTAGTCATCTCCGGTGACAAAACCCTTGAACAGATCGGTGCAAGAGCAAGCAGTCACACTGACCCCTTCAACAGTCTGAGTCCTGAGGTAACGACAGATCGCTCACACCACCAGCGGTATAACCTCAGAACCAACCTGCCACAGAGCCAGCAGCTCAGAGACTTTGCATGCTGAGTCCAACAGCGAAGTTCAATGTCACGTTGGGGAGGGTTGTAGTGAGCCACCCGTACCTTCCCCACGCTGGCTCAGTCATTTCTCCGGATATGCACCATGTACATCCTCTGGCCAGGGGTAGCCAGAGGCTGTATAATAAAGAGGGGTAGGCCGCATGTGGTCTTCTGCCCTCACCTTACTCAGTGTGTGTGTTTATATGTAATGTACCAGCAGCAACTAGGCCGCGTTCTGTGGGGTACTACGACAGCAGGTATCTCCGCCACACGTGTATGTGTAATCCTGCTTTGTCCTGATGTGCTTCTCCCTCCCTCCCAAATCCCCTCACCCACATTCCGTATTGCTCTCTCCATCACCTCATGTGCTGCTCCCTCTCTCTCAGGTGTGCTATGTCCCCTGCCAAACTCCCCCGCCACTCAGTGCTCCATGTTGCTTTCTTCCTCATGTATTTACTCCCACAGCCCCGTGTTCCCTTTCCCTAGTGTGCTGTTCAGTCGCGGCCATGCATGTAAGAGTGGTGGCGGATGGGCCGGGTTGGGGGGGGGGGGGGATTTCAACAGACGACGAGAGAAAATTATTTATTTATTTAGGGGCATTTCAGCAAGCGACAGCGATAATTAATGCTGGCCGCATATAGCGTGCAGAATTCTAACGCCGGATTCTATCGCCCGGTCAGCGCAATATTTACAGCACGCATCGCCGAGGCAATAGAAATCCCGGCAAAAGCGGCGATAGGAATAAAATATCACAGGAATACCAGTGATATAACCAGCAGTTAGAGAAAACCTTGTAAATAGGGAGAGGTGGATCTAGCATTATGATCCACCTCCCATGCAAAACATTGCTAAGTCGTGATTTTATCAGGCATAGTGGAACCGGCAAAATACCTGGTTAGCGCTACATTTAATGCCGATAAACGTGTTAGCGATTTACTAGATAATAGAGAGTAGCCCTGTTAGCGTTTATTCCCGCTGAGTTTCAGTTGGGAACGCCTACCTCGCATCTCATTAGCAATTTCGAGGCGAGGCGCTAGGAAAATATGCACAAAGGCATGGATTCACGCGTTAGCATGTCCATGCTGATAGGGCGTTATCGCCGCTTTTCGTCCCAAAGCAGACGCTAAAGCGGCGATAATTCTAACGCCGTGCCTTGTAGATATGCCCCTTAGTTTCCCCTCATCGTCTGTCAAAATCCCTCCCCTCCACCCCCCACCCAGCCCCACCACTCTTACATGCATGGGACCCGCGGCTGGTGCTGTTTGGTCTCATGTGCTTCTACCCGCTGCTAAACTCCCCTGACCCATTGCTCTGTATTGTTCTAATGCTAGTGTGATGCTTTTCCCCTCGCCCCCACACATTCCTTATTGCTTCCCCCTTCCGGCTCCTCCGTTGCCTCTGCCCACATGCAGTCTTTTAAAAAAAAAATGTAAGTGCTTTCAAATTAGTAAAATATGTCCTTCTTATATACTGATCAATCTTGGGTCGTAAAATAAAAAAAAATATGCTCGCTGGTGGCTCATGCCTACGAAATGATGTGTGTCATCAAGCCTTTTTGTTTCCCATGACCCCCCTCCCACTTTAGCAGCTTGCGCGGGGTGGGGGACATAAAACATTGAAAGCATTGTTTACTGAACCTTTGACTTTTTTGGAGACACAAATATAAGCTAATAAATGCTGCTGAAAGAGAATTACATATTGGTCCTATGGGATAGGAGTTGGGGGAACAGATGGAACAAGAGAGTGCAAAAGGAAGTGGGGAATGTGGCACAGATGAAAAGGACAGACAGAAGGGTGGACGGAGAGGTTAGTGGATAAATGTAAATTAGATTTAAGAAAGAGATGGATGAGGAAAGGATTGGTGGATGGATGCAGAAATAAGTGAACGGGTGGAGAGAAGGATGGCTGGCTGAAAAGAGGGAAGAATGGATAGGTAAATTGAGAAAAGTTGAAGAAAATGCTGAATGCATGATGAAAAGAAGGACAGTTATGGAGAAGGATAGAAAGAAGAAAGGTTGGAGAGATGCATGGGTAATACATAACAGCCATAGGTGCAGTGTCCCTGGCACCAAGGTAATAATATGAGTAATAATTATTTCTAACTCTACATGATTTATCACTGAAATATTAGCTTTAAGTACACCTTAAGAAATTTAGCCATTTGTCTTCGAATATCAGCGTATGTGTTCTGAAAACTCACCCATTATCCTGTACACATTTTAAAAAAATTGGTATACACATATTTATTCAACCAAGCAAAATATTCTATATTAATAGCCTTAGCTGCACACAGGAGATCTACTTACAGGTAGCTCGAGAGCTACCGGTAGCTCATTAACAACTCATTGGAAATTCCTGATTTAGAGCTTGACGGATGGAGTACTCTGTCATAAACATCACGGAGTACCCGTAGTGCTATCTTAACACATGATCAAGCTGGGCTGTTGCTCGGGGGGCCCACGAGCATTGGGGCCCCATGCAGACCAGAATTTAACACCAATTTTTCGTTAAACATTTTTATTCCTGTGAGTGCTTGTGTAGGCAGGGCCTAGTGCACTGCTTTGCCCTGGGGGGTTTAATGATGTTAAGACGGCCCTGAGTACCTGGGGCCTTATTTATGAGGCTTTGCGACAGTTTTGCCCTTCTGTTGCGTCACTTTTTGTGATGCATCGGCGCCATAAAACATGCCTCCTGATGCGCCCTATTTACAAAGACGTGAAAAGAAATTGGGTAACCCAGTAGACCCTTGTAGGCTTGGGCAATATATAGTATCAATAGAGAATTGTACACAAGGGATTTATTTAGAAAAATAGTAGAGAGCAATTTAAAAGCATTAGTCAAAAAGGTTAGTTGTAAGACAATCTAACTCTGTTGTATCCACAGGATAACAATGATTGTATCTCAAGTAGATCACAAATAGAAGAGAGCACACGGGAAACCTATTTGTTAGAAACTGAATTTTATCAGATTAAATCAGCATATGGGGATACATTCAGATAAATATCTCACAATATACATTTATGAGCAGATAAAACAAATAAATGGCACATCAGTTCATAATCTAAACATCAACTCCTAAAAATTAACCAAGAGTAACTCAAGTCAAACATGAACCAAGGAGACTCTTTGGATCAATAAATTATTATTGGAGATGATGTGTTGGTCAGCGTGTTAATATCTTACGCCTGCCCCACAGCAGGCGTAAGACTGACGCAGGCCCTTTCACATGGGGCTTGCCCCATGTGAAAGGACACATTGCTGGAGTTGCGTCACTTTTGTGCTTACAAATACGTCAGAAATACTGACGTATCTGTAACTCCTTGCGACATGATGCGTCATACAGTAAATGTGACGCATCCATCATGTCGCAAGGAGGAAGCACTGAGAAGTGACGCATCGTTGCGTACTTCTCATAAATGAGGCCCTTGGTATGCAAAACCCTGAATCCACCCTCCCTATTGTAAGCTCCGTATATCATCGGCTTTCCGACAGCATTGCCCTATTGACTCCATCGACAGAAAACTTACACCGATCGCCTGTGGGAATGACTTTCACAGTAAGGGCTTCACACCACCTGCCCTATTTAGGGGTGGCTGTCAGGTGTCAGTTTTTTCTGTCATCACAGCCAAGGAAACTAGACGGCGACGAACAGAAAAATAAAATAATGATCCCCACACCCAAGGAAAGAACTCTGAGTTGGGGTGTCATTATTTATTTGTTTTTTTCAAAAACAAACTCCCAATTTGCTTTTGGAAAACAAAAAAGTATGGTGCAGTCAGCCAAAACCGGCAGCTGCCATCCGCCAAACTTTTGGCACCTTCAAAGAAAACACGTTCCTGCTTCCTCTGAAGGGACTGAGGGGCAGATTTATGATAACTGGCGCAACCCCAGGGATGCGCCAGTTATTTTGCGCCGCTGCTCCGCCACCCATGGTGCGCCAGATTTACAATGCGGCGCACCACGGGGCAAAAACGGCACAGATGCGTGACGCATCTGTGCCGTAAAGGTGGCGCATTGCTGGAGTTGCGTCGCAAGCGCGACGCAGCTCCAGCAAGGCTCGGGGGTGCCCCATCTATACAATGCTGCGTCAAGACCTACGCCTGCTTCAAGCAGGCACAGGGTTTTGACGCAGCATTGGCCTGAAAGTGACTGAGTGAAATCTTATAGATTTCACTCAGCCACTTTTGCGAGGCGCACCTGCCCCGGAACACCCACCCTGCGCCGGAACGCCCAAAAGTGGCGCACGGCTTTACAACGTGACTCATCTGCCTAGATGCGTCACGTTGTAAATGGGTCGTAGGGATGCGCCACGTTTACGCCGCAGTTGCGTGACGCAAACGTGGCGCATTCCCATCATAAATCTGCCCCAGAGATTTCTGCTGGTTTGGCAGTGAAATATAAATATGGTGGTCCTCTGTCCATTAGGGTTAGCGACATGCCGCCGTCCATAACCACCCTGAGTAAATACAGCCAAACCTTGAATGAGGCCGTTTGACTGTGCTATTGCTTAACACCTTGCATGCTCATGAGGAGCTCAGCTCGTCATGAGCCACGGTGCTCGTGTGCTCATGACGAGCTCAGCTCGTCATGACCGTTAGAACGCTCGCACGCTGGGCAAATTCCCCTGCTGTGCGAGCGTTCTAATGAAACGGGTGTGCTCATGACGAGCTGAGCTCGTCATGAGCACACGACCACCGTGACTCATGACGAGCTGAGCTAGTCATGAGCACCGGGGCGCTGCACGCGCACCCCCTCCCCCCAGCACATCGGGGGAATATGCCCCGCACGGTTAAGCTTCCTGTAGTGACAAGAGGACACTTTTGCTGAAAATATGTGTGTGTGTGTTTTCGGAGGGTGTGGGAAGTAGATATTCATTACGAAAGTATTTATTGCACTTCAAATTACACCTGGATCACTTCCTATATGATTTCGTTGTGCTATATTAAAATGGAGAATATAATTCTCAGGTACAAAATTCAACTAAAAGAGTGCAGAAATATGTTGACAGGTCTAGAAAAAGGAACATCCGAGAAAAGGGAGCTAAAAGTAGCCTGAACACGCAGGCATGGCGAGGGTGTTTGTGGGACTGAGTGAAAACATATTTGGCTCCAATTTCCCATAAAAAGAATCTTTTTATAGAGCAGTGGAGCAGAAACAGACAGCAGTGTTTATAAGTATTTATTTCCTGCGCGGCTGTGGCATTCCTCCCGTGTTTGCAGTCTCTCGAGTGCTCCTTTGGGATAGTGAGTGAAGTGCGGGCGTGGAGGGCAGGCTGTGTGAGCGTGGAGAGGCCTGCTGGGCCTGTAGCACTGAAGGCTCTGGGACCGCGGCCCCCTCTGGGCTGTGTGAAATGTCGGGGTCTGGCGGGGTTACAGCTGCCACTGGGAGCAGGAAGACGCTCACAGCGCAGGGCTCCCTCTGTTTAGAATGATGCCAGAATTAGCTCTGAGAACTCGATGACATCACGGGGCGCGAGAGCTCTGTTAGTATAAGGACTGGGAAAGGGTCAAGCATCTGGGCATGTGACAGGCCTAGGGGCATCTGTAAGGGGTTGGGGGAGGTTGTGGAATTAATCTGAGAAACCACAAAGTGTAAGTGAGAGGTCAGTGAAAGTTTTGGGAGCATCTGAGGTTATCAGCAGACCATTAAACTTGAAAATGCTGACAGAATCCGTGAAAAGCATAGGTACGTCGGTGAGGAAATTTGAGTGGTTCACAAGTGTGAACCACATTATGCACAGCGTGGTCTGTGAGAAGGCAATCTAAGGGTTCACTCTGAGAAATAAAAAAGTACATAGCAAGGGTCCGTATAAGACCTAGTGGCAGATTTAAATGCCCCTTGGGACACGTTTGCGCCGCCTTTGCTTCACTTTTGGGACGCATCGGGGGTGTTAACAATGTGGCCAAGTTACAACGTAACGCATCTAGGGAGATGGGTCCCGTTGTAAAGGCCTGCGTCACATTATACCTGCGTCAGGTATAATGTATGCAGGGTGGGCGTTCCCACGCAGGAAAGCCTCGTAAAAGTGACGTAGTTAAATCTACAAGATTTCACTGCTTCACTTCTAGGACGCCACTGCGTCAAAACCTTACGCCTTCCTAAAGCAGGCATAAGTAGTAACACAGTACAATAAGTGTAGGCCTCAACATGCATTGCTGGAGTTGCATCGTGCTTGCGACATGACTCCAGCAATGCGTAACTTTTGAGCCAACAGATGCATCAGAATTTCTGACGCACCTGTCAATCCTTCCGCTATGGTGCGCCGTATTGTAAATACGGCGCATCCATGGTGGCACAGGGGTATCGCAGGCTGGCGCAGAGAAACTGACGCATCTCTACGGGTGCGTCATGTTCTTGTAAATATGCCCCCTAGAGTCATATATGAGGGGCCTGGTAGGGTTTACTTCATGAAACCAGCAAATGAACGGCAGAGGCCTAGGTTTGGGAAGACCACAGGTCATTGTATTGTATTGTATTGTATCTGTATTTGTATAGCGCTACTGCCACCCTACGGGTATCCTGCGCTTCACTTGATCAGCATGATGGCAAGTAAAGAGATGAACCGTATGGATCAGAATTTTGGAAACAGCCACGTTTTCAGGCTCTTTCTGAATTCAGTTAGCGAATCAATCTGTCTGATCCTTTGTGGCAGCTCATTCCAACTCTGGGCCCCTACCACACTGAAAGCCCCCCCCCCCCCCCATCCGGGAGCGGTTAAATCTTGTGGTTGCCCGTAGGCTGGCACCGGAGGACCGAATCTGTCTCTGAGGAAGGTACCAGGAGAACCTTTCCTGAAAAGGGATTGGGCCCATCCTATGTGATGCTCTAAACACCTGGCAGAGTGATTTAAAAAGAACCCTTTCCTTAATTGGTAGCCAATGAACCTCTGTTAGTGCAGAGGTAGAAGATTAATTGCGCTGCAAATTCAGCACCAGTTTTGCTGCTGCAGACTGGACTCTTTGCAACCCCTGGAAGATGTACTGAGGGGCCCCTAGATACAAAGAGTTACAATAGTCCAGTCTGCTCATCACTGTGCTGCTTACTACCAATGAGCGCAAATCTTTTGGTAGAATCGGAAGTATCCAGCGTAGCAAGCGTAGCAGACCAAAGCAGACACTAGCTGTCTTAGTTGCTTGTGACTCCATCTGGAGGTTCTTATCTATTAGGACTCCCAGATTCCGTACCGTGCTGGCCGGAATCAGAGGCTCCCCCTCCGGGGTAAGCCTAAACTCCATCGGAGCATACGTGGACAACCTCACCGGAGAGCAATATAGCACCTCGGTCTTTCCACCATTGAACTGCAACAAGTTCCTCCGCAGCCAGTCTGCGGTTTGCCGCATGCACTCTTGGAAATGGTCCAGGGAGACTGCCTGATTTCCCTCCAAAGAGAATGCCAGCTGCGTATCGTCCGTGTAGTTGAGCAAGTCACCCCCGAACAATTTAATGATAGGAAGTAGCGGCTGCAAATATACATTAAAAAGAATGGGGCTGATAGCAGAGCCCTGGGGGACCCTGTGGGTGACCTGTGATTTGCAAGATGTGAATGGTGCCAAGGTGACCGTCTGTTCTCTCCCTGTCAAGTAAGACCGTAGCCATTGCAGAGCCCGTCCCTTCACCCCTATTTTCTCCAGTCTCTTTAAAAGGATTGGGTGGCTCACTGTGTCATGCATAGGCTAAGGCGAGACTGGGCAGTTGCTTTAGGCCAAGAGGCTTGAGACAATGAAATGACTAAACGAAAACAGAGGATATCTCTTTCAAAGGGAGAGTGGGGCCAAACATTGCTTTTCCCACAGCAGGAGCAATACTTGCATTGGCTTCAACCAAGGCCATATCTGGGAAGACCGACCATATGGAGGAGAATGTAAGGGGGGGTTGATTTTGAAACCAAAATATCAAAGCTATCAGAAGACATGTGTCACTAACAAGTATATCAGAGAGTTCTCATTGTGGAAAGGTAGTACACTGTCTTATACATCTCTGAGCAGACCAGGGGGTGCTCACACGTTAAACCAGCAAAAAACGGCTTACTTGCTTTTTTGGTATCCACTATTTGGCAACACTTTCTTGAATTTCTGGAATTAATTAATCCATCTCTGTAAGCCTGATCCACAATTAATTCACCTTTCATTTTCTTGCACCAAATACTTCCACTAGGAATCCACCTAGCAAGTCCTTAAAGCTGCTCGCCTGTGGATCCACCAGCAAATCTTGTTCAGGGTCTAATGACCTTACTGCCCCTTCTCCAGCGATCAATCTCTGGCCTCAAGCCTCCTCCACTGTGAATTCACCAATCACATTTCTTTGCCCTGCTATTCTCGAGATCCATGGGTTACCTGATTTGGGTCCACTGCTCTGTGATTCATCAATTATAGCCTTTAAGCCTGCAACTCTTTTATGGTTGGAAAGCTTTATTGAAGAACAAAAATGATAAACAACAGTAGACATCAGCAATAAAAATGAGAAAATGCAAAAACAAAGTCTGAAGTAATGTCATTACTAATGTCATGGCAGAGAAATAAAAGCATGTTATGGAATTTTAAGACTATAGGGGGGGAGGGAGGGAACAAAAGAGGAATGCTGCAACTGGATAATAGTATAAAGAACAACGGCAGTTAAAACTATGAGAAGAAACATCCGACCATACAAAAATATACATTGTATAAAAGCATTGTATGATAGGAAAATTGCAAAAGACATCAAGTAAGCAAAAAGGAGAGAGTATAAGTCCTTGAAGGAGGTTTAAAATTCTCTGAGGCGGTATGATTGGGCAATTTATTAGCTAATTGGTCTAAATATGTGGTAAGAGGTAACCAGTAAAGATCCACATTGCGTTTTGGTTTGCAAGAAGAAGCAAAGGCAACATCAAGTCTGTGAAAATGACATAAGGAGTTCCACCAATGTTGTATTGAAATATTTGTAAGGGATTTCCAGTTGGAAGTAATATGTTGGAATGCAAGTGCAATCATGAGATCATAAAGACCATGTGAGTGTGTAGGAAGATCTAAAGGTTCTGAAAGACTGCCCAGAAAAAGATGAGTAATTGAAAAAGGAATAGAAAGAGTGAAAATGCGAGAAAGATAAGAACACACACTGTTCCAAAAAGTAGATACAGCAGGACAAAGAAATAATAGATGGAAGAGATCAGCATTTAAAGAGCCACAGGTCCAGCATTTGGAATCAGAGGAGGAAATAAAACGAGATAGAGAGAGAGGAGAGATATAAAGTCTATGGTATAGAAAAAATAAAGATTGAGTGAGAGAAGCAGAGCGAGAAATTTTCAAAGACCTAGACCAAAGATTGTCCTAGAGAGCAACAGACCAGACACAATCAAAATCTTTTTCCCCAGAAAGTTCTACTTTAGTCTTGTCACAATCTGGGTTAGGAGAAGTAAAGAATTTATAAATCAGAGAAGCTTTAGGAAGGGTAGAAAGAACAACAAGAAGAGGGGCTTGAGAAACTGGCGAAGCTAAAGAAGGAAGAGAGTAATAGCGATCAAGAATTGTCTCCATGAGAATAGTAAATTTGTGTAGGAAAGAGTGAGGACAGCAAAACAAAACCTGAAATTAGGGGAAGGAATGAGGAGAGACACCATCAAAGAGATGATTGACCCAAATAATACCTCTTGATCTCCAAGATGTCCAACAAATGGGCCTATTGTTAAAAAGAATAAGAGAATTATACCAAATGGGAGTATTTAAAAATGATTCTCGTGAGATGACATGCGGAAAGAGTGAAGACTGTAAGAGAGAAGAAGTATATTTAAACAGAGGGAGGGAAGTATAAGGAGTTTTGGTAGAGAATCCCCAAACTTCCTCAAAAGAAAAGGGTAGTAATAAGGTTTGTTCAATAGTGGAGAGAAAAGGGGAAGAATTTGAAGAAAGCCATCGGGAAGCTTGTCGCAGACAGAAGGATTTATGATAAAGACGAAAGTCAGGAAAATTAACACCACCATTCGATTTAGGTCTGCGAAGAGCAGTCAGAGAAATGTTAGCTTTTTATTTTTCCAGAGAAATTTTGAGAGAGGGGAATCAATGCGTTTAAAATAGAGAGCAGGAATATGAACAGGTAACATAGAAAAGAAGAATAGGAGCAACCAACATTTTGATAGAATCGAGCCGACCCCACCAGGAGAGGAAAAGGGGCTCCCAGGAGGAAAACAAATTATCAATTCTGGATAAAACTGCAGACATGTTTAATGTGATGGATGAGGAAATAGATTTGGAAAACCAAATTCCGAGATATTTGATCTTTGTGCTATTCCAGGCAAAGCCAGTCAAAGAGAACATATGTGGAAGACAAGTGTTGATCAAGGGGAGAATTTCAGTCTTATCGGAATTGATCTTATAGCCCGAGACAGAGGAAAAGTAATCAAATTCGGATAATAAGGGGGGAATAGACAATTCTGGGTTGGAGATAAACAAAAGGATATCATCCACATATGCAGAGAGCTTTAATTGATCATCACCATAGGGGAAGCCAAAGATATATTTCTTATTCCGAATGGAAGATAGAAACGGTTCGAGAGCGAGGAAAGAGGACAACCTTGACGTACACCTCTTTGAAGGGTGAAAGACGAAGAAAGCTGGCCATTTACAAGAACTGAGGCTTTAGGCGCGGAATATAACAAATAAATGAGAGAAATACATTTGGGACCAAAACCGTGGCAACGTAAAGAAGCAAACAGGAAGGACCAATCCACTCTATCAAAGGCTTTTTCTGCATCAACAGAAATAGCGGCTAAGGGAACTGAAAGGCTTTGTTCAAAACATTAAGAAAGAGCCGAGAATTATCAGAAGTACGTCTACCCTTAACAAAACCACACTGTTCTTTACCAATAAGATGAGGCATAAGGGGATCTAAACGTAGAGCAACTAATTTAGCAAACAGTTTATAATCTACATTAACTAATGAGATTGGACGGTAATTTTTACAAAACTTGGGTCACAGCCGTCTTTTGGGATTAGGCAGATGGTAGCATCCTGAAAGGAGCCTTCAGCTTTACCAGCGGGATAAAATGATTGGAAAAGTGACAGGAGTTTAGGCAATAAAAGGTCAGTGGAGTGTACATAAAATTCAACAGGAAAACCAGCAGGACCAGGTGTTTTACCTTTAGTAAGAGAAGATAAAGCTGTAGAAAGTTCTTGCAATGAGAGGTCAAGTTCAAGAGCTGGAAAATTGAGATGGGAAGTAGTGGGTTTGGGAAATTTATCAAAGTAAGATTGAATAAGAGAAGGGGAAGGAGGAGATTCTGGAGTATAGAGATGTTGATAAAACAATGAAAATTGATCTAGTATGTCTTTATCTTTATGAAGAAGGCAATAATCAGAGGAGTAAATGGAATCAATAAGAGTGTGTTCTTTACGAGATTTGAGATAATTAGCCAAGAGCTTACCAGATTTATTGCGACCACCACAGTAACGTGCACTACTATGAAGAAGAATGGAAGAAGCATTATCAGTAGTGAGTTTATTAAAGCCAATTTTTGCACTCTAAAGTTCTGGTGACATACATTTATCTGAGGAAGTGTAAAATCGATGTTCCAATTGTTTTATATGCGCTAGAGAAAGTTTACGCTTCTGAAGAAACTGTCTTTTTTTTCTGGAAACAAAATCAATAATGAAACCCCTTGCAGTAGCTTTAAAGGAATCCCAGAGGATATAAGGAGGAGTGCTAGGATCAGAATTAATTTGAAAGAACTCATTAGTAAAGGAACGAAATGAGGAAGAGAAGTTAGGATCAGAGAGGAGAGCACAATTGAAATGCCAACGAGATTGATTGGTATGAGGTGGAAGGAAATCCAGGTCTGTTACGATGGGAGCATGATCAGAAATAACTATAGGTTCAATGGAGGGAGACAGTAAGTTTTGAGATAAGGATTGAGAAAGAATAATATAGTCCAGTCGGGAGAAAGAGGCATGAGGAGGAGAAAAAAAAGAATAGTCCAAGGTGTCTGGATGTAAGAGCCTCCAAGAGTCAGTAAGATGTGATTGTAAAATGGTATCTAAAAATTGTTTATGGGACTTGTGAGGAAAAAATCGAACTGCGGATTTGCGATCAAGGAATGGATCCATAATCTCATTACAATCTCCACCTAGGAGGAATAAGTCATCTTTATGTAGAATACATTTACTCGTAACTAAAGGCCAAAATGTACAATCAGGTTGGGTAGGGCCATAAACATTAAAAACAGTCAAAGGTACTGAGTTAATTACTAGTTTAGCAAGGATCCATCTACCATCAGTATCTTTTTCTTTTGATAAAACCTTACATTTCAATTTTTATGGAGGAGAATGGCAACTCCGTTCTTCTTATTATTGGAGGGGGAAAATAAAACCGTACCTACCCAATTCCTTTTTAATTTAAGGGATTCAAGTTCATTGAGATGAGTCTCTTGTAGAAGGACTATATCAGGGATATAGGAAGCTAAGTGAGAAAGAACTCTCTGCCGTTTAATCGGATTAACAAAACCTTTTACATTCCAAGAAATAACTCTAAATGTTAAATGAAATGAGGTCAATTATATAAAATAATGCAAAACAGTATGTATACATCATATAGCCGAAGATCAAATCAAATCAAAAATACTTTATTCGGTTTTCATAGTTTAGAAGAATCATAAAAGTACATATAAAATAGGACAATTAATTATACAATAAAAGAGTTGTTTAAATAAAGGAAGAGCAGATTCAGAATACATAAAATTGCAGTACATTTAAATAAGTATCTATCTCTTCGCAAATAAAAAAATTAATTATCAAATTTAAGAGAATACAAATACAGAATCCATTTAACACTTTCTAATTCATGTCGAAATCATGCTGGTCAATAGGCTGGTCCTACATCTCAATATTGATTTCAGAAATCTAACTATCTGGTTCGATGTAACCTCTTCCTCTAAAAATTGCAATCGGAGAAATGCCGGTCGGCATCTACGTAGGTTCATTAGCTTTAATATAGGAATTAACCATCGTTTCCTTTGGGCCGTATAAAATTTACAAAACAACATGTATAGTTGTTTGAATAGATGATTCATCGCAAGGGCATGGGGGTAAAGTTCTAGACCAGTCATTTATTCGGGGAAGTTTGACAAGATGGTGAAAAATATTCAACCTAAACCTAGTTAAAAGTAACCTTTCGTAAGGAGTAAAATTAAAAGTCAAGTAAGGCTGGATGGATAATGTTGTTTGAACCATTATCGAGTGTTGTACACTCTTTTTTATCGCCTCATTACTTAAGCACAGCTGTTCTAGGTGAGTCAGGCAGGTTTGTTTAAAAGATTTACTAGACACTTCTGCAATCTCTAAGGGCTTATAAAAATAGTCTGCCAATCCTCTATCATACAGAAAGAAAGAGAAAGGTTGGAAAAGAAAAGAAGAGTACGTAGCAATAGCAAAAAGAGGATAGGGTTGAAAGAGGGAGAACAGGAAAAAATTCACAAGGAGGAGGAATAGGAGGAAAAAGGATAGACAGTACATATCCAAAAGGACGACTGTAAAAAACATACCTGATGGGGAGATACAAGAGGTAAGTGGGTAAGGACGACACTCAACAAGCCGGACCGCCAGAGAGGTGGAAGTCCAGCCACACCAGGACGGGAATGAGGGAAGGAAACCACGTAAGATGATGGAAGATACAGCTATAAACCTACATAAGAAAACAAAAAGAACCATGAACAATAGGGAAATACATCATAATGCATGCAACAAAATAGTAAATATGCAAAAGTAAAGGAAGGACTGCAATCGCCAAGGAGAATAAACACCAAATAAGGATAAACAGTGAAAACGAGTACGTTAAAACTTGTTAAACATGTAAAACAAAAGAACATCAACAGAAGCACAAGAAGAGATAAGAACACATTTGAGCACTCAATCAGCCACTCGAAGAAGAAGTGGAAGCAGAAGAATCCATGCCGCCAATTAGAGTGCATATGAATGAAATTCTTGAGTTCTCCAGGGTCTTGAAAAGTCCATGTACGATTTTGATAAGTGAATTTGAAGATGCACGGATAAAATAAACCATAACGAGCCCCCTAAGCTCGCAAAGGGGTTCGGAGATTTAGAAACACTTTCCTTCTCGCCGCAGTCACATTGGAGACATCTTGTGATAGATATACTCTTTGACCCAACCAAGATATTGGGCGTTTAGCTCTAGCTGCAGAGAGAACCGATAGGAGATCTGTAAAACTCAAAAAAGAATAATGACACCTCTTGGTTTGGCTGAAGTAGCTGAACGAGGACCAAGTCGGTGAGCTCTTTGAATACTGAGGGAGGTTGTAGGCGACATGTCCAGAAGTTTTGGAAGAAAAGTTGTAAAAAATGTCACAGGATCGTCACCTCCCAGAGTCTCCGGCAGGCCATAAATATGCAGGTTATTCCTCCTATTCCTATTTTCCAAGTCCTCAGTATGCTGCTGAAGAGCAAGAACCGATTTTTCCAGTGAAGTAATGCGCTGAGCATTATCTTGTAGTGTTGAAACTTGTTGCTCCACAGATGTAATTCTGTTCTCCATAGTTCACCATTTCTCTTCGAGAAATTGCATCTTTGTTATTAGTATCCTCTACAAAAGGCCATAAGGCTCAAATCTCATCCAAAAGGAGCTCCATAGAAATGGAAGATGACTTCTCTGGAGATGGAGGATCGAGTTTCAAGCGCTTAGTAGACATTGTAGGAGGAGAGGACTTACTTGAAGCCGACTGTATTGAGGAGGAACGGTTAGGGGGAGCACCAGCCATTTGGGTGATAGTGGAGGAAGATCCAGGAGTTGAGGAAGACGTTGACACAGAAACACTCTTAGTGGGAACAAAAACAAATTTAGGATTATGCAATTTGCCCATGAGGACCAATTGCCAATTGCTAAATGAGCATAGATTTGCTATATGCGAGGCAACCTATGGCGTAAATCCCAAATAAACACTATAAGTCAAGCAAATGGATGGGCTTTCCAATATAGTACAGTTCAGCAGATATGTAAAATGTTCTCACAAAAGCAGAGCAAACACGTTGTAACAGTGACAAAAGAGTCTTGTATGAGGAGAAGTTCTGCAGAAGGAGAAATCGCAAACCTTAACTGAGCGGAGCTCACATCCGGTAAATGGTAGTTTCTTCCAGAACAGAGGAAGGAGAAGGCATCATAATAATATGGGGACCATCTTCAAACTGAGAAACTCTGCACCAGAACACTTTAACAAGCAGGGGTTGCACCTCAGCTTATATAACAGTAGGGAAGTTATCTCAGTATGCTTAGTATTCTCTTGATCTGAAAAAGCCTGTTGAAAAATAGGCATTTAGTGAGAGCGGATGATAGATATTGTATAAATAAATGCTGGTTAGCGCCTTGTAAAGTCATCTGAGGAGAAACGAGCGCCGTGTGAGAAGGCGCGCGTCATCAAAATGGCGGGCACACCAGGTAGATGGTTTGCAGAAAAATTACTAACACATTTATTATCCTGATACAGATTGCTCTAACCGGATGGCACCACCAGCTGGTAGACACTAACCTCTATCAGCACACATGAAGAAGAAAACATCAATATAGTCTGGAAAGCCTCTGCACACTGAGAAGCTTTGTGTTGAGCACTGCAACCAGTAGGGACCGTACTTCAGTGTAGTTAACAATAAGAAAGGCAATCCAGGATGTTCATTTTGTCCAAAAATAGAGTAGGTGAGGGACTGCTGAAAATGAAGCAGCTAATGAAGATAGGCGAGAAATAGTGCAGAAGTGCTGAGGTAAGCATAGCAAGAGTCACCTGAGGAGCCGCAAACGCCGTGAGAAAAGACGCGCGCACATTCAAAATGGCGGGTGCGACAGAGATGAAATCCGCGGCAGTAGTATTCTTCAGGGAACGTTGCGCTCCCAGGTCCAGAAGTCACTCACATGAAGCAGTGGACACTCCGGTTCACGTTGAAGGCATTCCGGCGGTTCGCGATATCGGGAAACCGCAATGAAGTGACAACAGGTATCCCGGTGTGGCGGAGCAGACACGCTAGGCGTCCATCATGCGCGGCGCCGTAGCCAAGCCCCCCCAAGCCTGCAACTCTTGATCTGTCAACCTCCTAGTTTAGGCTTAATGCTCAAGATTTACCAATGATATGACTAGGCCTTGTTTTTTCTGACCTCTCTGAGTGCCAGTAAGACGAGCTCAAAAAACCCATATTGTGGCCAGTCACAGGGATCAAAGTTGCATCTTGTTATTCTTGTGATGTAATCATGGTTCGAGAGTTGTATGATGTCCTAGCTAGCAGTTTACTTTGGTGAATGATGTCCTTGTTTGACTTGGCTTCACCTTTTCCCACATAGCCAGCCCACCTACCCATCCTGTCCTTCCCTCCAAGCAGCTCCATTCCCACCACCTGCCCTCATCCAGCCTGCCTGCACTATCCCACCATTCACTCCCTGGCTGCTCTGTTCACCCTGCGGTGCTGTCCCTCCTGTGATGATGCATTCTTTCTTGGTTCTGCCCGTCCTGCCCTCCCAAGTGTGTTGTCCCACTAGCCCGTCATGTGATTCTGTCCTAGCCTGCCTGTCCCTTCCTGCTGGCTGAAACAAATGGACATCTTCAGCCAATTATCGGCTACCTTGCATTAAGGGCGAGGTTCTTTGTTTTCTATTCCGCATAATATATATTTTGTAAAAACTCTGCTTTTCCTCTGAGAATGTTAGAAAGTGGATATTCCAGTATTTCTTAGGATATGTGTGTTTCTATAATTTCATATTTCTCCCTATGTTGTGCATAACTGCTTTTATAATAATTTGTTGTTTCCTTTTGTATTCCCTTGGTCATTAAGACATCGCCAACCTCCCGTCATGAGTCCATGAATGCACATCACTCTAATGCAGTATTGGGCTGAAAAGCCACAGAATCACTTCATGGAAGACGAATCAAAACAAATTAAATTTCTGAAATGAATTCTATACACATATCATTCCTTTGTTCTGACAGAGTTTGAGCAAAATATAAACAGATTGGAGGGCTTGCTATGTTGGAGGTTAATCCAAAAAGAACATGAAGTAACACTCGGCGAATCCTCTTAAAAGTACTCATCAATGTCTTAAAGCAGCAGAAAACAAAACTTTTCAAAGCAAGTAAAGATTTGTAAGGAAGGGTACCTCCTAAATAAATAAATTAACAATGTGAAATTACTTTCATTAGACAAATAAGAAAAGGTTCCTAAAATTGGGGCAACAAAATTCAACACTTCATAGCCCAATTAGAAGCCAAAGGACAGCCTACAGACTAGACTGTCACAAAAAACTATCAGTATTGATATGTACTGTAAAGAATTAAAAATGAAAACTTGCAAGTTTAGCGGATGCGCACAGAATTACAAAAAGGCTGCGGGCATTATTACAAGTTTGGCAGTATGGCAGTGGGCCGCCACTCCAGTGGCCCTCTGCCACAACGCCAAACCCGCCCGCACACCGCCTACCAGATTATGAGTTCATTCATGGTTTGGCGGTGGGCTTTGGCGGTCCCAAGATGGTGCCTTTCAGAGGCTAATATATGAGACTTAGAAAGGCACCGCAATGGGAGCGCCAAAGCTCGTTCCTGCATGGCATGGACTGTGCAGGCCAGCATATTGCGGACTCAGACCGCTATGCAACCGCTGAGAGATCCCGTATCCGGGGCAGTTGCTGCCGTCCTCTTGAGGTCCAGCCGCCCAAGTCATAGGGCTGGTGGTCCACAGACTGCCACCGCGACTATGGCAGCCCAATGGACCGTGTACTCATAATAAGGCCCGGTGTCTGCATTTGAGCTGATGCCATAGCCACCTGCATCAAACAAGTCGACCTAGTGATGGCCCCCCTGAAAGTGATACACTTCACAGCGACTACTGTGGGTACATTTGTATCTACAAACTCTGCTTCAATTTTTTAAACATCAACATTTAAAGCAGTCAATCATTTCTCTCAACTACTGATTCATTGATACTAACACCACAACTTAATTGTTTTAGACCGTGGTCTGGTATCAAAAACCCATCAGTGCAAGGCCATTGGAAAATGAAACTCAGAAAAATACAACTTAAGTGAAAAAACTTCCTGAGTAGCACTTCCCAGGTTGCAATGATTAAATCTGTGCAAAAGACATTACAATCGGTTGCGATTTTGTACAATATAGAGTAGTGCTTTCTTTGACTTAAAAGCAGACCTTTTTCAGCTCTTTCAGAACAAAACATTCCTATCAAGAAAATACCCACACTGCAACACTTCAATCTTCAAAAATTGTTTGTAAAGAATTTTTAAACAAATGAAATATTAATCGTCAAGTTTAATTGACTGAATTGAAATAGTTTAAATGATAGGTTCTTAAGGAATTCTTGAAGATGCACCAAGAGGTGTGAATGGCTCCTGAAAATCGATGCACGACATAGTGGGTCGAGCGCATGGTCAGCACCACCTTCTCTAAACATCTGGAACATCATCAATTACTAGATGATGATCATTTGGTTTCCGGCCACTTCACGGGACCGAAACAGTTTTGGTCACCGCTATGGATGAGCTTCAGAGGCGTGCAGATAGGAGGCAGGCAGCGTTTCTTATCCTGCTGGATATGTCTGCCGCCTTTGATACGGTCAACCACAAGATCTTGTTGAATCGGTTATCTGAGGCTGGGGTGAGAGGTGGTGCTTTGATGTGGTTTCGCTCATTTCTGCAGGATCGGCAGCAGGCGGTGTCTCTACCCCCCTTTCAATCAGCCTTCACTCAGGTATCTCACGGGGTCCCTCAGGGCTCTGCAATTAGTCTTCTACTTTTTAATCTGTATCTTAGACCTTTGATCTCACTTATTAAATCGTATAAAATCAGGATCGTAAACTACGCTGACGACACGCAGATGATCCTCTCCCTTGAGGCTGAGGCCTCAACATCTGTGGAGGTTTTCCACAACTGTCTGCGTGATACGTCACGATGGTTAAAGGATAACTCCCTCCAGTTTAATGCTGGGAAAACGGAGGTGCTCTTTAGCGCCGGGAATAAGATCCCCCGTCTATTTCCAGACAACTTTTGGCCTCTGGAAACTGGGACCAAAGTACTGCCTGTGGACTCAGTCCGTAATTTAGGGGTTATACTAGATCAGAGGCTTAGTATGGAGACCCATGTAAAAAAGACAACTGCCTGCTGTTTTGCCATCTTGCGCTCCCTGAAGAAAGTCTTGCCACTTTTACCATCTCAAGCTCGTGCTCAAGTGGTAAGGTGTACAATTCTCAGCAGGTTGGACTATTGCAATGCCCTTTTGTTGGGGTCCCCTGAGTTTTTGTTGGATAGGCTCCAAAGGGTCCAATCAGCTGCGGCCAGGTTGGCGTGGGGCTTCCTAGAAGAGCACATGGGTTGTCCACCCTTGTAAAACTGCATTGGCTTCCTATGAGACAGAGGATACATTTTAAGGCCCTCTGCCTAGTCTTTAGGGCTCTCCATGGAACAGGTCCTGCCTCCCTGCAATCGAAATTTGCTTGGTACGCTCCAACTAGACAGCTTCGATCTTCTTCGGCTAAGTTGGTGACGGTACCAAGATTTAGGGAGGTCAGAGCTGGAGGCAGATCCTTTGAGGTGGCTGCTGCCAAACTCTGGAATCTGCTCCCGCTCGAGATCAGGCAAATTTCTGAACTTCTTCCGTTTAGGAGAAAGATTAAAACATGGCTGTTTCCCAAGGCAACTCTTTGAAAGGTCACGCTCTAGCTGTTAACGTCCGCTCCTCTGAACCAGTCAGCGCCAGGATGCCTGCAAGGTGACAGTGCTCTTAATAAATGTCTTAAATAAATAAATAATATCATGGACAAACATCTAGGGGTAAAGTACCGTAAGGTAAGTATGCATAGGTTTTCTATACATAACTCCACATATGTACCTTGACATTATATGTATCTTCAAGGTGCACAGATGTGGAGTTAGGAATAGCAAATGTATCCTTGTCTCTCTGCACTGCCCTTGTCCACAATATTACCAGGTGCAGCCGGGTCAGGTAAGAGCGGTGGGGCAGGGAGACGGGGGAGTCGACAGATGATGGAATGGGGAAAATAAAATAAATAAATAAAACCACTTACCTTGCGCTCGCTGCATCGCCGACTTGGCGATGTGGCGAGTGCAAGGTAAGTGGTTTTATTTATTTATTTATTTATGTTCTCTATTCTGCCACCTGTCAACTTTAGCCCATGCCCCACCCACCGCCTTACCTTGACCGGCCGCGTCTGGATATTAATGTGTCCTTGAGTATTCTTGTTCTTGATATTCAAGAATACAATTGTACCAAGAAAAGGAATATGAGTCATAACCAAACAAAAATGTTGAAGGAATGTTTTGATCAAACAGACCTAAGAGTTAAATCTGCTGACATGGGTGGTGTTGTAGTACTCATGAATACATGATACTAATTTGGGGGAAAGTTGTCAATTTGTTCAAGGATGAGAATGATATATACAGTTCCCTGCACTGCATGGTGCTAGGAAGTCTCATACTTGATTGGAATCTCTTTCACGCAAGCCTAGCTGGTGAGCAATGGAGCGCTGTATGCAGCAATAGATGGACATAGAAACTATGGATGTGTGTTAGAGGTAGTCAGATGTGGGACAGCCACAGAAAGTGGCGGATGTCCCCACCACCATATTAAGAATGGATGTCCCACAACTCTAAATAAGGCTCTGTGTCTGGGAAGGGAAGGGACTGACTTGAGATGTTGAACAAAACAAAGGGAAAGTGAGTGGATTGCTTCTAGTGGCTGTCAGACCCGTGGTTCCACTGTGGGTATGTCTGTAATGCGATGCTGCTTGGTCTCGCCCACCTTGTACTTCACGACAGCTAAGAGCCACTCTCGAGAACAATGGGGAAAAGGGCAGTTGGGAAAAACACACATCACTGTGTATCATTCTCTCTTAGACCTAACATGGATTCGTCTCGTGTGTGTGAGTCCTGAAAAGAGTAGACAAACAACATTACTAATTTTTCAACCTACCTGAACTATCTATCATTCTGTGTATGATACACCTATTAGATGTGGGTACCAATCTGCAGCTACGTGGGCTGCAGATTGGTTGTTCACCTGCAACATACAAAGTGAAATATTAGTCTGAATTCTAACTACTCTGAGTGTAATATGCTTCTACACCCTGAGGATCTAGGAAGGATATCATAGGAGCTGTTCATACTCTAAAGGAATTTAGCAAATTATCAGGCCTGTGCTGTAACTGGGAGATATTCTGTAGATATGCAATGCACCCCCCTTGAGGGCGATAGAGATGATTTAGGAACTGGTCGCACTCTCATATGGGAACCAACCACTCTACTTTATTTAGGTGTCAGTATCTATTGATCGGAAAGCCATTTAATGGAGGGGAATGTAGTTGCCATTTTAACATTCTTGAGACACATGATCCGGTTCTGAAATACACTTCCATATTGGTCATGGGGAAAGGCTCAGGCAAAAAGGGTGATACTCCCCAGAGTGCTTTGCTTTTTTGCATCTCCACCCATACAAATACCCAAAGAGGTCTAAAGTGAAATTGGCTGCGTGCTAATGACTCTGATTTGGGACACTCAGTGCCGTAGACTGGCCTCGACAAAGCTTTGACCGCCTGTGGTAAATAAATAAATAATACCCTATTTTTGACTAGACATATATCATAACAGATAGCTCAATAAATAAGAGTCAAGATTCGAGGTAGTAGGAGTTTTGCAGGTTTAATACAGCATAAGGACAGTAACAGGACAACCTGCACGGGAATAGGATGGCAGCTGCCGGGGGCCAGGATCTGGGATGAGCGCGCTGGCTTTTAATAACAATACCTGAGCATATATACATAGCGCAAACACATAGCATTACATTGCAGTAGGCGTAGCAGTGGGTGGAGCAGAAGGTGTGACGCGTAGCAGTCGCGAAAGATAAGAGTAAAAGTAGGTGTAACTGGGCGTATACATAGACATGTGGTGCAGACGTAACAGAATATGTCATGAATGGGGCGGAAACATAGGAGGGGGCTACCTAAGGAGCCGGGACCTCTAACCTGATGGTGCGCGCAAACTGGCAATGACGTGTTACTAGGAGAAGCTGGGGGCTATGAACTCTGTGCTAGGAGCAGAGACTAAAGTCTGGAGGGTCGGAGCGACATGTACCTAAACCCTATCTAGTATCTGATGTTTAGGGAACATGTTGATATAAACTAGAAGTCATGAGGGGAAAGCTAACTGACTCTAAGACTGGAGCATGCATTTATTCTACATGTAGTGCGTGATGAAGAATATTAAATGACCATTAAATACAGTATTTCTCTAACGTGGAGACGAGAAGGCTAGACAATGACGGAAACTATTGATGCAGTTCAGTAGTTTAGGAATGCAGAAAAGGAGGACTGAACTGATAACTGGAACTATAACATACTTTTGGCAGACTCAGAGGCAGAGCCAAGCTGCACCGGGCACTGCGAGGCAGGAAGTAAGTGAAAGGTCGAGGATACAGGTGGGGGCTGCATCGCTCCTCAGCGAGGCTTCAGGAGACAGGAGCTGAATCTGATGTCCAGGCCCTTTTGAGGCCTGGAAACGGGGACTTTATAATGAAATAACGTGCACACTGAGAAACGTGGCAACGTAGCTTTACATAGGCCTGATATTCGTAGTATTCACGAGGCCTGGAAACTGGCATACTAGAGGTGGACACAACTGTAATTGCGTCATTGAATCGGACATGGGGAATAACATATGCATATTGGTCATGCACACATAACATATGATGGATGACACGTAGGGACACAGAACATGACAAAATTTACTTTTCCACATTCCCTCCTTGTCACTACGTTTCCATCAGGAAACAACAATATTCATGATACCATCTATCATTTCATACAGTACCATTTGTTCATCTCGAATTGTCTTGGAACGAGATTTAGAACGGGGCTTGGGACTAGGAATACAAGAGGTAGCACACATGCCGCAAATCGCAGGGCCACATTGTATACAGAGGCAGCAGCTGAATATGATCGCTACTGCGATACCTAGAAAGGACAGGACTTTCCATCCCCATGCGGAAATTATATTCCAGAACCAACCGGACCATGTCCAGGTGCCTGGATCTTGGTGTAACAGATGGGCAATTTTATGGAGTCTGGTTATAGCTGAATAAACAGACGGCGCGTTATTTGGAATGAAAATGCAACAACTGGATCCGAGGACTCTACAGGCCCCGCCCCTATCGGCCAGTATGACGTCAAGGACGAGACGATTCTGGAGCACGACAATTCTCATAAAGGATTGCTCTTCGGTTAAGTTACCTAGAGCGGAGGCAGTCTCATCTACTACTGCTTCAAGGGTTCTTGTTAACCTACGGATTAGCTTACTATTTACAACTGTGCCTAAATAAGGGAACACACCTTTATCAATATCAATGAATTGTTCTGCAGCAGTTTCAGTATAGTCGACAATCGGGAGGTTTCTCTTGTGTCTAGTATGTACTAGGAAGGAATTCCTATGGTAGTCAGGTGGGGCTAGGAAAACAGGTGGCAGTAGGAAGGCAATGTAACAGGTTCCCTCCCAATCGAGGGGCAGACGAACATATGCAGTTTGACCACAAACAAAATAAGAATGACGTGAAGCTTTGAAAATAGATTTCCCACTGTCACTATACTGGATAATAGTAGTACAATCACTATGTCCTACGTGTACAGAACCATAATTACGGACACATAATTCGCCTTTGACTGGTAATACTGAAATAGCAGGTGAGTCTGGAGTAGTATCAGACTGAACATTCAGGACCATAAAATTCGACGAATAATTACCTAAATTATACACTTCATTTTCTAGATCTAAACCTGTTCTGTGGGGGAAACCTTGCTTGTCTGGGAAACATGTACTGTTAAGAAAAGACATATCTGTTGAGGATGACGTTAACGTGGACCATGCTCCACACGAACCATTATGGGAAAAAGGATAAGGAAAAAGTGGCAGAACTCCCTTCGGTGTCTGGAAAGGGGGGAGTCGACCACACACCCAACAATTAGTGGCATTGCTGGTCTGGTGTGAATAATGTAACATGCGGATAAATGAGTTATTGCGCATAGCGAGGCGGTATGAATATTCGTGAGGAGGCAGATCACTAAACGTGTGCTCTACTGTAACATTAGCAGACTTATTTACATGAGGAACTGAAAAACACAGGAAAAATGCGTAACTAGTGCAGGAAATCATTATGCTGATGAATAATATGAAACTTAGAAAAACGATACATCGGTGTGAGTTTTGACTAACTCTCTCACTATGGGGGTCTATTTTATACATGTCAGAAACAGTCTAACCGTTTCACCTAGGGGAGGACTTAGACAATCAAACTGACTGACTTATTTTACTAGACCGGAGTTTTTGCTTATACTCCTGCTGCGGAGTTTTCTCTACCAAGGGAGGGGTTGTATCAATGTCATTTGCGGGACAGTCCTTAGGAACAATGTTTTGACAAGTCTTGATATCCTGGGAAATGTTTTTAGAGACCGGCTTCAATCCGTAGAATTTCTTGACGTGCGAAAGATGCACCCAGCCGCGGCGTCCTTCCAATTTCACGGCTGTACGGGTGGTGAGGAGGACCTGACGGGGCTCTTTCCATCGAGGCTCCAGCGGACTTGATCTGTCAAAGTTCCGGACCATCACCATGGAACCTGGAACGATTTCATGCGGTGCCACCTCGGTATTGTCTGGAAATGCGGCAGCAACCTGTGAACGACATGAGTTGAGGGCAGACATCAAGGAAGCTAGGTAATCTGTCAGCATATTACATGAAACATCAGTAATACTTCGGGGTCTAGGAGTACCCCACATGTTAGGGGGGCGGCCGAATACGACCTCATACGGGGACAGACCTGATCTGGAATGTGCGACCATGCGCATATAAAACAAAGCAACTGGCAGAGCTACTAGCCAGTCCACACCCTTATCCTTACATATTTTTGCAATTCGAATTTTCAGAGTCTGATTATGTCTCTCGACTAGACCGGCTGCTTCAGGATGGCGTACACAATGGAACTTCCACTGGTACCCTAACAACAGGGAAACGTGCTTCATCAACTCAGATGAGAATGGCTGACCGTTATCAGAATATACGACTCTAGGGAGTCCATATCGAGGGAAAAACTCACGAACCAACTGCTTGGCAGTGGTCGCGGCTGTGTAATCGGGGACTGGATATGCTTCTGTCCATCTGGACAAAGCGCATACAACTACAAGGACATACTTGAAACCTCGACATCGCTCCATCTGAATATAGTCCATCTGGAGGACCTCAAAAGGGTGGTCAGGAGGCTGGAAACCACCTTGTTCCACCGGGACACTTTTACCTGGATTAAACTGACAACATATCATACAGGTACGGACTTTCTGCTTGGCTGCAGCTCGTAAATGTTTGTTGAACCAAATGTTCTGGATACTGTCTAACATAGCTTTTTCTCCTAAATGTGCTGGACTATGTGCGGTATTAATGATGACTTGAACCATAGAGTCGGGGAGAAACCAGGCGGTTCTACCCTTTGTTAACCATCCTTGATCTGTCTGGACCCCTCCTTGTTCAGACCATTTCTTGATTTCATCGGGAGTAGCATGTAACTGGATATCTATGACATCTTGAGTAGGGTCCTTAACTGTCATACATGTAGTCGGATCTGGAGTGTGTGTCTGTGTCGGATTAGCTTGAGTGTCTGGAGTCTGTGCTGTAAGCTTGGCTGTGCGATCTGCTAGATCATTACCTTGAGAAATAATGTCAGTGACTTTCGTATGTGCTTTGCATTTCATGATAGCAATGGATGTCGGTAAATGTATGGCATCTAACAGAGCTTGAATCAGGAGACCATGCTGAATCTTGGTTCCATGAGAAGTCATGAAACCTCTCTCCTGCCAGAGCACTCCAAAGTCGTGAACGACTCCAAATGCGTAACGTGAATCTGTGTAAACATTAACTTTCAGGTTCTTGGCGTGTATGCAGGCTTGTGTCAGAGCAACTAGCTCTGCTGCTTGAGCGGACAGAGTGTCAATACGGTGTGTCTTAATAACTTCAGTGTCAGTAGTCACTGCATACGCGGCGACTAGTTCTCCTGTACTAGTTCTCATACATGAACCATCCACATAAAGTGTCAGGTCGGAGTCTGGTAATGGAATATCTGTCAGATCTTGTCTTGGCTTTGTCGTAATGTTGACTACTTCCACGCAATCATGTGTGGCAGGATTTGAATTAACTGATGGTAACAGTGTAGCAGGATTCAGGATGTTGCAGCGTCTAATATCTATGTGTGGCTGAAACAGTGTCAATTCATAACCTGTTAAACGTGCAATTGTCAAGTGCTGAGTTTGTGTTCGGTTTAAAAGAACTTCCACGGAATGTGGGACTTGTACTGTCAAGGAGTGTCCTAAAACTATGGAATCACTTTGTCTGATAGCTAGTGCTGTGGCTGCAACTGACTTGAGGCACGCAGGCAACGCCTGGGCGACTGGATCTAGTGTGCTCGAAAAATAAGCACAGGGCTTGTATTGTCCTGCTTGATCTTGTGTGAGAACAGATAATGCTGTACCTTCACGTTCAGTGACAAAAAGTGTAAAAGGCTTACTGTAGTTCGGTGTAGCTAGAACTGGAGCTTGACATAGGGCTTTCTTTAACTCGTTGAAACTAAGTGTATGTTCAGATGTCCAAGGGAGAACAGTCGATACGGCTGCCTCCTGTGTCGTTAACTGTATCAGTGGCTTGGCTAGAAATGCATACTGAGGAATCCATTGTCTACAATAAGAAGTAAGGCCGATAAAGGCACGTACCTCCTTCTGGGTTCTGGGCTGGGGAAGACTCGCTATCAACTGGATACGGTCTGGTGTCAACTGCCTACCCCTCTTGGACAGTAAGTGTCCTAAGTATACCACTTGCTGGACACAGAACTGGAGCTTCGAAGGGGACACCTTGTGCCCCATCTCGGCTAGGAAATACAAAACCGTGAGTGACGCTCGCTCGCAGTCACGTTCAGAACGGGCTGTGATCAGGAGATCATCGACATACTGGAGCAGGGCAGTGTCAGTTGGCATGTGAATATTATCTAGTTGTCTCTTAAGTGCTTGACTGTAAATACTAGGGCTTTCTGTGAAACCTTGAGGAGCTCGTGTGAACATATAGCTCCTTCCATTTAAACAAAATCCGAAAAGAAACTGGCTGTCTGGATGAATAGGAACACTAAAAAATGCGTTCTTGAGGTCTATTACTGTGAAGAACGTGGCTTCGGAATCAATGGCTGTCAATAGGGAAGAGATGTCTGGGACAACTGGGTACTGAGGAATAATACATTTGTTAAGTTCTCGTAAATCAATCACTAATCGATATACTGGGGGTGCATTTGGATCAGTACGTTTCATGACTGGAATGATCGGAGAGTTACATACGTTGGAGTCAGTTTCTACAACTACTCCTTGAGCCATGAGCTCGTCTATAATTCTGGATAAGGCTGCTACAGCCTCGGGTGGCAATCTATACTGCCTGATTCGTGGTAACACTACACCTGGTTTCAGGGTCACACGATAGGGTGTGATTTGCATGTAACCTACATCAGTTGGACCTTGCGCCCATAAATGCTGCGGGACATTAGACAGTCTGGAATCAAAATCTCGTAATACATAGTGACCCTTAAAGTCACGTAGGAACAGACGTATTCCCTCTGGGGAACAACATATAACTGCACCTAACTCTTTCAGTGTTTTAATGCCTAATAGGTTTTCTGGACATGACTTAGTAAGTAACAGATCAGTAGTACGGGACAATGGACCTACTTCTAGAGTGACTGGCTTTGAAATCTCATTAACGATAGGCTTTCCTGAAAATCCAAGGGAAACATTTCTTGAGCCTGAGAGCGGAGCCCCTGGAACTTCGGCATGACTAATTGTGGTCCTACTTGCCCCTGTATCAATCAAAAACTTTCTGTCTTTCCCTAATACTTGACTGTGAACATAGGGACCTTCTTGATCTACAGGTATCTCGATGAGAGGCAAGCCTACCTCCCTCTCTAGGCTGTTTCATGAATATGGCTGGTACTCTGGATACTCAGACTGTGCATACTGGTACATCTGCGATGTAACATGCTGTGTTGCAGCAATAGGCTGCGGTACTGTAACTGTCTGTGGTGCATTCTGTGACTGAGGAATCTGTGAAACTTGTTCTTGTCTAGGCGGACGTGGTCTTTCTTTAGTCTTACCAGTAGCTATGTTGTGTTTCAGAACTGCACACTCATTTATAAAATGACCTGGCTGTTTACAATAATTGCAGTTCCCTTTAACGGGAGCTGCAGGATGACTGGCTTGATTCGGACCCCTCTTCTGACTGTCTTGAGGAACAGATTGTGCAACTAGCACTTTCATTTTCGTGTCTTTCATACGTTTTCTCTCGTGTTCTTGCTCTTCCCTGATTCTATTCTGGTGGTACTGGAGCATCTGGAGCATCTGGGACGGAGTATTTGCTTGCCAGGTGCTTTCGACTTTCAAAACTCGGTTTTTAATTGGTGGACTTGAATTCTCGACTAATTTAGTAACAAAAAGGTGAGGGTATGACTCACTACTTGTCTTGAGACCACTGTTGATACTAAAGCACTTTTCAAACCTCGAATAAAAATCACTAATATCTTCATCTTGTTTCTGTTTACAGGCTGAGATTGCATCCCAGTCTTCTTTTCTCGTTGTTAATAATCTGGGTAAAACTTGAATCAATAATTCTGGTAATTCTTTACATTTATCTCCAAGACCGGTACCTGGTACTCGTGCCTTGTCTTCTGCTTCTAGGACTGCCCAATCTATCTTTTTCTCTCCCACCTCCCATTCTTTTTCCTTGAGCTTTTCATACACCCCTGCGGGCAACAGGACCTTTAACATTTTAATGATATCTGGGTAAGTGTATTCTCCCATACGGAGCATGTCTTTTAATTCTCTATGGAACCCTGCTGGATCTTTGTCATGACAGGGAATTAATTTCTTCATTTCAAGGAGTTCCATCTTTGTGATTGGAGTGTATACAAACACTCGCTGCATTTCGCCACCCGTTCCTTTAACTGGGTGGACTTCTCGTAACGGATTCTGTCTATCTATGTAGAATGATTTACTTTCTGGGGGTGAGACATGAACAAAATGCGGGTTCAAGAATGTTCTATATTTGTGACGCTGTTCTAGAATGACACTAATTAAATCGGTACCTAGACCTCTCCATTTATACTGGAGTAACTCGTTCAGGATATCATGTAACGGACCTGGATCAGAGTGCTGACCCTCATACAGAGTAATGAGGTGCTGGATCATATACATACCCACCAGTCGCTGCTCGGCTGGGGGCAATTTCAGAAACATTTGTGCCACTATTTCGTCTGGAAAAGTGGTAGAATCAGTAATCCATCGGACTGCTGACCGAACTAGTTCCTGTTCATGCATAGTACTTAACTCACTATAACCGATTCGTGATTTCAGAATGTGATCGGTAGCTTGAAATACTTGTTCTAGGGAACCTTGTTCTGGTGCTGGATGATGGAAAGTTGACTTGTGTTCTAGACGTAAATGGCGATCTGGAAATCTAGATTTTCCTACATACGCTATTCTGGCAGTATTCTCGTCGTCTTCCTCTTCAGGATCAGAGGTACTTTCTTTCTCGCTTACTTGTGCTGCTTTACGCTGTTCGTGTATCTTTATTATCTCTCTACGGATTTTCTTGTACATACTTTCCATGGCACCAATGGTATTGTGCTTTCCTTCGGCTATATTATCACTCCACTTTGTCAGGATTTTCATTTCGGCTGGATCTTTAGACGGGTAATCTTGTTCTCTTATTAGACAGTTAATTAAGAACTTTAATATCATGCGCTGAATCTCGGCTTTCCTTTGAGACATGGCATTACTAATACTTTCTGGATCATCCCCTGTACGGATGAAACGATATATCCTGTCTAGATCTTCTTTCATATTCGGCAGGGTGACTAGATACTCGGTCACTCTCCTTACGCGTACGGAATATAAAACCATATTAAACTCGCCTGGAACTGGGTCATAGACACATTCGCCAAGGGTTTGCCTGATTTCTGCAACAGACGTATTACTTTTAGGAGTACGCTGTGATGCTTGAGCATGTAATTCGAGTGCTGATAAACGCTTGTATGGCGGCGGGGTTTGAGGAAGACCTCCCCCTGCGGCCCCTAAACTAGAATCATCAACTGATGCTTTTCGTCCTGGCAGGGTCGGTAATTGTAACGTGGGCTGGACTTGTATGGCGGGCTGACCTGGGGGGGCTGTTAAGGGCACCCCGGTGTCTGGGGGAGCAGGAATTACCTGATTTACAGGGACTGGCGGAGCGTGAACAGGATTTGCATATTCGGGGACTGTGTCGTCCAGATAGGACGAAATAAAAATATCAGCTGCGGTCGGTTTGTGACGTAGCTTGGTCGGAACTAATGGTGGCGGGAAATTACTGGATGCCTCTGGGGTCGCTTTTGGCAAGCCCTCAGCAAGAAGAGGATACATACCCTTAATAAGGGCATGCCTCTGTCTGTCTGATTGCTCAGTTCTAACTCGTTCACCTATCTCGATTAATTCTCTTTCTTGGGCTCGTTCTTGGGATTCTCTACTTAGTTCTGACTTTCTGATTTCTTTTTCGGTTCTTTTATGAGCTTCTTTGCGCCATAACTCGATGGCATCGTTCTGTGACTGTCTGGCTTTCTTTTTCCATAATGCTTCTTCTACTCGCATGATGCATTCGGCATCCCATGTACCCGATACGGGCCATCTATACTTTTCTTCTAACTGTTTGGTATACTCTACCCATAAATCTAGATACAATATGGCACTTATGCCATGTTTCTGATACATAAAGTGACCTGGACTGTCCCTAGGCGGAACAGGAACTGCTTCCTCTAACAAACCCTTTCTAGTTTTTAACTGACGTAATCTCGAAAAGAGAGACATTGTAAACTTGAATCGGAACACAATACAATAGACGAGGAACAATAACAATTGGGAAAACAATTCAGGCATACCACGACATTGGAAATACATTGAACAACATCATAACATTACAGTTCGGACAGAAATATTACCTGGAATACTGAGAACAGAAACACAAGAATTTCTCGAGAACGGAACAGACTAGAGTTACTGGATGCACTGCTGAAACAGTACGGAACATACCGGTCCCATAAAGGGACGCATCAAGACCCGTATCCACCTAGGTGAACACTTCGTTTGTGGGCCTGGGTACCACCAACCCACGGACCAGAGTCAATTTAGATTGACCCTGTCTAGATACTACCCCAGCAATGGTACTCACCGGGCAGCAAGAACGGAAAGCCTCGGACTGGACTGGACTGCTACGACGACGGACGACGAACTTCGGACTTCAGTTACGGGTGGGCCTCCGGATACCTCGGACCTTGGACTCTTGGCTTGGGCTCTGGTCGGGACTCGCCGCGTTCCTCCACCGTCTCGTTTGGATGCTGGACCGCCTCCTCCGTCTCCTCCGTGGGCCTGAGGGATACTTGGAGCAGAAATATCTGCACGTGGCCGGTATGGTTCCGTCACGGCTGCAGAGGGTCAGGGGGTCGGCGTGGCTTCACCGACGCGTGGGGAAAGGGCAAGTCCCTGTTCGGGCGCCATTATGTGGTAAATAAATAAATAATACCCTATTTTTGACTAGACATATATCATAACAGATAGCTCAATAAATAAGAGTCAAGATTCGAGGTAGTAGGAGTTTTGCAGGTTTAATACAGCATAAGGACAGTAACAGGACAACCTGCACGGGAATAGGATGGCAGCTGCCGGGGGCCAGGATCTGGGATGAGCGCGCTGGCTTTTAATAACAATACCTGAGCATATATACATAGCGCAAACACATAGCATTACATTGCAGTAGGCGTAGCAGTGGGTGGAGCAGAAGGTGTGACGCGTAGCAGTCGCGAAAGATAAGAGTAAAAGTAGGTGTAACTGGGCGTATACATAGACATGTGGTGCAGACGTAACAGAATATGTCATGAATGGGGCGGAAACATAGGAGGGGGCTACCTAAGGAGCCGGGACATCTAACCTGATGGTGCGCGCAAACTGGCAATGACGTGTTACTAGGAGAAGCTGGGGGCTATGAACTCTGTGCTAGGAGCAGAGACTAAAGTCTGGAGGGTCGGAGCGACATGTACCTAAACCCTATCTAGTATCTGATGTTTAGGGAACATGTTGATATAAACTAGAAGTCATGAGGGGAAAGCTAACTGACTCTAAGACTGGAGCATGCATTTATTCTACATGTAGTGCGTGAGGAAGAATATTAAATGACCATTAAATACAGTATTTCTCTAACGTGGAGACGAGAAGGCTAGACAATGACGGAAACTATTGATGCAGTTCAGTAGTTTAGGAATGCAGAAAAGGAGGACTGAACTGATAACTGGAACTATAACATACTTTTGGCAGACTCAGAGGCAGAGCCAAGCTGCACCGGGCACTGCGAGGCAGGAAGTAAGTGAAAGGTCGAGGATACAGGTGGGGGCTGCATCGCTCCTCAGCGAGGCTTCAGGAGACAGGAGCTGAATCTGATGTCCAGGCCCTTTTGAGGCCTGGAAACGGGGACTTTATAATGAAATAACGTGCACACTGAGAAACGTGGCAACGTAGCTTTACATAGGCCTGATATTCGTAGTATTCACGAGGCCTGGAAACTGGCATACTAGAGGTGGACACAACTGTAATTGCGTCATTGAATCGGACATGGGGAATAACATATGCATATTGGTCATGCACACATAACATATGATGGATGACACGTAGGGACACAGAACATGACAAAATTTACTTTTCCAGGGCAGTTGGGAAAAACACACATCACTGTGTATCATTCTCTCTTAGACCTAACATGGATTCGTCTCGTGTGTGTGAGTCCTGAAAAGAGTAGACAAACAACATTACTAATTTTTCAACCTACCTGAACTATCTATCATTCTGTGTATGATACACCTATTAGATGTGGGTACCAATCTGCAGCTACGTGGGCTGCAGATTGGTTGTTCACCTGCAACATACAAAGTGAAATATTAGTCTGAATTCTAACTACTCTGAGTGTAATATGCTTCTACACCCTGAGGATCTAGGAAGGATATCATAGGAGCTGTTCATACTCTAAAGGAATTTAGCAAATTATCAGGCCTGTGCTGTAACTGGGAGATATTCTGTAGATATGCAATGCACCCCCCTTGAGGGCGATAGAGATGATTTAGGAACTGGTCGCACTCTCATATGGGAACCAACCACTCTACTTTATTTAGGTGTCAGTATCTATTGATCGGAAAGCCATTTAATGGAGGGGAATGTAGTTGCCATTTTAACATTCTTGAGACACATGATCCGGTTCTGAAATACACTTCCATATTGGTCATGGGGAAAGGCTCAGGCAAAAAGGGTGATACTCCCCAGAGTGCTTTGCTTTTTTGCATCTCCACCCATACAAATACCCAAAGAGGTCTAAAGTGAAATTGGCTGCGTGCTAATGACTCTGATTTGGGACACTCAGTGCCGTAGACTGGCCTCGACAAAGCTTTGACCGCCGACTGATGAGGGTGGATTAGCTACCCCGGATTTTGAGCTCTATTGTGTGGCTGCACAACTACGATGGACACCCAGGTGGAGAGCTTCTTGTTGGCGAGAGATGCTGGAAATGTATGGGTATGGGCTCCAATGTGGCTCGTAACTCAACCACTGTTAACTCCTTCAGAATTGCTTTTTGTTAATCCCATGACACAGAGCCGAGGACCCTTATCTACGTTTGAGTCAGAGCTCTCCAAAGAACTCACACAAGTGTACCCCACATGAGTGATATCCCCCTGATTTTCCCGGCACTCCTGCCATGCAGCACCAACTGGACTGCATTGGCAGACTGGGCTACGGCTGGGCTTACGACAATAGGTAGTCTATATGGGAAGGGCACCCCCACCCATTACGTTTCAAGATGTACATTTGGAATCCCGTCTATTGCTAAAACATATTCCCCTACATAATGCCTTATTAGCGATGGTGGATCGCTGATAGCGCTGTGGTGCCGTGGAGCCACCAGAATATGCATGCCTTGGACACATATTAACATCAGCATGAATAAGTCAAGCATAGTCAATCCTTTACTGCACACTTGTTTAGGTCGAAGGGCATGTTGGGAATATTGTGGCCCAAGTGGGCTAAGGATATGGGTATTGCTGTTGGTAACTGTGATTGGAAAAAAGTGCTACAGGATTGTCCTGGTGTTTCGAGAAACTCCAGATTCAAATTGATACAATATAATTTGTCGTCCTCGTCGTGTAGAGGTATGTGCTACGCTCTCACCTCCCCCCCCGTCCCCGTCCCTGGGCTAAGCCCGGGTTGCACAGGGGCCCTGTGGTAGGTTACCACGGGGGGGAGGGGTGGCCTGAGTGCAGGATGTTGCGTGCGGGTGGGGCCTTGGCGGGTTATTGGGCGGTCGGGGCGGCGGGGAGGGGAACAGGAGGGCTGATCGGGGATCGCGGGCCCACTCGCTGGCACCCGACGCGGTAGAGTTTGACTCCACCGCCCCTCAGCGTCGGATCGCGACCACTGCGCCTGGTTCCTTCACCAGTCCAACACTGGCACGTGCTTTGGTCTGTGTTGCCGGACGCGGCAGAGTTTAAACTCCACCCCCCCAGCGTCGGATCGCGACCGCTGCGCCTGGTTTCTTCACCAGTCCAACACTGGCGCGTGCTTTCGGTCTGTGTTGGCCTGTTCCCCATGGCCGGACGTTTGCTCGTGTTTCTGAGCCATGCTGATTAAGGTGAGAGGCCATAGCGTGGCGAACAAAGCGGTTGCCTTTGGGCTGGGAGACTCGGGTTCGAGCCCCGGCGTAGGCATCCTAGAAAATGTATGCTGGCATTATTACATTTTCCTAGCAGCTCTCGAGTGCTGCTCGACGGCGAGAGCAGGTGTTTTCGTTGGTCAGCTCCACTTGCCCTTGCCCGACCCTGTGGTGAGAGATGCTGGCATGCGCGGAGTGCAACAAATTAACCGCGTGAGTGTATTCAGGCCACGCAAAGCATGGTGGGACATGTAACTCTGATTGATGCCACGCGATGCAGTTTGAAGGCCGCCATTTTGTGGTGTCTGCCGGATGCCCGAATGGGGAACAATAATTGATCCTGGGAGTCCGACGGTGTAGGGCGTGGGTGCTTTCTCTTCAAGCTATGCCCTGTAATGCTGTCCTGTTTAATGGTCACGCACGCCCTCGCATGGTCAGTGCCGTGGAGCGGGGTTGGAACAAAAGTGTTGAGTGTACTCGACCCACCGAGGGCGGGAAAGGGCGAGGTGTTCTGACTGTAATGGCCAAGGTTTCTTCATGCTTCCTGTGTATTTATTAAAAGACATGAAATGGTGAAATGCAGGATATTTATCCCAGGCATACAATTACAGAGTGGGATAATTGTTCACCAAACTAAACTGGTACGCAATGGCAACATATCTGCCTGAAGTCTAGCCACCCTTCCCTGTGTATCTCTTTGAGCAGAACGGTGTGGGGATCCTGGGACCTTTTTGCTTTGCCAGTTATTTAATAAGTAAGTGTTGAGTCTCTCTAAAATCGATTCTCCCTGTTGACTTTCACATACCAAGAGTATTAGGGATAGGGCGCAAAACCTCTCTCTCAGCCAAACAATAGGAGGGTAATTTTGCACGTGCAAACAGTTTTGGCCATCATGCCCAAGGGTGAGTGGCTCTGTCCAAATAGTTCACAGACTGCACTGCACGCCTGCTCAGGATAGCACGACGGACACTTTGCTGGAGGAGGGCACAATACTACACGTAGATGCATCCGGGATTAGGGACGCTGGCCTTTGCGTTTGACCTCCCCACTCCGTCCCCGCCGCTGCAGTGGCTAGTGGGTCGCTTATGCTGCCTTGGCTGAGTGCGGTGCTCGTGTTCGCAGAAGCGCACGAGGAGTGTGTGTGGCGTGAGACACCCAGACTTGCACGGCTGGCATTGGAGGCGCGCGCCAGATGCGTGGAGGTGCCTTAGGTGCTTGGTCGTGGGTCCGGTGTGGCCTCCTCGGTCTGCGCGGCGGGCGCACTCCTGGCGGGGTGAGCTCCTGTCTTGCTCCACTATCGCTAGGCGCAGGGACGCGCCGTGCAAGGGAGCACGTGGGGCGGGGCCTGAGAGGCGGGGTGGGGTGACAAAAGGGCTCGGGTGTGCTGGTCTGGTTGAGGGCCCTGGTGCGAGAGTTCGGTGGTACAGATGTGTGGCAGTCAAAACGGGTTGCCCACGAACTCATGTATTTTTTCACCCGTAGGTACCCGCAAGGGCAGAAGCCAACCAGGATGGACGGGCTCGGGACACCCTTTCCGTTGTTCACCCAGGGGTCTGGTGTGGACGACTCGGCCATGCCGCAGGAGGGGCTGTGGGCCGAATTCATGGCCATGGCCAAAGCGAAGGGACCAGAGTGGGTGCGAGAATTTATCGAGGCGCGCAGGCAGGAGGACTCGGGCTTCGTAGTTGCCTCCCCACCGGACGATGCGGCGGGACCTTTGACCCAAGAGTTGTGGAGGTCCAAACGTAACCGTAAACAAACCCGCAAAGACTTCCCGGCCGAGGCACCGCTAGCGAAGACGAAACCACGGCCCACCACATGGGCCCCTGAGCCATTAAGGGCACCAGTGGTGGTGCAGGACTCGGCCACGGGCCTAACTGACTTGGCCCAAATGGGTAAGGCGATGGACCAAATGTTGGGGCTAATGTCAGTTTTTCAAAAGCGTTTGGATGATATGACGGCGATACCACAGGTATTGCCACCCGCCCCGGCAGCAGCGGCACCGGCATTGGTGCTGCAGGTGTGGGCTCATCAAGGGGTGCCGGCTGCCAGTACGCCTGGGGCAGGGTCCACAGCAACTGTTACGCCGGCCGCAGTATCCACAGCTCCCGCCGTGACCCCACCGGTTGGGCTGCCTACCCAGCCCAGTAGCACGGCATTGCCCAGCGCCAGCACAGCAAACACAAGTGTGGCAACTGAGGTGGTGCCTGCCCAGCCCAGTGGCACGGCATTGCCCAGCGCCAGCGCAGCAAACACAAGTGTGGCAACTGAGGTGGTACAGCCCGGCCCGACCGGGGCCTCCCCTGTTCAGGGTGAGATAGTAAAGGTGGTCACAGGAGGGGTACCACGACCGGTAGTCACGCAGGCACCCCTGGCTTCGGGCCGTTGTTCATTAGCATGGCAGGTACCGCAGGCAGCGAAAGAAGGGATATGGAGACGAGAATACATTGATATCTTGACATTGCTGATGCATGGAACAGCAGGTGCAGACACTAGAAAGATGGGGGGAAGGATGATGAGAAAAAGACAGGTACCAGCGTTGGCCTGAGAAATCATTAGAGAATTGGACAGCGGCATTCAACATCTTAGCTGCAGTAGTAGTACAGAAAGACCCTGACCAAAGTGAGGCCCTGATGGAATACGCAAGCACCATCTAGTATGAAGCAAAACATGCGGGGGGAGGGGTTGGTTCTACTACGATCAAGATTTTTGCAAAAGAATGGCCATATGCCCGGAGTTAGGGTGGGACCAGAAGGAGATCCAACTCTGGATCCAGCACATGTGCAGGAACAACAGCAAAAAGAAGGATACAACATACAAAGCGCAGGGTGAGGTAGAGAGCAAGAAGTGGGAGCAGTTTCCCACACGGCCTTTCAAGCAGTCCTTTCGTGGGGGCCGAGGGAGGGGCCAAAAGGTGGGGCCTAAACGTTTTAATTCAGGGACATGCAGACTGTTCAATGGGGGAGTGTGCACCTGGGGGAGGGCTTGCAAGTTAACACACAGCTGCAGCAAATGCGGCACCCAGCATGAAGCATTCTCCTGCACAGCCAGCCAAAGTTGACCCCCCGCCGCTCAGGCTAACAGACCAGATGCTCCACACTAGTGAGGGTAGCATTGCGGGCCGGACCACAACGTTGACAAACAACAGTGCCCCCCTTAGTTTTGATAGGTGTGAGCAGTCACCTGCTAACAGCAAGGGCCCACCCCCCATCATCCTGCAGAACATCCTGCCACTAATCAGGTTGTATCCCCTTGTGAAGGACAAAGTACTACTAGCAGAAGGTTTTATAGACGGGTTCAGGATACCATACAAAGGTCCCCTGGGTTGTAGGGACGCATTCAGCCAGATTCATGAAGCTAAATTGCGATTGCAATAGCTGCGAAAAGCCATTGCGATCGCAATTTCCAGAAATGGAATTCAAGACAGTTGAAATCCAGAAATAGCGAAATCGCAAAACATTATTTGCGATATCGCAATAAAATTCGCAGAATCCTTGAAGAAGCCCATTAGCGATTCTGTATTAGCAAGAAAGCACGGATTCTGCGAATGAAACTGCGATATCGCAAATAAATTGCAATCGCTATTCATGAAAAATCACAAATTGCGAAAAACCCAAAATTCGCATTTTGCGACGCGCAATTTAAGGAGAACCCAAACCAGGTGGTAACCAGTAAGGAAAAAAAAAATATTTGAAAAAACGTTTCCTAATTAGCAACAGGTGCAGGCCTGACCAAACATACTTAAGGACATGCAGCTGGAGCCTGAGGACTCTCACAATGCCGGGACTCTACATGGTGGTCAGGCGGCGAAGGCTACAGCGAGCAGCACGGAACAGACGTCGCATCCAGGAGCGGATATTCCGTCAGCGGGTCAGCCTACTGGGCCAAACCAGGGAGCAAATCTACGCCAAGTACCAGCTGAATGGGCCAATGATCCTGAAGCTGATCCGGGACCTAGACCCCCTCCTGCAGCACCCAACAAGGAAGACAAATGCCGTTCCCACGCATGTGCGGGTATTGTGCAGCCTGCACCTACTGGCCTCCGGAAGCTTCCAGGGGATAGTCGCTGTTGCAGGGGGAATATCCCAGCCCACCATGTCCCGCTGCCTAAGGAGTTTCCTGGAGGCATGCTGACCCGGCTACACCACTACATCTCATTCCCCACCAGCCAACAAGACTTGAATGACACCAAGCTGCAATTTTACAATGTAGCACAATTCCCACATGTAATAGGATGCATTGTCTGTACCCACAGCCACATCTGCCCACCAGCACAAACGGAATACATGTATCGCAACCGCAAGTCCTACCACTCCCTCAATATCCAGATGGTGTGCAATGCAAAGACAATCATCACGGACATAGTGGCACAGTACCCGGGGAGCACACATGACTCCTTCATATTCCGGCACAGTGGCATTCACACACGACTGGCACGGGGAGACTTTGGTGAAGGACACCTACTGGGTAAGTACACATGGCCCACAATATAAGTATGTGATAATGATGCTGCGCAGCACAGGCACTCACCCTCTGCTCCTATCATTCAGGTGACAGCGGCTACGCCCTCTATGAGTAACTCCTCACACCATACCTCAACCCTGCAACGCCACAGCAACGGCGTTACAATGCAGCACACATACGCACAAGAAATTGCATTGAGAGGACATTTGGCCTTTTGAAGAGCAGATTCCGCATACTGCACAAGACTGGGGGGGCCCTCAAATACGACCCAGAGGTCTGCTGTCGCATCGTGGCCGTGTGTGCTATCCTCCACAACATTGCTACCAAACGCAGGATACCTGTAGACATCTCTGGTAGTGAGTCGGAAGGGGACAATCAACCACCTGCACATGTGCGCCACGCCCACGGAGAGAATCCTGCTGAAGGACAGAGGCACCGCAACCAAATCAGCATGAACTATTTCTAGTGCACCCACTCCCCACACCCATTACTCAACTCATGCATGACAACATTAATAATGACATGAGTCAGATTAAGTTAATCAGATTTTGTTTTATATGTTACTGCACAATAAAATGGTCATTCTGTTAACTTCAACAAGACTGACATATTGCGTCATATGTCTGTATGTCTGTAGGGCATGCTTGTGGCGTCAGCATGTACCCTCATGTGAATGTTCAACAGTTCAGTGGCGTCTCCGGGTAGTTGCCCCTGATCTCCTCTCAACGTCCTCCTCCTGAGTCTGCCGTGAGGCAGCAGAGGGCCTGCTGCTGCGGCGGGGTGCTACAACCGGTGGAAGGGACTGGCTGCTGTGGCTTGATGTAGCCTCGCTGGTGTCGTCTGCCCCCCCGCCTGGCCATGGCCGGTAGCCTGCATGCCCTGCATGGCTGTTGAAATATGCTCCAGGGCTGTCGCAACGTCCTGGCAGCACTGGGCCATTTGGACCTGCATGGCCAGGGAGCGTCGCGAGAGCTGGGAGGTGGCGTTGCCCATTACATAGTTTGAGCACATGTACGCCGATAGGCGGATCATCAGTTGTCTGTGCCTGCGGCGATTGAGATCGCGCTGTCTGGACATGGCCTATGTGTTGGCCTCAAGAGCTGCAGTCATCCTATCCACATTACGTGCGGTCTTGTCAAGTTGTAGATGGATGGCGGCTAGGTGACGGGCCTGAGTTTGGTGCACATGTAACATCCTGCGCTCGATGGAGAGCCCACCTGCACGCACGTTTCTGACCCTGCCAGCGCTGGAGGTGTTGGTGCCTGCTCTCTCGCCAGTCTACTAGTCTGGCTCCTCACAGCCGCAGGGCGGCGGGTTGGTTGGCGACCTGCTGCTGGTGTTGCAGGCCCCACTGATGGTTGAGTGCGGCGCGGTGGTACAGCAGCGCCTGTTGGCACAGGGGTGGTAGGGGCCACAGGGGCAGGTGGGGGGGATGACCGCTGGCGCAGCAGCTTGCCCTGATGGTCCGGGCTGTGGGGTATGTTGTGTGTCTCCCTCCGTGTCCTCCAAGTTGTCATCAATCACCAGGGCCTCGCTGTCCGTGCTGGGGACATCAGCGCCACCTGTGATTTAAGGTGGACGTTGATTAGTGACATGTTCCGTACACGGTTAGGCTTGCTACATGCATGCAGACTACCATTCCCTGACTCGCTGCAGGACTGACTCACACTGGGCATGTCAGTCTTAATGGTACAGGATGGTAATTGTGGTTAGACTACATGTCCCACAATGCAATAGCGCTATAGTGGTGTGCTTTGGCAGCATGATTGGGGTTTGCTATGGGATGCACTGGAGTCATGGACATTGTTAAGGGACAGGGGGTCGCTGTCGCATGGCACTTACCTGTTGTGTCTTTGGTAGGTCGGGAGGAGTCCAGATGGGTCACACCCACGCAGGCCTGTGGATTGATGGTCTCCTCCACGCGGTCCTCCAGTGGTGTGTTCTGTGGGACAGTGGGCTCCCCTCCACCTGTCGCCACATGCTCCCCCAGCCTCTCCGTAATCTTTTCCTTTGCCCGCCCTCTTAGGTCATACCAGCGCTTCTTCAGCTCGTCCACCGAGCGCTGGGTCACCCCTACTGCGTTCACTTTGGTACGGATGCGCAGCCATATGCGCCTTTTGTCGGCCTCAGGCACCCTTCGGGAGTTACTGCCAAATAGCCTGTTGTGGTCCTTTGCTACTCCTTCTATGAGGTATTCGAGCTCCTGCTCAGAAAACTTAATTTTCCGCTTTCTCCACTGGTGGAAGCTCCTGCTGCATCCTGTGACATGCTTGCCACTGTGGTGTCTCCTGCTGTACTCATGTGGAAAACACTGGAGGGGAAAGGCCTGACACTGCTGCCTCTCACTGCAGAATGAGGGTGTAACCTGCCTACTTCCTGGTTGTGATGTCATCACTGTGCTCAGGATGCGACTTCCCGTTTTTGCGATCTCGCAGTTAGCGAGATCGCAATTTGCGAATTCGGTAATTGCGAGATCGCAATTTCAACACGGGAATCGGCGGATTCTGCGATTATTTACAGATTTTTTGGGACTCGCAATCGCCGATTGCGGCCGCTTGTGAATCGCATTTTTTTCTCGCTAAAATTCATGAATGCCGTTCTGCGATTTCTAAATTGCGATTAGCTTTTAATCGCAATTTAGAAATCGCAGATTGAGGCATTGATGAATCTACCTGTTTGAACCTTAAATCAGCCAGGGAACTACCTGGGGTGGTCAGCGAGAAGATCAGGAAGGAATTGGCCCTAGGGAGGGTGGCTGGCCTATTTCCCCCCCTTGAGCACTTTTTCACCACTGGGAGTTGTGCCAAAAAAGCAGCCAGGAGCATATCGACTGATTCATCACTTGTCCTACCCTGAGGGTAACTTTGTGAACCATTGGCTGGAGGAAGGGGCCTGTTCTGTGTCTTATTGGTCACTGGACATGGCTATAGATATGGTCAAAAGGACTGGGAAGGGGGCATGGCTGGCCAAGGCGGACATCGAATCTGCCTTCTGCCTCCTGCCGGTGCATCCATCCAGTCAACACCTGCTGGGTTTTAAGTGGGAAGGCGATTTCTTCTTTGACCGCTACATGCTGATGGGGTGTGCCGGCTCTTGCGCCTATTTTGAGGCTTTCAGCTCCTTTCTTCAATGGGCCCTTTCCACCACCCATGGCATAACACAAGTGACGCACTACCTGGATGACTTTCTGTTTTTCGGCCGGGGGAGGGACACAGGAGTGTGCAGAGGGGTTGCGGGCCTTTGAGACGATGGCAGGACACCTCGGGGTGCCCCTTGCCCCGGGTAAGACCGAAGGTCCGGCTCAGGTCCTGACTTTTTTGGACAGCGAACTGGACACCATAAAGTGTGAATCCAGGCTCCCTGTTGATAAGGTCTGTGATCTGAGACAGGACATTCGGGCTTTATTGGGCAGGGATAAAGTGACCTTGGGGGTTATCCAGAGCCTCTTGGGCAAGCTGAACTTTGCAGCCCGCGTCATACCAGCAGGCAGAGTGTTTTCGCGCAGGTTAGCAATGGCCACAGCCAACATAAGTAAGAAACACCATCTGGTCCTCCTGGGTTCCGGGCTGAAAGCAGACCTAAAAATGTGGGCTGAATTCCTAGAGCACTTCAATGGGATGGTCATTTGGAGGGCCCCCTGGGCGTGCAGCCAGGAACTCTGTCTTTTCTCAAACGCATCAGGTAGAGAGGGCTTTGGTGTGATCTAAGGAGAGGAGTGGTGTGCAATGCGGTGGCCCAATGCATGGCGTAAGAAGGGGATCACTGCAAACATTACCGTCCTTGACCTCTTTCCCATTGTAGTGGCATTGCATTTATGGCCGGAGAGGTTGGGCAACATGAAGGTGGTGTTCTGGTCGGACAACATGGCCGTGGTTCAGGCAATAAATGGGCTATCAGCCACATGCCCCCTTGTTTTGAGTTTACTCAGAGAATTGGTGAGAGTGGGTTTGCATAATAACACTGAGTTTAGGGCGCGACACATTGAAGGTGTGTAGAATGTGGCAGCAGACGCTCTCTCTTGCTTTCAGTGGCTCAGTTTCCGAGAGGCCTGGCCGCGGGCGAGGGCGGCAATGACACCATTCCCGGCACCCCTATGGTGACTGCTACGGTGGGGGAGCGATTAAAGAGGATGGGTGAACGATCCCTGGCTCCTGCAACTCGGAAGAAATATGGCTCCCAGTTGCTAACTTTTAGGGCAGTGATAGAGTCCCTAGAAGCAAAGGCACTGGGACTGGAAGAACAGGTTGAGGCCTTTGTGGTTTGGGCTAAAGAAAGCGGCAAGACACATTCATGGGTGTGTGGCCACCTGGCGGCCCTGAAGAATGATACCAGGCTCAACGAGGGTTATGACCCCACCAGCTCATTCAGGGTGAGGGCAGCACTAAGAGGGTTGGCCCGGGACGAGGTAAAGCCCCCTGACACCAGGGCGCCAATAGATTTTCCATCCTTGCAGCGCATGATAGAAACCCTACCCCAAGTCACCCATTCCTCATTCGAGGCTAGGCTTTTCACCACTGCATTTTGCCTGGCCTTCTTCGGGGCTTTTAGGGTTAGTGAGCTTGTGGCCAAAGCAAAAACAGACAAGACAGGTGCGGCACTGGACATGTTGGATGTCTGTGCAACAGACGCACTGGCACTCCGCATCCGGAGATCAAAGACAGATCAGGCAGGGCGGGGCACAACCATAGTGCTACAGGTGTTGGGGGACCCCAGATATTGCCCTGTTACAACAGTTAGGGAATACTTGAAGATCAAACCAGCTATCTCAGGGCACTTCCTAATTCATGCAGATGGGGCGCCTTTGACTAGGTTCCAGTTGGACGGCATCATGGGGGAAGCTCTGTCCAAATCCGGTCTCGCAGGGAAAGGGAAGAGATTTTCGAGCCACTCCTTCAGGATTGGAGCAGCCACGGCTGAATTCAAGGCAGGTATGGGGCCAGACGGTGTCAAAGGTGTAGGGCGTTGGAATTCGAACTGTTTTCAACTATACATCCGCCCCTAGAGGCTCAGGCAATGAAGTGTAAATATGCGTTTCAAGCAGTATGACTTGTTTACTTGTTACTTCTTGAAGTATTATACAGTGTTCAGACAAATCAACCACGATCTTTCATGACTATTGTGTGCAGTCTTCAACTATTAAAAACACGTGTGATAAACTGGCGGTGTCCTCCACCTTTTGTTTGAATTTAATTTGTTTATTATCCCGCAGGCTGTCAAGTGTGGTTGATGGGACATTCTTACGTTGCCAGGTTGGAACAGTGGGCAGCACACAAGAATTGGACCCGGGGTTTCGCGCAGATGCAGTTTGTATGGTTGGGCTCCCCGGGAATGAAATGGAGCAGCCTGAGGATTAGTCTAGAGCAGCGCCTCTCATTAGGGGGATCCCTACCCAATGTCCTTCTCATCCACTTGGGGGGGGGACAACTTGGTTACCAAGGGGAGGAGGGCACTGATACAGGCCATGCAAACGGACATCGTGGCAATCAGCAACAGGCTTGGAGCGTGCGAACTATGGTGGTCTGAGATCGTTCCTCGCAGGGAATGGAGGGGGGCGAGATCCACCGTGGCAGTAGAACATTCACGTAGGAGGGTCAATAGGTCTATGCAGAAGTTCATGGAACGGAGAGGCTTGGGATTCATCAGGCATGCATTGATACAGGAGAAAACGAAAGGTTATTATGAGAAAGACGGGGTGCACTTGTCAGGGGTTGGAATGGATATGTGCCTATGGGATGTACAAGAGGTACTCTCAGCTGCAGGATGTCAGTAAATAACATGGGATGGGGCTCTGTCATCGACGGTAGCCTCCTCCAGAGCTGTGGCGGAGTTACAGGGCGATCTGGAGGCAGACGGGTACCGTAAGGGTACCTCTGCGGCAGACTGGTACAGTAAGGGTACCTCTGCCTGGCACAGTAAGGGTGCCTGAGCAAAGACCTGGAGCCGCAGGAGGTTCCGGGAAACCGAGACGGCGCCCCGTTAGTCCTTCGGGCGGTCGGGGGGCCTAAACCGGCCGGGGGTGTGCCACACCGCTCCGCCCTGAAAGGGGCGGGAGTATAAGATAAGGATCTACAAGGTGCTGCACTGTCCGGGCATCGACCCACCGTGCTGGCTGGCTCATTAGGCGGGCGGGGCAGCGAGGGGCTGCCTGCCTTGGATCGCCCGTAAGATAACCCACCAAACATCATACGCTTGTTGTATGAAATAAACCTGCAGCAGTTCTTTACCCATAAACAATGTGTCCTGTGTATCATTATATGGGCAAAATGTGCATGATGTTGGGTGGGAGCGGATGAAGGTGTGGGCACTATTTCAAAAGGTAAGAATAGGGCTATTTCAGCCATCAAACTGAGCAAGACGCGAGCAAGAAAAATGGGGCCATTTGGAAGCGCTGTAGTCCTTCAGGGTAAGTGCCTTGTTAAAAAGATGGCCACCACATTCTAATAGAATTTCCTCTGAAGAAGATCTCGCAAAGTCTTTCGCACGCACACCTGTGGGCGAGAACTTGCCACATCACTTAATGCCCCAAGAATGTGAGATAGACGTTTTTAGGTAACACCTCGAAAAGGCACTTTTTCATTTATGAGGTGTCCATAATGCAATATTTTGATTAAGGATGGACAGCAACATGCATCAACACTAGCAATAGACTGAATAAAAACGCTTTACAACATGTGGTACAGACTATGTTTTATATAGAATACACTTCCCAGGGAGCCTCACTCATGGGGCTCTTGTAAACACAATACAGATGTGCGTGGATCAGAACATCAATCTGGTTGCGAATAAAGATCATTGATCTCCAATTGGTAGTCTGATCACTGAAGTGGGCATCACTTCTCATGGGACAAATATGTATTAAGAATTTGGAAGCAGTGCAAGCCTTGCCCGATTGATTGTGAAAAACTAATGTTATATTGAGAAGTGCCAAAGGTCGATGCACTTACCCTACGCAGCCTCAATGAATTCAAACATTTGGTTCTTTCATTTAATTTGCAACATTACGGCAACATTTCTTTTTATTTCAGTATTGTACATACATTTTTATTTGTTTTTTTGCTTTTCATTTGCTTTATTTATTATTGTTTTCATGTACATTTTAATAAGTCTGTGTATAAAAAAAATCTCTTTATTTTTTCTTGAGATTGTCAGAAATGCAATGTGAACCTCAGGGCCGGGGTGGAAACTAAAATGAGCCCTGGCAAAAATGGTCAAATTATACTCCATAGCTCCTTACTCATTCTATCTCTCGTGCTCACTCTTTGCTCTCGCTCTCTTTCTTCTCTCACCTCCTAAAGTGCCGCCATGCCTGCTGTAATTACCCAATGAAACTGGAGAAAGTGGCAGAGGCCCTGTTCCTTCAAAAAAGGTCCTTCAAAGGCACCGGCCCCAGAGGAAAGGTGGAATGAACGAACACTCGGGCCCTGGTGAAGCTGAATATTGTTGAAAAAATATGCCTACAAACTGCCAGCTAATGTACCTACTTGATGATAGGGAAATTACAGTTTGAGTAGTCTTTATTCCTTTTCAAATATATCAAAGGCCGCCCCCGATGGGGGCCTCGCGGGCCGGCGCTATAATGGCCGCCAGAGCCCAACAAGGAGCAGAACTGGTTCTCGCCACCTAGAAGCACCGCAGGGCGAAAGGCCCTGAGGCCCCTGCCCCCTTGCAAGAACAATAGGAAAAGAGGAAGGGGGATAAAAGGCTCTCCCTGGGGCAGCCACTTGCACATCATGGGAGCTGGGGGAGCGGCGCCAATGATTTTTAAGCCCCACCCACACCGAGGGAGCAGCAGCGTCGCAGTGTTGACGAAAACAAAAGGAACTACGGGTTCAATGGTTAGACATGGAGATACACCGACGGACAGTGTGCGGAGGAAGGGCCACTCACTGTGGGATACCGCATGGCAGGATGAGTTGGCCTAACAAAATAAAATAAAAAAGTAGGGGGTAGGAAAAGGAGACGGCGTTCGCAGCCCAGCCCCTGCCAGTCGGCAGGGCACAAAACAGTCTAACAAGGTAGCGAGTTGGGGCCTAACTCCGGGTAGAAGCTGCCCCCAGGCAACAAGAGCACACAAGGAGCGCAAATCCAACCAAAAACGGGACGGACACAACAAGTGTATTGGCTCGGTTATGGGAACAACACCGATAGAGTGGTGTGTAGAAGAAGGGCCACTCACTCTGGGATGCCGCACGGCAGGGTGAGTACGCCTGACAAAATCGGGGAAGCAAACGTAGACGGCGCTCGTAGCCTGGCCTCAGCAAGACAGCGAGGCACAAAAGAGACTAACAAGGTAGCAAGTTGGGGCCTAACTCCGGGGAAAGGCTACCCCCCACACGCAAAATGGCGTGGTAAACAACAAAGAGCAATCTACAATCTGTCAGGGTGATTTACGACCCTAGGAGTTGCAAACGAGCAAAAGTCAAACCAGTGATTTATGGCCAGTCGATGATTTATGGCTGATGATTTATGATGCTCATGCAGAATGATTTATGACAACAAAATGATGATAGATTGTGACAGAATGATTTATGACATACCAATGATTTATGACCCATGATTTATGGCTGCTGATTTATGATGATCAGGCAGAGTGATTTATGGCAACAAAATAATGACCAATTGTGCCAGAATGATTTATGATACACGATGATTTATGACCCATGATTTATGGTGTCCAACTGACAATGTGGGACATCCAATTTGTAGCAATGTGTGACACTGATTTATGACCCCGGCACCCAGGAAGGTGTCCAGGGGAGTTGTACACTTATGACATGGGTAATAAGTAATAAAACTGTGGCCAACAACAACCACCAAATACAACGACTGTTGGCTGTGTTTAGTAATGAAGATGCACAAGTATGGTACGGTTCCTGGAATGGGCATGGTGCGGCCATTATGTATATTGTAGTTATAGGCCGGTGACACTTTGCGTGAGTGGGGAGGAAGAAAGTGCATGCCTGTGGGCCAGCCCCCTCTACCCAGCTACTCACTCCAAAATGTCAGCTGCTTAGATGACCGGGATCCAGATTACCGTATATCATGGTGACGGTGTGCCCCTCTTCACCCAAGCCACATTCTTCTGAATGCCAGGGTCAGTAGAATGGTCTTTCCGGAAGGTGCATAGCAAAACCCACCTCCCATCCTTATTTTTTTCAAAGTCAAAAATTACTTTATTCGATTAATTAAAAATCATAAAAGTATACTACACATACACATATACACAATCATCAATTCAATTCATTATAGAGCAATTGCTGGGAAGTAATTATTTAAAAACAAGTAAGAAACAGTTAAATAAAAAACAATTAAAAATCATTAAAAAATTTCATTAAAAAACTTCATTTTTTCATAACATCTCATATTAACAGAAGTTATCTATAATTTCATTTTACAGGGTTACTTAATTCCTTATGATCCAAAATCGACTACTCTTGAAAAATAAAATTATACTAAACTTGTATACATTCCATCATTGGGGTTCTCATCAGTCTATTCCGTCTAGCACGTATAGATGTTAAAAAAAAATTTGCAACCCCAAACTTCACTATAGGGGACACCATAAGTTGTAAGAACATCAAAGCAGGTTTCACCTGCTTAAATTCCTTGTCCCTCAGAAGTGGTATAATATATTTCTTTCTACCCTCTACAAAAAAAGGGCAAAAAAATACTAGATGTATCAAGTCTTGATCCGAGAAGCTGTCGCATTTACATGGATCATTTTCACTTGGTTTACACCATTTTGTATATTCACCCAGTAAAAAATGCACCTGATTAAAACGAAATTTCGTTAAAACCCATCGGTGGTAAGGTCTGTTCACGATTGTCAGGTATGGTTGTATAGTCATAGTAGATACCAATGAATAATGTGCCCTTACTGTTGATTTCTCAATTTCCTGGGCTTCCCGGTAAAGGTTTCTACTATCCGTAAAGTGTACTTTTACCCAGGAGATATCATCTTTACTCAGGCTTTCGGGATTATAATAAAGTTCAGGCCGGCCTAATTGTATTGCAGTATCTTTAATGTGTGTCAGCCATTGTATATCTTTTACTCTGTCTCGCCCCATACAATCGCTAATAATTTTATGGTTTAATGTTAAACTTGGGTTCAGCCATATTTTCATCCAGAGGAGTAATGGGGCCATTTTAAGTGTGTCCTCAATATAGCCTATCCCAAGTTCCGTATGTACTGCGAAGGTTGGGGTAGAGTGTGGTAAGCCCAATAGTAGACGCAGAAATTTGTTCTCCTCTTTCTGTTTTAGGGTAGAATGTTTAAAACCCCATATCGCAGCACCATACCTTGCTAGAGCCAATGTTTTAGCTCTATGCAAGGTCAGTATGGCTTCTATGGGTTTCCCTCCCAACCTTTTCGCAAAACCCAGTATGGCAGCCGACGATCTTCGCACTGCCGTCGCTTTGTTTGCAATCTGTGGGGTCCAGGAGCCCATGTCATCGAATATTACTCCCAGATAGGTGAATATTTTGACTTTTGACAACACTACGCCATTACAGCGTAGGGTTTTCGTATTTTTCTTCCCTTTTCCCAATGACATGACATGTGATTTTTCCATGTTCACTACCAGATCTAACTTCTGCATAAAGGCCCCAAAAGAATCAAGGAGCTGCTGTAAACCATTTGGGGTTCTAGAGATTAGGACCGTGTCATCGGCATATAACAGGACAGGTAGCGGAATCCCTCCCATGCTTGGTATATCTGGAGTGACTGAAGATAGAGTTTTATTCAGTGAATTGATATACAAGGAGAACAGCATGGGGGCCAGAATGCACCCCTGGCGCACACCTCTGGCTGATCTAAACCCAGCAGTACATTTCCCGTCCAATGTCATACGCACTGATGCCTTCAGGTCTCTATGTAAATATGCCAAGAAGTTTACAAGTTCCCGGTCCATACCCAATTCCAGAAGCATTGTCCACAGCTTCGACCTATTAACTAGGTCGAAGGCTGTGGACAGGTCCATAAAAGCCAAATGGATCGACCCCCTGGAGGCAACAGTATATTTGTTGACAGTCAGGTACAAATTAAGGCACTGGTCTTCCGTGCCTCTCCCAGTTCTAAATCCATATTGGGCGTTGCACAAGATTTCATTATCTTTTTCCCACTTACTGATTTTTTCTAAGATGACCTTGCCTAATATCTTGAAAGACGAGTCAATCAATGATATCGGTCTGTAACACCTTGGGTCTCCCCTTTGGCCTTTTTTAAAAATGGGAATTATAATGGAGTGGGACCAGGAGGAAGGTATACTAAAGTTGTCCATACTTGCTAAATTAAAAACATTTGCAAGGACTACAGACCATATGTGGGAATGTGCCTTATACATGTCTGCAGGGACCCCATCCGGGCCAGGGGCATTACCACCCGCAGTGTCTTCTATGGCTTTTTGTACTTCCTTCACCGAAAATCTCAGTGGGATCTCTGAGATCATAGGTTCTGTGGGGGTGAATGGATGTATAGCGATGTTACTGCCATAGATAGTCTCAAAATGGTCCAGCCATTGCTTCTCTGTAATGTTGACCTCCAGCACCTCATTTTCCCTACCATTAAACAGAGGCGTGTTCACTATGGACCAGAACTTTGCACTATCCCTCAAAGTTGATCTATCATAGAGTGACTCCCAGGCCTTTGCCTTGATTTCTTTCTTACGTGCCTCAACCGTTATTTTATACATCTTCCTCAATCTAGTCACTTCTAAGGTGTCTCGCGGTGTACATTTCAGAGCGTCTAGCAGGGTTTTATGGGCCTTTGAGCACTCCGCATTAAACCACCCGTGGGCTTTGCGAGGCTTGTGGTTTGGTTTACACATAAGTGACTTAGCTACATTTTTACATATTATTTCAAAAGCATTTTTGATATTCCCACCAACAGTCAGTGGGTCTCTACATATACTTATTTCTGTTCCCACTTTTCCACATAGTTCGTTAAAAAAGTCATCAGGAATAATCTTAGACTATTTAACCCGTCTACCCTGGTCATAGGCCCATACTTTTGTAGGATAATTAGGTTGGGTTTCATTATTTATTATGGTTGGGTTGCTGTTAATTAATTCCATAGTTACCGGGTTATGGTCGCTGAATGTCGACTGTAGTGCATTATAAAAGATAACATTCTTAAGTATGCTTGGTGACACAAAAATAAAATCTATTATTGTATTACTGCCCCTCGCGCTATTTGTTGCCACTCTATCTTTGGGGTTTACAAATTCTGGTTCTGAAAGATCTATATCTATCAGAAGTTCTTCTAGGGCACCCCCTTTAGCCGAGTGTTCAAAGTGCGAATGGGTCAAATAATCATCTTCCAAGCAGGCTCCATACTTACAATTTAACTCGCATAAGTGTGTATTAAAATCACCCAAAAGTATAAAATGAACAAAAGTAGATTGACCCTCTTTATACTCAGTTAAAAATTTAGTCAGCATTACAATATTATCACTGCCATGTGTACCGTCTATAGCATTATAAAAATTAACATATAGGATTTTTTCACCGGTGCACATGGATACCTCCAAGACTAAACAGGTAGGGGAATTTACATTTAATACTTTCAACGTCCCCATATGACTCACTGAAATTAAGAACCCTAGCCCTCCCTTGTTTCTCCCTATGGTTGACTCTTGGGCTGGTAAAAAATGGGATGCATAACCTTCTACCCAAAAATTACATTCAGTGTCCCAAGTTTCCTGTATCGCAACCACATCATACTGTTTTATAGTCTCTAACCATAATATATCTTCCCTTTTAGATCGGAGACCCGCAATATTCCAAGTCATTATTTTCAAGTTTCTTCCTTCTGCCGGCAAGTTATTGGGGGTTGCACAAATCTGTTCCTCCTCCCTCTCTTGGTAAGACAGTCAATTGTTCTCATCAAGATCTGAAAAGGCTGCAAATCTATTTGTCAATTCCAAGTTGGTAACAGTATCCACAGTACGTTTTATGGTGTAATTGATTTGGAGACTTGGTGGCTGTGTTGCCCAGGAAGCTAGGCGAGTGTTATGTCTTGGGATACTAGTTCCTGCATTCGTGTTCTGCAGGAGAGTTTGTTGTTGTGGACAGGGATAAAAGAAACCCAGAGGGGCTGCTCGAATTTGTCCCGGTGTTATGTTAGTTGCATCCCAAAATAGCCTAGTACAAACGTGGGGTTTGTTGAAGTTTATTATGACACAGTCACCAGGGAAGCGTTTTCCTGTGGATCCCAGCCAAGCAACTCTTCTTGCCGTGCTTATAAATGATGAAACATCCCTTGGACCTGAGCAGTTTGTGTCGCTCCATCTCTTTATATTTTCCATTAGGGTGCCCTGGGTTTCTATCTCTCCAGGTTTAAGCATCGGGACATTGACCAATACAGCCACAAAAGGTGTAGCATCTGGTGGTAAATGGGCCAAAGGTTTTGGGCGTTGTCCATTTCCAGGGCCTTGGCTAGTTCCTTTAGGTAGACCCTCTTCATTGAGATTAACTTTTTTATTGAACTGAAGATTAGTCGTGTTCTGGGAAGGTATATGTGGCACTTTATCAGATGTTTTAGATTTAGTTATAGTGTCCAGAATAGGTATTTGAGGTAAAGGGGAGAGATGTGAAATTATTCGGTCATTGTTTTTTGTCACTTCCATTGGTTGAGCTTGTTGAATTAAAGTCTGTTGTGGCTCCAAGGATAAATGCTCCGTGACCTTTTTGATTAACAGTGTATTCATTCTATCACATCTGCCCAGTATATCAGAGACACAGTCTTTTAGTGTTTCCACGATATCATTGGAGATCTTAATCAACGTTGTTTCAATGGTATCGGTTAGGACCCTTTCAATCATTTCCTTTATCGTGCTTTCGAACTTAGTTGGAGGTTGCCGTGGTTTTGTTTTATGTCTGCTTCGCTGGGATTGGATTTTATGTTTTTTCCCTAATCTTCTGGCCTTTTGCATATTTTGTACTTCCCCCTCCTGAGTTTGGTCTTGCTCAAGCAAATCTGTGTCTACTTTGGGGTCTTCTTGACCTGTAATATTTTGATGCTCATGTACAATATCATTTGCAGTAACAATATTAATCTTGGGTTCTAAAGGTATCGGTTGTTTCATAATTATAGGAGACTCTACAGGGTCAACGGATGCACTATCCAGCCCGAGTTCCCGTTCTTTCTCTGCAATTTGTTTATTTAGCTTCCCCACCGCTGAAGTTAGATAAGTCATAATATTTTCTGAAGCATTAGATTTTCGTGCAATTTTAACTTTACTAGTGCCCCCTGTAATTGAGGTCTGTAGCTTTCTCTTACCCATTGTGGAGGCACAATTTTTAGGGACGTGGCCTGTCCTGTCCTCTGTCGTCCCCGGACGGCCACAGACGGCCCGCCCTCTGCCCGGGCTCCGCCCGCACGCGTCCCGCGACGCGGGAGGTGCTCCTGTTGTTTATGCACCTCCGGCCGGAAGCTGCGAGGGTCAGGAGGCGGCGTCCCGGTCCCGGTCGTGCGGGGATGCTGGGAAATGCAGTCCTTGGTGGCAAAGCGGCGCTCCTCCCCACTCGGCGGCCGACAGCACTCGGCGGCGGGGGAGAGCGGCGAACGTCCGTGGCCCCACACACCACAGGTACGCTGTGTTCAGTGTCCTTAATGCCCCCAAACTGTGGCAAAGACCCCCATCCTTAGAAAAGCTTTTGTTCAGAGGTGGATTAACTTGTCGCAATATGAGATGGTGGTTCTATCTCTTCATCTGATGGCACCACCAAAAATGTTCTTCAAGGAAGGAGTATTCGTGTTAGATTTAGGAAGAGTGGTGGCTATCAGCATAATAGGGCAGGTGATTCTCCACAGGGGTCAAAACATAATAAACATTCTTCTGACGGTTAATCCCATTTTCAAATACCTGAGGAAATGGCTGATTATGACCCGCCCCCATTTCACTGCAGAAATACTGCTCCCCCCCCCCCCAACCCATCACAATTTCAGAAATCGCTGTCTGACCCTCATTGCAGGTGGAACTGTGAAGGAGAAAGTGGCTCTTAGCCTCTGCTTCTCTCTGGTCACACTGTTGGCAGAACATGGTCTCTCTGGATTTATGGTTTGATCTGTGTCTAGCAGTCTCTTTTTCCAGTCTGTGATCTCACAGTCTGCATCTGGACAGCAGTTACCTGTGGTTTGTGTTTCAGAGTTTGGTCAGGTATTCTGCAAGGTTGAAGTCTTGTTCAATGACCCTGTACTATTCATTTGTATTTTATTACCCCGCTTTGTCCTCCAACACCCGGTGTAATGCCCTGCAAGGGTCCTGTATAGCTTCCTGAGAGCTTTTTTCTTCCTTAAGTGGCTTCCTATTGGATGATTCAGGTGGGTGCTGCTGCTAGGCAGGAGTCGACACTGTAACACAGCATTTTAGCAAATAAATGTCAAGGCAGAAAGCAATGTAGGTATCACTAGTGCAGGAGGTACAGTGGCACCAAGACACACATCTAATATGGCTGTTTATGCTACCCAGTTGCTGGCCAGTTTCCTTTCTTGCATTAAGGCCCAAAGGCACCCTTGTTACCCCACTGCGGTGGAGTCAATTCTTCAGTAGCTCATGTTAGAAGCGGCTGTCTCTAGTTGGCAGAGGTATACACTTCTGACAGATAGGGACACACCTTTTCTAGTCAGGGCAAGGGGATCACACACTTAGATAACCCCTGCTCACCCCCTTGGTAGCTTGGCAAAGCAGACAGGCTTATCTCAGAGGCAGTGCGTTAAGCATGTATGACCACATACAGTAATAAAGTGAATACACTACAAATGGACCCGACACAGTAGTATTATAAAAATAAGAATGTTTATATAAGGCTTAGCACAAGACCAAATAACGACAAAAATATACCACAATCTTAATAAATACTCTTGGAAGGAAAAATAACAGTTCAAGTGTAGTTGATTCTTAGCACAAAGTCTTTAGTAACAAAAGCAACTCTTCTTCTTTAAAACACAGTTCTTGGCAACAATGTAACACACACGGGAGTCACACGACGTCGAGACAAAGTAAATCCTAAGGTTCGGCGTCGACAGCGAGGAGCGCCACGTCGAGCCCGGAGTCGAACAGACCCCCACAACACAGTACCTTGGAAAAGTGAAGCACACGATGATCAGCGACGTCGAGATGTCCGGCGTCGCGTCTTCGGCATCGATCGAGTCTCGGAGTCCGGGCGATCTGCAGCGGCGTCGACAGATGTCAGGCAGGAGCAGCGCTCACGAGGCGAAGCAGGATACGGCATCGTCGTCGATGTCGATGGTGATGTTGCAAGTGTGAGCAGCGCTCCCGGCGACGAGAGGGCTCGATGTCGATGCGATCAGCAGCGGCGCCGACACGGGGTCACTTGGAGCTGGAGCCGAACTTGCTACTCACTGGCGTCGCTACTGGCGTCGATCGGGCCCGGCGGCCGGCGTCGAAGGTGCGGGACACGGGAGCTGCACTCACGATGTCGAGCTGGGTTCGGCGGCGTCCGTCGGTGTCGGGATTGCTGGATTCTTCAGAGGTGCTGGATTTTCAGGTTCCAGCCACAAGCACTTTCAGCAAATAAATGAAGTCCTTTGACCCTGTGACTTCAACAGGAGACTGACTGACACTCTTCCAGTCCTTGGAGATTTTCCTTGGCAAAGCTTGAGAGTACACACTCAGTTCCTCTCTCCTGGTTCCTTGGCAAAAATAAAGAAGCAACTGCAGGATTCCCCCAACAAACAGCACACTGGCAGAAGGGGTAGGCAAGGCCTTGGATCAGCAGGCTTCTTGTCCTTGGTTCAGGTTTCCTTGTCAGAAGTGATCTAAATTCTTGGTTCAGGGGTCCTTCTCTTATACCCCTTTTTGGCTTTGATCCCTTTGTCCATGCAGCGGAATTTCCCCCCATCCTGGGTTTGTTGTGGGTGTTGCCAGGCTGAGGCACCTGGCCTATTCACTGTGCAGGGCAGAGTCTTCAGCCGCCCAGCAGGAGTGGAGCCAGCATTGTCACTGGCAGGGGCAGGGCCATCAGTCGCCCGGTAGGAGGTGGGGCCAGGATCGTCCCTGGCAGGCCCAGAGCCATCAGTCGCCTGGCAGGAGGTGGAACCAGCATTGTGTCAGGCAGGGCAGGCTATCAAGAGCTACTCTTCCCCTACTCTCAATGCAAAGCAGAGACCAGTAGACAGTCAGACAAGAAAATAGCCACTTTCTAAAAGTGCTATTTTCAACCACAGAGTCTAAAAACCATCCACCCAAACGGATGCGTTATTAAACCCTGAGTTCAGGGATACCAAACTCGACATTGCACCATGCTCCCCGAGCCCGCTAGGATTATAGCATTAATAATCCTGGCAGCCCATTCTAACTCATGGAGAGCAGGTTACCTTACAATAGTGAAAAACTAATATGGCTGTAATTCACTATTAGGACATGCCAACCTTGTCAGGCTTGTCCTACCTTATGCTTACAATGCACCCTGCCCGTGGGCCTACCATAGGGGTGACTAACATGAAGTTAAGGGAAGGTTTAGGGACTGGCAAGTAGGTGTACTTGCGCAGTCTGCGTGACAGTACCAGACTGCACGTAGGTCTAGCAATGGCAGACCTTTAGACATAATTTACCAGGCTGCTTCTGTGGGTGGCACAACACGTGCTGCAGGCCCACCAGCAGCATTTGTATTTACAAGCCCTGGCACCCCTGGTGCACTCTACTAGGGACTGACAGTAAACCAAATAAGCCAAACATGGAATCCAATTAATACATCAATTTCACATAGGGAGCACTTGCACTGTGGCACTGATCAGCAGTGGCACAGTGCCCAAAGCAATATACCAGCAAAAACATCGTAAACAGAGGAGGCAAACAGAAAAAAGGGGAGGAGAGACTCATGCCAATGATGCCAGGTCTAACACTCCTGATGAGGGTTTGTCTCATTTTCGGGATGGATCATCATCCAGTTCTGGGCGTCCAGAATTGGTCCACTAAACATCTGGGAAAGACCGCTCAGCAACGGAGGAGCGTTGCCCCACTGCCTGGCTCATAGCCAGCAAATGTAAACTAAACTAATGTTCTTGCATCGTTTTATTTTGTATTTGCCAGCTCTTAGCCAGGACTGTTGTGAGGGGCGGGGATGAGGCATTGGAGGGGAAGGGAGGAGTGCTATGCGCACTTCACTCCCTGAGTGCTCATGTGTGTTTGGCCGTCCGTCTCAGTCTGACCAAAACACACATGCGCACTTAGGTTTCCCCAGCCCGGCTGCATTGAGCAGCTGGGCTGGAGAAACCCCCACAGGCTTCATGGACGGAGCGGGCGTATTTCTAGCCTACTCAGGTAATGTCTTCGCTGCTCTGCAACACAGGGATTGTGTAGGAGTGTACGAAAAACAAATTCTGCAGCACACTTGTAGGAAAAATGAAGTTAAGGCGATGTCTCAATGGACATAAGATGCAAAGTTCAAGGGCGAAGAAGTTGTCCACCAAATTAAAGAATCTTCTTTTATTGTTCGTACATGAGCCAGCCGACACGTGTTTCGTCGCAAGAAACCACACTGTTTCTGCGACTCCTCAGGGCTGTAGGAGAGAGGTGTAAGAACAGCAGGTCGCGGTGCCGGTGATAATTCCGACCCGGCTCCGCTCGAGACCGGGTATTGTTGAAAACACGGATTTCGTAAAATGGAGAGATGTTTATCGCGCAGTGCTGTGATAGTCCTTAGTTGGAAGACCTGGTTTCTCGAAGTGTGCGTATTGAGGCTGAGCCGGACCTCCGTGTCTTCAGAGTTTAAGGCAAGGGGCCTTATAGGACGAGTAGGTCCCCGAAGTGCGGGGATGCTTCGGCCGTGACTCTTTCGAGTCTGTGTTTCTGTTTCTGGACCGCACCCGGAACAGAAACACAGACTCGAAAGAGTCACGGCCGAAGCATCCCCGCACTTCGGGGACCTACTGTCCTATAAGGCCCCTTGCCTTAAACTCTGAAGACACGGAGGTCCGGCTCAGCCTCAATACGCACACTTCGAGAAACCAGGTCTTCCAACTAAGGACTATCACAGCACTGCGCGATAAACATCTCTCCATTTTACGAAATCCGTGTTTTCAACAATACCCGGTCTCGAGCGGAGCCGGGTCGGAATTATCACCGGCACCGCGACCTGCTGTTCTTACACCTCTCTCCTACAGCCCTGAGGAGTCGCAGAAACAGTGTGGTTTCTTGCGACGAAACACGTGTCGGCTGGCTCATGTACGAACAATAAAAGAAGATTCTTTAATTTGGTGGACAACTTCTTCGCCCTTGAACTTTGCATCTTATGTCCATTGAGACATCGCCTTAACTTCATTTTTCCTACAAGTGTGCTGCAGAATTTGTTTTTCGTGTACTTGGTGTGTCCCAAAAACACATCGTGAGGGGTTACAGGGCTTTTCCTCTCTTCTGCATGCACCTTTTTGCCTTCAAACATCCAACTGTGCGCCATCCTAGCAGTGCGCCCTTTTAGTGCCTCACACCTGAAACCCTGCTTTGTTCTGTTTAATTGTGTAGGAGTGTGTCCCTGGAGATGCTGGGACCTAGGAAGAGGAGAGGCGGCAAGAAGCTAGAGGCGGCCGGCAGCGGCTAAAGGTAAGTTTTTTTTTTATCTATTATTTCTAACACCCCCCTCGCACTCCCCTTTTCCCCTGCTCTACCTCCACCCGGCCCCCACTACCCTTTATTTGTGGCTGCCATCATTGAGACCTCTCCTTTCTCCCTACACAGAGCACTCTGAACCCTCTCAGATCCGCCAATGAAGGAGGATACTCAAGGAAAGCATAGCACCCCACAAACCTGCAACGTGAGAGGGATGCACTCCCAGAAGACGACGCCACCTCTAGGAGGTGCCAAATTGCAAAACAAGCTCAAAATTAAACTTTTACTAGTGGATGGGAGGCATTCCAAACACAACAATAAGAGCTGGATGTATAGAGATAGTTGTTTGCACAATTTGGCACCTGACTTTTTGCGACCAGTATCCTATTTTATCAAACAGACCTTTGTACTGAGCGGTTGGTTCGCAAAATTCCGATTTGAAGGGGACTGACAAAAAATCTGCGTAAATAATGTTAATTGAAAAAAAGTAAAAAGTTTAGTATGCGTGGCCCAAAATGTTGTTGGACCACCAGCAGTGCTGTCTTAACACATGGGCAAGCTAGGCAGTTGCCCCTGTGGAGTGGGGAGGTGCGTGGGGGGATGGGAGGGAGGTGCCACGAGCATTGGGGCCCCATGCAGACCAGAATTTAACTGTTAAACATTATTATTCCTGTGAGTGCTTGTGTGGGCAGGGCCCAGGCTTATAATGCTGTTAAGACGGCCCTGACTACCAGTTTCATCTCAGCGTCGCACGGGGTAGTGGTAAGCTGAGTTCTCTCAAACTAAGCGCCATATTATCAAGACTGGCGAAAACATTATCGCCGCTTTAGCGGCTTGATAATATGCCCTTGTGAATTCCCATCGAAGCCCATTTTCTGGTGTGAAGGCCATCAAACCTGGGCTTCTATGGGAATTCACGGCAGTTTCCTTCCGCTAAAGCAGCGATAATGTTATCGCCAGTCTTGATAATATGGCCCTAAATTCTAAGGCACACCAGTGTGACGGGTGTCTACAGCAGCCTTGGGGACTAACCCTGCTGGACACCCCAGTCATTTTTGGGCCCCAACATGAACTATGCAGAGCTCAGGAAATGTGTGTAAACAGCACAATTAGAAGTTGTGGGTTTCAGTTTACGGTTATAACCAGCTCTGAAGAGGAGGAAATGCATTAAGCTGAAAAAAGCGAATTATTCATGAATTGCATTGGGTGTAGTGCTGGGCCAGCAGGAGGGCGGAGGTGAGATGTTTTCAATATGGAGAGGTTTATTGGCTCACCCTGTGTCCGGGCTCCTGCAGCCCCTGGCGCCTCATTATGGCTGCAAGAGATGCTATTGGCCTTCTGGCTGAGTGCTGCAAATGGTCAAGGAGCTGAGAGTAACCCTGACCCAAAGGCCTTGTCCATCATGCTGTGCTATGAATTATTCCGCAGCCCCAGCGTGGGCCGACCACTCACCTGGGCCCGATACATCTCCATTCACCCTCACAAGCATTTCTGAAACTCAACGAGTGCAATGTGCCATGTTATGTTCCATGATTTTTTTTATTTTTATTTATGCCTTAAAACCCCCAAAAAATAAAAAAAGTACTTAATGATACATATCTATATGTCTATACGGGCAGTAAATTACGGGTGTGATTGTTCTGGAACTTAATGTTACCCAAGTCACTGACATCTGAGCAATGTCAGACTGAGCTGCTCTGTTGGCATTCGGACTTGTGACCTGCACGCCCCTTCATATGTCAGCCGGGAGCGTGTAACTGTCCAATCTTGTCTGCATGTTATGTTACATTGAGCTGTGCCTTTGTTGGGACAGGAATGGCGCCTTCATGGTGTACAGCAGTGTCCCCCTGTCCTGAGGGCCAGACTTCGAGCGCCTGGTGTCCTAGTTTTGCATCCTGTCTACAGACATCTTTTTCTTTTAGCCAGTGATTAATTTGTAAAAAAAAAAAAAAAAACATAAGTGCCAGGGCTCACCTCGGGGGACCACTGCAACTTGCACCAACCATTGCCCTCTATGCGCCAAATATAGTAACAACACAACTACTAACAAACACACTCCTTCAAGTGGAACAATTCAGACTGTTGTATGTCCCCAAAGCTGTAAGAATAGCTTGGGCGGCACGTAACGGTCGTTATTAATGTATAGAGAACGTATCATTAACTGTTGTTGTAGCCCTCTCTAAATTCACAAGACAGCGCCACCTTGTGGCCGACTCTCACAAGTGCCCGTGTTGACAAATAAATGTTGGTGCATCGAAAACCACCGACTCAAATTAAGCACTGCTTTTAACAGTCTTTTGTCAAAAGTCCACTTGTGGACTATTCCAAAAACCTGCTGTGAGATTATAGCCAGCCTTATGTTTCCCATTGGTTGGCTTTCTTGTCACTCTCATTTGCTATTTCATGGCTTTCCTTCCTCTTCCTGTGTTTGTCTTGTCCCTGGAGCACAACTTCTTTACTAATCTTTCGTTTTGGTGACTTGCATCCTCTTGTATCCTTCTGCTGCTTACATTCAGGAAACCACTTTCATATTTTTCATTCAGTAGTCCGTAAGAGTGAACGTGTTTTCTAGTTCTCTATGTCATGTCCTGCTTTCACCCCCTCAGCTATCTCCTGAGCTTTCAATGTTGCTCCCTACCTCTCCCAGCTTGTCTCAAAAAGACAGCAAAAGGTTTATTTTTGCTTGGATATGACAAGAGTGAACTTTAAGGGTTTTTGTTGTTTCATCTCCTGCATTCCACATATTGCATGAAAGCACAGGCCTTGCCACAGACGCTTAAGGTGTTGGGAGAGAGGCTGGCTGCTGCACTCATTCAACTAGTGTTTGCGGAAGGTGTACTGATTGTCTTTCTTCCTGGAGGCCCATAAACCTAACCCATTGAGTAATGCAGAGGATCACATGGTTGAGCGCTTGTTTTGGTTGTGATTCCTGTTCAAAGTGAATTAGGCATTGGCAAGCATTTTCCTTTAACTTCTGACACCTTTTTTAAAATTCTGTTCAGAAACTAAGCATGCCATTTATAAAGATTGAAAATATTGAATTCAATTTCGATTATAGACACCTCAATATATGTATGGCACTGGCCTTTTTGAATGCGTGGCCTTCTGATTTTGGCCTTACACTAGTCTAGGGGTGTGTGTCCAGAGACTTCGGCCTGTTCCTTGACATGGGTGAGTCCTGGACCTCTCCTGTGACACGGAGGGGTTTACAAAGCATGCTTTCTTCTTATTGACAGAGGACTATTCCCTGCTGTTATGGGGTTGGCATGTAGAGCAGCAGTGGCAGCATAAAGTCTTTGGTGAATCAATATTTGTGATCAGACCTTTTTACTTGTTTCACTGGAGGAAAGGCTTACTGACCCATTCATGTAAAATGCTGCTTCTATGCAGTAATCCAGACCCTAGTCTGCATGCTGTGTATGTTTATCACCTCTAAGGTACGTGCCCTGTGTGTATGGGAGAGCCTGTTCCTGTGTAGACAATGGAGGTGAACTTGTTTTCACAGACAATGGAAGTGTGGGCAACCAAAGCTGCTGTCTGCCTGACTGCCGGCTTTACAGAGGTCAGAGGACATCACCTGATTTCTTGCCTTACTGGAAAGAGCTGTTCTTCTGACCTAAACCACCAAGAAGCGAGCCTGGCTGCTAGGAGTGAGACAGAGCATGACACCCCTGGTGGATGTGTGGAAAGCAATAAGCAGCGAGACCTTGGTGCTATTGGGGTCTGCCAGAAGAATGGTGGGCATCAGTTTCTCTGGAATTGGAGGTTAGGACAGAATCGCAAATCTGTGATTAATCCTGCAGCTGTGCCAATAGGTGCAACTGCAGCTGAGCTCACCTCTATGCTTAGAAGTACAGCTATGGTCGACCAAGCCACCGTGACCAGGAAGTATGTCCACAACAGTACTCACTTCCATAATCCAGAAGGGTGTCCATGGCAGTCCTTACTGCCATTATCAACAAGCATTTGCAATGCAATAGGTCTCGCATTAGGAAAGTTTGAGCTATTGGTATTGTAAATGACACATGTTTTATTTATGTGTTTGTTTTGAAAATAGCGAAATTAATAGCTTTGTCATTTACAATGCCAATACTTTTAACTTTTGCAAATGTGACACCTATAGCATTTGTAATGTAAGATGTTTTGTATTTACGTGACTTAGATGTATTGATATTACAAACAACAATGGCTTTTACATTTTTAAAATAATTAATACTTAAATAAAAGTTATTGTAATTTATAATGGCAATAGCTTAAACTTTTGGAAATAACTTTTGTGAAGATTATGTTCAGTGTATTTTATTGTGACGAAAATCCAAGGACAGAAGTGAAATATTAACATCTTTTTGTGACATTTGTAATAAAGCTTAAAACATTGAGAGAACATATTTGAACCAGTTGTTGTTGATTGGTTGCACAGATTGATGCTGTGGTGGCGCTGAGTGATGTTGTGGTGGCGACGAGTGATGCTGTGGCGTTCAGTGATGCTGTGATAGTGCATAGTGATGCTGTAGTGCCCCTGAGTGATGCTGTGGTGGTGCGATAAATAGATAGAGTGAGGGCGATAGATAGAGGGAGGGCGATAGATAGAGTGGGGCGATAGAAAAATAGAGTGAGTGCGATAGATAGATAGAGTAATGGCGATAGATAGAGTGAGTGTGATAGATAGACAGATAGAGTGAGGGCGATAGATAGACAGATCGATAGAGTGAGTGGGATAGATAGAGTGAGGGGGATAGATAGATGTGTGTGGTTGTGTGTGTGATTGTGTGTGTGTGGTTGTGTGTGTGTGTGGTTGTGTGTGTGGTTGTGTGTGTGTGGTTGTGTGTGTGTGGTTGTGTGTGTGTAGTTGTGTGTGTGTAGTTGTGTGTGTAGTTGTGTGTGTGGTTGGGTGTGTGGTTGGGTGTGCGGTTGGGTGTGCGGTTGGGTGTGGTTGCGTGTGGTTGTGGCTGTGTGTGGCTGTGGTTGTGGCTGTGTGTGGTTGTGTGTGTGGCTGTGTGTGGTGGTGTGTGGTTGTGTGTGTGGCTGTGCACCCCAGACTAAAATGGATTGAACCTATTTGCCAACAAATGGGCACACAGAATTACCGGGTTGCCTTGCGCATTCTTTAAATCGGACACTAGACCAGTTTTTGCTTGTGCAGTCACCAAGTTCCTTGGCCATATGTGGAGCATTAGGACAAATGCACAAGAAGATAGTATAAGTGGGAGGAGTCAGCCTACTTCATGAGCTGTTTCCTGTGCCCTAAGTAGCCTTTGCCGTAACTCGCTTTTAACCCAAAAGTAATGGATCTGGGCCATAAAAAGAGCCTTGGAGTAATGCGCTGTACAGATAAAATTTAAGAATCCCTCCCTATATAACAGAAATGCTGGCTCTGATAAAACAGTTAATAAGCAGGAGGCTTCACTGTGTATAATTTAGCATTATGACATTCGGCCGTTTTTATTCCTTTGCACACATGCTCTCTGTTAACTTGAAAAGGGCTAACTTTTTAAGAATTCTAGTATGAATTTTTATTCTTTTTTAGTACAACTACAAAGTCAAACCTATGAACTTTATTATTTACTCAGGTAACTGCACTATTATGACGGTTTTTCCTTAAGCTCGCTTTTAAAGATTTTGTATATGTGAAAACGTTGAAGGCATGAATGCCGAAATAAAGTTTATATTACAAATAAGGGGATAATTGAGTGTTAATTTTTTTATGTTTCTAGTTAGACTGCTGGTGTGGTAGAAACAGAACTTTGAAAACGTTGGGTGGCCCGATTGCCCCAAAAATAAAAAATAAAAATAAGGACCCGATGCCAAGATCTGAAAAGTCAGGTCTTAATTGTACTCTTCACGGTATCTGAAAATCTGCTGATCATAAAGGAAATTAACCTTTGTGTGCTCTCCGAACAGCAATCCAAGCCACACCCAATATGGCAACAGTAAACAGAATGCTGCAAAACCCGTCACAGTGCAACCAAAAAACGTGCACAATTTTGTCCAGAAAAGATCCTAAACTAGCTGAAATGCAACGTGGAGACAGAGTTCATTAATCAGTTTGGAAGTTCCATACACAATATGCAGCTCCAAAGAACTTATTTCATCGGAGTTCGCAAAGCACCACAAACTGACCACAAGATGTGCAGGCTACTTTACATAACACTTTATAATAATAATTTCTACACGTCCATTAGCCGCTCTCCCCGTTGCATTTAAAGTGACTTGACGGGTGAAGCAAAACGGACATCAGAACAAAACTCAGAGGGCTCCTGTCAGTCCCCTCTGCCCTCAAGAGGGGGTTGTTTTGTTAGTACATGTGACTACCGGCCTCTGCCCTCAGTGGGCTGGAGAGTCTGTAGTTTCTGTCTATTTATTGGACCCGAGTGACCTCCTGCCCGTTTCTTGGACCTGTGTGACCTCCTGCCTCTGCCCTCAGAGGGCCTTGAAGACGTGTGTTTGTCGGTCTGTCTCCAGCGGGGGTACGAGCACAGAAGCAAACGTGGAAAGAAAACAGATGGCGGGGGTCTGAGACGGAGACTCCGGAGCACAAAAGGGTCCAGACGGGCCCGTAGGGGCGGAGAGGATGCATCCCTGACATTTAAACTGCGCTCTTAAAAGGACCAACAGCAGCTAAGCTCCACCCAGCCCTCGAACTACCCCAAGTCGGCCGAGATTCTATAGAAAGGGGAGTGAAAGGGAAATCAGACAACAATAAACTCGATCTCAAGTTCCCACCAACAAAAAAAAACACCTAGGCCGCGCCCGTGCACGCGCCCTGGGCGTACTGACGTCAGCGCCGTAGATCAGAAGAAGAAACAAGCGTGAGGGAAGCCTCGCGTATGGTGATGCACCGAAGAAAACACCAGAGGAGTGCGGAGCCTGTAGAGCACAGCGAGGCGACGTGACAAAAGAGCACGGTGAGTGGAGGGGCGATATGTGTGTGTGTCTGTGTGTGTGTATGTGTGCGCGAGAGCCCATGAGTGGAGGGGGGGTGTACGCGCGTGTCTGTGTGTGTTCGAGTGTGTCTGTGCGTGTGTCTGTCTGTGTGCGCGGGGGTCTGTTTAAGGGGGGGTGCGTGTGTGTATGCAGTGTGTGTGTGCCTGTGTATGCGTGTGGCTGTGTATGTGCGCATGCGTGAGTGTGGCTGTGTGAGTGTGTTTGCGCATGGGAATATGAGGCACGAGAGGGGCACGGCGCCGTGCGTGCCCACGAAGTGAAATCTGCGCTCGTGCCCCTCTTGTGTCTACATTCCCAAATACGGGCAGCAATAGGTCTCGAGCAGACTCTGTCTGCTCGACCTAAAAAGGGTGCTTGTGGCTGTGCAAAGATTCACAGGAGAGCTCTAGCCACAGCAGGAGCTGTGGTAGTCATAAGGGGAACTGCCTCTGGATACATGGTGGCATGGCCACCACCACCAGTATGAATCTGTGCCCAGATGCAGTTGGAGGATCCATGGGATCAACAATGTCAATCCCAAGCCTCTCAAAGGGAACTCCCACCACAGGTAGTGTTATCAGGGGTGCCTTTGTAGTACCACCTGCCTTACCACTGGCTTGGCAAGTGATACAGGGGCGACAAAACTCCTTTGTGTCTTCTGACATGTGAGGCCAGTGAAAGTGAGGGACAAGCCTGTCCCAGGTCTTGCTTTGGCCTAAGTGTCCTGCTAATGGAATGTCATGTGCCAGTGTTAATAGGAAGCCTCTAAACTACAGAGGCATAACCAACCTCTTGGTAGCACCAGGCTTGATGTTTCTACCCTCTGAATACAGAAGTCCATCATCCCAGTAGATCCTGTGGGACCCACTGGCACTCCCAGCAGCCTCAGCAACAGCTTGCTGTCTGAGGGGTTCAAGAGAAGGGCAGCTCAGCTGTTCCTGGCTCAGATCTGCCCTAGAAGGCCCCCCTGTCCCCAAGAACTCAACCTGATCAGGTTCAAGTTCCTCTGAGACAGTACCTTCACAGGGACTGAGATCATCTCCCTCAGGAGACTGATCCTCACTCTGAGGCAGGGGGGAAGGCACTGCCTCATCCCTTCTGCTCCTTCTCTTGGAAGGCACCCGGTCCATCTTTTCAGGATCCAGGGCCTTTTCAGTGGAAGACATTTTTGCCTGTGGCCTAGTCATGGCAAACACATCTGCAAGGATACCCAGCATTTCAGCATGTGTCCTGAGTTCCATTTCAGCCCAAGCTGAAGTCTCCAAATCATTGCCCAACAAGCATTCTACAGGGAGGTCTGAGCTAACCACAACTTTCTTAGGGCCAGTTACCCCTCCCCGGGTGAAATTCACAACTGCCAAGGAATGGTCTGTCCTGACATTGCTTGCATTGGCCACTTGGTACATCTCACCAAGTGTGATCTGTTCAGGGGCCACAAGATATTTTGTCACCATTGTGACACTTGCACCTGTGTCCCTGTATGCCATGGCCTCCTTACCATTGAGTACAAAAAGAAAGTTTTCCCTTGCTGACTTGTAGTCCAAAACTGAAATTGTCACATTTGTATTTATTTAACAAGTTTGAATACAAATATTTTGATATGAAAATGTTGGTTAAAATACAATTGTATATCTCTAGATGGTTCTAGTTAAAAATGAAATCAATACATTTAATACACTTAATTAAAAAAGAATTGGATCACCCAATATTAAGATAGAGAAAACATAGACAATATACTTTGTCATCAAAAGAAAATATTCGTTGGAGCCATTATTAACTGCGACCTGGTACAATAGATCGTATACTAGTATCTGCAGGTTCAGTCACTTCCACGAATTATGTAACAAATACGTCAACACGTTTTGATGGCATTTATTATATAAGTCCCATCTTTTTCAAGACAATTGAAAGTAACTCTCTACGTTGCACTGTATGATTGCCCCAGATGATCCTCGTGTCCAACTGTGAGCATGTATTTTCACAACCACTTCCTCAGGTTTACACCTTGAAACCAAGACTTTCGATTATCCTAGTGTCGTATATTAAACTTTTATAGCAATCTTTAGGTACTAGTCCACAACGTAGTTTTTTTTTGTCTAGAATGCCTCTCCTACTGAAATATTAGCCGCTTTATTCAAGATTGTGACCTTCAGCTTAAAACGAATGGCAGTGATAGAGTTAAGCAATGACTCGTGCCTTTGCTATCGTAAAATCTCTGACAAACAAGTACACAAAGCTTCAATAATCCTCAGCGTGCCGGCGGGCATTCCATTGATCAACGGTTGTTGTCTGTACTTGCCCAGGTTACTGGGACTGACAAATAAGGAGGCAATATCCATGCCTCCATCACAGACTAAAACAGCCTGAGTAGGAATTCTGACTAGGCCAGAATCCATCTTAAATCCCAAGGTTAACCCTATTATACCCTTGTTCTGTATACCACCACTTGGAACTGAGCTATGGGGGACAGTTGCCATAAGGGCAGTGGTGGCTGGAGTAGATTCCTTGGCCCTTGGACAATTGGCATCTTTGTCCAATGTGTCTTCTCCCTACAGATAAGACACCAAGGTTTCTTTTTTGCTTTTCCTTGTTCGATTGTGACTCCCCTGCAGATGCAGGTTTTTGGAACCCTTGTGAAGACTTCTGGGGCCCGATGTAGGAGCCCTAATACCAGTCAGAAACGGCCGAATTCGGCCATTTCCGACCGGTATTACGGTTTTCTTATGTAGGGGGCTACATAAGTACAGATTCGGTAATTTTACCGATTCTGTATATTTACCGATTCGGTAAAATACCGAATCGGTAAATGTACAGAATCGGTAAATAGAGATGTAGGTGGCACTCTGAAGAGTGCCACAGGCCTTCAAGAGTCGGTATTTTACCACCCAATCCAATTGGGTGGTAAAATACCGAATCCAGGTGTTCATGCACACCTGTGCATGCACACCTGTGCCATGTGGCACACAGACATGCCCTTAGGGCATGTCTGTGTGCCACATGGCACACAAGCCTGTAATTGGGGTGCTAGAGGGTGTCAAAGTGACACCCCCTGCACCCTTGCAAGAATAGGTAATTACCGAATCGGTAAATACTGTTTCGGTATTCCACATTGATTCCTATGGGCTTCAAGGCCCATAGGAATCAATGGGGGATACCGATTCGGTATTTACAGAATTGGTAAATACCGAATCTTACAGATTCGGTATTTACCGAATCAGAATTACCTACATTTCCCCCCTCTAATTTACCACTTCTTAAATACAGAATCGGTATGATTCGGTATTTTAGAAGTGGTAAATTAGATTTACCTACATCGGGCCCCTGGTCTTTACCCTTCTCCCCACCCTTATCTGATATTTTAGCATCTTGCTTCTTTTGGTCACCACCCTGATGCTGAGTTTTCTGCTTCACCCTGGCTCTGACCCCTTTGTCTGCCTTCTTTCCCAATTCTTGGGGAGAGGTCAGATCAGAATCAACCAAGTACTGCTGCAACAACGGATTTTGGCAATTATTAAGGATCTGCTCCCTCATAATTAAATTGTACAATCCTTTAAAATCACACACCTTATTGCCAAGTAACCAGCCTTCCAGAGCCTTAGTACAATCTACAAAGTCAACCCAGTCCTGAGTCTGTGCCCTCTGGGTGTCTCTAAACTTAATCCTATACTGTTCAGTGGTTAAGCCAAACCCATCAACGAGAGCACTCTTCAAGAAAGAATAATTATCAGCATCCTATTCTCTAACAGTGAGGATCTTATCTCTACCTTTGTCGGCAAAGGAGAGCCACAAAATAGCTGCCCACTGCTCTTTAGGGACCCTCTGTACTTTACAGGCCCTCTCCAGTGCAGTTATCCATTTGTGGTTGTCATCCCCACTTTGATAGGGAGGGACTATCTTGTTCAGGTTCCTATAATCAGTACTATACTCCCAGGGACACTGTTGTTGCCACCATGGGACTCTAGTCCCAATCTTTTTGTTGTTCTTTGGAGCTCTAGGGATTCCCTGTCTAGGGCCAATTGCTCTTTCTTGAGCCTGAACTTGACTCTCTCAAGCTCCAGAAATTGGCACTGTCTATCATAAGACGATTCCCTCTTATTTGATATGGAAGTCCCTACAGAAGTTCCTGAGTGATGAGAATCCACAGAGGGAGTTCTGGATCTCCTAGGTAAACTCTGTAGTCTTCCTGGTGTGGTAAAGAGAGGGCCACTGGAGCCTTCTCCCCCACCTAAAAGAAGATCTATGTTGTCCAGGTTACAATCATTTTGATTCCCCTGGCCAGGGTTTGAGTCAATGTCAAAGACGGTTTCACTTTCTGGCCTTTCCTCATTCCCTGTTCCACCCAATGTATCTACCTCATCAGACCCTGGGGTCTTCCGAAGGTCATCTAATAGCAAAACCTCAATGAGACGTTGGGTGTTTGCTGTTCTCCCTGTCCTCAACTTCCTGGATACACACATGGCTTTCGATTCTTGAAATGAATGACCATTGTACCTAGTTGGCAAAGAACCACTTGGTTCTCCTCTACAAGACATACTAGTGTTATGTGGTGTGGGCACATGCCTAACCTAGTAGAGACTAAACTCTCTTGAGTTGGAGAAAGGGTGTACTGGACCCTTGACTTACCCAACTCCAAGTTCAAAAGAACTTACTTTATTCTAATCTTGATGTATTATATGTACCTAATACTTAGTGGTTTTTAGTTAATCATTCAATCAGATTTATCTGGTAAAACAATAGCAAGCTTGAATCCCAACCGCTGCACACCAATGTGAGAGGGTGGCCTGGTATATGCTGTCCACTAATTAAAGTGGGCATTCTGTACCAGTCCACACAACCCTTATAATAATAATAATAATCCACATTTGTATAGCGCACCGTCACCCGTTAGGGTCTCTAGGCGCTGGGGGCTGTCGGGAAGATTAAGCAAGCTATTGCCCAGAGTCACATGGTGCTGGGCTAACCTGCCACCGGAGCCGGGGATCGAACCCTGATCCCCAGATTCCAGCGTCAGTCGCCCTGGCCGCGGCGCCACACCTCTCCACTGGTTCTTATGATGTATGAGGTCAAAGAAACCCTTACTGAAAGCTATCCTGGTGGCAGCTATGGAGAGCAGCCTTCAGGCTTAATCTTGAAGGAATGTAAAGCAGCTTGTTTTGCCAGAATATCACCTCCTAAATGACTTAATGAAAGGAGAACCACACAGTGTTTATATAAAAATATGTATTTATTAATCTAACACACTCTACTAGTCTCTATGTTAGACTAGGGAGCAAAGTACACAATACTGAATCAACAGAACATTCATAAATAGCACAATACACAGCGGGCTCCAGGGGGAGACCGAACCATATACTAAATAAAATGGTATAACAACAACAACTTGACTAGACACAGTGCCTAGAACACGTACAATTGCTGGGACCCCAAGGAACCACCCAGAGGAGTGACACAGTGTGCCCACGGAAGACAGGTGCAGTGACGAACACGACCGCGTGCTCCGTACAACTCTATGGGAAAGTCGCGGTTGCAAATGTAAAGTTTAAGGACATTTCTATGAGGACTTCAAGCCAACCCTATGGAACATAGGAGATTCTAAGGCCAACCCACCAGTGAGTACCGAGGTCCCCGTGTTACCTATCCCAGAGGAGCCGGGTGCAAAGGGGTCAAGTAGTTTCGGAAACCTTTGATTTTTTTCAATTGAGAGCTGCAAAGAAGTACTGCAGCCAGAAAGGCACAGAATGTCTGGTGGAATCCAAGCATGGATTCGAGGTGAGAGGAACCCAAAAGCAGAGGGGATAGAGTCTGGGTGACTTCAGGTGACCAGGGGCTCGGGAGTCGAATGCCCACCTATGTCGGGTGCTTCAGGTGAAAAGAAGGGTTGCTTGACTCTGTAGTCACGGGACCAGGAGACGTCAAGGACAACCAGGATCTGGAGGTGAGCTGTCTCATGAAGGATGTAGAGTGCTGAGGGGTCGGTGTCGGCTGGAGCACCAAGAAGCCTTTGCAAATGCAACCCACACGGTCAAAGAAAACAGGTTACGGAGTGGACCAGCAGAGTCCAGGGGACTCTCTAAGCAATGCCGAGTCAGGGCATTTCTGGAGCAACCAGGTAAGCCTAAGAACAAACAAGGTGACCCTCGCCAGGACCCACAGGCCAATGGAACAGGGATTGTGAGGAGACCTCAAGCAAGTTTGCAAAGTACCAGCCCACAGGACACTTGGAGAGTGGAGGCCAGTAATCTTTAGTGAAAATAATGGTCAGGGTCAGGACTGCACTGAGTCCAATGCACAAGCTTGGGAATCATCAACAAGCATATGCAACTGCAAATATATAGGGGTTCAGGTTACACGGTCCCCATGAGGGATACTGCTCTCAGAATTGCTGAGAGCACAGTTAAATCTCAGGGATCTTTGGGAACCCACCTTTTGTGTTGCTGAAGTCTTCTGAGTCCTCAGGAGTTTGGGAGAAGCAAACCAATCACATGCGTTTAGGTGCCTGCTTTTGCAGGAGAGTAGCTCCTTTACTCCAAGTGAGATTCTTCAGTCGTCCAGCATCGTGCAGGCAGTCAAAGTGCTTGGTTTCTTCTTAGCAGAATCTTGTCCAGGTAAAATCTAAAGTCCTGAAGTCAGGTAACCCACTTTATACCCATGAGAAGGGGTTGGAAAGATTCTGTGGACCCTCCTAGGGGAGGACCAGGACAGAGGGGTGGCTACACCCATGTCCTTTGTCCAGTTTCACACCAGAGCAAGAGCTAATGGCTCCCAGAATTGGTTTGAGCTGGACTATGAATAGGAACACCAAATGTACCCCCAGTGCAGAATTTCTGGCAGTCTCAGAGTGCACCCACCCATCCCCTATACACTAAACCCTGTCTGGGAGGTGGTCACACCTCCCTGTGACAGGATGCCTATTGTCATGCCTTCCTCTGCTCGAGCTTGGCTCAGCAGCAGGTTAGCAGAATCGTGTCTATGGCTGGCAGCATCCATTTTGTGCTGCCCAGGTCGTGAAAGTTAGTACCGGGTAGACTGGTGACCCACAGTAATGGTTCTAGAACAGTGAAATGATACCTCCCACACCAGTTACTGGTGTGGGAGGTATGAATCCAAGGTGTTTGACACCAATCACAACATCTTTGTAAGCAGCCATTTTAAAGTTAGCATTTACCGCAAGGGTATAATGCACTTAAACATATATGTCTGGCCGCATCACAGACAACCCTGGAAAATGGTCTCCGAGGGCTGCAGAGGGGCTCTGCTCATGCAGGGGCACCCTCTCACATAAAACTCAGCACCCTGCCTTCAGGATTGTTAAGGCCTGCCATTGGGGTGAATGATAGGTTTTTAAGTGTAGTGATTTAGATAGATATAGTGAACCTATATCTTAGTCGGTGGTGTAAGCACCATCTTACACAGTCTGCAGTAGCAGGCATGTCGTGTCAATTTGGATGACCTCTCGGGGTTGGCATATTACATGCTGCAGCCCATGTGAGGCTCCTGGGGTACCTATGTTGTGGGTGCATTGTGTACCATATACTAGGGACTGATAAGGGTACCCTAGTATCCAATCTGGAGTGTACCAAAAGTACATACATTGCAATTTAAGGGAGAACGCAGATAGACCGAGGTCCTGGCTAGCAGGATCCCAGTCAGACTAGGCCAAAAATAGTGATACATCAGCAAAAAGTGGGGGTAACCATAAGAAGCAGATCCTACTTTCCTACACCCCTCACCTCCACCTTTCAGGTGGTGTGTCCCACATGCAACATATCACCACATTACACAGACTCGGTGGGAAACTGAGAGGGACCTGCCCTGTGGGGTCTATGCAAATCCAAGTACCTGTTTTCATGCCAGAGGACCTCAGATAGCAGCCCTGTTGTCATCTCTCACCATTGCCTGCCTGAACTGCAAAAGCTGCTCCTGTGTCTTTCCAGAAGTGGCAGAGAGTGAAAATGCATGTTGCCGAGACTCATACATGGAGAACTGTTTCTGCTAAACATTGCTAACCTACAACTGAGCCTTGGTTCATGCTACATAGACACTCTAACCTCAGGAGGAAACTGCATACCCTTACCAATGGAAAGACACTCAAGTAAAGGCAAGGGGTATGCTGTATCCCAAGGTGCAGAAGACCTTGTGCCAGTTCCTTTAGATGTGCAAGTTAGTGATCCCTGTCTAGTATTCTATTTTAAGTGTGTGTGAAAAATTCCATTTATTTCCCAAAGTAATGCAGTGGATTGAACAATCAGTTATTGCACTGTTGGCTGAATGTTAAGTTCTCAATCAATCAAGGATTTATAAAGCGCAGCAAATCACCTGTGAGGGTCTCAAAGTGCTAGGTTTGCAAACTGCTTCTTTTTTTTTACGAGGGGAAAGCAAGGAAAAAGGCATTCAAAAAAACGGGGGGAAAGCAAGGGGAAAGCAATGAAAATAAAGGGAAAGCAAGCAGAAGGCACTCAAAAAACAAGGGAAAGTGAAAAAAGAAAAAGAAAGCAGCGAAAATGAAGGGAAAGCAAGGCAAAGACAAGAACAAGAGTGATGCAGCAGCACAGGGAGAGCTGGGCCTCAGGCTTTCTCAGTGGGGTCACACTACAGTCTCCATTAAGTAGGTCCTGGGAGAAGGGAGGGGGCTAGAGGCGGTGGACGGGGCTAGGCAGAGGGAAAAAGGAAGCAAGCAGGAGCGGCAATGAGGAAAAACACAAGGAGAAAGCAATGAAAACGAAGGGAAAGCATGGAGAAGGCACTCAAAAAACAGGGAAAAACAAGGAGAAAGCAATGAAAACGAGGGAAAAGCAAAGAGAAGGCACTCAAAAAACAGGAACAAAAGCAAGGAGTAAATAGTTAAAGCTAGGGAAAAGCAAGGAGAAAGTATTCCAAAAACAGGGGGGAAGCATTGACAAAGCAGTGAAAACTCGGGGAAAAACAAGGAGAAGACACTCAAAAAACATGGGGAAAAGCAAGGAAAAAGTAAAAATGAAGGAAAAGCAAGGAGAAGGTTCTCCAAAAGCAAGTAAAAAAAGAAGGAGCAGGCAATGAAAATAAAGGGAAAGCAAAAAGAAGGCACTCAAAAAACGAGGGGAAAAGAAGGAGAAAGTAGTGAAAACTAGGGAAGAGCAAGGAGAAGGCACTCAAAAAAAGGGGAAAAAGCAAAGCGAAAGCAGTGAGAACTAAGGAAAAACAAGTTGACGGCACTCAAAAAACATGGGAAAAGGCAAGGAGAAAACAGTAAAAAAGAGAGAAAAACAAGGAGAAGGCATTTTAAAAAATGGGGAAAACAAGGAGAAAGCAGTGAAAACTAGGGAAAAGCAATGAGAAGGCACTCAAAAAATCGGGGGAAAAGCAAGGAAAAAGCAGTAAAAACTAAGGAAAAGCAAGGAGAAGGCACTCAAAAAAGGGGTGGGAAGCAAGGAGAAAGCAGTGAAAACTAGGGAACAGCAAGGAAAAGGCACTCAAAAAACAGGGAAAAAGCCAGGAGAACGCAGTGAGAACTAGGGAAAAACAAGGAGACGGCAGTCAAAAACATGGGATTTTTTTTTTAAAGGGATGAGGAGCAACTTTCAAGCAGCGGGGGAGAAGCCTGTATAGTGGGCAAAAGTGGTGGGGATGCTAGTGGGAATGAGCCGTTGAGAAAGCCTGGAAAGAGATGCCATAAAGTGCCACGTTAAAGTACTGAAACACTGAAACACTAATGTTGCAGTGGAAGGATACAACTCAACCAATAAAAAAATGGCAAAGAAAAAATTCTCCTACTGTGTGCTAAACACAAGAATAGAAAGGAAAGGCATTAAATAAGGAACATGCAACTGAGGTAGACAAGAAAGCGATTTAACCATACGCAATGGGCTGACCCAAAGTCTACTCTATGTTTTGCATAGAAAGCAATAGGTCTTTGACAAAACACAGCTAAAGGATTCTCTAGGCTTCTCTTAAAAAGCAGTAGTCAAAGGTGAAAACAAAGTCCAAATAGGACCTGTGTTGTCTAAAAAAACAGGCTAGACCGGCCCAACACCCTTTGTTTGGCACTGGGCCCTGATATGCGCTCCCTTTTCCACAGTGCCTCTTTTCTTCCCTGCACAGCTCTTTTCCTTATGGAGCACCCTCTCACAGCAGGGCTCTTCTGCCGTGGTAAATTTAGAATCCAGGAAGTGGCCCTACTGGAGATGGGGAAATTTATGAAGACTCAAGGAAAATGGTTCCTTGTTTTTAGAAACCCCTCACTCACCAACCTGGTTGGTGACATGCTTCATCATCGGGGGCCACCCGGATTGCCGAGTGCCGTCCGGGTGTGCTGCGACACCTGAATTACAGTGGAGCTGGTTTATTGTGTGTGGGGGAGTTTGAAGAAACAGAAAAAAGTGATTTAAAAATTGGCACAGAATACCTTCAATAAAACTTTCATCTGAAGGTACTGGACAATAATAAAAACAAAGTGTAAGATATTAAAGAGGGTTACAACGGCCGACTATATCTATGTGAAAAAAGGGGGTCTACATGTTTCAAACTCTGAGCGGGATTGCCAGGTTTTCGTCAGGACCATAAGCAGCCTGGGCAGTCTGCGCACGCTAATAGCTTAGGCTGCGCAGAAATTGTAGCAAGGTCAGTGACTATCGATGCCAGGCAGCCTCCCTTACAGACAAATTGGTCGCTAGAGGTTACCCTACGCAGATTCTGAGTAAATGCCAAAAACGGGCACGCAATCAGCCTAGAGATGCATTACTGGAACCCACCGTACGCACCACTGATGAGATTCCACTAACGTGCGTCACCACTTTCAATACAGCATCCAATTCAATGACTAAATCTGTCAATAAACACTGGTCAATCATAAACTCTGGGAATCTCAAATGGGAAAAACCTTTATTCTCCTTTAAAAGAACCAGGTTGGTGAGTGAGGGGTTTCTAAAAACAAGGAACAATTTTCCTTGAGTCTTCATAAATTTCCCCATCGCCAGTAGGGCCACTTCCTGGTCCTGTGGTGATACTCCTCCCTTTTGTTGATACAATATTGGTCTAGGGGACCAGGATTTCCCCCCTCCACTCCTGTGGAGAAACCCTTACTCTCCCATTGTTTTTTTGATAAATTTAGAATCCAACCTTGGACAAATCCTTCCACTACAGAAAAAAAGCTATTAGAAAGTCTGGCCACTGGGATGGGCCTTCCAAGGGCGAGCACAGCATGAGTCTGCAGAAGAAGCTTCTTGGTGGAGTCCTTAAAACATTAATGGGCGAAAGGGAGGGCCCAGGGGTTACTTTAAAAAAATACATTATCTGTTTATCTATTCTTCACATTACTGCTCCATTTACTGTGAAGAGTGCAGTGCACAAATCCTTGAGATGGACATGAAGGCCTGTGAACGGATGTTGCTAATTTTGCGCTCTTATTCCGTGAAACACAAGGATAGGAGTATCTGATGATCTTCTTATCCAGCGGCGGCTCCTCCGCTTTGGCGGAGGAGCATCATCCCACTGCCCACAGAGGCAAACGAGTAATAAAATTATCTGTATTTAGATCATTTTCTTTTTTGTCCTGTAGTTGAGTCAGAGCCACAGCACTTCAGTAGAGGGAGGAGGAGTGGTGAGCCCTGCAGTCAATGCGCATGACGGTTTGGTCGCCCCTCTGAGGACGGCCAAACTGTCATGCATACTGACATCTCTCCAACCCAGCTGTGTTGCTGGGTGGAGAGACCAGCAGGCACGGGCTCCCAGCTCCCAATGGAGCACAAAACATGCCCACCCGCCCAATTCCAAGGTGAGAGCAGCGTCAGGATTGGCCGTAGGGGAAGCTGGGATCTTCAGCGTGTGCTCAAAGGAGAAATAGAGCGGTGAGCAGAAGACCGGCAAGAACGTAAAAAAAATTGTTTCTGGGCACCCCTATGCTGCCCCCCACCACATTTGATGATGTAATGTTTTGATTGGATAAAGGTTTTCCCCCTTTAAAGCTAAAACCATCCATGCCACTCTTCTCTTATGTCTTCCCATACTTCTTCGAATTAGTCCCACTCCAATCTACCCCACTCCAATCTATCGCGCTACAATCTACTGCACTGCAATGTACCACAATCTACCCCACTCCAATCTACCCCACTGCAATATACTCCACTCAAACTACCCCAATCTACCCACCCCAATCTACCGCATCCAACCTTACCTGGCCCCAGATGACCTCAGTCTGTCACAATGTACCCCACCCCAATCTGGCCACCCCTAATCTACCCTAGTGCCGTGGGATGTGGTAGATTGGTGTGGGGCCAGCCGCACACCAATCTACCACACCCTATGCCACTTAAATCTATCCCACCCCAATCTGCCCATTCAAATCTACCCTAACATACCTCACCCCACTCTTCCCCAACCTACCCCACCACAAGCCACCCCACCACAATCTGCCATAATCTTCTCACCCCAATCTCCCACACTTCAATGTACCCCACCCCAATCTACCCCACTCACTTTTAGACATGCAGAACAGCAGCAACACTGGTGTACAACATTGCCATAATACATTGCCTAAGCCCATAGCTCGAGACCAATTGGCTTTGGCAATGCTTGTTATTCTGTGCAGTAAGACAGATTTGTCTGTGGCCGTCTTTATTCAGTTCTCTAATAGTGAGAGGGAATACCTGGAGACGTTTTTCATTCTGTGCAGTAATGCAGTGAGATGATGCTTATTCAGTGCTCTGATTCAGTATGGTGGGAACAAGTGGAGAAGTTCTTCATTCTGTGCAGTAATGTAGAGAGACTGAGGGCCATATTATCAAGCAAGGGTGATACATTATCGCCGCTTTTATTGGCAGGAAACTGCCGCTAAAGCAGCGATAATGGGCTTGATAATGTGCCCTTGTGAATTCCCATAGAAGCCCATACAGTGAGATGACTTTTACTGAGCGATCTGATACAGTGAGATGAAAGACTTAGAGACCTTCTTTGTTCTGTGCAGTGATACAGTGAGATGGTCTTTATCATGTGCAGTGATACAGTGAGATGGTCTTTATCCTGTGCAGTGATACAGTGAGATGGTCTTTATCCTGTGCAGTGATACAGTGAGATGATCTTTATCCTGTGCAGTGATACAGTGAGATGATATTTATTCAGTGCTCTGATACAGTGAGATGCTCTTTATCCTGTGCAGTGATACAGTGAGATGATCTTTATCCTGTGCAGTGATACAGTGAGATCATATTTATTCAGTGCTCTGATACAGTGAGATGCTCTTTATCCTGTGCAGTGATACAGTGAGATGCTCTTTATCCTGTGCAGTGATACAGTGAGATGATCTTTATCCTGTGCAGTGATACAGTGAGATCATATTTATTGAGTGCTCTGATACAGTGAGATGGTATTTTGCCTGTGCAGTGATACAGTGAGATGGTCTTTATCCTGTGCAGTGATACAGTGAGATGATCTTTATCCAGTGCAGTGATACAGTGAGATGATCTTTATTCAGTGTTCCCGTACATTGAGATGATCTTCATCCTGTGCAGTGGCACGGTGAGATGATCTTCATCCTGTGCAGTGGTACGGTGAGATGATCTTTATTTAGTGCTCCGATACAGTGAGATGCTCTTTATCCTGTGCAGTGATACAGTGAGATGATCTTTATTCAGTTCTCTGATACAGTGAGATGCTCTTTATCCTGTGCAGTGAAACAGTGAGATGCTCTTTATCCTGTGCAGTGATACAGTGAGATGGTCTTTATTCAGTTCTCTGATACAGTGAGATGATCTTTATCCTGTGCAGTGATACAGTAAGATCATATTTATTCAGTGCTCTGATACAGTGAGATGCTCTTTATCCTGTGCAGTGATACAGTGAGATGCTCTTTATCCTGTGCAGTGATACAGTGAGATGATCTTTATCCTGTGCAGTGATACAGTGAGCTCATATTTATTGAGTGCTCTGATACAGTGAGATGCTCTTTATCCTGTGCAGTGATACAGTGAGATGGTCTTTATCCTGTGCAGTGATACAGTGAGATGATCTTTATCCTGTGCAGTGATACAGTGAGATGATCTTTATCCTGTGCAGTGATACAGTGAGATCATATTTATTGAGTGCTCTGATACAGTGAGATGGTATTTTGCCTGTGCAGTGATACAGTGAGATGGTCTTTATCCTGTGCAGTGATACAGTGAGATGATCTTTATCCAGTGCAGTGATACAGTGAGATGATCTTTATTCAGTGTTCCCGTACATTGAGATGATCTTCATCCTGTGCAGTGGCACGGTGAGATGATCTTCATCCTGTGCAGTGGTACGGTGAGATGATCTTTATTTAGTGCTCCGATACAGTGAGATGCTCTTTATCCTGTGCAGTGATACAGTGAGATGATCTTTATTCAGTTCTCTGATACAGTGAGATGCTCTTTATCCTGTGCAGTGAAACAGTGAGATGCTCTTTATCCTGTGCAGTGATACAGTGAGATGGTCTTTATTCAGTTCTCTGATACAGTGAGATGATCTTTATCCTGTGCAGTGATACAGTAAGATCATATTTATTCAGTGCTCTGATACAGTGAGATGCTCTTTATCCTGTGCAGTGATACAGTGAGATGCTCTTTATCCTGTGCAGTGATACAGTGAGATGATCTTTATCCTGTGCAGTGATACAGTGAGCTCATATTTATTGAGTGCTCTGATACAGTGAGATGCTCTTTATCCTGTGCAGTGATACAGTGAGATGGTCTTTATCCTGTGCAGTGATACAGTGAGATGATCTTTATCCTGTGCAGTGATACAGTGAGATGATCTTTATTCAGTGCTCCCGTACATTGAGATGATCTTCATCCTGTGCAGTGGTACGGTGAGATGATCTTTATTCAGTGCTCCGATATAGTGAGATGCTCTTTATCCTGTGCAGTGATACAGTGAGATTATCTTTATTCAGTTCTCTGATACAGCGAGATGCTCTTTATCTTGTGCAGTGAAACAATGAGATGCTCTTTATCCTGTGCAGTGATACAGTGAGATGGTCTTTATTCAGTGCTCTGATACAGTCAGATGCTCTTTAGCCTGTGCAGTGATACAGTGAGATGCTCTTTATCCTGTGCAGTGATACAGTGAGATGATCTTTATTCAGTTCTCTGATACAGTGAGATAGAAGCACAGGGGGAAAGTTCTTTATCCTGTACAGTGATACCGTGAGATGCTTTTTATCCTGTGCAGTGATACAGTGAGATGCTCTTTATCCTGTGCAGTGATGCAGTGAGATGCTCTTTATCCTGTGCAGTGATACAGTGAGATGCTCTTTATTTAGTTCTCTGATACAGTGAGATGCTCTTTATCCTGTGCAGTGATACAGTGAGATGCTCTTTATTTAGTTCTCTGATACAGTGAGATGCTCTTTATCCTGTGCAGTGATACAGTGAGATGCTCTTTATTTAGTTCTCTGATACAGTGAGATGCTCTTTATCCGGTGCGTGCAGTGATACAGTGAGATGATCTTTATTCAGTTCTCTGATACAGTGAGATAGAAGCACAGGGGAAGGTTCTTTATTCAGTGCATTGATGCAGTGAGATGGTCATGTCTGGAGAAGTTCTTCATTTGGTACAGTGATACAGTGCAATGGTCTCTATTCAGCAGGCTGATATAGTGAGACAGGCAGTCACTGAGATCTTCATTTTGAGCAGTAATACAGTGAAATATGAATGTCAAACATGTTCCTGACTCCATGCAATGAAACTGACAAAGAGACAGCAGCGACTGCAATGATTGAGAATTATGAGAAGATAAGCCTGTATTCCTGTACCAGAGCCCAGAGATAGATCATTAGCATGACCATAATGCAATATAAATGAGCAGAAACATTAATGCCCTTTCTTTTGCCAAGAACCAGTCGCTGGTTTAGACCGGGCGAGGGGGGAGCTGGAGAGGGAGTGACAAGAGACTGCGTGCCCAGAAGCAGAAGATTGATCTCAATTAGGATTTAATTTCGCTTTTATTCACATTTATTCACAGTGTTTGCATTATGTTGTTTCTATTCAGTCCTTGTTACCAATTTGAATTTGGTCCTCTTCTTATCGACCTTAGAAGGCTAAAAGCCAGTGGCGGGTCATTCACTAAGGCAGAGGAGTGTCGCCCCACTGTTATTTTCCAGAAGTATAAGCAATAAATAAAATGATAATAACTCGCTTATTATCATTTTCTTTTTTTCTTTTTGCGAGGCAGCTTTGCAAAGTGAGGCGGGGGGCTGCAGATCAGCAGAGGAGTGGTTTGCTCCCCCTCCCAAGTCCACAATTACTATTTGGCTAACCCTCTCGGGCAACCATCAAAATCATGCGCACTTTCCCTTTTCTCCACCCAGGCTGCATTACAGCGTGGGCGGAGAACATGCTCAGGCCCCCATACCCCCATGCCCCATCTAAGCACCAAGCCACGGCTCTCAGACCAATCACAATGCTGCATTGCAGCGTTGTGATTGGCTCGGGAGAGCCTGGGTGCTTCCAGGCTGCTTCCTGTTCCTGCCGGGGGGAGGAGGAGATACGCAACCAGAAGGAGGGGCAAGGAGGAAGCGGCAAGCAGGTAAGTTAAATCAATTTTTTCATTTAACCTCACCCGCCCTCCCCCCACCGCCTCTCCACTGTGATTGGTACCAGCCGCCACTGCTAAAAGCCTCCTGTGACACTGATGCATGCATGTAATTTAGAACCTGTGAGTTAACACTCAGACATACCCTGAAGGAAACCAAAACACATTTGAAGTGGTGAAGCAAAGTATTGTAGCTATCTGACAGGGTCATAATACAAGAATCTGGAGCCACTTAGGTAGGAGGTAAGTTCTTTATTCCACGTTAGGCCCTTGGGTAACAGCAACAGCAGGTACATCCTGCCATGGCTCCAGCTTCCCTCCATCTGTCCCTATCTCCTGACTGTCCCTCCAAACCACACACCAACCTTCCATTATATCATTGACTCCCAGCGCTCCAGATGCAGCACCCCCATATAGGGAATGGAGAGACGCAGGATACTCTACAATGGGAGAGATGGAGGTACTCCGGTTCAAATCCCGGAAGTGGGAGTAGTGCTGTGGGGGAAGGAGCTGCTGCAGGGAGACAAGGAGCACCTGGGGATGAAGAAGAGCTCCTGGTGAGAAAGAAGCAGTGATGGCTCCTCCGCTATGGCAGAGGAGTGTCACCTCCTGCCCGTAGAGGCAAACGAAAAATAAAATGATGATCATTTTATTTTTCATCCTGTAGCTGAGTACTGGGGTGCTGGCCACAATACTACAGCAGGGAGAGGAGGAGTGGTGGGCACTGCGGTCAGTGCGCATGCTGGTTTGGCTGGCCATCTTAGGATGGCCGAACTGTCATGCGCACTGACATCTCTCCAACCCAGCTGTTTTGCTGGGTAAAGAGAGCAACAGAACAGGCTCCCATCTCCCAATGGAGCGCAAAAGAAGCCCGCTCCTCCCAATCCCAACACTCCTCTCCTGAGTATAAGAGCAGTATCTGGATTGGCCGTAGGGGAGTCTGGGAGCTTCAGCCTGTGCCCAGAGGAGCAGAAGAGTAGTGAGCAAAGCAGCAAGCAGAAGGTCAGCAGCTTTGGTTTGTTTTATTGTTTGTTTTGTTGCAGCCACCCCTCATGCTGCTTCACCACATTTCCCTGACACCAGCTGCTACTGGGAAGAAGTGTTGCGAGGAACAAGATACTACAGAGAAGCCCTGTGGAACCGCACAGCGCATTATGTAAGAGAGAACCATGTTTAGGCAATTTTAAAGTGCTTTAGTCGAGAGCCAACAAACAGGTGTTGGCACAGAAGGAAAACAAAGAAACGGCCAGTTATGCGCCGTCCTCTCTTAAGCCAATTAAAACAATATTCATTAAAAAGTTCGATACATTCACTGTTATAAGGCCATTGGTAAAAACCTATGTGATATAGACGAATGTGTACAATTCATCCTTGGGAATTATACAACCACCTCCACCTGATCTTCCGTGATTGAATTAAAAAAGACGCCACTGAAAAGCAAACCATAGGGTCAGGCAAAGATTGTAAAAAGTACATTCCTACACAACATTGTTTAAAATGATATGTACACATCAGTGGCAATATAAATCTTTTGTGGTGTGCGAGTAAAATGTACAAAAGAAAAAAAATTGCAAATTTGTTTGTGCAGAAACCCCATCACAAGGACAGAGTGGTAAGTCATTTATGGAATAAATTCTGTCTGGATAGGCCAACATAGATGGGATAAAATTCAATCGGAATCTAATTAAAAAGAATCTATGACGTGAATTTGTCACAGTAAATAAATATGAAGATTTCCCTACCTGTGTCATTGGTCCCTCTAAATATAAACTAACCAATACCTTTGTGAGGCTTGTTATCAATCTTTCATTGGCCCTTTGTTTAAGAAAGCAGGATTGTATCTCCTGTTTTGAAATATTAAGGCAATCACTAGGGGAAACAAATAGATGCTCTAAGCCAAGAGAGGAAAGAGTGAATTTGATATAAGTGATCCACTGAATCCTGTGGGCCTTTTCCAGGGATAGACAATCTTAAATTAGCTTTTAGGTGACATATACAGATTCCCTCCTCCAGTTGGAGTGCCACAGGATGACTGGCGCCAAACTAATTGTATCAGTAAGGTATGGGAAATCTAATTCTGTGTAGGAAATAAAATTAGAGCAGCTTACGGGGAGGCCTACAAATTTTTTCCAAAAAGTGTGGCTGCGGTGTTAGTGTAACCCCATATGCCTACCCTGTAAGTTGCTACCGAATGCGATTTGGCTGCATACATTTTTTAACCATGTTGATGGGTTTAGCACCCAGGGGCATATTATCAAGCAGGGCGATAGGCAATTATCGCCGCTTTAGTGGCCGTTTTCGGCCGCTAGGAGGCAATAATTCTATCGCCCTATTAGCAAGCTGTCGCTAACTGATGTTAGCGACAGCTTTTAGGCGATAGCGAGCGGTGTGGGGCCCTCTTTGCATGTCAGTGATGTTTATCGCTAATGACATGCAAAGTGGGCGTACCCAACCAGTTAGCGACTGAAAGCAGTCGCTAACGTCGCTATCGCCTATTAGCAAGGCAGGCGTAGCGATGGAAATATTCGCGCTAAGTGCGAATATCTCCAAATACTAACACCTGCCCAGACCAGTTCTTAGCCATGTTATCCAATGGGAGGTGGATAACATGGCTAAGAGCATTTCGTCGCTAATGCGTGAATATCGCTGTATTCTCAGCGATATTCACGCATTTCGCCGCTATCGCTGGATATTTTAGCACAATGGAGAAAAAACGTTGCTAATAGCATGTTTTCTCCGCTAACATATCCAGCGATAGGCAGCGATAAAAAAAATCGTCGCTAAGCTTATTTCGCGATAATTATCGCTACTTGTTGGTAATATGCCCCCCAGTTTTTTTTATAAAGGAATGATGAGCAATAATACTTTTTTCTGATGATAAACCCCTTGTGGTGATCATGTTGGACCATGTTAGTTGCCTATCAAAGGTTACACCTAAGTAAGAGAAGTTGTCGGTGTGGGCTATTTTCTGACCAGATATGTGAAAACTTGGGACCTTCCTATCCATATGGCCGGTGATTAAAATAAAGGACTTGGCCTCATTAGTTTTAAGGTCTAATTTGTGCATGTAAATCACATAAATGTCCAGTAGCTTTTGCAAGGCCAGGCCCATGTGAGCAATTAGCACAGCTCCATCGGCATACAGGAGAATTGGGGTGTATACAATGTTGATCATGGGGATGTCTGGGGTTGAGTCCGACAGGGGCACTTCCACCCCAATTGATTGGAAACTCCCTGGTGCACTCCCCCTGTCTCCCGTAACTGACACTTGCTGTGGCCAAAGAATAAAGCTGCCTAATGAAAAGTATAGTAGCCTCATCTATGCCTATTTCTGTCATAATCCTCCACAGGTGTTGATGGGCAATGCAGTCAAATGTGCCTGACAGGTCCATAAATGCCAAGTATAACTTGCCAGACTTGGCTTGGGTACACTTGGCGATTAGAAGGCTTAAATTCAGGCACTGATCTTAAGTGCCCATTCTCTTTTTGAAGCCGTATTGGACAGGGATTAGAACCTTATTGCTGGCTGCCCATTCCTCAAGTCTGTCAGTAAAACCCTAACCATAAGTTTTGCTGTGCTGTCCAGCAACTTAATTGGCCTGTAGTTTTTGGACTCAGATTTGTCTACTTTTTTAAGGATTGGGATTAAAATTGATTTCTACGATGAGACTGGAGGTCCCACCTACGGGACTACGTTAAAAATGTTTGTTAACACGGGTCAAAATAAGTCCGGCTGGTCATTAAAAAAATCTATGGGGGTGCCATCCGGTCCGGGCGCTTTGTTGCTAGAACACTGCATAAGTGCTTCTCTGATCTCATGGTGATGAAAAGTCAAAAGGAGTTTTGTAGGAGGGGTATAGATACCTTCTGTAGTATCACCACCTCAGCATTAGAGTCGACTCAACATCCTGTGATGCTGGGCAAATCACTCAATCTCTCTGGTGCTCATGTAAAGCTCATCAATACCTTTGGGTCGAATTCAAGCTATATAAACAGCAAAAAAACAACTCCTACATATGGCGCCACCTAACCTGACGTTACCAGCTCATCGTGAAAATATAGAAAAGGAGATGAGAACTGTTTCTCTGTAAATAATTTCTTTTGGCAGTGGAAGCGTGGGACCCTGACTAGAGCGAGGGCTGTGGGTAATAACCCTAGCGGCTCCCCCTGAGTTGGCCCTGCCTTGGGGTAACACGTAACAGCCACATACAGGCACTGCCTACCATTCTCCTACTGTCAACAATGATACTGTAGTTCGCAGGGCTACGAGTCGGGGGTCCACGTGGGTGGATGGCGTCCCCTCACTTCTTTCACAGGGTGGATACCGTCCACCCCGCCAAGAAGTTGGGCCCCACTAAAAAAGATGCTGAATTCGTCCTGGTGTAATTTCGAAACACCGGGACACATTCAACAGCACCTGCATGTTATCTGCTTTCGATCACAACAACGAGCAGGCGGGGACGGGGCTCTCTTATTTCTGACTCCTGCTGGCCCTTAACAAAGGCCGAGTCTCAGGGGTCCTCAGGCCTCCTTTTGTTGGAGTTTCCTGACTGGCAGCAGTCAGCAGCATCACACCTGATGCAAATGCAGCAGAGAGGAAACAAAGGCTTGCACCTTGTAAGCACTTCACACATACTTGAGAGGCAGCTTTTCACTTTGGTCAGGCTCTGTTTAGGAGATATGCATGCACTGTAAGAATGTCAGATGTGTTGATCTTTCCCAGTATTTGCACAAAATAAATAGCATTCATATACGCTTACTACCCTTGAGGAGGCGTTGTAATAATTTAAATATCACTATTTCTGTAAAAGCACTATGGCTATAGAAAGCTTAACGCTGACAAAAGATAACGTTGTTTTATGTGTAGCTCACAAAAGTGTGAATCTTCTGCCTAAATCAGGAGGGTTTGCAATTATACTCGAAATGTGCTCAAATGTACTCATGATACACCTGCTAAACATATATGTGAGGGCTTAAGATCTGATATCACTTCTTGTGATGCCAGTTCCTGTGATGTCACGCGCTGTGATGTGACGCACCGTGATGTCACACGCTGCGATTCCACGCGCGGCGATGCCACTTGCATGCTGATTAACTAGGTTAGTCCCCCCACTTCTTTTTTTAGGACTTGTGCCCTGGTAGTGCGTCAGGCTGCCTGTAGGCTCTTCAGAACACAGTAAGCTTTGTGTTATCGGGTGCATTGCGGTGACGTACAACGTCAACGGAGACCTTTGTGCACTGGGTGGGCAGCTAAGAGCCATTCAGTAGGGAAGGGTTTGAAAAAAATCCAAAGACGCGTGCACTATGGCGTAGCAGAGGCGGTGTGGTTTCCATTCAAGGCCAGAGCTGAACTGCCCATACAGCAACGGGGAGACCCCCCCTCTAACTTGGGGGCAATTGGCTGCTTTTATCAGGGATGAATCAGAGTTATTTAGGATTAACATTTCACCAGTGCAGCTGATCAAAGTGCAGAGCTTTTGCACCTGCCGTATTTTGGGCACTTTCCTTAAGGCCAACGTTTTGCAGGTAAAAATGCGTTTTTGGTAGGACGAATTCTCCTGCAAAAAACTTTTTACAGTCAAATATTCCCACTAAGACTTCTTTTGCTTGTTTTTTCTCTACAAAAACCTTTTTTGAAAACACTTTGAAGGTCATGAAGTGTGTGAAACTTTTACAAAACATCACATGGTATTAGTAATTGATTTTCTTTTAGCGCTGAATACACAACAAGGTTGCCTCAGAGCACTTAGCAAAGGCAATGGCTTTTTCACTATGTAGAATACAGGATTATTTTTTTCCAGTTTAGTCAGACTATTTGTCATATCACAATTTTGCAAAAGTTTATGCTGGAGGGAAAGAAAGTTCTCCAGTTTAACCAATACGAAAAAGGTTTTTTTTTGTTTTGTTTCACAGGACAGGTGTGGTTTGCACGGATCACTGACTAAATATCGAGGGACAAAATATAGACTACCCAAAATATCGATTCCAAAATATCGACAGACAAAATATCGAATTCCTATCTACAAACAGTTAAGTAGCAGTAGGGAAAGCGTTGGATAGCGTAGGGGTAAAAATGACTATTCCCACTCCAGAGAGTGCAACAGTAGGGAAAGCGTTGGATAGCGTAGGGGTAAAAATTACTATTCCCACTCCAGAGAGTGCAACAGTAGGGAAGGCGTTGGATAGCGTAGGGGTAAAAATTACTATTCCCACTCCAGAGAGTGCAACAGTATGGAAAGCGTTGGATAGCGTAGGGGTAAACATTACTATTCCCACTCCAGAGAGTGCAACAGTAGGGAAAGTGTTGGATAGCTTAGGAGTAAAAATTACTATTCTCACTCCAGTGAGTGCAACAGTAGGGAAAGCATTGGATAGCATAGGGGTACATTTTACTATTCCCACTCTAGTGAAAATAAATTGATATAATTCACATAATTATCAATTAATCAATTAATAAAAATGAATTATCAATTAAGAATTAATTAATTACCATTTACAAATTAATTAACAATTTATTCAAAATAAATACCAATAAATAAATTAACATATTTAATTAATTATAATTAAATTACTTCCCACCCTATTCCCCTATAAACCCACAACCCGCTACAGAAAATAAATTAATATTATTCACATAATTGTCAATTAATCAATTAATAAAAATTAATTATTAAGAAATAATTAATTAACAATTAAAAATGAATTAACAATTTATTCAAAATAAATACCAATAAATGAATTACATATTTAATTAATTATAATTAAATTACTTCCCACCCTATTCCCCTATAAACCCACAACCCATTACAGAAAATAAATTAATATTATTCACATAATTATCAATTAATAAAAATTAATTATTAATTAAGAATTAATTAATTACCAATTAAAAATTAATTAACAATGTATTCAAAATAAATACCAATAAATTAATTAACATATTTAATTAATTATAAGTAAATTACTTCCCACCCTATTCCCCTATAAACCCACAACCCGCTACAGAATTAAATTACACAAAAATTAAATAACATAAAATTAATTACTTAAAATAAATTACAAAAAAAATACACTTTTCAAACATATACTAACATAAAAAACACTTTAAAAAATGTTATATTATTAAAAATTCGATATTTTTAATAACCTATATTATGTACTTCGATATTTTGACTTTCTATATTTTTTAAATCGATATTACATTACTTACCTAAAAAATGATATTTTTGATGTCTATATTCTGTCCATTCGATATTTTGTCCATTCTATATTTTGGAGTCGATATTTGTGTTACTCGATATTTTGGACTCAATATTTTGACCATATACCGGTTTGCACAATGAATATACACGCACCAGTCCACTCGATGCACTCTGGTACAGGCAGTTCTGACAAGTAATTATTGTCAGATTTGTAATGTTTTCTCAGTCAAGTACATGTACAGTGCTGAAAATCTTATTTTACTTATTTGATGGTATGTACCGCCCATCAGAAAAGAACATTACCCCTTCACCCATCTTCGCTGTCAAAGTATGAGGATATATAAATGAGAAACGCCTGTTTTGGCATCTAGAACGATTATTTACACCAAAAGAAAAGAAACAGCTATTCAATTTATTGATTTCCGAATTAAACAATCTTTCCTTTTATTATTCTATAACAGCTTTCAATACACCTGAACAAAATGAAATGTTTTAATTTCTGATAAAACCTATACCATAATGTTTAATAAAGGTATTTGCAGCTGACCAATTGACTTCCGGCGAAATCTCTTCACGTGGAGCCCCATTAGATTCTGCCCATGAGATTGATACACCTCTTTTTTTTTCAAATTTTTTTTTTATTGCGTCTACAGCCAAACATATCCTGGTGAAACCAGGAACACTAATACAGACAAGAGAGCATAGAGTGGATTTGCTGATGTCAACATTTATAACATCTGGTCCAACATTAAAACAAGTGAAAAACAATGCCATGTCATTAAAACATTTCCCAATGTCGAGGTGATACACCTCTTGTTGTTGATAGGCCTTGTATGTTACATGGGGAAGGAAGACCTTCTGACAAGTAAGCCTGTACAATGGTTTGGTGAACTCATCTTCTTAAAGTGGGAATATAAGTCTTTTTGCCTTTCTTTGCTTTCCCAAGAAAACAAAAAGAGCCTCTGGCTCTCTAAACTCTTTTGATCTGTCTAAATAAGCATCCAGTGTTCCTTTACCATCGATATATAATGGGATATCAGAATCTGCATATTTGTCAAATACTAATAATTGTTCTTCCTGGGAAGAATGGCACTGCGACTGACGCTTAGGTTTGAATTTTGAGTCTGATCTTGATACAACCAGATCAGGGAAAAAAGTAAGCTATGGGATAGGTACTACTAAGGAACCTAATTCTCCTAACTTCTTGGTGAGGTTGAAGCCAACAGAAAAAAACACATTTGTTGTTAACCACTGTAAAGTAGCTGATCCTAATGGTTCAAACAGATGATTTTGCAGTCTTTCTAGAACTGATGGTAAATTTCAAGTTGGTATAGAACTGTGAATTATAGTTTTTTCAGCTTAAAAGTGTTCATTAACCTAAACACCAAAGGGACAATTGCAGATATATCCCCATGATTATCTAAAATTGCATATAGTGGCCCATTCTGCTGAAAGAGTAGAGGGTTCTAGCCCTATCTGGAAACCATTACTCGGGGATTCTATGATCTGGAAAGGATCACAAGATTTTGAGGGCAGCCCTCCTTTTCTACACCAGGCATGAAAGTCCTTCCAATGCTTTGCATAATATGCTATGGTAATCGTTTTCTAAATTCTTGTGTACAGATTGCTACTTCGCTAATCTAGAACATATTAGATATTGCAGACTTTCCCTTTCAACCTCCCCCACAAGGTGGAGACAATGCAGATTGTCCTGAGACAGTTGAGGATGCCTGGGTGGAGACTGGTGCATTGGAATCAGGAAATGTTGCAGGACTGACATCTCTACCAACACTGGGACCCATAAGCATCTTGGCCAGGAAGGAGCTGCCAGTATTACTGTATATATCTCTTCTTGAATCTTCCAAAGCACTTTTGGGAGAAAGGGAATGAAAGGGAAAGCATAAAGATTTCCATTTGGCCAAGGAACTGGCCAAATGTAGATGTCCTAGATTCAGCCACCACTGAAGAGTGTCGCTTATCTCTTGTGTAATTGGCAGCAGTACCTCATCATTCTTTGAGTCCGGAGACCAAGGAGTCAATAGGGAAAGAAGAAGTGGTTTCAGATGGTATTGTGTCTAAAGTCCTACCAGTGTTGTCGAGACCATCAGTTCTGGTACCCTCAACCAGTGTATGGCTGATGCCTGCAGAAAAAAAGACAGGAAAGTGATTCTAACAGTGCTATTCTCCTCGATTCTGGGAGAAATATACATGTGTCCTGTGTATCAAATCCTAACCCCATGAACAGTCTTTTGTGATGGCACTAGCTTCTGTTTCCGAAGGTTCAGGAGGAACCCCAGCAGAGCTTAATTTGAGCCAGTGGTTTCCGGTACTCAGCACTGGCACTTAATCATCAACACTGTCTTTTCATGAGCTCCAGTTAAGGAAGCATTCATTTCAACAAGACTAAGTGATTCACCCATAATCACAGGCAGGAGCGACCTGTGCAGGTAAGAGCGGCGGGGCGTGGAGGGGGGCGAGGAGGGGACTTGACAGACGACAATGAGGGGAAATTAAATAAATAAGAAATGTTTCCTCACTGTCGTCTGTCGAGTCCCCCCCTCACCCCGCCCCACTGGTCTCACCTGCACCAGCCACTCCTGATCACAGGATGTGGAGCCGATGCCGATACACAAACCTGGTTTCCCAACTCCAAAGTCACCAGCTCTGACTATTGCGCCACATCCTCTCCCCACTTTCATGGTTAGTAATTGGTTCTGTTTTAGGCGGTGCTAACAGGAGAAATGGGCTGGTGCACGCTGCCTCCGAACAAGAGCCCCTGCACTTATTATTTTTTTATTTCACAATTTATTATTAAACAGGTGTTTATATACATACAGTATAGTTTCCGTGTCTCATTTCAATATAACGAGGGTAGTACAGCTTGGTGTCCAGCAGTAATATCGCGCCTGTGCTCAGGGCTGTGTGGTACAAACGATTAAACATTTACGTTCCCTCCTTCGTGGATTTTTGTGGAGAAATGAAGGGGCCAATTCACAGAACTAACTTAAGACAAAATCCTAAACTTACTACTTTTGGTATTCACAGAAGTTAGGATTTTGTCTTAAGTTTGTCTTAAGACAAACTTAAGACAGACTTAAGATATACTTAAGACACAATCCTAACTTAAGTATGTCTTAAGTCTGTCTTAAGTTTGCCTTAAGATAGACTTAAGACAAAATCCTAACTTCTGTGAATACTAAAAGTAGTATGTTTAGGATTTTGTCTTAAGTTAGTTCTGTGAATCGGGCCCCATGAAAAGAGAAAGAGAGAAAGAAACCCTAGGGGGTGGGTTGGGGGGGGGGTTGGCCCCTTATGGGTGAGGTAGCTCCGTCAGCTGGTTCCTGCTGTTGAAGCCTGGGGGTTTTACGGGGGTTTGAGGGTGATCAAGTGCTCATCTAGTGCATTCCACATTTCCCCCCCCGGAGTGGTGGCATGGTGAGTGGTGTGAGGCTATGTTGTCTGCTCCTGTTAAGAAGGTGATCCAGTTTAGCCAGCCTTTGAAGGTGGCTTTCCTGGTATTGTTCCAGTTCGTGAGGATTATTTTCACTGCTGTTGTTAGGAGGAGGTCTATCAGGCCCCTGTCATGTTTCGCTTTGGGGCTTGGGGCTATTGCTGTTGCGGTGATTTCTTTGATGCTGCCTTGCAGTGGTTGGCCCGTATTGTCAGATATGAATTGCCTGATCTTGCTCCAGAACACTCTGACCTTGGAGCAGTGTAGGATTAGGTGTTCCAGGTCCCCTTTCTCCTTGTGGCAGTTCCAGCATCTGTCATCCTCCCTGATACTGGCAGCGGCCAGGCGAGCTGGAGTTCAGAACACCCTGTGCAGCAGCCAGTATTTCGTCTGGGCTAGTTGTGGGGTTATCTTGTTTCTAGTTGCGGCTTGCCATATGGTTAACTTCTCCCTTTCCGTGAGGCCTCTACCCATGTCTGTTTCCAGGGGTTCAAGAGCCTTATTGTTCAGTCTTGATGTGTGGGGGCTGAGTAGCTTTTAGAGGTGGGCTGTTTGGTGTCCTAGCTTGTTTAGGTTTGACATGTACTCTAGGATGTATGGCGGGTTTCTGCTGAGGTTTGCTCTAGTAATTGCGGCTTTTATTTTTAGGAATGCATAGAATTCTAGGCCTGGGAGGTTGTACTGGTTTTTGAGTGAGTCGAAAGTGAGGGGTTGTCCTTGTATCATTAGTTGTTGCGGTGTAGAGATCCCTTGCTCATACCATTCCTTCATGTCTAGTGTTCTCTCTTTGTATTTGAGCTTTGTGTTGTGCCATAGGGAGATCCACTCAGTGTTTCTGATACTATGTTCTAGCTTTTTATCTACCCTGAGTAGTGCGGTCTTTGTTTTCTTCAGGATAGTGTTATTGGCTTGGGGGTGTTTGTTCGCCGTCATCATTGCTATTGGGTCCAGGCCTCCTATTAGTGCTCTCTCCAAGGACAGCCATGTGGGCTTGTATTCTTGGCTCGGGGCCACCCAGTGGATACCCTGCCTGGCTAGGCATGCGGTGTGGAATATTTTAAAATTAGTAAGGTTTAGGCCTCCCAAGTTCTTGTTTAGCCTGAGCTTCTGGAGGCTTATTCTTGGCTTTTTGTCCCTCCATATGAAGTTGTTGAGCAACTTGTCTAGTTGTTTGTGGAAGTCGTTCGTCGATGTGAGTGGCAGCATGCTAAGCGTGTAGTTGACTATGGGTGTTAACATAATTTTCACTGATTCTATTCCCCCCCACCAGCTAATGAACTTGGGAGACCAAGTATCTATGTGCTCTTTCACTTTCTTAAGAAGTCTGCTCTCATTGTAATCTAGGGTCGACTTTAGGTCCCTTCCGAAGTACAGGCCAAGGTATTTTAGGTATTTTGTTTGGCACGTCAGTCCTGAATTACCTAGGGACGCTTTTGCGGTGTGGATGTTCAATGGCTTGCATTCTGACTTGTCTTTGTTTAGCTTGTATCCTGAGACTTGTGCATATTCCTCAATGGTGGACATTAGTGCTGCTATGGATGTGTCTGGTTCCTCTGTTATGATCAATACATCGTCGGCGTAAGCGGCCAGCTTGACCGCGGACTCATGTACTGGGATGCCTCTTATGTGTGTGTTAGTCCTAATCATGGTTAGTAGCGGCTCTATAGCCAAAAGGAAGAGGGCTGGTGAAAGTGGGCACCCTTGTCTTGTACCTCTACCTAGTGTAAGTAGGTCCGACGCGGCTCCGTTTACTACTACTCTGGCTCTCGGCTCGTTGTAGAGTGCCATTACCATCTTCCTATATTGATCGCCTAGGCCAAATTTCTTCATGCAGTTGTCTAGGAAGGGCCAGGAGACTCTATCAAAAGCCTTCACGGCGTCCAAGGCTATCATTACAGCCGGGGTGTTTGTTTTGGATGTGCTGTCGATTAGGTGGCATAGTAGTCTAGTGTTGTCGTTGGATAACCTATTCTTTATGTATCCGACCTGTGAGATGTAGATTATGCTTGGTAGGTATGTGTTTAGTCTCATTGCTAGTACCTTCGCGTAGATCTTACAGTCCACATTTATTAGTGAAATAGGCCGGTAGTTGGCAGGGTATTGGGTGTCCTTGCCGTCTTTGGGAATTACTATTATATTTGCCTCGGACATTGACTGGGTCATGCCGCCGGTTTGGCTGCAGTGTGTGAATACCTTAACCAACGTGGGTTTTAGGAGATTTTTTATTTATTTTTTATTTATTTATGCATTTTTATATAGCGCAGACTTTACCCGAAGGTGTCAGAGCGCTTTACAATTGGAACAGAACTGATACATGAGAAAATTACATGTGAACAAAATACAAAAGCAAACGTTACATTAAATGAAGCAAAATTGACAATTGTGAGCCAGCAAAATACAAGAGGTAAATGACAATTGTGTGCAGATGCAGGAAGCGCTTATAGAAGGTGGTTGTGTAGCCATCTGTTCCTGGTGCCTTGTTTTCTTTTAGTGAGGCTACTGCCTTCTCTATTTCTGGCCCGGTGATTTCGCTTTCTAGCACCTCCCTCTGGTCTGCTGTGAGGCATGGCAAATCTATTTTGTCTAGGAGACAGGCGCCCCCGTCTTGCTTGAGGTTGGTGTCTGTCGTGTAGAGTTCCTCATAAAATTTCCTGAAGACCTCGAGGATCTCTCTATTAGCTGTTTGTGATCTGGATTTAGTGTCTGTGATTGCGGCGACTGCGTGCTGTCTGTTTGCATTTGAGGTAGGCGGCTAGCGCCTTCCCTGCTTTATTTGCCGAGCATAAGTTGATAGCTTTATATTTGTTGATCCACGTCCCGGCCCTTTCGCTAAGGATTCTGTTCTGTTCGTACTTCTTTTTAGACAGCTCTGTCAGCGTGTTGCCGTCTTTGAGATTAGCTATGTGCCCTCTCTCAAGTTCTGTTATCTGTTTTTCAAGTTCAACTATTTTTTTGTTTCTTTCTTTGTTCATTCTGGCCTTGATGCCTATGATCCTCCCTCTTAGCGTTGCCTTTAGCGCGTCCCACATCACTCCTCTGTCTATGCCTGGTGTGTCATTGAATTCGAGGTATTCTGTGATGGCCCCCTCGATCTCTTTCACATTGTCAGGGTGTTTAAGAATGTCACTATTCATTCTCCACCTGCTACTGCGTTTTTCGTTGTGTCTCCCTCTTAGTGTTAGGCTGATGTGTGTATGATCTGAGATGGTTATCGCTGATATTTCTGTTTGATCGGTAAGGTGTGTGTGGTCTGCTGACACGAGGATGTAGTCTATCCTGCTGTATGAGTTGTGCGGGTGGGAGTAGAAGGTGTAGTCTCTTGTGTCTGGGTGTTGTAATCTCCAGGGGTCTCTAAGTTGGAGTTTGCCGCACAGATTTTTTAGCGTGTTTGGTGTTTGGGTTCTTGGGCACGGTTTGGCTGAGTGTCTGTCGATAGTATCGTCCATAACCTCATTGAAATCCCCTGCGACCACTATGAGTTCGTGTTGTGGGACTTTATCTAGTTTCTTTTCCACCCACTCCCAAAATTCTTTGTCGTGCGAGTTGGGGCCATAGATGTTCGCTACATGTATCGTCTCATCCCCCCTCTTGAGGGTAGTTATCAGTAGTCTGCCATCCTCATCAGAGTAGGTTTCCTGGATTGTTAGTCTAGATTTCTTGCTTACTAGGGTGATCACCCCCCTTTTTTTGTGTATAGTGGGAGAGCAGGCCTGGTCCGCTATCCAGTTCGCTCTCAGTCATGATGCATCTTCCGCTGATAGTTTCGTCTCCTGGAGGACGCATATGTCACTCTTGAGTTTTGTCAGATATTCGATCACTTTTCTGCATTTGACTGGATGGTTAAGGCCTTTGGCATTAAGTGATACAATTTTGAGATCGGCGGAGGCTTGTGTGTTCCCTAATGTCATCATCTTAACCCGTCAGTTGTGCCTATATTTCGGTGGTTTGTGCAATCGTGTGACCTGGTCTTCTGTCTTGCGTTTTGCCTTCTCTGTGTTTGATTTTGCGACTGCCTGTTCGGACCTCTCCCCCGACTCTGTCCTCCGCCCTATCTGCCTAGGGTGAAGTGTGTCGCCTCATAGATTGAGGCTGGATGAAAGATTGTAAGAAAGATAGAAAAGTTGAGACACTGTACTTGCCTAGAGCCCCCCCTTGCCCTCCGCCCCCGCTCCACCCCCCACCCTCCGTTTTCAGTCTGTCGAACATGCGACATCGAAGTTCCTCCCCCCTCCATCCTGAGATTGCCTCAGTTGCACAGAACTATATTGTCTAATACAAAAGAGAAAAACATGTTAAAAAGGATATGGGCATTTACAGCCTCATCAAGTTCACTTCCGCGCTGCGGTTGAGGTAGAAGTGTCCGAGGTAGTTCTTGTCTTCCTGAGGTAGATCGATTGTTTAGTTCGTGAGCTTAAAGGTCGGTCTGGTAGTGTTTCAGGTGTTTGTTCCGTTGGCTCCTTCATTGCTTCCTGTAGATGCTCTTCTCTTCACCGGGCTGGTGTTTTGAGCGTTCATTTCTTCCGTTGGTGGTCCTTGTAGGTATTTCTTCAGTTCGTTCGGGTCATCAAACGTTTGTGTGCGCCTTCTGTCTGTGATCTTCAATTTAGCAGGGCCTGCGAAGGTGAATGATATGCTGCTTTTGTGAAGCCTGTCTATGAGGGCCAGGAACCCCTTTCTGATGTCTACTGTGTGTTTGGAGTAGTCTTGCGTTATTATAAGCTTATTACCATTCCACGTTAGGTACTGGCCCTTCCTTGCTATTGCGAAGATTGCTTCGGTGTGGTTGGCTCTTAATGGTTTGAGTATAATGGGCCTTGGTCCTTGGCCTTGTTTAGGTTTGAAAGCTGGCACCCTGTAGGCTTTGTCTACTTCGAACTGTCTGTTGAACTGGATACCAGTGATCTGAGGTATCAGCTCCTCTACTAGTGCCGCGCAGGATCCAGGTTTGTCCTCCGCACCCTCCGGGACTCCCAGAAGTCATATGTTGTTCCTTCTGAGGCGGTCTTCCTGCTCCGCTAGTTGTTTATCCATGATGGTTGATTTCTTGGAAACGCCTGCCAGGTGTTTGTGGGCCTGGGTGCAAGCATCTTCAATGTCGCTGATCCTTTTCTCCGCCGCATCGATCCTGCTGTTTGTCTTACTTTGATCCACTCTGATCCCGGCTAGTTCTAATTGCATGTTGTCTATGGTCTGCTTAGTCGCTTTGGCAAGGTCGTTCCCTTCATTTATCTTTTTTAGCAGCGTCTCTAGCGTGATTTCATTTTTGAAGTCCGCCTTGGTTTTTGCAGGTGAGTCCGGTGAGTCTTTATTCTTCTTGGGCTCATTGCTGGCTTTACCCTCTTGGTTTGCCATTCCTTGGACTCCCCTACTGACCAGATAGGCGTGTGGGTGACTCTCTTTGTGCAGATTGGATATTTCCGCTCTCTTCCCTGTGGGTTTCAGAGATTCAAGACGAAACCTGCTGGGCTCGCGAATGCACCTGGTTCTGGTCTTTGCTCCCACTTGTTCCTCCTACTTATATGTCCCTATGTGGGGATTGCGGTGCTCAGGGTAAGGACCGCCCTCTAAGTTTGTGCCTGCAGAGTCTTCAGGCAGTCTGATGCCGCCGTGCTCATATACCATCCAGCAAGTGGTTTCAAGTAGAGTTGTGTATGTGGGGTTGGGTTGAAGGAGTGTCTCGGCTGTGCGACCAGCTGCCTCTCTGAGCGCTTCCCAGCAGTTCCACTTGTGCTAGTGCCGTTGAGCCGTTCTTCCTTGCCTTGCCTTCGTGTTTGCGTGTTAGGTTTAGCTTCTCCCTGTAAGATGGCGGCCTTCTCTATTGATTTCCTTAAGCACTTCCGCCTTGTGCCTCTTTCAGTAGATGCGTGCTCTTTTTGCCCTTCTTCGTGTTTGTCTGGTCAATTTTGCGTGTACGTTATTGTTTCCTTCGTTGGTCGCAAAATGGCCGCAAAATGGCCGCCCCCAGTGAATTCGCGGTACTTCCGTTTGCAGTTCTCTGTTCATCGATCGCTTGTGAGGGAGCGTGCCGCATGTGGCCTTGTGCCTAGATTAGCGCAATTTGCCGGCACTTCCTCACGACTATTCTGCTTTTGGCTCTATTGTTTCTTGCGGCGTTTTTAAGGTGGCGTGGGTGTGGTTCACGCATGAGCTGAAAATGGAGGCTCCCTGCGCTCAGTTTCGCTTTCTGTTTATCACTCCTCCCCCTTACTGTAGCCTTCAGTCTTATTTTGGCGAATAAAATTCTGCTCCATATAGGGGGAGAGGGGTGGATGCCGGGTCGTGCGCTTTGCTCACTTTGTGTTCCGCTCTCACCTTCACGCCTCCAGGTTGCCGAGACAGTTGCTACCGCCGCTCCCGTCTTCTGATCAACGGGGGGCCACCATCTTGTTTCCTCTTCTTCCACCTCTCCTTCCACGGCACCACTCCGCTGCATTCAGTTTTCCGGGTCTTGAGGTGCAAGTCTGTCCGCTGCCGTCACACCGTTCTGTTCCTTGGATGTTTAGACATCCGTTTCTGTATTCTGTTGGTCCGCTCGGGGCCCTTGTAGTGCAAGTTTCGCCGTTATTTATTTCAGGTTGGAGGAGGTCCCGGACTCAGACACCCGTCTGCATCGACGTCCAAGCCACGCCCCGCCCCTGCACTTATTTTGTTTACAAATTAACCACTGAACCCCAGGCTTTTCTTAACTTCCAACGCTCTTCTGAGGCTGAGTTCTGCCTTGAGGAAAAAAGATGCAGGAATTAGCAAGTCATTCTGGCAAGGGCATATTTGTATACCTTCCAAATGTAAAATAGCCCCAACAGTGGCTAATTACTTCGTGAAGACCCTTGGAACTGATGAGAGTCCAAATAGTAGAGCCTTGAACTGGAAGATGTGTTCATTCAGACAAAAAAAGGTAAGGCTGAAATTTGGAATGCATTGGTGCATGATAGTACGCATCTTGGAGATCAAACGTGACTAAAAAATCTCCTCTGCAAATCAACGGAATTATTGTCTGGATTGTCGTCATATTATATGATATTTGTGGGACATATTGATTCAAGAAATTTAGACCCAGGACTATTTGAAATTAGTAGTCTGGCTTTGGAACCTTAAAGAATATCACATAAACTCCTTGATGTCTCTGGGGAAAAGGAGCCTCTGTTATTGTTCCTTTGATCAATACATCTTGAATTCCCTCTAGGAGTGCATGCAACTTTTCCTCAATGAGTGGAAATGGAACTTGCTGATAATAAGGATTTGGGGCATACAGTGGTTAATTTGTGAAAAAATAAGTGCCAGGGCTCATCAGGAGGCCACTGCAGTTTGCACCAGCCCACTGCCCGGTCAGAGCAGCCAGTGTCAGAACCAACACAACTACTAACCATGAAATCCTACAAGTGTGACAAGTCAGACTATTTCAGGTACCCAAAACTATAGGAGTGGCTTGGAAGGCTGGTAATATGCATAATAAGGTATATTGAATTAATAACCAACGTCTGTTGTGCTCATCTTTATATTAGACAAACAGCGTACATAAATGAGGCTCAATCTGTCCCTCTCCAATCTGTCCCATTCAAATCCAAAACAAGCTGCCCCACTTGAATCCAAAACAATCTGCCCCACACCAATTCAAAACAATCTGCCCTAATCAAGCCAAAAACAATCCGCCCCACTCCAATCCAAAACAATTTACCCCACTCCAATCCAAAATACTCTGCCCCATTCCAATCTCCCCCACTCAAATTCAAAACAATCTGCCCCACTCAATCTAAAACAATATGCCTCACTCCAATGCAAAACAATATGCACCAAAAGAACCTGCCTAACTTCAAACCAAAACAATCTGCCACACTACAAAACAATCTGACCCACTCCAATCCAAAACAATATGCCTTACTCCAATCAAAAACAATATGCCTCACTCCAATCTGACCTACTCAAATCCAAAACAATCTGCCCCACTCCAATCCACAACAACTGGCTCCACTCCAATCTGCCCCACTCCAACCCAAAGCAATCTGCACCAAAGCAATCTGCCCCACTCCAATGTACCCCACTCCAATCCAAAGCAATATGCCCCACTCTAATCTGACTCACTCTTTTCCAAAACAATCTGCCCCACTCCAATTCTCCCCACTCCAATCTGCCTCACTTCATCCCAATTCACCCCTTTAATCCAATCCACCAAGCACCAATCCAATCCCCCCCGATCCAATCTACCCACTCCAATCCAATGCACCTCACCCCACTCCAATCTGCCCCAAACCAATGTGCCTCAATCAAATCTGCCCCACTCCAATTCAAAACAATCTGCCTCACTCTAATCATACCAACTCCAATCCAAAACATATCTGCCCCACTCCAATCCAAATTGTATCTGCTGACTCTAATCCAAAACAATCTGCCTCACCACAATCAAACCTATTCCAACCCAAAACATATCTGCCCCACTTCAATCCAAATCATATCTGCCCCACTCCAGTACAAAACAACTTGCCCCACTCCAATCCAAAACAATCGAACCACTCCTATCCAGAACAATCTGTCCTACTCCAATCCAAAACAATCTGCTCCACTTCAATACCACCAATCTGCCCTCCTCCAATCAAACACAATCTTACCCATTCCAATTGAAAACATTCTGCCCACTTCAATCCAAAATAATATGCCCTACTCCAATCTATAACAATCTGCCCACTCCAATCCAAAACAATCTATCCCACTCCAATCCAGAACAATCTGCCCCCCTCTAATACAAAACAATCTGGCCCACTTCAATCCAAAACAATCTGCACCACTTCAACAAAACATTCTGCACCACTCTAATCTTGCCCATTCCAATCAAAAACAATCAGCCCCAAAATATTCTTCCCCACTCCAATCCATAACAATCTGCCCACTCCAATGTGCCCCACTCCAATCCAACACATCATGCCTCACCCCAATTCATAACAATCTGCCTCACCCCAATTCAAAACAATCTGCCCCACTCCAATCCGAAGCATTTTGCCCCACCCCAATCCAAAGCATTCTGCCCCAATCAAAAACAATCTAACCCACTTCAATCCAATCCATCTCACCTCAATCCAATCCACCCACTCATCCCCATTTACCCCACTCTATCCCAGTTCGCCCCACTTCAATCCAACAATTTGCAGTGTTCCAATCCAATCTACCACACACCAATCCAATCCACCCCAATCCTGCTGAATCAAATCTACCCCACTCCAATCCACTTTACCCAAATACAATCCACCCCACCTCCCTGCACAATAATCCACCTCTCTCCAAACCAATCCACGGTTCTCCAGTCCAATCCACCCACTTCAGTCCAACCCACCACACTCTAATCCACCCCACTCAAGTTCAGTCCACCCCATTCCTGTCAAAGCCATCCTACTCCAATCCAACCCATCCCACCCCACTCCATTTCAATTCAAACCACCAAATTCCAATCAAATCCAATCCAATTCAATCCCATCAAATCCAATCCATTCCAATCCAACCCACCCATTCCAATCCAATCTAAACCAGTCCACCCACCCACTCAAATCCATTCCAACCCATTCCAATCCACCCCACTCCAAATCACCCACCCCACTCCAATCTACCCTACTCCAATCAAATCAATTGTAATCCACCCCAGTCCACCCCATTCCACCTCAGCCAAAACCACCTTAATCCATCCACCCACCCCACCCCATTCCAATCTACACTACTCCACATCAGTCCAATCCACACCACTCCAATGTAATCCCCCACTCCAATCCAATGTAACCCTCTCCCTTTCAACCCAACCAAGTCCAGTCCAATCTAATTTACTCCACTCCAATGAACCCCATTTCAGTCCAATCCACTCAAATCCAGTCCAATCGAGTCCAATCCATTCCAGTCCAATCCACCCCAATCGAATCCACCCCACCCCACTCATATCCACCCAACTCTTATCCACCCCACTTTAATCTACTCAACTCCAATCCAGCCCACTTCATTCAAATCCACCCAATCCAATCCACCCCACCGCAATCCAATCCACCCAAATCCAATCGACCCCACTCAATCCAATCCACCTCATTCCACTCCAGTCCACCTCATTCCAGTCCACCCCATTCCAATCCACCCCATCTAATCCACCCAACTCAATCAAATTCACCCCACTCAATCCATTCACTCCACTCAATACATTTCACTCAATCCAATCCATTCCCCACTTCATTGCAATACACCCCACCTCAATTCAACCGACCCCACTCTAATCCACCGCACTCCAATCCGCCCACCCCAATTTACTCCAATTAAACCCACTCCACCCCAAACCACCTCACCCCTCCAATCCAATCCACCCCACCCACTCCAGTCCACTACCCCACTACAATCTACCTGCCTACAGTGACCCCAATTTAATCCATCCCACTCAAATCCACCCCATCCAGTCCACCCCACTCCAATCAACCCACTCTACTCCAAATCACCCCACTCTACAACATTCCAGTCTACCGTAATCCACCCACTCTAATCCAAACCACTCACTCCAAACCCCCTTAATCCACCCCACTCCAATCAAATGTATCCCACTCCACACCAATCCAATTCACCCCACTCCAATCCTCCCCAAACCAATCCCATCAATTCCACCCTAGTCCCATCCACCCCACTCAAATCAATTCAATGAAATCCAGTCCACCTCACACAATCCAATCACCACACTGCAACCCACTCCCAAAAACTCCACCCACTCCAATCCATCCCAACCTAATGCAATCCTCCTCAATCCAATCCACCCCACTCAGTTCAAATCACCCCACTCTAATTCATTCCACCTCAATGCAATCCATCCCACTCCAATCCATCCCATTTAACCCCAATCCAACCCACCCCAATCCAACCTACCACGCCCCACCCCAATCCCATTTATCACACCACACTCCAATTCACCCCACCCCAGTCCACCCCACCCCTATCCAATCCACTCAATTTCAATCCACCCCATCTCAATCCGATCTAGTCCAGCTCACTCCAATTCACCCAACTCCAATCCACCCCACTCACTCCAATCCACCACACTCAATCCACCCCACTCCTATCCACCCACCCCACTCCAATCCACCTACTCTACTCCAATTCACCCCACTCTATCCCAATCCAATCCCCATCCCAATTAAATCCATCCCCCCCAGTTCAGCCACCCCACTCCAATCCGCCCCAATCTTATCCACCCCACTCCAATCCAGTCACTCTACTCCAATCCACCCACTTTGACCCAATCCAATCTACCCCACCTCAGTTAAGTCCACCCCACCTCAGTTCAGCCCACCCCATCCCACTCCAACCCACCTAGCCCACCACACTCCAAGCCACCCCACCCCACTCCAATCCAATCCTCCCTGCTCCAGTCCAATTCACCCCACTCCAGTCCACTCCAATCGACCCCACTCCAGTCCAATATAATCAACCCCACTCCAATCCAAACCACCCCAATCAAATCCACCCCTCCCTAGTCCTATCACTTCAATCCAATGCACCCACCTCAATCCAATCTAATCCAGCCCACTCAAATCCACCTCACCCCATTTCAATCAACCTTACTCCAGGCAAGCCATACCACCCTACCGCAATCCAATTCACCCTACTCTTCTCCAATCCAATCCACCCCACTACCTCAAACTACTCCAACCCACTCCACCCTATTCCACCCCATGCCACTGCACTCTACGTCACTTCACTCTACGACACTCTCTGCAGTTGAAAAATTGAACTCTGCTCTCCTCAACTTTATGACACTCTATTCCCCCTACTCCACTCTAGGGCACTCTACTCCAACAAATCCGCTCTATGACACTCTACTCCCCCATTCCACTCTACACACTTTCCTGCTGAACAACATCCAACTAGTGTACAACATCACAAAAACACATTGCCAGAGACAATAGCTGTCGAATAGGCAAGACCTATTGGCTTTGCCAATGCTTGTTTTTCTTTTGCCCAGATAAGCTTGAGAGTGACTCTGAGCGGGCTGATGGTGGGTTACTGGGTAAGTATACAATCCCATCAGGTTCCCGTTCCCAGCTCCTCACAGGGCAATTATTTGAGCTCTATAGGATAACTACATTGGACGATTGAGAGGACCCATCTTTCCTTTATTATACATGACCATTCATTGTGGAATTCCATTATTTCTCCCTTTATCATTGCAACTCGATCATCATGACTTTAGGTTGTGCTGTTGCTGCTGATTTGTCTGGAAACATGAGTTGTCCTGCAGTGTAGCCAAGGCTCCTCAACCAAAGGGACGCTTAAAGTTCTGCATGCCCTGCATCACGCGTTTTGCCACAAATTACTTATTTGACAAAAAAACTATGAAAGGCTGCAGTATTTTCTTTTCTTCCACTGCCTTTTCAACTAAATAATTCAAATGTGGCCCAAACACATTAGGATTTATGAATAGAAGTTTAAAATTCAAAAACATTGTGCAGCATCTAGTGTCCATAGTTTTAACTATAACAAGCTCCTGGCCGCTATTGATGCGCCTGCTGCTGTGACAGAATACCATCTAGATTTCAAGGTGGCATCTGACCAAACTTTTGCAATAGATCCATAGTTCCAATGTTGAAGTAAGGCCCTCTCAATGGGTGGGTGGTAAACTCTGCTCCGCTGACGGAGTTTGCAGAGTTTTGCCACTCCACGCTCCACTTGGAGTGCGGAGTTCGGCAAAAACTCTACCAACTGCCCCATGGCGGAGTTTACCTGCATCCACCTCCAGGAGAGGAAACTGCGGCACATGCAAACATCACCTATCAATTGGTATACTGAAGAAAACTTTGTGGTACAACTGAACAGGGAATTAATAGGTAAGGAAAAAATAAGAGCAGCTTGATCCTTTCCATCGTGTTAAGAAAACCAAAATGATTCATTTCAATCCTGGAGTAAATCTAGAATATTCCTGAGTGTTCTTGTTATTTCATGACTAATTCCTTGATAATACACGTGTGCATAACATAAGCATGTTGGATGAATTGTGGCAGGCAGCCAATGACAAAAGTCCTGCAGCAGAGTCCGGGGGCCCGTGTTGATTTAACCCTGTATGGCCTAACGAGGAGGAATGCGCTGGCCAACCATAGACCTGAGATTGAACACAGCTCCTCAGGGCGAGCGACCGAGTCTTGCCTTTTGCATTCTCCGCCTCCCTTTAGTCGCTGCCTATTTTAGCCCTGGACACTGACAGTCCCGGGCCGGGAGGAGCGGAGAAGGCAAATGCCACTTCTCGAGCACCCCATCACTTCTACAGGCACGCAGAGCGAGTTGCTGCGGTCACCGGATGGGAGGCAAGGAACAAAAGAAGTGTTTTGAGAGTGGTTGAGACTTTATTTTTAATAATTAACAAAACAGCGTTGGAAGAGAGGAGCACTGCTTCTAAAGTTAGAAGAGGGTTTGAGCTGTGCCATGCAGCTGCGGAGCACGCTGTACGTGGGCATGTCACCAGCATCTGTAGAACGTACTCTGCTCAACTCCTTGCCAGACCTTGAGTCCCCCACGCACTTTACAGCTTGACAGCTGCTGGGTCCCGCAGCTGTCCTGTAAGAAACCTACACGCGTAAAAGTGACAATATTTGACCGGTGAAAATGCAGAGCGAGAGGAACAGCGTTTGGTGGCACGTTGGTACCTCCTTTTGGTTTTTTTGAGGATGTCACTTATTTGTAAGTATATTTGTGAGTAGTGGAGTTTATTAGGTGGTATTACAGTCACTTGCAGACATTGCTGGTCACAGTTAAATCATGGGGACTTAACTCATATTAGGTACCGCTGCATTTGGGGATGCAGCCATGGTTTTTGCAGTAGTGAACAATTCTGAGTAATTTCTGAAATACCTGCACACTGTAAACCAGGGCCTTGATGACAGACTTTTTCTAATCAAAAGGAACCATGTCTGCACAACTGTGGTTAAATATGGAATTGACTTTAATGACTGAAAACAGCATGTTATACACCCTGAAAAAATAGGATTGACCTCTGCAGATGAATGGCAAATACCTTGAAACAAGTGTTCAGAGATGTACACCACTAACTACACTGATACTGGATGGCAAACACCTTTCTTTACGAGTAGAAACCTTAGCGTGAATCGCATACACCACAGTGCCCTTTGGAGGACTAGTGCTAACATGTCAGCAGCATGCTCTCACCCACTAAATAAGCATTATGGCACTAAACTCTAACGACTGATAGTTCAATCTGAAAATAAATCGATAAATACAGCATATGACTAGAGAAAAGCACATTGTACCATGTGATTATTCCAATTCCTCATATTTTAGGGGATGCTGCGTGTGCTTATGATAAGCAGTGTGAGGCAAGTGCTTTATTATATGCTGTGATTGTACGACCTCATTGTGTAATAAAGTCACAAATCCATATTAGGTCCGGTCAGGTTTTTTGTAAAACATTAATTCAGTCCTGGATAGATGTGGCTCAGAGCTATCAGGATTTATCAAAGGTACAAGTGTAAAACATTGAGAAGTACCAAAACAGTTAAATAAGAAGAAAACGAAACACAATAAAAATTTGACAACAATTTATAAAATAAGTTGTATTTTTATCTTTAAATAGACATATCAATGACATCATAGGTTTCCAGAGATATGACATTTGAAGAAACAATAAATCACAGCTGTTAACTCAACACAATAAATCAATGAAACCTACTGTGACTCATGGTGTGAGAATAGCCACAAGTAAATTGGGGATCAACTACGACAGGGAGCCAGTTACAGGGACCAGTCAGGTCCAATTGAACAGTTACCTTGAAGTCCAAGGAGTCTCCATCCCAGTTCCAGGTCCTATGAACCGCCATAGAAGTCAATGGATTGGTCCAAATGTAAGGGATGCAGGATGCTGAAGATACTCAAGTATGAAGACTTGACTCCTGTGGCCACACGTTGGTCCACGGGCACGGTGGAGTGGCTTTGGCCTCAAGTGTCAATGTTCCATGAAGTTCGGGTGAAGTCTAGCACAAAAACAGTTGTCATTGATCTATTGTTCTCCAGTTACAGCAAAACCAACAGTTCTGTTTAACTTACAGTGACTTTCGTGCTTGGTGACCAAACTGCACTCCAACATCTCTCACAGGACCAGTAGATTCGGGTGCAGCTTTTGAGGGTTTGGGCTGAGTTGTCCAGACTGCACCTCAGCATCCAATGGTGATCTGGCTTCTTAGAGCTGGCTTCTCAGCGTTTATGGTCCTGTGGCTGTAACAAGGTGACCGTTAACTGACTCATGGAGTCACCATCTCTGTCTAGGGTTTAGGGATAACCTTTCCTCGAGCAGGACACCACAGCACATTCCTTTCTTTGCTAGTCCAAGATTCAGCAGGTACATTCCAGCCTTTGGTGCAGCCTATATTGGCTGGGTCCAGAGAATAGCAGGGCACTCTTTCTTCTGTCTTCTCTTCAGTAAACAGACATGATCTGAGGTATGTGTACCAAGAGTGCCACTTTTACACTTTTATGCCCACTACGAGCCGGGGGGGGTGACTAACTAGCCACGGGATACCGTGTCCCTTCTTGCCTAAATATGACTTTGTGAGAAGTGTGGCATCTCGCTAAGCCAGAATGCACTGCTCTTCCCACACTCAACATGATAGAACTGTTATTTTGGTCTGTTGTGCTCCCTATCCCAACCCAGAGGTATGGCTATATGGGAGCTACACACCCTCTGAAGAAATGGTTTGATCATGGTGTTTCCCTCTCTGCCCAAGATGCCTGCTTGTCTACTTAAACAACAGAGCAGCCCCTCTCGCGTGTGACCACCATTTGTCCTTCAAAGGCGGCTGCTCCGTTGAAGCTCATCTTCTCGGCTCACACCTACTCTGGCCATCCTGCCAGGTGGAAGTAACACCTCGTCCCTCAGCAAGTCCGTTGTATCCCTACTTGAGAGTTGTTCTCTCCTCTCCCAAGGAAAACAGAAGTCTGTCTCAAGGACACCAGCTTGGTGCTACCATAAATGGCTACTGGAAACTTTGTGTACAGATAACACGGACAACCATATCTTCCCATGAGGACCAGGGAACCATCATTTATTTGAACCATAGTCCAGTAGAAGCAGGAACCTAGTATGTGCCTTTGAGGTATCATAAACCCAATTAGCACATTGCTCTCAATTATCCATCAAAATCACTTATGAAATAAGTACATGTAAGTTTCATGGAAACAAGCTTTGTTTCCATGAAAGATATATTAATCAAATTCCTACAAAGCAAAATATGAATATTCAAAAAGTGATCGTCTACACAGTGCACAAGTTGTGGACATATTTACAACACAAATAATAAAAATGAGGGCAAAGATAGTCTTGGCCTACGCAAGCTCTACCTACATGACCGGTGCCCAGCCAGGTCCACAGAGGAAACTCACAATAATCAAATTCGTAGGGAGTTAATTCATGAAACGAACACTTGTAAGCACAAATGAAAATATATTTCACATAAATTGCTGATCATTTCAATTTATTCTTCAAAAAGTTTTTTCTTTTCTTATATCACATTTGTATACATTGTGGTTGCCCCCTCATAGCACATTACTATCCAGTATTGTTTTTAAACTAAAAAGATTAACCTGCATTTAGATCCAAACGATACAATAACACAACTATAGTTACAATGTCGAAAAGAGAGAAAATCAACAATTGTCTTGATAGTCAGCGTTCAAAGTTTTTCAGACAACACGTGTTTTGAAGCAGACTTTGCCGCTTTTTCTGGGCTGATATTTTGAGAAACAAGAACAATGATTTCATTCACTGTGCAGTTAAAATTATATATATTCCATCCAGAGCACTTGGACCATAAGGATACACACTTTACAAATGTAAATGTTAAAATACTACATGAAGATTAATTCCTTAAATTTGCCAAAGCAGATTCCATATCCATTTGAAAACAAAAATGTTTGGTCCTTATCATAAATATAATGCAAATGGAAACATTTAGCTAATACTTCTGTTAACAGATCCCCATTCCCAAGATCAACCTAAAATAAACATTTTCCTAAAAACATTATTATATTCCTAAAATTTGTATAGTATTTGATATTATTAGTTCTTAGGAAGTATACTTTCTGCTTACAGGTCCATTGACGCTAGTCTCAATGCATCCCGATATATTTACCCTACTCACATTCTTACCAGTAACACCAGCTTATTGGCATGGTGTTCTTATCACTGTTGGTACTAGGAATTTCAATACAATATTTTAAAATTCTTGACTCATGTGTTCTATTGATGCTTCTGTTAGTGCTGTGTATCTCCTGTACATGGAGAGAAGTATCAAAATTCTTGGTCTCTTGAAATTAAATTCAGTCCCTCTACATGGTGTCTCACTACCAGAACTGTATAAAATACAGTCAACTGCTGCGCTGGTATATTACTAATTTCTTTTAGATGTTTCCTTAATACTTCTTCATACTGATGATTCTTTTTCGCATTATTTCAAGAATGAAATGTGAATATTTCTAAATAGAAGCAACAGAACAGTATTTGAAGAGAACAGAATATTCCAAAGACCCAATGATTCTCCTGTTATAGTTCCTCATGATATATATATTGCTAATCGACGTTCATATACATTCCTGTCTACATATTACAGGTAACCTTCCAATTGTGCTTTTTCGCAATGTCTTCATCATTTAAAAAACTAAATTTAAGGTTGTGATTTCCCAAAACCCACCTCATTGCAGTCTGATCTTCTCTAGCTCCCTATCAGTATATATTTGTGCTATTGCATTTCCATAAATCATTTATCTCAATGGATTACCCTTACTTGCCGTGCTATTTATGTTGTCACAAGAACCATCTATATTTCTGTATGAGCGTACAGTCTAATCTATTCAAAAGAAACAAAAAATAAAAGGCAGAATAGTAAACTAAATAAATATTGACAGACTGATGTAGTGTTAACGATGAATTAACAAACCTTGCGACATCCTGTTAAAAAAACAACAACCTGCCAACCATATCTCTTCCTCTCCAAAACTGGCATCATGGCCTACCCTTATTTAAGGATCTAATTAAATAGATGTGATTGACAACTTATAGTCTAAACCAATTTATGTGCAAACGTCATGGCATGTTGCTTAAGAAACCAAACGCCACCTTGATTGGTGCCAGCGGGCGGAGCACACAGTGTATCTTAGCAGGGGGGTTGTCCTTGTAAATGGGAAAAGGTTGCGGGGTGGCAGGGGTAGCGGGGTTTATAACAGGCAAGAGAGTTGTAGATGTTAAAAGTGCAGTTTTACAGTGATCCAGTCATGTTTTGGGGGGAAATGTCAACTGACTATAGAGACAAGTCAGACTATGTTATCCATTTCTTTATGCAGGCCGAATTATCTCACTCCCCTCAACCAGCTCAGGGATAAACACCAGACACACCGCCACCCACAGTCCATCCACCCCAGAATACCCCAGCCTCAACCAACACCACCAAACTTACCTCCCCCTCAACTCCCCTCCCTTCCCCTCTCCACCCTAAACCCAGTATCTGCAGCCAAACTTACTGAACGCATCACATGCGCGCAAAAACAACTCTAATCCCTCCTATCACAGAACCGTATGCCCACTACATCCTTAACTGAAAGTCTAACCCTCTTTCAAAGTCAACTCGATGTAATCATTCAGGGCATAAACACATTCCTTACCAACACCAAAGCCTCCCCTCTCCCCACCCAACATCCACATATCCCCACCCACTTAAACATCAGTGAACCCTCTCAGCTTCCCAAATCCAATACGATTAGCTGGTGCACCATCCCTCTCAGCAGTCAACATCACAGACCGAGAAGAATAAGCCCTAGGATGCCCATAAGAGAGGCCATGGATCTTGCCAAGTCATACGACCTCAATCAGCCCGACCCCCAAAATTCAGTTGATCACCAGAACTGGCAGAGACCTCAAGCCTCCTAGGATTATAAGACCTCCATCACAACTCACTGCTATACCTCTGGCACCCCCTCTCAAAATCACACCACCAGCTGCAAGGTAAACCGCATGCTAATAAACTGTAGGTCAGCAACCAAACACGCAACAGAATTGGCTGAGTCCATACTGAACTATGGCATCGACATTGCGTTTGTCACCGAAACCTGGCTCAACAAATCATCCTATCCGATCCTTGACCTCCTAGTCCCCCCAGATTTCCCTATCATCAAGAAGGACAGGTTAGACCATCGTGGTGGTGGCATAGTCATCATTCATAAGAATAGCATCAAATTAATTGAAATAAAAAACGTCTCCTACTCAACATTCGAAAATCTCAGCACCAACCCAGCACTAAAAGACAACAAAGTAACAAAATGCCATCTGCTGTACAACCTCCAGGAAACTCCTCCAATTTTGGGGAACAACTATCTGACCTACTAACACATTGCTCCCTCTCCAACTCTGACAACATTATCCTAGGTGACTTCAATATCCACTGGAATAACGAAAAGGACACACTAATACAGTCCCGAAACGAACTTCTACTCAGCAAAGATCTCACTCAACACTGCAAGGGACAAACCCACAACAAATGCTCTACCCTAGATGCTATCATAGCCAAAAACGAAATAATAAGCATCAACAACATTCTTTCAATTCACTGGTCAGATCACCACATCATTCTATTCAACAATAGCCAAGCTTCAGCACCACCAAACCTAGCCTGATCTACCCATCAATCGCGCAGAAACCTCAATCCTATCCCTCTCCCAGACTTGGAAGAAAAAATGTCATTCCTACTCCCTCCTAACACAGACCATCTCAATACTGACAAGCTCATTACCCTATACAATGCACCGATAAAAACCGCCCCTGACCAACTAGCCCCTCTAAAATACAAAAAGGTCAGAGAAACCCCATCGAGTGCCCGGTTCAGCAAAGACCTCAACTCTGAAAGAAGACAACTCAGAGCCGCTGAAAGACTCTGGAGAGCAAACCCATCCTCATCTAACCTCCTCCAACTCAGAAGAGAATGCAGAAACTACAAAAAGCACATCCTCAAAGAGAAAGTCACCTTGTTCCAAAACACCCTAGACAAAGCCAAAAATCGCCCCAAAGAGCTCTTTAACATCATCTGAAATCAAACCTTCAAACCCCCCTAAGAAAACCCCCCTGCCTCTAACCTACAATGTGACTACCTAGCCAAATTCTTCAATGAGAAAATCAACAAAATTGAACTCTCCTCAGAGCATCATGTACAAACCCAACCCAGCGACTCGTCTCCCAAAACAGAAATAACCCCATCACTAGCTCACTCCATTATCCCCAAAACTGAGCCGCCTCCCCACTTAACAACCAGACAAACCCAATCCCAAAGTGGAGGGTATTCAAACCCCTCACAGAAGAAGACATCTCCGTGGTGATTGCCAACTTCAAACCCTCACCTCACTTCGCAAATCCTCTACCTGCCGCTCCGGCTAAAAATCTCCCTTTCCTAGCAAAAATCCTCGAGAAATGTGTTCTCTCTCAACTCAACCAACACCTAGACACCAACAACCTACCCGAACCTCACCAGTCCGGTTTCAGGAAGGGATGCAGCACTAAAACAGCCATGCTGAGCATAACAGATGACATACACAGCTCCGTGGACTCAAACAGATGATGCCTGCTTGTCCTCCTTGACCTCTCGGCGGCTTTTGACACAGTTGATCACAAGCTACTTCTAGATGCCCTACAAAAACGTATCAGAGCTGATGGCACTGTTCTGAATTGGTTTTCTTCATTTCTACTCAACAGTTCCCATCTCGTCAAAATCAACAGCTTCATGTCCGACATCTGACCCTTAACCTGAGGGATGCCTCAAGGCTCGGTCCTCTCTCCTACACTCTTCAACATTTACATGGAACCCCTCACCACTTTTCTAAAACAAGCAAATATCTTGTACTACCTGTATGCTGACGACACACAGCTTTACATAGAAATATCCTCTCTTTCCGACATTCAATGACTGAACTCCGCACTCTCAAAAGTTCAAAGCTGGCTATCGCACAACCACCTCAAACTCAACCAAGAAAGAACTGAAATTATGGCCTTTTCCAATCTGAACCACCACACACAGATCCAAGAGTGGATAAAAAACCTGGACTCCCTAAGGGTAAGCTTACTCTATCCGACTCAGTTAAATCTTTGGGGATCTCTTTAGACTCTAAGCTAAGCATGAGATCCCACATAAGCTCCACTGCTAAGAGTGCCTTCTACAGCCTAAAACTTCTCAACAAAATCAAGCCCTTCCTTCCACTTAGTGCCCTAAAAACAGCAACATAATCTCTGGTTTTATCCAGACTAGACTATGGTAATGCCAAACTCACTGGAGCACATAAGCACACGTAGACCCCATGAGAGCCACCCTCAAGTCTGCAATTTGAATGGCCACAGGAGCAAAAAAACCAAGACCACATCACCCCCATGCTACAAAACTTAAAGTGGCTCCCAATCAAAGCACAATGTTGTTTCAAAACGGCCTGTCTTACCACAAAGCTCTACACACTGGCAAACCAGACTACCTCGCAGCCAAAGTCACTAAAGCAGGACAATCAAGAAACCTAAGAAGCTCCAATACGCTCCATCTCTTCTCCCCCAAAAGACACAAACAAAAAACCCTCTCACGCTTTCTCTCTGGCAATGCCCCCAGAATCTGGAACTCTCTCCCTATACATGTCAGAACCAACCCCTCCTTCACTAGTTTAAAGAGACTACCAAAATAATTTCTCCTCAACCGTCATCTCTACCCTCCGGAACAATAGCCGCTCTATGTTATCTCATCTCCTCAACCAAACTCCTACACTCTGACCGAACGGAAGCCTTCATCTCACGATACTAAATTAGATTCTTTCTAGTATCTCTTATTACTATTGTACTTCTTATCTGCTCAAGACTCTGTTGTATATGTTTTTGCTGTAAAGTGCTCTGATACCCCCTGGGTTGCGCCAGCGCTATATAAAACTCCTAAATACATACATAAACAAATAAATCTCTACTATGGTGCATTGTTTTTCCATCACAGTTCTGTCAATTGAGCACTTGTTAATCAAACGAGTCAAAAAATAAAAATAAACCAAACACCTGCCATTCTTGCCTTGCCCTCAGAAGGGCCAACATATTTGCATTCCCGCTTTATGTTAGAAGTTAAATCAGGTAGTGGATGGGACAGTCTGGGTGTAGTATTGGGTAAGTTATATTATTAATTATTTCTGTAACGTTTAGAGTTTTATGGAGCTCTCATTCTGTATTCCAATGCTGTGTCGAGTACATTCTATGTATCAGTTATTGACTTGAATACTGGATCTTGACTTAACTGGATGCTGATTTATGTTACTCCAATAAAGGATACCATTTATCAACTTTAACTACATAATCTTCTTCGTGGTTACTACAAAGGATTTGGCGACGATTTGGGATGCCTTTTGATATTTTTTTAAAAAATAATAAGAAGAGGATTTCTAAAAGAAAATAAGAAGTGGATTTCTGATGGAAGCTGTTTATTGAAATTACTTCCAGGAAATTTTTACGATCGGATTACTGCAGATCATCATAACACTGTTACTCTTGACAATGGTGAAACATGGCATATGAGTCGTTTAGCATTGGCAAATTTGGATGTTTGCGACTCAATTCCATCGTCTCAATCTGTGTCTTCATCTCCATTTTGGTGTTATGATAATTGAGATACTGTTAAGGATTTTGTTGTTGGCAGTCCTAATGAGATTTCTTTTAGAGAACCTAATGATCAACCATGTAGTGTTCAGACATCCAGTGGAAGAAGTGTTAAAAGACCTGAAAGGTATAATGAATTTATTTGTTATTATTATATATTTATTTTTTTATTTGTATTATCCTTGTTTTTTTTTCTTTTTTCTTTTCTTTATAAAAGGGGAAGATGTGTAGTATTGGGTAAGTTATATTATTAATTATTTCTGTAGCGTTTAGAGTTTTATGGAGTTCTCATTCTGTATTCCAATGCTGTGTCGAGTACACTTTATGTATCAGTTATTGACTTGAATACTGGATCTTGACTTAACTGGATGCTGATTTATGTTACTCCAATAAAGGATACCATTTATCCACTTTAACTATATAATCTTCTTCGTGGTTACTGCACTGGGGTTTCTCAGAATTATGCCAAGATGTGTGTGAATGGAATACTCAGCATAATAGCATTGTGACCGCAAGAACCTGACTTGACTTTTAATGTTGACAAACCCTTAATTTTGGTTGACTAGGGATATATAACACCTAGGGATATTGTGTACTGATTAACACTATCCGTGCTGTAAACTATTTGAAATGATGGATACAACAATTGGGAATCGTACAGTGTCCTGTGTTGTTTCTGTTGTAAATATGTCCAAAAATTGAGCACTGCTTTGTCTCCACTATGATACATTTTTGAATAGCCACACCTTGCTGTGTATGAATTTGATTAACGTATCTTTGAGAGAAACAAAAAATATCCTGTAATTATTTTGTAAGTGATTTGGATGGGTAATTGAGAGTGATGTACTAATTGGGTATAGGATATCTCAAAGGCCCAGGAGATGGAGAGGGTGGGGGAGGGATAGTTGGGGTGGAGTGGGTGGGTACGGGTCTTCTTTTATAAATACTTATGTGATTGTGGGCGATAATCGCTGTACCCCCCGGAGACAGACGTACTTGATAACAATTGAAAGAGCAGGCTGCGTCTTTGGAAGCTCTGCGTGTTTTTTGCAGGGGGGAACTGGCTTTGAGGTATCTGCTGTTGGGGCGAAAAGAGAAAACCGGGATTGTGGAACAGTATGAAGAGTGTGTTTCATTTTATTTGGATATGCAATCACGAATAAAGTTGAAAAAAAAAGGATATCTCAAAGGCACATACAAAGTTTCTGCTTCTAAATGAATCCCACAGGACTATGTACAATTCAAATTCTTGAAACCTTGGGCAACACAGTGGCAGCTTTCTAAAGTTGCCATTTGTATAAAAGTTATTTTAAATTTGACTTGAGCAACAAGTTGGGTTCAATTTAACAATTTCTTTCATACCTTGAAAAACCAAGTTTAGCAGTCCCATATGGAAGTTGAGTTGTCAGCCTGTAACTCCATACTTGTCATTTGGGCCACTAGCCCTTCCACAGAAAAACAGCAATGCATGGCTTTTACTGTCAGGACCTTCAAAGGTAATAAACCACTTGCCCCTCTCTTTAATCTCATGCACCCTGGCTTTAGGGCTCAGTAGGCCTACCTTAGGGGTGTCTTACAAATATTTAATAGGAAGGTCTGGGCTTTACCATTACTTTAATGACAAAGTCGAGTTTCAGTGTAAAACTGCTCTGCCAGCGGGCAAGTCTGGGAGTCATGTTTTGCTTTCTCACACTTGTGGTGGCATAATAAGTGGTGCAGTCCCTGAGGGACACTGAACTTACAGGCCCTAGAGTACCCCTGCTACCATATACTATGGACTTATAAGTAAGTTAACTCAGGTCAATTGTGAGGGAGCCTATTCGACATGTACCTTTTTAAAGGTCAGAGTGCTGGCACTGAGGCCTGTTTAGCACTTTCAGAGTCGTAAAACCAGAAGCATCAGTCCAAAAACGTGGGGTTGACAGGCAAAAAGAGACACTTCGTTATAAGCAGCACCTGTCTGCTGGGTGCAGAGGGGCAAGGAGGCTATCTGATTATTTTTACCACCCGGTGCAAGTCCAGCCACCCACCACCCTCACCCGTCAGTGTGTTACCATGCGATACAAATGTGCAAATTAGTATGTTCTACTACAGTAGAGAAAAAATAAACTATCAGACTAATGGGGTGCTGGAAAGGGGATATGTAAGGAACATTGGGACTAGCAGGTGAAGAGAGCAGAAGGAAATGTGAAGAAGGTGAAGCTGTTGGAGTCATGTGGATGCAGGAAGACTGAACGAAGGAGAGAATGGTGATTCGAAGAGGGTGGATAAATAAGACAGTGGTGGAGGAGAGGCTGGATAAGACTGTATCCACAGGGTTTGAGAAGTGAGAGCCGAGTAGGGGTGTGGAAGAGACGTGGGTGCAAGAGAGGATGGATTAATGGGAAATATGCTGCTGCAGGAACGGCCTTTGGGTACAGTGGCGGCTGCCACCAATCGAAGCTGGGAGGGCAGCGCCGGGGGGGGGGGGGGGGGGGGGTAAACACGCTTGGGGGTTAGGATATAAAAAAAAAATCACTTATCTGCCACTCCGCTCCTGCTGCGACCTCATTGCTCCTGCTACTTTCCTCCTCCGGAAGTGAGAGGGCCTGAAAGCACAGGATCCCCTACCAATGCAGACGCTGCTCTCATAGTACGAGAGCAGCGCCAGGATTGGTCTGAACAGCCTTGTTTGCTGCTCAAACTGTGCATTATAGCCTGTGGCATTTCTCCAACCAGGCTGTGAAACACAGCTGGGTTGGAGAAACATAAGGACGGCCGGTCAAACAGACATGCGCGCTTAATGAGTGCCCACCACTCCTGACTGTCATGGCCTGGCTCCACCCCTCCCATTCCCACATAAGCATCGCAGAGATAAATAAAACAATAATAACAATGTTTTATTATCATTTTTTTATCGTCTGCTGGCTGTGGGGTGACGCTGCTCCGTCATTACGGAGAAGCCACCCATGGCTGGGTGTGGATGAAGTTGTCAACTGCAGGACTGTGTGAGGGGGCAGGAGACATTGAGATTTCGGCGATGTTGTGGTAAAAGACAGGCTTTTGGGGTCTCAAAGGATTATTTTGCAGGGTATCGGGTATCCAAAAACATACATTCTTGGTCACAAAGGAGAGCATATCCCCAAAATCCAGATCGGCGAGCCATCTAACAAGTACCCTGCTTACCCTGGACCCTTTAACTGTTAAATCTTCTGACTGAAGCCCTCTTGCTATGCACCAACCTCCACGTTGCCCCGAGGGATTGCATACTGCTTGGTGTTGATGGTGTCAGAATGTGCGAAACAAGCCTGAATATGTTAAGAGTAACATTAAATATTTAGTATCCACTTATGTGTGCTGGAGGCCGCAGTGCAAGATGGAGTGCTTCCCAGCAGAACAGTTGCATCCTTGGCTTGCCTGACCAAGGATAGTGTGTTTCCTAGAAGAAAGGTATGGACTGCCCACTCCAGAATAGATGCAAAAAGATCAATTGATGGACAGAATGTTGAACAATGGCAAACATTCTCCTCAGTACAGTGATTTGGGCCTAAATCTATTGTTTTTTGCTCCCTATGCCATTCCAGTTTAAACCCAGCATATGCAAATCAACTCTCTCCCTGGATCAGAAACAAGCATCCTAGGACCAGTTACAGGGTACTTGCACTGGGGTGAAGTTTTAACATTGTTCAACATTCTGTCCATCAAGTGTTTTTTTTTTCATTTGTCACCCTGAGTGGAATGGGTATGCCCAGACTTGGGTCCTGTTCTCTTCATGCCAGCCTGGCTGATGAGGAGGTGATACCCCAAAACTGGTCCCAGGATGCTTGTTTGCGGTCCACGGAGGACCTGGCTTGGCAGTTTGGGCTGGACTGTTCCCATGAGGCACAGGGTCAAGATTGATTTGCATATGACTTGTTCCAAGCTGGGGTGGCATGGTGAGCGAAGGAACGATGGATTAAACCCATATCTTTGAGACTGGGGGTGAATGTTTGCATTTCTCAGAATTCCGTCCAACATTTGTCCTTTTCACTCCAGAATAGGCACACTTCCAGGAAAATGGCACGAGCTTGTCCGAACAAGGATGGATACCTTTCCTGCAGATATAAGTGAATGGCCTGCCCTTGCCAGAATGGAAAACTTCCCTTCAGAAACTGTGCTACTATTTGAGACCTGAACTGTTTCCGTTTCCTGCCTGGGCCTTTATTGCCACTTAGGCAAAGGGTGGGAAGTAGGATTTTAGAATTTCTTCCTTACAGAAATGTACATTTTGTTTTTTATGTGCAATGGGATTTAACACACATATCACAGAGGAAAGATGGCAGCAGTGTAACCATTCCAAAACAGACCTCCGGCTCCAGTTTAAGCGAGAGGGTGGAAAAGAGAAGCTGCGGCACTTTAAGTGTGTAAAGTGGCTGCTTTCATGAGACAGGTGCATACCAAAAGTCAACAACTTCCGGCGATAATGCCTCATGAATTATATTTATATAAGAGGTCTCACTGCCCATTCGTCATTTACCCAACCATTAAACAACCATTGTAACCGTCTCTAGACGCGAATACCTAAGAACTCCCCCCTCCAAAACTTCAAATAAATCAGGTCCATGGCCAACACCTCTTTCACCATTATTCGGATTACTTCTCCATTACCACTTCGGAAATCTCCAAACCCCTCTCCATTTCCATCCCTTAAACTTTTTATTTTATTTATTTTATTTTCAAAGTTTTATATAGCGCTGGCTAGACCCAGAGGTATCAGAGCGCTTTACATGAGGATCAGCGAGTTACAGGATACATAGTTATATCAGTTGAATCAGCAAGTTACATGTTACATAGTTACATCAATTTGAATCAAAGAATCACGGGGGAGGAGGAGGAGGAGGGGGAGGGAAGGAGACACAAACAGAGAGACGAGGAAAAACCATGTCAGATGACCGGCTGGGTAGGTGACGGCCAAGGGACCAGACTCCTCTATAGCTGTATAGGACAGCTCCACCGGGCATCGGCCAAGGTCGCTCGGGTTCTACGGTAGGTAAAAACAGTTTAGGGGTCCGCCCAGGGGGCGTCGTCATAGTTTCATCAAAGGGTGAAGGAAAGAGACACAAACGTCGAGACAAGGAAAAAACAATGTCAGATGACCTGCTGGGTAGGTGACAGCCAAGGGGCCAGACTCCTCTATAGCTGCAGAGGACAGCTCCACTGGACATTGGCCAAGGTTGCTCGGTCTCCGCGGAGGGTACACACAGATTTAGTATCCACCCAAGGGGCGTCGTCATCGTTCCATCGAACGGGAAGAGAAGGAGACACAAATGGGGAGACGAGGAAAAACAATGTCAGATGACCGGCTGGGTAGGTGACGGCCAAGGGGCCAGACTCCTCTATAGCTGCAGAGGACAGCTCCACCGGGCATCAGCCAAGGTTGCTCAGGCTCCGTGGTAGGTAAAAACAGTTTTGTTATCTACATCAGTTGAATCAGCGAGTTACGGGTTACATAGTAATATCAGTATGAATCAAAGAATCGCAGAGGGAGGCGGAGGAAGTAGCGTGATCAGCCATGCATGTCTCCTACAAAACCCACCCCCAAACACAGCACCTACTCATCAACACCTACACCGTACAACAGCCCTCACACACCTGTGCTATCAACTGCTGACCTGTGACCTCAAAAAGAATCCTGTCCTTTTGACTGTAACACAGATTCATCTGTATTCTTCAAATACCTATGCTAAACTATCCATTACCCACAGTAGTGGCCATTCTGCACCCCCGCACCTTGATGTTTTACCCCTCCCAATGATCTCACTCTTAACTTAATGCAGCCTTTTCTCTACACTTTCTATAGTACCTCACTACAGGTCCAGTCTGTTCACTTTTCTCCGTTCCTTTCAACTTCACTGACCTTTGAATGACCTTATGCACCTCGCTGCTGGTACCAATTAGCACTTTCCCTGTTCACTAGTTCACTGCACATTATGGTTTTTTTTTTAAAAGATTTTTCCTAGTCACCGATGTACTTGATTTTTCTTGTCCCTAGATCTTGCTCATACCCATAACGATCCATCAAATTGATAATTTCTTTTCTCCTACACAGGCCAATTTGTCCTATTGTCATCCCTAAGTTGTTGATGGCCTATTGTGCCTCGGTTTATTATTTGTGGTTGGTTTGATTGACTTGCTGCACAATGTTCAGGTTTGATATTATGAGTAACTTATGTGGTTCCTCTGTCAAGCACCCAAAGGCCCTCGGGCCAGGTGCACACCATGAAAAAAGCGCACAGGCTGTTGTGGCCGGTGAAGGGTGGAGTATCTCCCTGCAGGCAGGTATGGCTTGGTGGAGGGGCTTGCACCAGAGAAGCATGGGCTCATCATCATCATCAATCAGAGATTGTAGGGTTGTTGCAGGCCAGGAGTAGGTAGTTCCCAGCAGAAAGGTACCAGCTTGTCCAATCGAAGCTGCAACATATCCCTGCAGATAGATATAGGCCAGTCAATCGCAGGACATAGGGATTTATTTAGAGTTTGACAGACAGGACACTTCATCATAAATGAGACGGATGTCCCGTTCACCATATTACAAGTGCATTGCAGCCTATGGCACTTGGGATACAGAGGACAAGATATCTAACACACTTTGACAGCATCTAGAAAAGTCAGAGTTTCTCTCAACAGACCGTGAAATGCCTAAAAAGGACCAACGCAGGCTGTTTGCATGTCTGGCACATGATCGAAGGCTTCCCAGGTTTTTATTTGACCTTTCAATTGAATGAGTGTTGCTTTGAAGAAACGTAGGGCTCTGTCTGGTCTAGGGCGCAGTGTCTTCCAGTAGACGGGAATGGATCCATTAAGCGCTGGAAAGAAGGACTCCCAATCCCCAAGTCCACCATCTTCATTTAGAGAGGGGCAGGCCATCAGTATTCTGTTGACTGAGAACCTACTGGCTCCATTGATGGTATACTACCTCCAATGACCTAACGGAGTGGGGACCGTTGATTCAAAGGCATTACCCCATCCACCCTATTTAGGGTGGATGCCATAACTCCCAAGGTGTGGGGGTCATTATTTTTTGGTTTTCACAAACAAACTCCCACTTTGGGAGTTTTGTTGTGAAATGCTAAAAACTTTTGAAACTTTGACAGCTATCAATCATGGCTGATGGTGCTGTTTGTCAAACGTTTCCAACATTGCCAGGAACTGCCATGATGGCAGTTTCTGCCAATGTAGAAAGAGGTCCATGGGGCCTTTGATATCTCACTATTTGGTGGACAGGATGTTCGGCAGTATTCCGTCACCTTGACAAGACATTAATCTGTACGTCAAACTCTAAATCAGGCTATAAGGTACAGTGCAAGTAAGCAGTGTTGAAGGAAAGAAAGTCACTTGTGTGGCTATTACATGCAGTGGCGTTGCAAGGTCAAGTGGTACCAGGTGTTGAAAATTTCTTGTCTCCCCCGGCTTGACAAAATGGCAAAAATATGTGTTTAAAACATATATTTTTGCCATTTTGTCACCCCCTCAGTGATGACACCCGTGGCGGCCCGCACCCACCGCACCCCCCTTCCTACACCACTGATTACATGCTATAACAAAACTAACATATTTGCTATAGAAGGGGCAGGCAGGGGTATCTAAAGGAGGGACCAGAAACTCTATACCCACCACTTTTTCAAGGAGTACCGTAGACCCTAGCCTGCACTAGTGTGGAATAGCATTCCCTCACACAGTATTTAAGTCGAAGCCCACCAGACAACACAGCTGTCTGGTTGCTAAAGACTTCTTGGATACCTTCTGAAAGCTGACCTAGGAATGTATTCGGCCTACTGCTTACTATTGGCTTTGTGATTTATAACTCTAATTTGCTTGTTTTCTATTTGCTGGCTTTCTTTGTTTTAAGCTGACAATCATGTCTTTGTCCCACCGGTGGAGCATAGCCCGTTTACTGTATTTTTCCACAAGTGCTAGCTTTCTGTAAACAGGCCTTTAAATTCATCTTTGTCTTGTCACATTTGCTGTGCATTCAAAGCCAGAGGTCAAATGTCAGGCTCTGTCTCCTGAGGGATACAAAAACAACAGTTGATGGACAGAATGCAGAACAATGTCATACATTCACCCCAGTACAGAGATCTGGGCCTTAATCCATCGTTTATTTGCTCACCACACCACCCCAATTCAGACATGGCCATATGCAAATCAGCCTTGACCCGGTGCCTCATGGGAACAGTACAGCCCGAACTGCCAAGCCATGTCTTCCTTGGACCGGAATCAAGCATCCTAGGACCGGTTTCTGGCTATCAGCCGTCTTCAGCCAGGATAACTTGACTCCAGTGTTGTGGAGAGCACGGGGCTCACGTCTGAGCATACCCGTCCCACTCGGGGTGACAGATGCAAAAACAACAGTTGATGGACAGAATGCAGAACAATATCATACATTCACCACAGTACAGAGATCTGGGCCTAAATCCATCGTTTTT